>NC_137959.1:13909900-15109900 GCF_963924665.1 Micromys minutus
TTTTTTTTTTGTTTGTTTGTTTGTTTGTTCATTGTGAGGTCTAAAAGAGTTTTTGTTTTGTTTATTTATTTATTTTTATTTATTTACTAAGTTTTGTTTCTCAAAAATTTGTCCTATGCAAACAATTGCAACAGATCTAAAGTATTTTCACAGGAAGATCAATTTTCCTCCCTTGCCCCACTTGGGAAGCAATGGGATAGGATCTCTACTCATTTCTGCAGGGTGAGGAGCCTCACCCTGGTGTCTCAACCTTGGGTAGATCTAAAAATCAAGGTCCTCCAGTCGTCCCACATGCCCTACCTATTCCTGGGCCTCACCTCCCTTGGGTGGAGGAGAAAACACTCTGAGACACTTGGAGATCTGTCTTGGGTATAGTCCATACCTGGCTCATCTTTGCCTGCCGAACAGAACCTCTGACCACAGACCTAAACGCCTGCCCTGCCCTCTTCAGATCCATTAGAGACCTGACAAAGTCTGAAATGCCTGATGCTAGCAAAACGTGAAGGTAGACCAGTCCAGTTCCTCCGTCCCCAGGAGATTTTGTTACCCTTCCTCAGTGTGTTTTGTCCCATGCATCTTAAGGGGATTGACTATGGGTGCCCAGGGAATGAATGGAGACCCACCCCTACCTTCATCCCTGCCCATCTATAAATTAGTGGAAAGGATTTCAGAGGGCAACATGTTTGGGCCAATTTGATTGATTTCTTCCACTTTCTTTTATTTTCCCTTTCTGCAGGCCCCAGCCCTTCCTTAATCTCTATTACCTTTATTTATACATCTACGTTTACTAACACTTTGGATTTTACTTTCTCTATCACTCTCCCCGATATGTGGCTTCTTGTCTGCCATGTGGTTGACCTCCATGTTGGCTTCTCTTCTCTTCTCTTTTCCCTTCTCCTCCCGTGGCTGCCGAGAGAGTTAGACCTGGCTACCCTAAGGGGTTTTCTTGTAAACCTAATAAAATTGTCCTCAAGCTTTCTTCTGAATCCTCCTAAAAATCCCTAAAGGTGGACCCAATTTCCCTGGTATCATCTATTAAACCTGACATCTATTAAGTGACATCTTACAGGAATAGGAAGTTAAAGGAGATATCCCCCCAAACTGGACATCGGAAAAACTTGCTGGCTGTGACTGAAGCTCTTACCAATGGTTAAGTAAGTCAGCTGAGCCTGAGAGAGTCAGGAGGCTAAAGGGAGGACATCTGCCTTCCTTCTCCAGTTAGAGCTTTAGAGTGTTGCTAGAAGTCCCAGGGGAGTAAAGGGTTAAAGGCTGGGAAGGAGGCATGGGTAGTGAGGACAGTACCTCCCTACTCTACCCCCAGACAGGAAACAATGGGGTTTTCTATCACCAAGGTCCCCATGTCCCTTTATTTGGTCTAGGGGCAGTAGCTAATTTGGTCCTCTGGGGTGAAGGCCCACTAAGATCATCACCTAGTCTGCAGTGAAGCCTTTTTTTGGCCTTCAGCCCTTGCTTCCCTCTGCAGCAGAGGTGAGTCAGAAAGCATGTCATCTCCAGTTCTCAGGTGCCCACATATCATTGCCATTTCTGGTCCCTCTACCCACCAAGTATAAAATACAAAAAGTTGGGATGATGACACTCAGAGTTGACCCACCAGGATTTGAGGCCTAAGAGCTCTGAGGCAGTGGGTTCACTTCTACTGTGGGTGGGCAGATGGTTGCTCAGTATATCCGAGATGTGAGCCTCAAGTCTCTGTCCTCCATTACTGGGGCAGGGGAATGGAGGAATCAGTTCCAGAGACCACAGATGTCTGTGGGTCATCAATGTAGGGCTCTGGCTGCATGCAGCAGCAAGAGAGTGGTTCTTTTGCCTTTCAGTTCCAAAACTAAAGGAACAGGTGACCTAGCCATGCAAGCTCATGATTATGGTCTTGCTTTTAGACTAGTCTAAAAGGCAAATTGAAGGGGCCAATAACCCTCTTTTTGAGGGCCTGTTCTGGACTGTGAGAGGGTTGAGCAGCATTTTTTGTCCATGAGAGATGTCAGAAGATTCCCCATTCTTCCCCAAGATACAACCATTAAAATTGGCACCAAATTGGGCATGGCTGTCTACGCTGTCATTACAGTACTTGGGAGACTGAAGCCAGAGTGTCCAGGCTAGCCTACATCATGAAGACTAAGTGGAGGAGATGAAGCTGGGACTGTGCAGAGCCCTCCCTCGTCTGTAGGTCATCATTACCTTACCACCTACACTAGCCCATTTCACATATCAAGGTATCTGAGTGTCATGTGGGGTTCCTGGTGTTCTGATTACACAGGTGTGGGGCAGGGGATGTCTGCATTTCCAATAAGCCTCAGGGACTGCTGCTCCTTAGACATTAAAAAGCAGGAGCCAAGGCGATGGTGGTTACCTTAGCTTCAGCTTAGGAGGTGGGACCTTGTGCAACTCTGCCCTGAAAACCGTAATTATTCACATGTATCTCCTAAAAGCAGGGATCAGAATCCCAGTTTTCCCCTTAAACCTCATCTTAAGTCTTGTTGAACAGACGGATCTCACCAGTTTCTTCAAGTTTCTGGCAAAGTACGTGCTTAACTCTGCTTTTGCCAGCAGATGTTGGAGTACCTGCCTCCAGGCTCTCCTGTGCTTCAGTCCTGTTGTTTACAGATGGAGTGAATACTCGGGCATCCACATCCAAGCACCAAGCTTGGATGTACCAAGGTGAGCTTTCTATTCCACTCATCTTGGAAAGGTCTTCAAGTCTGCATGGCATATCTTTTCTTCTCTGCCCCACTCCCACTGCTGGCAATTATCTACAGAGAGCATAGAGCCATGAGATCCTGTTATCAGAAACTGTTATAACCTGAGCACGAATACACACCACACCACACACACACACACACACACACACACACACACACACACTCCAATATGAGAAGATACTTTGCTCCAAGAATGGATAACCTTAAACACTAATAAGTAGAAAATCTGTGAAATCAAAGCATTTTTTTCTTTTTCTTTCTTTCTTTTTTTTTTGTATAATAGCCTTTCATTCTTTTTATGATTTTGTCTTTGAAAGCTCTTTCTACAGATGACAGATGATATTGTTCTTCCATCCTGCTGCAGACAGAATTAAGAGAGGAAGGGGGAAACTATTGTAGAACCTCAATTCTGCACCACGATTTTTATAATTAATATATACAACCGAGCAAAGAAAGGTACGTTATAATGAAATGCAATTAAGAGGTGTTTGTTCTTTCCCCATGCATGATGACTATAATTTCCTTGGCTGTTTAGAAGTCAAGCATTATCATTACATTTTGCACATATCTTTTCTTATTTTTTGCCCCCAAAATTTGTTTATTTTCAATAAAACAAACAAACAAAGCTAGTTTTAGGGCATTTCATATTTGGATGACATTGTCTCTTGCTTATCACCCTTGGGGATCATCAAATCTGACACCATTTATGGGATTTCTTGCATTGGTTTAACTTCCAATTTTTAATTAATGGACCTTTAAAAATAGCTCCCAATAAAACCCTAATTTCAATTTACAAAAACGTCTGGGTCAGGAGAAAACATTTTTTTTTTTCCTTCCACGTGGAAAGGAACCAATCTGATTTTATATTTATCTGTCATCTTGGACTTTAATTATAACTCTCTCATACAACCCGGCATTTACACATGCTTGTTGGGCTGCCCTAGCTTCACGATCCTTATTTTCTTTCTTTTTTGTCTTGATTCTCCCCAACTTGAATGGACAGAAGTAAGGGTTGAGAGGATCCAGCCATCATGTACAGGAAGGTGGCATGTGGGGGGCTGAAGTTGGGACCATTTGGGGTCTTACTTTTTGCCTCTTCTGGTTCTTTATGGAGCTTGGAAACTTGGGCATGTTAACATCCATATAAAGTGTCTAACTCATTTGGGATCCCAGAGAAATTCACGTTGAGCATCAAACCCACCATCCTGTAGACTAGAGAGCAATCAGCAGAGTATAGGACATGCTTAATAAAAGTGTGTGGCTTCACTGGCACGGGAGCAGGATCTCTGACAGTACCCATAAGGGCATAATTTTTACTCAACATCTTTTAAGCATTCCAGGACTTGATGATAACAGTGACATTGATTCTTATGTACCGGATTTTGTCTTGGGGCCTTGTTCAAAGCACACATTGCAAAAGAAAGGAAGGAGGGACGTGTATGTGTTTGTTTAACTTACATAGGAGTTGTACGTTATCCAAGTGCTAATGTCATTAACAATCTCTGATAGCCCCCTTTTGCCTACAAAGAGAAGTCAGTGCAGATGGACAAATAGCAAAGCACAGGAAAGACTCCCGGCTGGTGTTGATGAGCCTACAGCCCCCTCTTCTTCTTGCTTCAAGCTTGTCTATGGTTGCCAGACAGTCTCAGTCCAGAGAGGGAGCAACTTTCAGATCCCCGGGAGCCTTGGCTCCTTTTGTTGTTCCCCTTGGCCCTGATCTTGCCATTGAGGCTAAAAGTCCGCAGTGAGCCCCACTCGTTACAGCTTTGCTTCCCACCCTAAGCTAATTTCCTTCCACTCAGGAGCATAGTTGTCTTAGCTCTGAAGCTGGGATTTAATTACCTTTCCTTTATACTATTCTGATTTTTAGCATAAGCTAGCAGAAAATCACTTCTTCACTCTGGTCTGAACCCTCACTATGTACATGAGCCACTCTGGCCTTCTTAAATCTCTAAAATAATTTTCTCTCTCACAAGAACCTGAGGGCTGCAAGGTTTGACCAGCATTTGTGTCACAGTCTCTTCCTTTAGAGTCTTTTTTTTTGTCCTTTGAGATTCTTTCACGGTGTAGCCAAAGATGGCCTTGAACTCAGACTCCTCTTGTCTCCTTCTTCAATGTTGAGATTACAGGTGTGAGCCACCACACCCGGCTTCCCTCGGAGTTTTCAGTCTGTTTCTCCCGGGGCTTGTGTACCCAGCCCTGCAGCAGGCTGCTGGAAGTGTGGGTTGTGGGACTCTGGTCTCCATCTTCTGTTTAGTTACAGAACCTCGGTCTGGTCCCCACTCTGATCTGACTCAATCATTGTGGGGCGCCGCCTCCACATTCTCCATTACAAGATGGCGCTGACATCCGGCTGGAGTTAGCAGTAAACAAGTCATGTGCGCACGTGCTGGGTAACTTTCCACTCCTTGAGCTCTGCCTCTCCCGTGGTGTCATAGGGCCTGATGAGTTTCAACCAATCAGGGGGCTCCACGTCTAAGGCAAGGACTGATCCCTTTATAAGGGGACGGGCTAGATAGTTCGGGTTCGTCTTGTTTGTCTTGTTCGTCTCCTTCTTCATCTTCTTTGTCTTCATCGTCTTCTTCGTCTTCTTCGTCACGTGTAGCAAGTGCTGGTTCTCGAGAGCATTAAAGTTTACCGCAGAAGAATCCTATTTCATGTGCCGCGTCGTTCTTGCAGGCGAGATGGTTGCGCGGGACAAATCATGACGTTCCTGAGTGACTTTCTTGGGGCTTTAACTGTTCCTCCCGATTGTCAAGGTCAGAGGTGTTCATCTAGTCTCCATGAAAAGAAAGCACAACTGAGAGTTTGGAGAGCGACTGTGGCCTAATACCAGGAATCCAGGTCAGGAGTCAGAATTTTAGGTGTGCCCACTCAGGGCTGTCCATCCTTGGGCCAGATAGGGGATTTTATGAAGCTTGACTATCCAGTCTTTACAACGAGCTATGACTATGAGTGGTTTTGGAGATCAGGTAGAAGCAGTTAGTATTATGATTAACACAGAGTAAATTGTCTTTAAATATTGGCAAGTATTGGTTTGGGGTGTGTGTGTATGTGTGTGTGTTGTGTATGTATGCGTAAGAGAGAGAGACAGAGACAGAGATAAAGATAGATCGGACAGGACAGACAGTGAGAGAGAGAGAGAGAGAGAGAGACAGAGAGACAGAGAGACACACAGAGAGAGAGAGACAGAGAGAGACAGAGAGACAGAGAGAGAGACAGAGAGAGACAGAGAGACAGAGAGACAGTGAGAGAGAGAGACAGAGACAGAGAGACAGAGAGAGACAGACAGAGAGACAGAGAGAGACAGAGAGAGAGAGAGAGACAGTGAGAGAGAGAGAGAGAGAGAGAGAGAGAGAGAGAGAGAGAGAGAGAGAGAGAGAGTCAGACACCAGAGGCACATGCCCTAACTCTTCTCATCTCAGCCCCCACCAGGTGAAGTCTTTCTCCAGCAAGAGATGACCTCACGCTCTCACGAATACCCTTTGAGTCCATGTGTTGCTGGGGTCATCATGAAGTTTTTTAGTTTTCAACTGTGGGCTCTGTAAATCTCTGAACCTCTTAAACTTCAGTCTACTGATGTGAACTTTGGCTTCTGATGGTGACAGGCTCATGAGGGAGATCTTTAAGATACTGTGAGTGTCTTCTGGCCCTCCTTCAGTCCCACATCTGAATCGGGTGCCTGATTTTTTTGCTACTTGCTTTTTGCTCAAGGTAAACTTCGACGATCAGTGGTTGGCAATCTCTGGGCTGGATACCATGAATAATTGCTTTGTGTTTTGCTCTTATGGGGAAAACCAAGCATTTGTTTAATCAATCCGCTCTCACTACCACCATCACAACACCCTTCCCCTCGGTCATCATTGCTTTGCTGTATGATTTGAGAGCATTGACAATGGGCATGACCGCCCTGTGGGCTACTTGATGAATGTCGCTTCCATGCTCACATGAGCTGAAGGCATCTGGGGTCCTTTCAGTTATTCAGGCTCAAGCACTGTAAAGTTAGTCAGCCCTTAGGATTTTTTTTTTTTTTTAACAGAGTCCCAGGAACAGGGCCATGTTTCCTTTATTGACCTGTCTAAGATGGTTCTCATGACCTTTGAACTGAAACATCTTTTCTTCTAGCTCTGACGCACCCTTGGCCTGCCTCTGTCAGTTCCATGCCTACCCAGCATCATTTTAGGTTTTCAGTGTTTTCTCTTGGTGTCAGGCTATGCCCAGTGACTGACAGTCATAACCGCTCCCTGGAAAGCCTCACATTACTAACAGCCATTGCTCTAACACTGATGATTCTGAGCATTTTTATTCCCTAACCTCTAACACAAGAGCTTATCTCCTCCAAACATGAATTTTGTAGCTTGCCACGAAGAGGAACTGAGACCAGGTTTCAAAACAATAGGTAACCCTCCTCACCAGATCAGCCCACTGCACAGCCCCCTCTCCTCCAGATTTTTTTTTCCTCTTCTTGATCAACATATTATTATTTTAAAAAATCCATTTTGACTTTCTCTTGCCAGAAAAGGCTCTCTAACCCCCCTGCCTCACAGCAGGAGGTTCCTTTCAGACAGGCTCAGATTGCTGGGTGGAGGAGACCACAATTATACCCCCTTTCAATGACATGTCTGGGGTTGTAGTGGCTCCAGACAAAGAAGCTGAAATGTACGAAAGTTTCTGTGTCTTCAAGACAGAACCTAAAAATACCTGCCTGAGATGCAGGTTGGGAGCTATTTCCAACAACAGGGCTCCAAGCTTCCCCTGCTGGGAGCCTGGAAGCTGGTGAATTCTTTTCAGCAGGCTGTCTAGGGAACCTAGTGATCTCAGGAATGATGCACAGAGACCAAGAGGGTAGAAGACTCCCCAGAGGCACCTTAGTCTCTTGTTGCCACCTGCTGTGCAGCATGACGGGCTTTCATGGGTCTGCCAACAGCCATGTTTGTAGGCTGTGAAGAAGACAAGGCTCTTTAGGGAACTGCTATTGGTCCTGTCCCAAAGAAACTGCTCTGCCAGCAGCAGGAAGTTGAAGAAGAGAAAATAGGGAGCATACAAGGAAGACATTCCTTTGCTTGGCACTTCACTTATATCAATGAGAGTCACTCAATGGGCATGTAGCCTAGGTGTTCACTCTTCCTTTGATGGAAAGCTTACCGCCTGCAGTGGCATAAAGTTATTTCATTGGCTGGAGAGATGGCTCAGCCGTTAAAAGCACTAACTGCTTTTCTAGGTCTTGAGTTCAATTCCCCAGTAACCACATGGTTGCTCACAACCATCTGTAATGGGATCTGACACACTCTTCTGGTATGCGTCTGAAGATAGCTGCATTGTACGTATCATATAAATAAAAATAAATCTTTTGAAAAAAAGATATTTTATGTTCAAAATTGATCTGTCCCTGGTATTTATTGGCTTCAGAGCAGCCATCTTGTTTCTCTTTTGTATTTTAATAGACACTTGGAGACCTCCTCAGTCTTGTTCCCTTCATGCTTTTCTTTTCTGACCTTAGATCTACCTACGTGTGCCCCTCTTGAGAGGTCTGTCTAATGCCTTCTTGATGGTTCCAGAGACAGGATGGCTTCTGCTGCGGACCTATAAGATGGCATTCCAACGACATTTTTAAAGGTGAGAGTAGAGTACTCTCGGGATGGCTTGGGGTGTTTCTCACCCGAATTCTTAGTGAAATACGGGGACCAGCTACTCAGACCTGCTCTCATCTTGAGATGATAAACTTGAAGTTTATGATGGTGTTGGGTATCAGGAGTGTCTCTCAGAACCTTAAGGTCAACCTTAAAACTCAGTTTATGACAATGATGATTTTCTAGAAGGACCAGGTAGGGTTCCTCCTGATTTACAGAACAATGTGAAAATGAACCACGTATTAAAGGGTCAGAAGAGAGGACTCACTTAGAACCTTCAGCATGGGACATCTGTAGAAGCCACATTGAAGAGAGGGGGCTAGTAAGGACAGCACAAAGTCCGGCCTAAGAAAGTTGTGGGTTTTGTGCAAAGACAATTTTCTTCATCTCTTTTCCTTTTTCATTCTTGTGATCTTTTGCTTTTTTTTTTTTTAAATTAAAAATGTTCATACCCATAAGAAAAATTAAAGGACTGAATGAGGAATGACCATATGTCAACATCTAAATTTAACACCCACTTTTATCTTACATCTCAGTTTCTCTATCCAAATACTAACACACACGTTTACACACTAACACACAACACACACACAGACTCTCTCTCACACACACATGTCCACACTGACACACAGAGACTCAAACAGATACACATAGATGCACACAGACACACAGACACAACATCCTTTGAGCAGTTTTCAGACATTGCATTACATTCCTTCTCCCATTTACATCCTTTATTGACATCATCCAGAGATAAAACTGTTCACCCCTTAAATACCTCTAAACGTCACTCATTAATTTAACCACACCACTGAATACTCACCTCATTCAAATTCCAAAGTGATCAAAAGAAAGAGCCAAAATACTGTTTAGGTTTTTCTTCCCTGAGGCAGAGTTTCTCTGTGTAGCCCTAGATGTCCTTGGAAGCTCATTCTGCAGAGCAGGCTGGCCTTAAACTCACAGAGCTCTGCCTGCCTCTGCCTCCCCAGTGTTGGAATTAAAGTTGTGTATCACCACCACCCAGCCCAGCCTGGATATTTTGTTTTAAATCCAATATTCGCTTATGTTTTATAGACTCTCCTACTTTTCTCTCCATATCCAGATGTTTACCCTCTCCTCTGGTCTTAGTCATATCATGTTATTTGTAGAGCCTCAGCAGAGTCTTGTAGTGCTAAGCTACATTCTGAATTTCTCTGATTAATTTTTCACACTTAGAGTAAGTTTAAGCAGTTATTACATGAACAGCAATCCTTCACATGGAATCATGTATGATTTGGGGGTCTGCATTTGCATGTTGGTTTTTTAAAAATGCTAATCTTTATTTATTTTTGATATAGTTTTTATTATAATGTTTAAGCTTCTTTTAATGCCCACCCTTCCCTGTTCTACAACAGCAATGAGGACTCAAACACCTACAGCAAGATATCCATTTCATTTATAAGAGAAGATGGCTATTCATGGGCAACTTCTATGGAACTGCAGAGTTTTGGAAAGGCCCTAAAGCAATTCTGAATGGATTGGGCTAAGTAAGTATCTGGGGAAAAAGATCCAGGCACAATCCATCTTGTCTGATCAATCCAGGTGATAACTGGAGCTCCTAGGCTGCTCAGGAGGATAAAGGTTGGCTGTAAAAATCTCTGCTTCCCTCAGGCCTCATACGAGCTCTCTGGGATGTGCAGCTAAGGCTATTCCAGGCTGCACCCCTTGTCTTGCTGTCCCTATTCACATTTCTAATTTTGTTACTTCATCAATTGCTGGATCCAGAGTTTTCCTCCCCATTCTGGCTTTGGCTTCCTTCCCCAGCCCAGGCCACTCACAGACATCAGTCCATACTCACAGCTACGTGAGAGGTGGAGCCTCACTCACCCGAGACCCAGACCCAATTCAACACAACACTAGCTAGCTAAGGTCAGTATTGATGTGTTCTTTGGTAGAATTTGTTTCCCCAAGATTTATATTTTTTCCTTACAGTTGCAGACAGTCGAAGTCAAGTGAACACCTACATGCTTTAGGACTTTACTGCCATGCGTGTTTGGGAATTGTAATGTTCTCCCATACAATGTGTGTTTTTGTCCTTGTAGCAGATGCTTATCAAGACAATGAGTGCTTCTTGTGATGCTCCAAAAAATACTCATTGCTGCAATGTTGCTCTGGCCCTTAGAACAAGAACCCTTATTTCTCAGAGGAGTTTGTGGGTCACCTGCCACTCCACATCTGCCTAACAATATCATTTATTCTGAGAGTTGTTCTATTAGAGGATGTTAGACCTGAAATTCCCTAGATGTAGGTGTGGCTTATAGTTTCTAGATCCCAAAGACCAGACAGCACAAGAATAAATATTTCTTTTTTGGAGATTAAAACAACTTTGGGGAATAATTGCCTAATAGTCAATAAATATGAGTCATTTGGGGAAAAAAATAAACTGTTGGTATTTTATGAATATGCTTTTATTTGGAATCTACCATCAAAAGTCTAGAGAGATCTCCGATGTTCTATCAAAGATGAAGATGCCACCAGATTCAATGTTCAGCATCTCGGTGACAACCACCAGTCATTATCTGCTAGTGTCTTAAAGTGAAGGCAGGCTTGTTCTTTTCTTGTACTACTGTAAGGAGAGGCATCATCATGAATTGCTGTTTGCATTTGTCCCTTCAGTCTGTATCCACCAAGCCTGGCTAAGTACTTCTCCTCAAGAGTCCCCCTGACAGGGTCTGGATGGATTTTAGGAAGTGGAGGGCTACCGGGGTAGCATCTAAAATGCCATCTCTGGGAAAATCCGGAGACAGTGGCTGCTGTCAGCTGTGCTCAGTCTAAACATTTCCTGAAGTCCTAATGAACCACATCTGCTTTGTTCTTCCTTCAGGCTGAGTCAGCCCAGGCATGACCAAAGCCACTTAGAGTTCTGTATGATCACATGACATGTGACTGCATCTTGGCCTGTGCTAAATAATCATGTTCGTTGACCTGCAAGAGCCTGTAACTTATTTTATGGTGTGTATTGAGTCATTACCACAGCCTCAAATCAAAGCGGGGGGGGGGGGAATATTAGCGTGTTACCAGTGCCATTACAGAAAGAAAACACTGAAGGAAGAAAAATAAGAAAATACAGAGAAAGAAAGGAAAGAAGGAATAAAGGAAGAGAGGGAGGGAGGAAGGGAGAGGAGGAGAAGGGAGCAAAGGAGGAAGAAGGGGTGGAGGGATGAAAGGGTAGAAGGCAGATAGACCATCTCTTCTACGTCTACTTCTTCGTGCCTGCCATGTATAACGACCATGCTTTGGCTTTCATTATGGTCTAGAATAGTGGCTCTCAATCTGTGGGTCCCAATCCCTTTTGCAAACCTCTATCTTCAAAATTATTATAATTCATAACAGTAGCAAAATTTACAGATATGAAATAACAACAAAATGATTTTGTGGTTGGGGGGTCATCACAACATGAGGAACTAACTGTATTGAGGTGTTGCAGCATCAGGAAGGTTTAAAACCACTGTTCTAGACCTCTGGGAGTTCATCTAGTTGGGTCAGTGACTGGCCAGGCAGTAGGAGCACTCCTGAGGTCTATAGTTGGAACCCTTGATAGGACTTACTCTCCACTGTTATCTGTGATGGTCTCTGGAAGAAGAACTTTGGAACTTGAATGACATTAGATAAAATATTGAACGTGGGGCCTCATGATTGCATGGAGCCTTCATGAGATCATGGTACCATATCATTAAATGTTTAGAACTATGAGCTATGGAAACCTCTTTAGAAGTCATTCAGTGTTTAGTATACAGTTATGACAACAGAAAGCACACCAAGGCTCTAGGTTTGAATGCTGTCTCCCATCAGTCTCTGTGACCCTGGCCTACTTAAGCTTGCTGAGGCCCCTTCACTATGGCCTTACTGCTTGCTAGCCTGGCCCTAGTCATCTAACACAGAGCAACTTGCATAATCCATTTTCCTAGTTGGATCTATACTGCTGCCATAAAACACCATGACCAAAAGAAACTGGAGGAGGAAAAGGTATTTCCCTAGCTTACTGTTGTAGTCTGTGTTGACTGGAATTCCAGGCAGGACCTGAAGCAGAGGCCATGCAGAAACTGCCTTCCACCTCCTACTTTGCTCAGGGTATTCTCCTATACACCTCAAGACCACCTGCTAAGAGATGGTAGCACCACAGTGGACCAGACCCTCCCATTAACCAAGGAAATACTCCATAGGTCATTGTGATGAAGATACTTTCTCTGCCATAATCTCTCTCTTCCCAAATGACTGAGAAGGTGTGGAGTTGACAAAAAACTAACCAGCACAGCTTTCCACAGTCTTAAAGATGGAGACTTCACAAAGCTGGATCTATCACCACAGTAAATGCGTCCCTCACATGATTCTTCCAATGACAGAACAATGCCATTGGTGCACAGCCCTCCGACCAACACTTGGGCCACAGAGAGCCCAAGAAAATGCTAACTTATTATGTTTAATATGAGGCTTATGGGACATTGTGTTCCAGGCACCACCCTAAATATTATAGACCTCCTAAATTTTTCAGCTCTATGAAGCTAGGTTTAGGATCATTTTCACAAATGGATGTGAAAAGGGGACCTTAGGAAGCTACAAGTCTACCCACTACTACACAGCTATTTAACTGAAATTCTAGGCTATGAGCCCAGGCAGTCTGGTTCAGAGAAGCTACTCTTGAACTCTGTTCCCAACTGCCACTTGTTTACAAGTTCTGCTGTCACCCTTGTGCTTATGACTGACTCTCTTAAGCGGAGAAATGATCTGTTTTATTTCTCTCGGAAAGCCTGTGGTCTCTTTCTTCACCCCCTCCTGCTACCACCAGCAGATCTGGGATGGGGGTCTGGGGAGAGAAAGAGGCACTTTGTTGAATAAGTGAATAATACTAAGGTATATGGCTTGATGGGGACATGATTGGGAAGCTGCAGGAGTGGCAAACTGGGTGGCAATCATCATTCCACTTGATATATTGACACTACTCAAAGAAGTGTCCAAGCCACTTGAGTGGGTACACAGGGTCCCAGGCCAGGGAAGAACTTCCAGAGCAATGCTACATTTCTTCACAAAGCTGTGGGGTCACTGCTTTCACCTATCATCAATAGGAGAAAATCGTGTGTAGATTGATTCTTGAGTGTGAAGAGCAGGTCCAAGCCACTTACTTCCTTCCCAACTGCATTCAGCCTTCCTTGGCTCTTACAATTTCCCAATTACATCCTCACTACAACCATTCATGTCTCCCCATTTGACAGCCAAGCAAACTGAGTCCTGGAAGCCATAGCCACATGGTCACAAGCTGGCTAAGATTTGTACCCACACTGTTAGATGTGGAGTTTCTCTGTGGAGCTCATTGGGATGCCGATCTCATTGGTGAGGACTTAGGGAGGAGCCCAGACACTTGCCTTGTGCCTTTCCTTAGGGGATTTCTTCTCATGTGGAATGTGCAGGCCTCGCAGCAGAATGCAGCCAAGGGGAGAGGCAACCCATAGTCTAGAGACAATGTCAAGGGGCCGTTTGTCTCTTGACATAGTTTCTAATCTGATATTTGTTGAGTGTCTGAGAACCTTTAGCTAAATTCTGACACCTGGGAGAAAGCCGCCTTTGTTTACACTTTCTCGAGCTCTACTCCTCTAGTTTAATTTTTTTTTTTTTTTTTTTTTTTTTGCTTTTGTTTATTGGCTTGCTTTTGAGACAAGGATGTATAGCCCATGTTGGCCTATAACTCTCAGGCTTTTTGCCTCTCCCAGGCAGGAACCACATTAGTCTTTCTCTTCTCCCCCCTCAACTCCCCTCCTCAGCCCCACTTAATGCTACCACTTTGCTGAGGTAGCCTTGCAGACCGTGCCAGAAAAGTTGTCTTTGATGCCAACAGTAGGCAAATATTACCAGGTTTTTTGTTTATTTTGCTTTACTGAAGGGAAGGGAAAGTTGCCATTGCGTAGGAAGTCACTGTGTGCTCATTCATAATGCCTCAGGTCCCCTCTGGTTGGCCATGTAACAAATCTCCAAGCGCCATGAAACAGCACCAGAAACAATAAATGAGAAACCAAGGGTGAAAAAAAGGAACCCATAAAGGTCTTCACAAAAGCAACTGGGTTTGTTTGTTTGTTTGTTTGCTTTTTAAGAGCGAAAACCATCTTATGAACAAGCTCAAAGCCACTTTCATGAGGTCTCCATGAGTCTTTGCAAAAGGATCAAAGAGAAAAGGAGGATGGGAAGAAAAGGGGAAGAAGCGTTTGGCCGGATCGAATTTGCAAGTTGGGGAGAGGATTACATTTTCCCCTCTGTAGAAATGTCAACTGCGCTGATGCTCCTGTGTGTTCATGGAATCTAGAGAGAAGTTCGTCTTGTCACGGGCTCATTAGTATTCATCATTAATTCATATTTTCAAAGCAACAAAGGAGCAAACAGTAGCAGGAAGAATAAGGAGATGTCAAATCCTGGGAGTGACATTTCTGCACAGTGTTCCCACTGAGGTTAACGAAGTGTTGTGCTGTTCGGAAAGCCAATGCAAACACAAGGAAGAGAGAGTGGGCTCTCCCGCTTCTGCAACATGCGGCCTTCACTTACAGCCCAGTCTTTTTCATCCAGAAAGTGATTGTCCTTTCCCTCTTGTTTCACCTACCAGGAAGCCTCATGTGACAGAAATGGCACTAGGAAGTGTGTGTTTTGGGCCAGGTGCATAACAAGCCCGTGAGGTTGTGGCTCTGTATTGTTCCTATTGTCAAAGCAAGGTGACCAAGTGCAGAAGGTCACTCGGAGGCTGGGTACTGTGGCTGGAATCTGGTTTTAGAATCTGCTTTCCCATGGGCACTCCCACAAAAGGACATCTGCCATCTGCTGGCCTATTACATCCAGCCTTTCTCCTGCATGATATCAGGACCTGTGGGTCTTCATGGTCAAGGTATAGACTGAGACAAGAACTTCCTTCCGCTTCATGACTCCGTGATCCACATGCCCTGACCAGGACGTGGCAAGCAAGAAGGGTGTCCTCTTCTACTGAGAGGGAAGTTCTGAAATTTCTCTGAATGAATGGTTGTGTGAAAGAATACTACTTCCATCTTTAGTAATGCATTTATGTATATATGTTAGCTAATATGCCCACTCTGCTTTCCTCTGCCCTTCTCCGTTCTTCCTTTTCTCCCTCCCTTCTTCTCTCCTTCCCTTTTTCTTTCCTTCCCCTTCCATACTTCTCCCCTTCTCCTTCCCCTTCCTCCTTATCCGCCCTCCTTCCCTCCCTCCCACCTATTCTTAAACAATGTACATTTCAACATAGAAAGTCCTCTCTCTCTTTGCTTGTTCCATTTTTGTATTCTTCATTAATAAGCCGCATAGCAGCCTTGCCTGGTTCCCCATGCCCAGTCAGGTTCCCAGGTGAGAACAGGGTGCAAGGATGGATACATGAAGGGCCTTGTTTTGGGGTACAGTGGAGAGGAAATATAATATTCCCAGATAGAAATGAAAAGCCACTATAGAACACAAGAGCTGGCCTTTACCGGTGCTCTTGGGCACTTGAAGCACATTGGCTAACTCCTTCTTAGTTGCTGTTACCCACTTTTTATTTGTAGCGGGAAAGACTATGCAGCCTAGGCTGGCCTTGAACTCCTTCATCCTTCTACCACTGCCCGATCTTACGTAAGACGCCTAACACACCTGGCTCCTACTATCGTGATTTCTCTGAATAGCAGCACCAAGGCACCGGGGATTTAAATGAGATGCTTGTGGACAGCCAGCTAGTGTTACAAGGTCAGGAACCTTGCTCCAGGCTCGGAACCTTTCCGCTTTACAAGTAAATAATCCTAAGGGAAGAAAGCAATGGATGTATGAATCAGCCACACATAAGGTTAACATTGAAACTAGGTCTTGATGGAGAACTTAACCAGGCAGGGGAAATATAAGTCAAAAAAGGGAGACAGCCCCCTACAAGGGCCCAGGGGTGTGAGTATTACACAGACTAACAGAGGATGGATAACAGTGGGGGAAAAGCTCCACATCTGGACACTACAAGAGGGATAGATGGCTAAACCAAACTGCGCTTGAAACAGAAAAGTATCTGTGCTATTTTGTGGGCAACAGGGAACAATTGAAGGATATGTGTACAATATATATTCCTTGACCTCCAATGAATACATTCTCTCCATGATCCAAAATGGGAGGGGGAGAAAAGGAAAAAACAGAAAAAAAGCAACAACAACAATAAAAACAAAAACAAAAAAAAAAAAAAAAACAAAAAAAAGAGAAACAATAACTATAACAGAACCTCAGATGAAATCCGGAGTCTGGCTCCTTCCAAAGAATTATTTTGCTTTTAGTTGTATTACTTTGGGGATGGTTCTTATTCTCTTTTTTCAGAAAAGCCTGAGTCCACTGAAAAGGGACATACAGCTAAGAAGAGGAAATGTCCTTCTGTCTCAATCTGAACTTTGTCTTGCCGGTGTAGAGCTGTTAGGTGAGTGTGGAAGTGTTGCCGGTGTAGAGCTGTTAGGTGAGTGTGGAAGTGGTGAATAGTCAGAAGTGAGCTTCCTCCTCGTTTGACCACATGAGAGAAGGAAGTCTGCTGGTCTAGGACGGCCACACTTTTGGGAGCTCTGCACAATGTTTTCCATGTGCCCGTCTCTCCCACAGAGAAACAAGCCTGCCTCACTGCAGTAGCGGATGTGTCAGGAATAATGTGTGGAGGCCATGAAGGGCAGGGAGGGCAGAGCCATCATCTTCCTGTGTGGACGTGCTTGCGGTGACCTCCACGTGTATATGTTAGCTTCGTCTAAGAGTTTCCTCCACTAACCTAATTCTGACTGATTTGAGAAAGATTGGCCACAACCTGTGATGTCTGCTGTGGTTGTCGGAGGGTTCGAGTCAACAATCTGCCAAGTAACTATTCTTAATGATCAAAATCTCCAATGCGAATGGACACATATTTGCCTCCATTTTTAAACTGTGCACCTCATATGTGATGCTCTGTGTGTGTGTGTGTGTGTTCTTCAGACTTGTAGATGGTTCTCTGACTTAACCCCAAACAGGGAAGCAAGCTACTTCATGCATAACGCACAGTAACACAGAACTATCCTGTAACACAGGCTGTGGTTACAAGTGAATAGATTCTGACAGGTGACTCTTTATGTATGAACTCAATAGAACATGGCTAAAACTATTCTGGCCAACGATTATGATTTGCTGACTTGGCCTTTTGTTTTAAAGCCTAATCTTAATCAGACCCTCAGTTATGGTGGTCTCAGCTGTTCTGTGTAGAGTATTTTGCTCGTGCATTACATAAACCAAAACTTGCAAGCACTTTGAAAAGATTGCTGCCCAGGGATCTGCTGTGAGCAACATGCCTGAATCAAGGTGGGGTATTTTATTACAGCTATACTCTGATGACAAGGGCAGATCCTCAGCTTTCACTGGTGTTAAAGGGAAAACTAATTTTTTACATTTCATTTTATACTTCCTGAACATTTTCAGATAGACATAAACCAAAAGCAAACTCTCCAAGGGTCCCATTTACAAGTATTAGTGTTTGTTAGGCCATCCCATAATATCTTGGGAGCAGCAAGATGACAAACAGGCAAACAGAAAATCCTTGGCCCTTGGAGAAGTTTGAAGCAGAAGCCGAGGCAGGATTCAGGTGAGGGTGAGGAACACGGGTGAGGCTATGTTTTTGGAGAAGGTAACCAGAAGACAAGAGTAATAAACTATACTGATTTGGGGCCTAATTATTTTTGTTTGGAAAAAAAAATCCTGCCCATAGCAAAATCAGATTGAGAGAAAGAGATACAGAAAAAGGACTACAAGGAGGAATAGGAGGAAAGAAAGGAAAGAAGGGGTGAGGGAAGAAAAGATGGGAGGGAGAAAAATTCAAACGGGAAATTTCAGGTCGAATATAATGAAGCTGTTAACATTTAACTGACTAACCTGCAAAAAGACAGCTTCATGTGGTTTCACCCTGCCAGCTCCCCGGGGCTTCCTCCCCGCCCTGTAGGGCCCATCTGTGTTCTCGGAGGCCCGGTGGAAAGCATGCACTGTATTGGAAATGCTGCTCTTCCATCACTGTCCGGGGGTGTTTGTACTGAAAGCCTCTGAATGTGGCTCGGCCTCCCCAAGGGGCATCTCTCCTCGGTTTCTCTGACCTCCGCAGAGAAACAAAACTCGCAGGCAGAGAAGTAGCTGTTTAAACATCCTTTGATTCCACCCCCCCCTCGTCATTTAGTAAATGCATTAAATGAAGCTGCAGATGTTTCGCTGTCAACACAGCGCTGGGTTATGGTGTGTTATTTGCCTGATAGAAACATTTTATATACTGTAAATAAACACAGTTTTGTTAATTAGTTAATGAATTATTTTTTAATGCTCCATTAGGCTTTAGGAAAAAAAAAAAAAAACAGCGCAAGCCATTGAAAGTTCTCTCTCTCTCTCTCTCTCTCTCTCTCTCTCTCTCTCTCTCTCTCTCTCTCTCTCTTAAATAAACAGGCCTCGTAGTAAATAGAGAATGTCTGATGTCTACTGAGATGTCGTTCCTGGCCTGGGATAATTATATCTCTACCTTTCCATTTTAGTGTATTTTCTGCTGCAGAGAGAATATGTTAGGTGTTCAATTGAAGTTCATCAGTCGAGGACCAAGAATGGAGTATTGGAATACGCAGAAGAAAAAAAGGGGGGGGGGCGGTGCTGTTCAGTTTTATACTTTACACTACTAAGACAGTGAGGAGCTTTAAGCAAGTATTAGGAAATTAGAGAATTCTGTACTTAAAGGTCCAAGTCAGTCCTAAGAAATGCCAGAATTTTAGCACCAAAACAAACCCGCAAGCCTTCTCTGTTCTTGAGATTCAGGCTGTTTCTCTCTAAACAAGGTCACAAGGCTCTTTGCTGGAGTGTCTCGGTCCAGCAGTAGATTGGAAAAATGTCCAAGCAGGGGACGAGAGTTCTCTCCCGGATGAGTTCATTTCAATAGTCACTGTGTTTCATCCGATGCAGCTGGTTACATTTTTAATAGGCAGATGGCTAATTTTACAGTTCCAAGCCAATCTCTCATTGGACAGCATCCAGAAAGCCCGTGGTAGGGTAATGCCCAGCAAAAAAGTTCAACAGGACACTTGGGGGGAACATATGCTAATGTCAGCCCTTACTTAACCGTCTTTAGAAAGAATATTCAGGGCTAAGCTGGGGGATTTTCATGGATGGGAGCCTAGCACCAGATGGGTGGCCAGCTAGGATATCTTTAGGGCCTAAGGGAATGCTCTTGGTCAGGCTTAGATGGTCAGAGAATCAAATAGCACCAAACCAGGCATCACTGAGTCATTTAAAACAAAAACCCAAAAAAGAACAGAGGTGTTTCGTTGGTAAACATGACCCACCTAACAGTCCTCGCTGTCATAAACATCCCAGGACCTCTTCTGTATTGCAGCTGCCCCCTTCCTGTGTCCCTTCCTGTATGACTCCTCCGAACTTGTGAATGCCCCTCCCCCCTTCCCTCAGCCCCACAGGTGACGGTTCCCTTCCCCCAGAGTCAGAGAGAGAGGGTATCCGTGACAATTCAGCATTTTCCCCTTTAAACTGTTTGGAAACCGAGTTCTCCGAAGCAATGGCTATTTAGACATCTTAATTAAAAGGGAATTGGAAATATCTCCCATTTTGCAGGGCATGTAATCAAGCATTTCGTCTCTGCAGAGGGACTTAGCTTCCCTTGTCACAAAGGCTTTGAAATGTCCTAAAACAATCTCCCCCGCAGTACAGAGTGGGGGTAAGGGTAGGAGGGATTTTTTTTTTTAAAAAGAAGAACCAAGGCAAAAAACAACAAACAATTTCTGGGGGGTGATAAAAGTCTTGGATGCAAAGCCTCCTCATTTCCCCCATGTGATGAATCGCCATAGGGTGACGGGGGAAGGATTTAAGACCCACAATAGCAAACGCTGTTGTTTAAATGAAGCAAATGTTTACCTCTAAGCAAAATAAAAGACCAGGATCAGAAGGAAGAGGGGATCAAAAGAGCTTTCTCCAAACAGATTTATAAAAGAGAGTGATTTTTTAAATGATTTCAACTCCTACTTTATAAAAATATTTTATGGGCCACTTTTCGGAAAATAACAAGCTTCATTGCTTCTGAAGAGTTTTCCTCTTCAGATCCCTTCCTGGAAGTGGGGACACGACTTTTATCCCCTGGGTTGCTTAGGAAAGACCTTGTTTAAAACAATGCAACAGAGTCTAACAAAGCCCAAAGGCAGTATCAGCACGAGAAAACCAGGTCTGTCCCCCACCCCCAAGAAAATAACCTTCAAACCTCAGATTGAATCTGTAAATGCCCCATCAAAGTCTCTCCCAGGGATCTATCTGGAAAGCAGTTAATTTTCTTTAACCGAATAGGTTGTGAAAAGAGTTTTCTTGCAGAGTTTTTGTTTTATAATCAAAATAATTCAAGGGAAGTGAAATGACTTCTTTTGAGATTTCTCTCTCTCTTTCTCCTGGTCAAAGTAGAAGGAGAGAGAGAAAGAAAGAAAAAGAAAATCTAACCAAATCTAAGACTTTCAGACAAAAGTTATAAACAATAGGGAAAACCCTCAAAGATAGTTATAAATTATTCTGTCACTAAATTAAAGTATTAATAGAAGAAAGTGTCTTAGAAATGGAAAATGAGTACTGGCTAAAATCACCCAAATCAGCGGGCTGGGGAAAACACTCTCTGGGATTAAAACCCACAAATACATTGTATCGTTCTATTTTTAAAATGTATTTTCAAGAAACTTTATGTTAACAGAACAGAATAAAAAATGTCGAAAGAAAAAAAAAATACGAGAGACAAGTAAAAATAAGGGCAGTTTTTCAGCCACAAGCCAACTGTTTGCCTCACTTTGCTTTCTTTAGCAGTTCTCAAGGTATTTAAAACTTGAACATTAAAACTGCAGAATAATTTGCAAATGAATGCAGTTGCAGTGCGAAAATATAACTCACAGCTGAATGTGGGTTATTCAGACAAACGGCTGCTTTGTTCGAGGAGGGGAAGTAAAGTTCTCTGTTAATTTATTACAAACTGCAGCATTTCATCCCTGATGTCCAGGCAACAATGTTTTTTATTTCAAGTAATTTATAAGCACTTCCCAGAGCACTTAGCAGCGATGTCCTTGGTAGTTTGGCTCCCAGAAACGGAGTGTATATGTATTTACTGTGGGAATTTGTTTTTAATAAAACTGTTGTAAGGCATTTTTATTCCTTTGCTTTGTTACATTAAAACATTCTCTGCATAAGTAATGTATTTTATCCCATGTTGAAAGGCAGCAGATCACAGCCGCCAACTGTATTGGAGGGGGGAGCTCAGAGCGGGGAGAGGGTGGGAGATGTAATGTTTAAAGGAAACCAGACCGTTTTTTCTGCTGTTGGGTGTGGCCTCTTCCTGGGCTCTTAGGGAAACAGCAATTAGAAGACCACCAGCCCCTTGGAAGTTTCTACAAGTCCCAGAATACCAACATTCCAAACTGAAATTCATTCAAAAACGAATCTCTATTTAAATGTTTGAGGGAAATCTTCAGATACCCAGGTTTCTTGTGGACATATAGTCTAAATGTGGACATTTACAACTTGATTTTATATATTTAACTTTTTTTTTGAGAGAAGGTTTTATTTTATTCCCTAGCATCTGTGATCCTCTTCTCTCTTAGTACTACAACTAGGATCATGGTTGTTCATTACTACACCTATCATAGCTTCCGAATGATGAAATTGTGGGGGAGATTTTTAGCTTTGATGAAGGAGTTGTGGGAAGTTCTACAGTGGACTTTCCCCAGAGGATGCCATCCACCAATGTCAAGAGACTGTCTGGAGAGCCTAGCTCTTGAGGGGTCTTTAACTACCCCATCTTCTCAGGAGAGGATGGGTAGGTGTAGCCACAGTATATCTGCCCTTCTGTGCATCTAACCATATTTTATGTAGTTTCAGTAGTCTCCAAACCGCAGCAGAGAGAAAAACACATTGTGTCTCAAGAGCTGGTGTTCTAGGAAGCTGATAGGACATTTCCACAGGCCTGTGTGTAGGGCCTTGGGAATGCTGTCTGTATAAAATGTATCACGTGGTACTTTGCTCGTGAGCACAATCAGTAGACTCTTCAGCTCCAACATAAAGATCACAACATGTCTTGCAGGTTCTTGATTATATAGGCTGCAAAACTTGGCCGATGATGTCCACATGTATGTACTTGCAACAACAAACATGCTCTATGACTCAGTTCCTCACGTTTGCTAATAAACATGGCTGACAGAATCTTTTCCTCAGATTCGAAGCCTATCACAGACCTCGCAGCCTTCTGAGGTCTAAGAGTTATATACAAATGAAGCCTCACAACAATCTAGACACACCAGAGAAGTTCTTTATAATTTTATAATTGCTTTGACTCCTAAAAAAGAAATTTGATGAGCAATGACTTTATAACAATAGATTATGAAACTTCTTATTTAAGAAAAAATGAAACCAAGAAAACTGTTGGAACCTTTGGGAGAACTAGCTTCTTGCACTCTGTTCATCCTGGCCACTGACTTCCCTAGGACTGAGGAGTAAAGGGAAGTAGAGATCACTGTGCTAATCAGCCAGAAGATAAATATTTATTATCTGTAAAGGAGCCTGTGGGGCAGAGAACTGGAAGAATCCATTTCTAATGTAACTAGTCTGCCATACCTGCAAATTTCTTCATATGCTGCCGCTGCCCGTCATAGAGGAGCAGTGATCCTCCCGTGCTTCTGTCCTCTTATTAAAAATCAGCTTAACCTTAGAAGACTAGCTTCCAGAGGTTTTGGTCACATACGTGTTCCAGCCTTGATCTCTTTGGCTTTCTGTATTGGTGGCCACAAGTATGTATATAAGTATTAACAATATCAAGGACCCATGGACAACAAGAGCCTTGATTATTTTGCTTGAACAGATGCTAGAACGAATCATGGGTGTGGCTAGAGTTGGGCTTATGGTGCAGTCTGTCCTGTGCATCCTCAGGTTCTTACAGGGATCTTAAGAGACCCAATCCCAATCCTCAGGGCTTCTAACAACCTTAGTTCTTTGAATAAAAAAAAGGTGCCATTTTTTCTTCTTCTTTAGTAAATAAATTAGCTTAAGAATTAATGGAAGAAAATAGAGCTCTCTTTCTCTCTCTTGCTCTTTCTCTCTCTCTCTCTCTTTCTCTCTGGTGGGGCAGGGGAATAGAAAGAAAGAAAACATTAAAAGATAACACATCAATCTATGGTTTGACAGTGATGGCTGAGCATATTTAGCTGACATTGAAAACAATTATCTATCAATCAACTCATCTTCGATTCAAAATTTGCCTAAACAAATATTTACCATGTATAATGAATCTCAGTGTTTCTGCAGGGTCTGGTCTGCCCGTTAGTCTTCTAAATGAACATATCTCAGTTTTTACTGGTTCCTGCCAAGCTAATATTTAAATCCCATTTTAGGCATGTCCCTAACATAAGATGGGGTTTAACCTATATAACACAAAATCCTCATGAGGGAAACGTACTTACTCCCCAGAAGGGAAAGCCAAGATGGCCAAGAGACAAAAATTTTATCTCTCAGTGACCACTAAATCCAAGGTAATGGAAGAAGCCGAGAACTAGTGATAAAGGTACTTTGAACCTGATCGGGAAACCTTGTCCCTTCTCATCTTGCTGTTTTGTGTGGGTTCTTTACAGCAGGTGCATACTACCCTTGTAAACAGGTCGCAAGCTCTGAAGGTGTATCTCCCCAGCCCCTGGCCCAAGATCTGCTCCTAACATCATGACACTGGGACAATGGTTTTACCACACCTGTGACTCTGTTTCCCCATTTACATGTTTGGTATGACCATTACAGTACTCACAAGTGTGCCGGCATATTTTCAATGCATCCCAAAAGCAAAAAATACATACAGCAAATGTCTTCTCAGACATGCCAGGGCTGAGCCTTGGTTAGTGAATTTGTTGAATCTCAAAGCATCCATTTTGAACCTCCACTTGGGTTTGATCAGCAGGGGAGTGCATACTGTCTGCTGGCTCTTGTTAAAAGTGTCTCCTTCACCAACCACAATGGGCAAGTTGCTTGTACTTTCTGTCTCCTTGGGTCTCTCTCTGGCTTTCTCAGTCTTTGTCTTTCCATTCTATCTCTGTCTGCTTGAGATACCTCTGTAGGTCTTCATTGCTATACTATGGGAGTCATTCTTATTTGTCTATCAGCATACAGTTTATGTGTCCCTCCCCTAGTAAGCTTTAGGTGGTGGGAGATGGTACTCAGAGAGGACAGGAAGGCAGGACTTGCAGGTGTCATGAAAGTAATTGGGAAAATCAGTCTTAGAAGCCTTTTAAATGGGTTCAGCAACCTCAGCTATGCTCAGAGCCACATGGGAAATGCACTCTGTTATGGGATAGGTGCTTCTGTTATAGATGCCTCTGTTTCTAATCAAAGCTAGGGTAGCAGGGATGAAGGTCAAATGTAGACCAGGACCAGATCTGGGTGCCCCAGTCTCCGAGATTTGCTCTTTTGTAGTCCCTTAGTTTCTTTTGATCTTACTACAGGTTTCTCTGTTCTCTGCCTTTATCTACACTGGTCAGGTTTATACTCTGGTGAAAGGTGCTAATCCAGTTTAATGCAGTATTTTCCCAAGGGATTTGGCTTGTGATAAGGTTCAAAAGAGTTCCTTTAGATCTGAGGACATGGCAAAGAAGTTGGCAGAATATGGGCCCTATTTGACTCTTATATATTCACAAAGTGAGGTCCTAAACCAAAGTGGTATTAACGAATGGGAGGATTTCCATACATGTCTGGCTTTCACTCTTTCTCTCACTGTTTGTCTGTAAGCCATTGGGTTGAAGACCCTTCTGTTTCATAAATGTTTATTCTGAAATGCCCGTGGGAAAAAACAAACCCAAAGTGACTAAGGTCACCCATACCTACATGCCATGGGTCTTCCAGAAGAGGCAGCTTGAATTCATCTGACTCACTAAGATTCAGGAGCAGAGTTGGAGCTTCTGATTGCCAGTTTTGTGTTTCTGTACTTCATTTCAAGAACATAACATAATGAAGTAAATGCACCTCTATTGAGATGCAGGCCCCAACACTTTAGATTGTGTAAGATCAAACATGGAGACATGGTATACTGTGGAACAGTTGTTAAAGTGCAAAACACATCAACTCACATCAACCCATGAATAACAAATGAGCCAGATGGAGGTTCCCCCCTCCTAAGGATGCTAGGAGAGATAGCCCAAAGAGACAGAGACAGGTACATACACACAGGGACAGAGGCAGGGCATATCTCATTGCAAGTAACGAGTCTTTGAAGAAATCTACATTGTCTATAACAAGTTCATTTGGAACTGGCAGAAACACCACAGTGGTAGCAACCATCACAATGGACATGGGAGGGAATTTAAGATGATTGATTCAACAGGTCATTAATTTTACAGGTGGGAAAAATCAGGAAAATTAGGTTTAAGAGAGTTGTTATTTGCATTTAAGCTGTATCCTTTATTAGAAATCTGCTTCTACAATTTCCACAAAGATAAATTTCTTTTGTACAATCAAATTCAGGTGCCTCCCATCTTCTTGGTTGTTGTCAGGAACTAATGTGACCAGTTGGGAAAAATTCAAGCTAGAGTACAATAGAGAAAGCCCATAATTTCCACGACTGCCCTAGTCAGGTGTAATCATGGCTACGAACAAGTCAGTTTCCCCTCCCTAAATGGAGGTGATGATAGTACTTACCACACCGGGATCTTGGAAGAAATTGTGAGATGATGTGGACAGGTAGTGCTGACTACAATCTACAATAAAAAGAGCCCAATAAATAGCCAATATTTTGAGGTGAAAATTTGTGTCCTTATG
The DNA here is from genome assembly GCF_963924665.1 of Micromys minutus. Lineage (NCBI taxonomy): Eukaryota > Metazoa > Chordata > Mammalia > Rodentia > Muridae > Micromys > Micromys minutus. The sequence goes on from NC_137959.1 coordinate 13,936,077, forward strand.
ACAGCACTCCACTCTCTCTGTGTCAGTGACTTCTGGGAAATGGTAACTGCAGATACCTTTCCTTAAGCGGCTTTGAGTGAGAGAGATTCTCCAGGATTAGGAACCATTTCCTCAAAACCCTTCTCACGCATGAGCAGAACCCAAGGCCCTTCTTAGGCATGAGCAGAATTGTATCAAGATCGGAAGCTGAGTCCAGGAAGAGTTCCACCCTCTAGAACATAGACAATGGTCAGAGCCTAGGTTAGTAGATCCACTGCTCATGAGCATGACCCAGAAGATGGGAGTGTACCTAGATCCTGGATTGCGTATACAATTATCAGGAAGATGTTTTATTTTGTTTTGTCTCAGAAGAAGAATGTGGATGTTCACCAGGACATGGTGTTCTCTGGTCAGAAAGATGAGTGTTTACGTTATAGGAGATGTATGTGTGTGTGTTGAGGAGTGAGAGAAGGAATTTACTTGAGGTTTGGTTGAAGATGGTTTCTCTAGTTATTTTTGTTCCGTTGTGTCCCATCTCAATTTTCTTCCCTTCATCTCTCAAGGGAAAAATCAAGCACTTTGACTGTGGCCCTGAACCTTCCTGGCTAGAGTACCCCTCCTGGAACATCGATAGCCGGCTTGCCCTCAGTGACTCCATGCTTGGATGCTACTGTCCTCCCTCACAAGGGCAGCTTAGAAGCACCCCTTCTCTCTTTTCTGTACCTATTTTGAAACATGGTGGCATCCTGTTTCCAACTCAAATGCAGAGGCTTCAGAGCAGTTTTCTGTCCTCCACGGAGACCTTCCCACATTCTAAGGAAGAGGTCTGGAGAGAGGATATTTTATCTCTTGAGCCAAACATGGAAGGGTTGGTTAGTGCTGGGAAATTCATGGGTGAGGGATCCAGCTCAAAAGGTCAGAGCTGGCCATAAAGACTGGTGCCACCGTATGCCAGACGCTTCCTCGTCTTTGTTACTGCAAGATGGGCAATGGTCTCCTCTTCCCCTTTATTGTAGCTCTGTCAGTTTGCCCCACTGACTTCTAAAACTCCATTAACTAGTAATCCTTCAGGGCCAGCAAGGGCACCTCCAACCACCCCAGGAATATCTAATTAGCAAATCATGATCCAGCCTTCCCATGAAAGAAGTCAGATCCATTATCCATGGTGTCCCCAATTAGGGTGTTTAATTCATGAAAGACCGAGCTAAGCTGACCCTTGCAATGCCTTCCTCCCAGAACCCTGGCCAGATTAAACACTAGTTTCATACCCTCTATGAGCCCCCCAGCCCCCAGGCTTTCCCAACAGTGGGCCCAAATCACGAGGAGTTCAGCTAGCAGCAGGATGGAAGAGTTGAATTCTTAGGTTTGGTCATGCCTGACTTGAGTTCTATGTTTTGTGTTCCTTTTGTGGGGGGTGGTGGAAAAAAAATAAATGAGTTGCCCCCAAGCATGGCTGTGATTTAGTTAGTATTTATCAATCTCATTTTGGCAGTAAATCTGGCATTTATCAGTCGCCAAAAATGCCCCAGGTGCTCGGATCTCACTCCTTCCCTTCCTGCGTTTGCTCCTCTCTTGCAATCAGTTATGTTCTAACTGTGTAAAAATTCGCAACAAAAATTCATCTGTGTTTTCAGTTAAAGGGATCTTTTGACACTGGGGACTCAGCAGCCTCTCCTATTCCATTTTACAAATAAGACTGGTGACCGTATTGGGGTTGGTTGCTTTTTATAAACATCCTTGCTTTTGTATGCCCAAGCCTAATATAACTCCACTTTAAAAATTCTCACATGTAGTGAGCATGGAGCAGATATCCCAACTTCTAGAGCATGCTGGTCTGGTTGATCTGGTATAGTTTGAATTTCCTTTTAATACAAGCTTCAGAAGTGCACCCTCACCCCCCATTGGCAGAGAGGCTTATACAAGTTGCATGGGGTAGTTGGGGAGCATCTTTCCCCTCCAAAACTTGTGTCAGGCTGCTGCAAAAACAGTCTGTCTGTTTATATTTCTAGAGCCAAACACATCTAATTCTGATTAGCATCTACTTGGCCACTTTCTGGAAGCATCCCCTGTGGAAATGCTTCGGATAGGCATATCCGAGCTCTTACAGGCAGTGTGTGTCTGAGTGCCAGGGAGCCAATGGTAAGAGTGGTGTTACTAAACTTCACATGTGGCACAGTTGAACAAATCTCATGAAAAACAAAGATAGCCATAGGTAATCGCCTACCAGGGCTCTCTGCTTGTTTACAGTTAAGTATGCCGCCTCCTCTGATTCCACAGAGGAAACACCACGGGAAGGTCACTGCCTCTGAGAATTGACTCCCAATCTCCCATCTGAGTGGCCCCATAGCAGCCTCTAAGTGAATATATGCAGCATGAAAATAAGATGCCTTCAGGCTGGGTTCCTGTCTTTCCTTCCAGGCTAGTGAAGCATCCGCAGCCTTAGAAAAAGCCCCAAGTGTGAAGTTCATTTACTCTGTGAACCCCTCCTTTGCCTGACCCGGCTGGTACAAGCGACCTTACAAACACCTGACCCATAGTCCACTCTGACTCAAGTTTTTTATGGTTGTGTAATACTTTTGCTTTGTGTGTGTGTATGTGTGTGTGTGTGTGTATGCGCGCATGCAAACATTTTTCTAAATCACATATAAAACTTTGCCTTTCAAACAGACATTCTGTGGCTATTTCGATAATTTTTTTAAGGAATAGGTACCAGAATTTTTGGGTGTTCTGATAACATCCAAGGATATGTGAAGGAGGTCGATCACTTCCTACAAATCAGCAGCTCAGATAGCCATGAGATTTTAGTTCCTTCGACTTTTTTTTTCTTAATCATCTTTCTTAATTAGTGAAAAAAAATGCCAGCTGTTATTTATGTTTTAAACTATACAAATAATCTAAGACTGCATGCTCACAGTGAGCGATTTAAGCAACATGGTGGTTATAAAGACTATGCCTCCGTTGTTACACTTTGGTATAGCTCCTTCATGATCTTTGCTATACATTTCTAAGTGCTGTTATATATAATATTACCTTTTATTTATATTGTATATGCTCAAATTTAGTGTAAATGGAAATCAGAATATGGTTAGGCTTTTTCAATTTTATTTAACATACAATTATTTACAATAATTTGAAGCAGGATTCCAAAGCCTTTGTTTAACCATACCCCTTCCCTAATAGGCATTCTGTTTGCTTTTAAAAAATTGAAATATTTGCTGCAAACATGAGTCATTTAATATCCTTCTTCACACTTGCCTGTGAATGTGCATTTGCTCACCTGTAAGGCAATATTTCACAAAGAATTTTTTGAGTAATGGGTTAGTTACCACTTCTTATTACTTTTGTTTGTCCTATAATCTCCACCAAATTGATGAAGTTGTGCCAACATCTTTAAATCTTGATCCATGAGTAAATCTCTAACATGACTAAATCACTATTACTTACAAGATACAAAGATATTGAGATGACTTTTCTCTGGATAAATAAAAATTGATTAAAAAAAAAACACCTTGTCTGATGCTATGATAAAATACCTCAACAAAAGAAATGTAGAGAGGTAGGGCTTGTTGTGGCTCACAGTTCAGGCTGTGACCTACCATGGTTGGGAGTCACTGTAGCGTAAACTTGAGGCAGTTGTTCATAATGCATCCATGGCCAAGAAACAGTGATTAATGCCTGTGTGCAGCCTGTCTTCTTTTTATACAGTCCAGAATCCCAACCCAGGGGCTTGTATCACCTATGATGGACAGGTCTTCCTATCTCACGTAACTTAGCCATGATGATCTCCAATGCTTATGCCAGAGGCTATCACCCTCACTACATCTCATCAAGCAGCAGTTGCGCTCACCCATCACATTTGGGGAAGAGACGAGGCAGCATTGTGCCTTCTGGAGCCAGCACCTTGCAAGCTCATCCCCTCCCTGAGATAGTTCCAAGTCTTCCCAACTAACCCTCTTACCTATCCATGCTCAGAGGTTTTCTCCAATATCCCCAAAGTTCTTTTGATGTGATGTAGATTTAAAGGAAGCAGACTACTCAATGCCCTTTCTCCTCTGCCCAAAGAGTTGGGATCATCTGGAGAGCTCTTTTCCACTGCTTGGCATTTCCTCTAGGAATTGAGTCCATGATAATAGAGGGTGTATAAAACACCATGTATTAGTAACTCCCCCTTCCCAAGCTCCTTTCTCTAGTTTTCTTCAGAGGCAGTTTGTATTTCCCAGATTAATATATGTACTTAAATCTGTCTCAGGGTTGCTTTTGTAGGAACCTAAACAATGATGGCTTTTCTCCTGAGCATAGGAGCATTGTGCTGAACTTGACCAAGAACAAGATGTTGCTAAGCAAAAATGATACTTTTCTCCATTCTTTGTAAGACATGGGGATCATCTTTATGTGTTAATAGGGTACATCTATCTGGTTGCCTTTGCTCTATGATTTGACCAGTAAACTGTACTAATAGCATAACAGTATCCTGTATCTTTAACAGGCTTTCAGATAAAAAGTCCAGACAGCCTCATATGGTACTTTTGCAATATATATGTATGTGTATGTGTATGTGTATGTGTATGTGTATGTGTATGTGTCTGTGTATGTGTATGTGTATGTGTATGTGTATGTGTATGTGTATGTGTATGTGTATATGTATATGTATGTGTATATGCATATGTATATGGTCCTGTGGCTTTATACACCATATTTACATTTGGAGTTTGGGGAACCTGTACGAGTTGGAGAAGTCACTAAATTCAAATCAGGTACACAAAAGAATGTCAAACTTTGCAGTTGCATAGGCACAAAAGTTCAGAACGAGGCAGCACAGTCTGCCTCATAAGGCAATGTTTGCCTGCTAGGGGCTGAGGACTGGCACAGAGATGCATCGCATCATCCCTGGGCTAAGGTCAGAATGCCCCAGAGCTGCTCTCTGGATGCTTGACGGAGTACTTGTGAATTATTTTAGAATTTTGAGAGAAGCCTGTGCCTTCCTGGAGTTGATAAAGCATTTGGTAGAATCTGGCTCATTTCTACTCCTGGGGCTTGAACCAACCAGCTGGTCTGATAATTTCTCTGTCATCTACTTTGGATTCTTTTCCTTATCTATTTCTCTCTTGCTTTAAACAGAGACATAGTCCATGATCAACCACTATAATAGCAATGAAAGTGTAGAATGATTATTACATCCATTTGGGGAAACTGAGGCACAGAGAAGGTTTTTTTTTTTTTTTTTTTTTTTTTTTTTTTTAAGCAACTGGTCCAAGCCATGTAACCAGCAAGTGGCAGAGCTGGGATTTCATCCCAGGTTGTTCGGTTTCAGAACCTGTTTTTTTCAGCTCACGAAATACACAGGTTGGAGATTAGACTTCTTGCAGGGATAGAGAGGGTTCAACCACAGCAGGTAGTAGAAAAGGAAGGCTGGAATTTGTGGTAGCTATTGTTATTATTGTCTCCTAACACACACACACACACACACACACACACACACATACACACACACACACACACACACACACACACACACACACACACAAGCACATACTTTATGCCAGACACACTAAACTGCTCCTCATGAGCATACACTCAGTTTTCCAGCTCCCTGCACCGTTCTGACCTCTCGGTGGTCAATGAACCACCTTTCAAGCCCAGTGTAGATATTCCCTTGTAGTAAACTTGTTAAATTCCTCAGAATTAGATCTTCATCAGTAATTCTATCTAGCAGGGGGATGGGATGGCTTACTATCTACTTAACGACATAAGGTCTGGAGATGGACTATGGGACTTTAAGAAATAACTTCTAGTATTGACATGGATGTGACACCACTTTATATATGTGCAAAATGAGGAAAGTGTATCTATCTCACTTGACCATTATGAGGCTTAAATGAGACATAGTGTCTTCATAGTTGGCCTGGGTCTGGAATGTAGACATGTTTGGTAAAACTATAGCGTATTATTTTAGCACTCTGGTTCTAATATTTTCACAAGACCACAAACATCTTCAACCAAAGAATAGAACCTGTCATTTCTTTTTATTTTTGTGTTTGTTCCAAGGTCAGATATATGGTAGTTAATCTGTCATGGGATGGGAAGATGGATGATAGTTTCATGGTGAAATGGGTGCATAACTATTACCAAGTTCTGTGGTTGGGGCATGGGTTTGGACCATCTTGGCTGACAGATGTATGTTTCCTGTCTTATCAGGCAGAGCAGAACCTTAATGATCAAGAACTAACCTTTGAGTTCTTCATTTATACTGGAGATGGCAAAGACAAATTAAACAATTACAAAATCAAAAAGAGCAGTGGCTCCTCACTGGGGAAAGATCTGACTTCTAGAGCATCTCACATCCTCTGAGAACTACTTCCCCAGCTCAGAAGCTGGAAAATTCTCTTCTCAGAAATGCATGGACAGCGCTATGACTCCCTGGGCCGGTACCAGGAGGAAAGGACATGATGTAAAATGCAGGGCTTGGCATTAGTCCTGACTCTTCTAGGAAGGAGCCTCTGAGTGTGGATTTAACAGCTCCACCAAAGGGACAGAGGTGTGTTAGGGCAGATCCAGTGAGAGTCTCGAAACATACTTTTTGTCCTCAAGGGTTGTTCCTGGATTCCTCACCCCACATGTTCAGTGACTCCTAGCACCTTGACTCAGCAGGCTGACTATTTCAGCTCCCTCAGATGAATATCATGTGGGCACTAATCTTCCATGTCATTGGAAATATCTTTGCCTGAAGCCAAGTACAAGGAAAAAGACCCATGTTTACAAATGCTTTTCCATGTGTAATTTGTCATTCTCAAGGTTTCATCTATTTTCTGCAATCATCTCAGTTAAAACCTTCTATGGGAAATGCCAACGACTAAGCATGCATTCTGTTTCAGCTGGGCGTGAAAATGGAGCTCCCGCCATTCCCGAGTCTCTTTTTAGGGAGAAGACATGGATTTATCTAGTACTCTCTTCCAAGTCATCCATCCATTGAGGAGGGCAGTGAGCAGGACCCCGGGGCAGTGACACCAAGACCAAGGAATTGTCTGAGGGCAGTAGCTTGCTTCTTGTTTCCACCCCATTCCTTTCTTTTTTTTCCTCTGTGTAGTTGCTTGGTATTTCAATTACCAGTGTTACCAAGTCCCAAGGAAGGCAGTGGGTGCTTGGCAATGAACTCCAGTTTCATGCTCTGGCTAGCTACAGAACTCCATGAATTTGAAGGTGTCTTCTCACGTGGAATAGCACAGTTCTGCCTTGGAGGGATGAGTGAAGTTCATAATAAAGCCACTAATGGACGACACCAAAAGGAACTGTCACTTCTTAGCTATTATTAATTATATTATTACAAAGTCACCATTGAACCAAAACTGACTGTGTCTTTGTCCTTATATTTCAGAGTTTATTTAATGGGTGGCCCTAATACATTTTATTGTTATTTGTAAAACGCCCAGGAGGAAAAGGGCATTTACATTCCCCTTTGAAAAACAATCTCACAGTCAAAAACTGAAGCTTCTAAAGATCCTAGGTTGGAAAGGTTGAAAGAAAAGGGAGGACACATCTGTGATCTTTTTGAGGACAGAGCAATTCCCAAGATCTGAGGAACATTTCAGAGTGGAGCGCAGAGTGAATACTACTGGCTAGGCCCTGAGATGAGGTGTCCCTTTGAAGTCCCCAGAAGTTCAGGGCTCTCCTCTAGTCTTGTGTTGATAAGAAAGAAGCACCAGAATGTCTGCTCTTCAGAAAGCATCTTTAAGGACTCTCTTTAAGGTTTAGGATCTTGCTTGCATTAGAAAGGCGTTTATGTGTATTTAAATTAGACAGTGAGACACTCTGACACCTTAGGTGTACCATTCTCAGCCCAGGCTACCTCTTCATTTTCAGCTAGAAGAGAACCTTTCAACTTTCCTGACCTGTTACTAGCCTTTTCCTTTCCTCCCTCCCTGCCTCTTTCCTTCCTTTCTTCATTTAGCAACAGAACTGTCCTTGCCTTGCGTGTTGGGAGAAACCAGGTGACTTCTTTGTTCTGCGGGGCAGACAGCATCTCGCCCTGCCCACCTGTTTCTTCCCAGTGGCCCCCAAGGCCTCCAAGTTTGGTGTCCTGCACATTTTGACTTAGAGAACAAAAGAAAGTGCTAAAATGTCATATGCCAGCCACTTCCTCCGAGTCCATTAACCCCCCTTTTTCCTTCCTTTCCTTCTTACCTCCCTCCTTCCTTTCCTTCCTCTCTCCCTCTTTCCTTTCTTCCCTCCCTCCCTCCCTTCCTCCTCTACATTCTGGGAGGAAAAAATAGAGAAAAAGGGAGAAAACAGAATTGGGTAAAATAGTTCATTTTTTTAAAGAAGGGTGGGGGGGGGACCCAACAAGCCCAAGCCCACTTGGGGGAGTTGAAACATCTGCACTTTCTCAGCAGTTTGAAAGGAAACAAAAAATTGCCAAGTGGTATAAAATTTGAAGAAAAATTACCCAAAGGAGGAATGGACGTTAACCACGCTTCAGTTCCCCACTATGGGTTGACATCTGAAGCGCTCTCTTCTCCCCTCTTTCTTTCTGATTCATAGTGTGTCTAAAGAGGTGAATTGGGCACACAAAACCCAACCTCCTCTTGCCAGGGTGGGTATGAAATATGAAGGCCAGACGATTGTCTGGGCTCAGTGCATTGGAATAACATTGGTTAAATTATGGATAGTTTTTGAATAGTGTCACTTTTTTTTCTCTGCAGATGGTTGTTCTCACAAGGAGCCGGGTCTGCATAATTGTATCAGTAATCAGCAGTAAGGCAATTAGTTGTGTAAGTGTGCTATAATCATTCTAACAGAAGAGATGACGAAAAGACAAAAAACGGGAGGGGGGGGGACCAACATGTCTTTTCTGAATCCATCAACTGACAGCCATAATTAGATATATATAATTGAAAATTCCACAGTAGGGGGGCCAGATTATACAAATGAATTTTCTCTGCTGCCCTTATGCATTTTTGTCTTTGGCTGAGCATCCCCCCAGGAGAGGCAGAAAACTCGTCATTCCAAAAGAGTGCATACTGTACTCAGCATTGTTCTGGACACATGATGTCAGCATAACATTTTTTTTTTTTTTTAGTGTGGGGGTGTGGGCAGGGGGCTGAGGTTAGTGTAGTGTGAGGACAGCACACTGGGTGATACAAGTCACGCTGCTTTGAATATCATTGTATGAACTGTTGTTTGAACTCTGTCTATCTTTTGGTTTATAGTAAATTCAGGGTGGATAGGTTTGGCCATGGGGCTCGGTAGACAGGAGTTACAGCAACGGCCATACGTTTAGACATCCATGGAAATGCTTTAAGTTCCCTGTGCATCGAGGGAAAAATGTCAACAGAGTGATTGTAAGTCCAACCTAGTTTGGTAAGCACCTGTATGCCAGGGCAGACGCACCACACAATCGGTCATGCCTGTTTCTTTTCGAAGGAAGTGGGTGGAGGTTGGAAGTTATCATGCGGCCCTCATCCTGGGCTGACCCATGGGCCTCCTCGTCAGGAAGGGAGAATGATGGGGTTTGAGAAGCTCCTTTACAGCAGGATATTTCACCCTCAGTTTTCATAGGAAAGAGGGGGCTCTATTTAACCAAAGCCTGATTATCAAAACCTATAATTACATTTGGTTAAAAATTCCTAAGTGCCTATGAGTTTGTGGAAACTGCAGAAAAGCTTAGCCCCGAATTAATCAGACTATAGGTCTCCCATCAGACCGAAATCTTTTTAAATTGGAAGCGCAACCCCCAGCCTCCCCCGCTACTCCTTTTGAATTCACCAATTCTTCTATAATTTAATTGGACAAATCTTAACTGTGATTTTTCCCCCTCCCAAAGAGAGGCACATTGCGGCCAAGGCTTGTTAATTAAGGTCTTTAAATGCCCCCAGCTGTGCAATAAGTTTTCAAAGCAACAACTGAAAATTTATTTTTTTTTAAACATTTTGTGGCTAGTTTTCAATCATGTATTATTCCCCCCTCCTTGTTCTGAGGATGGGAAAAACAGGAAAAGTCTCAGGGAGAGTTCCCATGCATTGTGGAATCTTGGACAGACAGTCAAATTGGAGGTGCCATTAAGTGGTGTCTAATTGGAGCCTGTTTAAAGGGGGAGTCACGAGAGACGATTCTTTGGGCTCATAGGCAGTGTGGGCATATGGGTGCTGTCTAGAAATTACTTAGAAGAATACCAGGAAGGGAAAAAATTTCCACTAGGGTCTGAAGACAGCACTTCTCCTTCTAGATGGGAGAGGCTTTGGGGGTGAGCGGGCTGAATTAGACACTGGAAGTTGTCTCTGGTCTCTTTAGGGTGCTGGTGTTCCCCAACATAAAGTCTATGTTCCTGTTCTTCCCATTCCAGCTTATCTGAGAAAAAGGAAAAACACGTGGGGAGAGAAATGCTGAAGTGAGTGTGCAGTGCCCTCTACAAAGTGCCACCTTGAGGGCTGCACCTCAGATGCCTTCCTTTGAGATGCTTAAGGAGGAAGAAGCAGGGTGACTCCATGGGTTTTTTTAAGGCGTCTGCTGCCAAACCTGAAGACCCGAGTTCGTTCCCCGAGGCCCATGTGGTGGAAGGAGACAGCTGACTTCTGCAAGCCATCCTCTGAATTTTCCAGGAGCAGCACATGCACATCCACGCCCTTGCTCCAACCCACACAACAGATAAATTAAAATGTGATTTAAAAAAAAAAAAAGAAAACTTTTAGAAGGCTTTCATCAGTGGCATCAGACTTAAGAAATAAGTGGGGCCCCGTTTAAAAGGGTGAAGAACTTTGCTAAAAGGTCATTCGTAATCTAGTTTGTTCATATGTCATTTCATTTTCCAATACCTTAGCAGTCTCTTCAAATTGAGACCAACCAATGGGGAGCACAGAGAAGACATGTCCAGTGGCTGCTGTGAGCCAGTCATAAGCCTGTCCATCATTTGTGACATTGTGTCTATGTTGATGGAGACCAAATCATTCCTCTTGGGTCCCTATCCTTCCCTGATTCTAGCTTAAGAAGAAAGGAACCTTCCCATAGTAAGTGATTATCTACTAACATGATCAATTTAAAAATCCATATCCCAGACATGTTTTCTACAAAACTGGCCTTGGAGCTTAGTCACGTAGTGGGGCATGATATCAGTACCCGTCATGGTATGACCCTAGAAGGTCAATTACATGGCCCACTCTTCCTGGCAGGTCAAGACCTTTGTCCTTCTAAAGGATGGATGGGTGCCGTAGGCTGAGTCTGGAAGATAAAAGCAAAGTCTACAGCATGGTGTCTGAGAGATGGAGGCGGAGTCTGGGGAAAGGAGGTGGAGTCTGGGGAAAGGAGGTGGAGTCTGGGGAAAGGAGGTGGAGTCTGGGGAAAGGAGGTGGAGTCTGGGGCATCTTGCTCTTCCATATGGCTGTCATTGAAGATGCTGTGACTCATGTGATCTGAATGGTTATGGGCACTGGAAGGAATAAACCTCAAGAGGGGATTGTAGCACAATGCCCACTTGCCAACTTTGCACCAACCATAGTTGGATAAGGCAAAGAAGTGAAGACAAGGTTGCTATTGATAAGTTCAGGGCAGGGCAGTTCATCCGGCTCATCCCCCTCTGACTCTTGCTCTGTCTCCACAGGCATAACATGCTGTTGCCTGTCCATCTGGAAAGAAGCAAGCTGTCTCTGTGATCTCTGGGATGCCTAGTTTTTCTTCTTGTGACAAAGGACACATCTACTGCTCCTATGTCATCCTGGAAGTGTATAAACACATGGTTCCACTGATGCTTCTCAGGACCGTAGCTGACCCTACAAAGTGAAGAGAGGCCAGAGATGCTTTTCAAAAACAGGCATATCAGTAAGTCACCGAGCGAGTTCCCCATGGAATGAGACCCAAGAGGGCAGTGTCTGGCTGCTGGTATATATCTTTGCCTCTATTGATTTTGGGCAGTTTTCCTCTCTGCTGAGCGCTGTCCCTATGAACCTCCCTCCCTCCTTAGAGTGTCTATCTGTCTTCAAGGTGAGATGCAAACAGAATAAAAATTTCTTCTCCAAAGCCTTATCCTAGCCTGGTGTCCCTGGCCCTTTGCTCCTGACCACATTCCTTTGCCTGCAGACACTGTACTCTTACCCTTAGCTACTTTTTTACCCTAGTGCCCAATTATGCCTTTGCTTCCTCAACTTATAGGTGCAGACTCTGTCTTCTGAATGGCCTATGTCATTATTAATGTATTAGGATGTGTAGACCCCTTTAGGTGTCGCCTGGCCTCCAGAGGGATTTCAGTAGGTCAGCCCCTCCAGAGCTCTGCTGCCCTCTTCCTGCTTCTCTTACCACATCCTTCAAGAGCTGCATCTGCAGATATCTTGGGGTCAGCAGGCACAGCTCTACCTCAGCCTGGGAACATGGACCATTCTTTCCTGCCTTCCCAACATGATTTTGCCAAGGGTAACCATCAAGAAAAAGTCCCCTCAGCCTAATGATAGAGCATCTCTTTCCCAGGATGGAAGGCCCCCCTTTTTAGCCCCTTTGCCCCCAAGACTGTAGCTATTGCTTTTATCTTTGGACAGTCTTCTCTTGGTCTCTACCCAGTGATAAATGAGCCCTGAATTGAAGTTGTCCATCATCTGACTTCCTCTAGAGTGCCTTCCAGTTTAGGGGAATGTTGCTGTAAAAATAAAAAAAGAAGTGAGAAGGAAGTCGAGTGGAGAGGGTGGCTTGTGGATCGTGTGACCGGCTCCACAGTGGAGCAGCACCCCGGAGTGAACGATCCTGCCGAGTGGGACTATGGGCCTATAGCAACAGAACCATTTATTTTTCAATTTCACCACTACAGGGGAATCCAAAATTCAGACCCTTGGCTGCCAAGATTGGAAATTGCCATCTGAGGATTTGCAAATGTGTCCTGTGCCCCTCCATCTTTAGGGTTTGTTTGCCATGATGGCGGCCGGCGACCCTGTAAGGTCCTCTGTCACCAGCTTGTTTGGATTACGTCTTAGCTGCCATTAAGCCGCATGTAGTCCTGCTTCTGATATCATAGAGCTATGAGGGGGTCTGAGAGCTGACACCAACAAGCTGCCTATACTTATTAGCTGTAACAGATGGCCAGGCTTCAGGACAATGACAGCTTGGCTGCCCCCGTTACTGCAACTGATCCCTCAAGAAACGCATGAGTCAGCCAGCATTGTACTGAGTCAAGGTAAGATTAAGAGAACCAAGGCAGCCACGTGCTGGGCATCCTCGGAGAAGGACCTGGCTGGTTCTCAGCATGCAGATGAATTGGACATGCACGACCCTGTTAATAAAACTTCGATTTCAGCAATTTAACATGACTGCTGCAATCTCCAGTTGTGCGTAGCATCTATGATTCCTTTCTGTTCTAAATCTGGCCCCACTTCATTCCTTGCGATAACCTGCTTGGTCCCCGTGAACACTTGCCCTGGCAGCCCAGTGCGTCCTTTGTAACTGTGCAAATGCCTCCTAGAAATATAGGACATGGAGTGTGGAGCCAGGGAAAGAGAGTCACAGTTTTCTGGGTTATAGATCCACATTTCCAAGCAGGGATTCTGAGGCCGAGAGGAGAAACAGGAACTGTGACTTACCGGCAGTCAACTGGTGGTCACCTCTTTCTTGGGATGGTTTCAAGTGACATTATTTCTTCAGAAATAATTTGAGAAGCATAACAAAGGCGGTGTTTACTCAGGGTGTCAGTTTCTCATTTGCAGATTTCTTTGATAGCTGTCACTCGCTGTGGCCTCTGCCTGGTCATACGGCTATGAAGATCTTGGGATGAACACGGATGAAATGGTTTGGGGCTCCAATTACCCATCTTTCCTATTTCTTTCCTGCCCATACTTCTCTGCCTGTGACCTAGCAGCTCCCTCTTGCTCCTAGTTTTTTCTAGGCTGGACATTTCTGTTTTCTCGGTTCTGCTGAGGTCCACACCTCCCTCCTCGTTTCTACTGCCTTCTGCCCCTTAATACTACTTCAAGTGTAAGGATAGAAATTCTGTTCCTTCTCAGCAAATGAAATGGTCCTTCTGTTCCCATCACCCTCCTCCATCAGCGTTGATGGAAGATAATAACAAAGGGCAAAAATGATTTGTCTTCCTAAACACACGCACTCTTTGGTTTGCACAGAAAGATCTGAGCACTCAGCCACATCGTGGGCACACTGCAGAGGGTCTTCTCAGTCTCATCCAAACCTCTTTCTTTCTCCCTTGCAAGGTAAGGCCAAGAGGTGTTAGGGTGAAGTGCATTGATTTGGTACCGCCAATTTGGTGACAATCTTTCCTCTAGATTTTTCTAAGATGGAGTAACTCAGAGGTGGGATTTTTGCTTAAATATCCCCCCCCCCTTTTTTAGAACCAGATTCGTCTGAAGGGAGTTTCCCAGCACTCAGAGGGAAACTCCTAATGATGAGGCCTCCACAACTTCTCCTCCTTTGGGCCTCATTGTAATTCAGGCCTATGCTTCCCAGCTGACAGTGGTCTCTTTTCTTTCCATCTTTAATTAGCACTGTCAGTTTTAATCCTCTGGAAAGAAGAGAGGAGGGAACACATGTCCCAACAACAGGCGTGTTTGCGAGACTCCAGTAAACTCACAGAGTTATGACATGTATCAGGAACATATCTGCATATATTTTTCTATTTGCTTAGCAGAGAACGTTAGAGTCTTTTTCTCCCCTGGGATTACTTTAATGCCACTTTTGGTTACTATGTATGTGGTGTTTTTTACTGAGTTGTCAAGCTCTTAGATGGTGTCACCATGAAGTGTCCCAGTAACTCAATCCCTTTGGACTGCCTCAAGCACCTTAAATATTTGGATTGCAAATACAGGTGGGAAGGTACCACCCCCCCCCCCAAACCTTCCTATGGATTAATTTGCTGGGTGGCCTGAAATAGGCCAAAAGGTTTGGGCTTGGGACTAGAATTCTAGAAATAATCACCCTATAGACACTCTAAATCAATCATAATTAATGCTCTTGCCTAGTCCTGTCGTCTGATTGCTGCTGCAGGGTGAAATAAAGAGACCCTTTCTAATACAATTTGAAAAGAGATCAAATCTGTCATTTCATCTAATAATTGAGCCAAATGAGAAAAGAGAGAGGTCAAAGTTCACCGAGTGACCTTATGTAAACCCAATAATGCATAATTCATTTCCTTTTTATGGAATTTAAAAGCTGCTGTAAATGGGCAGGACAGAGGCTCTGCTTCCCGAAGCTTCTGCCAGGCTCCCCGTGTTCAGTCCTCCAGAGCCACACCAACTTTCCAGCAGCAGATTCCTGAATAATCCCCAAAGCTTCCTCCCAAACAGGCATTGGGTTGGTCCTCCCAAGCGTGTGGGGGTGAATAACTGAATAAAGTCACTGACAGCGCTCTTGGAACGATATAAAACCTGTAATTTATTTATCGAGTGCTACAAATACAGTTACAGCATGTTTTCACGCAAAACGCGTTCCCTCTTTTTAATATTATCAAAAGGGAGAGTCTGGGTTTGGCTTTGCGGAAGAAAGAGTTGCAGGCAGCCTTTATGTCATTTGTCTTTTCTCTCAGTGCCAGCGTGTTGGAACATCTCATCTCTTTCCAGTTTGAACACAATCTAGGCTGAGAACGGTATGAATGAAATTCAGAGTGTTTGAAGGAAGCTTCTAGCAGAGGATTCGGGGTCCTCAACCATCTGAGCTGGGAACTACTACGGCTTGGCAGATCTTCTCCCATGGATCACTTCCTGAACTCCTGGGTATCAGCCAACCAGATCCCTGCTTTTCCAAAGAGCCTGGTTTCATCAGCAGGCACCCCCAAAGCAGTCACTTATTCTTTTTATTGTGGTAAGTGCTGATGGAGAGACAGTATGTGGTATAAAGGTGGCCACAAGATGCCTTTAGAGCACTCTGTACTTACAGCTTCTCAGTGTTCAGTTGAGATCTTTCTCACAGGACGGACAACCCTGTAGTACCTGCTCTCCATGTTTTTTTTTTTTTTTTTTTTTTGGCACTTCCAACCAGTGTGATATTAAATGTCTGCAGCTCAGTGCTCGAACCACACAGAACACCCTTCCTCTGTGTTGCATTTTGTAATATACATTGCTCTGTGCCACCCTGAGTGAGGATGTACTTTCGAACCCATAGATGTGACCTTGCCATTTGCTTCTGATGAAGACTTTAGTATGTCACGAGGGGGCTGAGTAGAGGAAAAATTGATCTAATGCTTCTAGAGCACTGCTTCTCAACCTGTGAGTCACGACTCTTGTGGCAAATTTCTATTCCCCCAATATTTACATTATGATTCACAACAGTAGCAAAATTACAGATATGAAGTAAGAGCAAAACTAACTTTACGGTTGATGGTCACCACAACAGGAGGAGCTGTGTGTTAAAGGGTCAAGTCATTTAGCATTCTGTAACAAGATGGAAATTTCACCTATTCTTTGAGTCCCTGAATTCTACTGTTTACTGATTTTTTTCTAAACGATAGATAATGTGCCTAAAATAGAAAAACACGGGCACTTATAACAAGCAGATGGACTATATTCCATTTGGTAGAAACAGTTTAAAGGCTCACCAGGACATTAAATCATTAAATAAAATTATAGAGTTCCCCAAATGAAGAAATAGTCCACAAGTATGAAAAATGATGGCTTTTGTCATATTCAAAGACACCTAAGATGTAATGGCATAATGTAACCTGAACAAACAAACCCATAAAGACAATCCACACCAAACTTTTGGAGCATAAAGTTGAAGAAGTCAGAAGTCAGAAAATGTACTAATTCTGTCCATGGCATTCTATACACAAGCATATGACACATGTGTGGACATGCATGCTAATACAGAGATTCACTGAAATTAAAATCTTCAGTATGGGGTAGGATTCCTTGTACAAAGTTGGAAGACAAGCTACAGACTACGAGACTATTTCAGAGTGGATATCACCAGGAAATGATGTGTACAAGTATAAAATGGCCTTGGCACTTAGCTTGGTGCATCATTCCTTGGCATGCAGGAGACCCTGGGTTCACCCTCAAGAAAAGACCTTGGGTTCCTTTTCTGCAAGGGAAAACAAGCAAAAAAACATCTCACTAGAAAAACAAGTCATGGGAGAAGCATATTGACAATTCTTAGAAAAAGGAATGTAAATGACCAGCAGGACTCTGAACAGAAGCTTGATGTCTTTAGTGAGATGGGAAATGAACGTTGAGGAAAAATGCTGACACGTATACACTTTCTGCATGGCAAAGTAATAAAAACAAAATGGAGGGAGGGGCAAATCATGGAAGTATCCGGTGCTGGTGACTCTGGAGAGATGGTTTAGTGTGTACTGTAGCAACAGTGGTCTGGGGAGGTGGCTCAGTAAACAAATGCTCTTGAAACCAAGAATGACAAACTGAATTCAATATTGGGCAACTCATGTTTCGGGAGGAGAGAACAAACTCTAGGAAGCTGTCCTCTGACCTCTACCTGTGTGCTGTGGCATATGTGACCCTTATAAGAAAAGAAAAAGAAAAAACTTAAATAAGAGATTAATATGTATAGCCCAAGGAGATGGGCATCAGGAGGTTCATAGTTGACAGGACAAACAAATGGAAAATCTAGATGTACTGGAGAGGCAGTGGGGTGTTGGAATGTACCATAGAAGTGCACAGGCTCTGGGCAGACCATTGAGGCTCGAACCCAGGCTTCTCATGTATGAATACTGCAACCAGGGGCAGTAGCTTAACTGTTCTGCACCTTGCTTTTCTCACCAGTAAGATAGGAGCAAACATGAAATGGGCCATACAGCTCTTAATAAGCATTTTGAAAAGTGATTGACATATAGTAATAATTTAACACACAGTAAAGTTGAATATAAAGGCCAGAGATCCTTGTGCATGACTAGTTAGCTAACAAATGGTTGTGGGGGGCATGCTCACTTGCCTCAAATGGTGCAGTGGAAAAACTTGGAAAAGACACACAGAGCATCACCATTTGTTGCTATGGTAATGTCTACGAGAGAGAGAGAGAGAGAGAGAGAGAGAGAGAGAGAGAGAGAGAGAGAGAGAGAGAGAGAGAGAGAGAGAGAGAGAAGTGTTGGAATTCGAATAAGGTATTAGGAGCTCTGCTCAGGAGGAGGAAAATCAGGGTCTGGGAAAAGGTGAGCTAGGTCCAGTGGTACACATCTGCAGTCATAGCTACTTGAGAGGTTGAGACAGAAGGACTGCAGCTTCTATGCTTGCTTGGGCTACTTGTGAGTTCGAGGCCTGCTTGGGAAACTTAGTAAGATCCCATCTTAGGGCAACAATTTAAAAATGATGAAGAGATGGATCAGCAGCTGGGGAGTACATGTTACTTTTTCAGAGGATCAGGGTTCAATTGAAAGCATTTGTATGGCAGATTATAATCATGTATAATTTCAGTTCCAATGCCCTTTCTGCTCACCACAGACACCTGGAACACACATGGTGCACAACCATGAAGGAAGACAAGACACCCATCTGTATAAAAACATAAATACTTTGATTAAAAAATACTCAACAGTAGAGTATTTGCCTGGCAGGCCCATGGGCCTTGGTTCAACCACCTGAATAGAAAAAAGATATTTCTGGGTGGTAGTGGTGCACACATTTAATCCCAGTACTTGAGAGGCGGAGGCAGGTGGATCTCTGTGAGTTTGAGGCCAACATGGTCTACAGAGTGAATTCCAGGACAGCCACAGCTACACAGAGAAACCCAGTCTCGGAAAACCAAAAACCAAAGAAAGCTAAAACAAAAGAAAACAAAATCCTAATTTAATTTGTTTAATTTTTATTTTTCAATACGGAGTAGGCTTAGTGTTCTTTTTTCTATTTCAAATGACCAAAAGGAAAAAGAAATAACAAAGAAAAAGAAAGCAGGTATCAATCTAGGTATATTGATACTGCTTTGCTTCTGAGAGATGGGGGGGGGGAGACAGACAGAGAGAGTCTGAGAGAGAGAGAGACTGACAGAGGAGAGAAAAGGAAAGGGGAGGGAAGGGAAGGAGAGAGGAGGAGAGGAGAGGGGAGGGGAAGAGGGAGGGAAGAGGGGAGAGGAGGGAAGGGGGAGGGGAGAGAGGATGGGAGGAGAGGAAGATCCAATGCAAAACTGTGAATTGCAGGTAGGTAGTGACAAAAGTTATGCTATTTTTTTAAACATTCAGTGATAGCTTTTTATGTTTTTAAAATTTCCCGTCCTTTAGTCCAGGCTGACTCTGAACTTGTTAAAGAGTAAGTTACCTTACCTCCATCTCTTCTTTTGGGGGTGGGGCAAACTTTATTTTGTGTTTATGATTCTTATTTAAGCGTCAGGTTTGATATGCCTAGACAAAGTCCCCAGGAAGCTGTAGTTTGCTCTTTCTAATGACAAGTTTTATAATCTCACATTTAACTCTACAGATTTATTAGCCAATTTCTACGTAAAATCAATTTGATAATGGGATTATAGAATTGCATTTCATTGGCGTATCACGAATAATAATTCTAGTTTGTTCACAGGATTTCAGAATCCTCACTACTAAAGTTCCGGAGCAGTTTTTGGAACACTGCCGTGACCCCTAAGTGGAGCCTCGTTCTCGTGAGTAGCGGATCCTCACTGTCCTCATCCGTTTCTCGCCGCTGCTCCTCTACTCTCTGGACCCTTCCAGTAAACGCAGTCACGTGACCTGTGGGCTTCACGCCCCCTTTCTCTCCTTCAGTATAACATTCTTGGTTATGATCTACGCCATGGCATTTATTCCTCTCAATGACTAACATTCCGTGATATGGAAATACCATCCACATCTAACCGTCCATTATGTGACGGATATTTGTGCTGCTCCTGGAGTCTGTTTCCTATAAAAATGGAACTTTTAATGTATGTACAGGTTTTGATAAGCGAACGCTTTCAGTACTCTTGGGTGTGTATGAGTAGGATTGTCTGGAGACAACTGCTGCCTATTTATCCCACGAGAATGCAGTTTTCCACAGTGACATGCCACGTTACAGCCACACAACAACAAAAGCTCCACTTCCCACATGCTTCTAAAAGCGTGTTCTCTTCTAAAACTCCAAATTACACTCTTATTTCATTCTGAGTGAATGTATTCGCACACGGTGGCAGGGTGCCCAGCCCTGGATATTGGAGGACGGCCTATGAGAGTTGGTTCTTTCCTAACCCATGTGGATCCTGGAATTCGAACTCAGATGATCAGACTTGGTACATTTACCCATGAAACCATCTCACCAGCTTTGCTTTTCTGTTACTGTGATAAACACTGTGACCAAAAACAACTTGGGGAAGAAAGATTTATTTCCTCTTACAGGTTAAGGTCTGCTAAAGGAAGCCTAGGCAGGAAGACAAGGCAGGAACCCAGGAACTAAAGTGGGGCAGCCGCTTTCTTTACCAAACTATTCCAAGAATTGTCTTAGCCCAGTTGCTAATATAATTTCACCGTGAAACCTGTGCGCTGGGCCTACAGATCAGCTTCTCTCTGTTCTATTGTCTTTCAATCTCCTACTAGGTAGTTACATTAATTCCCACTTACAGCATTCAGTTGCTTTCCTGGTTCTTAGCCCCAAAGTTGTTCACATTTCTCAAACAAAGCAGAAGAAAAACCAGAAACAAACAAAATCCCCAAACAGACCAACCCAGCTTGGTCAGGCCTGTCAGAGCAATACCTTATTCCTGAGATCAGCTTCTGTTTTAATTATTTTTTTCAATTGCTGTGACTAAAGCACCCTGACCAAGACAACGTACAGACTAGTTTGCTGGGTACTTTTAGTTTCAGAGAGTGAGCCCATAGTGGTGAGAGGCGCGGCGCCAGTGCAGGAACTGCTGAGAGCTTACATCTTATCTTCCAGAAGGATGGAGAGAGAAGGGGGATTGGTGGTTTCTGAAACCTCAATGCCCACCTGTCATTGTCTAACCATTTCCAACAAGGTCACATGCCTAATCCTTCAGAGAGGAGTTTTACTAGTTGAGGACCAAGCCTTCAAATACAAGCGTCTAAGAGATGCCATTTTATTCAAACCACCACAGATTCCTTTGAATTTAAATTTGAGTGTTGTAGAGGCACCGATACAAATTCATTCTTTTGTAGTGGATATCCAGCTCTTAACTGGCTACAATATTTTTTTTTCTTTAAATGATTGTGGAAACCTTTATAAAAATCAGTTGACCATTGAATGAATTTATAGGTTCTGGACTCCCAATTTTATTGACTTGTCTGTATATGAACTCTTTTCTCAGGACCACACACTCTTAATTACTCTAATTTTCCAGTGGGTTTTGAAACTTTGTTTTTGTTTTTGTTTTTTTTTTTTTTAATTATTTTTAATATTCACAGGCTCTCAACATTTCACATGGACTTTAGTTAACTTGGTCAATTGCTTTTTGGAAAAAAAAAATGAAAACAGTCGAACTTTTGACTACATTAGAGCTATGTAGCCATATGAGGGTATTCCTATCTTGTGTTAAATCCTTCAGTGCGTCCTCTTGAGAAAATTTCCAATTACTTAGTTCTTAAATATCTTTGCACAAAATATTTTACTTTTCAGTGAATGAAATATGAATTCACACTTCTTTTTAAAGGTTTTATTCTTTAATTATATATATGCATGGAAGCACGTGTCTCTTTGTATGTGTGGTGGTTTGAATAAGAATGTCCCTCATAGGCACATAGGTTTGAATGCTGGGTCATCAGGGAGTGGCACTATTTGAAAGGATTAGAAGATGCAGCTTTGATGAAGAAAGTATGCCACAGTAGGTGAATTTTTAGGTTTCAAAAACCCATGCCAAGCCCAGAGTCTTTCTTTCCCTGATGCCTGTAGAACTCTCAGCTACCTCTCCAACACCATGTCTTCCCACCTGCAGCCATGCTTCCTACCATGATGACAATAAAGTAAGCCTCTGAAACAGCAAGCAAGGCATAATTAAATGCTTCCTTTTAACAGCAACAGAACAGTGGCGAAGACACAATGTGTATGTCTGTGAGCATGTACAATTGGGGGCAGGTGGTTATGAATGTCAGAAGAAGATGTAAGATCCATTGAAGCTAAATTCAGGTGTTTGTTAGCCATCTGAGATGGGTACTGAGGGTCCTATAGAATAACACTCTTAACTTCTGAGCGGTCTCTCCAGGACCATTGTTCACATTTAGCTAACTTTTATTCCTAAGTGCTTTACTGCCTTTTATCCTGTTATACATGGAATTGCTTACTTCATTTTCAGATTGTTCATTTTTAGACTATAGAAATATACTGTTTTTAATGTGCTGATCTCATTTTCTGCAAATGTGCACAACTTAAACATTAACATTTTTCTGTGTCTTCCTTGATTTTTATCTTTGTAGTCATTTAATCTATGAAGAGAGATACCTTTTACATCTCCCATTCTAATCTATATGTCTTGATTTCCTTGGCCTGAACAAAAACCTCCAGCCAATATTGAATAGAAGGGGTGGGAATGTGTTCCCTGCACTGTAATGACATTAGCAATGAGAATTCCAGTATGAATGTTAGCTGGTGGCTTTTCATCAGTAGTCTTGTATGTGAAAGAAGTTGCTTTCTAGTCTCAATTTGCTGCAGATATTTCCTGTGCAGAGGTCTTGGATACTGTAGAATGCTTTGAGCATCAGTTTAGAGGACCATGTGTGTTTCACCTTTATCCTTTGAGCACAGTACACTATGCATTGCATTGAGTGGTTTACATATTAGGCCAGTTTTGCATTATTGAAATAAACTTTGTCCATCTTTGGGGAAGAATTTGTGAGGGATTGGTCATAGTGCTCCTTCCAGTGTTCGACAGAGTTTATCTGGCCACACAGCCCAGGGCTTTTCCATCTGTGCAGGTTTATAGTTGCTAAATCAATATCTTCAGTTGCTAGAGTTATATTAAGTTCTTGTACAATCTCCAGTTAGTTCTACAACATAAATTTCAACAGGGCTTCTGGTGTGTAGTATAGAATTCTCATAGCACTCTCTTATTATCCTTTTAAGAAATAGCATCCCTCCTTCCCTTATGGCTTTCACTGCCACCCCACCCCCTCCCTGTCTTTTCAATTGTTCCCTCTCCAGTCAGTGGCTTGTCAGACTTGTTGACAAGTTGTGTTTTGTTGATTTTTTTCCTACATTGCTTTTAGAATCTCTGCTTGGTTATTTTTATTCTACTGTTCATTCTTTCCCTCCACTAGTTTTGTTTTGTTTTTTCTTTCTTTTCTACATTTCTGAGGATGAAAGGTTGCTGATCTGAGATAGTTCTTTTGAGTTGTACTCACACAGTTAGGTTTTCGTGTAAGAGCTGGGTTGTCCCCTTTAACTTGGAACTCTGCACGTTGGCTTGGTGAATTCTCTCCTTCCATTTGGACTTTCTACCTCCTGTTGGGTTTTCTTTCTGAAGTTGTTACGTATTTAGCATTGGCTTTTGTTTCCACAGATCTCCTAGTCTCCCAATTTTTATTGGATGTTTACTTCTAATTTCATTTCCTTGCGATGATAGCCAACATGTTAATTGCTTACTCTTCTTTAGAAATGTACCGAGGCTTATATATCTTTGTGATCCTAACATACACTCTACCCTTGGGAATGTTCTCTGTCATTTGAGAAGATGGCTAAGTCTGCCGCTGTTAGCAGCAGTTTGTTGTTGATTATTGTGAACTGAAGTTAGGTTAGAGTCTTGTTTAAGACTTTTCTGGCTCCTCACATGCCTTCCGTCCAGTTGTTCTGCACATTACTGAGAGAATGGGTCATTGAAGTCTTCAATTACTTATAATTGAGTTCTTTATGTATTCCTTCATATCTGTCAATTTTTAAGTTATGTGCTCTGGGGCTCCGTCCTTAGCTACATGTAGGTTTGAAATTGTTATACATACAATGTCCATTGCTTTTGTTTTGTTTTGTTGGTAACTTAAGATCTCATACTTTGTTTCTAGTAACATTGCACAAAGCTCTTGTAGCTGCCAGCATATCCCACCTCTCTCAGTTACCATTGGAACATCTCATTTTACACAACTGCAACCCATTACTTTTTGAATACAAATATAATTTTTTTAACCCTCAGTACCATGAGACATGGGGTAAGTGTTCTACCACTGAGAAAGCTAAGTAATTAAAAAAAATTCCTTCCTAATAGTTTCTACCAGAAATGGTTTCTAATAGTTTTAACTGGAGACCTTGCCTCACTATTTATTACAAATAGGAAACACAGAACTGACAACTCCATCCCATTGCTGTCTCTTTTACCTCAAACTTTCTACTTCTGCTTTCTTTTCTGTTAAACTGTTTCAGTGCATTACCTGAACTTCCTTCTTTAACATGTAATTTTAGAATGTTTTCTCCATGATTTCCCTGAAGACTGCTATTAATATCTGATATGTTTTTAGTACCCACCTAATATCAACTGTATATAAATATTTCACTCTCATATGGTTTATCCACACGTCTTGCCCTTTTTCATAAGTCACATAGTTACTTATAATTATTATGTTCTGGAGTTGTTGTATTTTTAAGTCACGTTGAACGAGAATTTTAAACACTAGAAGAATATTTATATTTTCTTTTTTAATTGTCTGTGTAGCTATTTCTCAGGTATCCTGTTTACTGTGGATGAAGTAGCTGTTTCACCGTCTTTAATTAAACCAGAAAGACTGCTTTTAGTATTTCTCGTGAGTAGGTCTATTAGCAAAAAGGTCTGATATTTTTATTTACTTTATGCCATATATTTACGTTTTTTGCCTTAATTTTCCCCTTTCTCCCCAAAGGATAGTTTTGCCAGATAAAAACACAAACAAATGTACTTGTTAGACAGTTTTTGTTTTTTTTTGTTTTTGTTTTTGTTTTTTTTTTCCTTTTCGAACTTTGAAAATGTCTTTCTGATGTTTTCTGACCCCCACTATTTCTGATAAGAAACCACCTATTAATCTTATTCGAGATTCTCTGTACGTGATTAATAGCTTCTCGCTGCTTTCAGGAGCCTCTCTTTGTCTTTGAATTTTTGACAGTTTGACTCTGATGTGTGTAGGTGTGAATTTCCTTTCATTCTATGTGAAATTCTCTGAGCTTTTTTGAATGTTTCTTTATTTGAATCATTATTTCTTCAGATATTCCCACTATCTCTTTCTGTCCCTCTTACCAGATCCAGCATCCCATGTTTGTCCTCTTGATGAGCCTGCAGGTTTCTGGTGCAAGGCATTTTCTATTCTAGCCTTCTTTCATTCACTAATCCTGGCTAGTGAATTTTTTATGTCAACTTTTATACTTTTCAATTACAAAATTTCCCCTTGATTGCTTTTTATAATTTGCATAGCTTATTGCTTATTTTTTTTTGATTATGCATTTTCACATATTTTCCTTCAGCCTTGTGAACATATTTAAAGTAGCTTACTTAAAGTCTTTGTCTTCGGAGTATAGCTCTTAGCTTTCTCAGATAAGGATTTCTGTAAAGACTTTTTTTCCTAGGTATAGAAGACTTATTTGCAGAAAATTTATAAATGTATTTGTGTGTGCATGTGTGCGTATAAAACTGAAAAGAATATATTTCTAGCAGTCTAATGATAACTCTGAAAAACATCCCCCCCACCTCCCCGAGTTCTTCACTGTTTCCTTCTGTAGTTGTTACGGCACATTTAGATGTTGGGAACTAATTCTGTGAAATCTATATCTTTGTAATGGATAGTCAATAAAGTCTCAACTCAGATCCACAATTAGCTAACGATTAGACAGAAATTTCTTTAGAAGCCTGGAGCTAATAAGTTTCTAATTTTTGCTTACTGGTTGTATGCGGATGTTTGGGATGTCTTCAACACTTAACTAGCGAGTATAAAGTTATACTTCAGCCTTCAATTCTTCCTTGACTTGAAATGTGATCAGGAGCTTTTCAGTAGGAAATTTTGCTAACCACCACTCAGTGCCCTTGGCAGTCATGGTATTCGTTTCTTCTTATATATTGTTGACTCATGGTTGCTTATATTCTCTCAAGGACTTTTGCACCCATATTCGTGGATAACGCTGGTCTGTGGCTTCCTATTGGATAAAACTCTACCTTTTGATTTTCTGGAAGTGACAGGGTAGGATTGTTGGTTCTTTTTAAGGTGTGCTTTTTTTTTTTTTTTTCCAGATTTACGCCCTGGACTAAGTGCTATAAAATTATCAATTTAATTTCCTTGAGAGCTGTCAGTCTGTTCAAATTGCCCTGTGTTAAATCATGTATGATAGTTCACATTTTATGGAATTGCTTCATCTTATATCAGTGGCCAAGTTCACATGGGTATAGATGTCCGAATCTCTTTCTTACTGTCCTTTTTAGCCTGGCAGAGCCCCTGCAGTATTCAATGGATCCTATCTGACTTGGCCATTTGTCATATTTTACTCAGTTCTGTTACAGGTTTGTTAATCTGTATCTATCTTTTCAACCTATTTAAGTGACTTTCAAAGTGACTTTTCTGTTTCTGATTTCAGTTATTTTTGCTGTTACTATTATTTCTTTTATTATTGCTGTTGTCTTAGGCTTTTTATTACTGTGATAAAAAATTAGGGACTTATCCAACCTATTTCATCTTACTTTTCTTGCTAACAGTTTGTCACTAAAGGAACTTAGCGCAGGAACTTAAAACAGGAACCTTGAAGCAGGAACTGAAGCAGTAAGCCATGCTTATTGGCTTGCTCAGTCTGCTTTCTAATAGGACCTAGGACCACTTCTCAGGGATGACACCACCCACAGTGGACTTGGTCCTTCCACATCAACCATTAATCAACATAATGTCCTATAATCAGAGCTTGTCTATATGGAATCTGATATAGTCATTTTCTCAGTTGAAGTTTCTCCAGACTATTAACTTTAGTTTCTATTAACATGAGAAAATACTGAAAGGTGACAGTTCTTTTGTTTTATTTTGCTATTTTTCCCCAGGTTCTTGTGTTAGAAGATAAAATTATTTACTTTATACTCTTCTTAAATATAACATTAATGTTGAAAACACCCCTTATACAAGTATGCTATCTGCTTGCACTAATAATATTATATTTAATTTTATTTCATTCAGTTAGGTGTATTTTTTTTGATTTCCCATAAGATTTCCTGAATGATTTATTAACTATTTAGAAGTAAACCTTTTAGTTTACAAAAGTTTGAAATCTTTCATTTCTATCCTTTTGTTGTTGATTTCCAACTTACTTCCATTGCAGTAGGAAACCTGTTTTATGTCTGTATGAGTTTTAAACTTGACTTTGGTCGAGGAATCCACTCGTCTTAGTTTATGGTCTATATCCATGTGAGAAGGATCTGTGTCTTGTGATACAGCACATTACAAATGCACATCGGCTGTGTCACCACCGCCATCAGGCATTCTTCCTGATTCTTATTTACAAGTCGTTTCTTTGAGTTTACATGTGCGTTTGAATATGCTTTCTGTCTTATTAGGCAACACATTTAGCATACCGATTCTTCTTGATAGATGACCCACTTACCATCAAAGACTGTCCTTTGCTGTTCCTGACAGCTTTCTTAAGCTGAATATTTTTAACATAGCTATTCTCTGCTTTAATATTTTCATAATACATTTTCTATTATTTAACCTTAAATGTGTTTAGTACATTATTATAATTTGAGTGGTTTGGCACAGGCAGCATATATGTCACTATGTTTTATAAGCAACTCTGCCAGTCTCTGTTTTTTTTTTTTTTTTTACTGGAAAGTTCTTGACTATGTACAGATAGTACAATTATTAATATTAGAAGGATAAGAATAGAGAAACCCCTCACTTTGTTTATGTTAACTGTTTATTTGTTATACACATAGGTACAGTCTGCTCTTGCTGCCAATTACCAGTTTGAAGGGTAAAAGTATCTGAGCTCTGCCTTACTCTCTGTCTCCTCCAGAGAGTAAAACTTTTGTTTTGGGTACTTGTATAACTTTTCTGTTTTGGGGGATTTTAGTTATTTTGCAGGGCTTGTCCTGCAATGACAAATTCTCTCAGTTTCCTTCAATGTCTTAATTTTCTTTGCATTATCTTTTGGGTTTTGTTACTTGTTTGTTTAAAACTGGGTTTGCTATAGCCCAGGTTGGCCAGGATATCACTGTAGAGGCTAGCCTTGAACTTCTGATTCTGCCTCCACCCTCCAAGTGCTGACAAGAAGGATGCAGACCACTGCATCTGGCCCTCTTCAGTCTTCAAGAACATCTTTAGATGTGAAGTACTCAGATGCCAGCTCTCTTCCTTTTCCTCCGTGGTTTTCGATGACAAATAAACTTCATTTACATTGTTTTTCTTTGTCTGCCTTCAAGGTTTGTTTTTGGGGGGGGGCTGATGGGGGTGGTGGGGTTTTTCATTTTTAGAAGTTTGAACACAATAATTTCGTACAAATTTCTTTGAGTTAGTTTCAATCTGTAGTTTAGATATTTTTCCAACTTTGGGAACTGACTTAATTAGGGTTTCCTTTGCTGTATAGAGGCACTGTGACCACAGCAGGTCTTGTAAAGTAAAACGTTTAATTGGAGCTGTCTTACAGTTTCCGAGGTTCACTTCTGTCTTAGGGTTTTATTGCTGTAAAGAGGCACCATGACCGATGCAACTTTTTAAAGGGATAAACATTGAATTGGGGCTGGCTTGTCGTTTCAGAGGTTCAGTCCATTATTGTCAGGGCTGGAGGAGCTGACACCTTGATTCCACTTCAGCCTGGAGAGGACTGTCATTTACAGCAGCTAAGAGGAAGCTCTCTTCTGCACTGGGTGGAGCCTGAGCTTAGGAGGAGACCTCAGAAGCCCAGCCCAATGGTGCTTCCCCACCATTCCACTCCCTGTGTGCCTATTCTGACCACAGTAGGAACTTTGAAGCCATCAAACTGTTCTGTCTCTACAAGCACGCAGACAGCACAAGGCTTGGGATTTGTCTCAGCCTCACTGCTTCCCAAGATGCTTCTTTCTGCCTTCCGCTCCTTTTAGTCTGTTTAAACTGGGCCTTTTCTACTGTTGTCTCTTCAAACTCACTCTTCTCCCATGTCCCCCCGTCTGATATAATTATACTTCCACTTATCATAGATTCATATTCTAAGACTTATAGCCGTTTATTCTTACGTTTCTTCTTTCTCTCTCCAAGGGTTTTAATTTTTGATTTTTGTTGTTTCTTGGAGTTTTTTTTTTCTTTTGGTTTCTGATTTATATTTAAAAACTTAAAAAGAATATTCACAAGTATTTGTTGAGTTTCTTACCATGGCTTAAAAAAAACCCAAAACAAACAAACAAACAAAACAAAGCTCTTGCTGTGTAATTTTTTTTCTCATCTTGTCATTGGCATCCATTGATTTTATTTTTGATTCAGATTCCTTATTCCAGCCATCTTGTTTTCTCCATGGGACATGTGGTTTGGCTTTTTCTGTGTGGCTAGTGTTTTCTTTTAAGAACCTAGAGTTTAGAATGCCAGAGGGTAGTGTTTGGTTGGGAAGAGCAGTGAACTGGATGGAAGTATGGAAAAAGGCAAGAAGACAGAGAGACAGAGATGCACAGGCTGAGAGAGCTGGAGGAAGCTTCCCAGTGGTGGAAACTGACAGTCTGAGAACATAGGAACAGATGCAGGGAGACTGGTCCTTAGCTGAGAAGACCCTACAAATCCCCAGCACCATTTTTCCTCTCCAGATTGCTGCAGCCTTCCCTCCCCACTCACTATTTAGGAGTAAGAAGAGATTGACAGCCACAGTCGAATCCCTTGAATTATTTGGGAATGACTCCCTGATCAGATGTCAAGCTTTTCGTCTACCCTTCTGATCAGAGCGTTCCATAATTTGAGAGGAACACATCCAAAACCCCTTTTCATGAAGTCAACCAACACTTGCAGATCTCTGAAGTTTCACAGACCCTGGAGAGGAAACCGTGGTGTTGAAACCTCTCCTATCTGTCTGTGGTGATTAGGAAATGAGATAAGGCTGGGAAGCTTTTAACCAAGTGTGTTATTTTGCAAACCCTGGAGAGTAATTTGAGAGGACCCCAGATGCAGGAGAAAAACAAACACAAAGACCTACCCCCACTGAGACTCAGCCTTAAATAAAGTGTGTATATCTGATGCTCAATCGGTGTCGCCAGGCCAAAGAGGACAGCGTTAAATTGCCTTCTATTCTCGGTTAACTCACCCTGTCACTACAAAGCCTTTGAAATCACACCAGGATGTATCTCAGAGTTGTCTTGGTGTAAGTGTGGAGAAGTCTGAGCCAGTGGGTGTGGCCTGAGGTGAAGTGGGACTCCACAAACTTCTTCAGAACTACAGATAATTTTTTAAGTGGAATGTACAGGATTCTCTTCAAAGTCTGTAGGGTAAGGAAGGTGACATGTTCAAGTCCTGAGGTCCTTCTACTTTCTATAGATTAAAAAAAAAAGTGATTTGGGACATGGTACTCAGACTTTGGCCACTTACCAGCCAGATGACATTTGAGAGAGTTTCCATCTCTCCAGCTTCAGTTGGAATGAAATGGCGTTAGTAACAGATCATGCATAACTCATAAATTTGGGGCAGGATTAAATGGGAGAGTTGCACATTCTAAACAAGGCATGCTCTATGACCTGAGGTGGCTATTATTCTTATCACTACCTGAGCAACAAAATGCTTCCTGAGACTAGGAAGAAAGCTTTCTAAGTTAAAGCCATTTATTTTGTTTCACAGATGTGGCTGAGACCTAACGTAGGCCATCCTCCTAACTGTTCCCATATCCACCATAGGTCATCAGTCTAGTTAAAGAAAGGTTCTCCAAAAACAATGGCAGTCTCTAAACTGGAAGCTTTCAATTTCTCCATTGAATCCAGCTTATCATACATATCTGAGGAACGTATTATTTGAGTTTTAAAGATTTTTCCTTAAATGGCATCTCAAGAGAGTTGTACCAAAAGAAAAACAAAAACTTAGAAAAAACAAAGAAGACAAAGAGAGAGAGAGAGAGAGAGAAAGAGAGAGAGAGAGAGAGAGAGAGAGAGAGAGAGAGAGAGAGAGAGAGAGAAATTGAAGTTTCGAGAGCTGAAGGAAAGAGGACATCGGGAGAAGAAATTCTCAGCTATAGAAACCACATTTCTACAAAGGGCTACATATCTCGTAGGCACTCCCTGCTTGTATTGGGCTCCCCTCCCCATTCTCTCAAGGTGAGTGATCCCCAGTGCATTCTAATGCATGTTTTATTTCTCCATTGATTTTAATTAAAAGGATATTGTCAAGGTTGCTAGGCATAAATATTGACTGGTTTTGACACTGTAGTTGTGCCAGAGCTCTGGCTTGCTATTTCAGGGATCCTGTTTCTCTTTCAGTTTCCTACACCTCCTTTTTTTTTTGGTATGTAAGACATGTCGAAACCAAAGCTATCAAGACATGTTTCATTGAAATACCCATTTGCAAGGAAAAAAAAAAAACTCCTAGTCAGTTAGAATAACAACTCATACAGGAGATCTTGGTTATATAATGGATAAAAATTTCTGCCTAATGGCCTGACACTTCAATTTGTATATTCGACAATCCATATGCACATGAATAGTGCTTTAAATACAGCCAAATGACACAATCTTTTGAAAAAGTTTTATTAAAAAAATTCCTGCAACTTATTATTCCAACATACCGCCTGGGTTCAAGTGTGGCCTGTAAGTGGTCATAATTCCTCTCCAATCAAGTTGTTCTCAAAACACTATGCTCATTTCTAACAGAAAACTATGGAGCCCTGTGAAGGTGCTGGAACTTCAGGGTTAATGCTAGCAGGGTCCTAAGCAGCAGGAGGCGAGAGCAGAGCAAGCCAGGTCAGAAGGAGGCACACTGCTGAGAGTGAACACACACGGGGTGAAATGCATTATGACCGTTCTCAGCACAGACAGATTGTCTTTTCCTGGTTGATAGTAGAAAATCAATAGGCTTGTTTTCTGTTCAGTTTTCAAGGGCACACGGTGCTGCTACTTGGGGCTGGAGAAGTTCATAGGGCGGTGAAGGAAATGTCAGCAGCGATTGAGCAATTCAAGTCGAATTGACAGCCATGAGCCATAAGTCTACCCTGAGCGAACTGGGGTACTACAGGGAAAGGCAAGCACCTCATCGAGATGCCAGAGGGATCTCCAGCTTCAGTGTAATGAACAAACAAAGATTATTATGAAAAAGGCAGACAAATCTCTGGTCTTTGGTCCAAAACAGCTCTTGAAGTCAGTGCTCTATTGATGTGAAGGGTCTCCATGACTAAGGCAACTCTTATAAGAGCATTTAATTGGGGCTGGCTTATAGTTTCAGAGACTTAATCCATTATCATCATGGTGGGAAGCATGACAGCATGCAGACAAACTTGGGACCGGATAAAGAGCTGAGAGTTCTACATCTGGATCTGGAGGCAGCCATGAGAAGGGGAGGGAGTTGGGTTGGGCTTTGGAAACTTCAAAGTCCACCCCCAGTGGTATTTTTGAACCGTCATAGTCTACACCACACTTCCTCCAAGAAGGCCGAACCTTCTAATCCTTTTAATCTTTTCAAATAGTGCTGCTCTTTGGTGACTAAACATTCAAATATAGGAACCTGTGGGGGCTACTCTTAGTGAAACCACCACACTTCCTTTTACCATTTTTTTTTTCATCCAAGGCCCTGTTCCCATCCTCAAGTAGCAAAAAATGTCATTGCTCAGAATCTCGAGTTGACAAAGGGATAGGCTTTGGAGCCCATGGATCCTGAGTTTAAAAGTCTGGATGGGCACAGAATGAGATTGTTGGCTCAGTGCTTCTGCACCCCATAACTCCAGCTTCTTCAAATATAAAAGAGGGTAACAATTTGTGAGGTGTGTGCATGTGAAGGGTCTCCTTTGTAGCAAATGCATGCTTTCAGCTTCTCTTTGCCAGTTAATGGGTTCTTCTTGTTCCCTTAACAGTCCTAAATCTCCAGGCATATCTCTCCTTCCCAGGAAGTAAACTGATACATTCATTTAGACTGAAGTTGACAGCAGTTTCCTTACCCATATGTACCTCATGGGCTGTATTGTCAGCAAATTAAGATATGTAACTGTTCCATAAAGCCCTAAGAAGAAGGAGGTGGGACAGAGCTCATTAGCATTTTGGTCCTTTGAGATGCTTCAAGGTTCCTTACTCCAAAGAAACAACTCAAATTATGGGGTCTTCATGGATGTAGCACTTTGGCTAGAAAGACCGTTAGAGAAATACCAAAGAGCAAATGTCTGTACTGCCTTCAGTAATCCAGGGTGATGCTGGCAGTGAAGTGTAAATTTTTGTTTTAAGAAAGATTTTTGGATAATTGTCATATATTGTTATAATCAGGAAAGACTACCAAAATGCCACATATTGGTCTACCTGCCAATAAGCATGATTTAAAACATAAATGTATGTCTTGTCCATGTCCCTGTGCCATGTGGAGAGGGAGGCTAGGGCAGGGTTGTGTGGGCCATGCACTCATTGGGACTGAGTTCAATTTCATCTGTCTACATTTCACTGTGTGGTAGGCTATCCCTTTATGGCTACCGATGCTAAAGAATCCATCCAGGAGTGCCAAGGACCAAGAAACACTGTGGCAAGTCACTAGCCACACGTTGTGGTTTTCTTTATAGTTGGGGGAAAGGTCAATATCCAATTTAAGGGGGGAAAAGTCAGAGGGTAGATTTCATGGGTAGATCTTGAATGAAGAGAGTTAGACACCTAAATTCTAAAATTTAAGAATGTACTTTATATGAGAGGCCTACAGTGTAATGACTGGGAGTGAGTTCATCCTTAAGTCAAGTGTTCTATGCCCCCTACTCAGTTCATCCCATTTGGACTTGATGTCAGTAACTGTTGTCAGACTAGCTAACTAGCTATTGTCCTATAAGTCATTGCTCACTGGGTAATTATAATCTTTTTTTTCTTGATGTACATTTAAAAATTCTTAATTATATTATTTTGTGCCTATATACTATGTGTTAATGTTTGTGCGCATGTGTGTGTGCACGTGTGCACATACACATGTGAATGAATGCAGAGGTTAGACGTTTAGCTCAGGTGTCTTCTCTCATTCTTTTTCCTTGTCACTTTTGGAGACTCAACCTGGAATTTTGCTGACTGGTTGGACAGCTATTGAGCTAGACTGGTGGAACAGCAAGCCTCCTGTCTCTATTTCCCTAGGGCTGAGATTGCAGATACATACCCTCTCATTGGAAGATTTTTCTTAATGTATGGGAACTTAATGGGGGGGAGTGTTTCTAACTCAGGGCCTCACACTTGCATGACAATCTCCTTTATTGGCTAAACCCTCTTTTCAGCCTTTGTTGCTATACATTTTAACATTTTTGTCTACATGCATTCCCTGCTGATCTAATGGTTTTGTTGCTCATATTTTTTTTCTCCTCCCTATTGCAACTGGAAGATGAAATTTTTTTCTCATTCACCAAGATCTATACATTGGCACAAAACTGCTTCCTCTGAAGCAGCTACCTGTAGACTTGAAGCAAAGAAGGTAGTAACAAATAGTTTTTTTGTCCCTATCTCTGAAAAGTCATATAGACCCGTATCCTTAGTTGTCATTACATATGTCTACAGATGTCAGTTAGTAGACCTTGAAAGAGCAACATGGAATCAGAGATGTGTTAAACAGCTTAACATCAGCAACACTATCTTATTTCATATTCTTCACATGTTTTAACTGGGTCAGGATGAGAAAGCACGCATGGGAGCTGCCTGCTTCATTGCTGGCTTTCACAGAGAAGCACTTGCAAGCTTATACATGATATACAACTGAAGGCCAAGATTTTATCTCGAATGCATCAGCTTTACATGGAGCAAGATCCAGGATTTCACTACGATCTCATGAACGGCAAACAGAACTGTGTCACATGCAATAAAAAGTGAATTGCATAAAAAGCAAACAGACAATGAAAAAATATAAACAGTTTAAAACAATTTAAGTCTTTTCTCCAGTAGTTTGTTATGTGCCTGAATCTCTCCCCTCTCAGCAAACTTTTTCACTGCAGTGTTTTAGAAAGGAGAGAGGGAATAAACCAGCCTCGAAGGAAGATGAGGAACTGTCTTAAAAGATGACCAGGTGGAGTGGTGCCTGCTTTTGATCTCAGAACTTAGAAGGTAGTATCAGGTGGATCTCTGTGAGTTCCACACCAGCCTAGTCTACATAATGACGTCTAGACCACCCAGTGCTACACAGTGAGGGCCTGTCTTAAACCAAACCAAACCAAACCAACCAACCAAATCTTAAAAATAGACCTGCTCCTAATGCTTTTTGACCTTTTTTTTTTCATTCTTTTTTTTAACCAAGATGTTATCATTTAAACTTGAACTCTCCTCTCTCTCACCTTCTCTCCCTCTCTCTTCTCTCTCTCCCTCATCTCTCTCTTCTCTCTTTTTTGTCTCTTCTCTCTATCTCTTCCCTCTTTCTTGTCTATCTCTCTTTTCCTTTTCTTCTCTCTCTCTCTCTCTCTGAATGGGGAGGGGTGTAAGAGAGTTTATCTTTGGCTCTTTTGAAAATCCAGTTTTCCATGACTATGAAAAGAGACATCAAAGGGCTCATTGAAATAGATAAAATGCCCCATCAAGACGCTCTAGTAAAACAGCGGCTTGATAGCTTTTGAGGGATTGGATCAACAGCATATGGACTCAATTTCCCTTGGAAAAGTCTACTGGGAAAAGGAAGACCAGCAGCATGTGGAAAGTGGTTCCAATATTTGTTCCATTTCTTGTTCTGAAAGATAGCATAACCCTGCCAGTTAAGAAGCTCATTGGGCTGGTTTTAGCCCTAAATCCAGATTCAATTTTGACTCCCAAGGAGCACAAAAATTTCAACTGGAAGAAATCCAAAGGAATGCTGTCTTAGTGACTGCCTATCTAGAAAGAGTATGCTGTGTTTTAATTGCCAAGCACAGGGACTCATCTTGGAACGGGAAGGAGGAATAGGAAAAGAGGAGAAAGGACTTGGATTCCCCAGCTTGTGATTCCTCACTCCACACCTTCTATCTTCAGATGTCATTGGCTCCAAAAAGATCTCTAATTCTTACTACATCTCCTGTGATGCTTGATCATTCTTTTATTTGGTGCCAATTAGATAAGAAGGAATTTCCAATGATTCAATAGTGCTGTGAGAAAGGGTGGCTAAACCACACATAGTTCATCTCTAGTAATATCAATTGTTTTGATGGAACGGCCCAGTGGAGATCACTTAGATGACTCTCCATCCATCTACCAGAGCTCAGATTTATCTGAGGAAATGCAGTTATGATTTAATTACCAAAGGTTGCCTTCATATACAACAGAATGAGATTTGTTTGTAGAAAGATGGCTTGTTTTTCTCAGTTACTAATCATGAGCTTAATTTTTAATGGAAGTGCATTGCTAGCATAATTAACACCCAATTTACATGTGCATCCATAGAACCAATTAATTAAATTTTATTGATGTCTAGTTGCTCTTTAAAATGCTTTCCAAATGCCTCCAAATTGATTTTAAACTGTTGATAGCGGAAGTCACTTTGCACTTTCTTTGGTTTATGAAACACTACCCTCTTCATTCATTAAATATGTTTTATTCACTAGGGGCATTCCATAATTTCCCAAGAATATTTTGCACAGTGAAATCTGATGGCATTGCTAGTTTGAAGTGTACTTAAAACAAATGCTGCATACTTCAGGCTACAGTCGAATGGCTCTCTGGATCTGACAATGAAGCAAAGCAACATGTCCTTTGCAACCAGAGGGGAGGAAGTCAGCATCAACTGAAGGAATAAAGAAAGCTTCCAGGACATCAGGATAAGAGTAGCTTGCTGTGGATGCTACCATGACTAAAGCTTGAGTAACTAAAGGTTACATAGAGGGTCCTGGCTATACTTTACTGCCATAAAGAAGTACACTATGAGGACACACTCTGGGGCTCGAATGTTCAGTTCCTCATGGATGACTATTACTACAATTAAAAACCTCTGGGATCCTAAACTCACTAGCAGTGACTGCTAGGTCGCACATCCTTTCTTGTTTAGCCAGAAGCTTGTACAGGTAGATGCAGAGACACAAGCAGAAAAGACATGAATGGCTTCGAGGATTTTTCAAGATTTCATAGGCTGTTTGATGGTCATTTCACACACTGAATCAGTTGTATCAGCAAGGTGAAGGGTTGACAAAGCACCCCGACAACCTTTCCCCTTCCATAGACCCTCAGAAAAAACACCGAACATTGCTAATTTGTCTCACCCCTATATCCTTAATGAAGTACCATGATATCTTGCCTGGGCTGGACAATAGGCTGCTAATAGTTAAATACACCCTCAACTTGGACATCTCAAATCTGCCTTCAGTACTGTGGGCGACAATGTCATGCACAAAGACACTATCTCTCCTTCTGAAAACACATACTCCTACATACTTACACACACACACACACACACACACACACACACACACACACACACGTATGGTCTTGCGGTAATATATGCTCTCATTGTCAAGCCAATGTTTTCCCAGATGTCAAGGTCACGTGATTAGGTCACACCATATCTCCAGCTCTACATGGCAAACCCCTCTTTCTTTTTACCAACTACATAGTCTTGGTTTTTCTCAGTTCCTAAATACCCCTTTCTCATTACTATGGAGGCTATTAACTACAACTGGGAAAGGAAACAAAGAGCTTAGTGGGTCAAAACCCTACCAGACAAGCCTGACAACCTACATTAGCACCCCAAACCCATGTTAAAAGCTGGGTGCGTTCCAGGTAGCCTTCAGTGACCCATTCAGCAGCAGAAACAAGAGAGGTCTAGCCTCAGCAGGTGTGAAGTCAAGAACTGTTTCCGAGAGATTGCCCTCTGACCTTCACTCTCATGGCCCACGCATGTTCACACTCACATATACACCTCAAATAAATTAATTTTAAAAGAAAACAGGATTATCGTCCACAAAGAAAGTGAACAAATGCAATTTTTTTTCAGTAACTGATTTAACGAGGACACAGACAAGTCAGAGAAACTAATTTGAAAATATCGCTGAGAAATGATTGGTTTGCTTTCAAATATTTGGTGGCCAAGGACAGGAAATTCCCTAGAAATTTGCTTGACTCAGATATGGACATTAACTCCAAACTACCGACTTAAGAGAAATGACAGTGGGTGAAGCCCAGCCCGAAGCATTGCTGATCTGGTGTAAGTCCCGTGTTGAACTCTGCTATGCTGGGCACGGTCATCATGTCTGAGGTTTGGTTTCTTCCTTGGTAAACCAGAAACAATGAGGACATCATTACAATGTCATCGAGTGTAGGGAGCTGCGCTGTGCCACGCCCCAAAGATGGCGCCCGACCTCCGCCTTCCAGCGCTCCCTGTGATAAACGACTCCTTATTTGGACGCACTTGCCTGGCTCCTTAACTTCCGCATGGTTACAGCCTATCAGCATTGCCCACGTGGCAGCTTATGGTTTGCCAGTCTAGAGTATTTAGCCTGCTCCCTTCCCTTCCCCGGGAGCAGAGTCAGAAGCAGAAGCTGAAGAAGAAGCTTGCACAAGGTTTCCGAATAGACTGCTTAAAGAAGATCTTCCCCCGGTCCTGTCTTCCTTGCTGGTCGAGGTTGGGCGCGACAATTGAGGATATTTACAGGGAAAGCCTGTACAACTTAAACACAGTGGACAGTTGAGAGTGCTCAAGTATACTGTGTTCAGTTCTTAAGTTTGTTACTACTTATTTCTATCTTGTATGTTTCACTTTATTAATGGTAGAAGTCAAAATATGAGATGAAACATATAATACAGTCAATAGAAAATTATTATATCAATAGAGTCATGTGGACGGAATCCCGACAAAGTTGACATTTAAATCCCTTTCTAGAGCTGAAGAGATGGCTCAGAGGGTTAGGGTGCTTGCTGCCAAGACTGATAATCTGAGTTCCATCCTCAGGACTCACATGGTGGAAGGAGAGAATAACCCCTGAAAGCTGTTCTTTTGTCAGCCCAGGTGCACTATGGTTCCCCGACTCCTGCACACACACACACAAAGTAAGTCAGTGTAATTAAAACCATCTAAAGCCATTTCCAAAGGTGTTTCTCTTCTGCGGGGTTGCAGGTGTACCAGGAAAGCAAGCTTTGTTTCCCAAGGTTCAAGAGCTGTGTGCTCTGCTGCCACACCAAGGTTCTGGCTTAGTTTCGCCTTTCCTTGACAGGACACTTGGCAGCAGTTTTGCTCTGAAGGAGGGAGAAACAGCAGAAGGAGCTTCCTTGATTCCTAAGTGGCTTGAGCAGGATATACAGCCCTGGCCTGCTTACTGAAACGTTCTCGCAGCTACATTCCTGTCTCCTATAAGCAGCCACATTTATACGCTTTGCCTATGTAGCTTTCCAGTCTTCTGTCCCAGTTCTCAGACATGAGGTGGAGTTCACCCTTCCTCTGATGCTTTACCACACTGGAGTTTTCTCTGAGTTGAACTCCTATCGTCCTTGTTGTTTGGGTCCCAGGTAACTCACTTGCTCTCCAGAGGTTCTGGTCACTTAGGAACCCTTCAGTTCCTTGGGTGTAATATGCTTGTGTTCTTCCCACTGACCAGGATGGTTCTAAGCATTTGGTTGATGGTTACTAAGCAGATAAAAATTTATAGTTCAGTAAATTGAAAGTTTATAGGTACACCTTTTTTAAAAAAATAGATTTACTCATTAGGTATTTGACCACTCTATTTTCGTGTATGCTTGCATGACAGGTGAGGACATCAGATCCCACTACAGATGGTTGTGAACTACCATGCAGTTGCTGGAAATTGAACTCAGAGCCTCTGGATCCCTAACTTACTTTGAGTGAGACTTCCCTTGTATCAGACAGTCTGTCAGCAGCTGTAGAATGTAAGGTCACCTTGTCATTGCTTTACACTGCACAGGATTTCTTTTTAGTTTCAGACATGTACTCCACTAGTTATGCGATCCTATCACAGAGCTCACATGTAGGGTGCCAGTATGTCTGTTCAAAAGAGTGTTCCCTCCCTTGTAAGACAGCAAGAACTCCGAAGGCCAAGGCATAGAGGTAGCTCCACTCCCACTACCCAGGCCTGTCTAAATGGGGAAGCAGTTAGGAGGAGATCTTGAGTTTAACTACACTTGACTCCAGAGCCTCAGATTTCCAGAGATGGAAAGAGAAATCATTGCCTTTCCTAGCTGTGATCTTCATGGACAGAAGAATGTTAATGTAATGGAAGTTCTGGTCAGCAGACCATCAGACCCCTGCACACAAGAGCTGACTTAGGATGCAGTCACCACTATTGGGAAGACAAAGCAGAAACAGATTCCACGATTCTTTTCATGGGAACATTTATAATAATGTAAATTTCATAGGTCAAATTAGTTCCTCTTAAATGGATCACAAACTCTAAGTATTGGGAATGAAATTAATAGTCCTGAGATTATTTTATGCCTAGGCTGATTGAAAGTTGGATGTTTATTCAATACGTACAGAGTTTGCTGCACCCTGAGTAAAACGATACAATATGTTTGGACAAGTGTTGAGTTGCACACACAAGGACATGTATACTATACATCTCTCTGTACCCTTTCTCTTTGTAGTACAGATGGCAAAGCAAAATTCAATTCAGCAAAAGAATTCTGTCTAGAATGATCAGTTTCTCTGTCTGAGTCAGAAATAAACCGACCAAGAAAACAGAAAACAAAGAATTTTATTTGCTTGTTTGAATGGGTCAAGCCTCCCAACAAATGGGGATATAAAATAACCAATAGCCACATTGGCTGAGTAGATGTGACAAAATGGCAAAACCCAACAAAATCTGTCCATAGTAAATGGTGCCGTTGTGGGTGGGGCATAGCAAGAGGAGCAGACAGCATCTGGGGGAGCACCAGATGACCGGAGAGCAACTGTGCTGAGCTCCTCTGACGGTGCTGTAAGTCCTCCACTAGCCAAAGCTATAGCCTGCTCCTACCCCCACAGTCTTTTAGGTATGTGCACGCATGCCTGCCTATGTGAGTGTGAGTGTGTGTGTGAGTGTGTGTATGTGTGTGAGTGTGTGTGTGTGTGTGAGTGTGTGTGTGAGTATGTGTATGTGTGTGAGTGTGTGTATGTGTGTGTGTATGTGTGTGTGAGTATGTGTATGTGTGTGAGTGTGTGTATGTGTGTGGGGGGGCAGGTGTTTTGTGACAGGGGTTCACTGAGAGCAGTGTATTGGATTTTTTGGAGCTGGAGTCACATGTATGCTGCCTCATGTGGGTGTTGAGAACTGAACTCCTCTCTTCTGTAAGCAGTAGATACTCTTAACCACTGAGCCAGCTCTCCAGCTCTCTGACCTCTCATTATGGAAAAACAAACAAGTGAATATTCCGATGTAAATGGAACAGATGAGATTCTGACTAAGATAATGCTGGATCAGGTTTTCTTTTTTTAATTGGATAATCTCTGTATTTACATTTTAAATGCTACCCCCCCACACACTACTATCTCTTTCCCCTCCCCCCTGCTTTCATGAAGGTGCTCCCTCTCCCATCCACCCTCTCCCATTTCAGCGCCTTGGTTCCCCTTTACTGAGGAAAGGGGCTTTCTCTGGACCAAAGGCCTCTTCTCCCATTGATGTCAGACAATGTCATCCTCTGCTACATATACAACTGGAACCATAGGTCTCTCTATGTGTTACTCATTAGTTGGTGTTTTAGTCCCTGGAATCTTTGGAGGGTTTGGTTGGTTGATAATGTTGTTCTTCTCATGGGGTAGGAAATCCTTTTAGCTCTTTTCTAGAGCTTCTTCATTGTGGTCCCCATGTTCAGTCTGATGGTTAGCTGCAAGCATCTTCAACTGTATCAGTATGACTCTCGCAGAGCTCTGAGGAAGCATTCATATCAGGCTCCTGTCAGTAAGCACTTCTTGGCATCAGCAATAGTGCTTGAGTTTGGTGGCTGCATATGGGGTACCCAGGTGAGGCAGTCTCTGAATGATCTTTTCTTCAATCCCTGCTTCTCTATTTGTCTCTGTGAATGTTTGGTTCTCCCTTCAGTGAGTGCACACCACTCATGTTCTTTTGTGACTGTTACTCAGAATGACAGCTTCTCAGAGTGACTACTCAGTGACAACCCAGCTGCTGCTAAACTCCACTCCAGCTTCTCACCTCCTTCCAAATGGAAAACTGTGGTCTTTCTGGACCACCTCTAGCTTGTTTCTGACTCTCAGACTCAGCCTGAGAACAACTGTGAGGCAGGGACTGGAGACATGGTTCAGAGAGAACCAGGGTTCAGTTCCCAGCACCCACATAGGGCAGCTCATAGCTGTCTGTAACTTCAGTACAGGGGACCCACCATCTGTTCGTGTCCTCTGAAGGAATCCTATTCACACACAAGTCTGTGTACATACATGTGAACACACACACACACACACACACACACGGACACACACAGACAACACAGACATACACACAGAGACACACAGACACACACACAAACACACACACAGACACATACACATAGACACACACACAGAGAGACACACACAGTCTTTGGGTTGAAAAGAATCATCTGCTCAGTGCTTGAGAGCACTAGCTCCCTTTTCAGCTGTCTCAAGTTTGGTTTCCAGCACACATAGCGGGTGGCTCACAGTCAGCCCCGTGACTCCAGTTCCAGGTAATCTAACAGCCTTAGTGGGCACTGACATAAGTAAAAATAAATCTTAAAAAATTAAATTGCAGTGTAACACACTGCCTTCCTTATTCATTTTCAACTATTTCCAGGTTTTTGGACAACCCACGTGATCTTAACCCATGCACAGTAGGTGAGGGTGGGACGGGGTAGGAAAAGTTTGAGAGATCAAGAGGCCGAGAAAAGCTCCTGAACTCCCATCAGCCAGCCGTGAGTGGCATTTGATGAGTGTGGTACATATACCTCTCATCCTTTCTCTGAGAATGTAAAATCACATATGCAAGGACAAGTCCATCTTCCCCAGATGTCTTAGTCACTGCTGTGGCCTCAGTGCCAGGGGAACTGTTGGGGGCAGGGAGATGGGGTCAATGCAGATGTGCAAACTCACTCAAGGTTTTCTGATCACACAGATTTTTGCTGTTTGATCCTTGGCACATCTCTTAACTTATCCATAGCCTGTTTTCCTTATCTCATGACTTATACTGTAGAATAATATGCCTACCCTGAGGGGTAATTTTCAGTAATAAATGAGTCATGCATAAAAAGGCTTGTAAAATTGGTGCCTCCCTAAGTGTGAGGAAGGAGGAAATTCTAGAAGTCCACATATGTCCACGGAGTGCTTGGTCAGCATTGTTCATACTAGTGAAACAGGGAAAGACTGAGGTCAGAAA
The DNA here is from genome assembly GCF_963924665.1 of Micromys minutus. Classification (NCBI taxonomy): domain Eukaryota; kingdom Metazoa; phylum Chordata; class Mammalia; order Rodentia; family Muridae; genus Micromys; species Micromys minutus. The sequence goes on from NC_137959.1 coordinate 13,979,204, forward strand.
GCCCATGGAGGAGGCATTCGAGACCCCCTAAGTAAAGTCCTGGGGTTCTATATACATCTTCTAGACCTTTCTTTTACTGTGGTGTGTGATCTGAAAAGAATGGTGTGCGTGTATGTGTGTGTGCATGTATGTGTGTGTGTGTGTGTGTGTGTGTGTGTGAGAGAGAGAGAGAGAGAGAGAGAGATTAATTTTGAAATGCATATTTGATGTGGGTTATAGCTTGCAATGATGAGCTAGTGAGAGCAGACTTGTCTCCTGAGCCTGCTTTCACTGGCAGAGTCCTAACTACAGAGACATTGTTTCTTTGGGTCCAACTTGGAAGCTGTCCCTTTGCTCAGTGGAACCTGGATGGCATGAGAAACATATTGACCAGCCAACCATGAGCAATATATCAAGTTTTATCATCTCTTGGAGTAAAAATTGACCCCAATTTAACCTCTATTAATATTTATTTCTCAGGTCAATAAATCTAGAATTTATCTTAGTAAAAGTCAATGTCAGGTGAATTCTGTCTATTCATCTTATATGGCAAAGAAAAAAAAAGGAAGCTATCATTTGAAAATAATGTAAGTGAAATGAGAAAGCCATACACAAATTTCCCAGGAAGCAAAACCAAAACAAAACCCCTATTTTTAAAACAAATGGGGGAAAAGTAGTCAGAGTAGTCAGCCTTAAACATGGCTTGTCTTCATTTCTCACTTAACAGCCTCAGTGAGATGAAATTTCACTATTCAGAAAAAGAAAAAAGCAAAAGAGCATGACTTAGGACCAGGTGATGTTGAGTCCATTGCTTTACTTTTCAGATCATCTGCTTCCAAAGATTTGTCTTTCTATCTATACTATTCTGTTGGGCTGGCAGTGTTGCTCAGTGGAGAGAAAGTTGGGGGTGGGAAGAGAAACAGGGAAGCGGGTGATGGTAGTACACTCAGCTCTGGTGTTGTTTTTATTTTGCCTTTTGTCTACCCAGGGATTTCAGCATCTCTATACATTTTTCTTCTGGCCTTAATAGGAAGAAACTTAAGTTACAACGTTACATTTTTTTAAAGGTCCCATTAAGACCTGACATTATGTGTCTGTAGTCCAGCTGGCACAGGCACCTCCCATCTTGTCCTGATATCACCTTGTTCTTTCACAATGCACTGTGTGGGAGGGTAGCTAGTCACAGTCATCTTGTGTTTAACACACTAGATTTAGACATCTCGGCCACCTGCAAGCTACTAGCTCCCTTACACGCTTCCTCTCCTTACTTTGCTCGACAACAATATTCTAGGACAATGCATTTCAGCATATGTTTATTGGTGTTTGATCAACACAGAATGCCACGTTAAGTAACCTTACTTATCGGTGTGCATGGTGTGTGTTGTGCCCTGTGCTGGTTATTTTCCCTTTCCTCCTCCTCCTCCTTCTCCTCCTCTTCCTCCTCCTTCTTTCCCTCCACCACATTCTCCTCCACCACATTCTCCTCCACCACTATTACCTCCTCCTCCTCCTACTCCTTCTTCTCCTCCTCCTTCTTCTCCTCCTCCTTCTTCTACTTCTCCTTCTCCTCCTACTTCTCCACCTCCTTATCCTCTTCCTTCTCTTCCTCCTCCTTATTTGTGCTCATGGTGTGTGTTGTTTCCTGTGCTGGTTAGTTTCCTCCTCCTCCTCTTCTTCCTTCTCCTTCACACAAACTAGAATCATGGGGGACAGGAGAGCTTCCTTTACCCCCTAATAATTTATTATATTTTTTATTCACTTTACATCCTAATGACAGCCCTCCCTCCTCTCCTCCCAGACCAACCCTTACAAATCCCTCCCACATTGGAGCATACCCCTCCCCCATCCCACCCCACCCTGGGACATCTACTTGACAATGAACTTAATTCCCCCAAGTTTTGATCCATTTTGTGCAAAGATAGAATATCTGATATTGAATAACATATACAGAAGTTCATCTGCCTCCAGATTATGGTGGTTGGAAAACCCAAACAGCATAGTGCTTGCATCTAACAAAGGCTTCTTGCTGCTTAAAAACAGGGTAAATAGTGCTGTACAGCTCTGGGGGGGGATTTCATACAGAAGACAGGTTTTCTTTTCTTAAACAACTTGCATTTAGAGGAACTAACCCACCCTTGAAAACCTCCATGAATTCTTCCTGAAGATGGTGTCCCTCAGATCTTGTTATCTCTGTTAATGCTCCCGCTGCATATGGTATCACATTGTGGATTAAGCATTAACTAGTGGGGGACAAGCCACATTCAGCCCACTTATTTTGGGACCACCCTCTTTGCAGGTATTTCAGTGTCATCGAAGCAGGTGCCTCGATGTCTAATTTACACCCAGCCTATTGCCAAGATATACGTCGAGACTGAACTTACACAAAAAGCTGGGAAAACATGTGGTAGTGATACAGCATCAGATAATAAGGAAGACAATTTTTTTTATTCATTAGGCTTAATCAATATATTCTAGAACTAACACCTAGAATCTTCCTTCAGTAGCTGGACACATGATCCACTGTCCCACTGGCCTCCAGCTTGAACTGACATCTAATACCCAGTGCATAGTAGCACTTTCCAAGACCTGGCTGTTTATGTGAGTCTGGTACACATACAGAATGGGAGCCGGGCTTCTCTGCCACTCAGTCTCCAAATCCCCCCTCCCCCTCCCATCTCCTTAACTTATTGACTTTATGGAGGCTAGAGTAAGGTTGAATTGCGTTTATTTGCTTTAACGGTTCACCGCCGTCATATTTCTTCAACCTTCCTCATGTGTCTTCAACCTCCACATTCCTTGAGCCCCCTCACATATTTTGTTCTGTAGAAATATATGTTGATTTGCTATATAGTACATTGAGTGAGCAGGTCAGCTTAAGGATGCATTTGGAAGTAGAGGTGGCAAATTGAATGAAAACCCCAGTTCTTCACTTTTTCCCCTTTGGAATTCTTTGCTGTGTGACTTCAAGTCTTAAGACTTGCTTTTCAGAAGTGAGGAGGATACCTTTCGCTGAAGCAAGGTCCTAAGACACTACCTTGTTGTTACCTCCTTCCTTTTACCTCCTGTGGTGGGATCTGCCCTCCTGTGTAGGCTTAGGAGAAGAGCAGCATCTTTCAGAACAGGGCAACTTGCCCTCCATTAGTCTGGGAGGGTTGGGTTCCAGATGGGAGAAACACTGGTCAGTTTTCAGCCTCTGGCAGGTGGGCTGGTTTACTGGGAGGAGGTGTTAATCAGAGGAGTGAGACTACAGTCAGAGGCAACAGCGGAGGCGATGGGAGGCAGGCTGAGCTGTGGGAGTGATGGTCCAGCAAGCAGGCAGTTCTGTGGGTTTGACTTTTGACTCAGATTTTCCAGGTTGAACAGACAGGGCATAGAACTCAGAAGTCGTGGGGGCTAGTGGGGAGAGACCCTGCCGCCATTCTTTTTCCACTTCTGCCCATCTCTGCCCTTCACACTACAGAAATCTAGGTGTGGTTATGACTCCAGTGACTCCCAGAGTTTTGCTGGGAGCCTCCTTTGCCTGTGAGGGAAGCTTTCATCAGGGCTGAGGGAGAACAAGTCACACCTTGCTGTTTGCGTTTGTTGTCCCCTTTTCCGCCATTTATGAGAGGAAGTAAAGTCAATTCTACATTTATTCATCTCCTATAATGAACTTGTGAAGAATGGCATGGATCGCTTCCCGCAGGCTCCCAGAATATCATTTTCTAAATGTGCTTTTTTTTTTTTAATCACCTAAAATGTTTATCTGCCCTGAGGTTTCAAGATAGAAGATTCGATGTTCCAAGCTCCATGCAGAAGCCATAATAAATTCACTATTAATTGGAGCAGCGGGAAAGTCAATTACAGAAAAATACTCAATCTTTTTATCAGCCTACTCATATTTCTTATTATCCCGGCATACAAGGTTTGTTTTTCCAACACAAATAATGTTAGCACTTATGCATTTAATTTACTTGTCTTGAAATCTACGTTTTGTTTGGTTCTTAATGCAGTTAAGAACCATTTCCGGCTTCTGTTTAAATGGTGACATTAAAAATTTTTAGAACATTATAATTTAACTATGTTGCTATGACGATGAGGCTTTTGAGATGATTATCCAGCTTTCTGAGTTCCGGAGCTAAGACTGTAGGAAGTCACTCACTGATAGAGAGGCTTTGGTAGGATCCAACAAGGGAGCAACTCATCCTATCTTAGAAAATGATGCTTATCTGGGTAACAGGGTTAGAATGCCCTGAAAATCAGGGCTCAACATGAAAAAGGAAAGGCTTCCTATGAGTGCTCTATCACAGAGATGTCACCAAACTTGTGGGCTATGCAGTTACAGGGTAAAGACCCAGGCGTTGCTCTCATTGGCTAGTGCTAGGTCACATTATCACACCTGAACTAATCAAAATGGACAAAAGAATGGCTCACTCTGATTGGTTCTGAGCTTCACGTTTGTTTTTGTTTTCCCTAAAAAACTGAGGTCAGATGGGCCTCATTTGGATTAGATAGAAGTTCCCAAGAAAGAGATTGCTATTGTTACCAAAACTGGACAGAAAATATGGCTATAATTCTTACTCCACCTCATTTTTTGTGACTACAGAAATCAAAACTCAAACCTACAAAACTAATAAAAATGTGTATTACTACTTGAAGAATTCTAGCCCTCTATCATAGACTTAATTTTTGATTGTACAATTGCTCTCCATGAAATGTTATGAATGTTTATGCCTACTCAAAATTTCTGTGTTAAAATCTGATCCTGATCAAGCCGATGGCATTAGGAATTGAGGCACCTGCAAGATGATGAGGTTATAGAAACAGTCTTCCTAAATGAAAGGTATGCTCCTATTAAAGTACCTGAGACCCAATCCTTGTCCCTTTTACTGAGTACAACAGGCAGCTGTCTATGGACCAGAAAGTAGATGGTGAGTCTGCCTTGAACTTGGTAGCCCTCATGACTTTGGGGATGGTTTCTATTGTACCTAAACCAGCCAGCTTATTTTTTTTTTTCTAAGATGGATTTTGGCATCTCATCATGGGTTGTTGTATCTAGAGCTTTGCTTTGTTCCATCATGTGGAGTACACTTCCTGTCTCTTGACCTTAGGTTTGATCATGTGATTGACTTTGGCCCACTGGACACTTGAAAAGTGCTGATGTGTTTTGGGTTTATCCTGTGACTTCTGCTACTTCTGTGAGAGGAATGAGCTGTGGGGACCTGCTGGCCACAGACACGTGAAGCACACCTGATTATGAAATGTTACCTGGGCTAAGTTCAGACCACGTGAGCCTGAGTGAGCCACTGATGCACAGGTGAGAAGCGAGGCTTGCTACTGTGGGTCAGGGAGATCTTCTTTTCCTGTTAGGACACCTCTCACTCCAATTTAACTCTGGAGAAACTGTCAATGACTGTACCTATCAGTCCATCAGCTGCACTTATAAGAAGAGCTATCTATCCTTTCTCTTTAGTGTGTCTGGACGCCATCTGTGAAGTGAAGAAAAATGATTTCTAATTTGGCCGAGTAATTTCCCACCACAATTCCCCCTAAATTAGATTTTATTTCTATTGTCACCCTTTTTATAAACTTTCCCCCAAACTCTAAGAGTTTGTAATTTGTGTCCCCAAGTGTGTAACATTGAACAGGATGCTATAAATATTCCACCACTCTGAGCATGCTCAATAAGAATTACAACACTATTATTATGACTCCACTTAGCATCTACAAATTTGCCTGCAAATAGAGATTTATCGGGGGGTTCAGTTTCTCCGTGACAGAACAATATTAATGTCTTCACAAGGACAAGCGAGTTAATCCAATCTTTCTATATGCTTAGAGATGCTAACACTCTCAAGTTTGGGCAGCTGGCTTCCTACTTACAGTAGCTTATCTGTTACATGCAAGGACTGAGAGGAGGGCTGGTGTTTGTAGACCTTTTTTTTTTTTTTTTTTTTTTTTTTTTTTGTGGTATTATACAGGACTTGAGATTGTAGAAATAAAGCCCACAGAGATGGACCTTCCATTTCTCCTGAGCTACAAACATTTAAAGAAGGCACAGAAAGGGGACTAAGGCCTGGTCCCCCTGGGAATACCATGGTGTTTTCCATGGTGACTTCTTGAGGAAGGCACATGGTTGCAGTGACTTAGTGCACCTGGATTTGAATTCTGTGATTCATCTGAAAAATATAATTCATCCCAGAAACCTTTACTCAAAGTCTGTGATATGCTGAGTGAGGTTTAGACAGTGCAGGTTCTGGCTTGGCAGGCACGATGCTCCACTCAAGTGCTTCAAAGTTGACAAAGTTAATCTACAAAGATGAAAACATAGCTCGTTTTTGAAAATATACATACACCTGATGAATGTAGGTGAGAACTTGCCCTCAGCAGGCAGCTTGAGAAGTTCTTTCTAACCAAAGAGGTGAATGGAGGTGTGTTCTGGGGAACAGGTATGAATGAGGTAGCTCTGTGCTTCAGAACAGAGCAGACTGGTGGCCAGAGATCTTGTGTTGAGGTGGAGCAAACCACATTCCAAAATCGAAAACAACCATGGCAGCAATGGGGAGGTGCAATGGACAAGCATTCTTAGATGTGCCAGGCAGAGGTAGGTAAAGACCCCATGCTCAGGATAACCTCGGATGTCTTACACTCATTCTAAGGACACTTAGGAGCCATTGCATAGGGTTAAGCAAGGATGTGTGAAGGGTCTGCTATTGGAGTGTCCTTGTCTATTATGAGGAGAAACAGTCTGGAAGTCCCTCAGACTGAAGGAGTACAAGTGTGGTTTTCCACTTTTCCCTTATCTTTTGTTATTGATGAATTATTCATCCACTTCTGAATCCCTGTTGAAAAGTAATTGCCATTGTAATATTCCAAAGGGTGAGACTCAGTAGAGACTCTTGGTGCATCCCTATAGTGCCAGCATTCAGTGAGATCACAAATCTTGCCCTGGGATGATGTAGTGAAAAGATCCCTCCAGTGCCTTAGCATTGGTCTCCCCAGCTTCTAGAGCTGACAGTCTGAAAACTCATGCTTATTATAAGTTATATAGACATAGAATAGACAGGAACACCATTGATTCCAAGAGAGTAGAATCACCCATTGTGGCCCATGTTGATTATCCCTCATGTGTCTTTATCTTTTTGTAGAATATTGTAAGGTCAATTTTGGCTGGGTTAGTACCCATGAGGGTACCAATGTCATGGGTTGTACAAGTGTTTCTATTAATATTGATCTGTAAACTTGGTAGTTCTGTGTGGCATTAGTAAGAGTTTGAGAAAGATACAAGAGGTAAAAGACCTTTTCCCCACCTAAGGCTAGAGCTGACATACATAAGCAGAGAAGTCACACAAATCAGCATTGGCTTTGCCAGCATTAAAGGTGATTTTGGATTACATGGCTCAGACACATAAACCCTAGAACAAATGGCTTCCTGTTGCCATACCTGAAAATTAGACCGATCCCTTTTTGATGATGGAAAAAACTGCTAAAGCGCATACTATCTTTATGTTGTCTAGAGTGTTACTGAGCTAAGGAAAGGATGGGATCATGGAGACCATTCTCTTAACAAGACTATATGAAGAACTAGGACTCCACTTACAGTCCACAATATTCTGGGACCATTCGGGAAGCATGCGGAGTGGTTTTTGAAGGGAGTGAAATTTGAATGGCCCTTGAATGATAAACTCCTTATTCAATGACTGTTGATTGCTTACGATGGAGTAGGCTCGACTACTGAGGTTGACTTTGAGTTGACAGAGAGAAATAACGACATTCCACGATGAGGATTCATGTTAGACAACAACACAGAGACATTTCTGATGCAGAAAGCATGACGGAAACTTTATAAGCTTGTTGGTACTCCTCTGACATCACCATGACAGGTCACCACTCCTGCTAAAACTTTGTCATTCTGGTGACAGGGTCAACTGAGCCAGAGGCTGGAACAGACAGTAAGTGCTGGGCATCCAACACCTTCAGGACTTCAGGACTCAGTCAGTGATGGGCAAGAGCTACTTTATACTCTAGTTTCTTTGCTCCTTACATGAGCCAATTGAGAAGTCAGTTTCCCCCGTGGACATTGAACACGGTTGTTGTGTAAAACCAATATACCTTTCTTCTCTATGGGCCTTCCTTGAGGAAATTTTTCAAATGGAAGAGGCTTACATCTTATTTACACCCCAAGATCTTCCTCTGCTAAGACTGATCTCCACCTTTTTGCTATTTAGAGAACAACATACAAGTTAATTATCTACAAACATAATTTTAAAACCATTAAACTGAATCATATTTCCAAGTCCTTATGCATAAGATCAATCAGCTATCAAGTATTGTTGAGCGGGCCTTCTGAGCAGTGTGGGGCATTGTGCCAAGCATTTAACAGCATCACACGCTACACGCTCAAAGTGCTCTTGGGTTATGACTTCACTGTGAATATGATTCACACAACCCACTGCACTGACTGTAATAGGTTTGTTTTTTGTTCTTAAAATGGGGTTGCCTTTCTTCTATCACAATCATTCTAATATGTTTATAATATGTTGCAATGTTGACTCAGCTGACGCCAAATGTCAAATGTCTCCCACACACCATCACATGGTGCTTACCTTAAGCCCAAAGGGCAATGGTTGTCCCATTATAGCAAGTCTATCTTGCTGGTGTTGACAACCCTTGCTATCCTTAGGTCAGGACTTAGGCAATCACTTGGACAATTTAGTCAGAGATTACCCTGCTTTTGAAGAACAGATCAGGGCTGCTGTCTTAACACAGTGTTCCCTTGCATGGAGGTTCAGTCTCTGTTTCTGTATTGTTGTTCTTCTCGTGTGCACTCACACTGTCATGGCAAGACTTACTAGTTAGGTGCAATCCTCTTTCTATGAATCTGCTTAATTATATAATATAACAGATCTCATTAGGACATCTTCGTGTATGTAGACGATGTACTTCAATCACATTCACCTCCTGGTATCTTATTTTGTCCCCTCTACCTCCTTTCACTGATCTCCTACTTTGGTGACTTACAAGTATATGAATATGTATCTAAACAATATTTGGATTGTGTGTATGAGACAGAACATGAGATTTAGTGTCTTAATGGTGGCCATTCTCACTCAGGTGAAGTGGACTTAAGTAGGACCCAGTTGCAGAGCCCTAAGTAATGCCGTACTGCTGGCTTTCACATTCATTTTCCATGTGTTCCCTATCTTGGACCATCGATAGACAACATTACTGTTCTGCTCAGTTCCATCTCATTATCTTTTTACCAGTCTTTCTTCCATGTGTGTATACTCAATGCATTTTTAATGTCAGTGGTTGAACCCTGTAGGTGGAAGGGACTTATACTGTGCTATAACTCCACTGGGGCTCCAGAAAGAGCTCCTTTAGCCTCTTGTGTTCTCCTGGCTGCTGCTCCTTTTAAGAGAATGTGCCTGGATATTGTCACAAGCAGGAGCAGGCCCCAGTGGAACAGGCGAACAATCCTGGCATGCTGTCATTTATTCCTTCATGCATTCTCTCAGCACAGGTCCACTGGGTACCTGTCTCATTAGGTAATGGCTATGCTGATTTGCATAGAGGCAATGGATACTCAAGGTATCCAGGGATCAGGAACCAGAAAATGAGAAAGATGAGGGGTCTCCGGAACAGTGTGTGAGGAATCACAGCTGCCCAGATGAGCAGTCAGCAATGTGAGGCACAGAGAAAGGATGCTGTCCAAGCCAAGGCAAGAAGGATGGATGGGAGTCCATAACATATCATAAAAAAGTGATCATCAGACACGATGGGGAAAGCATACAGGTGTTAGTGGCAAAGACAGACCCTGAGAAACTCAACAAAGAACAGCACAGGTCCCTTTTGAGCATGGCTTCTGGAAAGGTAAGCATGTATCCCAAATACATTACATGTGTCTGCTGCCAGAGCTTTTGAGAAGGACCATGGACTTGAAGCAGGCTGCCTGGATTTGTGGGTGCTAGGTGACTTTAGGTAAGTTACTTAACCCACACAATTTCTTGGTTCATAAGACAGTGATGGAATATGAGAGTTTAGCTCATGGAAACAAAAAATGACGTTTAGGTGTCTATGCTTGTAAAATGCTTACAATAGTGCCCGGCCCTAGATACCCACTATGTAAGGGTTACTAGACAAAGTTAATAGAGATGGTGGAAACATTTCTTTTTTATTTCTTTTTTTAAAATTTTGTAATTATATTTATGTACTGAAAACTTAAGTGTACATTAAACCCAGTTTAGTGAGTTCTTTAGCCTTTGCCTTTTCTAGCTTGGCTATTCGAGCCACAGACTTAGGACCCAGAATGTTGCCTCCCCGGTGGCGGCGGATCTCGTCATATCTGTCATTATATTGGTCCTAATAGCTTCTACCAGCTTAGCCAGAGCACCCTTGTCTTTTGAGTTAACCTGTGTGAACAACAGTGGTGCATGTCTTCCTGTGGACCAGGCGCCCCAGGGCACCCCCATCTTTTGACACAGGGCAGGCAGGAAAACCACCAGCTCGATGGGGTCTACATCATGGGCAATCACCACCAGCTGAGCCTTCTTGTTCTCCACCAAGGTGGTGACTGTATTGACTCCAGCTCGGAGGACAGGTGGCCTTTTAGTTGGGACATCCCCTTTGCCAGAAGCTTTCTTCTCAGCACGGGCCAGTAGCCTTTGCTTCTTCTCCTGCTTTGTCTCTGGCCTGCACTTGTGGGCAAGCTTAAGCAGCTGGGTAGCTGTTCGCCTGTCCAAAGCCTGGGTGAACTGGTTAATGGCAGGTGGTAATTTGAGCCACTTATAGAGGATGGCTCTTTGCCTCTGCAGCCTGATGTTGCGTGGCCATTTGACAAAGCGTGTTAGATCTCTTTTAAACTGGATGTCCTGCCCAATGCCAAAGTTCTTGGGCCTTTTCTCAAACAAAGGATTGACCACCTTTTTGGCCTCTTGCTTCTTGCCGACGGCGGGGGCCGGGGCCACCTCCTTCCCCTTGGCCTTCTTCCCTTTGGGCATCTTGCTCGGCTGGAGGAGAGAGTGGTGGAAACATTTCTTAACAAGACTTAACTATTGTGGAAACCATAAGCACCATCATTTTTAGAGGTTTACAAGGATGAAGATCACCAGGGTCTCTTTACTTCCTAGTTGACTTCACATGGCTCGTCACGGCTTTCTTCCCCTACTTTGTTGGCATAGTTTCCACCCATCTTCCCTGAACAGCACATGTCTTCCATTCATGCTTTCTGTTGGACAACCCAAGCTATAGCATCTTCTGGGTGCTAGGTCAGGTCCTCCACCCTCACACATAGCTTTGCCTGCCCTGCGTTTTCATGCAATGCATTGAACGACTCTTCCCAGTTCCCTGAAAACATCCAGCTCCTAAGAAGGTCCCATGCCAGGATAGTAGCCCAGAGAGCCCCTTCCAGTCACAAATCCATGCTTCAAGCCTGTCTGTAATGCAGTGGTGTGCACATGTGGCCTCTCACCAGCTAGGATGCACATCTCCACAAGTGGGCTGGTACCACTTCGCACAACGTGGCATGTGGAGTAGCAACTGGGGTTATACTTTGCAAGAGTAATCAGGCTGAACTGTCTCCTGAGCTTTTCCGCAGATAGCAAGCACTTGGGGGTCTTTGAAACAGGTTCGAGTTCGTACCTCGCTTCTCCAGTTCCAGCTGAAGAGGTGCCAAGCACAGTTCTTTGAAAGGAGATCTTCATCCCTTTTAGGACTTCGAAGGTTGAAACCACTGCTACTATTACTGCTTTCTTGTTGTCCTCCTTCACCTTCTCCTTCACCTCCTCCTTCACCTCCTCCTGCCTCCTCCTCTTCTTGGCATATTCATAAAGATAAAAGTGCTCGAAGACAATTTTAAATTTACAAAGCTGCATGTGAAACATGGTCCGACAAAGCAACGAATGTGCTGTGTTCACAGCAATACAGACGTCAAAGTGATGGTGTGTGGATTACATCCACAAATGACATGAACACCTTGCCTTTAAAGAACAGGATAAAGACAAGGCTCTCTACCAGATGCTTCCATGTCCCCAGCCCAGCCAGATGGTCTTGTGTGTGTACTCTCCAGAAACAATGCCTCCCCTCCTTATGTAATCCCTGCCATGCAAGACCTTACTTAGCCTGCTCTCTGTACTTTGCTAGCCTCCTTGAGGGGCATAGTGCTCCCCCTATAATTTCTTTTTTTTTTTTAAATCTTCTCCAAGACAAACTCCACTTGGAGAATTCTTTGCTGGTTTGGAATAAGTCTAACGATCAAAACCTTGTTTCTCCTATCTCCTCTCAAACCGTTGAAAACACCCACCTACCCACCTGCTTGCTCTTTGGCCCTCAACTTTCTTCCTCCCACCACACCCAGGAGCCCACACTGAAACCTACCTCCAGCTCTCTGTCTCTGCTGTCCCCTTTCCTCCACACATTTGCACAGACTTATTTCATAAAAATGTCAGCTGTTAAGGTAACATTATTTAAGGGGCTTTGGCTTTTAGTTCCTGCGTGCAACCTAAGCTGGATCCTCGAAGGCCTGACAAGAAGCCCGGTCTGTATAAAACATGACCCACAGAGGCACTAAATAAATAACCTGGCTGTGGGCTCCCAGGCCTCTATTTATCACCGAGGCAATGATAAGGATCTGATTTAGAGTGAACCCTGCTGAGGGTCGAGCCGGCACAAGCTGTAATATGATCTGCATGGGGGAGGGCCGATAACCTTAAACAATGTGAAGAAACCCTGTCAGATAAATAAAACAAACTGTTTGTCCATTAAATAGTGCTGTCAGTAAGAGAACGGGGAAGCCAAACACGGTTAAATCCAATTCCTTTATGGCTGCACAAAGCCAGAAACATCTAAACCAAGCTGGGGGAATAAGTTCCCCAAGAACGGTCCGGAGGGCTGAGGATCTGATTACTGAAGGACTTGGGGAGGAGAGAGGAGAGTTTTGATCCAGGGCATGCCCTATGCCCTCTGTCATCCACAGACTTTTCTGGCATTCTGCTCTGTGCAATGGCCTTTCATCGTGCTGGTCCAGCCCACCCTGCTGGCTTGTTGATGTGGACCCACAAATTCTGGCAAAAGAATTCTGAAGAAACTATGTCAGGATGCTCAGAAACGCTAGTGTCTAGGTGATCATGCTGGGCACTGAAGGGCTTGCCAAAGGCAAAACCAGAGGTGGAGGAGCTCATGTCAAAGGACAACCTGCCACTCAGCCTTGTCAATCAGGCTACCTCAAACTACAGCCCCCTGCTGTTAAGTCTGTTCAAGGAAGGGATTTGAATGGGAAATCTCAAGAGTGCACACAAAAATGTGAGATTTCTAACATGTTTCATGTTGGCAAGAATGTTTTAGAATAATTCCATGTGTGGTTAGTTGAAAGTTATGTGGGTTTGTTGCAGCTTACAGAATGCAGCCTTTGGACCAGTGGAAGCAAGGACAAATGGTTTCCTGGTTGTCCTCATGAAATTTGCTGTTCCCGTCGTGTAGAACCTGAGGATACAAAGGAAAGAGACAATTGTGTCTGACTACAAGCTCTCAGGCATACCTACCCACACAAGATTCTCCCTTCCAAATTTCTGACAAAGTCCATCCAGTGTGCCACTGCATGACACAGCATCACCCCATGGCAGAGAATCTCTGCTATTGGCGTCCCACAAACTGTTCTGGAGATGTTCACCTCTGCACAGAGACCTCTGATCTCTCTCTTTGCCAGTGTTTCTCAATAGCAGTTGGACAGGGACTGAGTGTCAGTAGGTTTTCTTCAGGCTCAAGGCAAAGAAATCAGGGTCCCACCTTTTAGTCAACACAGTGAACAGTGCCAAATGGGCCCTCTGAGTCTTCCTATCTATGTGATCTGGAGTCTACTCTGTGTTCTTGAAGAAATCCAACCATGTAAGTGGTCAACATGGCCAGACTAGGTTTTCAGAGGCGATCCAGAGAAGATGCTGAGCTGCCCAACAGGAGCAGATTGCTCTGGCAGGCTATTGGCTGGTTCTCCGTGCAGGCTCAGAGCCACCAGGGATGCTTGATGAACAGGAACATTCCAGGACCATTTCCTGGCAGACCGAGCTGGGTATGACCCAGGGATATTTATCTCTGTACACTACATCACTGGTGAGTCTGGGCTGTTTTCTACTTGCTGACTTAATGAGAGTGTTAATTTTTGGTTTCATTAAAGCCAAGTTCCCAGACTTCTTTGCTTGCCAGACTCACAAGAACATTTGCCAACTGTGGCTCCTCAGAGACCCTCTAGAAGACAGACTCTGTTTCCATAAGGGGTGGACCTTTGATGTGCCTATTGTGAGCACGGCAGTGGAGTAGAGAAACCCCGTCTCTTCATTATGATCTGGAGAAGTAGGTCTTCTCTAGATCTTCCAGATGGATGAACTGACATTATACAGTAGGAGGATTGCCTCTCCTGGATTGAGCAAAGTGGACAGGCAGTAAAAGATATGGCAATCTTCAATAGCAGGGAGACAGGCATTGTTAAAGGCAAAGGGAGAACCGATTCTGGTCAAGAATGGACTATGGATATTTTCTACAAATAGAGACAAAATGTATGTAGGAAAAGAAATCCTCTCTTTTCTGTCTTATATTAACTCATTAAGGTAGGAAGAAACACTGAAATAGACACTGACCAACAAGGAGGGTGAAGACAAGGTCTCTCTGCACTTGGGAGATGTCTGACTTGGTATTGTTTTTGAGAAGGCTGCTTAAGTTTTTGTTTTCTTTTAAGAACCTACAGTAACTCAGCCTGGCTAATAAAGTGTTTGTCTAGTACATTATAGAAGTCCTGGGAGACTATTGAATCAATTAGAATGATTTGTAATTAGCACACCAACCTAATGACAGGGTTTCTCTAAATTGCTTGAAAATAGTTTGGTGTTTTAAGGGACTTGCAATGCCCCTCTTGTGAGCTTATTTATATTAGTGATTGGCTTATTAGCATTTTAGAAATTTCTAGAAAATGGATTTTATTCAGATTTTCTGCATGAGATAACCGAAATTATGAATTAAATGATTTTGAATAATGTCTGCTGTTGTACAAATAAAAAACTTCCCATCTTCATAGAAAATGATTCACAAAATCCTTTTGAATAGGATAACACAAAAAGCATCTTTGAAAATTCTAATCTCAGGAAATAATGTTAGATTCTGAAGCCCTGTCAGATGGAGACACCAGAAAGAATAGAATTTCCACTGAGGGCACCATTGTCATAACCATACAGATGCACATGTGCAGAGTGGTACCAAATATTTTCTTACCTTTGTTTGCCTTTGTTCTAGTTTGCATTCATCTGATGCAATAAAGACTATGACCTCAAGCAACTTAGGGAAAAAAGCATTTATTTCTACTGTACTCTCAGGTAACAGGCAGAAATGGTAACAGAAAACATGAAATGAATGTTCCTTAATAACATGTTTCCCATGGCTTTCACAGCCTTCTTCCTTATAGAACCCACTACCACATGCCAGGGGTAGCTCTTGCCACATTAAGCTGAGCTCTGTCATATCAGCCATGAACTTAAGAAAATGCCCTGAAGACTTACCTAAAACCAAATCTTACAGATATTTTTCTTTTTCCTCAATTGGGGTTGTTTTCCATGATTACCCTAGTTTGTGTCAAATTGACATAAAAATGTAACCAGCACAAATGACCACTTGTTAAACACACACACACACACACACACACACACTATCATTATTGAACCATAACCTTTCCTTTCTTGATTATCCCCAATATCTCATGTTATTATCAATATCACAATATAAAAGTTTCAACTTTAGAAAGGCCTACAGTCTTTCAAAGTTCAGTCTCTTTAAATTATCCACACACTCTCTAAAAAATATTTATTCTCTTAATTGTGGGTTAAGCTACATACTTTTTATTCAAAAGGGAAGAATCAAGGCACCATCACAATCAATGCAAAGCAAAACCAAAGTGTAAAAAGCTTAGCTTCAGATATCTTGGATTCATGGGCCATATTCTGGTTCTAATGTAGTTCTTCTCTGCTCTGGCATAGTAGCACACACAGCACATCTTATAGGCTCAGATTATCTACATTCTATGACTACTGCTGTCATTAGTGGTTATCTCATGCTACCAGAACCTCTACTATCCTGAATCTCCATGACAACCGGGCTGTACCTTCATCAATAGTCTTCCTTAGGTCTCTTCAGAAACTCTGACCATGCCACATGGTGTCAAGTTTCAACTTCTCTCCATTATCCCTTTAATCCTGAGGTTTCCTAGTGTACCAGAGGTTTCTCATGACACATCACAGCATCGAGCCTTAGCTTCTCTCTATTGTTCCTCATGTTTTCAAAACCAGTGAGTTTGGGAGATACTCATACATTACCAAGTCTGGCTACAACCACGGTCCCTCTTGAGCTACAGCTTCTGGATGCTCACCTGAGAAAATACTTTTCAGAGTATTTCACCTCAGTTGTGCTGGTTTCATCTTAACCACAGCTAAATTTTCTAGGGATGATATCATTCATCCCCAGAAAGAAAAGGGTTCACTTTAGTGGTTCTGGTCACTTGTTGATCACAGCCAATTATTTAGCCATAGCTGATCAGAACTGCAGATTTATTATTATTATTATTATTATTATTATTCAAAATATCAACAAATAGTCCAATCATAGTATTCACAGGATAGTCAGAATTTCTCTTAAACTTCATAAGTCAGAAATCCATTTTCTGCACTGCTATCAACATTATCTTCCAAGTTTCCACAATACCTCATTAAACTCCGAGTAAGAAATCTTCCAGCCCAAAGTTCTAAACTCCCCCAATCTTTCATAAAATATTGTGGTCAGGTGTTACACTTCAATCCCCTATTCCTGGTACCGATTTTGGTTTTTGTTTTTTATTGTCTAAAAGCAGTGGGGCTAGTGGTATATTTACCTTGAAGATCACAGAAGCTAAAGCAGAGACCATAGAGGAGGTCTGCTTACTTGCTTGCTCTTCATAGCTTGCTTAGTCTGCTTTCACATACAACTCAGGACCACTTGCACAGGTATGGCCTGCCAACAGTGAACTGGGCTTTCTCATGTCATCATTAAACAACACAATGCCCCATAGACTTTTCTATAAGCCACTATTTCAGAGGCAACTTCTCATTCCCAAGTGCCATCTTCTAAGATGACCCTCATTCATGTCAAGCTGACAAAACAAAATAAAACAAACGAAAAACTTACCAGCAGGATTCAGAAGCTTGAAAGGCAGTTGGCTACTTGCCTTTTTCAAAGGTGTAAGAACTGTATTTAAAGAGCAGATGTCTACTACTTCACACCTCCAGAGTCCAGCATAAGAGAAGGGTCAAGGATTCTGGAAAAACCTGGGTAGCAATTATCTCCTTTCTTGTTATGAGTGTGGAATTTTATTAGGTGACTTAAAATTTCTCCTTTTTAATATTTGTCAGGAAAATTGATGCCACCTGAATCACATGCCATGGGAAAACTGAGATTATGTACAATTCTATATTTGGTGGCTCTTAAGTAGACTAACATACTTAAAAAAATTTATTCTATATGGCCCACCTAAAAGAAACTAAGGGGGTGGCTAGGTGTAGGCTAGAGCAGAGGTTGAAAGGGGGAAGATCGCAGATAAAGAATATTTCCATTCAAATGCTGTGTCCAGCACCTTCCAGCAAACAGCTGTGTTCATTCCTCTATCCTTTTATTTACTTTTCCCCAGAGACATCGATTGATGCCTACGATCTCTATAGAGACTAATCATAAACACCAATGGGAATTCAGTAGAAATTAAAATCATAGAGTAGTCATGCCCTTAAGCCTACAAAATGAACTCATTTTCAGCTCTCTGGAACATTCTAATTTGTGATATTTCACCACAACCGTGTAACCAGCAGCAAAAATAGAAAAAGAGAAAAGGAAATCTTTCTAGCTGTAACCATGGCTAAAAGACTGAAAACATGTGTTATGCTTGCCACAGGGTTTTCCACATGACATGGTATAGCTCAGTATGAATAATAATTGCATATGCTACTGTAACTACTGTGTGATTGACCCTTAAAGAACAATGGTGTTGCTGGGTTGTGGTACACTCTGAGGGCAGAGGCAAGAAAATCTCCAGGTCATCCTGGAAGACCTTAAAAGCCAAATCAAAACTCCCCTCCCCAGCAAGGGAACTGTTATGTTGATGGAGATATTTAACAGAACCTGATTCAGATATGGCGTGACCTCATAACCAGACACAAAGGCAGACAAATTGTTCTATTCCTCTAAGCTCTGATTTTCCACAGATGTTAAATGACTATGACTGAGGTGCCTGACTCATAGGGTAGTTGTGATCATCAAGTGATACTTTGTCAAGCCACCCATATGGCACCTGGAGTGCCGCCATTGCTTCCCATAATCAACAGAGTAATTGAAGCTTGAGTCTCCTTGGGCATTGATGAAAATCTTCCATTTACAAGGTCTCATTTCATGTTCAGAAAATGCTAGAAGGGTTAAAGATAGTTGTTGCATTCACCCACTTATCAACTGAGAAGGGGGTCAGAGGTCGTCTAAGGTCATCTGGCAGGTGAACAGTTTTGATCCTGCCGCTGGCTACGTGGCTGATTTTTGAAGTGACTCTTTGGCCTGAAGAGTGTGTCTCAGGTGAGATGTACAAGGGACTCGGCAGTCAGCCGGGCACCTCTGAGATGTTCCTTCTGCATCCACATTTTGGTGGGGAATGAGGAACGTAAGTTGAACAAATAAATTGTGTGGCAAGCTGAGGAACCTCACTACAGGTGTGGCCTTTGCTGTTCTTGTGAATGAAAAATCTTAGTCCCGTGGCTTGAGCTTCAGTCAAAGCAAAACTATGTGGTGTCACGTGCCCTACATCTCACCAGCAAGAACGACGCGTGAACAACCTTTATTGTACAGTACTCTTGAGCAGGGGACCACGTGGAAGAAAAGTGCACTGCTTATAAATGCCCAGGAGACTCGTGCCGCTACCTGATTGGTGCGCCCTCCAGTATCTCATTAGCGTGCCCCGAGAGCGGGCTGTGACGTGTGTGGTACATGCGCACTGCGTCCCTCGGGCTGGACAACAGCTCTGTTTGCTGAATCATCGGCAGGAAGCCGGCGCCATCTTTGGGTGCAGCACAAACAGCTTCCAACAATGTGGGCCTTTCAGCCTCTCTCTGAACATCTTTCCTTGTTGCTCTGCTATCTCTTCACTCTAGCCGTGTCGAATCGGTTTCTTTAAAACACTGTTGGGAGGAGGAGGTTTCTTTGTCAGCATCTTCTCCCCAGATACGCATGCGAGACAACGAAACACGGTAAGGCCCAAGTCTATCCTTTGTGGATCTCCCAGCGTTCACAAGTATCATCAGGACACATTTTAGTATGGAATGTGTGCACTTTAAAAAAAACAGACTCAAATGAGGCAACTATGGACCGTCTGTCACTTGGGTGAGGTCTGGGGCTATAACCTCAGCTGTGACCACATGTGTGATTTCCTTCTAAGGTGAGAAAAGTGCTCTGTGAGCAAGGAAACTGGATCCTCCACCCATATGAGGGCAGCGGAAGCAGAGGAGGGGCAGGAGCTGTTCCTTTAGGAAAGAATGTTGACTCTCATCAGAAAGGGTAGAGATGGTGCTCAGCCCTAGAAGCCTACCAAGACCATGGCTCATCTTGAAGGAACCTGGCTGGAAGAGGAGACTGCTCATGTGACTCACACAAACACTTCTTCTTCTTCTTCTTCTTCTTCTTCTTTTTTTTTTAAGAGAAGTAAGCCTTTATTTCCATCTTTCTCAGTTTAAGCAGGCTGACTTGGTTTCATTGAAGAGATTAGTCGAAGAGACCAAATCCCATATCATCATCTGATTCCTTCGACTCTTCCTTTGCTTCAGCCTTGGCTGGGGCTGCAGCAGCTGCAGGAGCAGCAGTGGTGGCAGCAGCCGCAGGTGCAGCAACTGCAAATGCAGATGGATCAGCCAGGAAGGCCTTGACCTTTTCAGCAAGTGGGAAGGTGTACTCAGTCTCCACAGACAAAGCCAGGACCCGCTTGTACCCATTGATGATGGAGTGAGGCACTGAGGCAACAGTCGGGTAGCCAATCTGCAGACAGACGCTGGCCACATTTCGGACACCCTCCAGGAAACGAGAGTGCAGGGTCTGCTCGGTGATGTCCAGCACTTCAGGGTTGTAAATGCTGCCATTGTCAAACACCTGCTGGATGATCAGCCCAAAGGAGAAGGGGGAGATGTTCAGCATGTTCAGCAGTGTGGCTTCACTGGCTCCTACCTTGTCTCCAGTTTTGATCAGCTGCACATCACTCAGAATTTCAATGGTACCTCTGGATATTTTAGTGGTGATACCTAGAGCTTGGAAGAAAGAGGTCTTCTCAGGCCCCAGACCAGTGTTCTGAGCAGGCACAGTGACCTCACATGGGGCGATGGCACCAGCTCGAGCAGCAGCAGGCACCTTGTTGGCCAGCAGCATGTCCCTAATCTCAGTGAGGTCCTCCTTGGTGAACACAAAGCCCACGTTCCCCCGGATGTGAGGCACAGTTTCTCCAGAGCTGGGTTGTTCTCCAGGTGCCCCCTGATGGCCTTGCGTATCATGGTGTTCTTTCCCATCAGCACCACAGCCTTCCCTCGAAGGGACATGCTTGGAGCCCACGTTGTCTGCTCCCACAATGAAGCATTTTGGGTAATCATCCAAAAGTTGGATGATCTTAAGGAAGTAGTTGGACTTCCAGGTCGCCCTGTTTTCCCTGGGCATCACGGCGGTGCGTCAGGGATTGCCACGCAGGGTTTAAAGACGATGTCACTCCAACGAGGACAAACACTTCTTATTCTCACTACTATCTTGTCACCACCCAGTCTCAGCATGGCCCCAAAGCAGGCGGGCTTCTGCTCTATTTTAATAGACTGCATTGAGGATGGAGCTTCCCTGATCTGGTCTTACTAATCCTTCTTTCTAATCCTTTACCCCTAGGTTTTTTTTTTGTTGTTGTTGTTGTTTTGTTTTGTTTTCTCATTTTACACCTAAATGCCCAATTTTTGACAGCCACTGATTAAAAATTAGGAACATAATACATGATTTATTAAAAAAATAATCAATAAAACTAGTTGTTTGTTTGTTTTGTTTTGTTTTTTGGGTTTTTGTCTTCTGGAAAGCATTAGGGTTGAGGTACCCAGTGCCATTTTATATCTATCTAAGGAAGTGTTGTCTCCTTTCTTACTGCTGACATGTACTTTGAGAGATACCACCCTCAGGTTGTTCTGTGCTCCTTAAAGCCACTCTGAATTGACTACAATGAGTTTGATGGCAAATTGCCATGGAATTTAAGCAATGTTTCTGAAAAAATGCTGGCATACCCCTGTCCCCATCCAATGCCCCCAGCCTTGACAGTTTCCTCCACTCCTGTCATTTTAAGTTTTCCGAAGCCGTCCTGGAGAACGGTGGCCTTGGTTGGTTGGCAGCTGTCCCTAGGTGTGGGTTTCTCACACTTCCAAATGCTAGGATACATTTGTTATCACAGAGACAACCAGAACATCAAGGTTGTCACACTGCCTCCATGACTTTTAAGAAGAAACTGAACACTGAACAATGTGTCTTGTTTAAATCCCAGGAATGCAGAGTTTTTATTATAATATACAGTGTGCTGTATTTGGAGGGATCCTCTACTAACTGGATTATCTGTCAAGCCTTTTGCCCTGCCCCCTTTCTTCTCCAAATGCCAGCAATTTCTTCTCATCTCCTGCTCTTCCTTTATACTCTGCAAAGAGAACAGAGACCACCCTTAGAGAGGCTAACTGTGCCAGCCCCAGTGCCCTGTGTACACGGAGACTCTGCTGCTATTAGGATAAATGAGTTGGTGTGTTGCTGGGTGATGCTTGTGTCTTGTTTGCTGGGCACACTAAATTTTTTTTTTCTGATGAATCAGACTTTGCATCTGGTCCCTTTGCTATGCTCCGACTTTTATGTTTCTCTCTCTCTCTCTCTCTCTCTCTCTCTCTCTCTCTCTCTGAGATGGCAAATAAATCATTTCTTTCAGATAACATAAAAAGTCGGCCTTGCTCTTTGGAAGCAAAAGACTTCTAGAGAATTCCATGTTCTCACTGTAAACTATACAGTCAATTGCTCATTCAGGGGGTAGATCTGGGCCAGATTTATGCCCCTGAGAAAGTTCTACTTTTTTTCCATGATTTAAAACAAAAAAATCTGTCTGCATAGTGTTCCTCAGCCTAATTTATATAAAACTGGGGTTCTGCCACCTGGAGTTTTAGGTCTGCTCTGTGAGATGTGTCTTGTGTCTGGTATGTAACGAGAGGGCCAAGCAAGAAGCGGGGGGGGGGGCGGGGGGTGAGTGAGCCGACATGAAAGGGAGACAGGCATCCCTGCCAACTGAATGAGGCGTGCTCAGCCAGCTGGGAGGGAGGCTTGTGAATTGTGCCTTTAGTATTATTGCTCTGTGTACAAGCAGAAAGGCACCTCCTCCCCAGGGCATGCTTGTTGCTATGATCTGTTCCCAGAGACTTGTGTGCATTTCAAGTGACCAGTCCCTCACCAGACAGACTTTGCTTCTCTCTTCTCAAGCCTGCGACAGCTTGATCCCAGACCCTTCCAAAACCTACCTGCATGCAAGACAGTGTGAGGAAGAAGGTGGATAGAGAGCAGCCTCTGGCAGGCTGGGGTCGTTCACGTTCATCCTTACTCAAGCGAAATGTGTACAAGGTGGTGCTTTGGTTTCGTCTCATTTTGAACAGTAGAAATCCTCTCTTACGGCATTAGCTGTTTGTAGGTGACCGTGCTCAGGTGTTTTCCTTCTTCGAAGGGTGCTTGTCCAAGATCTGCACATTTAGAAGCTGGTGGGGCTTCTTCAGAAGCCTGCTAAGTACTTTTGAATGGCAATTACATGTTCTAGTCTGGCAGCACACCTCGGGAGCATGGCACAGTGATGGATGAGGTAGATATGTTCATTGTTGCAAAGAAGTTCACAGTGGAAGGGAAAGAATCTCAAGTCCAATCCCCACAGCGATATGCGAAGTCTGTACCGAGTCCTGTCTTTCTCCACACTGGGTGGCTTTGGTGGCTGGATGGCTTTATACGAAAGTGCTACTGGATCTGAGACCTGACAGATGTGCCAGAAACCTGAGATGTCAGTCTATGGATAAAGGGGCTGCCACTGACATGTAGCTCTTGAAGGGCCCCCTTTGACCCAGTTAGGGGTAATGACTTGACTAAGAACACTCTGTATGTCAGTAGCCATGGTGACAAGAAGACTCTCTGTGCATTCAAGTAACACTCTTCACCTCATAGTTCTGACTCGGAGGGACTGGGCCTGACTCCCCAGTCTTCCTTATGCATAACTTCTCCCTCTGATTCTTTGTTCTTTACATTCCGGGACATGGAGACTGGAATGGTTGCTTCTATACAGGGGTGCACCAAAATATAATTCAGAGCAGTACATAATATGTTTTTGCAAAATAAATTTTAGTTACTACAGTGATGGATTCTTAATACATCTTTGGATGCAAGTCTAAAGGATTGAAAGAAAAAAGCGGTTTTCCTCCAGTACCCACCCCAAATCTTTTATTATGAACACATGAAGAAAGAGCCATAAAGGTTGTTCAATCATGCATGAATGAATCCATTCAAAATATTTATTTATTATGTTCTTGCTATAGTAGAAGGTATTATTGGGATGAAGAGGAGCTCTGAGATAGGGTTCCTACCCTCAAGTTCAGGTAAGCTGTTCAAGGAGCACCCTAGTGTCAGAGAATCAATGTGAGAACGGGTCACAGAGAATTGTTTACTGTTTTGCCTTTTTTGCTTCCTAAGTAGGCAAACTGGGACTGGCCTGAGAGACTGGGAGCTGAGATTAGCACTCAGTGTGCGTTTTCTGCCCATAGTGAATAAGAAGCCAGCATTCCCAGGATTAGCCGTGTGGTCCAGGGACCAGCCTGAGTCCCTGGAATTAGCAGTATAACTCACAGCCATCTCGTTCAACCTACCTTGACAGCCATTGAAAGATCCCTGCAGAGGCCCACAGAAAACTTGCCACCCTGGTCCTTCCAGGAAGAACAGAAAGGGTTCTCATCTCCCTTTCTCTGTATTCTCTGACAGTTTCCTTTGTTTTCAGAGACAAGATCTCTCTGCATATCCCAAGTTGGTTCAAACTTCCTGTCTTCTAACCTCAGCATCTCAAAAGCACAGATTATAGATGTGTCCTGCCATTATTACAAAAAAAAAAAAAAGAATTAAAAGATTTTAATTTTACATTTGTGAACGTGTCTGTGTGTGTGTGTGTGTGTGTGTGTGTGTGTATGGTACACATATATGAGTATCCTCAGAGGCCAGAAGAGGGTGCTGGGTCTCTTGGAGTAGTAGTTATGGGGGGTTGTGAGCTGCTGGATATGTGTGGTAGGAACTGAAATCCACCAGGGAAACAGAACTCTGTTCATATTCGAATAAGAGCAAATGGTATTAACCACCGAGCTATCTCTCAAACCTCATCCTCTGAAATTTTATGAGTTCATCTGAGGTAGGAATGATGCAGCATACAGGCAACTAGATGTTCCTTAATGGATGGAGTGGCTTACTTTATGGACATTTCTAGATGCTTGCCAGCTCCTCCTAGCTCAGGTGTCTAGTCCCAGTTGCAACCCTTCCCCCATCTTACAGAATATGGGAGGTCTCTGGGCTTAATTATCTGAAGTGGTACTTGCCATATGGTCAAAATGCATGCTTTACTCTCTTAACGGGGTCATGGTCTAGAGACAAAGAAAGCACTCTTAGAGGATATGGATGAAACCTACACCCCAAAGAAACTCTTTAGAAACACCCACCTGGCTCCTCACCAGCCAGGCTTCGCTTAGCCGATGGTTAGGAGAATGCTTCTGTCTTTCTTGGCCACCAAACTCATACTTTGTCAACCGTGTGGGGCTAGTGGCAAGTCATTTGTGATTCGTTCACAGGGGAACACTGAGAGACCCTATAGAAATGGATCCTGAGGAGGATTGCATGCTGCACTACCCCTTCAAGCTGTACCACGCTTCTCTGGAGAACCTTCTTGGGGCTTTCCCTAACCCCTGCAGCTGGCCCAGTGTCTGGGATCCTTCTGAAGTGGCTCAGAGCTGGCTTTGGAGCCTGTGGAGCTAAGTTTGGCTCCCTGTGTTGTTTTTGGGCAATTACCCTGGAAGCCCTTCCTGTAATTAACCCCAGCTTCACGGACATTACTACTAGAGCATCACTCTCTGAAACACGCCTGCCTCCCTGGCATTATTTCCTGGGAAGACAAGGCCCCAAAGGAGCTTCCTTAACTCAGTCTGTAGCCAGCTTTTGTCTCCCAGAGACACGTGTGGTTGTTACTAGGGATATTTTAAATCAGACACTTCTCCGCCCCGCTTCAACTTTTTTTTAAAAAAAGAAAAATAACATTTTCTTCCTTTGCCCTTTTATATTTCTTCCTCTCCCTCCCATATTCTTTCATGTATTCAGGATGTAATAGAAACAGCATCAAAGCCCAGAGCCCTGCCGAATCCTCCTCCCCTATAGGAAGTGTGCCCTTCTCCTGTCTGATCACTGACTCAAAACCACAGAGATTTCCAGACCTGGGTTGGGAGGGGAAGGCTGAATAAGCAGGGACCACGGTCTGCAGCCCCTGGGAGACAAAAGTGGAGGATTTGTTGAACAGAACTTTCTACAACCCAATCCCCCTACTTACCCCGCTGTTAGAAATAATTGTTCAGAACTGACCCCGGTAGTGGGGAGGGGGAGAGAGAGGGAGGCAAGCTTGCCACCCCCACTTTACCCACTGATGACTCCAATGTAGTGAGACTCATCTGGTCTGGCTCCAGAATCCTGAGGCCAGGGCAGCGTTCCACTACTGCCTACACCACCAAGACTCTCTGTGCATTATTTAATTCCTCAGCCATCCAACCGCACAAGTCAGTTGCCTACTAAGTGTTGGGCTTTGAGTGGGCAGGTGCCAGCCAAAGGCTTCAACATTGCAGGGAAGTTAATGTTCCTGTCTTTGAAGGCAGACTGTGGGCCAAAGACAGCTTGGTGATAACCCACCACCCAGCACCCCCTCCCGTCTACCTCCATTATGGATGAATGGGGACCACATCTGTTTCTTTTCTTATTAGAAGTAAGAGGCTAAGACCCTGAAATGTGGACAGGCCAACACACCTGGGTGGTCTTTAAATCAGAGAGTGTGTTTTTCCCTCTTCCTCTCTCTCTTTTTTCCCTCCCCCTTCCTTTTTCCTTCCCCCTTCCTCCCTTCTTTTCTTTCTTCTTCCCTCCCTCCCTTCCTCCCTTCTTTTCTTTCTTCTTCCCTCCCTCCCTCTTTCCCTTCCTCCCTCTCTCCCTCCCTCCTTATTTCTATTTGGCAGAGTCTCTCACCTGGACCTTAGCTCCCAGTACTTTTCTTGTTCTTTGCCCCTGTCTGTGCAGAGTCAGTGTGGGACAGGGAAAGCTCTGGGTGGCTTAATTGTCCCAGTGTCCTCTTGGGTGCAGACATACCCTACGCACCATGCTTGCTGCACTGGACTCCTTGGGGGAATAAGCAAGCGTGCTCTGGGTCTCTAATGTACATAGACAGAGGGTCTGGGTCAGGTGACAAAGATGCTGGTGTTTCTTTTTCATTGTCGGTGTACCTCTGTGCTGGTTTAGGATAACCTTTTGATGTAAGCCCAGGATTTAGTATCAGACTGTATGGCCTGAATCTCTATTTCAAAGCTGCATGGTTGTTATATGCTGTATATGCTAAATTCTGCCTCAGTTGTCTCATCTGTAAAATGGGGATGATATAAATTCTTCCTCACCGGGTAACTGTGAGCTAGTCCTGATGCTGGCTGTTATGTTTGATAAAATAACAGCCTGTGATGGTCTTTCCCTGCCTTCTTGGCCCACATGGAGCCTCCCTCAAAGAACTTTTCTGCCTTTTTGAGAAGCCTGGAAATGGTGAGTCTACCCCACTTATAAGATGTACAAGGACACCGCTCTCCTAGAGTCTGGAAGCTCCAGAAAAAGAGAAGTGTGCCCCGTCCTGGGCTTGGACTGAAGCGTATTAGCTGGTTTTCTGAAATTTAAACTCAGTCAAGGACCCAGTGTTCTTAATTGCTGAATCTACAATCTAACCTGGGTGTTTCCTCCTCTGGTGGCTGCTTGGCTGCGGTGCCATGTGTGCCTGGTGTGGAAAAGCACAGCTGGGCTCCCACCACCAGCTAAGCCAGGGCAGCTCCAGAGCAGGCATAGGAGACTGGAGATTTCAGCAGAAGCCAAGTCAAACCCTGATCCTCCTCAAGTTAGTAAAGGAGCCCTTGCAAGCATAGCTATCCATGACTGTGCAAGAGGTTGGAATAAGCCTTCTGGGAGGCTCTGTGGGTTTCTAAGACTTCCCTGAAGTGTGGCACATAGAAAATAGAGAGGAAGAAGGAAAGGAAGAGAAGAAAGACTGAGCCAGGAGAGTGGTAACTACAGGCTTTATCCAGTTGGTGAAGTCTGTCTGGGCTGAGCTGGCCTGTGACATTCAAGTGGGTAGCATACGTGTTTTCTGTTTGTGTGTAAGCACAGCATTAAGCTAGATGGCCAAACTGGTATAATTCACGGAAGCTTTCTGTGTTCTTTTTGCTTTGTTAACAGTAAAACTACTGAAAGTTCTAAGTCCTCCCTGAGCAGAAGAGATCCCATGGGGGAGAGATCAAATTCAGGGCTAGCTGGCTTGCTTGCGTTTTAGAATTTACCAAGGCAATCATGTTTGGAGCCTGTCTAGGCTTTTGCGACCTTATGTGAGGGTCAGCCGGCAAGAATTAATTATCAGAGCTACTCACACACGTCCGTGAATACAAGGCAAAGGCTGCTGTCTTGGGGAGGTTCACAAAGGGTGTTCACTTTATAGAAGATGCCCCCCACTGAGCCAGACTGTCATCTGCTGGCTGTGGCACCATGCAAGATAGATCTAGTGAGAAACCTGGTGTGTGTGTGTGTGTGTGTGTGTGTGTGTGTGTTTCTTTTTCTTTTCTGGAAAGTGTTTCGTGTCTGGGCACCACAGTGGTGTGATTCAACTTCCAGTGTTTACAGAAGCACACCAGTAGATGTAGCAGGCATACTAATGTGGCAGACAGTCTGAAGAGGAGGCAAAAGGGGCCATCACCCCAAGAGATGATTGAAGTGCCCAGAGATCCAAGAAGAACAGAGTTTAAATAGAGAAGCACCAAGTCTGCTTACCTGCAAAGGAAGTCTGCGTGGGTATTTATGATTTCTAATTTCTTTTCTCTTTAATTTACACGAACTACAGAAGAATATATGGAAATCAATCCACCACTTGCTACAGCACTAAGTTCTTATCTGAGGGCCCCCCCACCCCGGTAAATAAGTAACAGCAAAAATAAACTAAAAGGGGGGAGGTCATAATCCCTTCCCAAGATCTTGAGAGAAGACAGCTAGGCAAGAGTTTACTGAATTTAAGATTCCAGTCTGTGCTTAATGGAGATCCAAGCCTCTCTGAGCCCTGTGCCCATTGGTTGGGGACCTTCCCTCTAAAGAACAGGGGGCAGAGTTAGACTTAAGTTTGTGCAGGGCAGGAAGTCAGTGACCAACAGATTAAAGGACCTGGGACTTGAGGGTAAACAGCTGAGTGGGAGCCACTTTGTTCTCACAGAAACTGCCTGTAACTCGTGCAGCCGCAGAGGGCCAACAATAATACGGTTCGAATCTCCCCACTGCCTGCCATTTCCTCCCCATTAGCCAGTTTGACAGTGAGCCTTCCTAGGAACCATAAGGACCTTTGTCATGAACTTTGCTTCAACCAAGCTTTTCAGAGAAGTTTGGTTTCTAGGCCTGGCCCAGCACAGAAGCACCTGCACTGTGGGGTGCCTTCTCCCACCCCCACATCATTTAATTTTTTCTTTTTCACTTAGGCCGGAAAGATGGGATCTTCCTCTGTCAACAGCTCTTGGTACCTGCTGGCTTAGCCTTCTCCCTCTGACCCAAGGCCCATCCTTCTTCTTCTCAAATGTTATTTAAATTTTGCATTTCCTGATTTTTATCTTGGGCAAACAAAAGCCAGCTGCAGTCGCTAAGGAAACAGCTGAAGGTGCTGGCAGGTATAGGCCCGGCAGGTTTGCAGCCCACACATGAGAATGAAAGCAACGTGTCAGATTGCAGGGGTTTGTCCACTCCCCAGAGCCTGTCTTCTGTAAGTGTACACACACACACACACACACACACACACACACACACACACACAGGCATACACACACATGTGCACACTCACACAGGCACAAGCACACATACATGCACATGCACACACACATATGCACACATGCACACCAAGCGAGAGCACACAACAGTTATGTACACACACAGTCCCCTTTCTAGCCTCTCCCCAGGCGTCTTCCGCACTTCCTACAGCTGCGTTTCCAATCAGCAGAAGGAGCATCTTGCTTGCAGTCCACACTCCTTTCCTCTGCATTCTTAACCTTCTATCTTATGCATGGATCACTGGTTAGCTTAGAAATGCACGGACACAAAGGAGGAGCTGACATGTGAGGTTTGACGGCCATAATGGCTGTTTATAAGCCTAATCCATCACGTTTAGTGGACACCTCCATTTTTGTCCCTCTGAAAAGGTATAAATAATAAAATGGGATAGCTCCGGCTCGGAGGTGCCTTGGTAAATATTTTAACTATTTACAAGCTCGCACCACCAACAATAGAAGCATCTGTAGACTGCAGGGCCCCCCTCACCCCTGCCCCCACCCCTCCCTATCATTCTGGGAGACCCAGACGGGTCCTTACCATTCAGCCAACAATAACATTGCTCCATGGTGGAGTTTTTGGTACTCGGGTCACATTTCTTTTTTCCATATCACGTTATGATATTCTGAACTTGTCCCCACGCATTCCCCACAGCCCCCAGCAACCCTTCCAAAGGAAATATCCCTAAATAGCTTTTCCGAAAGCAAGCAAAGAACCAAGTCTGGGAGCAACCTGGCAAAGGAGGGTTTCAAAGAGCAATTCAGACGCAAGTCTGAACAGCTATAAACCGGCCTCCTCAAAGTCCAAATATTGACAGGGCCCATTCATTCTGTGGTCCAGATCAAGGTTAGCATTGGGTAAACACCCCACTATGTTACCAATATGCTGCACCAACTCCTATAGGCGCGAATCTGCTTCTGGACTGAGGTACAGAGTACATGGGTTTCCCAGGGAGGGGGTGGGGGTTGTGTGTCAATTCTTTGGAAGTTAAAGGTACTTTTCTTTGAGGACACCATGTGTGAAGACTAGAAATGGAGGCACAAGGCAGCTTTTTAACCTTTTCACTCTCTCTTCTTTTGAGCAGGAGCAAGGAAAGTCTGCTGCAAACCATCGAAAATCTTAGTTGTAGTGAAGATCCCAAGGATAACTCTATAGTTATACAAAGATGCAGAGAAGCAGCCAAGAGGCGTGCTTCAGCAACCTAGGCAATGGGGCCGGAGGAGATGGGGCCCCGAGGAGTCTTATGTTAGGGCACCACCCTGGCTCACATTTGTTCTCACTTAGAATGTGGGCAGGAAGAGAGAGCAGAATCACTGGGTGGGGAGGGACTGAGGTAGGTACTGATGCTGACTATGACAATGCAGACTGGCATACCCATCTTAAAGATTGCATGCCATTTGAATCTAGCCATGGATTCTGAAGTTTCCTCCAAGGGCAGACATGAAAACAGGGCATAACTACAAAAACCAAACCAAACCAACCAACCAACCAACCAACCAACCAACCAACCAAACAAACAAACAAACAAAAAAACCCAAACCAACTAACCGTGCGACCACTCTCCAAAACCTGAAATGGTCCTTGCTCTTCCAGAATCCCCATTTAATTATGGGGCTCCCTGCTTTCCAAATTTGGTCAATAAAATTAACAGCCGCCCTTTGAGTGGAACATCACACCTCCAAATGAGCTCAAGCTGGCAGGGGAGGAGGGGGATTGTCCTGTGGAATGTGAGGGTTACATTTCACAGCTCCTCTCCAAGGGGCGAATGAAGAGCTTGTAAACAAACTCCTCTCTCCCCTTGTCCTGTGGCCCCCCAACGCGGGGTGTGTGCTGCAAAGAAAAATATTTATCCTGTTTGTGTGGTGCTGGGTTTCCTGAATGGCCCACCAATAAAATAGCACCATAAAGGGTGTTTCACAGCTGAGCTTGCAATTTAATAAACAGATGCAAACAGGAGGCTTTGGGGGGTCAACAACTAAAAAAAAAAATAAATAAAGTTCTGTAAAGTCCAGGAACAGGGTCCTGCAGCTGTGGCAAGGGAGGGTGTGGGGTAGGAAAGACCGTCTACAGGCATAGTGCATTTCTAGGAAGAGAGAGAACCTGTGAGAGACAAGGGATGCCAGGCATGAGAAATCAGGGTAGCAGCTCCCACTGACACGCTAAGGCTCTCTCGGTTTCTCTACTTTTTTTGAGCCAAAAGCAAATGATCAGAGACAGTGAATAATCAATCAGCCATTCTTATTTGGTTGGCTTTGGAATATGCTTTTTTAAATTTAAATTAGAAAGTGTGTGTGTGTGTGTGTGTGTGTGTGTGTGTGTGTGTGTGTGTTGCTACAAAATGGGGAAAGAAAGCCAGAAAAGCGGAGCAGCCTCACTTTTCTATGTCTGCTTCTAACCTGACCCCTACTAACTCTGAAGTCACTGTTGTCACTGCTCTGTACAAGCGTGCCCACCAGCATGGGCACAGCTCTGAGCATCATTCCTCCTGAGCTACCTCAGGCGCTGTCCTCTCCTTGCCTCGGTTTGCTCTTCTGTGAGGTGGGTGGACACTAGTACCTAGCTTCTGGCTGCAGTGCTGGGGGGATACTTGGTGTGGGTCTACATGACAATGCTTGAGACAATGTCTGCTAATACCCAGGATTTCAGATATTAGTCCCTTTTAGGGGTAACTGAGTACTTTAAGGGCTCTTGTTTCTGTGGTGATTGCACTGTGCCAGTCAGGACTGACTTGGTGTGTGCAGGCACGTGGGTGTGGAAGCCTGAGGGCAACTCGAGAGCTATTCCCAGGAGCACTCTCCAGCTCCTTCGAGACAGACTGTCCCACTGACCTCTGGGGTTTATCAGTTAAGCTAGACCTGCTGGCTTACTGAGCGGAGCCCCAGGGATCCTCTTGTTTCTGCTTCCACAGCCTTGGGATGAAAGGTGTGTACAGTCATTCCTGACTTCCACAGGAGCCCTGGGAGTGGAGCTTCTTACCAACTGAGCCACGCCCTCAGCCTCTGCTACAGGCTTTGCATGCTTTGATTTGTTTTGTAGTTGTTGTTGTTTTACATTTGGAATGTTTAGCTCCTAACAATGTCTTCTTTGGTGCTGTTTGCATTCTTTTTTTTTCCCTGTGTGGGTGAAATTATTTGAAGCTTTCAGGAACCGAGAGTGATACCTGTTCAGATCTCCAGGAGTCTATAGAGCTCTCCCTGGTGGCCTTCGGGATGCTTTTAACCTGCATTGTTCAGCCAGGAGAGTTTAAGGATGCTTGAAGCCAAGATGAAAATCAACAGCATTCACCCTGAATCATGCCCAAACCAAACCAAACCAAACCAAACCAAACCAAACCAAACATTTTTTATTAACATGCTCTGTTAGAATTCTATGAATGGGTGCTGATGATGCTGGACCTGGGCTCCTACAGCAGGAGTGAAAATGGATGCACAGAGCAATCATCTGTTCTGCGGGGCCCATAGTCCCTCTGCCCTGCCCTCCCCTGTCCTGGGACAAGCATTTTCTGCCATTTGCAGTAACACCCATGACACTGTTGTTTTGACAAGGAAGAAATGGTTTGTTAAGAAAAAATGGAGCCATCTAAAGGAAGGTGAAAGGGAGTTTTCATTTATTTTTCTAGTCACCGAGGTTCTAATATTTAGTCAGTGCAGAACACAACCTTACTCCTGTGTCTCTGTTCTCAGCTTCAAGCTCCCATGCATGACTCTTGCTGTGAGTGGAATAACAGACACATCTCTGGCCTTCCAGCCCTTAGGCCCCATCTAACCCCACCCCCAGGCCACACCTTCTGCTGTGGGTGTGTGAGGGTTAAGATTTATAAATCCTGTGCAAACAGAAGTATCTGTGTCTTTCAATCCTCGGTGTTCATCTTACGTCTCCTAATTTTGGTCCATGCCTCTCCTACTTCCTAAAAATTAGTCTGTTTCCATCTCTGTCTTCCCCCTCCTTCCTTCCCCCATGTTCTTCCTCCTTCCTCCCCCTTCCTCTTTCCTCCTTCTCCCCTCCTCTTTCTGAGGTGGCATCTTACTATATGACCTATCTTGGTCTTGAGCACATAGGTTCTAGCCTATGCCTCAGCCCCATAGTAACTACACTTACAGATTGTGTAATTCGGTTGACACCTGTCTTCCATTTTTCTGCTCTTCCTTCTCATAGCTGTCACCCCCTTGCTCCAGGTTGTACCAAAGTGTCTCCACATACACAGCCTTACCTGGATTCCACATTCTGTGCTGATCGCCTGAGGTCTTCTGTATCATTACATTTATGTATTTTCCACTCTGACTTATGACCATGTCCCACAGCTGCTCTTTCAGTCAGACAACACCTACTGTCCCCATTTTACAGATGGGACTGTGATCAGAGTGGCTTGAGGTCGTAAGGCTGGGATCATCACCCCAACAGTTTGGCTCAGGCCTAGGAAGTCTAAAGACAATTCAAACTATAACTGTAGCTGATGATCAGGTGGGAACTGTCTGCCTTTTGTTCTTTTCCCAGTTGGCCTAGTCACAGTGTGTGAAGCATATGACAGAAGACAGAATCGGTGACAGAGGAGACTGTTATGACCTGCTTCTGATCTCGTCTCTCTTTTCAGAGGTGCACTGGCCTGGCCTTGGGTAAAAGGCTACCCTTTCCCAGGACTTTCTAGTCTGCAACCAAGAAAAAGCAGCAGTGTCATTAGTAGGGAGAGCCAGGCGACATAAGAGCTGGGATCGCTGGGCCGTGACTAAGGTTGTAGATAGTGAAGAATCAGAAGATGAACAGTGGAGTTTTATATAGAACTCAAGCCTCTGATGACAGTTGTCATGGATCCCCCCAGTTGGGTACTTCCAGGGCACCCCCCCTGCCCACATTGTACAATTGATCTTCATAGAACCCATGAGCCTATGTATATCACCTTTGTGGGACCAGATTGGTGTGGAACGGTGAATTCCGTGTTTGTTACTTCCAAAACAAGCATCCCAGATAGATGTAGGCAGGGAATAGGGTGGTCCCAGATAGAGATACACTGTGTATGATAGATGTATGCAGGAAATAGGGTGGTCCCAGATAGAGAGAGACACACTGTGTATTTGTTTGTACCACGGTGCATGATGCTGAGAGTAAACAGATGAACAGGGCTCTGGTCAGTGACCTCACAGACACTCTTGTTTATTCAATCTGCAAATGTCTAGCCCCATGACTGACATCAATCTGGAGCACCTAGACTGTGGCGTGTCAGCCAGCAGCAATGGAACATGCAGGAGGCAACAGAAGGTTTGCTGAGGTGAGGGAGTTGTAGCTGGCTGAGGCAAGGTTTCCCAGACTGTGTAGGTCTGAGCTGAGCATTGGAGGGAATGTTGTTAGTAGGTGAAAGATGGGAGTCTGGTCAGAGTGGGAAGGACTTCATGCTGGCTGGGGCCAGAAAGAGCCTGGTGCATTTAGAAGGTGAAGTTGGCCCTGGCTGTATCCCAGTGTTGGAGGAGGTTCGAAAAGAAGCTTGCAGGGCAGGCTGGGCTGAGAGTGCAAAGTGGGAGGGTGGAATACTTAGTTTCAACTTCCAAAGCTTGAAAACTGTAGGTACCAAGGTATCCCTTCCTTTGAGGTACCTTATATCACTTCAAGACTTCTTGGTTTATTTTGGCTTCTGTGGTGATAATGGTCAAGACCCTGTTTTCCCTTTCTCATTCCTGACGTCAAGGAGAGTCCATCTTGAGTCCCACACTTCCTTATCCTTTCCAAGGATTCACAGAGAGATTCCCTTATTATGGGACCAGTTTATGGAAGGGGAGGGGCTCTGAATAGCTGTCCTTTCTCTTCTTTAGGTCACTCAGTACCTGAGCCTTAGTAGAAATTCTTTAGCAGGGTATGGGGAGCCCAACACTTTGGCAGGCATATGCCAGACCTCAAAGTATTGAGGGACCAAACCCTTTTCCTGAATACCCCACAGCCATGCTGAGAAACCAAGGTCAATCTGTTCAATTTTGAAGGCCACTTGCTCTTCAAGAAGGTCTTAATAGGTTTTCACAGCAGAAGCTCTTTGGCCATATTCTTAGACTTGACCCTGTCTGTTCAATAGGACTACACTAAGCAGTGGCTAAAACACCCGTGACAGGACCCCAGGCTTTTCTTTCTTTCTATTTTTTTTATCAAAAAGTAATTTACTCAAATTAGAAAGTTTAAGTGGCATAGTTCATAATGCATGGATCTGAGTCCAATAACATAAAAACAAAATCAGAATCAAAATACAATTAACAATTACAATTTTAACAGTGTTCAAAAAATTTACAGTAATTCAGATTTTTGGCACAATTACACAAATTTGATACATTTTCTCACAGTCGTGTTGAATACTATACAAAAGTCAACTCTCACTTGTTTTCTTAGTTCTTCCAGAACAATTGGTTGACCTTACTTTGAGAGAATTCAAGATGAGCACCCTTTCTACTTTCAATGTGATATGAGTGTGATGCCTAGAGGGTGGCTGTCTTCTACACAGTGGCTGCATGACCAGGCATGAAACTGCTGGGAAAACTTCTTAGAGTAGTGTTTGCTTTAGAAAAATAGCTAATTTTTCTGTTTCTTTATTATTCCACCATCAAAAGTGCATTTTCAACAAGTGAAGATGTTCCAGTTGTTTTCAAATGCATTAAGTTACATACATGTATATCATAATGTATGTGGCAACCAGATGGTCTTAGGATCTGATTACACAGCTGTTCATTTATTTGTCTCTACCAAATAGTATGCACCCTCCAAATATGATCACTACCCCAGGCTTTTCATTTGATATTTATCGGTCTTTCAGGTGTCTGCTAAGTTTTGCTACAGTAACAAAGGACTAGAGGGTTTCAGCATCCAGTGAAAGCTTATTTCTCCCCAGTGTCTTCTGGCTCTGGAGGGGTAGAAAGCT
The DNA here is from genome assembly GCF_963924665.1 of Micromys minutus. Taxonomy (NCBI): domain Eukaryota; kingdom Metazoa; phylum Chordata; class Mammalia; order Rodentia; family Muridae; genus Micromys; species Micromys minutus. Next base: position 14,015,274 of record NC_137959.1, read on the forward strand.
CTCTGTCTGTTATCAGGAGTGGTGATAGAAAATTAACCTGTCACATATTTAATTTTTATTTGCATTGCTGTGTGTGTGGCAATTGTGAGCTGCCACATGGGTGCTGAGGATTGACCCATGTCCTCTGGAAGAACAGCCAGTGCTCTTCACCACTGAGCCATCTCTCCATATTGCTTTAACATAGCCACATTGACTCTTCACATGTGGCTTGTTTTATCAGTGGGATCATGGAGAAGGGGGATGCAGAGGTTTGAACATCGTGCAGTCGGCGGTACACATTTAACTTTCCTGGCCCTGCGGTAGACATACGCCCACACTAGCTCCCCAGGCCTTCCTACAAGCCTGTGATCCGAATAAGTGTATGAAGCTAGAGTGATGTGTGTCAAAAGCCACACGGAATGGCAGGAGAGATAGCCCAGAAGTGAAGAACACTTGCTATTCTTCTAGGGGACCAGAGTTTGGTTCCCAGCACCCATGTCGGGTCTCACAGCCACCTATCCCCTATCCCAGGGGAACTGGACACCCTCTTTTGGCCTCTTTGAGCATCTGAATGCATATATGATTTGTTTGCTCTCTCTCCGTAGACACATGCACACACAATTAATAAAAATAAAATAAATCTCTAAAGAATATGTCAAGAGTAGAAACACACACTCAAATCAGCTTTCCTACTTTGCTCTAATACAACTGGGAAGCTGCCCATGGTTTCAGAATATTCTCTTGGGGGGAAAAAAAGAAAGCCAAAAGAACTTAGTGTCTAGAGACAGTAATTCATTCTAGCAGTGCCCGTTGACTCGGTTTACTACACAGAATTGTGTACTGGGCTTTGTGACTGGAGGTGGAGAGGGATCGCACTGAGTGAGTTAAAACTCCTCCATCCACCAGTTTCCTCTGCCCTGTACTGTTTGGAAGATGGTGATGCCTAGAGGACACCCCATATGCAGACTGTGCATGTTTTGGTTCCTGTCTAGACCACTCAACCCAAAACTGAAATAGCTGAGCTGACCAAGGAGCTGAATAGGGAGCTAAAGCAGGGGTCGGGGAGAGGAAGGACCGGGAGGGGAAGGGGCCAGGGTGCTTAAAAATAGTGGGAAACATGTTGCCCAAGGGTTTAGAGATAAACAGCACAGTTTCAATGTCTAGTCCCACCAGTAAGGTCATGGGACTTGGGGAAATTGGTTGTTTCTGGGTCAAAGGTGCCTATGAGGAAGGGACTAGAGGGGTGGGAGGAAGTAGGCTGTTTGGAACGGGGGGTGGTGGGGTAGGAAAAGGTATTCACTTTTCTGAAAAAGTGAGATGGGACTAGAAAGTCTGAAGGGGTCACAGTTGGGTACATCCTATCAGCCAACACTCCTAGTTGCAAATAGCAGAACGCTCAGCTGTACCAGGAGAATGCCGTGGTCATCTGTTACCCGGTGAAGGCCAAGATGGACCGTGGTGTTTGTTGCTCCTTTTGTCATAGCTCCTGGGACGTCTCCCCATCCTGCTTCCCAGCAGCCCATGTTAGATGCTCAGGCTCACCGCCCTTGTGGGAGAAAGATTGTGAATGTTAGCACAGTGGGCTTGCACGTTCACTTCCAGGAGCAAAGTTCACCTTATTAACAGCAGGCTATTTGGGAGGCGACAGCTTTGCAATTGGGGTAACCTTTTCACTGGCTTCCTATAATCTCCCCAGCGAGTGCTTTTTTGATTGCTTGCTGTGTACCAGTCATGGCGCCGAGAATGTCCCACATATCGGCTCATTTAATCCTCCAGGCAAACCAGCAGGCAGTACAGCTATGACTCACATTTACAGTTAAGCAGTGAGGCACGGGCAGCTCCTTTAACTTCCCCAAGAGAGAGCTGGGATTTGAACCTGGCCGTCCAGCTCCAAACCTGAGCTCATGACCACAATGTTGGGAAGGACTCAGTGTTGGTCAGGTAGTGTGTTACTTACCCAGGATACACATATACTTTGTACATTTTCCCCACATGACAACACAAGAGCTGTAATGTGTAATCAATACCAACCTCTACGTGTGGACTCCGAGTGTCAGTCAAAGCCAGTGGCAACAGACTACACCTTGGTTTTGAGCAAAAACCTGGAAAACAGAGGTTAGCATCCAGCAAAGAATGCGCTATTCGAAGGACATTAGTGAAAGAAACAGAATATTGTTGGGCCTTTAAAACACCAATGCAAGGATAGTGTTTTTGAAGCAATGTTTCATATAAAAAGCAAAATGAAGCACACAGTTACACAATCTATACCTCAAACCTTCTAGCTCGTTTAAGTCACATAGAAAAGAGTACATCTGACAGAACCATGCATGACAAATGAAGAGTCCGTTCCAAATTCCCAACAGCAGAAAAGAATCCAGCCTCCCACGCACCACCATCAGAAAAGTAAGGATCCATTCAATGAGGAGAGAAACTAAACTTTCCGAAAGCCAGAATGCCAAGGGCAGTAAGAAGGATGGTAAGTTATGAACATATAACTCTTTGTTTCTAACTCAATAAAAGCCCCAGCCTGAGGCAGCCCTGTGCCTCTGAGGTGTTCGTAGCAAGAAACTGTTCTCTGGTGAAGGTTTCTACTGACTCCAATGTCATGCTTCAAAACAGTGTGTCCCTTCCTGCTGTGCCAAGATCCCAAGGCTGTAGAGGGACCTGCGGTCTTTGGTGAGCTCTGTCTCCCTCCAAGTGGCAGGCAGCTGCAGTAGAAGGCGTGGCCTGAGCTATGTGGTTTTTATGATAAGGGTCAGAGGTCTGGGATGTCAGAGCAGACGCATTCAGAGTGATGTCAGAGCAGACGCATTCAGAGTGATGTCAGAGCAGACGCATTCAGAGTGATGTCAGAGCAGACGCATTCAGAGTGATGTCAGAGCAGACGCATTCAGGCCTGAGAGAGGCAACAGGGGAAGACTGGCATAGAGGAATCAGTTAGGATTCTTGGGAGCAAGTTACTGACTTAAGGAGCCAGCTACTGTTGTCTTGCCTGGAGGAGACCGACAAGCCAGACCACCATCTTTACAGCACTTTCCTCCTGGGCCATCTCAGGACACCCTCAGCTTTGCCAATGGGGCTGTTCTTCAGTGACTGAAGCATGTAAGGGGCCAGCCTGGGAAGCCAGATCAAGTCCAGTTAGACTGATTTTGTTGGATTTCAGGCTCATTTTCTTAGCTCTTGGTGTTGCCAGCTTCTAGCTCTCTGATGTCAAGCCAGCGACCTTTGCCTCTTGTTCTTATCTTCTCCTTCATACTGGCTTGACATTCCCTATGCCCAGGTAGTGTGTGTGGTGGGGGGGTGAGAAAGACAGAGATAGAGAGACAGAAAGAAATAGACACATACACACACAGAGACAGAGAGACAGAGACAGAAAGATAGATACATAGAGAGACAGACAGACAGACAGATACACCACACACACATGAGAGAGAGAGAGAGAGAGAGAGAGAGAGAGAGAGAGAGAGAGAGAGAGAGAGAGAGAAAGGGAGAACACACCTTAGTGTGATTATCAATTTTTGTGCCAAGACTGGGTATCCTAATATTTGGTCAAGCTTCTGATGGATGTATCTGTGAGGACGCTCTGGATGTGACTCTATCCCTAATTGTAGTGTAGGATCAAACAGATTTCCCTCCTCAATAAAAGCAGCTTCAGTTGGGGCCTGAATGGAGCAGAAGGCCTAAACAGGAATCATGTGTGCAAGGGTGAACAGAGATTTAGGTCTGTTCTTTTTATTGAGAAATCATCTCATCTCCTTCCCCATCGTGCCAACTGCAGATCTTAGAGCTTTGCAGACTCTGAAATCAACTGGACCATCTCTATGAGAGTACAGGCATGATATTTGTCTGATCATTGCATTTCCTGGAGGCTTTGAAGATTGTTCTAGAAAGTAGGAGATATATAGGTAATTGTGTTGAGGTTTGTGATTCAAGACTAGTAATCGGTGATTTGGAGGAAAAGATGCTCCAGCAGGAATAGCCTATGCTGAAGGCTGGACAGTATAGGCTGGTAGATGGAGGTACCAGCATGCCCTGTAGTCCATGTGAGGAGGATTCAGACAGCGGCATGAGTTAACTGGAGAGTCTGCGAACACTGGGCCATGTGATGCCTGACTGGGCTGTCTGGTTGGTTTCCTCTCTCTCCAGAAGATATCTTCGGAAAGGGACCCTATTGAAAACCAGGACAGCACTTTCAAACACAGAACGATCCTGGCAACCATGGGGCTTCGGTTCTATGAGCACTGGGAAATGAATGGAACATTCTAAAGAAAGATGTGTCATCCTTTTATCTACATTTGAAGGCTTACTGTGGCTTCTGTGTAGAAGGCAGAAGAGGAAGTTGTAGTCTGGCAACAACAGCGAGCACTGAGGAACATTCATCTCTGAGTCTGTTGCCCAGAAATTCACTGATTATATTCTCTGAGGGTCTGGGACTCCAGGTGCTAGGCAACATTCTTACCCATGTTTCCCAATTGCTGTACTGTCCTGAAGATTCCACCTTGATAAACTTGTAGCAGAATTAGCCACACTCTTCAAATCTTGCTGTCAAGACATATAAAATATATGATCTATATTACATATTAGTATATATATATATATTAGTCATTTGTATGTATATATACATAAACTTGTATGTATGTGTGTATGTATGTGTGTACATACACACACACAAGTTATATTAGTATGAACTACATATTGAGACATTCTCACTGTCTTTTGGCACACAGTGACTGGAAACCTGTAAGTGCCATCACATTAGAAGCTCTTCAGCAAAGAGACTGCGACAGGATTAGAAGATTGAGACCTTCTATCCCAATTTCTTGGGGCAGAAGGTTGAGTTGATCTTAGTGCCCAACAATGTAATGAATCATAGAACCTTCAGTGGGGCCTAAAGTGGACCAAGAGGGGGTAAGTGCTGGCAAGCTTTCTGGTAGCAGAACATTGAAGATGAAGATTCTCCAGGAAAGGGCATGGGCATTCACCCCTTCCCACCACTATGGCCAGAGCATCTCCTCCAGTAGGCTGCTGTTTTGTATGGAGTGACTATCTCTGTCCACAATGCCTTCAAACTTCAGAGTGGATGCTTTTGGTCACATATTAAATATTTGCTTGTGTACAATAAGATGATTCGGGAACGGCACCCAAGTCTTAGCACAAAATTCATTTTTGTTTCACATGTACTTTATATTCCTAGCCCGACAGCAATCATGCACATTTCTGGTATGCCTGTGTTTTGACTGCAGCCATTACTTGAGGGTTACATAATAAACTTTCACCTAGGCCACCATGTTAATGCTTGGAGAGCTGCGGTGTCTAGAGCAGTTTGAATTTCAGATCTTCCAGCTTCAGCTTACAACAGAAGCCAGTTGAAGAATGAGACCCAGCCAGTAGAATTCACACTTGAGACTTTGAACTTCCCTGGCCAAAAAAGGGGTTGTACCTCGAGCTCCTGTGAGTGTCTAACTATTGCTAATTTTAAGTTCTCTGTGCATGTTCATAGGGTGGCTAAGCTGTGACACTCTGGAAGCAGGGGATAAAAGCCTACTTCCAGCATCAAATGGCATGCAGGGATACACGCCTGATGTCAGCCCATGTGCATGTGTATGGCAGACTGTCAGTCTATACTTAGGTGCTGCCTAGCCAGGAGTTCTGGTAGACATGTTGTTCGATGATTCCTTGCTGTCTGAATATCACAGAGTGTCCTTCACACACAATTTTATTAATTGACATTATAGACTACCATCTTACCATGTCTCTTGAACTTTATACAGCATATGATGGTCTATATATTACCATTGCTTTTTGGGTTTTATTGTTTTTTTTTTTTTTTTTTTTTTTTTCTCGTGAGATACTAGTGTGAAATTGTCCATCGTGGCCAATGTGGCAAAGGTCCTTTGATGGTTGCAGTTGAATGCCACCATTATCGTGTGGGCTGGGAAAGCAGCCCATGTGTTCTATGATCTGCACCAGCACGTCTAATGTTCAGAACTGTGCGTCACAAGGCACAGCTGTACTCCATCCCCCTACGTGCTCTGCTTCCTCTCAGCAGCTTTAGGAAACTAATAATGTGAAGCAATAATATGATAGTAGAAGAAAATATTAGTGTATTTGTGGAGATAGAAGCTTGGCTTCCAGGGTTTGCAGGGTGTCACCACAACCATTCTGAGGACACAGGGGAGGCGTCACTGACACTGGGGGCGGGGCATTGAGTTGGGGAGAAGTTCTGAGCCCTAACTTTTCTCTTCACTGGTTACCTTTTACTCTTGGCCCTTTGTTTCCACTGTGCTTGGTCTGCACTGGAGCCTGAGTTTCTCCCTCCGGCCACACTCTTGACTGTGCTCTTTGGTCAAGTGCTGGAGTCAACTGTTGGGTGAGAACATGAAGTATGGGCTGGAGGGATGGCTCAGCTGTTAGGTTCACAACCAAAACCATGAGAGGACATGAATTGGTCATTGAGACAAACATTGTCTTAATGCAGACCTGGGGTTTCGCTGGGAGTCAGGATCCCTCCCTCAACACACTGAGGGAGGTCACTGTAACCAGGTACATACAGCAGGTGATGAGGCTTCCAGTCAATTCTTTCCCATATTCTCTGCCGAGAAAACCCAAACACTCACGTGAGCAAGCCTGTGCTTTGGGCGCAGTTGTAACAGGTCAGAGTTAACACTTGGTCAGTGCTCGCCATGGGCTCAGTTGCATGCTGGGGACACTTTCTAAGGATCACTTAGTTCAAATCTGACACCCATTTCAGAAGTGAAAAAACATGAACTCTGTTAAGTCTTTCTGGATTGATTAGATTTATTCTGCTAGAACGCTGACATTTAGGTTATCCCGGGCCGTCAGCATTTACTATTATCTTCCTGTTCGAGGTCTGTCTATCTATCTGTCTGTCTGTCTGTCTGTGTCATCTCTGTCTCTCTGTCTCTCTGTCTCTCTGTCTCTGTCTCTCTCTCTCTCTCTCTCTTATACACACACACACACACACATACACATACACACACACACCCACACCCACACACAAACACACACACACACACACACACACACACACACACACACACACACCTAAAGTCAATGGCCAAACCTTATGTTCTCTAGCATTCTCAACATAGCATGGTTCTGAACATCCCTTCTCAGTAAGCCATGGAGACCCCTTCTGCAGTTAGGCATAAATGAAACACATTGTCTATCTACTGCCTTTATGTTTGAGCCTTAAAGACTCAACAAGATTCCAATCCAGCACAGGAAGCCTGGGTTGCTTTTCATTCCTTCTGTTCCTCACCAGAGGAAGCCAGCTCTCCCTTGTTGGGTTTATGATACTCCGTGTTCCTTACTTATATTAGTTTTTTTTTTTTTTTTTGCGGGGGGGGGGGTGACCTCCAATGAAAGTTTAAAATCTGATGCTTTCCAACTCTGGCTGGGCGTACCTGCCACCCAAGGTAGACATTGTTCTTTGGTGCTTCCCTTCCTCTGTCTCATATGCCCAATATAAGACTGTCTCCGTCTTTCCAGGCCCAGGGAGCTGTTGTGCCATATGTGACCACTTGACATTTTAATCTTGGCACGAATTTGCCCTGTCCTTGCAGTCTTGTGTTGTTAAGGAACTGTATGTGTTGAAATATTTAGAAGGATCCTTGTTCTCTGCCTTTTAAATGTCAACGGCACCAAGCTGTACTGTGACAATCCCTGGGAAGAAAACCTCACACTGGCCGACCTAAACCCTTATCCAAGGTACTAAATGTTGAATCCTTTCTCTTTGCCCATACAGTTGTCTATTAAGATTATCCTGCATCTCCAGTTAGTCATGCAACCCTCTTCTTGTTAGATCGATCAGTTGAGGAACATGGAGAAAAGATCTCTCTAATGTAGAACAGGGGGCTTTTTTTTTTTCTCCGCAAGAAAGGAACAGGAGCTGATTGGATCTGCTGATGACAACATCTAGACAAGAAAAAAAATCAATTTCAGAGACAGGATTTATAGGACCCAGGTTACTAGTGACATCATAGAGCTACCTTACCAACCTAGAACCAGCAACCATAAGTGGTGTTGGCTTTGCTATGTGTGCATTGATAAGGCATAGCTGCTTTGTAAGGACAACCTCAGTAATATGTGCGTTGGGAAAAGAACATAACCAATAAGCTAATGAGGATAGACCAGAACACAAAGAATAAAGTAAACACTGGGGCTGTACTGATGGCCAAGTGGCAAATGACTAAGTACTGGAAGAAAGAATGGCTGTGCTTTACAGAGGCATCCCAAGGGCCTGAGCAAAGAGAGTCAGCATGGACACACCCCTGTCATCTCAGACAAAATCCACAGAAGACAAAGTCTTAAGAAAAAGAGAATCATACATTTGCACAATTTTCCCAAACAAACATCTCCATTTTGCAAACAGAAAAATGATCAGGGCTGATGGCTCGGTGGCTAAGAGCACTTGTTTTCAGAGAACAGGATTCCTAGCACCTCCATGGAGGCTCACAACCATCTGCAACTCCAGCTCTAGGTGATCCAATCCCATCTTCCGGTCTCCAGCACGCCAGGCATGCACATGTTCCGTGGATATACTTGTAATCAAAATGTACACAGAAAATAAAAACTAACATATCTTTTCTAATGAGGGAGAAATAATAACTTTTCTGTAGTACTGTCTTACTCAAGTGACCAGTGACATCGAGAAAACCTCATCTTCTGCCTGCTGACCCTGAGTCTTTCATATTTGTGCCATGTTTACCAATAAAGTGTAACTATAATCTAATCACAGAAAAGGATCCTATAGTCTCAGACTGAGGACCATCATGTAATGTGACTGGCTGGTAGTTTCAGAAGTTTGCAGATTAGTAAAGCGTAGGAAAGTATTACTGAGAGCATCTTTCATCAATAGATGCCTCTTTATGTGTTGGAGAGGGTGTTCTGTGTGCATGTCCCATCTCTGTGGTCAACAGTTATTCATGGCATGTTCAAGGAAATCCCAATTATTTTGAAGCCAACACCTAACGGTATTAAAAAAGTGAATTTGAATGTATTTTTGGAGGAAACTGACAGACAGTAAGGGAAGAAAAGGCAAAGCAATCTGTAGCTTGCAAAGAGTCCAGGGAAGCTGCCAAAATTAAACTTGGCAGAAAACTGTTCACTAAATCTCCAAAGAAGAAAAAAAAAAGAGGTTATATTACAAATCCTATAAATATTTCAAGAATGGTAGGTAAAGCATTCTTAATACTGATGAACAAATTTTTAGTTCGTATTGGAAAAACAGTTTCGAATATAAAATTACTGACGGCTGGAAGTTATCTGCAAAATTTTATACCTACGTACGTGCAGATGTAATTTATTTTTCTGACAGCTTGTCTGGGTAATGAAAGTTGCTTTTAATAAACCATGAGTGCAGTGGGGTTTTGCCAATTAGGTTCAGAGGAGCTGTAATCAGTCTGATTTGACTTGATATGTCGCTCCTTCAGTCCAGCACTGACCCATAGAAGGCTTCAGGATTTCTAAGTGTTTGTGGAAGATGAATTTCCCAGGCTTGGAAGGTCCAGGCAACATGGCTGACCCCCCAGACACACCCCAGACCCTGAAGTACCACACAGGTGGAAACTGAGTTCCACATGTTTGTTCAGGGTTGAACCAAGTAAAATTGCTCTTTATTTTAAGTTATTCTTGAAAACATGGACACAACAGTAATCTGTTGACCATCTTTTCCTCTATTGATCAGCCAGATGATAAAACCAGTTCTTAACAAATTATCTTTCTTCTTGGTGCTGTTAAGGATTTAAAAGTCTTCTTTTTGAGAACTTCAATAATCTCACACATACACACAGGCACACACATACAAGCATAGACACATGGGCACAGACACAAACACACACACATGGGCACAGACACAAACACACATATATACATACAGATATGTAGACACAAACACAGACCCACATATACACACACAGACATACAGAAACACACACAGATACACAGAGACACACTCACACAAGTTTCTTTGTGTAGCTTTTGAATACTATCATTTTGCATTTAGCAAATATTATTGAATTCCTATTATGCAAAAAATGGAAGAGCAAACTAGCTGAAAAGTTATAAAATTAAATCTGAAGACTTTTTAAATTTAAATGTTTATTTATCCATTTATTTGTATTTTATCAGTTGCTCTGTTTTTCACATTTCAAATCAGCAATAAGCTAGGCATGGTGCCACATGGTAACACATTCTTATAAGCATAGCCTTCTGTAGGCTGAGGTGGAAGGTTCTTTACTAGTTCAAGGCCAGCATGAACCACATATAAAGACACCTTATCTCAAAAAAAATAATGACTAGATATATAAATAAACAGTTAATGATGATAATTCTGTCACCTCTTGAAGTTATGGGGCTGATTTGAAGGGAGACACTTTCAAGCTTTGCTTTGGGAAGCAGATTCCCACACAGCCTGCCATTAAGCTGAAGCCTCACAGGTCACCTCTGAGATTTCAGACTCATAATGAAGGCAGGATCCTACAATGAAACCGAGGCAGAAGCTGCGCACACACTTCAGTGTGATCACTCAGCTGGCCTAAGTTGAGACAGGCATGAGACCACATGTGATTAGTTCTGTGTTCATCCCAAGACCTTATAGGCTTACCCACAAAATAAAATGAAGAAGCAAAGAACCCAGAAGCCACTCTACATGAATGAACTGTGCAGGCACAATTCTGTGGATGACGGAGAAGGAGTTTCATCTCCACTCCTCCAGGCTCTGGGAACTTTCTCACGACGTCCCTTCCAGGTTCCAGCTTGCTAGAATGGCCTTGAAAGCGAGGCCTGTGTGCAGCTGGTGCTCCCAGACAGGAACTGAAACAAGCCCACTGGCAGTTCCCGCACCTCCAGCACAGTTTCAACTTTCCTGTATGCAGTCTACTTCCAGCTTCTGACCCTAAAATGGAAGGCACCATGAGAAACAGACACACAAAGCTATTTTGGTCTGGGCTGGCTTGAGAGCTCCCATCTCACACCTATCTCCTCCTGTAATGCTAACTTACCCCAAGGCAGAAGACAATAAAAGAATGTTTATTATTCTAGCTCTAGGTTTGATACTTAGCAGCCTTACACAGACAATGGGAACAAGGGATGATCAGAAAGGGCAGATAACAAAGGCCTCTTCAGCCTGTGGCTGAGGCAGTGTGGGCCCTCCTGGAGTTAGAATTAAATATTAAATATCCAGTGGTGTTTGAGGGACAAGCAGGATAGAGGCACAAGGCCATGGGTTGAAGGAGGTCCTCACAGCAACTTAAGTAGAACTAAGCTAAACCCACTGGGACGTGTTTTGTCAATTGCAGTGGGCTTCCTAGGGTCAGTTTCAAAATTTTAAACTACTAAACTTAGATATTGCATGTATTAATTTTTTACTACTTTGGTACCCGCTTAAATTTTGTACCAGAGGTAAAAAAAGTCTACCTTTTACCTACTTTGGTTCTTGCAGAATACATGCCTATTACCATACCAACATGCCCCAGAGAGCTTCAGGAGATGCTCACAGAGACCAAGTGGTGTCTCTCAAAGAGGGTTCTGTCTTTATTGTTTCCAAAATCAGCCAATGCTCTCCTTTCAGGTCTCCTCTGTGTCTATGGGGAGAAAGTATGCAATGGACAGGAGCCACCAGAAACCATACTAACAATATAAATTCAAATAGAGAAAGTGACAGGGTTTGAAGGTGGCTGGAGTGAGTCCCCTAAGTATTAGCATACCAGTGTTGTTCCTAACATGCCAAAGCTGGAGGCAAGGTACAGCTTTAAGAGAAGAGACCTCGTGGAAGGTGATGGGTGATGCTCTCCTGAGAGAGAGCTGAGTTTCATAAGAAAGTTATTGTAAAGGATCCAGACCAACTATTTTCTATTCTCTGACTTCATGCCTTGCCTATAGTCACTCCTCTTGCACACAACTCCCCCCACCCCATCATGATGATACCATGTCCCACCTCTCAGTGGCCCCTGGGACCTTCTCTGTGCTGTGTAAACTTCCAGTTTTTAAATGAACCTTGTTTTTATGTTACTCAGCCATTGGTGCTTTGTTATAGTAACAAAAAATGGGCAAAGAGCAAGGCTGGAGTGGCATTTCTGACAAGTCCCCAGCGTTGTTAACATTGTTGTCCTCTTAGCCCCATTTTGAATAGTAAGGGTCTCCAATGTGGTAGCCATGGTCAGCCTTTAATATATCCTTCAGAAGAATCCAAAATATCTAGTAATCTTGGACCAGAATCCTCATGTGTCAACAAAGGACTAGAGATGGGGAGTTGAGAAAGTAGTTTGGTGGTAGAGCGCTTGCGTAGCATGCTCAAAACCCCGTGCTTAATCCACAGCACCACACAATGAAGAAAATTATGGATATAACATTAGCTGCTCATTGGGGCAGGGCAAGGGTCTTTAATATTCTTGAAATGCACCAATTTCTCTCTCTCTCTCTCTCTCTCTCTCTCTCTCTTTCTCTCTCTCTCTCTCTCTCTCTCTCTCCACACACACACACGCACACACACACACATATACACAAGCATGTACACAAACACCACAACATGCAGGCACCTAAATTTTCTACTTCAGTTATTACTGGCTTGAACCATGTAGCCTGTGAACCTGCAACCTCTGTGTACTGTTTAGTCAGTCGATACATTGATTGGTATTCACCGATATCAGAAACTTAACACACCTTTCTCTGTTGACTTTGTAGTTCTTACATGCTTGATCTGTGTGTTTTCTTTGTCTTGTTATCAACTTACAACATATCAAAAGGCTGTGTTTAAACTTAGTCTTTGAACAAGAATAAATAGCAGTTGATTAACCATGTAAAGGGATCTAGATCCTAATGGCTTCTGGCTTTGGGAGTTACTAGAACATTTTATGTTAATTGAATTGAGAACTCAAGAACGAATAAAAGTACCATATTCTAATTAATGTTTAATTTGGGAGCAATCCATGGCACTGTTTGGAGCAGAACATTTGGGATTATTCTTTAGAATTGCAGCCTGAAAATGAACTACTCAAGCTTCATTTGGATAGCAATTAAGTGGAAATGATGTTTTGGATGTAAACATTTCAACTACCCTGGTATTTTTTTAAAATTTTTGCTGATATTGTTGTTTCAATCAATAGTTATATCAAGTTGCTTCTTGGGGTTTGTCTGTTCTGTCACTAATTTTTTTTAATCTACCTCCTCCTCTCTGATCAGCACATTTAGGTGCTGTTATGTGCTATGCATTACATATGTGTGTTGGAAGCTTGACCTTTAGTGTAGTAGTGGTAAGAGGCAACTCAGTGAAACCCTTAAGAGGTAGGGCTTAGTGGGGGGTGTCATTAGGTCATTGGCAAAATGCTCTTGGGAGGGATAATGTGGTTCTTATGAAAACCTGCATCAGTTTTATAAAAGGCAGAAACCCTAGACATGCCCAGGACACACCTTCTGTCTTGTCATGTGATATCCCCCCTCATATGTGTTGTTGTGATGATGCCCTTGGCCATGATTTCTCCAGACTGAATTTATGATGCTGACATTATCTTTGAACATACAGAATTATCATCTAGAGAAATATATTACTTAATAATCACTTAATTACTTGATTATTATTTAATAGAACATGTCATAAATATTTCATTATAGTAAAAGAAAGTGGACATACACCACAGACTTTAAAGTCTCCAGTTTGACTGCATGGTCAAAATCACCTAGGAAAGTCTTTATGTTGCCCATTGGGTAGCAGGTGTTGTTTAGAGTATTAACAAAGCTAGTAGGATCCACGTGTTAATCAAGGACTCCTTCACTTAATTACATATTAAAGTAGCTGACTTTTAATTTTGGTTGAGACTCAGTTTCCCAATCTATAGAATGAGAAAGTTTAAACAATCATTAAAAGTTTTATTTTGATGTGATATTCTAGAATAAGAACAAAAACACATGTTCCATTGTTGTTGCTGCTCTGGGAACTGTGTAAGATTTACCAACTAGTGAAAGGTAGCAGACTGAAGATGACTTTACTGGGTTGGCCCAAAGGACTCTAGTCAGACAAGTTTAAGCAGTCTGCTCTCCCAAAGAGAAGCAGTCAGAAGTAGGGGAATCTACCCACAGCATTCTTCTCAGCCATGAGGAAGAGATGAATATAAGTGGAAATAAAAGTTGCATGGATTTCTTGAAGCCTGGGGTGACCAGTGGATAAAATGGTGGTCCAGCAAGATGGCAGACTGTAGTGTTGGAGAACATTGCATCTCTCTATCCTTCCTTACAGGTGCTGGAAAAGTGGATCCAAGCCAAAGGTGATTGGAGTTTCTGAGGAAAGCAGCACAAGATGCTAAAGTATGGCTCAGGTAACTTGAAGACAACAGGGTCTGAACGATAACGCAGGAAAAATTCTTTAAAAGACAAGACTCCAGAAAAATTGTAAGAAATAAAGAAGAAGCAGGGTCTCATTTTGACTTAATGATTTTCTCACTTGCAGACATTCTTTCTTTTTTTCTGAAGAGTGCTTCTGGGGCAAAGCAGGGCTGAGACAACAGGTCTTGCATCCTGATGAATCTATTTTCCAGGGTAGCAAGTTTCAATTCCCTCCAGACTGTGTCCCAAGGGTTCTTTCTGTTCACTAGAAGCTGTGGTGCCAGAGGAAACTCATTTTGACTCCTTTTCATCCCTCAGAATTGTTACGACAGTTTCCATTTGAGAGTTGTGTGCCTTTCCCCCACCTTTTACACTGCATGCAGTTCCCGCTAGGCTACTTATCTGTTTGGTTTCTGCCTGTTTTCAGATGTAGGTCTGTAGTCTGTAATAGGTTTTCCTGGTTTGTGAGCATCATTCTGACTCTGAGCCATGGGAGAAGTCATCTAATCAGCAAGTACATGATGCTTATCTCCCAGTCTATATTGTGAAAGATTCAAAGAAATATCTGGTATAATCTATCCCTCATACATTTATTGCTCTGGCAAATTCAATCATCTGTAGCAAGGAGCAGATGAATCATATGTCATAACATTTTATAGCTTACTGGAAACTTCCAGATCATCTTGTGAAGCCCTCATTTTACAGAAGCCCCTAGGATTGGGTTGATTTGGAGTTTGTCCTTAGAACTGTACCCTACCAGAAGCAGCACTCCCCTCCCCCCTTTGCTTTCTTGATCAGCAGCTAGTTTCTGGTAAACCACAAACAACTAATGGTGTGGTTCCTTGATCTTGCTTTCAAGCCAGAGGCCCCCAAACTGTAATTTCTAAATGCAATGGGGAGATGCTACAGAAGAGAAGAAGTGTTGTGGTAAATAATAAAAAAAAATCCTTTTATCCCGAGTTAAGTCCTACACCTGTGGGGCCACATGGCACTAAGGGGTACCTCTAATTTAGCAGCTCTATGCTGCCTCTAAGAACTCAGGTGCAGTTCACTCCACCATCTCTGCATGTTGTTTTCACTCACTTTCCTCCACTGCTTAGTACAAACATGACTTCACAACCACCAATTTATCAAACAGGTTTATATGTTAAATTCTCAATCCACAAAGCCTCTACACAATAAGCTTATAACCAATGAGCAAAGATATAAACTGTCCATTTATATGAGATAAATAGAACCATATACACCCTTTAAAATATTTATAACAACTTTATTTATGAAGAGATGTGCCAAGAGAAACATTCACATCTGCTTCAATGTTGCCTCCCGAATCTCTGCCTCCTCTCCCTCTCTTCTACTCCTCCAGACTCTATCTCCACCTACCTCTCTACTGTCCAATCATATGTTTTCTTAACATCAACCTACAAAGAAGGTTATGCAGTGTAAGGTGTGCTTGCTTAATCTATCCATTCTCCTTGACAGACATTACATGGTGGGGGGGGGGAGAGGGGTGTCAGTCTAATCCATCTTTTCATTCCAAGATTTTTGCTGTCATCTTTTTTCATATAAACTTCTAGATTTTTTTCTTTTTCTTTTCTTACCCACAACTTGATTAAAAAAAAAAATGAATGTAGAGAACTACTTTTTTTTTAACAGCAGATCTTTGACCTTTGAGCTAGAAGAGAACTTATTCTTTCAAACAGTGCTGAAACTTAAAAGACTATTAGGACTTTGAAGTTGGACTGAACACATTTTATGTCAGGAGATGGGCATGAACTCATGGTGACAAGTGGCAGGAGGTTATGGCTTAAAAGTGATTCATTTGGGTGTCAAGTTGTCAAGGAGTGAATTTGTGCTAATTAAGATTGCCAACCTGACAGGCTCTGGGATCCTTAGAAAACAAACTTCTAGGCATGTTTGTGAGAGTTTCTAGAATGATTTGAGGTGAGAAGTTCTGATCTAAAAGCACAACTCCATGAGCTGAAGTCCTGGCTAGAAATAAAGATGAAAGCATGCTGAGCCCAGCATTCACTTTCCTCAATGTCCTGACTTTGAATGTAACATGACCTGTCATCCCTTCCTACCATGGTGGGCTAAACCTTTGAATGTGAGCCAATGTAGATACTCCCATCCATTGTTTCTTATCAGTAACTCACAGCAAAAGGGAAGTTGTTAATACTCTCCTGCTTTGGAGGAGGGATGGGAATCTGAGCTGCCAACACTTCCATCCCCAAAGAGTGTGAACAAGAGAACAGAGGAACACACTGAGATTAAGACAGTGAGCAAACAGGAAGAAGCTGGATGAGTTCCTGAGCTGTGTTCACTGGAGAGTGGGCTTGGATTAGATACTTTGAAGTTGGGCAGATGTTAAGGGCCACTGACAGGTATAGCTTTGCTTCAAGGTGATCAATATTTTGATTTATAGTGTGGCCGGCAATGGCCAGTGGATGGCACTAGATGAAATGCTGGTAATCCGGATGCCTTAGTTAGGGTTTTACTGCTGTGAACAGACACCATGACTAAGGCAACTCTTATAAAGAACAACATTTAATTGGGGCTGGATTACAGGTTGAGAGGTTCAGACCATTATCATTGAGGTAAGAGCATGGCAGCATCCAGTCAGGCATGGTGCAGGAGGAGCTGAATGTTCTACCTCTTTATCTGAAGGTTGCTAGTGGAAGACTGACTTCCAGGTAGCTACAAGGAAGGTCTTAAAGCCCCACACTCTCAGTGACACAACTACTCCAACAAGGCCACACCTTCAAATAGTGCCACTCCCTGGGCCAAGTATATATAAACCATCACACCAGGAACCTACATTGACATGGAATCTGTTCTTTCAAACAAGAAGATAGAGCACTGATTAAAGACTTCAAAAATTTGCACAAGAGCCTCTTTAACTCTACCTGGTTTTTGGGGGGAGGTAACGGTGTACCACTATGCCCCAACAAACTATGAAGCTAAGACAGATGGAGTTCCTTTCTTTGCCAAAGAGTGTGGTCAAAACAGAGCAGGCCAAGGCAGCCTGCTCTGTTAAAAGTTCTGGGAGTAGCCACTACAGGCTACTACTAGGTGGCAATATTTGAGGGTGACCCATTTTTCAAAGTCACTTTGTAGCCAGCAAACACAGTGTGAGTCCCTGCCTCCATCTGGACAATTCTGTAGTGTGCAGCTCAACCACAGGAGAACCTGCCAAGGCAGGTGTGCTCTGCAGACAGTGGCTATAGATGCTTGTCTGCCCCGAGCTCAAGTCAATATGTGGGAGCGCTAAGATGAATGTCACATGAATCTCCCAGGAGACAGGTGTGGATATCTCAAAGGCAACCACTCTTCCTTTTTCATTTTGGATCTGAAATAGAAAAATTATAGGTATAGACGATGCAAAGAGTACTTGGACTTCTGTTATAAATTGTTGTGGGTACACTGGCTGCAAAATTTGTAAATTCCTGGGGACACCTTCTATTTCTTCCCACTCCCTTCAAGACCCCTTCCTTTCCTAATGAAGAAGTCTTTTTATTTATTTATTTTATTTTTTAAAGAATGTTCATTATAAAATAGGAATGGCTTGAATTATCTCTCTCTGCAGGGATTTCCATTAATTTGGGATATTCACCACAATTAGTTACACCTACTGGTCAAGACTCATGTGGAGAGCCTGCAGCGATCTCAACCCAACAACAAAACAGGCTTTAACCAAATCCTAGTGCATATTTTGTTTTTTTATATAGTTCACCGAACAGGGGAAATATTGATAAGGAATTACCTGAAGAGTGTCAGAAAAGACATTTCAAATAAACATAGGTCCTTGAGAAAGTTTCTCTGTTGGGTTCTTGAGAGGATCTTCCTGCCTCAGTCAAGAGGGATTACAGGTGTGTAGCACCACACTCAATCTATATAGTTAGAGTTTATTAAGATACTTCAGGAAGGACTATATCCATGTGTGCGTGCGTGCTTGCTTGCATGTGTGTGTGTGTTTTAAGTACACATGTTGATGGTTCAGTGGCCCCACAAACACAGGAACCTGGCTGCCATTGGGTTCCAGTGGTCAGAACCCCAGCTTGACCAGCTTGCCGTGCCAGGAAACAAGCAAATGTCCCCATCGCCTTCCCTGACAGCAGGAAAACTAATTCTGCAGCAGGTTGTCACTGAACTGGAAATGTTGGTGTCCAGTTACTGGAGTCTTTTTCTTTTAGTGCCCAAGGGCAAAGAGCAGTGTTAATGATGCCTGC
This sequence comes from Micromys minutus, assembly GCF_963924665.1. NCBI lineage: Eukaryota > Metazoa > Chordata > Mammalia > Rodentia > Muridae > Micromys > Micromys minutus. The sequence continues at coordinate 14,033,822 of NC_137959.1, forward strand.
ACCGGAAGGCAGGTTAAGAGGGTTGACAGGGCTGCGGTGGTGCTGTTTAACACTTGTATCCTCTGACTCAATGTGAAGATGCAGTTGATGCTTTGTAGCTTCAAGGAAAACTGAAATTTAGATGTCTGTAGGCGGGAGGAGTGGAGGTAATGAATCACTTGTAGAAAAAAAAATGAAATACATCTTTGGTTTTCTGGTTTTTGTTTTGAACTTGAGAACAGCCGGTGCCTAAAAGAGAATGTGTTAATTATAGAGGTTTCAAATCAAAACCATAGCTTGTAGAGGGCAAGTGCTGTTGTATTCAGCGGATGAACAATACCTTAGAGGAGTGCACAGTAGCTGGGAAGAGAGGACGTTTATGGAATTAAGGGACCGTGATGTTGCGGACGCTAAACCCTAACACGCATGCGCATCTGCAGGTGTCCCAGGAATCGCACCAGGGAATGTAAGAGAATATTTTTCTCTTCTCTGCTCCCTTATTAAGAAACTGCCATTTTCTCAAGGGAGCTAAAACACAGATTCTAAAACCTAGAAAACATATTTACTGAGAAGCTTGCTGGAGGTGGAGGACTTTGCGTCTTGGTCTTGCCTGCCTCAAAGCTCAAGTGGTTTGCAGTAGTGTGGGAACTAGGGTCAGTTCCCTGTGAACTTTGGGAGACATGAGAGATGAGAGCAGGTTTAGGGACCTGCATCTTTTTCTTCTTCTTATTTCTTTATATCAAAATTTATAAACTGCAAACCACCCCTGCTGGATGCCTAAATGAGACAAGACACAAATCCAGTTCTGGCTGTATAGACAAAACGTGTAATGTCCAAAATTATCCTGTAAGTGCCACCTGCTCATGAACCAGGTTACCTCCTGGAATGCTGGGGACTCTTGGCAAGCAAAGCCTCATGGGAAAGTACTGTGGCCTGTAGGTTTGGCCTTAAAAGGCTCTGAAAGAAGTGGCTTGAGGCCATTGCCAGCTGGGAAATCCCAGGGACTGGTCTGCAACTAATTCCAAATGGTGGGGTTGGTTTTGCTGGTGAGTCTCGGGATTAACACAAGAGGTCAGAGGTAAGGGGAATCCTGGCAAAAGAAGACAAAATATTCCTGCCACATTCCTACCTGAAAGACTCCAAAAGAAGTCTTGAATCTTTTTCATCAAGGTGGCCTTTTGAGATCATCTGACCCATTCCATTGTTTTTTGCCTAGCAAGAGCCTCGGGGAAGGGGCCATTTTGTAGAGACTCAGAATGACTTCATGCAAGGAAGAGGAAGAAATCCTAGAGCCCAACATCCAGGCAGTTTTCTTCCATCACATTTGAATGTGAGCCTAAATGGTTTGTTAAAATGCTTAGCATCCAGAGTATTGGAGGGTTGAATCCAGGTTACTCTAGGGAGTTATGGAGTTACTGTTACTGAATTCTTCAGATGGAGCATTGTTCTAAAAGGTCCTTTGTGTGTGTGTGCCTAAGTAGGGGTGATGAATGAGGTGTGGGGTATGTAAAACTGTTTGTAGCCCACAGGTATGATTGATTCACATGAGACATATGTATGACAATAGAAGTTCCCAGCAGAGACCTGCCTCACTTGTAATCATCTATCCTGGCCTTCAGCCTGTAGATCAACTCAGGTGCTAGAATTGTCTCTCATTGTCTGGCTCGTGAGACATACATATGTCTTAGGGAAGAATGACTTCTCCCTGACGTTGTTTGTCAACATGCTGGCTGTGAGCAGCACCAGCTGAAGACACAAAAGAAATCAGAAAGAAATATTCATAAGTAATGAGGAGCGTTTCCAACAAAGGGCTTTCCCGAGGAACAAAATCAAGACCTACTAGACATCAAATATGCTCATTGAGTGGGACAAAGGCCAGAAAAAGAGGAATACTTAGAAATTCTCTACATCATCCAGTCTGAGAGACTTAGCTGAGGGAAGTCTTGTCTCATGGGAGCTGCTATTTGGCATGAGCCCCTTCACTTACCAAGTTAGTTTTTAAAAGTGTTCTTAACCCAGTTATAGTTACTGCAACTACATATTCCATATTCAGGGCAATTAGGCATCAGATTATAAACACCCAGGGTAGCCCAGATGTCTCCTAACAATAATAAAGGGTATAGCTTAAGTAACATTCAAATCAACCACCAGAGACTGACTTGTATAAGAAATACATACACAGGCCCCTGGGTGCCAACTCAGTAGCTGAACAACCTTGGCTCTTTGGACTCACTTGTCTAGAATACCCTTAAACTTTTCTATTGTCCCAAGAAGGCTAAAAAGGCTCCAAGCATTGAGGTACCCTTCCAGTGGGCATGGGAGAGAGGTGGCTCTAAAAAGATTTGCCTCCACAGCTCTCTACTCTTCTTCCTTGGAAGAAAATCTTTGCTGAGGAATCCAGACACTTTTTCACTGGTCCAGTTCTAGCTCCATGGAAAACTGCAAAAGAGAATTTTCTCCAATCCAAAAGTAGGAAATAGATTAGAAATAGAAATAGATTATCAAATTATCAATATCTCATTCTGGACTTCCTTTTTTACCTCCAAATCAGGACCAAAACCATGAAGACATGCACTGGGTGGGGAGCAAGCACCCTGCTATAGTCCCCTCCCAGAATTTGCTGCTGGCCTGGGGTCTGATGAAAGGCCATTGAGCATCATAATACTGGAGTGGATTTAGACAGAGGCAGAACCAAAAAGCCCTGCAGGTTAACTGACCATGATGAGTAGTAATTTCTACCTGATCCAAATGACAAATCTCCTCCAGCAAGAAAAGCAAGATGCTGGCTGCCTCTGCACTCTCCCTGGATACTGTTTCAGACCTGTGTTGAGTTTCAACACTCCTTTGCTGTCCTGGTAATGGCCACTTTAGAAATCAACGAAGACATGTCATCCCACACATCCAGCAGACTGCTCTCCGCAGAGCACTTTGCTAAAAGCATCTGAGTGAATTTACTGTTGGGGGAGAAGAGTAGGCAATCAGGGATTGTGAGTTGGGCTAAGTTTCTACCAGTCCTGAGGACCAGGTTCCAGAATGAATGCTTCTGTGACAACATCTCCAACTTTCCCATGTTATGACAGTAGAGTAAGGATAGGACAACGCTGAGCACACACAAGGAATAGAAACTACTTTCTATTCTAAGGGTATGTGGGGTATGTGTGTGAGTGTGTGTGATGTATGTGTGTGTGTGTGAGAGAGAGAGAGTTGTATATATATATATGTGTGACTTGTGTATGTATGTATATATATAAATGACTTGTATGTATATGTATGTGTGTGAATTGTGTGTTCGTGTATCAGTGTGTGTGAGCGTGTTTGTGTGTGTTTGTGTGTGTGTGCACACACGGGCACATGCACAAGTATGTACCTCTGGAGGCCAGAGCTCAACCTGAGGTGTCATGCCTCTGGAGTCATCCACCTTGCTTTTGGAGACAGGCTGTTCTCTACCTCCTCAGGATGGGTTTATAAGCTCATGATACCATGTCCAGCCTTTTATGTGACTACTGCAGATTAAATTCAGGTCCTCGAGCCCTTAATTAACTATGTTGCTTCCCTGGTTCTTGTTTTAATATATTAATCAAAATTTATGCACATATATACATCTATATAAACATGCTTTAAATTAAACCAGTTTATTCTGTAAGGCTTTTGATATAGACTCAGTTGAAAAGCATATTGTGATAATTCATGGTTTATTACAAATAATTCTAGAAAACAATACTTAATTGGTACATGGAATACTTTTTTTAAGTTTCTGAATTTCGAGCATCTTCTCCTCAATTTTGCAGGATGTCACTGCTTTTCTAAGTGTTGGTTCTGTAAGATTTACTTTAACGGTAGTTTCACAGAGATTTCAACTATGGTTTGTTGCTTCTTTGGGATAATCCACAGTACTGGTGTGTCTGGGTTGAAAGGTAGGAACCTTTTGTGATTTTAGAGAGGATTTAAATTCAGGACTGTTAAAATGTCTCTGCAGGGAAAGGAGTTTACAACCTAAGTTGTATCTACCATTGGGTTGTTATCTCTCCTCTACATAAATGCACTGGTAAATATACCTGCAAACAAATGTTCTTGTGCATACATCACACAAATAAATGCAAAAAATATTAAAAACTTAATATCACAAACTTTTGCTGCTTTTCAAATGGGACTCTTCCTCAGGTTTCTGTGGTTGAAGCAAATCATCATGACCAGAAGCAATTTGGGGAGAAAAGGGTTTATGTTGCTTGGACTTTCATATCACTGGAACATGGTCAAAGAAAGTCAAGGCAGGAAGTGAAGCCAAGAACTGGAAGGCAAGAAGTACAGCAGAACCCATAAAGAAGTGTTGCTTATCGGCTTGTTCCTCCTGACTTGTGCTGCCTGCTTTCTTATAGCACAGAGGACCACCAGCCCACGGGCTGCACCATTGACAGTGAATTGAACTCACATCAATCACCAGTTAAGAAGCTGCACCACAGGCTTGTCCACAGGTCAGTCTCATATTCTCAGCTGAGGTTCTTTCTTCCAAAATGACTACCTTGTATCAAGTTGACATAAAACTTAGCCAACACAAAATCTACTACACATATAGAAAATCATGACTTATATAGCTCATTTAACTGTTTGTAAATACGGTACTTTGTCCTTGATGGTTTGACCTGTGATTTTTTTTTTCTTTCTTTTTTTTTTTTTTGTCCTTACAATGGGACCATCAATGGAAACTATGCTGTGGCTGTTGAGTTCGGAATCTTCCCTGGGTCTGTGATGTAGTTTATATGCACTCTAAGCAGATGCCACGGGTCCTACGATTTTAAATGACATTAACTGTTTCTCTACAGTATGCTGTGTTAACAAGCAATGATGTTTGGTCATTGTTGTGAGCCCCATACCTTAAAAAAATTGACCTAAAGGCAGAAGAGTTTACCTGCAGTTTGAGGAGATACAGAGCCGGTATCTGAGAAGAAGGTTGAGGGGTAGAAACAAGGCAGCTGGTTACGTTTTATTTTCAGGCAGAAAGCAGACATTAATATTGGTACTCAGCACACCGGATCTCTCCCTTGGATTCAGTCCAGGACCCTAGTCATTTGGGCAATGCTGCCCGCATTCAGCATATGCCCTCCTGAGTCAGACCTTCCTGGAAATAGAGTCATAGACACACCCAGCGACGGTAATTCTATGGTGGTTCTATGGTGATTCCAAATCCAGTCAAGTCAACAGTGACGATTAATACCACAGCTCATTTGGTCTGTGACATGCTTTCTGTTCTTGCGTATTTTCATCCCACAGTGGCTTTATTGGGACACAATCCCTGCATCAAGTTCAGGGCCATTGTTTTTAGTATTTCTTGTTGTAGTTCACTCCTAAGAGCATTGAAAAGTCCACAATTGGTAGTGTGTTGCAAATTTTGTTCTTTTTTAAAAGAATTATTTACTTGAGGGTGCCCTGCACACTACCAGAGGGAAAAGGTAATCACCAATATCACCCAGTCACCAACCCCATGGCCTGCAACAGTGACCTCCCTACAAGACATACTGGTGCAGTGGTGCCAACAAATGTGTTGTGGGAGTGAGAGATTACTATCTAGTTTGATTTAAAGCTCACTCTATGAGATGGAACCAGTCCCTGACACTGTTAAAATGGCCAAGACTGAGATTTGATAGGTCATTGGCCTAAGGGAAAACCTAATAGTATTATTCTGCTAAAGGAAAATTACAAATAAAAAGAATTAAAAAAAAAATCCATGGTGGTTTGAATGAAAATGGCCCCCATAATCCCATAGGTAGTGGCACTATTAGGAGGTGTGACCTTGTTGGAAGAGGTGTGTCATTGGAGTGGGTTTTTGAGGTTTCAGATGCTCCAGACAGGCCCCGGGTTGCTCTCTCCCTTCCTGCTGCCTGAGGATCCAGATATAGAACTCACCACTTCTTCCCCAGCACTATGTCTGCCTGCATGCTGCCATGCCTCTCTCTATGATGACAATGGATCAAACCTATGAACTATAAGGCAGCCCCAATTAAAATACTTTCCTTTATGAGCTTTGCTATGGTCATAGTGTCTCTTAAGACAATATGAACCCTAAGGTAAATTCCCAGTGCCATACTGCCTAATGACATACCATACATTAGTGCCTTGTTTGGCCTTCACAAGAGAATGTTCTTGTAGGAGATGTAAATTAACAAAGTTAACACATACACACACACATACAGAGAGAGAGAGAGAGAGAAAGAGAGAGAGAGAGAGAGAGACAGACAGACACAGAGAGAGAGAGAGAGACAGACAGACAGACTTTGAAGTTCTCAGTACAAAATGATGTCTTCATCAAAGCTTCTCCAAAGCTTAGAGATTTATTTGGAAGAGGAAGTAGAACATTCTGAGAGCCAGACGTGATAGAAAACTCCAAGGAAACAGTGTTTTCAGACACACCAGCACTAACGCACATAGGAACACAAAGACTGGGGCAGCACACATTAGATATGTATCGGTTCAAGACTGAAGGAGTCCCAGCTAGGTGAGGGAAGTAAGACACAGGCTCCCTTGACCTTAACTCTTAACCAAAAAGCTATTTGCAACTGATACTCACTGGCAAAAGGAGAATCCCTTTCCTCAATTAGGTGTCACTGAGTATAGCAACCACACATCATACACATGCCCAGAAATGAATGGCAGGTCACTGTAGAGCAAATCCCACATTTGTTTGTTTGGTTTGGTTTTGTGGGCCTTTAAAAATATTTGCTATATTTGGCTCTTCTTTCTTCTTCTTGGTTTTGGTGGTTTTGGTGGGGTTTTGGAACAGAGAAAACATAAAGTGAAAGCTGGGAAGGATCTGAGAGTAGTTGGACGAGGGAGGGGAAAAATGACTAAATGATGTTGTACTCGAAAAATGTTTTAAAAACATTATTTATGCATCTATGTATTTATTTTTATTGGTGTGTGTGTGTGTGTGTGTGTGTGTGTGTATGTGTTTGTGTGTGTGTGTGTGCATGTATGCTACGATACATGTGTGGAGATCAGAGGAAAGTTTACAAACTTGGTCATCTCTTTCTACCATGTGGGGTCTGGGAATTGAACTCATGTCCTCTTATTTGAAGGCAGATGCTTTGACCCTCTAGTTGTTTCACTGGCTCAGTTCAAACTTCTTTAAGGAAGGAACCAATCACATGATCGATCTCATTAAAAGCGTGTCAACCTTGACTCGTAAAGTCGTAGTATGTCTCATAATTTAGTGGACCAGTAGTATGTCTCATAACTTAGTGGACCAAAATATTCCCCTTTCTTGCATGCCGTGTCTTTCTGAGTCACATGCATTTCCAGCATGCTTTACCTCTTGCTATTGAAATTAGACATGTTATTAATACCCTAGCTCTTTAATGGTTCTTTCAATTAAGGTCATTATCTTTTAGGCTTGTACTTGAGTAACTTTTTCAATTCATACCTTGCCTTTTAATTGGATTTCTATTGTTTACTGACAAAAATACTTAGTATATTTTCAGAGGTGTTTATCTTTTCTTTCAAAAAATGTTTTTATTTTTATTTTTTTTGTTCAAGAATCTCTTGCCAATTCTGAAATAACACAATCTCTGCTATTTTCTGTTAAAAAAAAAAAAAAAACGACAAAGAAAGTAGACATGGTTATTTGACTGGTTGGAAGGTGGCTTTATGAAATACGTATGTGGTCTCCTAGTTCTACCTTTCATCCCTGAGGGCAATTTTAGTGATAGTTTGAGTGTGCAGGCACACTGTGTGACTGTTGTTCATCACACTGGGAAGTTGCCCACACCAAGTCTACTGCTTGATTTTCTCCACTGTCTCTCTAAGCTTGGCGGTGAGAATGGCTGTCGGGAATGAAGCAGTTCAATGCTGGCTTACTTCTCTTCGGACTCTGTGGTGGTTTGAATGAAAATGATTCCCATAGGGCCACAGGAAGTGACACCATTAGAAGGTGTGGTCTTGTTGGAGTAGAAAGTGTGTCACTGAGGGGGTTGGGCTTTGAGGTCTCAGATGCTCAAACCAGGCCCAGTGCCTCGTTCCCTTCCTGCTGTCTGCTGATCTGGATGCAGAACTCTCAGTGACCTCTACAGAACCATGTCTGACTGCAGGCCGCCATGCTTCCCGCTGAACTCTAAGCCAGCCCCAGTTCAGTGCTCTACTTTCTAGCAGTCGCAGCGGTCGGTGTCTCTTCACAGCAGTAGAATTCCAACTAAAACACTCTCATTTTTCATCTCTCTTCACTCTCGCTTAATTTTTTTCTTTTGAATGATTTCTCCCCTAAAATACTGGTGTGCAGTAAACTTATACAATTCTCTTTTCCCAAACAAGAACTTTTTTTTTTCTCACTTAATTTTTACATTTGATCCCTGAGCATGACGGACATGGACGGTACTCACAGTGTCGCTCTGGTTACCTTCATTTGGCCACCAGTGCAGGTCAGGGACTGGATGAAGCTGCAATCTCTTTGTTTGTGTGTGTGTGTGTGTGTGTGTGTGTGTGTGTGTGTGTGTGTGTGTGTGGTTACCTTGAGTGTTGAGATGGTGATAACACAGGATGGGCCAGAAGGTCAACCCCAATCTCAACAAGCTTTGCCGGAACAGTGTAGACATCCATTTCCCGAGTCATGCAGATTAAGTTTGATCATGTGTCACAGCCTCCCATCCAGCATGTCTCATCCTAGCACACGGGGCCTATCTTAGGCTCCCTCTGTCTCATTCAACCCTATATCCGCTCCATTGCTGAGCCTCACACCTCTGCCTCTAATATTCAGACTGACTTGGTTCTCTCCATTTCTGCTGATAAAATCTTAGACCAGTGGATTTGAGTCTAGGGGACTTTTGGGCCAGGGGAATCACATGAAAGTTTCTTCTAAATCCTTTCTTCTTCAGATGTAGCTGCCTTAGAGGGACACCAGCCTTGTTCCCTTTCTATTGCTATAGCAGACTACTTGAGACTGGGTGATTTGTAATGAACAGAGGCTGGATTTCCCTACAGGTTTTGGATTCCGAAGGTACTAGCTTGTCTTGCCCTAGTGGAGGACATGCATTCTGTCATGTCATGGTAGTGAAGAAGGAAGGTGTGGCAGCTGTGTGCAGAAGGCAAAGTGTGAGAGAGAAAACCCACGGAGGCTTTCTAACAGATGCTCTTCCCCTTTTTAAACCTTTGAAAAAGTATTAGCCTGCTCCTCCAGTGGAGTCACTGTGACCCACGGGCTCATCTAATGTTGCTCAGTGGTTCTTTTCCTCACACAGAAAAGCCTAATCGGTATCCATCCTTGAGCTGGCTTTTGGACCATGCCTTTCGGTGGACATCCCTGGAACTCCCTAGTCAAGGACTGGAAAAGAAGGCAGCTCAGACTGCTAGGAATGGACCTTTCTCAATTCGTTGTGCTTAAGCAACTTGGAGGCAGAATGAGATGAACTGGTCCATCTTTGGAACTTACTTGGTGGCAAGAGGAGCTTGTCTTTTTGGGGCTTATAGTTCAGAAGTAGTTCAGAGCACTAGCGAAGCTTTGCTGCAACAGGACCCTTTGCATCCTCCTAATGCCATTTCTGTGAATAACTTTCCTCAGCATTTACAACAATAAACAGAGAAACAGGAATCCAGTTGATGCCGAATATTCTCTCATCCCTGCTGTAAATAAAATTCATGGGAGACACAGAGTCCTCTGCCTCATCCATCTCTCAAAGACATGTATTTCTAATAAAATCGTGTTTATGACTAATCATTATTCAGTAGCATTTCTAACCTGTTTATGCTGTTTTGGTCAATTGTGTTTGTAATTATGACGATAATCTAGCCAGAAGCAATCCATAGTCAGAGGTTTATAGCCATCGGATTTTTGTTTTAATTTGAAATATTACATATATTTTCGAAACAGAGGATTATGCCAGAATAATCAAGAAAAAGATCTTGAAACGTTAAAACATGTTACATTAGTATAAAAATCTGTGCAGAAAACATAATAGCAATTGAAAGATTGAAAAAATTACTGTCATGGAAGAACTCATTAGTGTATTTTTAAATGAATGCAGGGAATTTAATGGTTTTTAATAAGTACTATTTAGATTCAGTTGATGATCTCGAAGAGTTTCATTTTAAAATGTCAATATTTATAATAAACTGTAATTATATTTTTTCCCTGAACTATGTAGACTAAGAAATTGTAGATGTTAACTTAAAAACGTGGGCAGAAGCTCCCAAGTTGTATAATATCTCCATCTGGGTAAACTAAAAGAAAACATTTGCAAATCAATGCCCTAGAAGGGCAGGCCTCTGATCCTACTTCCTGACTTCCCAGCTTTTCTATTTCAGGATTTTGATTTGTTGGAAACTCTTCCTAAATCCCCTGCCTCCACTCAGCTAGAGAGGGCTTTCATATTCTATGGTTTTAAGCTCAACATGCTGCCAGTAAGCCTTGTAAATTTTCATGGTCAGCAGACTTCCCATGTCTTCTTCCTCCCTCTGCATTTGGCCTTTTCCTGCATTTCCCTGTTCACCTAGCTCCAACCTTACCACTGGGATTCCTGGTTCCAAAACGTATCCAGAACACCAGCCCTAGTGCCCAGGCTCTTGCTAATTTCTTCTGCCCTGTCATTCAGGTGTCATTCATGCAAAGAGTCTGTTGTCATAACTCTTACCCTATGTGCTCCTTATTCTTACTGACTTCTCTCTCCCTGGCTGTGTCCCTAGATTAAAAAGTAATTTTCATGCAGTCAAATCCTTGTTGCCTTTCTGCCCATAGGCCTTAGAATAAAATGTACCATGTACTCAATTATTAGATTTGATGGTTTATTGGTTAGGAACACCTACTGCTCTTCATGAGGACCTGAGTTCAGTTCTAGCACTGTTGGTGGTGCTCTACACAAACATTTATGTACTCATGCATACACCCACATATATACACACATAACTACATACAAACCCACATGTATACATACATAACTACACACATACACACACATCTATAAATACTTAAAAAATAATAAAGTACTTGCTAATAAATGACTCATAAAGAATTACACTGTAACATGTTCCTATATTCCCAGCTATTTGGGAGGGCAAGGTAAAAGGACTGCTTAAACCATGGTTCTCAGCCTGGGTGACAGAACCCCATTCTATAATGAAAAATTACAAGTAGTTATCTATAGGTCCATAATGAGGAATTATTTCCTTGAAATTTATCATATAATAATGCGAAATCTTTAAAAATCATGTAAAATGTGTCATACATACGAGAAAAAGCTAAGCATATAATATTCATTGGATAAAGATAGTTAACATAATTATTTTTACATTTCTATCTAAGTGTTGGAACAAAGGAAAACATTAGATTTAGTCCAATATCAAAAGATCAGAGTTTTGTCTTGTGGTCTTTCGGGTTATTGCGATTAAAGTAGTACTTATTGGGAGTTTGCAAGTTTGAGAAGGATAAAAAATGAAAAATGGATTCTATGTGGCAATAACCTAGAAAACAACCAATATGGTGAGAGTGTTTTGGAAGTTCTATCCTGGATGGTACACTGTGTTGAGGAAGGGCACCATGTTTGGGTGTACCATTATGGTTTAGGCAGTGGCAAAGACAATATCTCCAGCAAAGAGGGTCTAAGGCACGATTCCCTCTTAAGCTTCCAATGTTGGGCTGGTCAAGAGCTGGGATAACTCTGAAAGATCTTTGCTATAGTTACATCTTCTCTTAGGTAACGTGTCACCTTAGAAAACCCCAGAGCAACGTGTAGTCTGACTTTGCTCTGTTCAGTGTCCTACTTCAGGCCCCACTGTGTGTTTGCTCTCTGCTCCCAGCCTGCTTCCACCACCCCATTCTATTTGATGCTCAGACATTGAAAAGGATGTATTACTCCTGGGGTGACCTTTGGCCAATGGGAAAGGGAAGGTTGGACAAATGTTTTCCTCTGCAGTACTGTAAGCAAATAAATTTGTGGAACATTCTAGAAGCTGCTCAGTGGCTGACAACAGTAATTCTGATTTGACAATTTTTTGTCAACTTTGTTCCCCCGTATGCCATTCTTTCCCCTAGTTCCTGTGCAAATTTTGCAAAGATTATAATCTGGAATAATTTTGCTGCACACATCTCAAACTAGGTTTTCTAGGGGAAACCAAGGAGAAAAGGCCCTTCCTGAGTGTTTACTTGTGGAAGAAATCATGCATAAATAAGGGCATTCAATGCACTTTGATTTGGCTGTTGTTCTAAGGTCCAGGATTCTGATCTAAGTGTGATTCTGATTCCATACATTACACATCTGGATTGCACAGGAGAGACAGGGGGCTGAAGGATTACACTCACCAGGAATGAATCCCAGCTTTTTCAGCAGAATGTTTGCTGTTATCTCTCTCCATCAGTCGACATCTGTTTCTTGATTTCTTTCCCCTATACCAACTGTACACTTACAGGTGGATAAGGAAACCACCAGGCTAGTATTCCCAACTATATGGTCATTTTGAGCGCTGGTAGCAATAGGCTGGTTCAGGGTGTTTGTACAGCTAGATAGAGGGTGGCCTGAGGCTTTGTCTAGACTTGGAAGGGGGCAGAGCATGTCCCTACTACACGGATCTGGGTGTGGAGAGCACCTACCTCCATCAGTGAGCCTGTCTACTGCGTTTGTAAACCATTGCCTATGTTTGTGATGAGCACCCTCATTAACAGCAGAGGTTAAGATTATTTTTAACAAATCATATCTTTTGGGTTCACTAAGGACAACCTAGGACCTGGACCATCCTAGAATTTTGCCCTGCACAACTATCATTTTGACATGTCCCCCAGTTCCATATGACCACACACCCTAGGTTTTTTTTGTCATTCCTAAAACAGTCTTCTGAGCTTGATGAATTATAGTATTTGGTCCAAATAACCCAGGAAGATGCCACATGCGTTTACGTGTTATAAAAACAGAGCCGCCTAGAATAGCGTTCTTAGAAATTAGAGGTGGCAGACATCTAGCAGGTCATTGGCAGCCCTGTACAATTTGGTTAGATGCCTGGTATTTTTACACAGTTCCCTTTACCATTCTCTACTTTACTAACTATTTCAGTCACACCTATTACGAAACTCAGTGAGTATCTACTGTTCAGTGAAAAGTTCCCCTCTCCCCAGAGATTACTGTCATTCTCCATCTTAGCTCCCAGAGAACTTTCCAAAACCCCAGAGTTATCCTCTATGAAGAGCAGCAACAGCAACACGACTCAAACACTAATGTTTCCCCTATGAGTTGGTTTATTCAACCAGATTACCATTCATCAGAATTTTGGAAGCCCTCTGTCTGCTTAAAAACCAGGGTCGGCGTGAATAAACTTCTATCCATCTCTGATGCATTGTTGTGATCCCTCAATAGCAACAACACACCCGTGAGTTTATCGCTCCCAAATAATGGCCACCGTAAAGATGCAAACATGACAAAAGCAGGCATGGAACTGTATGTGCTAGGCTGAGCAATGGGCCTTACTCCCTGTTGAAAGGCTCCAGACCGCATCTAATGACACTGTGCAAGATTGAGACCAGGGACGCTTTTAATTTTGAAATTTCTACTGACTAGAGGTTCTAATTTGTGTGTAATGTATATGCCATGTTGTTATAAATAAAAAAGTATTCATTTAATTAAAGTACTCCTCCACCGTCACCTCTTTGAGACAGATTATTTCTCTATATCCTCGGAGATCCAAGAATACAAGTGGATGTCAATACTCTTCTCCTTCCACCGCCTCCTCTTCTTTTTCAAAATCTCACAAAGAGGGCTTAGTTTCCATTTTACTTATTGAGAGACAGCCACCGAGGTATGAGTTTTCCAATTGCTTGTTTGCTTTTCTGCCCACCCCAACTCAGGCTTAAGAACAGCTCCTAAGAGTTTCTCAGTATTGAGTTGCAAAGGCATCCGCTGGGGTCTTGCCACACTAGGGAAAATACCTTCTAGTTTTCTTAATCCTGCCAGGTGTATAGCTCTCACTCATTCAAGCCTCAGCAGGCATCTGTTCATTAACACAGGTCTGTTAAGTCACGGCCCCACAAGGTTCCCCACAGACTGGATCAGGGTTCCTAAGTGACTTGCACATACAATTCCTCACTTTTGGGGCAAAAGGGTTATGCCACATGATTTCAAGGATCTGTCTGTGTTCACCTAAGTTCTGTTTCTAACCCAGCAAACAAAGCCGCAGAAAGCCACAGAACAGCCAGGGCTGTGAACATTGTTTTCTGGAGGTACAGGCTCAGAGTAGTGTAACTCTTTCCTTTCACCCTCCCACGCTTTCAAAACCCAACTTAGTATAAGTGTTGTTGAAGATCATTGAAGTAGAAAAACAAACTATGCCACCTTGACACATTCCTAATTGCAGATGGCAGTGTGTGAGGAACAATAGTTCGGATACCTCGACATTTCTTTGAACCCCAATCAGGAAGTGAGCTCTTTCTCCCTGGCCATCCTAAGAAAGGATTACTGACAATCTAGAAACTGCTATCAGCTTTCCTGGTTATCCTGAACGAATACAAAACCATTTCTCAAGTATCTGCATCTCTGACAAAAGTTTAGCAGCTGACGCTGCTTTAAAGAAACAAACACCACAGGTTTGATGAGAGAAGTAGGAGCTAACTCAAGGTTATAATCCAGATTGTACACTACCGGCTCCAGGCGGCAAGGCAGTGGCTGGAACTGATCAGACTGATCCCACTAAGATGAAAACCTTCTATTCCTCTCATTAACAGATATTCATTTCGTTCTTCACAGTGAGCAACTTAGGGAGTCAGCAGTCGTTGTGGTGTGTGTATGTGTGTGAGTGTTGTATGTGGTGTGTAGTGCAGCATGTACGTTGTGTATGTGTGTGTGGTTAATGTGGTGTGGCATGTGCGTTGTGTATGTGTGTGTGTATGTGGTGTGTGTGTGCGTGCGTGCATGTATGTGTCTTTTGATGAGTGTGTGTTCCCTCAAGGATCCTGGGAGTTGAACCTGGGGCCTTGAATATGCTAGCCATGTACTCTGCCTCTGAACAGCAGCCTCGCCCTTCTGAAAATTTTAAATGTATCAGGCAAAGCAAACAAATCATGTTGAACTATATTCCTAGTATGGTCCTTAGTGAGAAGAATTGAAAGGTGTGTTTGTTTTTTAAGTCTTCAATTAAATCTTATTGCTAAGGCAGAAAGAGAGAGCAGGAGCCAAAGAGGACAGCTCCGTTAACTTCTACTCCCACTCAGAGGAGGCCCGGAGAGTCAGCAAGTACCTGGCCTGACCTTGCCGGGCATTTGCCATGAAAACAGACATTTCTATTGGACTGGGTGACATCACAAAGAGTTGGCTGCTGTCATTTGAGCTGACTCATTCCAAGGGCCAGGATTTCTTGGATCAAAATCCAACTGCAGGAAGGAAAATGTCTATACCAAAAGGCAATCAAATGGTTGGAAATAAAAGTGGCTCTCAGGATGGGCCCTGTGCTGATGGCACGTGGACCATCTTGTCACTGTGCCAAGCCTCCATCTTCCCAGAATACACCGTCCTTGCCAAATGGCCAAGGTACTACAAAATGCTTTAAAAACATTATATTTTAACAATGTTTGAGCAGGAAAAAATGGTTTGTGTTTAACAACCATCTGTATAAAGTCTTTTTTTATTTAGGAAAATCTATTTTAAATTAAATGTCATAAGCCCACGAGCCATAGCAAACAATATTTTGAGCATATGCTCTGAATTAATATGCCAAACATTGCAACCTCTATTTTCTTTGCAGAACGGCCTCCCCACCCTGATGGAGGTTTGGTGAGCCTGAGGGTGTGGGGGGAGGAATTTTCAATAAGGCCATGTGGACAGGATGGTGACAGAAAACCAAAGTACCAGGTTACGTCAGTATCTTTCATCACGTGTTATCTCTTCATGGAACCACTTTTCTTAGGAACTTCCCTCAGATCTACTTTTCTCCCTTGCCTAGACCTCAGGTCCTTCGTACCTCAGGTTCTAGAAACTCTGATCACACCTCACTGACTTCAATAAACTTCTGTGATTCCCCCACACCTATGATGCACCCTACCACCTTCACACTGATGTGACCTGAAAGCCGGGGCTTCTTGTCAGGTTCCTGGCAGAAATGGACCTCAGCAATGATGCTTGGTGTCCCTGTCCTCGCTAAGCATCTGCCTACCCTTCTCCAACTTCCTTCGACTGCTGTCCCAGAAGAGCATCAGAACAGGGATGAGCTAGGAGTCTACACCCTAGGGGACCATGAATTTAGTAAGCTGTTGTTATGGATGGACTGATTAGAGAAGGTTCCTTAGACTGCCTGGTTGCCTGTTTTTCTGAATGGGTGGGGATGGAAAGGTTAGGAACAGATTCTACTGGCACATCTTTACCTCTGAGTGGGACCTTTTGATCCTTTATAAGGTCTGATGGGGTGGTTGCAATGGTTGTAGGGTCATAGGTGCTAAGAGTTGCTTCAGGGTGTGGGTTATATTTTTTAATGGAGGTTCAAAGCCCACTGGCAGAGTCAAGACTCAAGGACCGCTTACCTTTCCTTGTCCTTTCTCTCGCTCTTCACCTCCTGCCTTTTCTCTTGTCTCCTTTCCCCATTTTACTGCTTCCCCTTCTTTGTTTCCTTTCTTTCCTCTATTTTGGGAAGTCTTTGTATTTGCCACCTTGGGTACTGTTGTTATTATTTTTAATATGATTATTTATGACCAGAGGATGTCTAACAGGTGCTGTTCAACTTACAAATCTCTTAAAACCTAAGGGTGGAGACTTGGGCATTACTTAATACCTTAGTGGATTCTGAGAGTGGTATTCCTATGATTCCAAACCATTTTCTTTATCTAGAACTGCCATTTGATTTCTGTCTAGTTACCTTTCTATTGGTGTAATAAATTACTCTGACCCAAACCAACATGGTAGAGGAAAGTGTTTATTTGCCTTTGCCTTATAGATTATAGCCTGTCACCAAGGGAAAGCAAAGCAGGGACTTGAAGTAGGAACCATACAGCAGCTATGCATATTATTTTGTTGTTTGTTTGTTTTTTAAGACAGGTTTTTTTTGTAGTCCTAGTTGTCTTGAAACTCAATTTGTAGATCAGGCTGGCCTCAAACTCAGAGATCTGCCTCCCTTTGCTGGAGTTAAAGGCATGTGCCATCACTGCCTGACTTTTCTTATACAGCTCAGGAAGACATGTCTGGGGAGGATGGTGCCACACACAGTGATCTAGGCACTACTAAATACATGTTAAATTAGAACATGCTTCATAGACAGCACTCGAGAAAAGGTAACAAGCACAATTGAATTTTTTGTCAGGTAAACACACAAACACATCACTGTTAAACCATAACCTTTCTTTTTTTGTTCGTCTATAAGACCTCATGTAAATATCACAATATAAAACATGGTACAACTTTAAAAGCCTTTAAAAAATCTAAACATTTCAAAAGTCCAAGTCTCTTAAAATATTCAAAGTACCTCAACTATGGATGCTTGTCAAAAAATAAAAACAACAACAACAACTTAACTACTTCTTTTTATAAGAGGCAAGAGCTGTGGTACACTTAGAATCAAATCAAAGCAAAACCATCACTCAGTAATGTAAAGTTCTATAGTTCAGTGTCTGGCATCTGGAACTCATTTGTCATCTTCTGGGCTCTAAAAGACGTGGGAAGCTCCAGGTCTCCTACTCTGTCATTGGAAGCACAAAGAGATGTCTTATAGTCTCAGGTCAGGTTCCACTCCATATTTGTCACTGAGGTCACCCAATGGGACAGAAATTTTGATAGGCTGAGCCTTTGGTTAACTCTCAAACTTCTCTTTGGAACATCACAAGCCAGGCTTCCAACTTCTACACCTCTATTAATATTCATTTCTCTAATCTCTTACAATAACTCATTAAGTTCTGAGCATTCCATGCCTTTTTCTAACCCAAATCTCCAAAACTTTTCACAGTCATTCCCCATACCCCAAACAGCAAGTTTGGGTTCATTGTTACAATACCCTGTGTTTCTGGTATCAGTCTAGTTTGCTTTCTGGTTTTGTGGTAAAACAGACCAAAACCAACTTGTAGAGGAAAGAGTTTGGTTTACAGGCAGCAAGTCCACCAAGTCAAGCTAGGAACTTGACAAGAATCACAGAAAAACTTGCCTTACTGGTTTGCTCAGAAACATTTTTATATAGCCCCAGGCCTACCTGCTTAGAGATGTCATTACCCACAGTGTTCTGGGCTCTTCTACCTCTATCAGACATTTAGAAAGTATTTCCCAGATATGTCAATGGACAATCTGAGCCAAACAGTTCTTCTGTTGAGCACATCTCTTCCCAGATGATGCTAGTTTGTGCCAGGTTTATAAAAACTAGCTAGTACAGTCTCATTTCCTGCAGATGAAAGCTTAGGGCCTGCAGATGAAAGTGTTATTGTGCTTTTCTGGCTGGGCTACTTATTCTTCTGTGCATTTGCCTCTTCCTGACTAAGAAGGGAATCATCCATCAGCCCCTGATGACTTGGGGGAGAGTTTTATTGAGCTTTCACTAGTGTTATTTCATCTTGTTGAGACAATTTCTTACACTGCAGGCAAACCTTGCTTGATGTTTACTATATAGCCCAGGCTGGCCTTGAACTCATAACTCTCCAGCCTCAGTCTCCCACAGGCTGTGATTACAGGTATGAACAATGCATGACACCAGCATTAGAGAGTAATTCCTAAACCTCAATTTTATTTTCTTCCCTTAAATGGAGAACTGTAGGAGCTTAAGGACAGGGGCCATTACTTACTGGTTTGGTGATGAAGGAGACAGTATGTCACAGGCTTAGGAGACAAGTACTAGTAATTTCCCTTTCTCACCAGCCTCATCTTGAGCCCCAGGCTCCTTCAGTCTACACTCTCTCACTGTTCTAATTCCTTCGTTTATTCCAGGCTATACAGAACAAACATCTTTCAGAGTTTTTGTGTCTGATGCTTTCCTTCCAGTTTCAGAAGGGCTCAATATCAAGGTATTTACTTACAAGGAACAGAAAACAAGCTTGGTTAATGTGGATGAGAATAAACTGATCAACAGGACATGAAATAGTTTACAAAATGAGCTGAGAAGCTGGAGCACAGGACCAAGGAGATTCAGAACTGCACAGCAATCAACAGCCTTCAGACTTGATGGTGTAAAATCTTATTTTATGTATGATTGTCTTTTTGGGTAGAAGTCAAACTACCAGAGAAATCCCTGTTCCATGGAATATCATACTGTGGCTTGATGAGGAAGAGATGCACCATTTACCTTATGGTTAACTCACATGGCTGGACAGATGATATTGGCTAGTAGATTGGAGCACAAATGGAGTTGAGAGCTGGGTGCTGGGTGCTGGGTGCTGAGTGCTGGATGCTATAAGTCTTAGTTTCTTCTATAAGCACTAAGGATTCTTGAATGTGTGGTGAAGCTTCTGGTACTGGCCTCATTGCTGTAGACCTTAACCTTGCAAATACTACAACATCAACAACAACTACTACTACCAGAGTATCTGTGCTCCACAGGAGCTTGATTCTAAGAATGGAAACCAAGAAAGGAACAGTTGGGATAAGATTGTTTTGTGCAATCTTGCCTCTGATGTCACATACATCATCTGTCATAGTTTCCAGGCCACTCAGACTCAAGGAGCTCAGAGACCATCTTCAGGCTGCAGTGTCTCTAAGGAGACTGTTCAGACAGCTATGGGATATTGTCCACAGACAAAAACTCTGATGAGTGTATATTAAAATGTGTGTCTCTTGTGTCAGAAAATTATGACACATGGCAACCCCTCGAATCACACATAAGCAATATTTCATAAGAAAGAGTCCTCAGTGTGTCAAAAGAACATGTGTCTAAGATACCTGCTAAACGCTCACATGCAATGTCAATTTTCATGATGATTACCAATAGTAATCTACTGGGTGCCAGCTTGGTGGGATCTAGGTCTATTTTGAGGTTGGCTAGTAGGAGGTTGGAGGATCTACTCTAATGTGGGGCCCTGAACTGAAGAAAGTGAGGAAAGGGGGCTGAGCACCAAGGGTCATCTCTTTCTGCTCCTCACTGCAGATGCAGTGCAATTAGATGCCCCAAACCGCAGCCCCTGCACCATCCCCACCAAGGTAGACCCTCAAACTGAGGGTCAAAATCAAGGTCCTTTCTAAAGCTGTTTTTGTCAAGTATTTCATCAGCAGAGTGAGAAAAGAAACAGCAAAGCAACCAATCCCCCTCCCTTCAGACTCTCAGCTATTTCTACACCTCCCTCTCCACTCTTCCTCAGAGCACACACTTCAGATTAAAGGTAAAGCTGACTTAATGTTACTCTTCTCTGTAAGCTCAACATGCAAATGAGCAAGTGGTCTGTCTGGTCCCCTTTTATTGTACATTTCTCCTTCCAAATCCTTTCGGCCCCACCTTTTACTCCCACTAAGGAGGGATTTCCAAACATGTCTTGAAGTAATTTCTATGAATTGTCTGTCTGTCTGCCTGCCTGTCTGTTTGTCTTTAGTGTGTGCTTCAGACAGGGAGAAAGGCAACTGACTTTTGAAAAAGTTTCCTAGATTCCTATGTCAATTGAATTCTAGCTTTTTGGCCAGCAGGAGACATTCGTGGGAGACTGAGAGAGGAGGGCCTGTCCCCCTTACTCTCTGTTTCTTCTGGTAACTAAGGCATTGGCTGAGCAGGAGACACAGGAGTCGCAGCCAATCCGCATGAGTCAGCTTCTCATTTAATGTCTTATCTCTAGTGGGTTGGAACACACATCCTAAACAGACAAGTTCAACCCCAACTCCCATAATTCTGTGACTATTACTTTACTTGTGGATAGATCTTTTAGATGTAATTAGTCAAGATGAAATCATACTGTGACAGGGGAAACCCTGATCTGTAAGACTGTTCCCTGTATTAGAGAAGATAGAACAGAAAAGGAGACCACGTGGGGACTGGGCAGAGACTGAAGTGGTGCTTGCATTAGCCAAGGAACAGCAAGTGCTGCTGACTCTGTGAAGAAGCCAGGAGAGACACAGGGAACAGCCTTTCCGTCAAAGCCTTCAGAAGGAACATGCCTGGATACTTCGAATATAAATACTTAGCCCCTGGAACTGTGGACAAATAAATTGCTGTTGCTTAAACCACCCAGGTCATGGTAACTTCTTAAGGAATGTGAGGGCTTTGGGGCACCCTTCTCCCCACACCTTTCTCCTCATCTTACAGGACTAATAACAGAAGATGCTTGCTAACAGCCAATCTCCAGGCTGCCCCACTCTCTCTCCCTGTCTCCTTCTCAAGCTTTATAGAACCTGTAAGACCCATTCCCCCTCCTAAACTCTAAGCTCTCACTGCTTAAAATGGCTGCACTAGTCTCGGTTTTCTCTTGGGGCCCAGAGTGATGCTCGAATATATCTGATCTTCATAATATGCTTACTACATTCCAGGTACTGTATTAAGTATTTTACCAGAATTATTGCATTTAATCCTCTCATTGATCTTTTGACAGCAGCTCTGCTTACTGCTCTGAACAGACGGAGGGAATGAGGAAGAGGGAAGAATGCAGTCCAGGAGACATAACTAGTTAGGGACAAATGGGGATTCAAATCCAGGCTGGGCAGACTAGAGAAACCACGGTTGGGACACTACCCTACTATGCCACCAAGTCTTTCCTGGGCCTTATCTAAAGCCAGTTGATAAGGGTCCAGCTCTCTTGCTCTACCCAATGGCTCCTTCCCTTCTCTCTGCCCTCAGCATCCTAGTTTGCTTTGCTCAGAGCCAATGACCTGTCCACTAGTCTCTGATGGAGCTTGGCTTTAATCTCACACATATCTTTGAGGTATGCACCCAGAAAGGGTTCCTCCAGCCTTCCAGCCATTGTCTTTTCTGTTAGGGAACTAAAAAAAACGGTTTCTTCCTCCAGAATGGATCTTTCCTCAGAGTTGTCGTGATAGACTAGAATACTGGATAAGTAGATAATAACAGGAAGATGAATGCAGCTCTATAGGGCAACTATGAGAATCAGTTCTTTCTACTTTTACATAATTCCAGAGACAGAGCTCAGGTCAGCAGGCTTTCCTCATCAGATGAGAAATGTCTTTCTAAACCTTTTTCATGTTTGCCTTGGATGTTTTTCTGTTAAGAATGTTCTAACTGTTTGCACCCTTTCTGTCCTCTGCCTCCCAAACAGCTGAAAGTAGAGAAGGACTAGCACTCCAAATCCCCTTGTTTTCGGTTTTGCATAAAAATTCTATTAAGTATTCTACCCCTAGGAAAGCATGGCTAAGTCATTGAAGAGAGGAGCCAGGTTAGAATGGAAGTGCAGGTCTCCTGGCTGCAATACAGGTGTCTGGTAACGTAGAGAGGATGGTCCAGTCAGGCAAAAGTCAAGGGTTGACTCTGTGCACTGGTAGAATTCATGGATGTAGGAATATGTTTTGTCGTGGGTCTGAGTCAGGGCTTTGCTATGTAACCTAGACCATCCTTGGACCCCCAGCCTGTCTTCCCAGGGTTGATTGTAAGTGTGCATTGCCGTACCTGCCTTCTAAATTCAACTGGGTCCTAGAAATCCAGTGAGAGAATAGACAGCACAGTAGGTATTATGGGGGAAACATCCATATTCGTTTGATAACAGAAATGTGAATTATGGTTCCTCAGTTTCTCTAGCAGCATAGAAAGACATTCAGAAGCATACAGACCCCATGTCTGAGTCCTGAGTATCTTGGGCCTGCACATACCTGAATCACCATTTCCTGTTCATGAGGTTAAATCTATGACGATTTCAATTTGACTTATTTTCCCCTAACAGTTTTGGAGGTGGAACATCTTTTTTACATCTACTGATAAGTGGGGTGTCTGTTTATTTTCAGACAATGACCCTGGCCACTCATACATATTGGTAACTGATCTTTGTTGATTATATGGGTATTGATCAATCTCACATAGTTTGTTTTAGAGTTTCAACTTATTTAATACATTTTTTTTTGTTCTACAGAAGTTTACGTGTCAGTGATAAATTCATCATTTTCCTTTATGGCTTGTCTTTGTATAATTTGCTTAAGAAATCTTTCTGCTGAATCTTCCTGTTCAATTTCCAAAAATCCCAACAGTTTCCTCCTGTCTTACTTCCTACCACTATTTCATTGAACCGTGCAAGCTTCTGGGACATTCTCTTAGGTGTGACTGTTCTTGAGAGCCTACTTTCAGTGTGTGTGTGTGTGTGTGTGTGCGCGCGCGCGCACAGCTCTGCAGTCAGAGCCACTTGTTGTTTCCCAGAGGTAAGTCTTGGGACTATAGTGCAGAAACAACCTCAATCATCTCTACAACTGGATTGCAAAAAGTATCTGTGGTCAATTAAAAACTGCTTTCTAGACAATAAAGATGTAGCACGTTACGAGCCCTGAGAAACTCTACAGAAGAGAACCCTGTCAACTGTTTGCAGCTCTGTCTTTTGGAACACAGCAGCTCTGTAGAGACCATGCCTCTTAGCATCTTGTCGAACTAACTGCTCTTTTGAATGATGCCCTTTGAACTTGTGATTAACTTTCAGAATTTTGAGGAAACTCCTATTGAAGATTTTGCTAGTATCTTTGTTGCTTTTATAAAACTACAGGTGTTCGGATTCCATTCCAGTGTTCCAGGAGATCTCTGTGAACTTGGCACTGTAGCTGAAGCACCCACTCCTTCCTTCTCCCAAATTTCTTTGTATTTAGGATCTCTCTTGTTATCCCAACCACTTGCCTGGTGTCTATATAAGCCACAGCAGCACTAAGAGTCTTTCTTTACCAATAGAAGGAGATGAATAAGAACATGAGGAAGAGGCTGAGGAGGAGGAGGAGGAGGAGGAGGAAGAGGAAAAGAAGAAGAAGAAGAAGAAGAAGAAGAAGAAGAAGAAGAAGAAGAAGAAGAAGAAGAAGAAGAAGAACAACAACAACAACAACAACAACAACAAGCTATCATACACTTTGACTGTATGCAAATGTTCTGTTGTTATTTTATGAATTACTGGACATCACAATATAGGTTTGTTTGTTTGTTTGTAGAAACTGTATTCAGCAACAGAATCAAACACTTTTAGCAATTAATTTTCTGGGAACCTGGTTAAAATGCAGATCGTGGTTGCAACATATCTGGGCTCTAACCCATGGCTCTAAAATACTGGGTTATGTTATATACACAGAGACTATACTTGGTTTACAAAGCCCTTTTAGGCTTGTTCTCCCATGCATAATGTTACCTCTATGGAAAAATGAACTAGGTCCTAATTTGGAAAAAATGTAGCCCTGAAACAGTGTAGGGAAAAAAATACAAGACCCCAGGTTCTAGATTCAAAGAGAATTGCAGTCAACCTGGGTTAAGAAGGTGTTTCAGAGTTACTGTGAGAAAAAAATAAATAGATATTGCCTTATGTCAAGAACTTTTGGGTCTTTAGATGATATTCACATTTATGAAGTTACTACCACCATTTTGAATACTTCTATTTGGCAACAGCTGTTTCTGTTGGGTCTTAGAGTGTGCAGTCTAATGCCAGGAGAGGTGTGAGCGTGGCCTGCTTATTAGATTTCTAGATTACAACATCTGACACTCTGTATTAAGTTTTTCTTATGTTCTTTCTTCTTTGCTGGGATAGAACATCTGGAGAAACACGTCCCAGGAAGGAAGATTCATTCTGGTTCATTCATCATTGTGGAGAAGGTGTGGCTGCTGGTACTGTGTCTATGTTAGTAGGAGCTAGAAGCCTAGTATGTTACACCAGAATGCAGGGTGAGCCATGACAGAAGCAAGGAAAGTTACAGCTTTTAAGGTTTTGCCCAGTGCCCCACAGCAACCAGCTAGTCCCCTCCTCTGGAAGGTCTCACTGTTAGGATTCTGTAAACCCCACCCCTCAGTTACCTGGCAATAGCCAGGTATGCTCCGCCCCAATGACCTGACACTATAAAAGGGGCTGCTTGCCCCTCCACTCTCTTGCCTCTCTAGGCCTCTTGCAGCCATGCTCTCCTCCTTTACCCCACCTCTTCCCTTTCCCTTCCCCTCCTCCCTCCACATGTTCATGGCCTGCCTCTACTCCTCTATTCCTTTCCTCTCTCTCTCTCTCTCACTCTCTCTCTCTCTCTCTCTCTCTCTCTCTCTCTCTCTCTCTCTCTCTCTCTCTCTCTCTCTCTCTCTCTCTCTCTCTCTCTCACTCTCTCTCTCTCTCTCTCTCTCTCTCTCTCTCTCTCTCTCTCTCTTTCTCTCTGCCTCTACTAACCTCCTAACTCTCCCATGACTTGAATAAACTCTATTCTGTACTATACCGACATGTGGCTGGTCCCTCATCAGAAAGGGATTCTCAACATCAACCCCCCAGAGGCATCTCCCTTGCCCCCAGGTCTCACCACACCTCCATGGGCCATATGCCCCCCCCCCACTTTTTTCATCCTTCTCCTAACACTCACTGCCTCTCAGAACAGCACTACGATCTGGAGAACAACTTTTCCAACAGTGTGTCCTGAGAGGTGTTTTCTGATTTAATGGAACCACCCTTGTTGAGTTAATAGTCTTCTGCAGACTTTAGGATTAATCTCTTGGATCACTGTGCTTTACAGGTTGATATTTGCTTGTCTCTCAGATGATACCTTGTACCTGCCCCACCCATGGGACAGTTTTCCTCTCTCCTTAAATACCCCGAACTTATAACCGTAAAATACAAAATAAAATAAACAGAAACCTATCTATCAATCATTTGCCTTCATAAGTTGTCTCTGGGTCTTTACTTTGGTGGCTCCTGTCGCTCAGGGCTCGAGTCAGACGTCAGAGAGCTGTTTCATGTTGCTGGCTGTTAATTACCCCCCTTTGTTTACTCCCATTGTCATCCGTGTCTTAAGCTGTAATCTGTACTTCTGTGCAGAGGAGGTTCTGGGCTGTGACCGAGCTGTCTCCTTTCTTGGCTGGTTTTTCCATTCCCCAGCTGCTCTGGTTTTTGACAGGGAATTCTCCCAGGATCACTCGTGGATCTAACTCACAGGTCCCTACAGAACTGTGGTGCCCCGTGCCTGCCTTAAGATAGCTCAGCACTGACAATGGACTGACCAGTGAGGGAAGCAGTCCAGTCACAGTGCAAGGTCTGAAGCTGGCTCAGCTCAGTGGGGCCAGCCACAGCCAGAGCTCTGGTGGAGACGGGGTGGAATGGGAGACCAGACTTAACTCCACTTACTTAGCTACATCTCCAACTTGGCTCTGTTGGTCTCCCCTTCCGTATAACCCCCTATAGGACTTGTGTATTGAGTTTTTATTAACCCACAATTGAAAAGAATCTTCGTCTCCGGCCCACCATGTTTTGATGAAACCCAGCTTAGACAGTGTCTTAGTCTGATTATTAAAACAGGTCTTTCCACCAGAGGTCTTGCTTTTCCACTTCTGCAGGATTGGTGCAGTGATTATTAACAATGCATCGGAAAAAGCTCGGCTCTGGATTCACAGCTCAGCTTCTGATTAACAGTAGCTCAGTGTCAGAGATACTCCTCTGTGCCACCCACAGACAGACAGACAGACAGACAGACAGATGAGAGACAGACACATTAAAGTCAAGTGCAGACCTCTTCACATGAAGTGAACTATCTTCCTATTTGAATCCTTATGAAATGCAAAACCATAAAAAGCTGGGGGTGGGGTAGGGATGTCAGATCCCAGCCCATAATAGGCCTCCCTCAAGTATCTGATTACACAAAGTCCTCAAAGAATATGATTAATGTAACTCAGCCATATTCACGCTCTGACATTCTTCCCAGCCAAACACATATTTTAGCCTCACCCAGTCCTTTTCAACAAATAAGCTGTTTTGAAAATGATTTCCAGGGCGATGTCTGTTGCCATAGGAATGACATTAAATGAAAAGGACAGAAAATATAGAGGGTGATAAACTACACGCTTGGATGACACACTTGACTTGGAAGCCTGTGTTCCAATGAGGCATACATGCCAAGATTTTTATGAAAGACAAAATTAAAATGTATCACTATCAAGTTGTAACTGACAAGGCATTGTGTGGAGGCTGTTAACATACTGCTCGTATATTTATTGTTTGTCATTTTACTGGCCCTGACAAAGGTCTCTCGGTGCTGTAAATCACACCATTAAATCTGCCATGAGCAACAGAGACTGTTGGAAAGAAGAAAAAAGAAAGCATGGTGTTGAATCCCTGTCTCTGGTCCAGGCTGAATGAGCTATCACGTCTGCCAGGGAGCTTTCCCCTTCGGGCTGACACTTTTAAAGTGTCAGATTGTTGGCTTTTGACCCCTTGAAAACAGAAAAAAATATTAATAACAAAAGCACTCATCCTTCTCCCTCCACCCAATTTCCAACTGCGTCTGTGTTCTCACTTGGGAGAGGTGCCAGGGGTTGCCCCTATCCAGCCTATTCATGCTGTTGGTGGCAGTAGACCTCAGGTTTTCTAGGGTAGTCTTTGGATTGTGCCCCGATGATAAGACTTTACCTGCTTTCTTGATGACATGCTGAGCTTTTCATGAACCTCTGTTCTAAGATGTATTTTCCCTTGAAGTAGGAAGCTGACAAATGGGCTCCACCTACCTGCAGCACTGACTGAAGTGGTCTGGAAGAGGACACTGTCAAGAACCTGGGTAAATGCCCAACTCACTTTCTCCCTCCTCCCCTTCCTGTCCTTTTCTCTTCTCCCTCCCCCTTCCTTTTTGCCTTCCTTTCCTCCCTCCTTCCCTCATCCCTGTTTCTCCTACTGTGGGTGCTATGGAGACCCCACCAAGTAGCTTTGCTGGGCACACTGCTGTTGTGGAGAGGAGGATGGGAAAAGAGACCGAGATCTGACTGCATTGGGGTTTGTGGCTTCAACCAATTTTTAAGGCCCTGTGAACTGCAGTTTCTGTTTGAGGTTAGAAGGGAAGTTTTGGCTGTAGTTACAGATGCTCTTGCACCTGCTACGCTTGCTGACTTGTTGACTTCACCATTGTACAGGGTAGAAATTGTACTCTGAACTTTAAATGTTGATTTGTTTTTTACCAGGCAAGTGTGACGTATGCCATATTTTCTTGGGACTCTGATTGGTGACATGAACTTCTGCGCCTGCCAAATGATAGAGATGAGAAACTGTTGAAAAGCCTTGCTGTATGTGAGGTACATAGAATACTTTTGGATGTGTGATGTACTTTGCTTATAACGGGGCCATCAGACTCTAATCCCAGCATAAACATTGGAGCCTCTTAGATACTCCCTCCAATTTAAAATAAAGCAAGGGGGACATGAGTGATCGCCTAGGGCATCCAAGCAACATCAGGGAGGACTCCTCTACAGTATTCAGATAAACCTCAATCAGGGGAGAATCCAATCAATCAAACAGCGTGCTCTTTTATGTTTGTTTGTTTGTTTGTTTGTTTTGGTTTTTAAGCAGGGCAAAGGCAAAGGAAAAAAAACCCATCAAGCCCAGTGTCAAAACTAAAGAGTTGGAAGACAAGAATGTAACGAGTGGCTTGGAGTGGGGACATTGTTTTGAGGATTCATTACAGTGAGCTGTCTGCCAGTGTCTGTCTGTACTGGCTGACTTTATTTTAATAACACAAATGGCTGTTTTGGGCAACAGATTTTAGAAGAGAGGACAACTTTCATTTACATCCTCATGTTTCTTTTCTGAGACTTCTAGGCCAAGAACCACCTTGAGTAATGTCCAAAGACCTATTTGGACATAATTGAGAAATAGGCCCTTAAAAATTTAAAGACAAGCATTTTGTTTCCAGTCCGTTATTATCAGAGTTCAGTACATACAGGTTTCAGAATTGGCAACCTCTATACTGGGTTTGCAGCAATTCTGTAATTATAGATTTGAGGGAAGTTTAAAATTGTTTATATTTGGGGGAAGCTTGGCCAGTGAGACACGCCATTCTTCTGTCTCCACACAACTTCCGATTGGAGGATAGGCCAGGAGTAAAGGTTCATGTTCATGGTCAATGTCTTCGTTCTGCTTCTAAGGCAGTGTTGATTTGTCGTTTCTCCAGTGGGTTCATGATTAAGTGAGCAGGTTCTACAGCCTGCCAGCCTCTAACATCCTGAAGTGATCCCACCCCCCACTTACATAAAGCAGACTCACGGCCCTGGAGAAGGGCTTTCCCTTCAGAGCCACCTTTCTCATTACGTGTAGCCACCGTCACTCAGCGAGGAGAAGCACGTGGGGCTGATTTATTATACACTGAGGGAATTATAAATCTGAAGTAGCACTGTTTTTTTTTTTTTTTTATTGGCCATCATTTTAGAAATGTCATGTAAATCTCAAACTCTTTTAAACATTTTTTAAAAACTTGTGTGTGTGTGTGTGGGGGGGTTGTGTTCATGAATGTAGTACCCAGAGGGACAAGGACAGGCATTGGATCCAGGAGCTGGACTTGCAGGCAGTTCTATGCTGCCACTGTGGGTGCAGGGAACTTAACTAAGGTACTTTGGAAAAGCAGCGTGCCTTCTTAACCACGGACAGCTCTTCTGCACTCAAATTTCAAATCTTTCTCACACATTAAGTTCTAATCTTTCCCACACATCAAAAATTATGTATGAGTTGCTAAGACAACTAATAAATGCACTGAAAGTAATTTGAAACTTGGGATGCTATAAGTATAAAAGAATGATTGTTTTTATTTCCTTCTGTCTTATTGTTTTTCGTTTTAATGTGATCAACACCATGGTCCAAACCAACTTGGGGAGGCAAGGGTGTGTTTGGCTGACAGGTTACATTCCACCTTGAGAAGAAGTCAAGATATAAACTCAAGCAAGTTGGGTCCTGGAGGCAGGAACAGAGGCAGAGACCATGGAGGGAACACTGATCACTGGTTTGCTCAGTTTGCTTTTTATGCACCCCAAAACCACCATCCCAGGAACAGTACCACCCACAGTGAGCTAAACCCTTTCACATTAATAATCCCCGAAGAAAATGCCCCATTGGGTGGAGGTATTTCGTCAGTTGGGGTTC
Source organism: Micromys minutus (assembly GCF_963924665.1). Classification (NCBI taxonomy): domain Eukaryota; kingdom Metazoa; phylum Chordata; class Mammalia; order Rodentia; family Muridae; genus Micromys; species Micromys minutus. The sequence goes on from NC_137959.1 coordinate 14,063,676, forward strand.
TTCTTCCCAGATGACCCTGGTGTTTGTCAAATGGACAAAAACCAAAACAAACAAATGGATACCCCCACCTCCGAAACAAACACACAAAGAAACCACCACAAACAACAACCCAGAAACCAGAATACTTTAATCTTCAATGAATTAGGACAATGGCTTCAGTTTTTACCATCTTGACTTAAAAATTTAACACCATTTCTAAGTATAAAGAATTAAAAATGGCACCTGCCATTCCAAGCATGGAACAGTCAATAAAACCTTGAGCCTGTGCCTCCTCCCGCCTTTTTTAGAAAAATACTGAACCTAATATCTAACCTTAGATTTAACAAATAAGAGCTGTGTATTTTCCAGGTGAACTGAGGTGTATGTTAATGATTATCCCAAATTTATTACCATGGCCAACCAGCCAAGGCTTAAGAGAAATATTGTATGTTAAGAATTAAAAGTATTACTTGTGATGTTTGGATAAACACAAAATCAGCCTATTCCCCAGCTTCTTGCCAAGGGTGGCCCTTTAATAGCCTTAAAAAAAATATGTTTCCCAGTGTAGTTGCTTTGATATTAATTTATTTAGGGCTTTTTTCCCTCTAAGGTTAAAATTATTTCCATAAAGACAATTAGCTAAGTACCAGCACAACCTGCCTTGTTTATATTTTATGAAAAAAAATTAAGTCAATTTTAAAAATATTTCTATGGGGGAAAATGGTTGGATCATGGACTGAATTCAGGGGGAAAAGGCTTGGAGGGAAGGTCTGGAAGGTGTTCCTCAGTTACTTGTGTAATTGTACTCTTTCCATTTACGGGGATCTAAGCAATGTCCATGTAGTTTTCACCCGTGGGAGTCCAGCTGACCGAGGGATGGTGAGACCACAAGCCAAGAGCTGCTCTCCACTGTCCCGGGCATGGGCGTGGTTACCAAGTCCACAGAACTGTCTGTTCTTCAGAGTCTTCTGCAGTCTTCAAGATGTGTGGATCAAGCTGCTTGCCCATGTTTCGGGCATCTTTTCTTAACGTTTTCATTCATTTCCCACCCCCCCCCCCGATTTGGCTCTAATTCCACACAGGCATTCATTTTATCAGTGTGTTTTCCAAATCATCCCGCCTGCTACAAGGGGCCATATTCTATTCAGTCTAATTGGGAAATCGCTATGACAGCCACCAGTGACAGTGGGTTATGGACGAGCTGGTTATACGCGTGGTATTATCAAAGGTCAAGGCTGTACAGCTAATAGTGGGGGAAAGTGGCAAATGAGGCTCCAGCTTTCTAACTTTAAAGAACTTCCTTTCTGCTGCCTTCCAACCTCCACTCTTCCTGTTTACTGCAAGCTGCTCTCTTCCTCAATCCAGGCCTGCACTCTTGTCCAGCTCCTATAGGAACTATGCTCCTATATGAGGTTTCAAATCTCTGAAGGCAGAGCCTAGAGCTGCATCAGATATGCTGGCAAACTTGCTGTGTTTATAATGTCCTTAGTAGGAACTAAGTTCCTACTTTGTTTGTAGATTTCTTTAGATATTTCCAAGCACTGTCTGAATAAATCTGTACGACACTGTGGTAGCAAACATCCTCTCACTTCTACCTTACACACGGAACAACCTACATTTAACAAGGTGCCTTGTCCAAGGACACCTAGCCTTTCTGTCACAAACTAGCATTAGAATTCAGGCCTTCTTTTTGGGATGCTCCACGCTCATGAGTTTGATACTCTCCCGTGGATCTGTGTGAGTATGGTAGAATTGTCTGGATTGAGCGTTGGGAAGTGCCCAACACTATTGGTTCTGAACCAGATGCAAGCTTTCTTTCTGGTTTACCCTGAAGTTCTTCAAACAAACCCTGCCCAGGGCAGACTTAGGAATTGTACCACATGGCTTCTTGGTTTCAAAGAATGAATGCTCAAATTTGTTCAAAATTCTTTTTATGAAAAACGGTTTTCTCTATGGTATAATTTTCGATAGTTTTCAATGGAGAGGGGAAATCGGATCAACACATCACCTGTGTTTATTTTGTTTTCCCAGGCCATTTTTGAAAGAAGTGTAAAAGATCTTTTTTTTTTTTTCAAATGTTAATCTTCAAATTTCTTCTGGGGAATATAATCTTGAAGTCAGCTTAACTGCAACCAATACTAAGTTTTCATTTTTTTTCACAAGAAAACAAAACAAGCAGCAGAAAGATAATTTACCAGGGTAAGTCTCTCTTTGCTAATCCTATATCTCTGTGATGTATTTTAATGCTGCTTTATTTCTAGTCAACCACATGGGAGCTCTGGTCTGCAGGGATACTGGTTTTCCATGGGCCACACAAAGATGCTACAACTTGGGCCTTGATGCTTGGTGTTAATTATTTGTGCTGAGTTGAGTATCTTTCTATTGGTTGCAAATCTTGATCATGTGCTGAAATAAGGCACCTGATTACTTAATTTCTTAGAAAAATCTGAAGCTGTCAAATGAACATATTAATATCTCACTTTCAACTTACCACATTTTGAAGGTGTTTTGAAAGCTTCTAAAACCTCTGAAATTAATATTAATATATTCAGTTAAACTCATAAATCTGGAATTAATATTAATATATTCAGTTAAACTCATAAATCTGGTATAACATAAACTGTTATATATATATATATATATATATATATATATATATATATATATATATATATATATATATATATATATATATAAAACTCTTGATTTCTAGTAACTGAAAAAGGGAATCTAAGGAGCCTTCTTATAGGCATCATCTCTACTTTCTGTGTTCCTTAAAGATACAGATTTAAAAGTGAACAAAAGCCTTCAGAATGTGTGTGTCTAACTTAAAATCATCTATGATTGTTAGACCTCAACTCCCAGAAAGAATCGTGACCCAACACACCATGTCTCTCCTCATTTGGCTTCTTTTCGTGTTTACTTTTCAGAGTCAGTGAGAAGGGAGCAGTGTTGTAAAACTCTGAAGAGATAGGCACAGAGAGCAGTTTGCAAAAGGCATTGCCCGAAATCTCTCTCCGGAGAGAAGTGACTCAGTGTGGTCTCAGGTTTGGGTCTCTTCTGCTCACCGATTCTTCCATCAGGAGGGAACTGGGTTTCTATGCAGTTCCCAGAAACAAATCCACTTTCTTTCTACACTGGCCAGGGGCCTCTCTACTAGCATGCAACTCTAGTGCTCTGACCTGAAAGAAACTTTAGGGGTCTTCATGAAAAACACAATTGCCCCCCCTTTACTGATGAAAATTCCTTGGGATTGAATAATTCCTTGGGCTAATGTTTGAATTAGCAGTGAAGTCCAAAGGGCAGAGGTTGGCAACACAGGCACTTGTCATCACTCTGGCAAGTCCAGGGCCATGTGTGCACAGATTAGCATCTGCAGCCCTCTCATGTATTTTACTCTCAATGAATGTGGCTGTCATTTGTCCCCCTAGGGGCCATGCTTCTTCCCACCCTCAGATGCTGTCAGAGGTCCCATTCGACCCTTTAGATTCCAAGGGGAAGTGTTACTGGAATTTGTCCCAGAGAAGTGATCCAACATAAAGGAGACTCGGGGAAGAAACAGGAACTGCAAGGATGGCTTGTTCAAGGGGTTCCGGAGAACAGCATGTCCTACCCTGACTTGGCAGTTTCTGAAGACAAGTGGATTTATGTATTCAGAAACTGACTGGAAGACTTGAACTACTGAGTTGCTTTTCTTCTTGTGTCGGGGGTAGAGGAAATAGGCAATGACTGAAGCTTGAAAGGGGTCCCAAAAATGTTATCCTCTTTGTCACCTAATTGGTTGTGTCTGTAAATCACAAGTGGAGAGCTTTAAAAGTTGCAGGACAGGAATAGGATGCCGATTTATAGGAAGGCAGGTGTGAGACCATTAAAGCCACACGCTTTCCCAGTACTTTTAATCCGTCTGACCAATTACCTGGAATTTAACTTGGGGCAAGTAGCAAAAAACAAGGTTCCTACTGAGTCCGTGTGTCTGTTCAGTGTATGGTGAGCTATGTCTGGTTATTAAGCATAGTTTGTTTCTCTATTCTCCTCCTCCTTCTCTTCCCCACTTCCTTCTTCTCCTCCTTCTCCTTCTCCTCCTCCCCTCCTCTTCCTTTTTCTCCTCCTTCTCTTCCCCACTTCCTTCTTCTCCTCCTTCTCCTTCTTCTCCTCCCCTCCTTCTCCTCCTCCTCCTCCTCTTTCTTCTTCTTTTTCTCCCCCTCCCTCTTTCTGTCCATCTCTGGGGTGACTGTTTATTACATTAGAAAACTGCTTCCTATAATAACTTAAAAAAAGTTAGTGAAGGTCAGAGATCATTTAAACTTTGTGATAGAGCATTTTCAATTCTGAATATTTAAAGGTTCATCAAATCCCTTTACTAGGATTTGTTACTATAAAGGTACTTGTTCTTTCTACCGTCCTTTACCTTAGTGCCTCCCGGAAACTATGGATAGTACTTGAAAGCCTTCACGACAGACGTCTAGTTTAACAAGTGTTGGTCGTCCATCACAAACCAAGTATTCCTTATTCAATAGGATTTGGATAAGAAGTGCTTCTGACTTCAGGGTTTGAAACTGAAATATCTTAAAATGTGACCAACTCCCTAATGTTCCACCTGTCCTCACAGACATAGCTGGATGTGTGCTTGTGTGTTGATGAGCACCTGTCCCGTGAGTTCAGGGGATAAAAATTTTCACTTGTGAAATAATGTCCATGATCACAAAATTTCAAGACTGGAGGCATTTTCAATGGAAGTTTTTTTTTTTGGGGGGGGGGGTGTTAGACCATGACCAAAGCAGTATATGGGAGAAATAATCTATTGGGGTTTAGCACTTTAGAGGGCTAGAGTCCTTTGCCATTGCAGTGGGAACCATAGCAGCAGGCAGGCAGACACGGCACTGGAGCAGTAGCAATGAGCTCACTTCTAAGATATATTTTGGGTTCAGCTCTCTGATGGCAGTTTCTATTACTGAAGGCCAAATATGAAGGTAAAAACTGTTCCTTATAGAAACACTTCAAGAGAGACTTTAGTGTTATCTCCCTATAATGATTAAAAGGCTGAAGAGATGTAGGTGAGGTGTTTAGGCCTTAGAATATGATCTGAGGGGAGGATGAGCCTGGCTTGCTAGGCTCTTGGTTGGGTGACCACTGGTTACCTCACTGAACTGCTTGAGTTGTTAAGACTGAGAAAATGCTTATTCTAAAGTACACATGCAAGGGTTTCATTCAAATTCCAGGAGGCGTGGAGAGAGAGAAGAGATTTGAGACTAATAAGAAAGGCACACACACACAGCAGCAGCAGCAGGAACAGCAACAACAACAACAACAAACCAGGTAGCCCCTCACAACCCAATTCAACTCTCAAGGTGAATTGGGCTTTCAAGAAAAAAAATGGCTAAGACCTGATGTAACTGTGCAGATAGACCCTGGGATGGTCTATTCACATGACCTCCATGGCAGGAGTCAGATGAATGTGGACGCATCTGTAATTGATGATAACGAGTCCCTGCGGTTTGTGAAATCAGCTGCTCTAAGAAAATGAATTTTCTATATGGTTCATGTTGATCCACGTAAATATCAGCTGTATTGAATTTCACTTTTTATTACTATAGTCTTTTGAAAAAAAATACTGCCCTGTGCATTATTTACTTAAAAATATGATTGGCCATTATTATTAATAGTATCATCTTTTATTCTACCCATGTTATCACTCATCCACACTTGGAGGCAGTTGGCTGCTCTAGACTATTGGAGAACCATATAGTTCTCCATATGGTGGGTTTTACTTCTCGGTTGCTTTTCTGCTAAATTCTCTCTTCCTTCTCTTCCCCACTTTACTTCAGCTCTTTTTTCTTCCTTCTCCTCCTTCTCCCCTCTCAGTTTCCCTCACCCCCTTACTCTCTTTGTCCCCTGTCTCTTCCCCTCCATCTCCTTCTTTCCTCCTCTGTTTCTCTTCCCCTCCCTCCCTTTCCCTTTCCTCTTCCCCCTCCCTCTCCCTCCTCCTACCCCCTCTCTTAACCCCCTCTCTCTGCATACACTGAGATAATACCTTCTCCTGCCATTAAGTAGTTAACTGGCAGATAGTGGATGAGGGACACATTAAGTCCCTGCCTTTGAGTGACTCCCTGCTTTGAGCTCACAGTTGTCATTGGTTCTAGTTCCTTTCAAGCCTCTAGCTTCACACTTTTGTATGCTGATTTTTTTTTTCTTTAATCCTGCACTCTCTTTCTCTAACTAAAGTAAGACATATAGTCAGTAATGAAGGCTTAAGGGAGATATGAGGAATTGGTTAGACTTCATGATTTACAACACCGTTCAGCACCTGTCACGATTTAATAATAGAACCAGTACCGTGTGGTGAAATGACACAGGCATTTAGTCTGATATTTACTGCCAGTGTGACCCCAGCCAAGTCAATCCACTCTTTCAGGTCTCAGCAGTGTCATCTGTAAACTGGAACTGTGGTGGTGATTGAATAACTGCCCTGCCTACTGCCTGGCTGTCTTTGTTTATCTTCTGTGACTATAACAAAATACTGGAGGATGGATACTTTATAAAGAAACAAGGTTTATTTGGCTCATTATCCTAGGGACTAGTGAGTCTAAATAGCCTGGCAAGTGTTTAATGAATGCCAAGTGCATAAGAGAGTCTTAACTTACAGTGGTGCTCTCCTGGGAAGTAATTCTGCCACACAAGGGCTTCTCACTGCTGGGAGCTGGGTATGAACCTAGGGCAACACCTAACATTTTCCCACTAGGTACTATCTCTTGAAGCTCCTTGAAATATTGATGGTGTTCTAATGAGCAAACCACATGCCCACCAACCTAGCAACATGTGAACAACTTTTATTATTTTAGAGGTAGAGAAATTGTTTTCTCCATTTCTAAAAATCAAAAGGATTTTCTTTAATTTTCATGTCTGATGATTAAGTAGGGGGAGGTTACTTCAGAGCATTTGAAAAGCACAGACTGAACAAACAGACCCAAATCTGGGCTATTTCTTCTATTTAATTTTTCCCCCTCACAGAAATGACACACTCTATCTAGTAAAATCTATTTCTTAGTCTTTGCCTGAATAAATGTTAAATATACGCATGGAGTAATATATAAACCATTCTCGTCTTCAATAGTTTGTTAAATATAGCCTTTAAAAAAATAAGAAATCATCAAGTGGATAGAAAGGCCCAAGCACAGTAACCAGTTGCTAGCGTGTACCCAGTAAAATAGCTCTAAATTCTATTATGGCTAGCTTCAAGCTGCCAACAGTTCAATAAGTGACTGTTAACATTTCTAAATATCCTTTAAAGTTATCACAAGCCTGTTATTGTGACTTATGAGCCTTTAATCTCTATGGAGTAGGTATGAGGAGAAATGCTCACTAACATGACATTTTCTTCCTAATGGCTACCTTTCTATTCTAGTACCACATGGGGTAAAATGGCCATGCTTTATGTAGGCATACACTTAATACACATTGATACCTTTCTTGTATATGTCATGCTCTACATATCATGATATTTCTCAACTATTATTTTTTTTTCAGATCTCTATCTGTTCTGTCAATCACATATGGTCTAAATTATTTTGACCTTAACATTGTCTAGCTAGGCTTTTTGAGATGGTAGTTCCCTGTGTTAGCAATGCAGTTCCTGGGTGGAGAGAACTGTGTCCCATGTAGCATGTTTTCAGAAAAGATATGGCCTTCATTGGAATGCTTTATGTGGGGAAAACTGAGACTATTAAGAAGCCTTGATGTTCTAAGACGAGTGATCAGAATTTAGTGGACCCAGGCAACATCAGTTCTGCAGAACTGATCCTGAAAGAGATTTTGGATGTATGGATGCGTGTATCAGTCATCTATTACTTCATCACAAACATTCAGAAACTGACAAAGGAGAGACCAAAGTTTTACTAATTCCAGAGAATGCATAGATTGCTGTATCAGTCATTTGCCAGTTGTTGGGATAAAATCCCAGGACAAAAAAAGTACTTAAGGAAGAGTTTATCTTGGCTTCTGATTTCAGAGGCACGAGTCCACCATGGACGAGAGGGATAACGTCAATGCGGTCATGGCTGCAAGGGTGGAAAGGTAAGATTCCATATCTTCAAACGCAAGAACAGAGCAGAGAGAAGGAAACGGAAGCAGTATGGGCTTCCAACTATCAAATAAACCACACTGACATACTTCCTTCACTGTGGCTTCACTTCCTAAACCTCCTCAAACAATGCCACCAACTGGGAAGCAAAGTTTCAGTGTCTCAGCCTCCAGGGTACACTCTCATTCAACCCATTCTACTTGCTTACAGTCTTTACTGTTTTGTTGGGTGCATGCATGCAGCTTTACTGAGCTAAAGACCAGCTCTAACAATTGGACCTCTCTATGTACCTGTCATCTTCAGTAAAGTTTCCTGGTTGAGTCACATGGTGGCAGCAACATTTCAAGAAGGCCATATATAAGATTGCTCATCAAGTTTCTATATGCAACGTACTAATGTCTCATTGTCCAAGGCCTGTCATGTGGCATGCCTAACATTTATGTGATAGGAGACGATATAGGGTCATAGTACTGGTAGCCATGGTTGTTGGGGAAAAGAGATGTCTTAGTTACATTTCTATGGCTGTGACAAATCACCATTACCAAAGCAACATTACACAAAGCATTTAACTTTTAGGTTCATGGCTGTAGATGGTTAGAGTCCACACCAATTATGACAGGAAGCCTGGCAGCCAGCAGGCAGGCATGTTGTTGGAGCAGTAACTGAGAGCTTATATATGGTTCATGAATGAGGGGCAGAGAGAAAGAGAGAATAGAAATGGTTTGAGTTCTGAAACCTCAAAGCCCACCCCTGGTGACACATCTCCCAAAAGGCTACACCTCCTAATCCTTTCCAAGCAGTTCCATCAACTACAGAAAAAGAATTCAAATATATGGGCCCATGGTGCTCATTCCCATTCAAACCTCCACAGGAAATATCAGTTCTACACCAGTATTCTTTTCTCCTTTCCTGATCCAGTCTGGTCATGGGGTTGCCTCCATGGAAATGGAACAGTAAACAGTGCCTATCCAGAGCATAAAGTGAGCTGATTATAAATGCTATTTTTTAGGCAAATCAACCTTCTTCTATGCTTAGCATACATGATTTTATGTACATGTGTTATTTATACACCAGTCCAAAAGCACTAGAGGCTGTAGGCAATCAAAAGCAGATTCACAATTAAGCATGAAAAATACTCAAAGCCTTGAAGGCTAACTTTGTTGTTTTAATTGAATATTAAATTTAACATTGAGCTTCCTAAGAATCAAGGCAAAAAGGGGGAAACATGATAACACACGTGCTCTTCGTTGCTTGCTAAGAGGACGCACGCCGTGTTTTAGGAGTGATCATCACTGTCTTGGCTCTGCATTCATTGATCATCCTAGGAGACTATGTAGTCTTTGAAGCCTACTGAACGAAACATTCCACATACATATTGGAATGGGATGCTGTGAGACCCAGTGGGGATGTGCAGATACAGGACCACCTATATGACAGGAGTATGCAGCTTTCTAGTGCAGACACAGGATCTAGAGAACTCAGGGTTCTTAGTATAATCTAGAACCACAGAGATACAAGCAGAGACATTGGGGCTACTTTTGTTCTTCAGGCACTCCATACAGCTCTGGTGTTTACTACTCCTTTGTTCTAGAATGTTCTCATATGCATCTCCCTTCCTAACTTTAGCCAGAGCTTACCCAAATAACATATATCATAATTCAGTGTCTCTCCCTGGACCCACTATGTCATGTTCATGTTCTCCCTTACCATAGCTCTCTGTTCAATCTTGCTGTCAGCATGCTTTACACTCATAGTGCAACTGGACACTGTAGCAAATAGAGCCATGCCCCTGCCCCGTAGTGTCTTCTTTCTTTCAAAAAAAAAAAAAAATTAAAAACAAATTATTTTATGTGTATAGTGTGTTTTACCCATATGTATGTATGTATGTACATATACATACCTATATGTATGTTTGCTATGTGCATTTGTTAACTGTGAAGAGGGCATCTAATTTCCTGGAACTGGAATTACAGAGAGTTTTGAAGAGCCATGTATTAGCTGGACTTGAACCCAGGTTCTCTGCAAGAGCAACAAGTGCTCTTAACCACTAAGCCAACTCTCCAGCCCAGTTGAATCGTAAGTCACTCCCTCCAGATTGGAGCTTTGACTTCTAGGTAGTCAATGAGATGGTTAAACTTACTTATCAATCTGAGTAGATATAAAATCACCTAGGAAACAAACTTCCAGGCTCACCTGTGAAGGTTTTCCCAGAGAAGCTTAACTGAAGACCCAGAGCTCTCCCTGCATAAAGATAGTACATCCGAAGGGCTGAATGACTGAACAATGAAGAGAAGGAAAAAGCAAGCAGGACCATCATTCCTTGCTCTCTTCTTTCTGTTTGTAACACAGTGTGATCAGCTGTCCCATTGTAGTGGCTTGAATAGGTCCCATAAAATCCTGTGTTTAAATGCTTGGCCCACGGGGAGTGACACAATTAATAGGTGTGTCCTTGTTGAAATAGGTATGTCCTTGTTGGAGGAAGTGTGTCACTGTGCTGGTGGACTTGGAGGTCCTATGCTTATGCTCTGCCCAGTGTGGAAGACACAGTTTTTTTCTCCTGGCTGCCTTTGGATCAAGATACAGAGCTCTCAGATCCTTCTCCAACACCATTTCTGCTTGCATGCTGCCATGCTTACTGCTATGATTATAATAGACTAAATCTCTGAAGCCATAAGCCAGCCCCAATTAAAAATTTGCCTTTGTAAGAGTTTCCTTGGTCACGGTGTCTCTTCATAGCAGTGAAAACCCTAAGATACCCATGTTCCCACCACTAAGCTTTCTCTGCTTTGATGAGCTGTATCCCTTCAAACTGGGAGCCAAAGTAAATCTTTCCTTTTTATCAGGTATTTGGTCACAGCACTGAGGAAAGAAAGCAGCGCAGTCACGAGAATGACAGTATTAGGTGCCTGAAATGCAGATAGAGAAAAAGTGAGTTCAGATTTCTCTTCCAGGAAGCAGGCCCTATATATGTAGACCAGCTCTCCTTGAAGTTAAGCATTCATAGTAACTTAGCAACTGTCTGAGGAGCTGTGTTTGACTGGTACTGTCATCTCATTCTTCTCTCTACCCTCTACTAGCTGTGTGGCTTCTGGAAACTCCCAGCCTTTGTCTTCTTGAAGTGGAAATGGGGACAGTGATTGTGGCCCATTCGTAAAATCGGGAAGACCCAGAGAAGAAGCATTCGAATTGGGACTTTTTCTCCTCCCTTGTTACATTTTGAAAGAGACATGAGTCGGCAAATGGGAGATATAACTGTTTTTCTCCGAAGGCAATTTATTGGAGCACCACAAGGTTATTTGTTTTCTTAACTAGGGGTCATCAGACATGAAGACTAATGAATGTGATTGGCGGCTGGGGGAGCTAAGAGTTTCCCCCTCTTCTCCCAAAGTCTCTTCTCAGACTGAAAAGAGAGAAAGAAGAAAAGTCCCCCTGTAAATTTTATGACTGCAGTGTCAAAAGTCTTCCATCCAAATCGTAGTAAATATTCTAATGAAGTCTGGAAAGAAAGCCATTTGTAATGGCTCGGGGCAGAGTATTAAGATAGCCTGTTTCTAGTTAGTCAGTCATTAGAGAGATCTAACATGCATGGGAAATGGTTTCCTGTTCTAAGTGCTTTAAAACCCAGTTTTAGGAAACCCCACTTCCTGCTGGCTCATTTGGAGACGACAATGTGCCAACTGGTCAGACTTCTCAGATGGCCAAAGGGTTGCCTCTTTGGCTACAATTTCATTCAGCTGCTTCTACCAGGGAGAGCTGGGTTTCCCATCTCATGGCTCCCAACGAGAAGACAAGGCAGCTCCACTGTCCATGGAGGATATCTGGGCCTGGCCACCCCAGGGGCTGTCCTATGCATGGAGCATATTGGGAAGGAATGATCCTACATGTTAGAAACAGCGCCAGAGCCTCCTATCCCAGAGCATTGCCCACATTGCTTTGCTGGAGCTGCTGAGGATGTGAATGACTGCCCTGGCCATGGGAGGGAAAGGGCAACTGACAGGAGAGGAAATGTTTTCAGCTACCTGATGTGCTGTGCATTAAAACGGGATTTTCTAAAATGAGGAAGTTTCAGAGACTTCAATCGGAGCGCAGATGAAAGTATTTGCTAATCAGATCCGTTTGTTTTTTTTTTGGTTGGCGAGGCAAGGGTCAATACTGTACTCAGAAGTGGGAAATTGATGGGTCCAGGAAGACCACACATTTTCTCACCTCCAAATACCACCCTCAACAGCTGTTTGCAGCACAGAGGGCACTTCACAGAATAAACTACCCTTACTATTTTACCCACCAGGACCAAGACATATCCACTTAGGGTCATCAGACTCTGCCCTAAGAAGACACACTCAGGCTTGTTTGTTTGTTTGTTTGTTTGTTTATCTAACTGAGAATTACAGCTAAGTGATTCTCAGAGTAAGGTAACTAGGAAAGAGAGTGGTATTGTCTCATATGACAGCTATACTTGGGGTCCAGTTTTCCAGTGGCCAGTCAAGACCCTCTCCACTCTTGCAATAGGCCCATCAATGGCAGATAATATACCCGTCCTGGGTTTGGTCCATGCATTCTGATGGGACCTGCACAGTGGCTGGACCTCAAGGGACCCTGTGGGTTTCCCCTGTCCTACTGTATCTGAGCTGTCACCGTGGGAAGAGGCATCTAATCTGCTGGAACCATGAGGATGCTGAGAGGCACACTTCTCAGAGCAGCTGTTACCTACCACCCGATGCTCCACTGAGAAGCAGGACTTCCACAGCCAACCTGAAGACACATGAAGTAAGTAAGCTCCTGTGTCTCAGCGTAGTTTCTTACAGTATGAGACCTAGTGGACACACCCCCATTTTATGTACAAAGCAGGACACTCAGATCTTAGTAAAGGTTTCCCCAAAGTATAGGACCTAAACCGGATTGAGTCCAGTTACAAAAGCAGAGATACTTGATTCTTACCAAGAGGGTTAATTGCCTTTTTCCAGGGATCCTTCTATTAATTGGCTGATTTTAGGACGCTTCTCTGGATTTTCTGTTTTTTCTTTAAAGACAGGTCTCATCTTTATGACTGAAACAGCAGAGGCCTGAAACTGGCTTGCCAGCTAGGCAGGGAGAGCTAGAAGGCTGTAGTTCTCAGTCGCTGTCTTAGATCTGTCTAGAGACTATCTCGGGCCTCCAACCATGTAATTTTTGGCCAGGACTTGACTTGGTCTGCTACCCCTCTTTCTACTGTAGTTGATTTCAAGCTAGTGGGCACTTTCATTTTAACAGAGGAAGCAAGCATTTTAAACATCGTCTTCATCAAAAGCAAGGAACCGTTAACGCTGGCTTTTCAGGAAGCAGCCAGGCAGTTGGTATAAATGGTTTGGTTTGCCTAGTACACTGCAGATCATAATCAATAGTTGGCAACCCCTTTTCAGGCAGGCCTGAGGGAAAATGACCTACAGAGGGCACTACAACTCTGAGAGTCTGGCCTGGGCATCAGGGACCTCTCTCTACCCGAAGCTCATCTGTGGGAACTTGAAAGTCTCTTCTCTTTCTCTCTGGAACTTAATTTCTCCATTATAGAAGCAACTGTATCACCCCCTCCTTGCATTTTCCTTCTCTATGGCTGTCAACTAGCAGAAGGCTTCTGAACGTTCAGGTGGTGCGGCGAAGAGTGAACGTGTGTCACATTTCAGGTTATCCGACTGGAGCCTGTGATTTTTCGTGATGTGCTCTGAGCAACCCAGGATTTCATGTCACTGGCGTGGCACAGATACAATTTAGAAAAAGATGAGATTCCTCCAAAGTACAATAACAGTCCTCATTATTTATTTTGTCATCTTATTTAAATAAAGATTGTTCATTTAAAGCTGCATTTGATTGAACAACTGTCCCTTTTAAATTTTTCCTTGACAAAAGCTATGAATTATTAATTTCTGTCATTGTACTCACAGAACAAATGTAATTGTAAGTAAATGTCTTTAGTTTATAAAAAAAATTAAGGAAAGAAGATTTCTTTATAAGAATTAATGAAACATTTCCACAAACCTCTTTGAAATCATCATTCTGAAGCCTTGAACAGTTCTTGGGAATTTCTGTCTCCATCAAAGAGGTCCCAAACTCCACTCTCCCATTGGCATGAAGGTTGAAGCACTTGATTGGGTCTCAGCAGCTGGGAGGTGAGCAGACAAGGATCCGAACCTCAGCCCTGCCCCAGGCTCGGGTCCCATCTGAGATGCTCACTGCTCCTCCTTAGCCACCTTCTATTTCAGAGAGGACAGAGGGTGCCTGTGCCGTTGTTCTCAGGACCATGAACACGTTCTATCAACAACACAATAAAGAAGTTACGCTTTGATTTCTGAAGAAGAAAAGAAAGAGACAGCAGTGCTGGGATATTCAACCTCCGGAATCAGATTGGCATTTGACTTCAGAGACTCATGCGCTGCAACGAAGTCAAAGCCTACCCCTCAGGCTTCACCAGCACTTACTGAGAACCCCCAAAAGGTCTTCCTGCTGCTTCTCCGTGTGTTCCCCCTCCCAGTCTACCTGCTCCTATAATTTCAGTGCAGTGTTGAAAACCTCAAACATCAGGCCTAGGCTCTGATGTAAATGTCCTCGTTTAGTACTGTGACCCAGGTCATAGGGAAATCCTTCTTCCCCTTAAAGTCCCGTGGAAAAGTAAGTCTCACCTCTTCATAGGGCCAGTGTGAAGGGTGAGAGATACAGCTGTCAGAGTATAGGATACGATTTCTTTCTATTTCAATTCCTTCTTCCCTGTGGGAAATCTTTGCAGGGAGGTGGAGACACGTGACTGGGTTAATGGTGCTTAAAGTCTCCCAATCAGATCCCTGCTTTCTCTGTGTCCCTCACTTTCCAGACAGAGGCAGAGCATGTGAGTGGCTTCCTTTCCACACAGCTGCTGCAAAAAGCTCAAGGGACCGGTTGAGGGTGGGAAGGCATCTTTTGCCTTCCGGTTTGAGAGTGGAGAACGGTGTCGGGGCGTGGCTCCTCGCGTAGGGATCTATGGCAGGAAGCAGAGAGAAGACGGTGATAAGGGCCCAGGGTAGAGATAGTCTTCAAAGACCCGCATCTGGTCCCCAACTTCCGCTATTCTGGGCACACCTTTCACGGTTTTCACCTCTCCAAAAATATTGCACTATTCGCAGGGAAAAGCATTCAAAACAGGAGTTTTCGAAGCATATGTTGGACTGAAACCTCAATGGAGTTTCCAAGTCTCTGAAGATGGCAAAGTCACTGTTTGGACAAACACCCGGCATTTGAACCACTAGACAAAGAGTCAGTCTCTGAGCATCCAATGGGAAGATAAGGAAGAACAGCAAACATCCAATGAGAACACAAGGAAGAACAGCCAACAAACCTCTGTGTTCGGTCAGTGAGGTGTAATCTGTCTATATGCATGAGACATAGGCTTCTACAAAAACAAAACAAAACAAAACAAACAGACTGAAATGGGAGACAAGGCTAAGCGCCACTATTTTCTGGGACTACTACAAAACAATTGTGTGTGTGGTAGGGAGTGTTGGGTGCTAGATGGTTTCTGACTTAAAAGATGTGAGAAAACGTTTACATCCAGAAAATTCTGTGTTTGTGGGTAATTGAAATAACTTAATGAAGGAAAGAGAAATTTTCTGTCTGGAAGCTACCAGAATGTTCTGAATTCAGTCAAACTTTATTTCAGTGTATTACCCGCAAGAAATGCTGGAGGAGAGAAGGAGCGTGAATGCTAGAGACCGCTTCTCTCATGTTCCCGCCTTCCAGATCTGAAGGCCTTTGAACATAAAAACAGAGATTAAGGAGAAAGGCACATTCCTATGATTTACTCCAATGTGCATACTTCACTGTATGCATAAGAGAGGCTCCAAATCATCCCCAGACCAACACACCATCCTCAGCAAAGGGACCCTCTTAACTCCATCACTGAAATCTCCATTAATCTCCCTGATATATAGATGTCAGGGTTTTCTGGCCGTTGAAACGTGAAACACGACATCAGCTGGGGATTACGTTTCAAGCCATAAAGGCCGTGTTTACTTGCTGGTTCTGTTTAAGAATTTCCCCCTAACTATCATTTTACTCAAATGGCCTCCCATTTTATGAGAAATAAAGTTAGAACTAATAAAGGCAGGCCCCTTCTGAGCTCGGCATGACATCCAGGCTGTGGCCATCTTTGCTGTCGCAGAATACTGAAACTATTCAGTGACGACTGTGAACGGCTCCTGTTCCCTGTTGACAAAATTAGCAGCACGGGCTAACGTGGAAACAGAATGTAAACATGGGAGAAGGAGTCTGAGGATTAATGACAGACGCATTAAGAGTCAGAGGAAGAAGCCAAACTGCAAAATGCAGGAAAGTCCCAGGCTGAAGGTCTCTTGACTGCTGCTGGGTACTTAGACACCCGAGGGAAAGCTGTGGCTATGCAGTGCTGGCATCGGCTCCACTTTTCTTTGTTGCCCAACAGGCAGCTTTGGGCCCCAGAAGAGTCTCTGTTCCTATGTGAGAAAGGAGACCTCAAGCTTAAGATTTCTGAGGGACAGGAAGAGCCACGACAGGAACCCAGTCCTTAAGATTAGAAATGCTAGTAACCTGCTGTTTGTGTTCAGCAAATTCTTTCCTAACTTTCTCTCTCTAACATCAAACCCCAACTCTGTGACTCCTAAAGGCCCCCAGAATAAGAATTTTCTCAGAACTCTGGTTTCCCAGAAGGATTTTCTGGATTCTGTGGAAGGCAGGCCACATGTGCGTCTATGTACAGGTGAGGCAGCTGCCAGAGTTGTTCTGCTGTAGCAGCTTTGGGTCCACCTCCCACCATATGCTAACTGCAGCGCCAGAGCATATCTGTTAGAACAACGTGATAAAGTGAGGGGAGATGTTTTGACTGGGTACTTCAGAGGATTTCGTTGCTTAGGTGGGACAGCCATCCTGGAGGTCTTGATGGACCTAGCACATAGCAGAGGCTGTTCACATCATGGTAGACCAGGAAGCAGAGGGTGGCTGGAACAGGCTTCATCTCTCAAGGGCTCAATCCTAGTGACCTGCTTCCTTGGGGTAGCGTCCTTCCCACACCATTCCGCCATGACTCCACCCTCCTAGGATCAGGTCTTTGAACAAAGCTTATGGTGGATAGCCCAAACTCAAACCATAGCACATCATCAATATCTTTCCATTTCTGTTCTTTTTTTTTTTTTTTTTTTTTAGCAATGACAACCGGTGTTTTCCTTTAGCAGCACAGATTATTGTCTTCTCTTTACCATTACACTTTATATGACGGGTCTGTTCAGTTGAAATAATCCTGTAAGACAGTGCTTCTCAACCTGGGGGTCATAACTCCTTTGGGGGTGGAAAGATCCTTTCACAGGGGTTGCTTAAGCCCCTCAGAAACAGATTTTTTTTTTAACATTATGATCCAAACAGTAACGAAATTACACTTATGGAGAGTCAAAAAAAATAATTTCATGGTTGGAGGTCACCACGCTATGAGGGATTACATTAAAGGGCCTTAGGAAGTTTGAGAACTTTAGTCTAAGCAGAGTAAAAAACAGCAATGCTCTTCGGAACTGCCTGCCATGGAACACAAAGATGTCCAACCTGTACCCCAACACATCAAGGAACATAGACTCATGAGTCTCATAGAACATGAGACTTAAAAACATGGCTGCAGATAACACACAAGGAAACTGCCTGACTGATTTCATTCTTTGAGGGAAACCCAGTGACACCGTGGGGCATTGTACTGTGTTTGTCTGAAGGAGCTCGGAGCCTCAGCATTAGACACCACAGTCCTTAGGGTGATATGCGGCCTTTGATGAGATTCCTGTAGGGTTAAGTTGCCATTGAATCCTAGGGACACCACCAAGGAGCAGGAAATGAAGGTATGAGATGGAATCTTCATCTCACTCCAAGGACGAAGAGTTCTGTAAATGCTGCAGATACAGACAAGCCATCATCACAGAATCCTGGTTTTTAGACAATAAATGAATGGGATGATTTAATGAAAATTTCAGTGAGATTTTGAAAGTGCCAATTGAACTGAGTCAATTGTCCATAAATACTTTTTGAGGGGTTTGGACCCAGATGCCTAGTGAATGTTAGGTTAGCAAATCCCTTGGAACCAAAAGCACTGTGAAGAACGTCTCTGAGACACGAGTCAGGGTGATATGAATTCCAGAGTTGATGGACTTTTAGCTGTGCGTATCAAGTATGCTACTCATGAATATGAATGCTTTCAAAAATTAACCTAAAGCAGAAGACAAAGGCGATAGGCCATGTAAACAGTGCTGCAATGGGCACTGTCACTGTGGCTATAATTCAGGGGTAATCAATGAGACGCCATTGGGAGGCATTCCGAACATGGAGTCAATATGCAGAAACTTTTAATATAAGCCTAATTATGACTGTCTCTTTGCACGAAACTGAAAATATTGAAAATGCTGACATTGGGGAGGTGCCCTTGGACCAAATCTTCTGAAGTCAATAATCTATTATGATTTTCATTTTGGAGAAATAGTGCTATTATTTCAAAAGATCTGGAAAATCAATTTGGCCTTCAGCATATCTGTGTAATAATGACATCCTAATTAAAAATCCCAATCTGAAGACTACAAAGGATGAGGTTTAATCTCTAATCAATGAGCACCAAGTCCAGAAGTTATAGATGCAATCACCTTATTTTTTAATGAACTTTTTTTTTCTCTCCTCAGATTTGGTCTGCCTTTCTCTGTATTTTTGGTAGCCCTGTCTGTGTGGAAACACATCCCAGGAATCAGAGACAACTGGGTGTAACAAGAATGTAAATTAGAGCGAGATGCATCAAAGAAAACATCTTCAGACTCATGTGGGTTTCTTTTTAATTGGAATTTATAATTACCCCTAATTACAGGACATATTTTACATGTTCCCTTCGAGAGGCTGAGAAGGGGTGGAGCCCTGTCCACTCCAGTCACAGGAGCTGTAACCTTGACATTTTAATTAGATATTATCTTGAAATATGTAAAAGAGATTTAATACTCAGCAAAACATATCACTGATTGTGCAGTTTACCCAAGAAAATAACACGATACACAATTTGAAAAATAATCAGCTCCTCGGGAGAACTCTGGAGGGTAAAAGCAAGAAGACACTTCATCCCTGAGAACACAGGTTTTTCTATTTTTTTTTCCAGGCACAGCCCCTTCTCTGGAGTAGCCCAGTGTCAGTGGCCTAAGATGAGACAAAGGAGGTGGGGTTAAATGATTTATGTCTCCTGTACACCCATCCTGCAGATAAAAAGGGAGGTCAGAGGAAGGTCAAGAATCTTTTCTTTGAAAGGAATTTCTGGTACCCTATTGCTGGCTGCTAGAGTATGATTGAAACAGCCCCTGAGCTTCTCTTTTTTAACCAGTCCCTGGCCTCTCATGCTTCCATGCAACAGCAGTATGGGACAGAGCACAGGCAAACAGATAGATGTCTCTTCTTAAGCTAACCTCCCTAGATTATTAGCCTGGACCCCGATGAGCGGTGCACTGTCGTATCCAGCACTGGAGAGATGTAGGGAGGACATAGGACCAAGAACCACAGAGTTCTCTTCATCAAGATGAAACCTTATATTCTTTCAGAGTCTCCAGCGCTTCCCTAAGATTAACATCTTCTAAATCTCCCAGGACTTGAAAGAGGAAGGTTGGTGGTGAAGGGGAGTATTGATTACTATGAAGATCTAAAGCAGTAGTTCTCAACTTATGGATTATGATCCCTTTGGGGGTCAAATAACCTTTTCACAGTGGTCACCTAATATCATTGGAAAACACAAATATTTACATTATGGTTCACAGCAGGAACAAAATTACAGTTATGAAGTAACAACAAAAATAATTTTTATGGGGGCTATTCCAACACAAGAAACTGTGTTAAAGGATCATGGTGTTAGGAAGGTTGAGAACCATGCTCTAGAGTGTAGACTCTGCCCCTAGTATTCCTTGCCATATCCTGGAGTGTCAGCATAAACTAAAATGTGTATTTAAAGTATGGCTTAGTCAGGCATTCTATGATTTGAGGTTTCATTGTCCACTGAAGAGCTCACTGCCAAGGTCAGTATGGAATGTGGAAGTGATTGAATGGAGTTCTCCACATAAGCCCTTCACACCAGGCCTGGCAGGCATCACACACCTCATCCAAGACCCAGCAAAGAATGGATGGCCTCTGTGTTGGAATCAGGAACTGCTTTTGCCTATGAGCCCAGTGATGATGTTATCCATAGGTGACTGGGACCCCCAACCCCTTCATCTGTTGCCATGGCAATGGCCATACATTCCCAGCATACATTTGGATTAGATCCCACCTTTACCTGTGAGCAGTGATGACAGAGTTTAACTAAAAAGCAGACCCTTCCTTCCCCCCTTTCTTCTTTCTCCCTCTTTTCCTCTTTTGTCTCCATCATCTTCAATAAACCTCTTCCATGAGGAACCATATTGGCCTGGTGTGGTCTGTCCAGAGGTGAGCGGCGATTCTATCACAACACTGCATTTATTAACTTTATGTTGCTGTAACCAAAATGACCGACAGAAACAGTTGAGGGAGGGAAGGTTTGTTTGGCTTGTGGCTTAAGAGAGAGGTCGGTCCTTTGTATGTGCTTGTGGGCACACCTCAGTCTGTCATTGCTGTTGTCAAATGCAAGTGGGTTATGAAAGACAATCAAAAATGGGTACAGCCTTCAAAGTCCTGCTGATCCTTAGCCTTCTAAAATATCAGACCTGCTGAGGTATGAGTGTTAAAAATATGAGCCTTTATGAGCATCTCATTTCCATGTCAGGTCCAAGGTCATGGCTGTCTGTTTGCCTGTGAGGTGTTCCCTGGGCACACATGTCAATGGTGTTTTCCAAAGGTCATTCAAGAGCTGTGTCAAGCCATAGAATCTGGTCAAGGTTAGGGAGCTCAGTGATTGAGGGTTAGGGGATGCCAGGTGACAGAATCATATGGAAACATGAGGGCCCTGAATCTGTAGAACTTGACCACATGTTTTATCACAGGAGACCTGACCTCATTGTCTTTTCACAGGAGGCCTGGTCCAGTTGTTTCCTCACAGGAGACTCGAACCCATTATCATCTCCGATCCCACTCTCCTGCCTCCATCTGGAAAGCAGAGCAGTCACATTGGTATAGAGCCCAAAATCTGAAACGAGCACTGGAGGAGAGGGCAGAGGAAAGGCCGACCTTCAGGGTATGCCCATATTCTGTACCCTGACGTAGCACATACTGCCCTCCCATGGGAAGATATTGCTGAGTCAGAGGGTAAAAGACAAGGGTCTCATCCATGAGCATCATCATCCTCTTCTGCCATGCTGGCTCCTCACATGCCTTTTCCTCCCACAGACAGCTTTGCAGAATAGAGACTGTGGCTCTGGGTAACTGATGCTGTCCATCTATGGGTTCTAGTACCATGCCACCTCCTTTTCATCATCTGCAAGGTGATTGTTCTCTGGGGGAAGGAAAGCCATATAGCAATTATTGGAAGAAGATGTAGACAGATTTGTTCATTCTCTCCCCTATTCCTGCTACCTTCATGGGCTGTCCACCCCACATCATCCACAAGGGAAGCTCTCCCACACTGAGAAAATGAAAAACCATTCTGGGGAGGGGGACGGAGGGTGGGGGCACATCTCCCCAAAACACTCTGGTTTCTAGGCTTTGACTGCATTTTCTGAATTCACCTCAGCAGAATTTTCTGTGGATTTCAGATCATCCTTTATTTCCAATTACACTCTTGTTCACATTATCGATTTGGAGGATACAAATGTTGAATGACAAGAAAGGCAGAAGAAGGAGGGAGGGGGGGTAAAGAATTCCATTTTGCCTGAAGGAGAAGATACTGAAACGCCACCCCGCACAGCATCTCCGAAGCGTTCATCAATGTGGCAGAGGCTGGCTCAATTATCTTTGTGTCAGATGATTATCTGAGAGCTTAATTTAATCTCCATTATCCTCCCCCGTCATATTTCAATTAAATCTGCTATCAGAGTGTTAACACATCTTTGAACCTGCTATTTCTTCAGTTAATTTTCCACTAAGAGGTGCTGGAGAGTAACAGATGTCATAATTATGCAGTTATTAAGTGTATCTGACACTTGTTCTCTCAGTGGTCGGGGTAGGAGCGTTGGAAAATTAATCTGATGGCAATATGCTTCCGTTGTGATCCGTAACACCACTGCAGGCTGGGGGCTGTCCTCCTGCTGTTCCCAAGGCTGCCGCCAGGAAAGACACCGGGTTAACGGAGTGTGCGTCGGGTCCCTTTCACTTTTGTGCATCTGGTGATCTGGATGAGTTCATTAAGCCAAGGAGACGTTCAGAGGTGGGTTTGATTTTTCCTCCATTCTGCAAGTCCTCAGGAAGTAGAGCAGACGGATCTCAGTGCCCTGGGAAATGGAGATGATGATATGATGGACAGCGTTAGCTTTGACTGTCCAACCATACACTTCGGCTGGGAGTTGGCTATGAGCTACGCTCTTGAACACACCACATTTTCTCCCTGCACTTTGGTTCCACAGTGAAAGAGCAGGTGGTTCCATAAACCTCTGCAGCTTCCAAGCACTTCATGAAAGTCCATACAAGCTAACCATCTTCTCTCTCTTGCACATGCATGATAGATAGAATATAGAGTAAACAGAGAGTAGACAGACGATAGATACTTAAGTTTAATCTTAAATATCCATCACAGTAACAAGCCCATGGCACACCATTCCTTTCTGACCTTGTTTTCTGGTGTTCATGATCTGAGGTCTATCATATAACCACATGCTCCCATGATGCTCTGCCTTGTCACAGTGCACATTACCACATGCTCCCATGATGCTCTGCCTTGCCACAGCACACATTACCACATGCTCCCATGATGCTCTGCCTTGCCACAGTACACATAACCACATGCTCCCATAATGTTCTGCCTTGCCACAGTGCACATTACCACATGCTCCCATGATGCTCTGCCTTGCCACAGCTCAACAGACTAACCAACCACAGGCTCAGTCTTCAGAACAGTGAGCCAGAAAAAAAACCTCCTCCTTGAATTTGGCATTCAGGTGGCATTTCTGTCACAGTAAAACAAAGTTAACTTGCACAAGTATTTTTTCTCTTGCTCCTCTTCCTCGTTTTTCCTCTCTTTCTCGGACACACACTCTTTTCTGGCTGTTTACATTTGCATAATTGTTCAGTTTGAAGTCTCCGTCTGCAGCGCATAACCATTAAGACCAAATGGTCATCAGAACTTTAAAATCACGATTCTGACATTTGTTAATTAGTAACCTCAGGTAGGTTTTTTCCCAAGAGCATAGTGAAGATATCACAAAAGTAGTTTAAAAGGATCGAGATGATTAAAGAAAATATTATATTTGCCATTGGCTATTTGTGTACTTGGCTCATGTATAGGAAGGTGCTGGAAAATATACAGGGAGTTGAGGTTAGGAATAGATGTACAGACTAGACAATGACTCAGTGTCTTTGAGAATTTCTTTCTGGTCTGATGTAGGGTTTCAAAAACTAAAACACTACTGTGTCCATGAAGACTATCGAGTAGAGCAGCTCATTGTGTTTATGGCCTTCTGTCCCCAAGAATTTCCAAGACGGTTTGGGCTCCCATAGATAACCTGTAGAAAGAATGATAGGGACCATAGGCTTGCCTGAACTGTGTCTTTTAGAGCTCTGTCCTGAGAAAGAATGTGATCACTGCTAACTATCCCAAATGTCACTGCAGGTCCTTAGCAACCATTCTTGGAAATGCCAATTTACTTGCATCTCTTCTTTCTGCATCCAGAACTCAGTGGTCTGAACCTCTTGATGTGTAGTTCTTAGCCTAGAAATTGAGAGGAAGCTGCTGGAGGTTTTTCCAGCCATCTCATCCTCACGCAACATCCAAGTGTTGAGATACAGAATTGCCACTCCACCATAGAAATGAAAGACACACTTCTTCACAGAGCATTTGAGAAGCATCTCCCAGAAGGTCTCAGACCAAGAAGGAAGTCCTAGAAATGCCTAGGTCAAGAATCTGTAATGGGTTAGGGCCTCTGAAGTTGGAGTATAGTGATGATCATTACTCTGGCTTCCCTCTGTCTACATGTTGAGTCAGGGAGATGCAGATTGTGTGTGCATCATTCACACTTCAGTGAGTTTTAGAGAAGCTTACAAGGCGTGGATTTAGAGACAGCAAACATGAGGAATGCACGACCTTTATTTCAGAGGGCTCCCATGCCCAGCTCACCACTGTCAGGTCCATGAACCCAAATGTCCTCTCCAACCCTGCCTCATGACTTGCTTTCTTCCTCAGACGCCTCCCTCTTTCTCTGACTTTTCTCTTTCTCTTTCTGCTTTAGCTTCTTATATTATGCAAAGCAATCGAGCAAAAGACTGCTCTGTGGAAGGTTTCATCTACAAGAAATTACTATTTTTATGTTCCCTCCCTTAGGGTTTGTTCAAACACAATCCATACTTTTGTGGGCATTTTTTTCCCTATAATATTTGTAGCCAGAATGTGGAACCGGCTTCAAGAAAATTAAACAGAACAAGGGAAGCCATGTGCCCCAAAATTAAAGGAAACACTCAGAGTGGCAGTAGGCGCCCAACAGGACAGCAGACTGTGCCAAGCAGCCAGTGCACAGCCAGAAAACATGCCAAGCCTCCCTGATTTGCAAAGGTTTTTTTCCATATTTAGGTAAATTAATGTAATTATTTAATGCCTCCTGCAATGGTAATAGGATTGTGCTTGGGCCCTTTCGACATATGGTGCTGGCAATTGGATCCTGTTTGAGGGAGGGAGAATGAAAGGCCAGATCGCAGTTGCTGGTTTTGATGTTGGAGGTCTGCTTGGCCCTTGGCCGGTTTGGGGTGTGAACGAACTGGGCCAATGGATTACGGTTCCTTTCACAAGCCAGTGGGCACAGCAGGCACATATGCCACCCACTGCCATGATCCATGCTTGGTCCCCAGCAGTCCTGTAGGCTCATTAGGGAAGTCTGGGTTTTAGATTTGGGACCCACCCATGTACAGCCTCTTCCCTAGGAGTTAATGGAAAGGAGGTAACTGAGTTCTTTTTCCTAATCTCCCTCATCTTTAAGACTATCAACCGTTTCAGTCTGTTTCCTATTGCTGCAACAGAATGCTTGAGACTAGGTAATTAGGAAAGAACAAAGGGTTATTTAACTCATGGTTCTGGTCTAGGATCTTGTATGCCATTTGCAACATCTGTTCATCTTCTGGTGAG
This sequence comes from Micromys minutus, assembly GCF_963924665.1. Taxonomy (NCBI): domain Eukaryota; kingdom Metazoa; phylum Chordata; class Mammalia; order Rodentia; family Muridae; genus Micromys; species Micromys minutus. The sequence goes on from NC_137959.1 coordinate 14,088,935, forward strand.
TTGCCTGGTAGTGTTTCAGCTCATGTGGAAAAGATGAGCCCAAGCAAGCACATGCTGAAGAGAAAACACGAAAGGGCCCTTGCCTAATCCACTCTTAAGCTAACTCAGTCCTGAAAGAACAGAAACATACGAAAGGGCCTTAGTTCATTCATGAGAGTTCTTCTCTCATGGCCCAAATCCTACTAGGCCTCACATCCCACCATTATTTTCTTGAGGAGTTAAGATCCCAGAGCATGAACTTTTGAGGAACAGTCCCCAACACTGCAGGACCACGTCTCCATCTGACTCACAAAGGCTACCTCAAAGGCTGTATGGGTCACCCAGGTCTCTAATCTTTCTTTTAATAACATCTTTTCCATTTCAAAGCATATATAGCGTATGGTCCACCTAGACCTGAAAGCTGATATTTTTCTCTTCAGGAACCTTACTTACCGACTGTGTAGTGTATTGCTGTGAGATTTTTTCCCTCCATCTCTTTTTCTCCCAACGCCTCTCTTTCTTACAGAAAGCTATATGATATGAAAAATGAATTTTGTAGCACATTTATTTTTCATCTATTCCTCCATCCACAGGTCAACTGAGGTAATGTGCTAAGTAATAGCTTTTTAAGTCCTGTCTCAGGAACTTAGATCCATGGTGGGGGAGCAGACAGATGTTATGCTGAGGGATATTTACAGACATTGGCAATAGCTCCCACGTTAAGAAGGATTCTGTGGTTATAATTCCGAAAGTGGGCCGTGGGAGAGTACAGTAGTTCTCTTATTGCAGAGTAATGAAGGAAAAACTGTGATACTCCCCAGTCCTGGGGGTCACGTTACATGCTGCTCTAATAATGGATGCTCTAAATGTAACAGCAAATATAATGGCTTCAGCATAGTGAAAGCTTATTCTGCACTCAAAGTCTTCTTCACTGGCTGTTAGCTCACCTCCATGTGCTCCTTCAAGGATCCAGTCTTCTTCCATCTGGGGACCTGGTGATTCCTGCTCATTCCACCTTCCCATAGGAAGCTAGCAGAGGGGAATATGGGTGGTACACACACACACACACACACACACACACACACACAGAGAGAGAGAGAGAGAGAGAGAGAGACAGACAGACAGACAGACAGACAGACAGACAGACACACGCACACACACACACACACAATTCTCAGCATCCTTGGTCAAAAAGAGTCATTAATAACGGTTCATTTTCCCTTGGTGGCAGTCCAGGGCTCCCCTAGCTGCAGGGGACACAGAGAAATGTCCGTCCTAGCTACAGCATGGTTCCTCGACAGCCGCTTCATAGCACCTTCAAAAGTCAGGCAGTCTGTTCAACAAGCCCCAGACTTCTTCCAGTTCAGCCTGCTTGAGTGTCAAGTGCCAGCTTGCCCCTTGACCCACTCCACGCCATTACACAGTTGTGCCCCCATGGTTTGGTTTTTAAGACTGCTATGTGCTAACAGTCTTGCACTATACTTTAAGCATCTGTAGATTGCTTCGAATATCTGATACAAGGCAGTGCTATGAACCATGGTTTCTCTCCATCTACCAGGGTGGAGATCTGCTCATATTTAGTTCAGAAGAACCTGTTAAAGGCCTCCCTCAAGAGAGTTCTAGATGAGACAGGCAAGGATGCTCACATGAGCTGTCCTGGAAGGGGCTCTTAGAGCTGTGGTGACCCCAGGACATCCCCTGACTTTAAACATGTACAACTGGTGTGCTTGGTATGGTAAATCTGTTATGCTTTTTGGAACCTTTCAAAATTTCTCTCTCTTCTCTCCTTTCTCTCTCTCTCTCTCTCTCTCTCTCTCTCTCTCTCTCTCTCTCTCTTTCTGTGTGTGTGTGTGTGTGTGTGAGAGAGAGAGAGAGAGAGAGAGAGAGAGAGAGAGAGAGAGAGAGAGAGGGAGGGAGGGAGGGAGGGAGGGAAGGAGGGTGGGAAGGAGGGTAGGAAGGAGAGAGAACAGCTGGCTGAATCCTGTTCTCTCTTGAGGTATAGACAAGGAGGCTCGATGGTACAGACAACCGACCATTGCCTAGTTCTTAGATCAACCAATCACTCATCCCTCTGGGGACCCAGCATGCTGTTCATGTTCATGCTCTGAGCTCTGCCAGGCGCTGTCAAGAGTGGCTGTTGAGGGAACAGGAGAACAGAGCCATAAAGCTCTTTGGGACTCTACCCTGAGGATAAGTGGGGGACCAGGGCTTTGTTTCCAAACCTCTCGCTGAGACTCGCCTTTACAGCTTCTTGTCTGAAGCTCTGGGCTGCTTCCATAAACACACTACTTGAGCAGCACCTGGCCGCACAACATAAAATTAACTTTACTGTATCTTGTAAGCCATATAGAGTCTTTATTGTACAGGGCCACATCAGATCTTTGCATAAATGCCAGCAGATAATTTTTATCTAATTTCATGAGCTGTGGTTAAACTTTTTTTCCTCTTTTTTAAAATTTAACTCCCTTACTTGCTAATTACCAGGCCTTTCTGCACCTCCACCATTTTGCTACAGAGGCTCCCAGGGGCCTCCCGCTCTGGGGCCAACCCTCCTCTGGTCTCTACAGTCTGTTTCTCAGCCTGCAATCACTTACTTCCCTGTGTCCTGACTCCTCATAGATTCATGGTTCGGTCAGCAGTGGGTAACTTTGCCCACGCTCACATGCTACAGTTGTCGTGACAGCCAGGGAAACAGAGTGAGTCACTGGAAAGGGGAGGCAGTACCAGGTTCAGATCCAAACTCACCTTTCTCTTTCTGTGACCATGGTCAAGTGGCAAGCTCTCCGTGTTAACCCTTCACTGTGGTAAAGTTAACAGAATAGTTTATGACTATCTGCGAGACACCAGGGATTCAGGATCCTGTTAGGATACAGTGACTGGTCTGGTCGCAAAGCCTTAAGACAGCCTAGGTTTATTTATTACTCATCATCCAAGATGGCCATCCTCGCAGAAGGCTGAGAGGAGCTAGGCTTTCATAGTTTTGAGGACTCAGCTTCTGTAGCTGTGGGAGAGGAGATGGCAGAAGGGGATTCAGGAGGCTGTCCAGTGTGGCTTGGGCATGGTTGGCTATGATCTCTGCTCTTATTCTTACACGTGTATACACCGGGTGGAGGTGGGTCCATGGGGAGCTCAGAGCCGCTGTATGGAGGGAAGACTCAGGTATATGGTGACAGCAGACGCTTCAGCAGGGAGAAGTGAAAACTCAACCCTTTCTATCTCTGGAGCCCATTTTCTCTGTGAGTCAGGGCTCCTGCTCTTGCTGGCTTCCACGGTATCATTCATTGCGGACTCTCTTGGTTTGTGCCTCAGGGCCCCTAGGCCTCCCTCTTCTATCACAGTGCACTGTTGCATCCTGGGGAGGAGGAAGAGACTCCGAGTGACCACCAGTGGCAGGAAATGGAGCAGCACGAAGCAGATCCCCCTGTCTCTTTTCTCTTTCCCAGTCCCCAGCATGCAGACCTTCTTGGCAGCCCGGAGCAGCCTGTGCTACCATCCCATAGTGTGTTATTCAGAACCGTAGTGCCCAAAGTACTGCACTGAATAGCTTTGCCCCTTGCATCACCTCATTTGTCTGGGCTTGTTCTTCCCGTTATCACTTGTCCACATTCATACTCTCTTCCTCTCCATCTTCCCCTTCCCCCCTTTCCCTCCCTCTCCCTCTTCCCATACCCCTCCCTCTCTCTCTTTCCCCCTCCCCCTTTTCAACCTTCCCCTCCCTCCCTCTTCCCCTCTCCTCCCCCTCTCCTTCCTCTTTCCTTCCTCTTCCCCTCCCTCTGCCTCTACCCTTTCCTCTCCCTCTTTCTCTTTCCCCCTCTCTCCCCCTCTTTTTCTCCCCTCGCTCTCCCTCTTCCCTTCCTTCTCCCTCTTCTTCCCCTCCTCTCCCTCTCTCCTTCCCTCCCCCTCCTACTCCCTCTTCCCCTCCTCTCCCTCTCTCCTTCCCTCCCCCTCCTACTCCCTCTTCCCTTCCTCTCCCTCTCCCCTCCCCCTCCCTCTTCCTTTCCTCCTCTCTTTCCCTCCCTTCCCCATCTGCTCTCTCAGATCAGAGTCTTGTGCACATGTAGGTACCAAACAGTCGCTGTATCAGTGAGCTGCAAGCCCACCACAGTGTCTAATCTTAATTCCAGCAATTGTGTTGCTGTTGTTTTGTTTCATAAGTGGCTGGGACTGAAGGTGATGTTCTGCCATTGATCATCGATTCCACTTTGGTTTGTCACACTCTCAAGTTTCTTGTACTTCTTTTAATTTTGGCTATTTTGGGGATCGAACCCACGGCCCTATGCTTAGTTAGCCAAGCCCTCAATGAACTGAGGCACCTATCCAGGTCCCAAGTTTCTGAATATTGAATATTTTCTGATTCTAGCAAAATTACTGGACCTGAGCTCTTATAAAGAAAAGAGGAACATAAAGCTAAAGATCATACAATTGGACACTCAGGGGCATGTCGCCCACTATCTGCTCAACTCTGTGAGCAACACCCTTACTGGGACAAGAAATGACAAGGACCACATGCAGGGACACCAAGCACACAGAGGGAATTTGTGTTATCACCCAGCCCAGGACTACATTAATTCTTCATGAAGATGGTACCCCAGTGAACTGAAACCATCCCACGAGGTCCCGATTTTTAAAGGATTCACTACTTCTCAGCCGTGTCACAATGGGACTGTGCTGGGAGCATATGAACTCTTGGGGGACACATGAAGCCATTACAGTGCTGCTATTCCTTGGGGTTTCTGTATGAAGCAACTCTCGCTGTCTGTCGTCTGAAGACTGTTCTCAGGGCTCTTCCTTCTGCACGGGACCATCTTTTCTCTAGAACTGAGTCCTGCCTTTATATTTCTCTATTTCAAACCTCTCTCAGATGCCTCTTCCTCGGGCAAACCTGAATGAGCTCATGCCAGCTTCCGACAGAGCCCTGATCCTGCTTCTGCAAAGTCCAAACTCCATCCCGCTGCCTTACGCTGTCTGTAATTATCTATTTGTGTGACTCTGTAAGCCACACCTGTTTTCCTTGTCTGATTCTAAGCTCAACAGTGCGTAAAATGACATTATTCCATTTTGTTTCCACACAGTTGCCAGCACCTGACACATTCCACACAAGGAACTTCAAGAAATATTTGCAGAGTTTTCTAGTAGCTGCCCCACAGGCCTCATTTGCCCTTTGACCTGGAATTAGATGACACACACTAACAACAAGGGCCTCCCCATACAGCTTGAAAATCTCTGTTCCCTGGGTTCAAAACACTCCTATTTTGGAAGCATTTGCCCTTTAACTTATTAGTGGGATATTCTGGGGTTGACAGGAAAGGGTCTCATAGTGCTCAAGGACCTGTGTCTTTTCCTACCATAGATGAAATGACATGACTGGTAAGCATGCCTAACAAGGACATTGAATGTTGTTTAGACTCCCGCCCGCCCCTATCTCTCCTGCTCATGGGTCATGTATGGTTAAGTGTTCAAGTGCACATGTGTGTGTGTGTGTGTGTGTGAGTGTGTGTGTGTGTGTGTGTGTGTGTGTGTGTGTGTGTGTATGTGTGTGTGTTGGAAGGTGTGTCTGGAACTTTTTATAAATTCAGTACAGGTCTCCTCATGACTTTATGGTGGGGACTCAGATAATACGTGAGAGACTGGGCTCTGAAAATGATGGATGGTCCTGTCCATTTTCGATTCCAAAACTCTTCCCAGATCTTTGCTCAACCCACCCCTTCGGCTCCCTGGTGTTGTGACACCCTATACATCAAAGAGGACAATCAGAGAGAGGGAACTTTGTATCTAAGACTTGCCCTCGGACTTACGCCCCAGCCGTGAGTACTTCTTGTGGCTGAAGAGACAGGTAAGGCTCTGTCCATTCCTAAATCACTTTGCCAGTTCCCAGCTTCATTTTACAACAATGGCTACCTCTCTGGTCTGAGGTCAAGGGATCTGTCTTGTGTAACTTTCTTGTAGGACCAGGCATCTTACTGGCAGATGGTTGTTCGGCAATCAGCCCAGTGCCCAGAGAGAAGTTGGTAACAAAACAGTTTTTGAGTATATGTGAGTCCTGTCTCTTCTCCTCTTAGTGTGCTTTTGCAGAATTCCTGTTATGTGGGCTATCCCCACAGCTCTGGTCCAATACTTACACCTCCAACGGGGCACTTGTGCATGCAGAAACTTCTGCTAGACATTCTATCTTTAGATATAACCCTCTCCATCCTCCTAGTTGCCCTGTGTGATGGCTGTGTGAAGTCAAAGCAAATCAATGGCAAAAGCTGGATTTGAACTTTCCCCTGTCCCAAACCACCAAGCCCACTTCTACCACTATTTCCTCTAAAATGCTCCCTGGGTCTGAGCTCCGGAGTGCCAACAGCATGCCATGCAGTGGTACACAACTCTCTGGACACGCCATTGCCAGCATGTCTGGGATTCAGTGGGTGGTGACCATCCTAGGGATGGGCTAACTTTCCTTTGCTGTGTGGATCAGGATGCAAGATAGACTTCTCTCCTCACCCCCAAATATACCCATCCTCCTGGGGCCATTCAGCTGACAGCTGTGGAGAGGACAGCATGCTGAAAAAGGCTCCATAATTTCCCTCTGGCAAGAGACCGAGGTCCAACTTTGGAGAGGACAATTAATGTTCTCTCAGCTGGAACAATGGGGGTAGCCACAGATGCTTCTTATCCCAGGGACTCTGGGAGCGGCAGCATCCTGCTAATGGGATGCTTTCTTCTTCCCAGCCCAGGAAACCTGGCAGCTATGCCGGGGTTGAGAGGGGGTGGGCTGGCTGCAGGCTGGTAGCAGTGTCTCTGTCAGAGTAAGCCTGAGGACAGAAGCCCCTCAGAGCAGCCACAATCCTGCTCAGATGGTGGCCCCACCACACCGATTTCCACTTAGGTGAGGATGTGCCCAGAATCCTCTTCTATGAGCTAGGGTTTGGACACTTCCAGAATGTGTTGTTAAATAAGTCCTAGCCAGACATCCAGGGTCAGTCGATGTGAGCTTGAATTCCAGCCTTGCCTTTGGCTAACAGTTGCCCTTGGAAAAAAATCCTTGATGATTAGTAATCCTCAATTCCCCCATTTCTAAAATGAGAGAGATAATAGTCTATACATGGCAAATTTACTGGGAGAGAAGAAATCAAATAATGTGTGGGAAAATCTGAGTTTGTAGTGGCTATGATAAAAATGGCGTTGGGAATCTCCACATATGCAGAACTACTTTGGAACTCATGATGTAGTCCAGGATAGAACATGGCCGAATGTTTGAGCTTCAGTAAGGAGCACATGTGGGGAAGATGGGGGAAAGCAAGGAGGGGAGAAGGAGAAAGGGAAGGGGACTATGCTGGGTCAAGGTTGTCCTAGTGATCTTGGAGATATTTGAAGGGGAGGGCCTCTGAGATATCCCCCAGGTCAGTTACACTCTAATGATAGCTGGGATATTTCAGGGAATAAGAAAAGTACCTTGGGTACATTTATTAACAGAGTTGTGAGAACTTTTTCAAGAACAAAAAGTTGCTAAAAAGTCAATCAGGCAATGTTTAGCCAATAAGTGACTCCAAATGTGTCTTGGGGAGGGGCAGGGCTATCAAACATCTTTAAAGATTAGAAATGGGCTTGATTTGCCTATCTTACTATGAAGGTTTTTGAATCATAAAATGAGCACGGGATGCTTGACACGGCTTGTCTGTGATATTTTCATTGTTTTTATAGCAGAACTGAATGTTTAAAAAGCTGTCTCTGTGCTGACTGTCATCTACTGCCAATAGAAACTTCTCTGACCAAGGTTGAGAGCAATAGCCTACAGGTATAAGGATACATATTCCAAAGGTAGTTGAGTTATTACGGATACTGTTGTATCAACTTATTTAAAATCCTGGCCAGGGGTTTCTACCCTGCCTTAAACCAATTAGTTCCAGAATAAAAGACACATTCACAGCCTTTATATTTACAATAAGCCTTAATCAGCACAAAAGCTGGGCCCTACCCTCCAAGCTGTTAGAATCTGTTTTCCTATCAATAACTCCGAGTTATTACTATTTACTAGGTTCCATCTGGGCTGCTCTTAGCTCCAGTTGGGCAGCCTTCAGGGCCGTTCTCTCTTGACCCTTAACTTCCTTCTCCTTCCTCCTTTCCTGCACATTCTTCTCTCTTCTTTCTCCAAACTGAAGCCTGAGAAACCTATACCCCGCTTCTGTTTCTTCTGCTTAGCTATTGGCTGTCAGAATCTTTACTTACCAATTAGAAATAATTTGGGGGCTGGGTCTCTCAGCATCTTATGTGCATCTTAAGTGCAGACTCATCTCTGGGACAACTAGATTTGGGGGTCTCAAGTTTGCATTAGAATACAAGCAGCATTAGGCCAATCCACTACAGGATACTATGTCAATCCATCAATATGGGATTAGTAGATTCTTTCCTAGGATCTATGGCCACTTCAACTACAGGTTGTTGGCCAGGTGTATGGTACTAGGCACGAGTTCCCTCCTCATGATTAGGCTTTACATCCAACCAGATAACTTTTGAATGGTCAAATTGTGAAGTGCTCCTTTCCAAATGGGGAGTCTATATCATAGTTTTGTCCCCAAAGTTCAGGGAACATCACAGAAGAGGGTACAGAAAGGTTGTAAGGGTCAGAGTGTTAAGATAAAGATAAAGAGAGTAGAGGGAATATGTTCTGTGGAGGTGGGCGAGGTGTGGGGGTAAGGGGGTGCCTCTGGCAGACCCATATTGAGGCATCCCTTCCACCTGAGGGACCAGCCACATGGTGATATAGTATAAAATAGAGTTTATTCAGGACATGGGGAAGGGCATTACAAGTGTAGTATAGACAGAGAAACAGAAGAGAAGAGGAGTAGAGAAGTAGAGGCTGGAGAGAGAGGGGGAAATGAAATGGGGGGGGGAATAGCAAGAGTAAGAGAGGAGCAAGAGAGCAAGAGGAGGGGGCAAGCAGTCTCTTTTATAGTGCCAAGTACCTGTGGGGGAGAGCATACCTGGCTGTTGCCACATAACGGTGGGGTGGGGTTTACTGAATACCAACACAGAGGACCAGGAGGACTGTCATGAAAGACTGTTTTCTGGATGTGACAGGGGTATTGTACCCATGTCGCAACACCTGTGGGTACCTAGGAAGACCTGTGAAAGAGGACACCAGTGCTTCCAATACCCTACTTTTACTTGAGGAGCCCCAGGTAGCCAAGCGTTGCTGGGGAGGAGTCTGTTTCTTTCAGGGATTCTGTAACTGGTAGGTTGTCCATACACCTATGATCAGCCCTACACCCATGTTCCTATGGCCACATCAGGCTATATGCAAAAAGAAAAGGAGGGAGAAGAAAAGAAGGAAGAAGAGGAGACATGAAGTTGAGATGGGGAGGGGGAGGTTACCTGAAAGGGTAGTGTAGAGTATATATCCAAAATGCATTGGACTTGTATATAAAATTCTCAAAAAATAAAAATGATGGTTGAACATATGAGCTTGTTTTCTTTTCATTACAATTGCACACACACACACACACACACACACACACACACACACACACACACATATGGGTAGTTTGAGGATTCACTTGACAATAATCTCAGGGATAGGGTACTAGAATGTTTTTTACTTGGGGAAATGAGAATCAAACCCAGAGCATCACACATGTTGGGTGAGTATGCTACCACTGAACTCAGGCTACCTCCCTTATATACTTTATACTTTAGAGTCCATGGGATCTAAATCAATCCTGAGTTCTACTAATTCCCTCTTCCCTTTAATTTTGAAACAGTGATTGCAGGTTATAAAAGAAATAAAAAAGGTTTGCCCTGGATTTGCCAGTCCAGAACTGATACCATGCTCCAAACCCTTGTTCAGTGCTCTGTGCACCATCTAGGGTCAGCATGGCCACTGTCACTGACCTCTGTGATGATAGGTCACCGAAGTTTCCTTTCTACATTTACTGAACTAATCTAGTTCAGTGTTCAGCTCTTGAAGATTCTGGCCATCTTGTGGCTTCATGGTAACATTTTGGTCCAATAATGGAGAAAAGGGCTCCAACTATCAGTTTATGGCATCCTCCCATTCCACGTGTCTTAGCCCCAGTATCTCCTGGTTTCAGAGGCCCCTTAACCCCTGAAGCTGGTTCACTGAATAGCAATGGGTCTTCCTCTTGCCCACCTTTCTCCATCCCTCCTGTCATACTTCCTCTCTTGTCTTCATCCTTTTTCCCTCTCCTTTCTTCATCCTTCTCTTACTCTCTCCCCTTCCTTTCTCTTTTCTTCCTTCCTTCACAAGTAACATTTCAGTATCTATCAGTATATATATATATATATATATATATATATATATATATATATATATATATATATATTCATCATAAAATGAGACCTTGAACAAAATAATGAAGAATAATGGGAAATATCACAGTACCTGCTTTTAAATTATACAACAGAGCCATAGTAACAAGCATGGTATCAACTCAAAACAAGTACATATACAAACCAGTGGGATAGCATAGAGAATGCAGAAATAAGTCCATACATTCTGAACATCTGATTCTCAACAAAGATGCCAAAAACAACATTGGAGAAATGACAATCCCCTCAACAAATGGTCCAGGGAAAACGGAATTTCTTACATAAAAGGAAAGGGGTCACTATACAAAAGTCAATTCAAAATGGATCAAAGTCCGTCATGTAAGACTTGAAACTTGGAAAATACAGTGAGTTAACACTCTAAAACATCAGCAATGGGAAGCAGTAATGAACAGGACACTAATAATCCGGGAAGCATCAGCAAGAATTAGCCAATGAGATTACATCAAATTTTTAAAAATTGATAAGTTAATATTGATGAGACAGTTTGCAGAATGAGAGAAAATCTTTGCCAGGTTTTCACTCAATAGCAGGTTAATATCCAAACCATACAAAGAATTCAAACAGAATTAAACACCTGAAAGAACAAACAATCCAGAACAAATAATGGGTCAAATGAACAGAATGAACAGTTCTCAAACGAAATATGCATGGCTAATTAAGAACATGAAGCAATAGCTCTAATGCGCTCTGTTTTGAGTGTGACCCTCCCAGCCTGGTTCCGGTATCTGAGCACGTGGTTCCTGTCTGATGGCACCATTTTGGGAAGGTTGTACAAGCTGTAAGAAGTAGAGGAGGATGTGGGTCTCTAGAGGTAGGCCTTAAGGCTTGTAGCCTGATTCAACACTGGTAAAATGTGCTGGATGCTCATGGGCTGGTTTTGTGTGTACCTGCCACCCTGCTTTTCCATTTGGATTGGGGGAGGAGGGCATCTCTTCAAACCAAAACAAACCTTTCCTTCTGCAATTGCTTCTTGTCAGGTATTTGGTCACAACAACAACAACAAAGAAACTAGTATTCTCATTCTTTGCCTTAAAGCACATGCTAATGAAATTTACTGAAATTCCATTTCACCTCAGTTACAATGGCTAAAACCAACCAACCAAACAAGCACAATCAAAAAACAACAGCAACAACAACCCCCCCCAAATCAAAGCCAACAAACAAACAAACAAACAAACAAAAAACCCAAAAAACAAAAGCCAGCAATGAATGTTGGTAAGGGGTAGGGTCCTTATACACTGCTGATGAAAATGGAAATTACTGTGGAGTTACTTTGGAAACCAACAGCAGAACTGTTCTATGATTCCACCGTACTACACCTTTGTAAGGAACTGAAAAGGTATCCAAGTGAGCGTCTAAGTTCAGGTGTGTGTGCAGGTCTAGAATTACTGCACTGTTATTCACATCAGCCACGTTGTGGAGTTAAAAATATGTCATACACACACACACAGAGAGAGAGAGAGAGAGAGAGAGAGAGAGAGAGAGAGAGGGGGAGGGAGGGAGGGAGGGAGGGAGGGAGGGAGGGAGGGAGGGAGGGAAAGAGAGAGAGAGCGAGCAAGAAATTAGGTAAAATTAGAGATTGCTATGTTAAGCAAAATCAGATTCAGGAAGACAAATGTCTTGTGTTCTCTCACATGTAGAACCTAGAAATATCTGAGTGAAAGTGAAGTGTTCAAGGGAAGGAAGAGGCCCCTGGGGGATAATTAAGAAGATGGATGGGTTCAAAGTGCATTTGATTCATATATGAAGGTGTCATAATAAAACCCATTATGTCTTACAATTACTAGGTGCTAGTTTTTAGAAGCTAGCCAAATAGCATAAATGTATCTCAAATGGTTGAGATGGCCAAGCTTGCCTCAGCTGGGTAGAGTTTGCTTTTCAGCTCTCCTCATCCTGGGACACCGTCTTTAGAGTAGTTCACTTGCCCTTTGGAGGCATAGAAGGGTCCTTAGGGAACAGTTGGCTCCAGCTCCATGCAATAATGATCAGCTTTAGATGCTGCAACTCCCTGGGTCTCAAGGCCTTCCATCTCAAAGGATCACACACCAAGGCAGGTTTTGTAACCAATTCTTGCTTTCATTCCTGAATAACCATCCAGGCAAGGTGAAGCTGGGGAGGCGTGCTGTCCTACTAGGTACCCAGAAGGTAGACTGTTTAGAGACACCACACCAAACTCTCCTTTCGGTGAGTTAGGGGACTTGTGAACTCTTTGCTTTGGTTGAACTCTCCAGCAGATGCCACCTTGTGGCCACCTTGGCATGTCACCTGGACTTTTCTGAACCACCGGGCTGAAAATGGCTGCTCTTGACTCTCACATGTAAGGTTCTAGGGACAAAGGCAAGAGTGGACATGACATCAGCAAGTTTCTCTTCATGGACTCATAGTCCAAGGAAGTAAGATGGAGGAAGAGGAAGCAGTTGTGGTTGGTTTTACTCATCAGCTTGGCTAGGCTATGGTACCCAGAAATTCAAGCAAACCCTAGGCTAGCTGTTGCTGAGATGGCTTTAGTACATGTGGAAACAACTGTTCTCATCAATTTCGAGAGTGGATGGTCTATTTAATTACTTAAAGGACCTAATTAACGAAGATAAGGTGCCTCTGATGATAATCTCCATTAAACTGAGTGCCAGCTCCTGTCTATCTTTCCAGGTTTCAAACCTGCCCTCCAAGTTTGGACTTACCAACCTTGCCAATTATGTATGCCAGTTATTTGGAGTTCACACACACACACACACACACACCCTACACAGAGGATGGAATTTATATGCATAGGCACACATGCATACATAAATAATAGTGTCATGTATTTATGGGAAGAAGCTAGAAAATATTCATTAAAGTAGGACACTTTTTAGTGTTGATGGGCATTACTTATTACCTACTTTTTTTCTATATACTAGCTAAGTAGAGACAACAACAAAAACTCTCACAGGCTTTTGTGCCTTTTTTTTTTTCTTTATACACATTAAGAATTGAATTTCTGGAATATAGAGCAAGAGCAAGTCTAGTCTTAATAGATATGCTCAGCTTAATCAGCCATTGACATAATTCCAGTGATTGACACACCTGCCAGTTAGCTCCTTAAAGAATCATTTTCCTTGCATTTTGACCTTTGTGAGGCTTCACACTCCGGTTTCCTTATTTGTACTCCCATCTGGCAGCTTCCGTCTTAGCATCTGTATGGATAGCACTGAAAGCACATGTTGGATTTGTTAAACAAACAAAGGTAATTGATTGGAGAAGGAGCTGGCAGCTTGATATCTGGTCCACACAATCTCTAGAGCCTCTTGCCTGCTTCTTGATGTAATGAGACCACTCAGAACCAAGTAGCTGCTAACTGGATGTGGAAAGGGACCCTGTCACATAGTTGTAGAGAGCCAGCAGATAACACACACACAATCATCCATCCTTCATTTATCCATCCATCTATCTATCTATCTATCTATCTATCTATCTATCTATCTATCTATCTATCTGTCATCTATATCTATAATTTATTTATTATCTATCATCTACCTCTTATCTATTTATCTACCTATCATCTATATCTATCTATCATATATTATCTACCTCTTATCTATCTATCTGTCTGTCTGTGTATCTATTGCTAGCTATCATCTATTATTGTCTATCATGTATGTGTCTATCATCTATCATGTATCTATTTATATTTATCAGTTATCATCTATTTATCTATGAATCTATCATCTATTATTTGTGTATGTATCTGTCTGTCATCTACCTATTATCTATGTATCATCCCATCTATCCACCCTTCACCTCTGCTTAGAGATAGGTTCTTGTGATATTCTTCAGGCTGATCCAATTCACAGTCTCCTTTTGTCTTACTCTGCTGAGTTCAGGAATGACAAGTGTGTCTCATCCCACATGGCTTCAAACTATTTAATTTTAAAATCTCTTATTGTACCATTTCTATAATATCAAGAAGACATTCATCTTTTAAGTAGCTACCTACATATTGACTTTTTATTCCTCTCCTTCTAGCCTAGAAAATGATAACAGTTCTTCTTTCTTTTTAATGTAAAAGACAATCAAATGAAGTGGCAATAGATGAACTGGCCATGTAGGTGCCAATTTCCATAACCAACTGATGTCCCAGCTCTTCAGGCAGACATTGGACTACCTTTCCAGTTTAAGCTCTGCAAAAGCCCCTGACGATCCAGCTCCACAAGCAGACACACTAAAGGACTGTTCAACAGAACTCTTACATCTGACTTCTGGTGCACATTTTCCTGTTAACTTTTAGCATATGTAGCCTGCAGGCATGTTTCACACAAATCTCCAGCATTCAGAGGAACCAATGATCAGTCACAGAAACGTGTAAAGATTTGAGAACACGCACAATTTTCACTCTATGTGTTGTCAGTGGGTGACTGTTCTAAAGGTTCTTTTCTCACCACTTGGCTGCAAAGTAACCTTCAGTGTGGCGGCACTCTAACGCAGTTACACATTTAATGAACACATCACCTTAAGGGCTTTCTTTACATTTGATAACTGCTTTCCTGGTGTTCAAAGACATGCTATAACCAGAGCATTGGAGCTAATTTCTGTACCTTAACATTCCAATGCCCTCTCTACTTTCTTTCAACCTCCATGTAAAGATGGGTGTTGGTGTGAGTAGCCTAGATCAATACCAAAAAAAAAAAAAAAAAAACAAAAAAAAAAAACAAATAAATGAAAGTTAAGACAATTAATGCTTGTCTGACTTTGACCTCTAATATCATTTTGCAATCTTTTCTTTAGACAGTTTTTCCTGATTCATATTGTTATTTTAAGTTGTCTCTCTCACAGTGGGTTCCTTAAAAAAAGAAAGGCCCCATTTTTACCTCTTTTCCTGCTACTGTAGGTTCTAATGTATCTAATGGTCAGGATATCACCTGCACTAAAGACATGCTGGCTAGGATGAGAACACTTCGCTTCACCAATTCAAATAATATCCAAACAAGACAATAGTCACAATTCTTTCTGTATCATTCAAAGTACTGAAATTACAAAGTACTGAAATTATTGTATAAGCTTTGAATTAGTTCCTATGTCTAATGACAGTAACAAGAATGCTCAGCTCATTAGGATTGGGATGGGGGACTTATAAGCTGAGATGGTGAATGAGCCCAGTTGCCCATGTCCACCCTAAGGAAGCAGGAGTGAGCTTCTTGTTTATGACTTGTGCAGTGGAAACAACCAAACCCCAGTTGAGGTAAGGAACAGGAAAATTGCTTATAGGCTTATATACAACAGGGTAAGTAATGAAAGAGGGGGACTCCCAGGTTGGCTGATTTGGTGACTAAACGCCACCAGAGGTCTGCATCACTCTCACTTTGTAACTCTGCTTTCCTTGGAGTAGGGGCTGTGTCTTCCTAGTGATCCTTCTGCAGTTGGAAAAAAACAGATACCTCACAGTCACTGACATCAGGGCTTTTATGTAAAAAGAAAAAAACCCAGTCGTTTTATCTTGAATGCTTTATTTGAAGAGCAAGAAAATGTTTCCTAGATCTTTTCTCAGATTTCCTCTCTCATTTCCTTGGCCAGAAGAGCTTACCTTTTCAAACATAAATGGAAACTCTCTTGGGCCAGAGAAGGAACTGAAGTAGACTTTCAGAAGATCATGGTACAAACATCTTCAAGGCTCTTTCACAATGAACAAAGGACAGTAAGAAGGTGACTGCCTGTTATCTGCTATATTAATACAGTTAAACATAAGAAAAGGTGGGCTGGAGAGATGGCTCAGTGGTTAGCAGCACTGACTGTTCTTCCAGAAGTCCTGAGTTTAATTCCCAGCTACCACATTGGTGTTACAAAACCATTTGTAATGGGATCCAAGCCATCTTGCCAGCCCCTAAAATACATTTTAAATTTTTTTTTAAAGAGTTGAAATAGAATAATATCTCTTTTGTGCTATCCCCTCCCTCCATCTCTTCTTTTCAGTTATACTCCTTTGAGTCCCCCCTTTCCCCTCAAGTTAATAGCTTCTTTCTCTTTGATTATTATTGTCACCCGTGTGTGTGTGTGTGTGTGTGTGTGTGTGTCTGTATGTGTTTGTACAAATATATATACATACAACCTTCTGGGTCTACTATTGTTGTATGTCTGTATGTGGTTTCAGGACTGAGCACCCTGCACTGGACAACCAACACAGGGAGAAATTAATTCTCATCTCAACTTTCATTAGTTACCTATAGATCTTTGTCTAGTGGTAGGACTTTGTGAAAATGTTCCCTTCCACATTAATGTGTCAGTTGATCACATCTATCTGTGATCCATGGTTCTGATGGATAAGTTTCCAAACAGGTCTTAAAGCTCAGTCTGATAGAAAAAATAGAAAGAGAACTCTAGTCTGTCTCACCTAAAATAAGGAGAGGCAAGCTGGTGACTGATAGCTGACTTATAAAGAGTTTGCTGCCTCTTTCCCTGCTCCCACAGCGAGAGCCATGCATTTCTACGTAGCCCAGAACAATACATTGGACAGCAATGAGCTTATATTATAAACATTTATGAGATGGGCTTGAGATGTACATACTTGACCCCAGGCAAATCCCTTCTTCTTACCAGGATACAGGAAAGAGTCAATCTCTTTTCACCTACTATTCCGTTTCTCTGTGGGACTATATCTTTGTGGCTAAGAGTAACATCTCAAAATGATAGGGCCTGAGTTTAGATGCTGACTTTGACACAGCCTATACATGCCAGTACATGCTGCTTGACTTCCCGAAGCCTCAGTTTCTTAGCTGTCTGGGAGAGTAGTATCAGTTCTGCTAGATGTTACTAGATATGTGTGAGATTTTTGCTTGATCAGAAAGGGTCCAGCCTCATGTGGGTGATGGAACTCCAGGTGGTGGTCCTGGGTTCTATTAGAAATCATGTGGATTAAGCTATGGAGAGCAAGCCAATAAGCAGCATCCCTTCATGGCCTCTGAATCAGCTCCTGCCAAGAATGGATGGGGAGGAGACCAACAGTAACTGTGCATGTGCTTACCAGAATCAGAAAGCTCAAGGTTGTCTTCTGAATAGCATTATACCTCCAAGCATCCTTCCACTAGTCTATGAGTCAGGCTACCTAAGCATCAGTCTTCATTTTGGAAGCAACAAATATCTGCTGGGGTGTTATTCAAATATGAGCTAGCTAGCACTGCCCAACCTGATAACTAGGAATCTAGAAGCATGGTAGTCCCTTGACATGCTTGCTAGAGTTGGAAGAGCATCCAATCTGTGGCCCAGAGAAATAAGGTTACTTTTTACTCTGGTATCTCTTGTGTTGTTATGATAAAAGATCCTGACAAAATAACTTAGGAGACAAAGGCTTTATTTCAGTTCACATATTTGAGTTCCAATCCATCAGTGTGGAAAAGTCAAGGCAGCAGGAACTGGAAGCGGTTGTAGATGAACACATCACATCCACATAAAAAGCAGAGGACAATTGTCCTGCTTAGTTTCATGTCGATTGGACACAAGCTAAAGTCATCAGAGAAACCGAGAGACTACTTCCATAAGATCAGGCTATAGGCAGGAAACTCTATAGGGTATTTTCGTAATTAGTGATTGATCAGGAAAGGACCAGTCTCTTGTGGATGGGGACACCCCTGGGCTAGCAGTTCCAGGTCTATAAGAAATCAGGGGAAGCGAGCTATGGGAAGCAGTAAGCAACCCTCATCTATGACTTTTGCATCTGCTCCTGCATCCAGGTTCCTAGTGGGTTTGAGCTTCTGTGGTGGATTCCCTCCATGTACTGGGACCCAGAATATTGGTTTTGGTCATTGTGTTTCTTCATAACACTAGTAACCTTACCTAAGACACATGCCTTGCTTCCCTCATTCTTTCTCATTCAGCTCAGGGCTCAGCCCATGGAATTGGTACAATCTATATTCAGGATAGATCATGAGGATCCCCATCCCTACTCATCAGCAGACCTTCCCAGGTGATTCTAAAATGTGGCAAGCTGTCAACTAAAAATAATTAGTGCACTTACTGTCCCAGACCCTCAGTTTCCCCATCTCCACTAGCAGAGGGTTATATAGTCTTGAACCCGGGAAAAGCAGCCACAGATGTTAGGCTGTCTGTTTTTCTTTTCCCCAGACAAGGATTACATGGGCTTTGTCTCCCATCATGGATCAGAGTCTCTGGAGTCCCTGTCCTACTCTTGCTTTGGTTTTGCTCTGAGGGCACATGCTGTTTTGAGGAAGATAAATGATATACAACATGGAAGAGATAGGCAAATACAGAGCCATTTTCCGTGCTTGCTAGACAACCATGTTCCATCTTGCTGCTTTATTTTGTTGACTGTTCCCGTGATGATGTGTCTATCTGGAGAGTGAGAACCTCCACAAATGTTCCCAGACTTTGCTGAGCCCTCTGTCATTGACTACCTCTCCTCCTGACGTTATTGGGAATAAGATTACTGCCCAGACAGACAAGTTAGATTCCCATCTATTCACTTAGAAAGGGACTGAATGCAAGAGGTATTTTTTATTACTGAGATAGTGCCCATGTGTTGAAGAATGCTGGCCTGAACTCCATCAAACTTTTTTCCCTGTCTCTCTTGTTGACACTCAAGGTAACTTCTTAAAAAGCAGTGTGTGCTTTTCATGGTAGAGACTCAAGAGGGGTCCAATTTTGCTATCAATCATATTTAATACATCATGTCATTAATGTAATTTTGTTACTGAAGGTTCCTCAATCTATTCAGTGGCTTTTGCAAGACAATTATGGCTTTTCAAAAATACATGTATATAATCAGATCTCACCTTCAATTAGTGACATCCCAATTAATATGGCCATTCCAACTGTGGCATACAACTTTTATTAAATAATACTTGACTGTGCATTTCCTTAATTTAAAGGGAAAGGGGATTAGACTCAGATGAGAGTTTGTAATACCTGATGTCTTTTAGAAGATTGCCGACAGAGAATAAAGAGTGTGGGGAATGAAGTATCAGGAAATTCTAGCACTGCCAACAGCATTTAGAGTCGAGCTTCGCTCTGTAGTAACATGGATCCAAGTTTTCAGATCCACACACTGTGTAGAGAAAAGTTCTTTGGATCCAGGTTTTGACCTAATTGACAATCAGGCTTCTGAGTTCCCCATAGCTTCCCTTAAAACCTATGGACAGGAGCCTGATTCTGTGCAGACTGTTTGTAACAAGTTTGCTTTGTGGGATCCATACCTCTTTCATGGAGTGTTTGCTTTTAAATTAAAAAAAAATTCAATTGGTTGTGGTGTTTACCTGGAATCTTACCACTTGACAAGTCAATGCAAGAGGATCAGAAGGTCAAGGTCTTCCTTCTCAACTCCATAAGGAATTTGAGGCTAGTTCTGGCCACATGAGACCCTGACTCAAAAACACAACACAGAAAACCTAGCCCGAGTCTTACGCTGCAAATGCTTTCTCAGAGGAAATCTGAGGGGCCTGGAAACACTTCAAGTTCAAATTCAGTCTCACATTTACCCAGCTGTTAACAACAAGACGGAAAGAGACTTGATTAATTTTTTTAAGTGACAACAAATCAAGACAATAACATACCAAACAAACTCAATAAATAAAATGGTATTTCTACTAATCTAGCTACAGAGTTTTTTTGTGCTTTGATATAACTAAAAATCAGAGACAACTTTCTGTTTTGAAAAATAAAAGAGTGGCCTTTGTTTATGTTCCTTAAGCATTTGTTCTCTGGCCATTTTGCTACTTGATATTTAAGAGCTGGAGACGGAGGGTGCTCCATACAGGGGGGCTTTAGCCAGAGCTATGGCCTCCTGGCTGCAAACACTCTGCTGGGGTAGGGTCTAGAGAGGTGCATAACGACTCCTCCAACAATTTAGAATGTTTGAAGTTAATTATCCTCCTCTGATGACTGGTTGTCTAGACATTTTAAGTATTTATTTTGTGGTGTCCCCTACAGTTCATAATTAAAGACCTAAAGGACGTCTCCCGGAGGTTTTTACTGGCCAGACCAGAAATTACCCACACAACATACTGTGCATTGGCAAAACACAGGAAGAAGTTGATTTTTTTTTCATTCGGTTGGATAGGAGGCAGTGGCTAGAGTATTGACCAACTTTGAACCACAAAGGCATTAATGAACCTAGCTGACATCCATAAGGCTTGGCTGAATATCCCGGCCTGGGGCTCAGTTTGTCAATGGTTACTAAGAGACAAGAAAGAAGATGGGCAAAACTGGAGAATCATTTATTTACTACCTTTTAGTGCCCTAGAGTTTTCCATCTATCCTTGCAAAGGGCATAGCAAGAGGCAATGATATTCTTCAGATATGGCAGAAGAGTTTATTCCTGCCATAACTCATTCATTTACCCTTCAGATTAGAGTAAGAGGTTGACTTTGCTAGTAAGAAGTGTCACTCCAGGTAGGTTGTCTGTCCTTGGTGATACCTGCTTGTTCCTTTGTCAAATGACAATGTTAATATCAATTTTTTGCATGGTCATGAGACATAACCTCTACTGACCACAGTGCCTGGCTCAGATTCTGGGCTTTATCTCATGAGCTTTGATGCTTACAAGGATTGGATGTTGATGTCACCAGCATCAAGATGTTGCAAAAAAAGGGGGGTACAGTTCTGTAACTGTTTCTAAAGCCTGATGTCTTCAGGTCATGAGGTAGAAGGCTGCAATGAGTCCTGCCCATTTTGTCAACCATCAGCAAGCTCCAAATAGATTCTAATGACACAGAAAAGCAAAGTGTCCTGCACTTCTGCTGGACTAGGTTTGCAGGAACTCAAAGCCCTCTGCAGAAACAGAATGCAAGAGATGTTTGTGTTACCCAGATACCATATTCTTTTGGATATGCAATCTAACTAGAGTCAGGACTGCTTCCCTTGGGAATTTGAACTTAGACACACACACACACACACACACTCACAAATTCAGAAGCAAGTGTACAATTGTTTAAATTCCAAAGTGGTTGTGAAATCACAGTTTTGCCTTTCTTTGTTGCTAATCCAGTTATGGTAAATTGCTGTGTCATTCTGACTGTCATCTGGGTCTTTCCAGTATCACTCATGGTGAGTCAGGCAGCCCCCAGCTTCATAACACCATACATAATATCCTATATTCCGTATCTATTCCATGGTTTCTCATGGGACCCCAAGTATTAAAGTGGTAAATTGTGAACTCAAGACTCAGTCTCCACTCATACCTGCCTTCTAACATTTGACAAGCAAACTAAGCCATTTGAAATAGTTTCTAAGGAATAAAGAGTGACCATATCACTCTTAACTACATCTGTCATCCCGAAGAATCAGTGTGGGCAACAGCAGATCCTGCAGACCATGCCAGAGCATGGGTGGGAAAGAACTGGCTTTAAGAGGAAGGCTGACCAAGGCAAAGGCTTCAGTGACTTTGTCTATGTACAGAAAGTGTATATGGACACAAAGACAATGGACTGATGGATGAGGGGATGAGAAGTTTACTTTCCCAAGCCGAAGTCATTCAACTGCTGAGTCTTGTAACTGATGAACTTTCTCAGAATTCCCAGAGAACCGACAAGTTTATAAAGACAGGGAAAATCTAGAGTTAACGGGTACCTCTCCATGGGAGACGCTGCCAAGGCAAGAGTTTGAAGAAGAGAAGAAATGGAGAAAGAAAGAGGCAAGGGTGAGAGAGGGGAAAGAGAAAAGAAAAGAAAGGAGAAGGAGACGGGACTGAGGATTGAACCCTGGTGTCCAATGGTGTGGACCATTTGTTTCTAAGCCTGTCTCAGTCCGTTTCTGTGCCTGGATCTCTCTGGAACAAGAAGTTTATTGTTTACCTTGAAGATTTGGGTTTGTTTCTGTTTTTAATACAGGGTCTCATCATGTAGCCCTGGCTGGCCTGAAACTTTCTATGTATAGCACACCGGCCTCGAACTCAAAAGCAATATGCCTGCCCCTGCCTCCCAAGAGAAGGAATTAAAGGCCTAAGACACTGAGCTTTATCTTGAAGGTTCTTGGTCCTTTGCAAACAATAGGACTGATTAATAAATAAATAAATTGTGGGGGTAGAGGCCACTTTATACAGGGTGGTTACTGTGGCTCTACTCAAAGAAATCAGGAGAGCAGGAGGAAGAGAAGGCAAGACTCAGGGGCAGACAGGAGGGCTACTGAGTATCTTTGGTGCAGGATGCTGAGCCCCTCCTCTGGATAAATGAGACCGATTCTTCCCAAGTGGCCTCTCTAAAAACAGTGTCTGTCTCTCACTCTGAATACGATGCTAGAAATCTCCTTTTCTGGTTACAGTGGAGAAGAGGTTTACTATTAAACTATTCAGCCACAACTTATATCTAAAATATTCCTGTAAGTAGGAAAAGGTGAGTTTTTAGACAGCTTTGTTACTTTTCCCTTTGTTTTATCAATACTGCCTCATTTCAGTGTGAGGAAACCAGGCACCTCTTGCTTCATCCCATGAATTAATGATTCTTCAAATCAATTTAATCTAGAGCCTAATAAATTTTCCTAATGACAAATCAATGTCAAAAATAATGAAATGAGGAGCAATTCAATGTGTTCACCCCTCAATCTCTACTTCCCTAAGCAGAGATGTATTATCTGAAGGGCAGATTTAACATCTTCTTGTTCCACAATGCATGACACTTTTTCCTATGCTGGCTAAATTCTCAGTGGCACAGAACAGGTTTCCTCTACCTGCTACAACCAGAAATTACCATCTGTGGTATTAACCTTTCTCAAACCATAAGCATCATAAGAACTAGGAAACTTTGGTGTCTCTTGCTAAGGCAGAAAAAAACAAAACAAAACAAAACAAAAACAAAGAGAATTATGACTCTCTCTCTCTCTCTCTCTCTCTCTCTCTCTCTCTCTCTCTCTCCCTCTGTGTGTGTTTGTGTGTGTGCTTGTGTGTGTATACATGTGCTCGTGGGTGTGTTTCTGTATCTGAATCTCTTTGTTGCATGTTTCTGGAAGATGGTTAAACAGTGCTGTGAGGTTAAGGGTGAGTGATGTAATATATTAATGCCATGAAGTATTTAATGGGGAAGATGGCTAGGAAATGAACAAGTTGGCCCCGTAGTTTGTCCCCGCTAACCTGAATTCTATTGCTTGAGACAAATAAATGATGACACTATTAAACTAGCCCTCGTTCTATCTCCAGATGCTTGGTCGATAGCCCCAAAGAATTAAGCAATTTGGTGAGAGCTACTACGTGTCCACAATTGAAACAAGAGCTGTATGTAGGTGGTCAAAGAGATGAACGTTCAAATTTGAGAAACCTTCCACTGGGGCTTAGATGCAACTCCAAGTCATACACAGAGGGAGGAAAGCCCTGTGCTGACTGTGACAGGGATGACCTACCTTCAGAACAGTCATTGGTGAAGGAAATGAGGAGTATTCTGGAAGCTTGAGTGTAAGGCCTAGATAGCAGAACCTGGCAAAGAGCAGGTGAGCTAGGTCAAGGATAGGAGAAGATAGATACACTGAGTCCTGAAGGTGCTTGGAGTGGTGCAAACACTGTCCTCTGTGAATTTATCTTAATTCTTTAGACTTCCTTCAAGTTGGGCTGAAGGAGTAAGAGACAAGACCAGACCAGATGATCTCAGGAAGATTTCCCTGGCAAGGTCCTCTGACTCTCACTGGTCTGGATCAGCCATTCTCTTCCAAGGTCACGAGTCACATTTTGTGTGTCTGACATAATGGATGTGTTTAATAATACTTGTTGGCCTTCTGGGAGAAAGGTTCAAAACACCTTAACCTTTTCTCTCTCAGGAATGGGCATGATGAAATATTTAAGGCTGTCCCTGTTTCCTTCCTTGGACATGGCTTAGGATGGGAATAAAGGAGAAATTCCTTTCTCAACCCAGACCATGTGGAGATGTTGGTTTTCTTCATAGACATAAGTAGAAGCCAGGTATGTTAATGGTAAATTTGATCAAGGTCCCAGGGCACAGAAATGGGACCCTAGAGCAAGCATTTCCGGTATAAATTAGAACTTTCCAGGAAAAGAATCATTTTGGCTGATGCCGCTGATGACTAGTGCCCTGGAACCCAAGGAGCCCAGTAATGTTGCTGAAACATCTGCTGCCTCTCTTTAGAGGTATGCAAAATGGTGACTTTGCAGTGGTCGGAAGAAGGGTTAGGATGTGACAGAAAATGAAAACAAAGGTCACTCAGAAAGTTTGTCTACACTGAGTCTTTAATTAAAAAACCACTTTTATTTTGTGCACATTGGCATGGTTCATGCAGAGGTTGGAAGAAGGTGTATGATCCTCTAGAATTAGAGTTAACAGAGACTGTGAGCCAATCTGTGGGTACTGGGAATTGAACCTGGGTCCTCTAGAAGACCAGTATATGCTCCCAATTCTCAGCCATCTCTTCAGCCCAAACACTCAGTCTTAAAGTACGATTTTCAGTAACCTTTCTTGTGGAGGAATAGCTAAAGTCTCAACTGCAAAAATAAGACACATATGGCTTTCTCCTGACTGCACTGGATGGAATTAACGTTTATATTCATGTAGGATATTCAGATTTCCCTTGAGGTGAACAGTGCCAAGTGCTATTGTGGTTAAATGAATGAGAATACAGACCTGCCCATGAAAAGCAGAGGGTGTCTTTGCTTTTCAAAGTCAACAGCTCCTGCTCAGAAATGTTTCACTTGTCATCTGAAGACTGAGCCATCCTGGGACTACTTTGCCACCTTTGGATACCTACAGTACCTGGAGCCCTTCACATGTGAAACTTCCAGAGTAAAAACGCTCATTATTCAGCACCTCATACCAGTGAAGTTAGGAAACATCCCTTACTTGGTTCTCCAGGTAGCATTCCTTGAGGAAGTATTCCATCCATCACCCATGTCTCCATGTCTTCATCCAAACCTACTAACTACTCGTACCTTGCACAGTGCCACCCAGTCCAGTGCCAGTGCTCATGACATACTCCAAAGTCCCTGTACAGTGTGGAGTCAGTGAGCTAGATCAGTAGGTAAATGTGCTTGTTGGATAAGCCCGATGTCCCGAGTTCAGTTCCTGGAACCTATGAGAAGGGAGAAGAGAAACAACTCCACAGAGCTGCCCTCTAATCTTTACCACCCTCATTATATATATATATATATATATAACACTAATAGTAATGACAATATTTTAAAAAAGAAATTCCTCTAGGCATCACAGAACTTGAAATGGTAAAGTAAGTGTTCTAATCCATGCCTACTCACTCCTGAGCGTTGCTTGATTTCCATCTTACCAATCAAGAAAGCAGCCAATGATCAGAGCAAGATTCCAAAGCCAGAACCTGACCCCAAAGTTTCCCACACCACCACCTCCTTCGAATCACCTCTGTATTTCCCCACCAGGCTTAGTCATGTTTGTCTGTGCCCACACAGGTGATTTGAACATAGACGGATGGCGTATATGGTTCATCATCTCTTTACACTCATATAGTGTGGTGGTTTAAATATGCTTGACCCAGGGATTAGCACTTCTTAGGAGGTGTGGCCTTGTTGGAGTAGGTGTGGCCTTGTTGGAGTAGGTGTGGCCTTGTTGGAGTAGGTGTGGCCTTGTTGGAGTAGGTGTGGCCTTGCTTCATTCTGTAGAGTGAAATGTTACTCAAGATTCAACTGCCTGGTTGCGTTTGCCACTGTTTGTCACGCTCACAGAATACCTCTAAAACCACCTCAAGAAAGGAAGGTTTTATTTCGGCCCATGGTTTCAGAAATCACATCAATTGGCTCTACTGCTTGTGGGCTTATGTATGGCAAGGCAGAGAGATCATCATGGTGGGAACCTGTGAATGATGTGGCTCGTCTCATGCATATAAAAGGCAGAAAGAGGGGAGAAATGTGGAGACAAGATTTACTTCTTGAAGGCCAAGAGACCCTAGAAAGGATTTCTCCCATCAGACCTTACCTTTCATACTTCTACCATGTCTCAAGTCTATTTGATTATGAAATTTTTGATTGGTTAATCCATGATTCAGGTCAGAACCTTCATAAAGCAATCACTTGCCCCAGACCTCACCTCAGAACAATGCACTGCACGCCATGCCTTCCACACACAAACTTCTGAGGCATTTCAGATCCGAACTATAACACTGGCCCTTTCTTTAAATCTCTTACTTTGAATACAACTCCCTTACCTCTGCGTATGAGTTTGTACAGTTGGCTTTTCTACGTTGTATCTGTCTACTGCCAGTTAGTTCAGACTTAAAAATTCAGACTTTCACAGATGGTTTTAAAGCTTACCAATTCCAATGACAGAGTTGAATCCTCCTGGCAGGTTTGGACGGCACTGAGCTGCCAGGCTGGTGCCCGGACAGACACACTGGTGACTAACCTAAAGACAGTGAGAGCATGTAAGACATGCAGAGAAACAATATGGTTTTTGAGCCACAAAGGAAAGGGAATACCCCTTAAAGATACATAAACTGTGAAGTTTAGTTTGAGTCTTTGTAGGGCAGGAAGGTCAAAAGATCCTAAAGGCATGCTAGTTTTTTACTCTAAGAGAGCTTTTCCCATGTTGCTTTTACAAATGGCCTACCGCACATGCTCTTGAGTGAAGGGTCTAGCTGTATCCATAGCTACCCATTGCCACACGACACACACATTCTGAATTGTCCCCTCTCTGTGTATGCCCTACTTCCTACCATCTGTCTAGCTTATGTGTCTTCTCTCTACTGCATCTTTGTCCCATGTTCCCTTAGGCTCAGTGTTTAACCTTGCTTTCTGGAATGTTCTCTAAGGGCCACTTGTCTTCTCTGACTCATGTTTGTCCTTTAAAACCCAGTTTTAGTTTTGCCTTGAGGGTGTGTTCCTTACTTCTAGCCCCAAGGCCCTGGAGCCTGACTGAAACAGGTACTCAGCTCTTACAACTTTTAAGTTTCCTTGACTATTAAATATTTTCAAGATCCTGTGTCCTTACCTCCCTGTCTCCCTTGGGTTTAGTATGATCTGAACCAGAGCTGTTGCCCTCTTGCTTCTCGCCCATTGTATAACATTGGTCACCCTGAGGGGAAGGTCATTTGAGGTAGAGAATAAAACATTATTTCTTCAGTCACTTTTTGGGTTGTCTTTTTGCTGTTGTTTGTTTCTTTTGTTTTTTTTTTAAACCATCTCTTCTTACATGTTTACAAAACACCCTCTATGTGTATAAGGCTACATATATTCTTATGTAACCCAATAAATCTATGAGACTAGGAACTAAGGCTGAGAGGGGTTAAAGAGTTCATCCAAGTTCCCACTGGAAGAGGTAAAGATGGATTTAAATCCATCTTTAAAACATGTCCCTAGTCCCTTGGGGACAGCTTCTATCATAGGAATGAATTTATTATTTTTCCATTCCAGCTTTTGGATGTTACCATGGGAATTGAATTCTTCCTTGTTACTCTAGGAACTAGACAAAGGTCTCTGTTTGCTCTGTGTCAGTTTCTTAGAGACAGAGAAAAAGGCCTTTGACCCTGGGAAGCAACCCCATCTTTGCCCTCTCTATGCCTTTGCGTATGACCTGTGGTCTAAGCCCTGCCTCTTGCGTGGTCCATCTCCCAGGTCCCCTTTTTTACCCTCCTCCTCTAGTCCCATCATTAATGAGACTCAGAAGCAGGCGATGTGTAGACTTGAAAGAGTACTTCCTTTCTTATTTATAGGTCTCCACCAGAGGACCAGAGGCAAGGAGTGTGGTCTCTACCCTGAAGCAAGGAGCAAAGCTCTCATAGGGGGCTGGGTCCTGGCTGGGCTCGGCCTGTGACCCCTCATGTCTTAATCTCCTCAGCTGTACAATTAGGTAAAACTTTGGCTGCAATGAAAACCAGATGTTCCATCAGGAGCGAAGTCTCCTGGGCAAACAAATTAAATAATAAATAAATGCTTTCGGTTTTACTAGCAACTGGCCATGCCGAACCTCCTTCCAGGCGCCAATTAGAGCTTTTCCCATTGTCTTGGGGGGGTTTTAAAACCTGAGTGGAAATAGGAAGGGGTCCTGCAAAGCCAAAAGTGCTTACTGGTTTTGTTTTTCATTTTTGAGGATTGCTGGCTTTGCTTTGGTGTCGGGCAATGCTGCAAGCCTGTTCCTGCAAATCTCAATGAGTTTAGTTTCTCATCGTGAAGTAAGGGAGGGGCCAGATTTCTACCCCCCCTTTTTCAGTAATTTGGGAGATGTTGATCTAGGAGCATTCTAATGTGTGAAGTGTTCTGGGGATTACAGGAACATAGTGTGGATTTCTCCCAGTCTGCCTAAACATAGTACAAAGCTGAACTACACTCAACTCCAGGAAATCAGTTGTGATCTTGGCTGACAATGCATTTCATGCCCTTGAAAATCTCTTTGAAAGGTTTGTATCTGCTTCTCTGACTTGGCTCAGTACATGTAGATAATCAGAATGGCTAATAAGAAACTTGAGCAAACTTAGACCCACTGCTTGACTGCATTTGTTGACTATGATGTGGTACTGAGGAAGATGACATTCCTTAGAACCTAAGGCACAAAGGCTAAAAAGAAGCAAATTGTGTTTTATACTCTATTTCATAAGGTTTCCGTCCTTATTTTTGAAAAAAACTTAAGAAAATATGTTTTGACTGAAACAAAGGTGGAACAGTTAGGGATTGTCCTATGGCTGCAGTGGTCACATTTGGTCAAAAGGAAGTTGGCTTATAGGTTACATTTACTGAGCATCTACTCTGACTGCTAAGCTTAATTGACAGCTTGACACAGTGGTTCTCAACTTTCTGGACACTGCAACCTTTCATACAGTTCCTCATGTTGTGGAGACCCCCAAACATAAGATTATTTCATTGCTACTTCATAGCTGTGATTTTGCTACTGTTATGAATCATGCTGTAAATACATTTAGAGATGGAGATTTGACAAAGGTGTGGAAACTGATAGGTTGAGAAACACTAGGAGTTTGCTGTCACCTTCTTTGTGTTTTCAATGTCTAGGGTTGTGTGTAAGAAGGAGTTTCCACTGATGGTTGAGTCTTGAAAGCTCTGACATAAGGAATGGAACAATCAATTGATGAGATTGTACTATGATAACATGCTGGGAGATGAGGCCTAGGTGAAGATGAGGCCTAGATGAGGCCTAGCTTACCTGGGTGAACATCTCTAGGGTCTGTCTTTGCCCTTCTGTATTGATTTTATTGTTTCCTATGTGCTTAGAAGGGAATAACCTATGCCACATGTTCCCATGGCTATGAGGTTCTACCCACACACATGTGTTTAGGCAAGCATGGATCAGGCCTTCTGAAACTGAGAGCCTGTTTCTGTGGGGCATCCTGATACCGTGATGAAAAGGAAGGAACACTGCCACTACCCAGGTATGGGCACAACATCCCATACAGATGCCTTATTTTTATCCTCACTGCCTTCGAGCTAGGGAAGCTTCTTCTGTGAGCTGTCCTGTCACAGAGAGCTTGCAAGTGGGAGGAAGAGCTGATTAGTCCCACTTGGAGGCAGCCAATGCCCGGTGTCTCCGGGGAGACAGCAAATTTGCATGAACTCAGCACTTGCCACTATGCAGACACCAAATTGACATCCCTCTACTCTTGATTGAGTTTCCTACTCAGAGAGCTCTGTAAAGTCAGTCCCATTATACCCTTTTCCAAGCTTGCTAGGATGTGATTGTTCTACCATGGCCAATAGCTGATGAGTGTCTAAAGAAGCCATATTCAAGTCTTTGGTTTGAAGTCAGAAGGCACGGGTCCATGTTTTCCTTATCTCCTCTTGCTGTAGAGCCTGAATTTAGCCCTGGAAAGCAATCAGATTTTTCCATCAAGACATAGGTATGCTGAGGGGTTAATGTGGCAGGGTTTCTTCTGCAGGACTACATGTCAAAGCCAACCACAGAGATTTCTTTACTCTATCATTGCTTGATTTTTCACTAAAGGCATTGAGTAGAACCCCCAGAGAGCACAGCATTCTCCAGATGGCTATGGGAGGGAAAGGCTCTGAGGCATGCCCTTGGAAGACTCTGCACACACGTTCTTTCTTCTTGTATCCTTTAGGGGTTGTTTAGAGACAAAGTCTCGTGATATAGCTCAGGCCGGCTTTGAACTTGTGGTTCTCTTGCCTCAGCCTCCAAAGTACAAGGGCTGGAGTGACAGGGCACATCACCACTTCTAAATGGGGGTGATTCTTTGAAAAGGCAAATGTATATAGTTATGGAACCACTAAATCAAAATAGAGAGGCCCTCCCTGTCCTGGAGGTTTGCTAGGTTCTTTTGCTGTCACAGTGGATCTTCACCTGTCTTGGGGAAAGGACAATGTTGTTCCTTCTTCTTCATCATTTTTTTTTTAATCATAAGATTTTTTTTAACTGCTGGGCAGGTAGTCTTTTGCTCATTTGCCTCTAATGTTCTTGCTGGGCAAAATAAAGGGTCACAACCTTGAGTCTGCAACTCACACTATCTGAAGAGCTGCTTTTGTAAGATCAGAAGTATTTGACTCGATTGGGAGTAATGGAAAAGTAAAGGAAAGATGAGGAGGATAAAGACTCCATGGTCTACTTAGAAGATGGCAGACTCCAGGCTAATAACATTGACCGGAGACCAGATCTGAGCACAGCTGTGAAGTCGCAGGTGGGTGTAAGCAGCCTGTCTTGAAATCTCCACCTAGTCCTACTGGTGAGTAGTCCCACGTGACTATCGAACATAACTGTCCCTCTTTTACATCATTAAACTCATCTGTAAAGCAAACTGGGTTGGTGAAATTATTTTTGTGGCTTGATTTTTCTCATCAAACCTAGTTTGGATTAATTATCGGTAATTTCCCCAGAGCAATGCAAGTTTTGAACTCCAGGCTGGTACCTTCAGCCTCAAACAAACATGGACCTAAGCATCAAACTTCCGACAAGTTCTGTCTAAAGTTTCCTTCCACATCTTTCTAGGAAGCAATCAAGGACTCGCTCTTCTAGGAGACTGTAATTTGTTAAAAAGCATTTGATTGTTGTATTGAAAGGTTGCACTGTATGTGTAAAAAGGTGTTTATGAGGCTTCGTACAGTATAGTTAATAACCAACCAAGACCAGAGCCTTTATAACAGAGACCCTGGCTGCGAGCATCTATACTGAGCCTTGCCGGGCTGCGAAATGTATAATTACAGTGGCTGGTGGTCTGGAATATAAACCAGAGGTGCTTGCTGCAGGCCTGCAGGTCAGTCCTCTCCATGCGTAGCAGAACTCTCTGCACCTTTCTCAGCCTCCACAGAAATAACCTTGCTTACAAAGCACCGGGCTGCAAGGTAGGCTGAGCAAGATGCAGTTTTAGATGTGTGGGAAGCTAAGAGCCAAGCAGCAACCAGGAAACAATCCAGGGTTGCCATCTGTTTACTCTGTTGGAAAATTTGGGTTCACCCCTTAGCTCAACTCACTGCCATTTTTGGCCAGGACCAGGGTTCACGGCTCTTTTACATTTCCCCATTTCTACCCTGATTGTATTCCTCACACCGTAGGGAAAACTGGCACCTGGATATTTGAATGCTCAGGGGACCACCCAGAGTTCTCTAGGGCAGGCACTGCCTTGGCCTCATGGTCTCCAGGTCCCTGTACCATCTTGTTTCCTCTGACCTTGGCTTTGCTGTGGTTTCAACACTTCTTATTTCCTGGACATTTCTCATGTCCCCCTGACCTCCTTTGTTCTTCCCACAGCCAGATCCTCATGGAATATGAATATATGCTCTTTCCTTGACCCAGAATTAGCCTTTTACTCTTCCATCTCCCCTCCCCCTTGTTAGCCTGGTAAACTCCCTCCTCCTTTGAACCCCAGATCAAATGGTACTTCCTCTGTCGAGGCTTGTCTAGGTCCTAGTAAGCCTCACAGGGTCCCCACTCTTCAAGTTTCCTGGGGCACATCTAGAAACACTTCACTTCTCCATAGTGGGAAGCATGGCACATGCTCTGATATTCCTTCTATTCTCGTCCTTCTCAGGTAACACTTTGTGTTCCCCATCATGTAAATAGCCTTGTGAGGATCCGTCAATGTGAGCATCCTCTTTAGTTTCAGTGTCATTAACACAGTACCCGAGAGGAGAATGGTCACTTTCGAGACCTCACTCTGCTTCCCTGCCCTCTCACCCACCAGGGATTTTCTTGTTCATTTTGTTCACTCTGGCCCTTGCTGGGCATGCTGGGCATATGCTTAAGTTGTATTCTGTTATCTTCAGTTTCAGCAGATGGCAAGCTGATCTATTTTTCATGGTGTTTTTAATAGACAGATGCTTCCAGGATTACAGGAATAAACTGTAGCTGATTGAGGACTTGGGCCCTCAAGATCCTCCTGTCTTGTTTGACACTTTATAAGTGATAGTGATAAGTGATTTTATACAGTGTTCAGTTCAGAGGATTCTTTTACATCGGTCATCGTGTTTAATTAGCATCTGTGAAGTAGGAGGCATCCTCTCCACCGAAAGAGGTGGTTTGGTGTACTCAAAGTATCTTTGCCCGTGAAGACTGGGGCCACCTCACATGCATTGTGCTTTAAGTTTCTTACCTGTCATCTTGGGGACAGTTCTCTGTGAGAAGACATTACTTTCCCGTTATTGTTGCAGGTTGATCTATTTGTGAATGAATCCTTGTGGTTAACTTGGTTTCTGGTAGATGAAAATCTCCAGCCTCCATTTTTTTATTGTCTGAATTCTTCAACAGTATTTCTCCACTATGGATTATTATTTTTTAAGTATATTTTTGGAAACTAAGCTCTTAGAAGTGAACCTAGAAGCTTGGGTTGTAGCCCAGTGGTGGAATTCTTGCTTAACATGTACAAGGTCCCAGGAACACAGACATTAAATAACACATAAAAGGCAGAAGCTGGATTCCTGGCACCAGAGGAAAAGAAAATGGGTCACAGAGTATGCAAATCATTCGTGTTGACAGATAGTCTGACACAGATTTCCTCCATCAGACGGTATAAGGAGGCTGGCCAGCCAGTGTGCCTACTCCTGACTATAATGATGTCTCAGTTTAGTCATTAATTTCCTGATTACCACTGGGTTGAGGCAGTCCTTTGTATGCATGAGAAGAAGTTACTTAGGCCTATGGAAAGGGTCCCTGGACTGTGACAAGCTGGGACAGCCTCTGCAGAGAACTCAAGGTTCACTGAAGTGAAGCTACACAGCTGAGAAGGGACTTCAAAGGTCAGGGCAGAGGGAGAGGAGAAAAGAGGCCCAGGCTGTGTTCGACATTGAATGAACTAAGTCATAAGGACAAAGACAAGGCTCTGGAAACTGTTTCTCCTAGCAGTGCTTTGGGGGCAGTTCACAGAGAGCTCCTGATGCCTAAAAACAGGAGGCTTTCTTAAGGTCATGTCCATCTGGGGTTCATGGGTGGTGATTCTGGGCTCATTATTTGTAATCTGGAATGGAGTGTTGCTGTGAACCATCTGTAACATTTGACCAGTTGGGTCTTCAGACTCCAAAGGCTACGACTGTTGCCTCTCTCTGCTTTAGCCCCCTCTGTCTTCCTGTCCTTACAGCTGTCCGTGTAGCTGCCCAAGGGACCTTAGGCTGCAGATAGAGTCAGCTTGCTTTTAGTGAGCTCTGTTTTGAGTGAGACAAACCCAGGGGCAATTGGTCCTAGGATAGTCTTTTCCTCATGGTCTAACACACGAGGATGGGAATCCAGGTACTGCACTGAAAAGGAATCTGTTCCCCGTGCTTGGTAACAGAATTAGGAGCACAGACAAGGAGGGGGTGAGCTTGAAAGATCGAGTGCTTGCAGCCAAGTGTCTATGTTCACCAGACATGTACAATTATGAACAGAAATTTCTGTTCAGTTGATTCCTAGTCAAAATAGAAGTTCTTTCCTGTCAGCATATGCTCTGAAAAGTAGCATTTTATTGACTCTATAATTATAAACCTACTATAATTTTTATGAGAATCCTATGAAATACAATTTATCAGAAATATTATGTTTGAAGGGTACAAACCTATATTCTTCAGTGAGTACATCTGCCTGTGAAGATACTTGTCATATGAATCCCAGGTATAATTTTTTTATTACATTGGTCAACTAGAGGAGGGAGAAGAATGTAGTACTTCCTTTGCTTCAGAGGAAGTATATCAACGTTGTTACCAGAGGAAGATGAAGATTACACGAGCCAAAATATAGGAACAAAGTACAAGGGGGATGTTATTTTACTTTTCCGGGTGTTACTGAGACATTATCTTAGTTTTCTGGCTTTTTAAAAGTTGGTATTTTGGGTGTAATTACTTATTCTAAATAAACAATGATTTTTTTATGCCTGAGGTTGGTCCTTGGCATCATTTCTGCCTAACAAGGTTATTGTTGCAGGTGTTATGATCTGCAAGAAATTGGAGGTTGGGTGTGGTCACCAGGATCTGCTTGGTTTCAACCCTAAGAGCAGTAAAGGCCACTTTTTGACTTTGGTCTAAATACTTTATGTCACTGCAGGGTTTTCAGTGGCTGTAGGAGGGAATGACAGCTCTAGTTCAATGGTTCTCAACCTACCTAATGCAGTGACCCTTTCACACAGGTCCTTGGACTGAGGTAGCTACCAACCATGAAATTATTTTGTTGCTAACTTGTTTTGCTGCTACTTGCTAACTGTAAAATTGCTACTATTACAAACTGTAATGTGCAGAGCTGAGCTGCAGAATATCTGATACCCATGTGAAAGGGTGGTTTGACCCCAAAGGTATTACAGGATATTTGAACCTGTTTCTAGTTAGGGTGTGGCTCAGCCTTTAACACACAACTTAATCCCTCTGGCTAGAACACAGCACATCCCTTTAATCCTAAGCAAGGAAAACAAAGTTAGTTTGGAGAAGGAAGCAGCCATGTTTGAAAGTGATGTCTAACTGAGTGGCAGACAAAACGATAAGTCAGAGAAAGATTTGACAGAAGAGGATCTGCCCAACTCCCAGAAGAGAGAAGCTACTGGAGGGAGACAGACAGCCCAGGAGGAGAGAGTACAGTGTAGGAACATAGTAAAGTTCATATAGAACAGCTCAGAATAGGGTTGAGAGGGAGAAGAACAGCAAAGAGAGGGAGAAGGAGGCCATTTTACTGGGAGAGTTTTACACAGACAGACTGAAGAGAGAACAAGATAGACAGGGAAAGACAGAGCAAGCAAGATAATGAGAAGGGAAAGAAGGTTAGAAAAGATTTCTAGAGTTGGTTTGAGGCCACACAGAGCAGTTCAGAGGCCAGTAGAGAAAGGCCGGACATAAGAAGTCAGCTAGGAGAGGAGTTTGAGCCAAAAGAGCTGAGTTGAACCAGCCAGAGATCACGAAAAGACAAGGAGGGATGAGCTTATTCGGCAGCAAGTCTCAGAGGCTGAAAACATTCTTGGCCTCGATTAGATTGTAAGGAGGCTAGAAGCTTCCAGCACTAGGCTTAGGTTGGCATACAAGGACAGGAAACCTGAGACAATTACCACAGTAGAATAAAAGCTACTATAACACAAAGGGGTTTCAACCTACAGGTCGAGAACCATGAGCTATTTCTATCACTTATCATTATCTTTCTTTGGATCCATATGATAGATTAGATTATGCGAAATTATTTGCAGCCTAATGAACCTCTGAGAGTAAACTTGGTCATAAATCATTGGCCTCGTGGTAAGACTTGCATAATGGCCCTTAAAGGATGAAAGGCAAGAGGTTGATTCTGGACCCTGCTGTATATAGTGTTTGGGTCTCTGCACATAGCTGATGCCTGACTCTAGAAGCATTTCCTGGGTTTTGCATTCAATCTTAAATCTAGCTTGGAAACCACATTGCTGCTCAGGCAGACATATGGTTAGGGATAAAATGGACCAGTCAAAGTGAGAAGCAAGAAAAACAGCCTTGCAGTGTAACCACTTAGACAAAGTCAAATATAGATTTAACAACTAATTATAGGAGAACGCTGCAAAGTGCGTTATAAAATCAAGTGTTTGCACAGAAACATTTTTGCTGGAAAGCAAAGTGGTAGCTCATTTGCATGTTCAGCATTGTTAGCGTACAAAGGAGCTGAACTGCTAAAATTAAGATAGTGAGTTGTTTGAAAACCTCATTTTAAAATAGAATAAATCACGCCACAGACAGATGTTTAAGAGTGTGCCTGATGTGGAGAGAGCTGGCCTCCAGTGCCAGGCATGGGGTTGAGGGGTGGAGTCCTTGTTCTACAAGGCCAATCAAAATCTTCTCTGAGCCTCCGTGGTCAGGCACGTGGGAAGCTTGCTCTGTGGTTTTCTGAGAAAGTTTTGTGGTCTGGAGTTTATAGCCCAGACCAGTGAGGAGAGAAAACTTGAGTGTTGAGACCCAGAGTACCACATTGAGCTCTGCCAGATAAGTGCCACATTCCATCTGTGGCACAAAAGGAGAGTAGAGGCTCCCGGGGCACGGAATTTCAGCAGGTCCCTACTCCAGGCACAGGACCCGGCACTTAACCTGAGACAAGGCACCCACCCGGACCTTACATGAGGTCTCATCTCCAATAGACAGTGCTAGCTTCAATTCTCATCAAGCTTGTGACTAGAAGTATGATTGTCATTCTCTCAAGCTCTCTTCAGGGGAATGTGTGAAGGCTGCAGGAGGGCCTGAAGTATCCCCAGCATCCAACCAGGCCCCCAGCAGGATGACTCTAGAGAGCCACCTTTGATTTCAGAGACTTCCAGAGTCAAAGTAGCACCTTGTTTCCCATCCTTTCTCCCTTTCCTCTGTAACCTATCATCTTTTCCTTTATGTTGCAAAGAGCACAGCATACCCTAGTTTAGGAATCTCTATAATTCAACCTCCTGGGAGACAGCAGCACTCAACCTGTTCTGATAACATGTGTTTTCCCATTTTTTTTCTGTCTATCTCTAACCAAGACTTGCTTTCCACCAGTTTTTAATTTAATTTAATTTTATTTTATTTTCACTGTTTCTCTTTCTATGAATACCAGCCCCCTGTATTTTCTGTCTGCAAGGTGATACCACTCACCAATTGCTCTGTGGCTGCTTTGTAGTCTGAGGACACTCCATTTTCATGGTGGGTGAGTACTTGCCAGTGAGTGTTGCTGAAAACAATACTAAACTTAGTATGGGGTTCTGAGGATAGAGCCTGAAGCCCAGAGCAACAGCCTAAAAGCCAAAGACCTCTCCTAAACCCACACAGAACCTGCTCATCCTGAATGTTGCAAGTCTAACCATTAAAAAAAAAAATGGCCTCCTGAATTAAAAAGCAGCAAGAAAACAATCTTAACCAATCCTCTAACCTCTGATGGGCAAGTTCAGGGGAAAATTCAGCAGGGACCTGAAAAACAAAACAAAACAAGCAAGCAAGCAAGCAAACAAACAAACAAAAACAAGATAACTTGTTTTCTTCAAAAATTGCTAGCCTGTAGTAAGGGCTCCCAGCTAAAATGACCTAGTAAAACCCATGACACATAATTCAAAGGAGCATTTATAAGTATGTTCAAGCAACTCAAAAGAACATGGATGTATTCAGGAGTTGAATGAAATTGGGAAGTCAATTTAGGATAGGAAGATAAGATTGAATAAAGAGATAGCAGCACTGAAGAAAAACCAACTAGAATGGTGACAGAATTTAAGAAAACAATAATAGAATCAAACAACACGGTCAGTGGAGGCTGGAACAGAGCATCAGGGCTGGACGACAAGGGAGCTCAACTGATTGTTCAATAAGGGATGCATTTCAAAAACCTATCAATAGAATATGCAAGGTGATTTTTGGAATACCATGGATAAGCTTTATGAGTTGTAAGTACAGAAGAAGGAGAATTCTTTACCAAAGTAATAAGGAAATGTGTATTTTCTAATTATAGAGGAAAATTTCTCAAATGTAGAGGAAAAAGACACCATCTTGAGAGAAGGGATCTCACAGAACACCAAGTGGCCAAGACTAGAAAACAAACTCCCAGTGGTATATCAGAGCTAAAACTCTAAATGCACTGACCAAAGATAGGTGTTGAAAACTGCATGTGGGAGGGGCCAAGTCACATATAAAGGCAGGCCATTAGGATATATCTGACTTGTCAAGGGAAACTTTGAGCACACTCTATAAACTCAGTGCCATCCAAATTGCAAACATCAACTGAATTCTCCACAGAAATAGAAAAACAAAACTTAAAATTCATATTTAACAGAACTTGGCCCCCCAAAACACAATATTCTGAGCAAGAAGCACACCATTGAAGGGATCACCATGCCTGACTGTAAATTATACTGCAGCATAATAGCAATAAAACAAGATTGGTACTGGCACAAAAGCAAACAAACAGATCAATGGAACAAAATAATGAATCCAGATACAAGAACAATGAACTATAGGCATCTGACTTTTTGACCAAAAAAAAAAAGTGCCAACAAATATACATATTAGAGAAAAGTGGTAAACCCAGTGTGGAGGCCTGTATGTATTTGTCATAAAACAAAACAACAACAACAGAAATAGAAACTGCCATATTACCTAGTCACACCACTCATGGTGTGGATCTAAAGGGCTTCCTACCCAACAACCGAGACGCCTGCCCTTCTGTGTCTCTTGTTGCTCTACTTGCAATAGCTAAGAAAGAGGCTCAGCTTAAATGTCCACCAAGTAATGAATGTGTAAATGAGGTACATATACATGAAGACATTTTATTCAGCAGTAAAAGAAAAGTGAAATCGTGAACTTTGAGCCCAGTGAGGTCACTTGAAAGGTAATGAGTTCATACCTCTGACCCACATGACGGAAGGGAAGAACTAACTCCTGGTATCTGGGCTCTGACTTCCACATATGATCTATGGGTTAATAGGCACAAATACACATACACAAACAAATAATGAAATCTAAGGAAAAAAAGTTTAAAGAGATTATAAAATTCGCAAGAAAATGGATGGGCTGAAAAGTATTGTATCAAATAGGGTAACCCAAATCCAGAACTAGGAATTCCCAGGCTTTGTGTATATGCTAATCTTAGTTAAACACAATTTGAGTAGTGTGCTACCACTGAGTGCTAGTAGATTCCAGGGAGATGGTGGGGCTCACCAGAGGGAGGGAGCAGGATATGAAAGTGGAGCAGAGAATACTGAGGGTAGAAAGCTGGGTGAGGCAGGAAGAAAAAGAAAGTGAAGGGCATAACCAAAATGAAGTAAATGTGAAAGGCCATGTGTCATCTTTCTATTTTATTAACTTTAAAACTATGAATGATAGAATAAATGGTTTGTATAGAGATGTTTTCCATTGTGTTTCATATGTGTATGTACATGTGTATATGTATATTTATATGCATAAATATACATGTACACAAACATATGACAAAGATATTGAGATAGATAGATAAATAGATAGAGAGATAGATAGATAGATAGATAGATAGATAGAGAGAGAGAGAGAGAGAGAGAGAGAGAGAGAGAGAGAGAGAGATGCATTTCTGTTTCTCTAGACAACCCTGACTAATATACTAGGTACAGGATATCTCCTTTCTAGTGTTGGCCACACAAGTCCCAGTGGACCCTGAACCACCAGTACAGACTATAGTCATTGCTGTTCAGTTTCTTTTCCTTTTATTTTAAGATTCATTTATTTTTATTTGTTTCATTTTTATGTGTGACTGCCTGCATGTATGTATACACACCATATATGTGTAGTGCCCAAGGAAACAAGAAGATAGCATAGAAGCTATTGGAACTATAGCTACAGGCAGTTTGAAAGCATGTGGGTCCTGGGAATCAAACCTCAAGAACAGCAGCAGGTGTTCTTCACTGTTGAGTCATCTTTCCAGCCTGGATTCACTGCTCTTGGATGCCCACCAACCCTGGAATGTAAGACTGGATTACAGAGGGTATGGTAGACTTTGGTCACAGGATACAGAAAAATCAAGCTGTAGCTAAGTTGAAAGCTTCTTCCATGCAGGTTAACCTTCATAGTGCCAAAATGAGCTATGCAGTCTTCGTAGGGAAAAAGTTTACCAACCATTTTATCCCGCTATGAATCCTGGGACCTATTATAATGACCTGCAAGGCAAGATGTGCCTCTAGCGTAATAGCAAGAAAACAACTATAGGGGTGTCTTAGTCAGGGTTTCTATTCCTGCACAAAACATCATGACCAAGAAGCAAGTCAAGGAGGAAAGGGTTTATTCAGCTTAGATTTCCACATTGCTGTTCTTCAGCAAATGGAGTCAAGACTGGAACTCAAGCAGGTCAGAAAGCAGGAGCTGATGCAGAGGCTATGGAGGGCTATTACTTACTGGCTTGCTTCCCCTGCCCTGCTCAGCCTGCTTTCTTATAGAACTCAGGATCACCCGAAATGGGCTGACCCCTCCTCTCTTGATCACTAGTTGAGAAAATGCCCTACAGCTTGATTTCATGGAGGCATTTCCTCAACTGAGGCTCCTTTCTCTGTGATAATTCCAGCTTGTGTCAAGTTGACACACAAAACCAGCCAGTACTGGGTTACAAACACCTGCTCTCCGGTTGGATTTGAGAAATGCTTCCTGAGTGGGAACTCAAAGCCTGCTTCTGTAAACCTTGCCAATAGCTTGTTCCTGGGAGGCTGTCAGTCCTTCGAAGTAGTCAACTTGTATTGTCTCTGTTCCCTACTGTCTGAGGGAACGGTGTGAATGAGGAGATAGAAAGGCGAGGAGCTGAGGATGGGGAAGAGTACTGTGAGATTCTAGACATGACATGGCTATCCGATGCACGAACTCATAGCATAAGTGTTACCCAAGATCAAACCTGCTGAAATTTTAGATAGATGGGGTAGATAGGCCCCTTACGGAGGAGCTACAGACAGTTGACAATTGCTGGAGAGAGAATGAGTCTTTTAGCAGAATGTGGCCATGGGTAGGGTTTCTATTCTCCAGATCTACTGTACAAATGGGCTGTGGTAATTGGACTTGGCGGGAAGTGCTCATGTTGAGAACATATGGGGGGAGTTGGGAGAGAACACAGGCAGTAGTTATGACCTTGTTTTGTTTATTATACCTGTATGAAATTCTCAACAATAAAAAAAATTAGAAGACAAGAAATATATGTTTAAGATGATCTTCTCGGGCCCTTATAACCAACAGTATCTTGAATGTGGCATCTCACCCATTTAGAATCTAGGCACATGGCTCCAGTCTGATCAAGGGCAGGGCAGGATATTATCTGTGGGAGTGAATACAGAGAAATGACATCATTGGAGACCACCTTTGAAGTCCATTACTACCAGGAGGTGCAGTCTGGAATGAGCTTTCCTATTTCATAACACACTGTAGTTTATGGGGAGCAGACAGTGTGGGGGGTGCAAGCACAGCCAGCCACAAAGCAGCCAGCCAGGCACAGTGTAGGAGCCAGAGCCAGAGGAAAACAAAGACATTCCACATTGAAGATGGAAGATGCTGCTCAAACACGGATCACCTGGAACCATTTAACTTACCATTGTTTCCAATTCCACCTCAGTGGGAAACTAAATAACGGGCCCCAATGTTACAAAGAGAAACCATTAGATTCCAACAAGCAGCGGTTGATAACTGATTTGATATCGGTTCATCAATCTTGAATGTACACTTTCCAAATTGTTCTTTCTATTCCCCTTTCATTGGTAATTCTCCAGTTCCTTGAAAGCCAAGATCTTATCCAGTTTCTTAAACAAGAGTGACAGACTGTGAACAAAACCCAGCGAGAAGCTGAGAATTGAAAACTCTGAAGAGCTGAGAATGGGTTCTTGAATAGATATTTGAGTTGGCTAGGCTGGAACCCACACAGTAGCATGGCTTCTATCTCTTGACTAGCAGAGCCTAAATTTATCATCTTGTGCTTTAATAAAAAGTTGGCCAAGCCCTACTTTGGAGTTTCCCAAACTTCTATGCCTAGCACTAGTAAGGGAGCTAAAACAGACAGTACAAAAAAAAAAAAAAAAAAAAAAAAAGGAAAGAAAGAAAGATATAAGACAACAGGCCTGCACAAATTTCCACACATAACAAAGCAGCTACCTGTCACATCCTGATGGGAACAAATGGAAAAGTTCTCTATATTAATGCATAAGAATCTTTTTGATAAGGAGAAGGAGGGATGAATTAGCAGTTAAGAGCACTGAAAGCTCTTCCTAGAAGTCCTGGGTTCAATTCCCAGCAACCACATGGTGGCTTATAAGCATCTATAATGGGATCCAATGCTCTCTTCTGGTGTGTCTGGAAAGAGTGACAGTGTGCTCATATACATAAAAAAATAAATAAGTAAATATTTTAAAAAATCTTTTTATAAATTATCCAAACAGATAAACAGAAATACTGATACCTCAAAATATGCCTCACTATCAGGAATCAATCTTGGGGATTATTAAAGGGAGAACAAAAAATGTCAATGAAAACCTTTATCCCAAGACAGGATGGAAGATTAGAAAGGTGTACTTGTATGAAAATGCCCCACAGGCCAAGAACTCCAAAGAAGGAGACATATGAAGACATGGTTCATTTTATAATTTCTTTTTCCCCTCTAAAAGACAACAATATATATACTTCAACATCTCTTTGAATGTTTTTGTTTCTTGAGACAGGGCTTCTATAGCCCAGGCTGGTTTTGAATGTAGCTAAGGGTGGGTTTGAACTCTAGATCATCTTGTCTATGTTTTCCAAGTACTAGGATTACAGGTGTACCCCACCATCACCACCTCTCAAGACCTTCAGTAAGAGAAAGTGACATTTGAAAGGTTTGCTACAGCAGTATGCAGATGCCTCACCATTAAAAATGACCAGAGGGCTGTAGAGATGGCGCCACTGTTAAAATGTTAAAATTGCCAGGAAGGCCCAGCCGCTCACCTGTACTTCCAGGCTCAGAAGGTGGATCAAGGGATCTGTATGCACAGAGGGGTTAGAATTGGGAGCTCTGTACAATCCTTACAGCAGACACAGGCACTGCCCACCTTCCAAGTCAATAGAGCTTTCCAGCACAAACAGCAAACCTTCACATAATGACTTTTTCAAAAATCTAACTTAGTCCAGGGATCATAGGATGGGATGGAGACATGTCTGAGAGTCTGCAGTACACGCACAAGAATCAGCATCACTGGGAACCACGGAGGCCAGCAGAGCAGGCAAGTGAGTTTCCTGTGAGTCCCGTGTTCCAGTGGCTGAAGTTCTTCCTGGAGGCCCTCTAAGTCAGTTCTAATGAGGGCATGTATGTACCTGGCAATGCTGCGGGGCAGTGGTTCTCAAACTGTGGGTCATGATCCTTTTGGGCTGGTCACATATCAGATACCCTGCACATCGGACATTTACAATCATGATGCATAACAACGGCAAAATTATAGTCATGAAGTAGCAGTGAAAAGAATTTTATGGTTGGGTCGCCATGAAGAACTATACATTAATCGGAGCATTAGGAAGAGTGAGAGCCACTGCTGTAGAGATTCACAGATGGGCAGATGATGAGGATGAGCACGTGGTACTGGGTGAGAGCTGCAGACACCACTAAGAGCTCATGTTTATCTTGTGGTAGAGGAAACTTACCTACAAAATGTATACAGATATGGCACAGGTTAATATAAATGTTGTCTCAAGATGTGTGTGTGTGTGTGTGTGTGTGTGTGTGTGTGTGTTTGTGTGTGTGTGTGTGTAATCTCAACTTAAGGAAAGAAAGTCATATGTATGTATGTGTGTGTGTGTGTGTGTGTGTGTAATCTCAACTTACAGAGGAAAGAAAGTCATATGTATGTGTGTGTGTGTGTCTATGTGTGTGTGTGTGTGTGTAATCTTAACTTACAGAGGAAAGAAAGTCACATGTATGTGTGTGTGTGTGTGTGTGTGTGTGTTTATAAGAGGCATGTGAAGTGGAAATTTCTGGCTTCTGGTTTCTTTGAAAACTCAGTTGTGTCATGTGCTGTTCTACTGGAAGCTGTCTTGTAAGAGGACGTTTTGTTAAAGCAGATGCTTGAGGGGGCCCATGATACTTGGAAAGAGTAAAAGTGGAATCCACAAACAGTGCAAGAACAGTCTTGCATTGCTACACCTTGCAACGCTTTGCTGGTCTTTGCTTGACTTCTCTGGTCTTAACTTCATAAAGGAAAAAATACACCAATGAAGTTCTCCTGGTATTCCAGGTGACTCTTGCCACTTCTGCTGACTTGTACTGACAGCTGATACTTCTGAAGGCTAGAGATAAAGCAATCTGAGCCATGAATGTTTATATGTATATTCAAAACTCATTTGAATCGATTAGTCAATGTGAGGGAAGTTAGAAATTCCCATGCAGAAGAATTCCCAGAAGCTTTCACGGAAACCTCATCCTGAAGGAGATACATGATTCCCCACTTCTCAAGGGTGAACTATGACACTGTGACCTCCTGCTTTAGAGGGCAGAGTGGAAGGGGCAGCTTTACCGTGGGAGGTCTTACACGGCCCGTGTCCTGTGTGCACGGTCAATGTAAGTCAGGATAAGCTATGTTGGCTATCATATACAATGTGATGAAAATAGTGCTTTCCTCTGGAGTTGTACTTTCTAAAAACTGTGAGTTCAGAATATCATGCATGAAATAGATACATGGCCATAGAGGGAGAGTAGACATTACATCTGGCCCACACTCCTAAAAACCTCCAGGATATCAAACCACAATAAGTCTGGGAAGGAAGAGAGTCTGAACATTCTTCCTTAGTGGCCTACTTCCTGTGGCTAGGCCCCACCTCTTAAAGAATCTACCAGTTCCCAGAAGTATTACCAGATGGGAGCTAA
This sequence comes from Micromys minutus, assembly GCF_963924665.1. NCBI lineage: Eukaryota > Metazoa > Chordata > Mammalia > Rodentia > Muridae > Micromys > Micromys minutus. The sequence continues at coordinate 14,133,820 of NC_137959.1, forward strand.
CCTTTCAGTGCCTATTAGAGACATTTCATATTCAGACCACAGCTTGGGACATAATAACTTGCTATAGTGTGGCATCTTATACTCAGTCTGGAATATCAGATAACAGCTAAGCAGATATGATGTTAATATGAATAATAGTGTTCATTAATTATACTGAAATTATAACAAATACCACACAGACATACATTTTTAGTAATTGTGTGAGAGGTGCATATAAGTGTTCTTGTCTGTGTAATAATGAAGGAATTCTCCATTATCTGGCCATATCTATCTATCTATCTTTATCTATCTATCTATCTATCTATCTATCTATCTATCTATCTATCTATCTACCTACCTACCTACCTACCTGTCTATCTATCTATCTATCTATCTATCTATCTATCTATCTATTTATCTATCTATCTATCTATTTATCTATCTACCTATCTATCTATCATCTATTATATACCTACTTATCTATCTATCTATTATCTATCTATCTATCTATCTATCTATCTATCTATCTATCTATCTATCTATCTATATACCTATCTGTCATCTAGGCATCTATATATTTATCTATCTAGATATCTGTTCTAAAAATAAAGTATAGGGGTTGGAAAGATGACTTAACTGGCATCTTCAAAGGATCTGAGTTTGGTTCCTAGAACCTGCCTAGGGGTTACTCCCCACCACAACTCTTGGGAATCCAATGACTCAAGTGTTCCTGGGCACTGAACTCACTTCCACACACAGGGAGAGGTAACAAAATATTAAAAACTAAATAAAATGTTGTAGTTAAAAATCCAAGTCTTCATGACTTTTGAGGTACAGAAATGAGGCCCAGCCCCCCCCCCCCAGGTCCCAGCTAAGAGATCAGGCTCCTTCTTTGAGACAGGCTGCCTTGCCTTTGGCCATCGTTGGTGGCTATAGAAAAACACTGAAATCTTGGCAAGTACTACTTTGAAATAAATAGGAGAACCTGTCACATAAACCAGTCAGTAGCTTTTCTTATGACTTGGGCCAATTCTGTATGTCCTTCCTGTGCTCTGCGTGGTTAACACAGCTCATGTGCAGGAGGGGGGTGGGTGAGGAGATGGGGTTTACCTCCTACGGAGTTTATGGAAGCCCAGGAACCCACACCATATACAACTTAATCCTCATGTTTATGTCTGGGACTATATTAAATGCCATCTGCCTAACCATTTGCCATGTTATAAATTAAGGTGACATAACAATGCTATAGCACCAAGGAGCTCCGCTGTCTTCCAGTTTGATATTAAATGGGTTTTGTTGCCAAACTCTCCTTACAAACATGAAAAGAACAGTTGTGAGCCTTCTGGAGGAGCAGATGGTCTCCGGGGCTTTCTGACGCAGGCTTTCTGAAAGTTACAGGGCTCACATCTCTGCCACGCAATCAGCTCTGTTGGCTGTTGTTGGAAAGAAAACGAGTCCAGTGGCTGAAAACTGACGGGCCCCAATGTCGGTTTTGCTGTGTGAAGTTGTGTGTGTTAAAGAACACATAGGAATGTCACAAGTAGAATGGGAATAATTTCTACATGATTCAAATGTGGAACACACAACCTAGCTCCTTCTTTGATTCATAGGGAGGATACATTTCCCGTGAGCTGTTGTGTGCATTCAGGCAAATCCACATACATGACAAAGCACTTATTAAGCAAAGCAAACCCTTGCAACGGACTTTATACATTTTGATAATTTCCTCTCCAATAATTATAGCCTACTATCTTTTTTATTTTTACAAACAATTCTGTAAATTAATTTTAGTCTTATTAAAGACTTCTAACTTGCAGACTTAAAAAAACACATCCCACACTGAATCGGTTCATTTTGATGAGAAGAATACGATCGGCGTCTGAATTCTACAGTAAATGCTAGCTGACATGATTCTTTCAGATGTTATCAACCATGCCAAAGTGACAGGAAAAGTTAGAGGATTGAATGCCATCAATCTTTCTCCTTCTCTTCCCAGAATCCAATGGGATTCCAACTCTGAGAGGGATCCAGTAACGAAGACTGCAGCATTTCTGCCTCTGCAATGCCAGGGCTAACATACTGTTCTTACCTTACTTGTGGGACCCAGAGGCTTTCTCCCCTGACCACTTTCCACCTCAGACAAAGTCTTTCTTCCTCTTCATGTCTATGCTAGGTCTGAGTCCTAGGATAGAGGATGTCCAGAGCAGAAACCTCATTAACAATTGGCCCTGAATCTAAAAGAGAGAAAGGAGAGAGAGAAAGGGGATAGAGGGAGGAAGGAGGAAAAGAGAAAAGGGAAATAATGTAATTATACTATAATCTCAAAAATAAAAGATAAATAACAAGAACAAACAATCGAGTTCCAAGTCCTTTCCCAGATCACTTCCTCTTCCCCTCCAGCACTTCCTGGATTCACCTCCAAAAGCCTCCTTTGCTTGTTCACATTCCGGTCTGCAGCTGGCTGGTGGGAGAGCCCCACCTTGACCTCCTTCTCATTTACTCTGTCTGTCCTTGTAGTGCCTACCTCAAGGACGTCATGGCTTTTGTCCCCTTTCCACTTGCTCTTGCTGTGGGAACCTTTCTACCCTCCACAAGCCTGTGTACCCAGTCATGTGCTCACCTATGCAACCATCTCATCTTTTCTTTCCCCATTTTTTGTTTCAACCAAATAAAGAAAATGCTGTGGTTCTAAACATGGAAGACATTTATTTGTCTGTCTTTCTTACAACATATCTAATATCCTGAAGGTCTAGCAGGCCACCCTCTGTATCACCCACAGGAGCATCCACAGCACTACATTTTCTTCAGACAGAAGCCATCTTTTATTGGGCTCGTGTCTCTGATAATGACGCAGGTGAATTTTATCATTCCTTTCACTCCAGGCGTAATGAACAAATTCACTGCGTATTACTTTGGACTTGATCTCTAGCAAAACACTACTGGAACAAACAATTTGATTTGTCAACACCTTTCCAAGGGCTCCTCAATCAATGTCACAAATCCAAATTTAAACAGCAAAGTACATTTGACTGCAAGACCCTAGACTGATTATAGCTCTGAGTTCAGAGAATTGCTCCAGACAGGGCAGCAATCAGATTATTAACTCCACTTGAAAATACTCTCTGCTGTCTGGCATTAGCATGCATATTTTGATATAGATCGATAAGCAATCTCCTCTCTATAAGAAATGCCTGCAACATTCATTTGGCTGATCAAAGGCAGATATCAGCTGCCTCTGACAGCTAGCTATTGTTTCTCTGCTTTCTTTACAGAAAAGCTTCTATTAAAAAAAAAAAAAAAATCCCTGGCTCTCTTTCAGCTAAGAGTGAAAGCCGAGAGAGCCGCAGATTCTCATCTCCTTCCAGACACCGAAACACAATTAGTGCAAGGGGACTTTGGGCTTCTCTGAGCTAACTTAGCCATTTCCCTTGCTGACAAGAAACAGCAAGTTTCTCTCCCTCCTTTGCCTGTTTCCCTCCACTCACACTTATCTTCCTTCCTTTAGAGTGCAGGGCTCCAGTCTGGGAATGCCAGAAAGGTACCACCTACCCATGGCCATCTGGTGTTTCCCTAGTGAGGTCAAAGTTCAGAGGTTAAGACCTTAATCTTGTTCTAAACTAGTTAGCTCAGGTTTGGATCCTGGGTGGTGGCGTAGAATTGACAGATGGTTTTGGAGGCTATTTATTTAACCCCTAACTTGTCTCCCTACCTGATTCTGTTATAAAATGTCCATTTTCTTTTCTTTCTTTCTTTTTTTTTTTAGAAATCATTATTTATTCATACTTTCCATCTTTTAAAAATCCACTTTAAGGTCTTTTCTCCTCACCTTAACTTTACTTGAACAAATCAATATAAAAACCAAATTTTACTGAATAGATCCCTTTCTTCTATCCAAAGGTCTCAATAAACAAAAATCAAGATTATTTTTATGCCACTTTACAGATTAATGGCCCAGGCTGCACACTTGTTTGTTTCTATTTAGGAAACAGAAATCTTCCTGCAGCTCTACATACGCACATGTACTGACAAAACAGACATCATTGGTTAATTGTGCAAGCGCACGCCTATTCACATAAAACACAGCCACCTACCCGTACAGGCCGCACTGCAGCCCTTGAGCCCTGGGCTTAGCAGAGTTTTTTGAATCCTGCTTGACTTTGTCTACTGTACTTGAATCTTAAAACCCTTTGTACTATGTTCTAATAAAGAAATTGGCGATACCTCAGAAAACTGGATATAGTACTACCTGAAGACCCAGCTATTCCACTTCTGGGCATATACCCCAGAGACACTTTAATACACAACAAAGATATATGCACCACAATGTTCATAGCAGCTCTATTTATAATAGCCATAAGCTGGAAAGAACTCAGATGTCCTTCAGAAGATGAATGGATACAAAAATTGTGGTACATTTACACAATGGAATACTACTCAGCCACCAGAAACAATGACTTAACCAAATTCTTAAGGAAATGGCTGCATCTAGAGAATATCATCCTGAGTGAGATAACCCAATCACAAAAGAACAGACATAATATGCAGTCACTGATAGTGGGATGCTAACCCCAGAGGCTTGCACTCCCCCAGAAACAACTCACAGACTGTATAAAGTCCAAGAAATAAAGAAAACAAAACAAAACAAAAAAAATATTTACAAAACAAGAAAACTTTGACTATTTCCATGTTACATTTTGTTTTACATGTACTTTATGCTCATTGTAACTATTAAGTTTTCAATGCATACTATCAAACCTTTAAAAAAATCAAGTACTGACTAAAAATATATTCATATAGTTTTATGTAAAAATTATTTTAAAATCTGAAAAAAAGTACTGACAAAAATGTATAACTTTAAGCAAAAAATGTTTAAAATCTGTACATTTATCTTTGTTTTGTAAAATAAAGTTTTTTTAAAAAAACCACAAATACAGCTTTATATTTATAATATATATTTTATTGGTAACTAATATACTGTTCAACATTAAAAAAAAAGATGAGACTTGGGGCAGTCTCTCACACAGTCTCTCATGGCAGAACAATCTCATCTGTCCTTAGAGCATGTCAGCATGACTCTCTCCGGATAGAGCATCCATGGAAACCACAAAGGTATTTTGATGTGTGCACATGTCCATATTAATGTCAAGACCTTACCTGCTCAGTTCCTGCTCCATAGGTGATGTGGTGATCTTTAAGATTATGTGATTTGTTTCAAACCTTAATGACCTGAATTGACTGTGAGGAGAATACATACCCAATTAGGGAAAATGCACACCAAGGTATGATTTAAAATGTCCATGCTCAGGGTCTGGAGAGATGGCTCAGCGGTTAAGAGCTCTGGCTGTTCTTCCAGAGGTCTTGAGTCCAGTTCTCAGTAAGCACGTGGTGGCTCACAACCATCTGTAATGAGTCCTGAAGCTCTCTTTTGGCATGCTGGTGTACAAGCAGATAGAATATTCATATACATAAAGCAAATTAATTAAAAAATAACATGTTTGGCCTGTAGAGAGAGTATCTGATGCCTGCCACCAAAGACTGTTCTAAATGGTAGAAAAGTATGTATCCGTTTCTGTTTTACAACGAGAAAAGTGCTTCCTTGAAAAACTTAAGCTGCCTGCTGCCTGCTAACATTAAGCTTGGCTCGTACCTTAGACACACAGATGCTGTGTGAGATTTGTAGTACATATCATTTATGTCATCAATCCAAATCATCACCACTGGGTGAGCTGTGTGTTCCCATTTTACAGATGAGGAATCTGGGTTTCAAGTGATTCATTTAATATTCCAGTGGTTTTCATTAAGACTTGACTTACTTGCAAAGGTGAAGAGAAGAAAGAGATATACTTAAGCGGTCATAGCGTGCCTGAAGGGGACGGACCAAGCTGCCGTCTAGGTAAGGCCAGGTAGACACAGTGGACTATGAAATGATGCTTGTCTTTGTTGTTCTGTTTTGTTGTTTGTTTGTGTTTTAAAACGATGAGACACATTCTATCTAGAAATATGGGTAAATTATGCTCACAGGTCTCAGATTCTAACACACTTATTGAAACTGTATTTGGGATGGATACTAATTATGTTGCGGCAGAACATGCAGTTCCTGTAATTAAATTTGACGGAAATATATGTAAACAGGACCCACCCTCAGGCATGCTTCCACCTCTGACTGGAATTGCTTTTTAGCTCAATCCCGGGTAGGTCATTTTCTTTAAACCTCTCTATGTCTTTTCTAGTAAATGAAGATAATAATAGGGTCCACTTTACAGGATTTCTGTGAAGTTTAAGTGGGAACATTATACATAAATACATACATTCACCTGCAGCCCAGGTACTCAATATATACTATACACTATGACAATAGCAATGATCACTAGTCTCCTTGATTTCTTCATCCACAGTTACAGCTGGGGATTAGAAAGCAGAGCAGCTCTTTGTGTTTGTGTGACTGCCCAGGGCTTTCTCACCAAAGCCGATTGATTGCTCCTCTCTACTTTGTTAAGAAGACTCAGAACTTTAGCTGGAGGTATCTGTTTCCAGTGATTTTTTTTTTTAATTTTTCAAAACAATTTCACATATATTGTTGTGTTGTTGCTGTTGTGTTATTTTGTGTTGTTGCTCTGTTATTGTTCTGGTGTTGTGGTGGTTTGTTATGTTGTTTCTGTATTGTTGTGTTGTTCTGTTGTTGTGGTGGTGGTAGTAGTGTATTGTTGTTCTGTTGTTGCTGTTGTGTTGTTGCTGTGTTGTTCTGTTGTTGTGGTGGGGGTGGTAGTGTTGTGTTGTTCTGTTGTTGCTGTTGTGTTGTTGGTAGTGTTGTGTTGTTTTTCTGTTGTTGCTGTTCTGTTGTTGCTGTGTTGTTCTGTTGTTGTGGTGGTGGTAGTGTTGTATTGTTGTTGTTGTTGTGTTGTTGCTGTGTTGTTCTGTTGTTGTAGTGGTCATGGTGGTAGTGTTGTATTGTTGTACTGTTGTTGCTGTTGTGTTATTGCTGTTGTGTTGTTGCTGTGTTGTTCTGTTGTTGTGGTGAGGGTGGTAGTGTTGTATTGTTGTTCTGTTGTTGCTGTGTTGTTCTGTTGTTGTAGTGGTTGGTGGTGGTAGTGGTGTTGTATTGTTGTTCTGTTGTGTTGTTGCTGTGTTGTTCTGTTATTGTGATGGTGGTGGTAGTGTTGTATTGTTGTACTGTTGTTGCTGTTGTGTTGTTCTGTTGTTGTGGTGGTGGTGGTGGTAGCGTTGTGTTGCTGTTGTCACCTGCAAATTTTCGTCACAGAAAACAAGTACAGAATGGTTGAAGAAGCACATGTTAGGCAGCACCTGCCATGTCCCAAGGGCTGGCCAGGTGCTATCTGAGGTCCCCTTTCTACCACATGGAAAATTAGTAGATCTGGTTGAATTAAATGCACACTGGAGAGAAATAAAATGCCCACCATATATCTGAATCTGCGGCCTTCTCAGAGTGGTTTTGCTTCATGAAGGTATTGAGCCACTTCCTGCAATCCACAGAGGTCTTAGTTCCAGTGAGAAAGAATGAGAGAAGAGCTCAGGGAGAGAGGGAAAGAGGGTAAGGGAAGGAAGCACTAAGAAGAGAGCAAGTGGAAGGAATGGAAGAGAGGGAGATCGAAGGCGCTCAGCGACCTGGTTGATGCTGACCTCGGGATGAAAATCAAGATGGAATCACAAAGGAGAAAAGACAACCTAACTAGGACTTGATAAATATGAGCTGATTGATACCAGCAAGAGTTCCCAGTGGTTCAGCTGTCAATGGAAAGAAAGCAGAGGAGGGAGCCATCAGCCTGGCCTCTGTCATCCAGGCCTCTTGACTTGGATAATTCAGACTGTTCTCCATTATGTTCTTCCCCTTCTGGTATTTTTGGTTTGAAAATTCAGCGTTCCTCATTCCTGGAGCCACCAGGTCTAGCTTCCTCGAACCCTACAAGTTTACAAGCGAAGGTGTTTTCCATGAGGTCTCGCCATGCAAACCATTGAAGCCTCACACAGCCTCAGCAAGCACCATTGCGCCTTGAGCTCTGCTTTGCCAACCTCCATGTCATTGTGCTGAGTGTCTAACTGGCAGGTCCTCGGCATCTCCCCCAAGGTGCAAGGTCCAGTGTTAGAAAGGATGAGGATGTGGCACATTTCCTTGGCTCTGCCAATTAGGTTTTGCCTTTTTGGTGTTGTGTGGTAACTGTCAGCCTGGGGTGTTTTCCAAAGCACCTTCCCTCTGCAATATGTTATATATAATGATCTTTGGCAAACTTTTTTTCCCCCTGACTGAGGAAGAAAAATGGTTTTCATTTCTAGTCTAATAACCTTAGTCTTTTGCAGCAGAAAAGTGAATCAAACTTTCTGATCTAACCAGTCAAGCCAACACAGATATTATGTTGGTGTTTCTAGGCAGCCAGAGCTAAATCTGATATCAAATGACTCAGTTATTCTTTTGTGAGAAATGTTGTTGATGGGGGTGGGGAAACTCAGACAATTTAAAGACACACTTGATAAAAACTCTGGGTTTTATCTTTGGCTGGTCACAGATAAATCAAATGCCAAGCTTGTAAGATACACAGTAGGTCTCTTAGAAGAGGATATTGTTCTCCCCCTAAAGTGAAAGGTTTTATGTAGGAGGCCATTTGAAGTATTGGATGGTTGTAAGAGTCAATGTATTAAAATTATTTTTTCTCACTCTGAGGACTAATTTATTCGTACTGGAAAGACATGAGGTCAGAGGAGGGTTCCTTCATTACCTTCCTCACTTCCAGACTGGTTTGACTGGGGCCAACCAACACCCGCCCATACACAAATCCCTCTTTTGCCCTGCGATTGCACAAAACCCTGAAGAATCACAGTGGTTTAAAAGTTTCAGATTTCAAATTGCCTTGGGGTTGTTTATGACGGATCTTTTTTACAGTTTAGATCATGTTTCTTTTGTGATTTTCGTGTTTGTAGTTTTATAGTAATCAACGCTGGAGACCTTCGCCATGTTTACTTCCTTAGCTCTTCTATGTTGCTTGCTTGGTCTCGTCTCTCGCAGGAACTCGTCTTGCTAGCATAACAGTCCATTGGAAGCTGTTTCACGACTCTCTGATCTCGTGCACAATTTTCAATGTTCTGCCTTCTCTGATTTGTTGTCACTACTTTACCTTCATATCTTCATACTGACTGCACTCTTCTTCCATAAAGTCTCATCTTCTGCTATGTGTATCAGCAAATGGTTCATGTCCTCTTCTGTAGTTTCCATTTTTAGAGGTGTCTGATCATTCATTTCCTGTCTGCTAAGTTCCGGCTCATTTTTTAAAAAGAGGTAAGATTCTGCTATAATAAAGCCTTTTAGTTACTCCATCTAATACTCTAACATTCGTGTCACGCTGAGGTCAGTATTGACTAGTTGATTATTCCCATCAGGTCTACTGTCTTCCTTGGTTTCATGCCCAACATGCGTTTGTTGAATGCTTGTACTATGGATTATTAATTAATCACTGAGGGTTAGGGTTTTAATATTTTTTTGTGTTTGTGTAAATATTTCTCAACTTTGGGATGAAGTTAGTCTTGTATTAAGAAGTGTGAGTTTCTTCTAGGGCCCATTTAGTCTAAGATAGGACCTGCTGATGACTCTGCTCAGTGTCCCTTGATTTATAAGCTTTTCCTTCTTGATGGTAGAAATAGATGCTGCCCTGCACTGTGAGTTCCTGGGACTGTTTCCTCCAGTCATTCCGGTATTTCTTTTGATGGCTCCAGAAAGCTTGGGGTCTTTTCACAAGCAAATTGTCTCTGTGGGTTTCCAGGCTTCTCTCTCTGGGAGGTACTCTTCCTTTTGGTACTTCAACCAGTTAACTGTGGAGCACTGTGTTCAGAGGAGACCATTTGCATTGCACTAGCAATAATCCAGATGTTCCACCCGAGGCCAAGCCCAAAGAGTTGGCTTTGGAGACAGAAGAAAGAGGAGCTTTCGGACAGGAAGTGCATGGGACAGGAACTGATGAGCTGGTGGCCATGCGAGAATTTTTAGTGATTGGATGACAGGTCTCATTACCTTTTGTTCTATCAAGAAAATAAAAGGTAATCTAGATTTTGAACTGAGAAGAATTTAATTCAAATACATTGCAACATTAAAAAAATTAACTACAATAGCAATATGGGTGATGCCCAGAGACTAAAACCATGTACTACCTTTGAGGTACAACTTGAGACAAAATTCTCTTCTTTTTTACTAGAAGACAAACTCACTTAGTTGATCTATTATCTATGCTATGACACTAGCAGCAGGAAATGTGGTTGAGATGTCAGAAGTTATACTTCACCCTTTTCCTCAAAGGTGTCACCAGAAATATGTGACAGGCCTCTAGCTTCCTCCTGTCTTTGAATCTGTGGAGAAACGACCCTGGAAGATTCTGTCTGGAACCTGTGTGTTAAGGGTGCCTGTGTGACAAAGTTCATCTGTTTTCAGGTCCAGTGGGGCAGAGAATATGAAAAGCTCCAGGCATATTTTTGGCATAGAGTTTGGGGAAAGCCTGTATGTGCTTGGTGTTTGACTCTACTATGAGGGGGAGCACCAGGAGGTCATCCTTGGAGGTTGTAAACTATATCATTCATTTTCAATTTCATGAAATGTCAGGATCATCCCTTGGCTCAAAATGATAGAACATAGAATCTGGTCTCAAAGAGTGTGTGATTCCTGATGGGCCAACACCGAGTTATGCGATATCCTTTTACAATGATCTCACTACTATCAATAGATAATACATTCATTAGGTGAGACCTTAGTCTTTGAGGGTATAAAGTATATTTCCTACATTGTCCCTGTGACCTCGCCTCAGTGTCTAACGTGGACTTAGCAGTCTATAAATAGTAGTTGGGTCAAATGCATTAGTAAGAAGTCAGTGGATCTTGCTAGGTGCAGCAGACAAATATGAAAAACAAGTCAGATGCAATTCAGTAAGGCACAGGGCTGCGGTGGTTGGCAAGCTTTGGTGTGGTCCGACAGATTCAGGGGTAGGAGAATGGGGTGAGTTGGGGGAATCTGATATGCCTAATGGAGACATGTTTATCTGTCCTTTTCCTTAGAATCTCCTACCAAGGACAGACTGTGAGGAGGGCACTGGGCCTTGGGTATGCAAGACAGTCTGCCCCCTGAGGTGGGGGTGGGGTGCATTTTTCATCTTCCGTAGGGTAATACTGAGACAGGAAGTCTTAGGTATGGAGACAATTATGGATATATAATAATAAAGATCATTTAAGAACTGATAATAAATGTTTATTTTGAAAGCACTAAAATGCAAAAGCCCTATGCTCCGCTAGAGGAAAAGGCTTAATTAAAAGCAGAACCTTTCTAAAGGGCAATCAGACCCAGGATCCACATAAACCCTTACACTGGGCATAGGAGTCACCAGCAACCCAAAAGCCAATCATAAATGTACCCTGTAAAAGCAGAAATAAAATCAGCTCTGTCTGAGGTATGAGCAAGCAGAGGGCCAGCCTCCGGGTCTGGGTAACTATTCAGCCCTTACCTAATTAAGTTCAGTTACCTCAGGAAGAATTCAAAGCTGACCCGGAGGTGACCATTAGTGCTTGAATGTGACATCTTGAAGCAGAAAGGGCTTGCTCAGAGGTGAGGGTGGAACCGGAGTGAGGGCTGAGGTTTGAACATGGGTAGCACTGGGCATCTCTGCCTTTCTCTTCCTGGGTGAGCCAGGATGGAATTTCTGACTCACACTTGAAGTAGGCTGTAATCTCCTCCCATTGGCAGACCCTCTCAGCCAGAACCAAAATGTGAACTTAAGTCTTCTGAGACCTGGAGGGAGACACAAGAAGTTGGAGGCAGAAGGCTGCTCGGAGAGACAAGGATAGGGAACATAAGCAGAAATGACCTTTATTCAATGTGCTATGCCGAAACAGCTGTCACACCAGTTACATCATCATCCAGATGTTGCTAAGATCTGCCTTGCATTGCCCAGACCTGCTACAACAAAAGCATATCTGCGTCAGACCCTCAGGTGGTCCCTGAGTACAGACACTTCATACAGACTTGCAGAGAGATCAGCCTTCTCTTACAACCTAGAGAGTGGACACTTAAGCCCAAGATGCCTGGACTTCCAGGGAAAATGCTGAGGGAGGTGATGCTCCAAGCACAAATGTTACAATAGTAGGACAGATGATCAAGGAAGATGACAAACTAAAGGAGACTCGGGGCATTCCATCACCCTCCGGGAAGCAAATGGACAAAGCAAAGTTATTTATCTGGAAAGGCAGGTTTGTGGAGCCACAAGGGTGGGCTCTGAAGTGGATTTATCTAGGACTCACTGACAGGTCTCTGGCTGCTTTGCAGTCATGGCAAATTGTATCTTGTCTCTGGGACTTCCTTTGTCTCTAGCATGGAGCTATTGAAAGGTATCATAGAGGGTTAAGATGTAACACACTGAGACAGTGTGAGTCTTGGTGCTCAGCCCAGACCAAATGTTCTGCAAGTAGCAACCTCAGCCACGCCCCGAGGGACTAGTAAGACAACGTGCCTTCAGAAACGTCACTGAGCTGAGGTGATGACAGCCTTTTTGTTTGTTTGTTTGTTTGTTTGTTTGTTTCTCTTTTTATGGTTTCTTTCTTTTCTTTTTTTCTTTTTTTACATTTCAAATGTTATACCCTTCCCCCACTCTCCTTCCCCCTCCCCCTCAACTTGCTTCCATGAAAGTGTTCCCTCTCCCAATCACCCTCTCTACCTCAGTGCCTTGGCTGGTTGATTTTGTTCTTCCCATGAGTTTGAAAACCTTTCAGCTCCTTCAGTCCTTTCTCTAGCTCTCTCTCTGGGGTCGCCCTGTTCAGCCTGATGTTAGCTGCAAGCATCCTTATCTGTATCTGTATGACTCTGGGAGAGCCTCTGAGGAGAAATCCATATCTGGTTCCTGCCAGTAAACACTTCTTGGCATCAGCAATAGTGCTTGGGTTTTGTGGCTGCATATGATGGCCTCTTTAAAAAGCTGCTCTTGCTGCCTAGGAGGAGTTGCTACTGTCCCTCATCTCTTGGAGACTGTGTCCACAGGTCCTCTTTATCCACATCTTCCTTTAGTGATCTTAATGCCCCCTTACTGAAAACAAGCAGAGGCCATTCACAAGCATAGCCACTGTCTGGAGACAAGTCCCATGGCCTAATCACACCCGGGAAAGCCCCTTCTTGTGGTGACTTTATAGTCATCCCATTGCTCTAGGACCAGCCAGCAAGTGGGCAAAACTGCTAAGCACAGGGAAGTTGCATGCTGCTTCCCAAGAAGAATGCCTCTGTCTCAACACCAGCCTGTTTGCTGAGCTGACACCAGGCTGGAGATTGAGACTGAAAAATCCTACAGCTACATGGATGTAAAGGCACATGCCTATAATCTCAGAACTCAGGAAGCTGAGGCAGGGGTATCATGAGTTTAGATCTGCTTAACTATATACCTAAATTAATTTCAAGAAAATTCCCATCTGAAAAAGCTGAATTCAGAGAAGATGCCACAGTCACCTCAACTTCCCCCAACCCAGTGCCTTCTTTCCCAAAGTTCACACCATAGACGGACAGCCTTGTGTAACCACAGCAACCATGGGAGAGAAGATCAACGAAATGTTCCATGGATGCAAGCAATAGCAGACCAGGAGAGAAGAAAGAGCATGGTAGGAGCTACTTTTCAAGATGGGCTTTCACCCACCACAATGATGGAAACACACCAGGACCTTATGACATATGGTTGAACAAATGGTGGATGAATTTCCAAACAAGACTCTGTTACCAAACAGAGAATCGTGACCCTATGCTTAGAGAAAGCACAGAAGTCATCTAAGAGGTATTCAGCTAGACTGTTACATCTGTCCATGTCTAGCCACTGTCATTTTGGTCAGACACCTATGATTTATTCCATAGTTCACATCTGTACACAACAGACTTACTAATAATATTTGAATGACTAGCACTGGCTGCTTTTGCCTAAGCACTGGGCTCTCTGCTCTGAAATAGGCATGTGTTTTGTATTCTTTAGACAGCATCAGGCTTCTATGTACCATAGCTGCTATCCATATTTTGGAATGACCAGTCTAATACTACAGATGAAGCAAAAGGCAGGCCCGCTGGTCCCACTCAAGTCCACCAATTCAAAGTGCCTTTCTTAAGTGTGCATGGGGCCATCTTGTTAGAACAGTGGTCCTTGCTGGGGTTTTAACCATCTTCCATCCAACCTCCATGAAGCACAAGTCATCCATCCGATGAAGACGGCCATCAGCAGGTTGTCCTTTGAGATGGTATTCTTCCTCAGGCAATGTGTCCTGATGGATGGAGTCAACAGGGCAAAAGGAAAACAAGCTTCCACCTCTTACCTCCTTCCTACTCTGCTGTCTATGGTTTGCATATGAACTTGTTGACATTTTGGAAGTGTTATATCTGAGGAGAAGATGCTGTTGACTATGGTAGAGTCTGCAAGGAGCCTGAAGTCTATAGGAGAAGAGATAAACCACCTTTTCTGTGACAATACTTGGCAGAGAAGATTAAGCACAGAACAGTTTCATCCCTCAGAAAGTTAAAAAAAATTTTTTTGAGGTAGGGTCTCCTGTAGGTTATCTCCAGGATAACCTCAAATTCCCCATGGGACTGAAGGTGATATTGAATATCTGACCACTCCCACTCCCTCTCTACCCCTGTGCCTCTACCTCCTTCATGCTAGATTACAGACGCACACCATGTAAGGTTTATACAGTACTAGAAACTGTCAAGCTAGTCAAGTACAGTGAGCAAATACTCTGCCAACTGAGCTACATTGCCAATGCATGGAGAATAAGATTCTCAAGACATAAAAGGGGATTCTTGAAGGAAGAGCTAGCATTTGAGCTGCAGCTTAGGATGCATGTCAGATTTTGGCAGATAGAAAGTGCAGGATGCATAAAATAGCATCCTAACAAGAAAGTGTGGTACCAGCAAAGGCAGCCAACAGCATAGGCTATGGGGTACACACGTCACATGAGCCAGACCCAGTCTTGGAAGTTCTACAGCTCTCTCTCCTCTTCTGGGCTTCCTCTACTGCTAAGTCCAAAAATGGGCCAGATTATAAATGATCCTTGATGGAAGATACTTCTCGAAAGTAGATGGAAGGAACCAGCAGAAAGGACAGGCAAAGATCATTAGTGACATCATTTTTTCTTGCTGAACCCATGACATGCATTAATGGACAATGGTATTTCCTCAGAACCTCCTCACCTTAATATTTTCCACTTAGAGTTAGTATATTAGAATCCATCCAAGACATGTGTCCTAGTTTCCTGTGACAGTGCACCTGCTTAGGAGTCTCCAGTCATCAGATGACTTAGTTTCAGTCCCAATACTTTTTTTCCTGGCTATGTAGCTTGGGACATCTGTCCTTCAAAGCTATTGCTTAGTCATTTCTAGATAAAAGGGAATGTGGTTTCTGGAACAGAGGCCACATCGCATGCGTATCTAATCCATCATTTTCTATGTTCCCTGGCTTTGTAGAATAAAAGTCTTTCCGGGGTGTGGTTGGCTGTGGCCTGTGACTGTGTTGGCAGGGGAGCTTAGATGGAAAGGGGGCAGCTTCCTGCCTGATCCTGACTACCATGCCCTTCCAATGTGCTGCCTCATCGCCACAGAGTTTTCCACAGAGGCCTCAGAGGACTCAGGACATAGGGAAGTAACTTGGTGGAAGTGGGCCTGATCTTTTAGTCACCACCAGGAAGCCTATTCAGGTCCCCATGGGAATCCACTTAAAGGAAAATCAGGTCCAACTTGGAGACACCACGAGCACCAGGAGTTTGTCATCACCAGTTCTCATTGATATAACTTCATCACCAGTCCTCATTGATACAACTTCATCACCAGTCCTCATTGATACAACCTTATCACCAGTCCTCATTGATACAACCTCATCACCAGTCCTCATTGATACAACCTCATCACCAGTCCTCATTGATACAACCTCATCACCAGTCCTCATTGATACAACCTCATCATCAGTCTTCATTGATACAACCTCATCACCAGTCTTCACTGATACAACCTCATCACCAGTCTTCATTGATACAACCTCATCACCAGTCCTCATTGATACAACCTCATCACCAGTCTTCATTGATAAAACCTCAACACCAGTCCTCATTGATACAACCTCATCACCAGTCCTCATTGATACAACCTCATCACCAGTCTTCATTGATACAACTTCATCACCAGTCCTCATTGATACAACCTCATCACCAGTCTTCATTGATACAACCTCATCACCAGTCCTCATTGATACAACCTCATCACCAGTCCTCATTGATACAACCTCATCACCAGTCTTCACTGATACAACCTCATCACCAGTCTTCATTGATACAACCTCATCACCAGTCCTCATTGATACGACCTCATCACCAGTCCTCATTGATACAACCTCATCACCAGTCCTCATTGATACAACCTCATCACCGGTCTTCATTGATAAAACCTCATCACCAGTCCTCATTGATACAACTTCCAACTCGTGATACTGAGTCTTCATGGCACTTTCAGGAAGATCAACTTCTCCCCCATTTATGGTTTCACCAATGAAAGCTTGAGAGAAGTTGGGTGCCTTTATTATGTATAGCTCTACTTTAGGAGCATGGAGTTCCTTTCCCACCCAAGCCCTTCATCCTTGTATAGCTTCCCAACTTTAGAAAAGCCTGTCTAGGATGCAAAAGCTGGGAGGAGGTTTTGAAGGCTGACTGTAAGGAAACACATAGAGGCTGACCATGATCAGGGCTGTGTCAGCACCAGGCACAAAACCTACCCTCTAGAGAAGCACTACACTGAGCCGTCCCCACATCAAATCACACAGAGGGTCAGGGATAGCTTATCCTGCTCTCTGGGAGGAAGCAAAGGGATCCTGAAGGGCGGAGATGGTGGGCTGGATGAGAAGCAGGAGCTACATCTATGATGGAGCACAGTGGATAATCACACTTTCAACTACCAGCCCAATTTACAGGCTCTGCCCATTCAACAATCTCTTTCCCAAACTTCACACATTCCGTGCACCATGGGGGATCATTAAGGACATATCCCTCTTAAGTGTCAGACACTCAGGCCTACCCTGTGGAGCCATTATAGACCGGAAGAGATCACCTCTCTCCTGTTCTCTGAAGTTAGCCCAGACAGTTCCTGGTTCTGGAGGAACAAGCAGGGGCTCCGGCTGCTGAGCTCCCAATTTTGCAGGCTTTACAAGGAGCTGTGTGCATCAAGCCCAAGAAGGTATCCTCGCCATCCATCAAGTCCCCAAGGGGAGATCCTAGATTAAAGAACAAAAAAGCCCTGCTGAGAGATGTTCCGGGGGTAGTAGAGATGTTGCTGAAAGAAAAATTTATCTGCTTTAAAGAGCTGTGGGTGCTGTCTTCACATCTTAGTTCTGAGTGTCTGGGTATCATCAACCATAAAGACAGAGAAAGGATGGCTCTGCAGGAGAAGATGCTTGCTCATGACTGGCGTTCAAGACTTGAGGTCTATATGGTAGAAAGCCAGATCAGAATCCTGCAAGTTATCTTCTGTCCTCCAAATGTATGGCACATGTATGTGAGAACATGCATACGTGTACACACATGCACGTATGCACACACACACACACAATTTTTTAAAAGAATTTTTTTCTTCTTAACCCCCGCAGGCTATTACTGAACTCTGCGCTGAATTGCTGGTGAGTCTTCACTGACCAGCTGCTGCATGTCCAGAGCTCTCGGCTATTACAGAGAGTAAAGACATCCTTCTTGCTCTTGAAATCTTTTAAACTTGAGGGGAGAGGGCCAAGTCATGATCTGCAGTCATTCAGCTGATGCAGATGTACTATGTGTCACACGCAGTGCTAGGCACAACATAGACCTATGTATGGGTAGACTCAATAAGTGATCAGGGACAGGGATCACGAAATAATGTCTCAGCCATTGACCCACAGAGAAAGAAAAAGCTCCTGGTGTGTACCGTGGCTGTTCCCAGTGTCACTGACTTAAGGGATTTGGTGTTAGGAAGACCTTCTACAATGGACCCCTGGCTGGCCAGTGGGAGCTGTCTGTGGCACAGTTCTGAGCATAGTTAGAAGACTGTGTGGTAATTCCTCCAGTGCACTGGCATGCAGAGGAAAGGGAAGACGGTGCATCTTTATCCCCTTGTGGAAAGAGCATCCCAGAGCAAGAGAGGTATGTACAAATCCAGAAGGGCCAAGGCTTGCAGAGAACAAGAGCAAAAGGCATCACCCAAAAATGTTAAGGCAGGCATGGCTAGGGGTTGTATTTCTTGAAGCAGACTGAGCTGGGAAATAGAGTACTGTGAAAACAACCAACGGAACTTGCACAGTCTGCCCATCGAGGCTGAAAGGCTTGCTACATGAGTTGTACCTTGGCAGTGTCCTTTCAGCTTTCATCGATGGTCTGCACTGGTGACGAAGGTGCATAGCCAGATTTTGAGCAATTGAAAAGCCATCAAAATAAGAATTGCAATTGTGAAGTCTGTCAGGAGGTAGCTTTCATGCTCGAAGTATACCAATCCCTATAACCCACACAATCAAACGAGTTTACAGGCTGTGGTTAGCTCACTTCACAGATAAAAAAAACACACTGCCCAAGTTTCTCATGGTCTTCCCTGTCTGTGATCCTACAGGTAGTGATGAAAGAAACAGGGTGGGGTGGCTTTGAGTGCATCCCTAAATCCTTCTGTCATGCCTCGTCCTTTCTTTTATTTCCCTATTTGTATTTGCCCATATTTTTTCACTATAATAAAGCGCCTGAGGTGATTTGTAAGAAGTTGATTTTTGACTCAAGGGCGGCAGGTCCGAATCTGGTGGTGACCTTCTTGATGGTGGTCCCCTAAAGGTATTGCTGCTTTAGATGGCAAGAGAAGGTGTACATGTCCATAAGGGTGGGGAGGGGAATGTGGGGGTGGGTCAATCTCCTGCTCAGTCTGATTCTAAATCAGAATACTTGGTTGTGGGCTTTTGCCTTGATCTTATGTAATCTGAAAACTCCTCCCCAAGGTGCGACCTCTAACTCCCTAGGAGGATCCATCTTTGGTAACATCATCATGAGGACGGAACCTGCTTGAGGTTTGGAGAGCCACATGCAGATCACGCTCTTTCTCGGTATTCTTTCTAACCCTCTCCTAAATGTAAAGGAAAAAAAGTTTATTTTTATTTTGTGCATGTTTTGCCTGCATGTATGTCTACGCACCGTGTGTGCCTGGTGCCTGCAGAGTCAAGAGAAGGGTGTCATGTTCCCTGAAACTAGAGTTATGGATGGTTGTGAGACTCCATGTTGGAGCTGGGAACAGAAATTGGGTTCCCTGTAAGAGCAACAGGCGCTCTTAACTTCCGATCCACCTCTCCAGCTCTTTTGCATTCTTGGAGCAGGTAAAGTAAGTCGCAAACTCCCGACACTCAGCTTTCCAGCCATGAACATGCCAGTCTGATTTTATGTGCTCTTCTGCTTTCTCTACTATTGTGAACAAATACCAGGTGTGTATAACTCCATTTCCAGTGCCTACGTATGTCTCTCAAATGGATGCTCTCCTTAAAGCACATTTAAATACCATCAAATATATAATCGGTGATCCTATTCCCAACTATCTTTAAAATATAGCACACAATTAAGTATCTTCAAGTTAGAACCCATGAGCCTACGCTGCATGTGACTGTTCTTCGAGACATTTTGAATGCTCCTTATTTTTACCATACAACCATTTTGTGGAGGGAAGCATATGGCCTATCCTTTGGTGTTTTTCACAGTTTGAGTTTCACCACGGATGTTCCTAGGGGGCCTTAAAACATGTGTCTCTGCTTGTAGCTTTCCTGGGCAACTGTTAATTCCGACAGATTGAGCAGACTGAAATTATGGAGATTCCATCTTCTGAAATGGAGGAAAGTCTTCTAATAGGAAGCACCAAAAATTGGGTGTCTTTCATTTCTGTGGTCTTAGGAACCTGTGGGGAAGGTCACCTCTACCCATTTCCTCACTATGGGTTATGGGGGGTGGTGGAGTTCTACTTGTATCTTTCTTTGTTGTTGCTAGAAATCTGACATATTTCTACAGAGATGATTCCTATACTACAAGTAATTAAATAGTCCAATGGCAGCTTATATGTAAAAGGCAGGAGCACCCTTATTTCCCTTTATATAGTTTTTCAGAAGACTGTACTTCCTCCCCACGGCCAAGGATGGGCACAGGGCTTTTGTTGTTCTTGTTTCTCTGTTTGTCTGCTGTTTCAATGTCATGGTGTACCCATGTATTCTGACCTGTGTGCCATGGTTTAATCTCTTGCAGTTTTTACATCTTCCACACAACTGTGGCCCCAGTTTTGGTTTACAGTCATTTTGTGAGTGATTTTTATTTTCTAATATCCAACCTTATGGATTTTATTTATTTAGAGCTGGGGATGAGCTTAAACCTGTGATTCTCCTACCTCCACCCCCTAAGTGCTGGGTTTATAGGCATGTGCCATTTCTTCCAAACCAGGTATAAACAGTACTGAAGGTTGAATGAAATCTTGAGCCCATCGGCACAACTCTCACATCCTTTCGTATCTTTCTTGATTCTGGAATAACAAGCTATCTTACCCACATCTGTCTGTTCTCCCCACAGCTTCAGCAGGACATTTCTCCAGAAAGAACTGGTATTTACAGACTCTTCTCCAGGAACTAGAGAAGTGTTTAGCCTTGCATTTTCCTGGGAATAAATAGAAGCATGCAAATTCCAAGGTAAAGATCAGTTTCATTTCCATCTGTGAGCCGATGCAAGAAAGACACTCCTTTGAGTTTCGTGCCTGGATAACTGAGTGGCCATGATTTGACTTTTGCTGATACTAACATCTCTGCTAAAGACAACATTCGCTCACTCTGTAAACTGTAAAATAGAGCACATCTACTTACACTAAGGAGTTTCATGGTTAGTTGCCTATGTCAAAACTTCTGAAACACACATGGCTGGACAAGTCTTCATTACAGGAAGCTTCTGAGCACAAGAAGTGAGAGATGACTAGTTACCCATAAAAGTCCTTGTTCCTCTCTGTCCCAGAGCTTCCAGGATCCCTCATCTTCCTTGAGTTTAGGCTTAGCCAGATAATTCAATTATAGTCAGTAAGTTATGGT
The DNA here is from genome assembly GCF_963924665.1 of Micromys minutus. Classification (NCBI taxonomy): domain Eukaryota; kingdom Metazoa; phylum Chordata; class Mammalia; order Rodentia; family Muridae; genus Micromys; species Micromys minutus. The sequence continues at coordinate 14,154,894 of NC_137959.1, forward strand.
GGGATATAAAAGCAGGTCTTCTCTTCTGCATGATTTCCCCTAAGGGAATGAGATGGAGACACCACCCTCTTATAGGCACTAAGCTGAAGATGAAAGAGAGGCCCTTTGGCTGGATTCCTGAAGGTATTCACAGAAGCAAGCTGCTTTTTTTACCAGGAATGTCTACATTAGGAAGAAATAAAGTAGTTACTAAATGTGAGCCACTATGAATGAATGGGTAAATCTGTTATAGATACTAGCATCATCTCTCTAGGCCAAGATTTTTTGTATCAAAATAGACTGACCTCTGAAGGGACCAGATGCTCTGGGTTCATGAACCCTGACATATTGTCCAATGGTTCTTAAGATTCCCCTTAAATATTAGATTCGAAAAGCATTATGGGTATTTTTTTGTTGACATTGTTTTTATTTGAGGAAATAAAATCGTGGTTGAGGGATTTTAATAGCTGCTTCCAATATCCAGAGCTGGTGTTGTCTGTTACTATTTCATAGAGAACCGGTTCGAGGACACCAGAGGATGCCAAACTTCTGGGTTGCTCAAGTGTGTCATGGAAAGAGCATAATACACATGTTCACTGGCTCACAGTGATTTAAGTCCAGAAAAGTCACTGCAACTTGAAAACAGCATGTCTCAAATACATAATTCTTACACCCACCCTACTAGGCCTTATGGCCTAGCAACACTAAGCACTATAGTGTACTAGCTGCTCCCATCGTGAGCACAGGACTGATGGCTTGATGTTGCTGTTGCTGCCACATGTCACAAGATGGAAGCAAAAAAGGTGCCATTCACCCAGGAAGGGAACACTGCACACAGCTGTCACCAAACATAACATTTACAAGCTAGAGACTATTTTTATTGAGTATAGCTCATGGACATCTTGACAGGATATCCTAATGGTCTCTAAAGTCCCTCAGTAACTCACAGAGTGGAGGTATTCTGCAAACAGTGTCAAGAACCGTTATAAATAAGTAACCGTGTCTGTGTGTGTTTAACACAGATGTAGTTTTAAAATATCTGGACCTGTGCTGAGTGTAATCCACAGATGCAGAACCTGTAGGTGAAGACATCTGAAGACATACTGTTAGAGTTTAGAAGTTAATTTCACTTAAAAATGTAAAGGAAGTCTCTCTCAGGAAAATCCCTCAAGTTGGTTTTCCAATGCCAAGTGCACCGCACTGTAATTAAATACATGCAAGAAACTTTATACTGGCTGAGCAGGTTGTAATTATATATTTAGGAATTGTGTATGTGTTATATATACACATGCATTACATATGTAGAATTTATGTATATGTCATTATATAGGGAAGCCAAGAGTCTGAGAAAGCACAAGGGGAGTCTATGGGAAAGATTGGAGGGAAGAAAGAGAAGGAGAGATGAAAGAAATTTATTAATATCAAAATCCACAAAAAAATGAAAACCAAAGTGAAGCAAAATTACTGTAAGCTCTTTTGTCTGCTCACTTAGCTCAATGTAGCTTTACCGTCTGTAGAGTCAGACAGAAGGTGTCTTCTGATAAGATGCTTACTTCAGAGCGCCAGTCACAGTGCCCGGGGGACAGCCAGCTGGGCCTGTGCTAAAGCATTTGTGTCAGACCATGCCAGAAAACTAGCCTGGTCTTACGGATGCACCTTTCCATGTGGGGAAGCAGAGCTAGCTGCCCTGTGGGGAGGAGGCCCCAGCTTGCCAGCTCTCCCAATTTGTCAGGAGAAAAATCTTCACACAGCACTTTCCATGCTCAAGGGGAAAATCCATTGGCTATTCCATAAACTCGGATTTTTATATGAAAATTTCCAACTTTGAAACAAATTCTTTAAGAAATGGCTTTCGACTGTGCCTGTGTCCCAGACCCCATCTGCGAAGTCACCCCAAGAGGTGGGTTGCTCAGAAGCCTCTGCCGTGTTTGCCTCAGTGGAGTGAACAGAGACTATGTGTGTGGGTAGAGAGCGAGGCTTATAGATGGCAGGTGTTTCATTGAAAATAAATCGAGGATCAAGCATGGGACTCTGGGAAGGAAACCCATCCATCCTCCGTCGTCAGGGAGGGGCCACCAGTGATGGTGAGGAAGGTAAGCCTTCTGCCTGGCCCATCCCCTCCATCAATGATTCTCAAGACAGAAGGGCCCTTCAGAGTCATTTTACCAGTTGGAATTTTGTCCAAGTGATTGTTGGGCAGAATACACAAACAGACTGCAATAAAATTAAAAATAACTTTTGAAGGAAATAATATATTGGAAGGATTCATTACAGAAGTTCAAACAAGGACCCATATGTTTCTTTGCTCTTTATGGTAGAGTCTACACAGGGCCTGTAATAAAACGAGGGGGCAGAGCGGGATTCAAAGGATAAGATCCAAACAGCAGATAAATAACCAGGATATCTTTACATTCCATAGGCACCGCGTCCTGAGCCAGCAGGCTCTCCTTGCGGCTGTACATCTGCAATGATGTTTTAATTAACGTTGGCTGACTGTGATAAGAAATGAATCATTTGTCTGCCTCTGTTTTTTTCTCTTTTTCCCCCTCTGTTGTCTGTCTCCACAGCCTACAACAGTCCCCCTATCGTCTGCGAGTAACCCCAAGAATTCAGCCTCTCTGGATAAATGTCTCTCTACTTTTATTGTTTCCAGTCAAAGTCCTTTGGGATTTTTGAGTGAATGAAGGCTGTAATGAAAGGGATACAAAGACTTACCCAAAAGTTATGGTTCCTGATAATTTAAGGGAATTACACTTATTTTCAAAGTCTGTCCCAGGCTGTATACAAGGTAAAAAAAATTATTTTATCTTTGAGATAATAAAAGTTCCTATAAATCTCAGAACACATTAGCTGTTTTAGACAAGATTTTGAGTGTCTGAAGGAATAATGGAAGGTGGAGGAAATTTTTCATATACACACATTTGCACACAAAGCTGCACCCAGTATAAGCACCTCCATGCTACATGTGTTAATGCTTTTTAAAAATTAACTATTGGATAGAATACCAAAGAGATTTGATCCTGTAGTTCCAACTCATCTAGGGAAGAAGAGAGGTTGTGTGAGGTAGGTGTATGTACCCCAAAGTGTTAGAGGATTCTCTTTAACATATTTATTTTGTAATAAGAGAGAGAAAAAAAAAAAACAACCTTTCCAGAGTTGTTCTAAGGGTCCCTGGATAGACTGACTCCACAGGACACAGTCTAAGCACAAAGTGTTTAAGGGGTAAGAGAAAAGGGAGGAGAAAGAAGGTGGAAGATGAAAAGGAAGAGACAAAGTGCAAGAGGAAAAGAAAGAAAACATCAAGGAAAGAGAGAGAACGGGAGCAAAGACGGAAAGGTAGAAAAGAAATAAACGAAGCCAGTTCTCCCAGTCACAGCCAGAGAGATGCTATGAGTCACCACAGTCCCCGGACCTCCCTTCAGATTTTCCCCTCTTTCTTTCCTTCATTTCCTGGCTAACCTTAAGTTTAAGCCCTAATAAAACCTGAATTTATGGGGATCAAGGCTGTCACCAGCCTTTCATTACTGTCAGCTTCTCTTCAGTTCCATCTAACTCAGTTCGGGGGCATTTTACAGTGCCCATCAGGTCGGTAGGAGTATGCTATACAGTCACCGGCCAGCCAAGCAATGACTGCTTTGACGTGTCAAGAGTCAAGTCTCAAGTACGGCGACTGTGATCTGGGCCACACTGTGGGGAAAGGTCTGTGCAGGGCTCCAGCCCTCATGTTTGCATCAGGAAAGGCGGGAGCAGGTCACAAGGGATAGGTTGAGCCTTCCTGATATACGCTGGGTCCCTGCCCCTTCAGCCATCCAGCGGCATAAGAAGGCTTGTTTTCTGAAAGCCATAAATCAGACCAAGGTCTCCTTGCAGAGCACAGCAAGATGACAGAACCCCATGAAGCCAAATGTTTCTCCCTAGGCATGAGATTTTTATTTATTGTTCTTGGAATGTTAAGCCATGATAGGTGGGTCAACGGGAGTCCTGTATTTTTTTTTTTTTCTTTAAAGAAAAAAAAATGTTCTAGCCACGAATGTCTTCTGCTAAGATTTAATACCAAATATCACCCAAATGACTCTTCCTCTTTTGCTTGCCCTTTTTACTTATTTAGGTTCTGAGAGTTGTATGCACTGTAAATCCATCGGGGCTCAACTTAAAGAGAAAAAAAAAAAAAAAAAAAAAAAAACCAAAACCACACAACGGGAGCTGTAAAGCTGTTTTCTATATTGTTTGGACATAATACTATTCTCAAGTGAAGTCATAAGGGAATAGGGCACTTAAAATGGGGTGTCACATTTCAAGGCAATAAATAGCAGCTTGATTCCACCTCCCAATTGATCCCCTGGTTTACTTATACTCAAGGTGGAAAATAAAATACCAAAGGCCCAGTGATTTACTTTGTAGAAACCAAACACTCTGCATTAGGTTAAGTGAACGCAAAGGCTCATGCCGACAATTTATTACAAGCTCAGTGCAAATGCAGTTTGGATCAGGATGGCCATTGGCACACACATCATCCTCTGCTTTTAGCATCTTGACAATTAAATGCATTTTAGGCCTCTTTGTGTGATGAAAGGACCTACTCTTCAAACGAGCCTACGATGTCATCCAACAACAGGTCTTCTCCCTTTCTTGCTTAGCATTCATCAGTACCACTGAACAACTGGCAGCATCTTCCTCTCTCCTTCTTCTCTCCTCCCTGGTTAGTCAGTGTTTGCCTTTGTAATCCCTGTCAATTTTGGGTTTTGTTTCCTTCTACGGTATCTGATGATATAAAATAATATGTGCTTTTGTACTAGGGATTGAAAACACTTCAGTGCCATGGATGTTGGAGGAGTGCTCTAACGGCTTTCATGGGTACCGTTTACTATGATGGTGGGATTAGCAGAGCTGACCCCAGTGGCTGACCAGCTTCTTCACGCCTGAAGGGGCAGCGTGCCAGGTTAATCAGTCAGACAAACTGAAATGCTGCAATGAACCTTGATTTGGAGAGTGTGCATAATGTGTTATACATGGAAGCAAGTGTATATGCCAGTGCCCACAGTAGCTTTATGAAGGCCTCTGGAGTTTGAACTCAGCCAGTCATGCTGAGCAGCAAGCTCCTTGACCTAACAATCCATTGAACTGGCCCTCCCCTTTTTAATTTCATTTATTTGACACTCTAGTAGAATATGTCAACTTTGTTTCTAAGGACTTTTTGGCCTTCCCTTAGGATAAAGACACAGTTGCAACAAACATAGTTTTTGGGATGTCCTAAAATTGAAACACACATGTTGTCCAACATGTCTGAGATTTTTTTTTTCGTCTCATTGAACAAATGAAAATTCATGAACATGCATCTATGTGGTATAAGAAAACAATTTATTTGCACATATTAAACATATTTTACATTGTACAATGAGTACTTTTGAAAAAGATTAAGGCATATAAAGAGCAATAGTAGTCTGCTTTTAGAAGCATGGCAGAATACACTACCTACTCTTCACATATACTATAAAATGGTTGAAAAAACAGGACACACACAATGTAAAACTCAGCCTTGAAGCCAGGTACCTCTTGTCCTTCACAATAACATGGATGTTCCTGGTTATTATGATCAGTAAAATTAAGCCAAACACTAAAAAGAGGGTTCTCCACAGTCTCCCTTATACATACATGTACTCTGAAGATGCAGAGCTCAGGAAAACAGTCCAGAGGAGATTATCAGGGAGTTTGGAGTGAGGGGTGTTGGCTGAAGGCACAAAATGCAAACAGAGAGGAAGAGTTCTGCAGAGCTACTGTGCACTGTGATGGCTGTCCTTAAGAAGGCACCATATTCAAAACTTGCTAAGAGAGAAACTTTTAAGTGTTGTCAGCCCCCAGTAATAAGCAGCTGAGTAGATTCATGTGCTGATTCGCGTGATCCAACCATTCTGTAATACTGACAGGTAAAACGTCAGACATATGCAAATATTGACATATATAAACATATGCAATATGGACAAAGTGAAGAGTTGGGCAAAAGAGATGGTGCAGTTGTTAAGAATGTTCCCTGCTTTGCAGAGCTTGGTTCTCAGGGCCTCAGGAAGTAGTTCACAATGGCCTATAACTCCTGCTCCAAGGTATCTGATGCTCTTTGGTTCCCAAGGCATCTGCACTTGTGCAATGTACATAAAGCCATGAAGGCTCATAAATAAAAATCATAAACAAATCTTTTCAAAGGAAGTGAAAGGTAACCTACAGGTCGCGATACAGCCTACAGAACGTCACATTTCTGACGAGTGATGCATTTAGGTATAAGGAAAGCTAACAACTAAAAACAAAACAAACCAACTAAAAACATGTACAGAGGAAACAAACAGACATTTCTCCAAAGAAAATACATAAATTGCCAGTAAGTTCATGAAAACATTCCCAACTCTCACTATTTGGGGACTACACAGGGAAAGCACTCAGATACATTCCAGCATGTGATGACATTAATAGAAGTAGTGTTAACAGTAAGAGCTGATGAGGGACTGGACAACTATTGTTCTGGGGAGTCTAACATGACTGAGCTTCTGTCAGCCAGCCTAGCAGCTCCACAGACAACAAAGTGGGCAGAGGGACACCTGTCACCCATTCCTCCTAAGCTGTAAAACCAGGAAGGCCTTACAAAGAGCCCATGTCCAGAAAATGTTCATTAAAGGACTTCATTTCCAAAAAAATTACCTAATTAGTTTTTACCAATTTTAAGGAACAAATAATTCCTAAGTAATGCAAAAATGTCTAAAATGTATTAAAATGGATTTCACAGAGAGTTCCAGAATTTAAGACACGCTAATAGTGAATTTACAGAAGTCAAGTGAAATTAGACCAGAAACACATGTCAGAAATGAACACACACACACACACACACACACACATAAACACACAACACACATAAACACACAAACACACATTACACACACAGACATATAAACACAAACACACATGAACACATAAACACACAATTACACACACAAACATACAACACACACACAGACGCACAATACATACGCACACACGCACACAAGCCGCAGCAATGTCCCCAAATCCATAAAGTCATCACTCTGCAAAAATAAGAAACTTGGCTCCTTCTCTCCTACAATCCCAAACAGGCTCACTACTTAGCTGCAAAAGGCAGTGCTGTGAACCTTCTGCAGGAAGATTTCTTGAAGCTCTAAGGAGGAAAAAGAAAGCAGTTTAACAAGATTTTAAACTAAAGGACAAAGCCTTAGGGGGAAAAGGGTTGATAACTCAGGTCCTCAAAAAACTCTAGAAAGAGAATTAAAACAAAGTCTTCAGGAGGTAAGTGGTGTGTCTGTGGGGGTGAAATGGGGGATAGATAGGCAGATAGCAGATAGACAAAAGAAAAGCGTGTTAATGTGTATGTAACTATTTCCAATGAGAAAAAGACAAACATCTCACGGGGGTAAAAATTATTTTGGCTCGACTGTTCCAAACGGAACTATATACTGCTAATAAATGTTTGGAAAAGACTGATGATCACAAGAAATCATAAAAATACCAACTCAAAACACAACGAGATATTATTTTGCACCAAACAAACTAGCAAAGTTTTAAAATCCCAGTGCATGAGCACGTATGCCTATCTCTGAGTAAAAACTCCATAGTTTATGTACTATGGGAAATACTTTGCATGAATGGCTTGTTAACCTTGGAAAAATTATACACCTGAGGAATGATATCACGATCCTAAGCACGATACCTAGAAACACCCTCATGGTAAACATTAGTGTGACAATAAGACACATTTACCTTAGCAAAAGCAAAGCAAACATACCAGAGAAATCTGAATGAACAGAAATATCTGTAGATGGATAAGAGATTGGACACTGACAAGTGGATGTCCAATGAGAGACAACCACTGTCTGAGTAGCCTCAGAAGGGACTGTGGTGGAGATGATGATGAAGAGATGTTGAGGGGATTGTTTAACAACTGTTTCTCTCAAGTGAACACCGTTTGTCTCAAAACTATGCATGACTGTGTCAACTAAAGCCAAAACAGAGACCGAAGGAGTAACCAGATATGTAAGCAAAAGGAATATTAAATACGCTGTTGATCTATTTCTTAAAAGATTAGTGGTGGATGTTTTATTATTTCTTCTTACTTTTTGTTTTATTTGATTATGATTCCTTGTCTTAAAAACTCAATGTAACTATTTTGAATCTTTAAATATTATCAAGTTGGGAAAGGTATTAAAGGTATCTAGAGGTGTATCTCGATAGGTAGGAATATGAAAGAACCTTAAGGATGACCCTCATGATAATTCCCAGATAAAGCCTTGACAGCAGCACTGGCCATGGAGACAGTAATCACAACACTTGGACTTACTCTACCACAGGCTACTAAGACATGGATTATGTTTGACAACCGGTAGAAAAAAAAAAACAGGTGTGTGCCTTTCCTTCAAATGCTATTCATTAGGACAGAATTGGGGTTCTTTAGCTATGACATCACTTTCGCAGGACAGCAGTGGTGTCTGCTCTGCCCCATAGGGAAGAGGACTGGAAGATCCAGGCACAGCAGGATGCAGCAGTCACATCCCAGACCTAATTTAGCTGTACTCCACTCTTCACAGTCATTGGTAAGACTTGAATAATGGAGGTACTGGAACAAAAGAAATAGATTGCTTTCCATACAACTGTTTGATTCTTTTCTTCTTACAGAATCTACCTGAAGTGTCTGTCTTGTTGGGGTCTAGGACACTTCCATCCACTCACCCTGGCTTGACAGTTGTCACTTAGGACATAATTAGAATTTACCAAGGGCATAGGCCTTGACACTGACACCCGTCAGCTTTAATGAAAACACAGGGATTCTAATGTCATGAAGCTTCCCAAAAGCTCTCATGTCTCAGAGGTGACAAGTTGAGTGTGGACTGAGTCTAGTGTCTACTTGCCAGGACTTTAAGATGAGCTTCTAGAATTGAAGAACTCAACTAAGGCAGCCCAGAAATCCTCAGAGTTACTATGCAGTCTTCAGAAAAACCAATGCAGTAGATTTTTAACCATGTCCACACCCATGACCATCAGGAAACCTTACGCTCTTCAGGTTAGAGAACGTAACCCCAAAAGGAATCCCACATGTACATATCATCACATGCAAGACTGGCACAAGATGCCAGGGTCACATAAATCTTGTCAACAATTCACCCCCCCCCCCCATGAATTCCTTTCGGGAGAATCTCTTTGTTATCCAGGTTATTTCTTCAAGTAGCTATGGAAGGGAACCTTCTTAGATTTGTCAGGAAGGCGGGGAGAGGGGGGTGCCTTAGGTTGCAGACCTACACTGTCTGCAAACTGAGAAGCTCGGTGGGGCCTCGCCAGAGGTTTAGTGTCTACCAAGGAGGGCTTTGTATCAGGCTGTTGGCTGTAAAGCAGGAAATGAGAACAGGGGCATTAATAGCCTTTGTAAACAGCACCTCCAAGACCTTCAATCACCAATTTGAGAGCATTCACCACCCTGGTGGGGGGCGGGGGAGAAGGAGAAAAAGCCAAACAGGAAATGCAATGAGGGCAGATGAAAGCCGATCAATAAAGAGAGAAACATTTGGTTTGAAGTTTTGCCTTTAAAATCATGGGAGCCCCCTGGCCACCCCTTCCAGAAAGTAATTTGGGGCATTACTGCAGGTCTGGCCCTGAGGTGCAATTGTCCCAGATTTCAGCCACCCAGAGATTTAGAATTCCAGGGTTTGTGCAAATAATTCAGTTTGGGGATGTAGATTTATGACCACGTCTTAAGTGGATTTTAAAAGAGATTTACCTAGTGTTAGAATTAAAAAACCGTGGATTTCATTTTTTTCTTGTTTGTCAAACGAAAGAAGTAGAAGGAATAATTTTTTTGGTAGGACTTGTGTTTGTAGAACATGATGCTAGGTTGTAGATATATATCCTAAGATGGCTTTTAAAATGGATAGAAACTTAGCCTTTCCAGAGCCAGGAATTAGTCCCTCAGAGGTGTGAGATGGACCCAATGGTCCCTGTGAGTCTCTGGATCATTCAGAATCCAGCAATCTCACATTTTCTCCACACCCCTCAAAACTCCCACAAAGTATAGTGGACGATACTCAGAAACACCAGGACTCTTGAAAACCCAGTGGTTTGGAGCCTGAGGAACGTGAGTCCTCTTGGGAGTGCAGACACAAACCGAAAAGGCAAATACACCGTGTCTCAGGAGGTTCTTCTTTTAAAGACATGCAGTTTGTCATTTAATATCTTGAACTGGACGCCCACTTTAAGATCATGGCTTTCCTTTCTGCTTGGCAGATAACCGAAACAGTAGATGAAATTCTAGAAGGAAGGCGAACCCACTGCAAGTGTAGAAGCTAGGAAGAGAGAGAGAAGATTTAATTCCGTGATAGAGGAGCTATGGGGCGTGAGAAGACAACAGTCAAAGTCCCAGTCCTGAATAGATTCCCAGCTTCTCACACACAGAGAGCTCCCCCATTCACCAGTTTGGAACATCTGCAGGCAAAAGTGTAAATTTGATAAGAATCCCAGATACACTTCCAAGATGAGATTTGTAGGCTGAGCATGGGGACCAAACCACCTTTTCTTCTAGTCTTACTGTTCCAGCTTTGAAAGTAAAGGCTCTTTCAAGTATCACTTGGTAGAAGGAAACATACCTATTCCTTCGAATAGAGACTCCTTCTCCAGACTTTAAACATTGCATTGATTCGTTCCATGAAGCACTCAAATCGTGAACGTGGAATACACAGAAACCTTTTTCTCTCATCCGAACTCTTTTCTTCCTTCCCTCTTCTGTCATGAATGCAGATTTCTGGGCAGGAACTAATGCTGGAGTTAGATTTGGGGCTCACAGTTCTGTGCTCATGACTTTGGCTTGGTCCCATTATACGCTTTCTCCTTTAGATCCGAGCAGATGGGAGATGAAAGTATCAGAACAGGAATCTAAGCCACTCACCCCCGTGCAGATTTACAAGTATTCCTTTTGCAGCTATACTCTAAGAGACTTCCCCTCCTTGCTTCACATTCCATTGCTTTGGTCACAGTTTCTGTGGTCACCAGGTCACAGAACAGTCAACTATCAACATAAACTACAGAGTCATTACCTCTTGGGTCAGCCCGAGGGCTGCCAACTTCAGTGAGGCCTTATGTCACACCTGAGTGTACATCTGAGGGCGACTTGAAAATCCATTTGACCAAACCCCATTGAGCGGTTTCTCAATCTGAGTAGCACATTTGTCTTCCCTGAGAAGTTCTAAAAAGTCACCAATGTCCAGCTGTCATCCTGGCCACGAAGACCAGTGATCTGGTGTCTGTGCATCAAGACTTCCAGAAGTTTCTTAATCAACTCTACTTCACAGCCAAGCCTAGCAATCATGAATTAAATGTCTTTTCATTTCTCCCTGATTTTGGACTTTTTTTTCCTGCTCCATTGACATAAGTCATGGCATCCCCAAATATGGGAGCATTTCAATGCACAGTATTTTGGTAAGTTTCTAAGACAGAGAATTTTAATACCTCGTGAATGATTCCCTTCTCCATTTCAAGTTTCTTGCATTATTTATGGAAACAGCACCCATGACATTTTTTTTTTTTAAACGATAGAATCCATGTCCAAAAGCTATACCAACCTCACACTTATAGTGAAGCCAGTTCTTTAACACAAAACAGTGTTCTTTGGTTTCCTGAAGTCTATATCAAAACCAAATTTCTCAAATATTGTGATGGGATTTTACATCAACAGAAGAATCCTTCCCTGCTGTGGCTCAGCACCTCCTTCTGTGGTGTCTGATGGCACCTTTGTGAGAAGCCACCTTTCTTGTCAGCCTGCAATTAAATCAGTGCCAAGAGCCTTATGTTCAGAACACCTCTACATGGTGTTTTAAGAGATGATTGCTCAAGCTTGGGGAGGGGGAGATGTGAGGTCGATTGGAGGGAATTCCACAGGAAAAGGCACCAGTAGATAATCCCAGGTCTACTTGCCCTCCTCAAATTTTCTTCTTTATAGCAGGTGCAAAGTGGCCTTAACAGTCAAAGGCAAAGTAAACCACCTAAAACACCATTCTAGGTAAACATGGAGTGCTTTACTAGTTGGAGTGTTAAACCTTCCAGAAAGATTAGATAAAGGCTCCCCAGCAGGGGCGGCCTCAGACTTCTAAGACCATGAACTGAAGAATCTGTGCTTGAATTGTTTTAAACAGTCACCACCAGGAAGTCCTTACTGTGAATCAGGTATGAGATGCAGAGAAGTGCACAAAGGATCAAAAAGAGAAGATCTAACTGTGAGGTTTCACTGGCTTGCCCCAAGTGGCTCACAGACCAAGGTAAGCAGCAAGAAATCCAGGGACAATGCGGGTGAAATTGCAAGGGAAAGACACCTCAGACATGATTAATAGTAGAAAAGAAAAACTTGCTCTGTGGCGCATGCTCAGAAGGACTTGAGGGGTGAGCAAAGCTGGAGAAGCAGCACTGTTCTCTTACAAAAGGCTATGGTGCAGCATTTGCTGAGTCAAATATGCTCTGGCGCTGATGCTTTGGTAGATGAAGTGGGTAGGGACTTGGCTTTTGAGTTGCCTGAGCCTCTGTGGCTTGTGAGCATACCTACATCCGACTCCCTCACCCTTGCAGGTACAGTTGCATCTCATGCCCATGCACGTGGGAATACACATTCTTCATGGCAGTGAGGATGCTGGTGCTACCGTAGGTATTGTGTTTTAGAAAACGGCAGTATAATGTGGCATAATGCTGCGGCTACTGGAGCAACTTGGTGGCCTGGCCAAGGTGGTCGCCTACACAATCAAGCAACTTGATACACCTAATGGAGAGATTTATTGGTGGGGGAAGGGAAGGGAACCTGGGGAAGGGTAGAGACAGAACAAGGAAGGGGACAGAGAAGGACAGAAACAGAGAGGAGAGAGAAAAAGGCAGGCCAGGAACATTTGGGAACACAGGGAGAAAGATAATGTGGTAACCAGGGGCTTTCTTATATGCCTGGCTAGTATCTGGAAGGCGGGGATACAAGCTGTTGCTTGGTAGGTGTTGGGAGGAACCTAGCAAGAAATGTCTGTACGCCAGCAATAGGTCTTCACAGTGATTGCATCCAACTTGGATTAAACATTCAGAGATAATGAGAGCGAGTATACGTCTATAAGAGGTGTGGTCACCAAAGCCCGTGGAGAGGGCAAGGGATGAAGATTAACCAGAGTCTTTGGAAGACCACGTAAATGGCATGGGAGACTCTGACTATACCCTGTTTTTCAATCTGCTGGTAACATACAGTGGGCAGATCTTGGGGTTATTGAACAGCCAGGGATGAGTTTGTGGCGTCGTATGTAGAATGCCAAAAGTCCAAGATTTTAGGTCATACTTTACCGTATCCATGGCATGTCATGACCTAAACAAGACTGCTGAAGTCAGAATCCTAAAGCGCATCTGTGCAGCATATTATAGGCAAGTTGCTGTCAGTACACGATCTATACTGTGTACCTCTGAAGGACTAAAGCCAACTGAGGTATGTGAGTAGGCTAAGTGGTACCAATGGAGCTGAAGGCCATACTTATGCTGGGTTCATAGGACTTTCAAAGACTCCAGTGTGTTTGTAACCTTGAGCCTAGGAACCCCTCGACTTTCCAAGGTGGAGAGTGGGGGTGGAGGGTCAATCTGCAATAACATCCCAGTCATATCCAAAGAAAGAAGCTGGCCTGGGAAATGTTTAGAATGGTTGCACATTATGATAATTCAAAACAAATCATAATGTCTTATCTTGAATTATGAAACAGCATTCAGGATAAAATTGCATCTATGAATCGAGTTTATTTATAATAAGTGTGTCTAGTCAAAATAGGAGACCTATTTAACATTATAATTAGAACTGATACATATCTAGTTGAAAAAGTATCCAGTACCTAAAATACTTCCACAGGAGATGGCTACATACTTTGGCACAAGATCTCTCTATCCCTTCCAAAACATTTCTTTTTTTTTTTTCTTCTGAAGGGAGGCTGCACATTTTCCCACAATATCATATCAAACAAGAGGGTAGCATTATGTATTCAATGAGGCCCAGGCCCTGTCAGTTCCAGCATCAAATATACTTGTGTTGTAAGCTGAGCGCCAAGGAAACATTTATTTGTTTAAAATATTTTTACCCATAAGTTAGGTAAACAGTAATCTTTCACTTCACAGTGTTTCAAGACAGCCCTGCAGACAGAAATCCTGCAGACCACCTTATGATCCTTCTTACATCTGCAGACAGATTTCATTAAGTTTTTTCCTTTGAAGTCAGATATCTACTGAGGATTTAACACTTGACCTAGTTAACTTGGAATTGGACAATAGACACTAACTACAGAGAAGCTAGACAGACCCCTTCCAGCAAGCCCACTATTTTCTGTAGCAATTTGGCCAAGTGCTTCACGATAGAGGGAACTCCTTGGGCTGGAGAGTCAGCTCAGTTGTTAAGAGCATTTGTCTTTTGTGCAGAGAGCTCTGGTTCTAGTACTAGAGTCAGGAGGAGGCCCACAGCTATCTGTAACTCCATGTTCAGTGGCTCTAATGCCCTCTTCTGAGCACTTCCAGAAAGATCTAGGAAGGGCTTTTCAGGATCCAGAGCAGTGCTTACAGAATATGACCTTATTGCTCAGTGGTATCAACTTCAGCTGACTTGAAAATCTGACCAGTGGATGAGCAGTTACGTTCTATCAAGTTCTCCGGGTGATTCTGATATGAGTGATGTCTTGTGACCCATAGGACTTTGGTATATAAAGTGAGAACCTGACTGTGGGTTCTCTGGAGCAATGCCAGTGCTTGGGTGATACTCTGCTTCCATCATTGTGGAAATACTGACTAGGTCTCAGATGAGAACCTTTGCAAGACACAGCTGAGGAGAGACACGTTGCAGGTTCACAGGCCCCTCTGTTGTTCATGTATCCTTAAAGCAGGTGTGTTCTTAAAGTGAACAGACCTTTCTTAATCAGTGGTCATGGATGGTGGGTTTGAAAATTATATGGCATCCAAAGCCATGGATTCTTTAAAATTGCTTACAAAGCACGTTACAACCCCTAACCTCTTTAGATTTGCATTTGCTTGATCTAGAGCCAGATCGTGCCCCTTTAAAAAGTTTTTATTTATATTATGTGTGTCTGTGAGTTTATGCCACATGAGCACATGTCCCATGGAGGCTGGAAGAGGACACTGGATCCCTTTGTGTTGGAGTTAAGGGCAATTTTGCACCACAAGACATGGCTCCTGGGAACTGCACTAAGGTGCTCTGAAAGAAAAGCAAGTGCTCTTATCCACCGAGCCATCTCTCCAGTCCAGTGGTTCTCCATCTTCCTGATGCTGTGACCCTTTAATACAGTTCCTCATGTTGAGCTGACCCCCCAGCCATAACATCACTTTTGCTCTTGCTTCTTAACTGTACCTTGTTATAAATCATAACGTAAATATCTATGTTTTCCATTGGTCTCAGGCGACCACTGTGAAAGGGTCATTGAATACCCAGGTTGAGAACTGCTCCTCTTCGATGATTTGCACACAGTCAAGGCTGAGGCTTCTGGTTCATAGTAGTCCTGCCACATTAGAAAACATTGGTGACTATTTTGTTCAATGGTTGAGATTTAGAGGCCTGAGATCTAAT
The DNA here is from genome assembly GCF_963924665.1 of Micromys minutus. Lineage (NCBI taxonomy): Eukaryota > Metazoa > Chordata > Mammalia > Rodentia > Muridae > Micromys > Micromys minutus. Next base: position 14,170,498 of record NC_137959.1, read on the forward strand.
CCTAGGTAATCAATTCCTTCTGGGTCTCAGTTTCTCTATCTGTGCACTAAGATATTTACCAAGTGATGAAACCTGTTGCATGAACTACATCATTCTCTTTACTTAACTTTAAGAAAGGAGACCCTTGGAAGATGGAGCTGACAGCATCCATGAATGGGGGCAGCTAACGAAAGTTTAGTTCATTTCTCAGCTGGCTCTCACTGGGTCGACCAAACATCTGCCAAACAGTTCCATCGTCCCATTCTGCCTCCTCTGCCAGAGTCTTTAACATGAAGAATGGATGCTTTGGTTCTGGTGGGATGGCTCAGCAGTTAAGGACACTGGCTGCTCTTCTAGAGGTTTTGAGTTCAATTCCCAGCAAACACATGGTGGCTCACAACCATCTATAAAGGAATCTGATGCCCTCTTCTGGCATGTAGGAGTACGTACCGACAGAGCATTTCTACATTTAAAAATCACATTAAAAATGAATGTTTTAATAAATTATAAACTGTTTCCAGAGACCTTGGTAGTGCCTAGCCACACTGAAGTACAGCACTTTGGGTGTATTCCAGCAAACATTACTGACTCTGCTCTTTAGGACTACCCTTATTTAAACACTACTGAGTCCACTCCAGCAGACACTCACTCTGGACTCTGAGGAAGTGACTGCGCCTTATATTGAGGTCTCCATGAACACAAGTCCAGTCTCCTTTTTAAACAAATGTTCAACACAGAGGGATGATATATGAATGTATGCTCAGGTCTAGTTGTATAAAAAGGGTGAATGAAAATTGCTAACAGAGTTGACGGCAATGGTGTAGTGAATGGTTCGCCAAGCGGTGTTTACTTTGTTCTTTGCGGGATCTCATTTAATCACGACAAAACTGTGAGGTATTCTGTAACTGCTACCTGACACAGGTGAGGTCAGGGTCTTCATGAGGTTTGGGACTTGTCCATTGTCACTGATGGAGAGAATGGTAGTGAGAACCTCAGCTTTGTCTGAGTCGGGACTCTTCCTTCTACAACGTGATGCTCCACTTCTCTCTCCACATGCCTATGTGACATTTATTTTCTTAAAAATATTTCGATTAGCTCGTTGAGACTGTCACACAGATGTATTTTTATCATATTCATTTGACAACTCTTTCCAGATTCACCCACACCTCCCTACCCACCCAATTTCACGTCCCCATGTATTCGAAGCCCACAGAGTCTAATTTTTGCCATCCGAACAGAATTTAGTGAGGGGTCTGCCCTGGAGTGTGACTTATCCCAACACCTGAAAGAAAGCTCACTCTGTCTGCCATCAGCTCTCAACTGCCGATAGCTCTCCAGCTAGGGATGAGACCCCGCCCATGCTTTCTCTGTGCAGGGATTTGTCTAGCTGGACTTTGTGCACATCTTCTGCAGCTGTCCCAACTACTGAATTCATATGCACACGTTCCCTGTTTTGTCTAAAACTCAGCCTCCTTATAGTTATCTACACCCCTGGCTATTACAGACCTTCAGTTCCCTTGCTGGGAAGATCCCTCAGTCCTGAGAGAAGGTGTATGTTAGAGATGTCCATTTAAGGCTGAGCTCTTCGTACCTCAGTCTCCTATTCTCTGCATGTTGACTGGTTGTGGGTCTCCATGGTAATTGTCATCTTTTACAAGAATCTCCTCCAACCAGCCCCAGGGGTGGAAAAATGTCCAACTATGTTTCCACCATCAAAGACTTCATAATCTTGCGGAAGGCACAGACATAGAGGTTACCAAATGTAAGCTGTGTGTAGGATTAGAGAGCAGAAGGATGTGCTGGGACAAAAGTCTTGCAACCTACCCACCTTATTTTGTGTGACCTTCAGATAGAGAAATCAGGTGGCTGATTAGGATCAATGGAGCTCTGCTACAGTGCAGGGTAAGATCAGGGTTTACAAAGAGAGGTGAGAATATGCACACACATGCACATGTAAACACAGATGTTTACATGTGCAATATTGGATGGGTACACACACCTGCTACATTTCCTAAAGTCCCAGAATAGACTCCATGTCATTAAGGACCCCATGCCTTGAGTGCCAGCAGGCTGGCAAAGGAGAATATTTCCATCATGGGTTTGCTGTCTCTCTTCTTTGTAGGGAGCTGTCAACTTTAGGTTATCATTTTTAAGAAGCCTAATAGACTTATTTCCTGAATTCACTATCATCTGGGTCTGACACAGCACAGGTTTCAAAGAACTCTTTGAAATATACCCTACGAGTAAAATCTAACATAAAGAACAGAAAACAGAGGTCCTGTATTACCTTTAATGAACACACAAAGACATAGAAATAGACACACACACACACACAAACACACACACATACAGAGAAACAAACATACACAAACATAATCACACGCATGTGCACACACACAGACACCCATGCATATATGTGCACACAGACATACATGCACATACATGCATATACACACACAGAAACACAAGAGTGGAACTTTGTACATATAATACATACACAAAGAGACACATGCATACACACATACATGCACACACACAGACATACACAAAGAGATGCATAGGCACATGCATACACACATGCATGCACACATGCATAGATACACATACATACACATGCAATTAAAAATAAATAAACCTGTTTCAAATAGATGTGGATTTTGAGTCACTACTGAAAGAATAGGGTGATGCTGGTGTTACAGTAGCTTTCTTGCTATGTTGCTTTGAAAACTCCTTTCTTTGATTCTAAGTAAGGTTTATGACTAAGGGACTGCTCTCAGGAATGAGATCAAGACTCTTCCTTTTACACATGGCAACAACAAAAACAACAGCAAAAACTCTTTGTTGCTGTAAGTACATTTTGGAGGGCTTGGTCTCTTTTTTTAATTTTATTTATTTTCATTTATTTATTACTGTGTTTTAGCTCCATTTTCATCTGCTTGGTCTTGTTTCTGAAGAGTTTTCTATCCAGGGTCAGTGGCATCCACAAACACACTGTTCTGTCCTTAAACTCAGCAGAGGGAGATTTCTCTGTTCGACCAAAATTCCAACTTTGTGTCTCATGGACTGTCTTGCCTGGATCAGTCGACCGTCTCTCTCCATCCTGGGGTTGTGCTAGATGTGACCAAGTTTATATGCTGACCATGCTCATCCCTGCTGAGGAAATATTTTGAGTCCTGCTAGAAACACAGGAAATAAAGCTTGGGAAGAACTGTTTGCTGTTAACTGCAGACGGGAAAATGGGTCCCTGAGCAAAGACCACTGAGTGAAGAAATTTGCATCTGCATAACCCTGCTGGGAGAAATGCTCACCCACCCACAGCCATCAAGCTATGTGATTATAGCTCACTGTTGTTAAAAGGCAATTTTCCAAAAAGAGAGAGAGAGAGAGAAGATAAAACTCTGACTCTCACGCAGCTATACAGTGAACACATGTCAAAATTTTTATTTAAGTCATTAAACAAAATGAGCGAACAATGCACATGTCACAACCAGTTCAGAGGAGAAGCCAAAGAGCAGCTCCAGTCTCCGCCAAGGGAACGTTGATGAGCACTTGCCAATGGTGTAAAGCTTCCTCTCTGGGGACATGTTGTCCGGGGACTGCTCCGCAGTGGGATCAGTCACTGCATTGTATCTTTAGACCCCACAACCCTCAGCCATGATGGTAGAATCAGAGAAGCTGGAAAGCTGTACTCACAGCTCAATATGAGAGGTCTTTCATGACTTCTTCAGGTTATTATTTCAAATTTCCTTAAACTCTCCCCTGATCTCAAAATCAGACCGCTCTCATTAGCTCTGGCCTGATTATTTACATAAGGGCTGGGAGACCATAAATTTCCCATGTAGGCTTTCTTAAGTTTGCTTTCCTGGAAGTTTCCATATGAAATATTAGCTTAGACTTTTAAAAGCTTCTATTATTTGATATCCTGAGGCTAGGAAGCCAAGCCCCGAAAAATACTCTCTACCACATTTTACCTGAAGAATTGTGAATGCTGAATTCCTCTCTCTCCAAAATACTCTGAAGTCCAGCAAACCAAAAAGAGCCATCCTGGAGACTGAAACCACACACTTCATGCCAAATGATGGCCCGAGGTACCTGGAAGGACTTTCTTAGCTCACTCCGGCTTTGAGAAACCATCCTTACTTTCCTGGACCAGGCACTCTTTGCTTGTTACTGATGTTATTTATTTGGTTGGTTCCTTGTTTTCAAGACTGAATTGCACCTAAAAACTCAACGCGATCTTGAACTTAAGGCAATCCTCTTGCCTCAGACTCCTGAGTTCTGGGATTATAAGTATGAATCACATTGTTCAACACCATCCTTGATTAAATGGGCATTTGTTCTAAAATTACGACTTTCTAAGCAAGGTCTTGATTGATCACACTGCCATTTCCCCTCATTTATGTTATAGCAAAATAATGACAGATTCTTATTGGACCCATGAAAGTTTAATGAATAATTATAAGTGCTTATGATGTAGGGAAAGAATTAGTGAGAATATGATATTATTTTAAATGTTCGGTTCTATTCCAAAAGCAGAGTTTGCTCAGTATTTTTAGGCTACCAGTAACTTGACAAGAGGATCAGCATCTTTATCTCATCTCAAACATGAGACATTCAAATAACAGCAGCATATTCTGAACAGATAACTTGAATAACATGTTTTGTTCATGCACTGGTCCATTTTTGTCCCATTGGATCTTGAGTTAGCAATCTCATGAAGATAGATGCTTCCACACTAAAAAGAATTCTCGGGGCCTAAGGAGATGGCTCAGTTGAAGTGTCCGCTGTGCATATAAGAGGTTAGATCCCTACTATGGATCTGAAAGCTGGACATGGAGGCTCACATCTATAATCCTAGCAGTGGAGGCCTGGGGTAGTGACAAGTGAATTCCTAGAAATGTGGATGAGGTGAAGAAGGGTCACTGTGAGACCTCATCCCAAATAATAAAATAGAGAATAATCAAGAAAGATAGCTAATAGTGGAACCTCTGGCCTTAGTGAATAGGTAATAAACCTGCATAGACAGATATGCATAACACACACACACATGGATGCACACACACATACACATACATGCATCAAACACACATGCACATGCATTACACACATGCACATGCATCACACACATGTACATGCATTACACACATGTATTACACACATGTATTATACACATGTATTACACACATATATTACACACATACATACACACATGCACATGCATTACACACATGTATTACACACATGTACACATGCATTACACACATACATACATTGCACACACATGCACACATACATACACAGAGACAGAGAGAGACAGAGACAGAGAGACAGAGAGGGAGACAAAGAGAGAGATAGAGAGGAAGACAGAAAATGAGAGGAAGAAAGACAGACAGAGACAGAGAAGGTTCTGGAAGTTGTATAAGCAATGGAATGAGAAGCCTTCACCGGAGTCGCTAGTCTTTAGAGTTTTAATTGTTTGAAAGTACTCAACATAGTCATTTCCTAAGATGGTTCTGTTATTTTTACCACTACCCCCCCCCCTTTTTAGAGAAAATATGGACTCTATCTAACCTAGAACTATTTACAAAACAAGAAAAAAAATCAAACAAACAAGTTATTAAACAAGAGGAACTTTAACTGGTCATGGTTAATTTATCAACAATAATTTTCAAAAGTGAAAAAGCCTGATATAATAAGAAACCACCTATAATAAGAAAAAAGAAATAACAATTTGACAAGGAAATGTATAAAGGAGAAGACAGAAAGTCGTTGCAAAGTATTGTACTTAAGGACAGGTCAGCCTTTTTAAAAAAGAAATCAGTAATGTTACATCTGACTTAACTGAAGGCTGGGTTGATTCCATTGCTATGACAAAACACCTGAAATGAATAAGCTTATAAGGAGAAAGGTTTATACCTATTCATGGCTTCAGAGACCTTACTTAGTTCATGATTTCCTGTTCTCAATGTTTCTGAGTCCACGATGAGGCAGTACATGATGATTAAAGGTAGACGCAGAGAGAGCATGTGTGTCTGTGTGTGTGTGTGAGAGAGAGAGAGAGAGAGAGAGAGAGAGAGAGAGAATAGTAGAACAAAATAAGCATGCTGTATATTAATAATATACTGAACAAACATATTGAGTAAATATATTTAATAATTATAGAACATAGATTAGGACATGTATATTCATATATATACATACACACACACACACACACACACATATATATATGTATATATATATCTCATAGGTAAGACTAACGAACATGTCCTGATGTAAAAGCACACAGCTGGAAGATGATAGATTCATATAGTTACAAATGATACAAGAATTGAAAATAACATCAGAACCATGACAGAAGGCTCCTGCATTTTTGATGTCCAGGACTTTGGTTAAGTTGTCTTGAGGACATCCATGGATATTTAGAAACTTCATACACAGCTTATACTTTCCCAACCATGTATGTTAGTCACATTATGTTCACACAGGCTTAGCAAAAGAAGGCCAATCATCTCTTCTGGCTGTGTGTCTTTTTTCCAGGATGTTCTCCCTTATAAGACAGAATAACCAATCTCCACGGCTTTTCCGTGATGTTTCCAAGAATCTCAGCACAGTTTTAGATGCAAAGGATGGACATAGCCTTATATTTTTGTTTACGACTTAATTCTGGAATGAACGTAATTTAAAAGGTGTCAAAGGCGATCCGAGTCTCAATTACAGTTAAGATTCCTGGTGTCTCAGACACTGCTCAGTGAGCCCTTTAGTCAAGTCAGCAAAAACCAGTAAGAAATGAACATTGGGGGGGGGGCACATGGCTCCAAAACACTCTTTGCTCTTCCATAATCGAGGACTTGTTTTCATAGTGAGCAAGGACTTAATAGCATTAAGTGACTGCAGAAAGTCACTGTACCTATGTTTCCTAAGCAATGTGACACAGACAAAATGCCCCTCTCAACAAAGTCGGTAGACCCAGGAAAGACACCCACCAACCATAAGAACCTTAGCCAGGAGTTTAGACCATTCCATGGCAGTTTACGTTTGTATGCGTGTCTCTGAGATCAGAAGCAAATATGAGCCTCTCCTTTTAAAAACAGACTCATCTCATGTATTTTGACACAGCAATGAAAATCTGACTAGCACAGAGTTTTTAAATCAGCGGTAGTTTATCACTCACTGAGGTAAAGAATGGCAACCTCCCTCTGCTCTTTTAGTCTGGGAAACAAACTGGCAATTTAAGGCAGATCTCAGAAGGCTTGTGATGTCAGAACCAGTATCATAATGATATTATCTTAGAAATCCCCATAGGAATAATAATTTAGCAGAATGCTATCTGTTCATGATTTCCTTCTCCAAACTCATTAGTAACTATCTTCAACTTTTATGCTTCTGTATATAATATTATGTCAGTACTTATATCTCAAAGAAAAAAAAAACCTCTAAACTTAGAGTCCCTTAAGGTCTCAATTATGTATTTTTGCTTGTGAATATGTATGTATTGTATATGTACATGTATTTGTGTGTATGTGCAGGTGTGGATGAATTTGTGTGTATGTATGAGCAGGTAAATTAAGAACTCTGGTTACATAATTTTGTTGGTGGTGGTGGTTGTAGGGATGGTGGTAGTGGTAGTTGGTTGGTGGGTTTTGGTTTTTGGCATTTTCCACACAAGGTCTCATTATTGACTTGTGGCTGTCATGGAACTCACTGTGTAGACCAGTCACAGAGATCCCCCTGCCTCTGCTTCCTTAGTGCTAGAATTAAATTTGTGTGTCACTATGCCTGGCTACCAATGCTCTATTTTAAACTACCCTTTCAAAATTATTTTAAATTATTTGTTATTTATTTAATGCATATGAGTACACTGCAACTATCTTCAGACACACCAGAAGAAGGCATTGGATCCCATTACAGATGGTTGTGAGTCACCATTTGGTTGCTGGGAATTGAACTCAGGACCCCTGGAAGAGCAGTCAGTGCTCTTAACCACTGAGCCATCTCTCTAGCCCCCTAAAACTACTATATTATTAGAAGATAATATACAATATACAAGTCACCCAGCTAAAGAGCACAATCAGAGATTCAAGTACATTTACAGAGTCAAGCAACACTGATTTGGGTCACTTTCATCACATACAAAAGAACCTTCAGAAACATTGGTGGTCATTAGCCATTTCTCCTTTTTCCAGTTTCTGTCGTTTTCCTCCTGTCTTCTCCCACACTGAGCCCTGGTAATCACTCATCTGCCTTTGGTCTGTCCACATAGACTTGTTCTGGGTAATTAAAAACCATCTCTCTCATTAACTAATCCATTGTCTCTCTATCCTTATTTGCCAACCAAATTGAAGACTGACTGTCTTCAATTCCACATAAAGGCTGGACATGGAGGCACAATCATTGGATTCAAGATCTAGGAGCTGGAGAGATGGCTCAGCAGTTAATAAGAGCACTGACTGCTTTTTCCTGATGACCTGGGTTCAATTCCCACCATCTACGTGGCAGCTCACAACTGTCTGTAACTCTAAGAGCTGACATTCTCAAACAGACATACATGTAGGCAAAACACCAATGCATATAAGATAAAATAATTACATTTAAAAAAAAGAAAGAAAGAAAAAATAATTCAAGATCAAACTCAGCTAACGAGAAGTTCAAAACCAAGATGAATCTAAGTAAGACCTGACTTTTAAAAGGACTTATATCTGAATTATATCATGCAATGCTTGTATTTCTATATCTGGCAGCTTTCAGTTAGAATAACCTTTTGTTGAAAAGGGGCAGCATTTGCTTGCTTTTCAAGGATAGACTATTCCCCAATTATACACACACACACACACACACACACACACACACACACACACACACACACACACACTTCCTTTTACCCATGCATCCATCGATGCACACTTAGGCTGACTTCATATGTTATTACAAAATAGCTGTTTGAGATAGTGCTGTGATAAACAGATATCAATCTACGGATTGCATTACCAGCTTTGTATACATATCCAGTAGTAAGATTTTTAGCTCACGAGACTGTCTTGGATGTTTTAGGAGATCAAACCTTCTACCCTGCTTTTCATAGAGGCAGCACTAACTCACATTCCCACCAATGCTGCATGCAGTTTCCTTTTCTCCACATTCTCCCAGTAATTCTTCCTTTTTGTTAGCAGTCAACAATCTAACAGTTGAGTTCAGTAAGACTATGCTTAATCCACATCAGAATGGCTCGTCCTGGGTCTTCTATTGTGGCGTGGTAAACTACGCTAATGCTGCTCATGCAAAATAAGATGTTTACTTAGTTTATAAATATTGTGGCTGTTGGGGAGTTTCTTCAGCCCATTCTGGTGGCTCGACATCCTTTCATTTCGGCTGAGGATGCTCTTAAATGCAACTATGGCTTTCAGTCTAAATGTGTAGCCCCCAAAGTGAGAACGGAAGACAGACTTCTTACTTCCAATTCCAAGGTGACTGGGGATGTCACCTAGTAAAGCAGCTGGGAACATGAGGAGGAGGTGGTTTTCCCTAGGTTTTCTCCTCTGCATGTTCTCCCGTCATCCTCCAATGGGTCAACCTTGGCTTATTCACACAGCATCCGTGGCACACCAACAAGGCAGCAGCGAGAGTGCAAGCAAACAAGAATTCCCTGCATCAGGGTTTCTCTTCTGGTGCATCTTATTGCCCAAAGCAAGACATGAGGCCATTCCAGATTTTAGGTAGACAAATTAACTCTACCTTTTGATATGAGGACATCACCAGGACAAGAATACAAAAGGAGATGCGTGATTAATGCAATTAATTTTCTGCAAACCTTTAACATGTGAAAATCGTCTCTAGGGCAGGAGAGAACCATGACATAACTACCTGTCTCACAAAGTAGACTTTGATAGATGCTGCCCCTAAGGCACAGACCATCGGTACCTAATGGTAGAACGGGAACCATCTAACTGAGAGTACCTGGGAAGGTTGTACGGGAGTGTGACAGCAAAAACATTATGAAGAGCAACCATAAGGCCTCTGTCATAGTCAGTGAGAAGGGGCATTGCAGATGATGTGGTGGTGGTGGTGGTGGTGGTAGGGTCATAGGCCTGTGGGCGGTACAGCAAATCTGTAATTCACACACCTCTATATGCATATTTGCAGAACACAACCACAGATGTATCCACAGAGAAATAGTTTAGGATGGTTAAATGAACAAATCAGACCCTGAACACTGGTGTTTTCTGCCCCAAGGTAAGGCAGAATGAATTTGGACAAATCACCTGCCCATCTATTTTCTTCCTTCTTCATAAAGTCCCTATTCTCATTTGACTACATTAATCCTTACCAAGAAAATCACATGTGTGACTCCGTGAAATGAAACGAGAGCTGAACTCTGAAGACAAAGGTGAGTGGTGTTTCATCAACAAGAAGTCTACGTTAATGGAAGCTGTAGACATTAGGAAGGACAGGAGGAGTTGGTTAATATCAACATCTGTAAATAGTATGAAGAAGCAATTCAAGGAAAAACTCAGAGTACTCACAGCAATGTACTGTAGCCCATTACTCACTGGGGAAGACAGAAGCAATAAATGTCTTACTTAACTAAGTAGAGAAAAAAGTAAAAATTGAAATTTTTTAGAGTTGGAGCCCAAATTAGCATAAAGCCAGAGGCTTATCTGGCAGACTGTCTCCCAAATTTAGGACTCTGTTTCATGAAAAACTTAAGAGTAATTTTCTCTTTGCCTGTGTCTTCTTCTCAAATATATCCAGACACTTACCAACAACATGCAAGTATGTGTATGGTGCAGTCTACCCCCCAAATATTAATTCAACAGTTTTTATGATGAAAGGAATTTGAAGCCGTCAAAAATACCTCTTATGAAAGCAAAGTTTTCTATGCCCACAGGAAGAATATTTATGTTACCAAAAGAGAATAAAAGCAAATTGAGAAAAAGTATGCATAGTAAATATGTATGTATGAGTGATATATGTATGCATGTATGTATGTATGTTTATATATGCGTGTCACAGTATGATGTACTAAAATCCATGACCTGCCTCTTTGAAAGATTAAAGAGAAAGAAGCTTGTAAGGTACTTTGTAAGCTATAAAGTGCCCCAGCGCAATGCCCCCATAGCTGAGTGCAACTTAAACATTTGAAAAGCAAGCTGATACATTTCAAAGCTCTACGGCTGTGACTCCCACTAAAGATGCACATTTGCTTTTCGCAAAGAGATTAAGAAAATACACAAGATTCCTGGCAAAGGCTTCTGGGGACTTTGAAAGTACAAAAACCAATGGCCCCCACCGAACCTTTCCAAGTCCCCCCCAGGGGAGATACTCATTGGCATCAATACCTCCCTGTTCCACTCAGCCCTCATAGTCTCTGAACAAACAGTTAAACGACGGAACAAACTAATAAAAAATAATTTGGAATCCAGGGCATGATTATGGCCACGGAAGACACTGACGATCATTTCGTGTTGTGATCCGGGGAAAACCTAAAATAGAGCACTCTTCAATTACCATAATTTCTACTGTCATTGCAATTTCTGTACATAAAAGCATTTGGTCTGAGGCACAACAAATTTATCTGTAAATTACACAATAAAGGAGAAGGAATGGACCTTCCTTTGAAAGGACAAGCAGAATCAGTCATTTATGGGGACATCTTCATGTTACCCGACATGGGGGAAGAAAAACCAAATGTGTACTCCATTATTGTGCAAACTTCTGGAGACTGTCACCCTAGCCCACACCCACCCCTCTCCCAAGTTTAATTAAACCAGTATCACACTGAGACTGGAAGGAAAACACAAAGATACAACAATAAACAAACATTAATCATGATCATTACATACATTTTATTACATGAAATAAACAATACCGAGGAGTTTTCCCCAGACGACAGAGCTCTTCCCCTTGGATAACATCCGAAGGCAATTGAGGGGTAAAATAATACTAATAATGATAATAATAATTAGTATGAAATGGGGGAAAGGAGCTTATCAGCACATAAAGCAGAAATCATACCCCTCCTTCGTCTATATTAATCTCATATTTGCTTTCTTCTTTTAGGGTCTAGTAAGGGTTTCTTCTCACTGAGATAAATAGAGAAAATGTATTTTCTTATTTGTTGCCTTTCTTTGGTGTCTGTAACTCAACTCAGCTGCCCAGGGCGAGGAGATACTTGGAGGAGTCTGTCAACATTTTCGGTCTGCAGCACAGAATTCCAACAGGAAACAGGGGAGGGGCTTCTCAGGTTCAGCCTAAGACTCGAAACCAAAGCAAGAAGGAATGACAAGAAAGAGGGTGATGCCATTGGTCTGACTTGAGAAAGACCTGGCCCTTTTCTCAATGGAAGATCTTTCCCTTTCTCAACAGAAGATCTTCCCACTTGGACTCTGAATTGGGAATGAGCCCCCTTAGGAGAAGGCTCTTTGTTTCTCTATCCAAAGGGGCCCTTGACATTCTTTAGTATAAAGAGCACATGGGGACCTAGCTCTAAATATATAACACGGCTGTCCGGCCCTATTGTCCCATCTCCGGACGGGAAAGACAGAAAATAGGTCCTCTCCTGCAGAGTTGCCCATTAAGGGCCATGACACCAGTCAGACACGAATCTTATGCACACAGAGGCTTCACTAATTGGCCAGTCCTGAGGTAGTTTGGTTGTGTGTCACCCATTTTAGAGACCCTGTTACTGCACAGAAAAGCTCAGCCTTGCAGGTTCTGCTATATGGGATCATAGATTAGAGTAGGAAACAGCCTAGGTGTCTTCTTGAAGATGCTTTAACAAGCTATTGCTCAGAAAGATGATGGGAGATTCTATTCAGACTTCTCTGGGGCTTCCAGGCAGGATGAAGCTCCCATTGTGATGTGAGAGCTGACTAAGCAGAACATTTTCTCTCTGTCCTGTTCCTGCAAAGAAGACTCTGAATGCTGGTGGTTTACAGTCCAGGAGGCTGTGCTTTTAGATTCAAATGGTGGCTCTCAGCAGAGCATGTAAGCACTCACCAGTAAGACAGTGGCCTATTGGGTGGTCCCTCTGGAACTTGTTAGAATGGCCCTCAGCTCAGGAAATGAGAGAAGGACGATTAATAGGGGATTGTTCTTCCTCAGACCCAGATCTCACTTTCTCCTCTGTGCAAGCTCTTGATGGGAAGGCTGGGGAGCCGGCCAGGGGAAGAAATCCTGAAGGGCTCTGCTTTCTCTGGGCTTCATGGGCATCTGGCCCTCTCTGCTGGAGATGAACTGGGATGTAGCCAGTTACATAGAACCCACAAGAGATCTCGGTCCCCATCATTCTTCAGACACTTTGGGGGTCAGGGGGGGGGGGGAGAAAAAAAATAGGTGAGCACAGACCCTCTCAAGCCTCTTTTTTACCACACTCCCTCGGGGAATGTCCCCTACCCTCTGCCTCTATCATAAATACTCTGATTAAAATGTAAATTTAGCCGACCTATCAGCTTCCCATTAAGGGGACTCTTTAAAAATGCTGTTAATCAGCCGAAAGATATGTAGTAAAATGCCACTCGTCAATTGTGACTGCTTATGACAGTTAACAAAGCTTTAGATTTGCCCCAAACATGTGCTGATCCATCCATTATGCCATGGTTCACTCTCACGCTAATTGTGCATTCTCCTCTCTAATGCATTTTTGCTGTTATCTCATAGGCTAATGAAAGCCAGGAAATCAATAAATATAAATTATACATGCAAAGAAGGACTGCTACGAACATAAAGTTTCTAATTAATTGCACTTGATTAATTTATATCCTTTAATTATCTTGCTAAGCCACAAACAACATAAATATCTTTGCAATCTGGTTATTGCTATGTCAGTCATAAAAAAGCAGACACAGTAAATCTGTGAGATCTAGCAGGCTGTATTGCCAGAAAACATGAAATGGTAAAGCCCATAAATATCATCGGACTCACTCAGGACACCGATGAATAATTTCAGCGTGACAAATTAACACTAAATATGTTGCATAGTTATTTGACGAAGGTTATGGCGATGTTATAAGTTTAAATGGTACATATGGAGTAAGCAGAAAACGTGCATTTCTTACCTCTGGGCTTATAAAAAATCTTTTCACGCTGGGGAGTACAGTGTGTTGGGACTCAAATGCAAATATCCCGTGTACTCTGAAAACGGAAGAACTCTACAGCAGCCCCCAGCAGAGAGGCATATTGTTAATGCTTTGTTTATCACGTTCTCTGGGCTAAGCGGGGCCAGCAAGAAGTAATCCCCATCTTCTGCCAAGGCAAAAGCAAAATGTGTATTTCAAAGAACGACTGAAACCCCAGAAACTGAATACAGTTTGGGAAGAGCTGGATGCTGCGTGCTCTCATTGTCTTACGGGACTGAACTTTTACATGGAAAGTGGTTTCTTTTTAATTTTATCTGACTCCGTTAAGCCAGCCATCTGTCGCTTATCTGAAATCTAATCCTTTCTGTCTACCAAGCTTGCTCTTTGTCCGAGGCCACTGCATATTACCAAGCATCCATATCTACAAGTTTCATAAGTGTGTAAAAAGAAACTGTATCTGTCCTCAGCTACTCTCACACAAAGACCATCTGTCAGCAACTGAAACTATTCTTTTTTTTTTTAAGCATCCAAAGGGATTTGCCCTTCACCAAGTAAACCCACTTAACCCTTCCAATAAGATTAACTGTTATTTGTTTCCATTAAATAAAAATGACCATGCTAATATACATTTAATAGTTCCATAACAGTTGCAAAAAAGATCAGCTCTCCTGTGGATATCTTTTGTAGATAAAACACACGCGCATATAAATAAAGGAATTATGACAGCAATTAGATAACCCATGAGGTGGCCGGGAGGGGTGCTTTCACTTCCTCCCTCCAGTCTGCAACTATGAGAGAGAAGGCAGCATGAAATATGGACACCAGAAAGTATCCTGCCCTCCCCATCCTCAATTTTACAGTAAATAGCACTTCTAGTTATAAAGAATGTCTGAATACACACAATTATTAAGATTCAGGGGACACCCTGTGACTCCTGCCCCTTCCCACTGTACATCCTTGGGGACGTTTTTATGGCCCTTAGGCAATGCAGCTTCAAGCCTCTGTACGTGAGGTGTGCAAACAGAGCCTCACTCGGCATCACTGTAATTGTGGGAATTTGGTTTGGTGGGGGTGGGGGTGGCGGGGGGGGGCATTACTGTCTTTAGTAGTACTCAGGTGACTTTACAGTAACCTTTGGGGAGTCCTATCTCCTATTTCCCTCCTAAGGATTGCCAACGTTGGATTAGCACTTCAGAAGCAAAATAAATGATGTGTTTGCTTCCATGGAAGGGCCTAGGAGAAGATGTTGCACTTTTTTTTTTTTTTTTTTTTTTTTTTTTTTTTTTTTTTTTGGACTTTCTAGTTTATAAAGAGATAACTGTGTGGCTACTTATTCAAATTGGGAAGAGCACACTTCATCCATGGGATAGCTGACATTTGAGAGCAGACGCAGCTTACCTCCAACTCCTGTAGCCTTCCTCACAGGTGTCCCAAGCTCACCACTGCCACCAAGACCTTGCTGGGGCAAAGGGCAGGTGTTCAGGAGAAGGCAGAGAGGAGGTGACAGATGGGTCAGTGGGCATGAGGTTAGCCCACCATGGCCTGACATTCCCAGCTGTTGGTCTATGCAGGGAACCCAGGCACTTTTGTTTCTGCAAGGTGGTGGGTTGGGTTGGGAGTCACAAAACAAACAAGCAAAGAAAATTGAATTTTTTTTTCTTCCTTCGAGCTTCTAGATTTGTCTCCCTTAGGATGTCCTAACTTCCCAGTTTCACAAGAAAGTCCAGTTAAAAAGGTTTCCCAGCCTGAACCTGTTATGTATGTGTCAATCACAACCCACTTTCCCTGAGCTGGACCCATAACTTGCCCCTGGCAGTTTTGCCTTACTCCAGTGTTCAGATGGGTATCGAAGAACCACCACCCACCCCAACCTGGCTCAGACGCCTCTCCGGTTCTTCTTCTCAGGCAGGTCCCAGCCCAGGCCCCAGACTTCAGCTTTCCCACCCAGTGAGTGTCTAGGGAAACAGGAAGCAGCCTGGTGAAAGGCGCACCGTACCTGAGGGAAACAGGTACGTTTCTTTACGCTGAAATCAGATCGGCGAAGAACTTTTGTGATGAAACTCATTTGCCTGGAGCTGGTGCGCCAAGGTAAGGATGGTTAACTGTGTGGAGAAGGCAGATCCTTGATAAAAGTATGACTATGGTTTTTTCTCCAGGCTGGAGCAATGGAGAATCACCATGTGTCCAGCAGGAAGTGAGTATCCCCAGCGCCAGCTTTGTCATTTTCCATTTAATGCACCTATGTAGCAAGCCGACTCACTAGGTTTGACTGCAATTACCTTATCTTTCCTATTTTTAGTGACAGGACCAGATTATTTTAAGTGCATTTTATAGAAAACCCTTCTTTACTGAAGTATAAAGACTGTAATAAAGACAATACAATGTTTTGAAACTGTTTTAAATCCTTCACTCAGCATTGCGTCTACAGATTTAACATGTAGGGGTTCTAATCTTACTGCTGCTAATTAGAGCTTTAGTGTAATTGTACCAACAGGGCGCTTGGCATAATAATTACTATTGAGAGACTCTGGTGGCGCAGTAACATGCCTACATAATGCAGATATGTCTACGATTACAGTGCAGTCACCTTTGTATGTTGACTCAAGTTGGATTTTAACCAAGTGAGGGGTTATTTTGCCTTTATAATAAAGCTTAAGAGGCATATACATATGTATGATTTAGGTATCCACTTTTCCTCTTTCAGTCTTTTGAATATTAATTAGCAGGAACTTCAGAAGGCAACGGGCACACATTTTGTTTTAAAGATCTCACAATGTAGGAGCGTCATTCTTTGAGTTTCTGTGGCCGAGTCTAGTTAGATCATACTGTGGCCTGCTCCTGAAATGTCTGGGTGGGTGTGGGGGGCACCCTGGAGGATGCCTCGAAACAAACAGGGAAACAGGAGACTTGGGGGTTGGATCTGTAGAGACCTCAGAGATGGTTTACTCCTCACATCTTCAGATTATAGCCTGTGGGAAAGATGCCATTTGTTGCCAGGGTAGACACACAGCTGGAATGACAACGCCCTGAGTTTTCCAGTGCTTTCTCTAAGGGGGGGGCACGTGAAAGGACACATCTAGTAGTTGCCTATGACGTGTGCTATGTGGGGGTACAGGTATGGGGTGTACTGCTCACTGTCAGCTTTCTCTAGGGAGGACACAGATGAAACTGGGCCACTGGCAAAGACATTTTTTTTGTTTGTTTCCATGTTCGTTGCTCTGAGGTACACAACCATTTGAGGACAGGGCTTGTGTCTAGTCATGGTATCGCTGCCATTCTGGCCAATCTATGTGCTGGAAGTGGCACATTTTTTGGCCCGGATGCAGTAATTTTTTTTTTTATCCTGTGTGGATTTATTTATTTATTTATTTTGGTATGAGTGATTTTTTTGGGTGGGGGGGTTAGGTAAAAGAGTTTTTACAGCACTGATTTCTCAGAACTATAAGTCACCAGAAAGAATCACTGGTCATTTAAAGTGCTCCAGAGAGGATTTTTTTCAGTGTAATAAATATATTTTAAAGGTACTGTGCAATGGCCAAGAGCCTGACCCATAACTCCATTTTTAGCTCAACAGCCTTGTTTTTATTGCCCCGTAGTGCCTCACTTTTAAAGTGACAGGAAACCGATTTCTGATTACAAATCAATGGGTTAGGATGTTACCCTTGGACACGGACTGAGCTGTAAATTCCCACAGTCCCCTGTGATGCTAGGAAATTGGGGATCAGGGAGTAAAGAAAGTTGCTTTGCATGAGGGTGGAACTGCCCGTCTTAACATGGTGCTTAACATGTCCGTGTCCAGGGAAGACCCAGGCAGTACCAGGATGCATGCAGCTCCTTGCAGCCGACCAGCCCAGCAGCTAACAGGGCTCATTGACCATGCAGGCCAGGAGAGCCTGTGCATTTCCTATTTTGCTCAGGAGGCCAGGACCGTGTCCCACCGGTGAGCAAGTGGGGTCTCTGTCTCCTGGACACACTGCACCTTTGCCACATCGTGTTAACCAAAATACCTGTGTTCTTGTCATGTAAGAGACCTTTTGATGGTGCACCTTATTTCTTTCCCCCCTCTAAGCTTTTAAGGTAATCTTAGAGAAATCATCAAGCTATAAAAAGAAATCAATAAAAACAGAAAAGGTTCCCATCACCCCCGAAAGAAATCCATAACGTTTGCATTTTAATAGAGACGCTACAGGGGCAGACCCGTCATTTTCTTTCTGATGTGGTCCTTTGATTTCCCTCCCAGCTCACGGGGCTCTTGACTTCTTTGAGAAAAGGGATTATTGAATTGTGTGTCTCCGTCAGATGTACTTGATCACTCAAGTATCTGTACTTACGAATGTTAGAGCCTGCTCAGCTGTTGTCTCTTTGGGAGCTCATCATACCCGTCATCTTAATATTAATTGGGTTTTGTGTTGGAATCTCAAGCCCCACATTGAGTGGCTTTCAAGGGAGAAGATTATGCTCAAAGCCAGATACAAAGACAAACAAATTTAGCATAACAATTATCATAATTGCAGAAACATTCTGTCGCAAAATAAGCAAAGCTGATTAAGAGCCCTTCTATGTTATCAAATATTAATCTGGTGTCTACAGCCTAACCTGGTTGAACCTAAGAGGCTTCTTATGGTTTCCTGCATTCACAGCCTTCCAGAAGCCGAACGGAGACAAGCTAATAGCATGAGACAGCCACGCCAGGATGCTAAAAGGATCTTTGTTGAATGCAATCTACTTAAATTGAAAGAAGGAACAGATAAGATCATAAACCTGAAATCAGAATTAAAACATATCCTGCCAGCGAGATGTTTTTACGTAATTCCAACCACATGGTCACTCTGAAACATATTGAGAAAAAGAATTATTACTATGCTTCGAATTTAAAAAAACAAGGTCAATATCTTTATGGTCAGTCATCACAACAAATGGCACAGCCACCCGAACCTTTCCTCCCAGACTTTCCTGATACCCACACAACGTTGGAAGCTGTAACGTTCCTGCTAAGCCGGAGAGTTAATTTTATTTGTAATTTTCAGCGGCTTTTAGTTTAATTGCACAATTTCCTCAATTATTAAAGTTCACCCTGCGTACTTAAGTTCATTAGCCATTGTCAAATGGGCAAATTACTTTGCAATTTTAATATTTGTTGGACAAAGCTACGCTAATAGAATCAGTCTCCAGACCCAGCCTTCACTTTGCAACAGCTCCCAGTGCGTCTGTGATAGGTGCCAGGAATTTCGTCTCCTTTTCCTCTCTCTTTAGGACTGTCTCCTCCTGCTTGTGACTTCATCCGCACAGGTAGGTTTTTCTGTCTGTTGACTTCAGAGTGGGGGAACCCGGGGGGCCAGCAGTTGCACTGACAGATTTGGAGTTGCCATATATACATAGGAAAAAGTATCTAGGGCGGTCAACTTCTCAGACACGAGCAACCTGAGTAAGTGGCATACAGTCATGTGTATGCATAGACCTATAGCAACAAAACTGGACGTGTCAATAATCAACAAATCAGGTTTTCAGTTATACACATTTAGATCACTGTATTAACATGTCACTGTATTCTTTATGCTAACATACTATGCATGTGTGTATATATATATATATATATATATATATATATGCATATTAAGAATTTTCCACAATCTAAGTGCTGACAAGACTCTCCTGTTACACACACACTCTCTCTCTCTCTCTCTCTCTCTCTCTCTCTCTCTCTCTCCCTCACACACACACACACACACACACACACACACACACACACACATTCACAACTCACTATACTATACTGAGCTACTCAATATATGTGTGTGCAGGCTGTTACTTAAATATATACGCTTACTCTTGCAACCAAAACACCACTTTCTACTGGCTTTGCTCCTTGCATTTCTGAGACCCCTTCCTGTGCCCCAGCACAGATCTCATTTGATTAATGATGATGGGCTTGCTCTCTGGCAGTGCCGCCCCACCCTCTTGGGATGCTGATTGTTGAAATGTACCAGTATCACTAATCTAAAAACATGTGTCCCCACCTGCTGCCGACTGTGTGCCCTGTGCATAGAGACTCAACTCCAAAATATCTGGGTAACGAGACTTGCAGCCCTAGAGGACAAAACCCTGCCAGCATGGCTTATCTCCCCAATAATTAGGCTTGTGTTTCTGCTTTATTAACTCCAATACAACAGCCCCCTGCCCTCTGTCACCAAGGAGACTAATAGATGACAGTCACTCTGACTTGGAAGCCATACAAATTAAATGACTGAAGTGAGAGGAAGTGAAGTTAAGGCAAACAGTGTCAAGATAAGGCAGGGCATCATTTACATAGGAGTTTTTCTAAGGTTAAGCGGGTGGGGGGGGGCAGGGCTTCATTTTCCATGTGTTAATGCAACAGTGTTAAAATCATCCCAGCTTCCTCATTTAAGCTCCATGACAGGGAGTTCCCAAATGTAAAACCAGGATCCCTTTCCCTTCTCCCAAGCATCTATGCCTTTTTTTTTTTTTTTTTTTTACTTTCCCCAAGAAGAGCCTTTTTTTTTTTTTTTTTTTTTTTGACTTTCCGAAAGAAGAGCTTTCTTCCCTTTTCTCTGTGTGTGATTCCATGTGCCCATTCTCCCACAGGTAGTCAACAGGTCTAAATCTTTATCATCCCTGGGGCAGATCTGTGATGCATTTTTAACCTTGCGGGCTGGGTTTTTCCTTTCTGGGGATTGGGCGCCCGAAGGAGAGACACCACCCACCACACACCTTATGCAAAATTAACATTACCCAAAAAATGAAAACAAAACCGAACTATCGGAGGGGGGTGGTGAGCATCCAGCCAAGCCAATTCCCAGCAGTCCTCTGGGGAGTTGGAGCTGTTTAAGGTTTCAGGAGCCCCGTTAGCTCTGGCTGCGTAGCTGCCGGGTCTGGAGAAAGCTGATGGGATGTGATTATCTCCACGTAGAAATACCAGGGTGCTTGGAAGATAATTTGAAATGAAGTTAAAAATGAAACGACACTAAAGCTTCTCTCCCTTGTGTCAAAACAATCACATCTTCTTCGGTTCTCTCTTCTTCCCCCTTTCACTTTGATGACAGTGGCTCACACTGGGGGTGGGGACACGCCTCCCCGCAAACTGTAATCCTTGGCTAATTTTAAATTTCAGATGATTCTGGTTGAAAGACAGCTCTAAGTTTTGATCCAAAAAAAAAAAAAAAAAAAAAAAAAAAAAAAAATCAGCTTCCGGAGATTGCCGGTAGCGGTTGCCATTCCGGCTTTCCTGAGTAAGCCTTAGACACTGCTGAGACTTGCAGACCCAAAGTTTCACTTTCTCATGCTAACACTATTCGGGTATGAATAGCATGTCTTGATAATAAACGACATTTGGTTGCAAATGTCTTTGAACTTTAGCTTAAAGGAAGGGAAAACAGATTGAAATTTATTTCGAATGTTAAACACTATGCTTATTGAATTATTTTGCAAATGGTGTTACTGTGTCAAGAGACCAGTTTTTAAAACTATGTTAGTATTTGTTACTTTAAAGAGGTGTATTTTAGTGCTAGGTATATGCCTATGCACTATCTAAGCTTGTAGTGATAATTCACAATTTACAGAATCAACCATGAGGGGCTGGGGAATTAGCTCAGTGGTAGAGCACTTGCCTATCAAGCAAAAGGCCCCGGGTTTGGTCCTCAGCTCCAAGGTAAGGGTGACAAAATAACAAATTCAACCATGAATATTGGTTGCAAAAATTAATATTATGCCTCTGTGCACAGATGCAGTAATCAAATGCCTTGATGAAAACTTTTGAAAGTTTAACGTGAGATTTCAGTCTTGTGCTTTGGTTTGTTGTATGAAAAGTAGCAGGTTTCCTGCACAAGCTTCCAATGTCCCCAGCAGCACTGCTGAAAAAGAAGTTTCCAGTTACTCTGCACAGGGCTCCACTGCTCTGCGTTCTCCACGGGGTCAAAAGAGCAGAATTCATGGTGGGCAGAGGGAAGGTCTTTAGAGCTCTCTGCACCCCAGAACCTCGGTCATTATGAGTGGGGTCTGCGGGGTCCTCCTTTTTCTTCCCATTCCACAGTGTTGGAGAAGTTTATGCCGATAGAGAGGGATGACACTCAGTTCTATTTACCTGTTCTGGGTTCATTTAATCCCTCTTTTTCACTCCCATCAAATTCATTATCCCAAACAGTGCTACACATGTCTTGTTGGAGTTGCATGCAGATTGGCCTTGTTTACTCTGAGAAGACAAGTTTTATTACAATATTAAATACTCGGTGAAACTTCACCAATGCAGGCCCTTGGCAGAGCAAAGCCACCCTAGTATCTTCTCCTACCTGCCTTATCCCATTGCTGTTTAGCTTGGTCCTCTAAACTCTGGGCCTGTCTCCCCCACATCCCTAAACCTTCTCCACAATTTTATATTTATGGTCATTGAGCGCATGTGTTTCCAGAGGTCACAAGAAGCAACCCCATGTTCTAGCAGTCAAAGGCGGTCCTCTCTCTTTTCTTCAAAATGGCTAGCTTTTCCTCCTAACACAATTCAGGTTTTCAGAAAAGAAGAAGGAGGAGAAGAAATAATGATGATGATGATGATAATAATAATAATAATACTAAGAGGGGGGAGAGGAGGGGGAGGGGGAGGAGCAGGAGGAAGACCCCCATGTTTGTTTAGAAAGAAAATCTTAGGTGATCTTCTTACTTACTTTTTTTTTTTCAGCACTTCTTTGTCTCTCCAAGCATGTTGTCTGCTAATACGGAAGCTGCACAAATGACTTACTTGGTCAGAAAAAGCAGACCGGTGCTTGCTCACAACAGCACAGTAAGGGTGAGGACATCATGTATGTTTAAAACTCCTGGTTTCACTAAAAGCACTGTATGGTTAACTTTAACATCCAGGCCTTAACACACAGCCAGAACGAGTGGCTCAGACGAAAGGAAATCACTACCTAATTCCACAAATACTGTTGCCAGCCCAGGAATGGCCTGCGAGAGCACATGCACACAGACACACAGACACACAGACACATGCACAATACACTCTCTCTCCCTCTCTCCCTCTCTCTCTCCCTCCCTCTCTCTCTCTCTCTCTCTCTCTCTCTCTCTCTCTCTCTCTCTCTCTCTCTCTCTCTCTCTCTCTCTCTCTCTCTCTCTCCCTCCCTCCCCTTTCTCCTTCCCTCCCTCCCCCCCCCTCTCCAAAAACTTTGAGAGGTTCCCTCCCCAGCGTCAGCCTAGCACACCAGGATCATAACGTGCGGCGCAGCGCCATCTGCTGGCGATAGGCGCGTCACCTAAATCGCCCAGCGTCGCTGCGGGCGGGCTATACTAGGTAAGTGTAAGGGGCTCAGAACCTTTCTCCCTTGGGGTTCCGGCTGCTGGCCAGCCCTGCCTGCACAAAACCGTAAAGAACATGCAAGCGACGCTGTGCAGGAGAGAAAACTGCGCAGGAGAAGCCGTTTCTCAAGGCCCGTTGAGTGTGTAAACCGGGGAAGATGGATAGGTTTGTAAAAGGTCCCCAGAGATCTTGCCCAGGTTTCCAGCATTCAAGAAGCGGGATTTCTTTGCATGCAAGCACAGCACAGGGGCGGGAGGTTGCTCTTTTTCTTTCTTTTTGTCTGTCAGCAAGATATCCGCAGGCCTGTCTTCACAGGGTACTGTGTGTCCCGGGGTTGCCCAGCCGTTCCCAGGCCCAGCTTTGGGATCCAGGCCATTGCTTTTTTGATGGCTTCAGACGGGAAAGGGGACACCAGGCTGCCTTCACTCATCTGCTCCACGAAGCTCTGCAGGACAGTCCTCCCCAAGAGCAGGGCCAGAGATACAGTGGACTCAGCAGCACTCATATCTAACATGGGCCAGAAGACAGTCTATCTCAGGAAGGCCCTACTCCCACCACCCCCAAGTGGTCATGAATAGCACCTTATCCACAATGGCTCTTTAAGGCCCTCAGCAGTTTCCTCTTGTCAGACCCTTTCCTACCTCACCCCAGGCATACAAAGCAGGCTTAGAAGCTCCATTCCCACCATCCACAGGCCCCCGGCTCCTACGCTGTGGAAGACAGAACTTAGCTGGGGTAACTAATCTCCCAGTTGCTCTCACTTTCCTCCCAAGCTGCGTTAGATTTTTTTTTAAAGAAAGGAATACGCACGGACTTCAGCCTATGTTTACCTGATTTAAAAAGCCAGTCAAGCACATTTGAATTGCAGAGAAGAAGCAGAGGTGTTTTTGTTGCCTAAAATTTGTCCCTCCTTTCTGTTTTTCTCCCTCCTTCCCTTCCTTCTCTTCTCCCTCCCTCCTCCCCTCTTCCCTGTCTCCTTCCTTCCCTATGCTTCTCTCTTTCTTCCAGGTTCCCTCCCTCCCATCTTTCCTCATACTTCCTCCCTTATTCCTTGCCGGGTTTTACTCCCTCCGGGCTCCTCCCTCTCTTATCTTTTCTACCCCTTTCTCCTTTAATTCTTTGCTCCTCCCTCCATCTTCTTCTTTCCCTTTCTTCCTCATTCCCTCTCTCCTTGTCTCTTGCTTTCTTCCTTTGTATTTTCTCCCCTCAATGCATGCTGCACTCACTGTCAGGACCCTCTAGCACCAGGGAACTGAACTTGACAGAGACAAAGTAATTTGCCCTGCTACACAGTGAGGTCAAGGCAGCAGAGCCAGAAATTAGGTCTCTAAATTCAGTCTGGGTCTTGGTCACCCTTATTACCTCTTCTCCTCCAGGACAGCCCACAGGGTAGAGCACTAGCCAGAGTCAGGTCTTAAAGAGTCATCCCAGGGACCAAGAACCATCAAGTAAAACGACATTCCTTTGTAAGTATCCCTCTAGTCACCTGAGCAACCCTGCCATAGTGAATTGTCACGTGGCGACCCCTCTTTTTTGGAAGAGCTCCAGACCTTTCTTTTCTGTGACTATTGTTCCAGTTTATTTTAAGGATTTGTCTATCAGGTGGTTCTAAACACTTGCATTATAGGAAACTACTAACTCCCCTCCTTCCCCTCCTCCCTGAGATCAAGAAACTTGCTCTCTTGGGTTTTGTAGGTAGATGCTATTTGCATTAAAGGACAAATTAGTCCATGTTTAAGATGCTGCTATATACTTTGTTGCAGCTCTGTCATGGTTTCAATCTTGAAGCTTCTACACGAGGAGCAAAGCTTGAGTCTGTGTCACACAAACCCTGGGCTGCAGGTTAGGTTACTTCATGGTTGTGGTGTCCACACAGCCTTGGCCTTGCCACTTACTATGTCTGAGTCATGTCTTCCTTCATTTGAAACCCAGGGATCAATTCTTGTATCTAACCCTGACCTAAAATGCTAGGTTTCTAAAAACCAGCCCCTTGTATTACCATTTGTTGATGGAATTCTACTGGGCACATAGCAGAGGAAACTGCACCCCAGTCCTTAGTGACACCCTTCTGTCACCAGGGACAATGGTCCAGCAGCCTGGGCAAAGCAGCAGGCACTAAAATTACATTTGTATTTAAAAGGATAAAAAAAAATGGTGCCGATGAGGCTGAATTACTGGAGGGAAAGGCCAGCTTACCTCACAACACTGATGCCTACAAGATAAGAATGTGGCTGATGAATACTCCTGAGGAAAAGGGTCTATATTCTGGTTCTCGAGTTAGACCACAGCCTCTGGGGCTAAATGGGCCATAGCAACAAGAAGTTCTATAATAATGCACTGGGTTTTTTACATCCACATCCCAAAGGCCCAGGCATGGCTCCCCACATAAGGTTCTCCTATTCCTTTCAGCAGATAAAAAAAAAAAAAAAGATGAGATCCCTGCTGCATCTGAAAGCTGTGGTCTCACAGTTTGCTAATATATCAGGAAGAGAAGCAAGCAAAGGCAACGGGGAGGTGATTAAGGTTGCGCAGAGGCACCGGGCATGAAGCTCTGACTGTGGGATCAGGTTCCCTGGGCTCTGCTTCCAGGACTACCACTTTGTTCTCACATCTGTGCAGTGGGGAATAATAACGCACACGTCACTGGGATTTCTAGGACAGATGAAGGCAATCATGTACAACAATCCGGCACAGAGCCTGGCATGCTGTAAGCCACAGTCATTGAGCACTTTCCAAAATACCAGATGGGAAATACTTAAGCTTTGTGTATTATGTAGTGTTGGCCCCAACTGCTTACCTGGAAGCCACTATTGTCTACACGGAAACGAATGTGACCACGGTGTTCTAATCAGTCTGTATTTACAGGAACAAGTGGCAGGCAAGATCTGGCTCTTGGTGTGTAGCTTTCTGATACTTGCTTGTTGATGTTACTAATGGCTAAATGTCATCAATGTTTATAAATGGGCACCATGATAATGAGCCATTATACACAGGGAATTGTGGGTAAGTAGCAAGTCATGGTCTCTATCTTCTGGCGACCTGAAAGCGGTAAAGGAATAGAAGTCTCTCATCAGAAACATATATAAGGTCCACTCTATCCACAGGGGATATTAAAATTCACAGCTGTAAAATCGGGAGCTATAGGAGTCACCGAAATCATTTATTTTTATTTTGTAAAATCTCAACTTCACCCTAGAAAAGTTAATCAGAAATACTTTCCACTTTGCAGAAGGTTATATTTCATTTAGGAACTTTCGATTTCTATTTCCAGGAAACATGTAAGTGGGCAGCGCTGTCACACACTGTCACACACTGTGACTGCAGTGGCCCTCCATGAAGTAGAGCATCACAGAGCAGGAAGCTGGGCTGCTTGGTCTGCACTCAGCTACTTTGCCCAAGTCAGTGCTGGGGCAGGGGCAGTCACAATAGCATCTGGATGTGTTAGGAGAGGCTCTCAAACTCAGCCAGAGGCCTCAAGGTGAGAAGGCAGAGAGCCTGACTGGGAAAGTCACAAGCAGAACAGTGCGTCCATAATGCCAAGGTGGAACTCCAGAGATATCTAAAGCAGCTGAGGTTGAGAAGCATGTCAAAGACCACTTAGCATCTGTCTGGCTATTCCCACCTCCTACATCTACCTATCAATATCAATCTATCATCTATGTCTGTCTACCTACCGTATCATGTACATCTATCTCTGTCTATTATCTATCTATCTATCCATCTATCTATCTATCATCTATCTATCAATCATCTGTCTATCATCTATCTATCATCTATCTATCTATCTATCTATCATCTATCTATCAATCATCTGTCTATCATCTATCTATCTATCTATCTATCTATCTATCTATCTATCTATCATCTATTTATCAATCATTTATCTATCATCTGTCTATCATCTATCTATCTATCATCTATCTATCTATCTATCTATCTATCTATCTATCTATCTATCATCTATCTATCATCTATCTATATATCTATCATCTATCTATCAATCATCTGTCTATCATCTATCTATCTATCTATCTATCATCCATCTATATATCTACCTATCTATCTATCTATCGTCTATTTATTAATCATCCATCTATCTTCTATCTATCTATCTATCTATCTATCTATCTATCTAATCTATCTTAACTAGACTTCAACATCTAAAACACTAGGAGTTAGAAAGTTGTTTTACCCAGCCCCTCCTCATCTGATCCAAGATTGGTTTAATAGAAGGCCAAATATTTCCCAAACTCACTCATCTCTGCCCATTACAGCTACTGCTGAACATGCAATGTCAGCATTTTCTGAATATGTCTGTTAAGAGTCACAAATATAAGTTGAAGGTGGAGCTCATGCTCACTACAGGACACAAGCAGAAGTTCCGCAAAAGTTCAGTGTGTGGCTGTCTGGGAGGTTCTGAGGAAGCAGCTAGACACTTGACTTATCCATCATCCTGAGTTCAGGTCAGTGATTGGTGTTTACCAAGTTCAGATTCTTCAGAGAAAGACATTGAGCCTGGGGTGTAGTTTAGCGGTAGAGCATAGACTAAAACATACTAGACCTTGTTTTCAGAAACTCACCAAAGCCAAAGAAAAAGGCAGTGACCGCAGCACCTTGGATGCACTTCTGGTATCTACTCTCCTTCACTTCCGTCTTTTCCAGTGGACTTTTCCCTTTAGAAACTGCCTGAGAAGTGCCTTTGCCCAGCCCCCAATAATCTCACTTCCATCCTTTACCTCACAGGGCTTTGTTCCTCCTGCTACCCCATTTTCCTCTGAGAGATGCTGCCCTGCCCCTCCCCCATTTTCCTCTATCACCCGCCACCCTCCAGATCAGTACCCAGGTTCACCAACATGACCGGGTATCATGTACTATCGGCCCTTCCACCCTCCTCTCCTGATGTTTGTCTCTGTCCCAGATGTGAGGACCTCACTGTAACACAGCACAATTCTACCATTAAGCAGGCTTCTGGGAGGTGGGGGGCTTAGGGCTTGGAGTTCTAAGCCCCAGCCCAAACTTAGCCAGGACTCTCATTTTCAAAGACAACCACAAGATGAATATCAAAGAATCTGCAGAATCCACATTGGGAAACCTGTCAGAAAATTGTTGGGAAAATAAAGTGAATCAATAGAGTGTCAAGAGACTCAGATGGAAAAAATATTGAATATTCATTTTCTCTGTTTCACAGGGAAGGGGATTTAGCAGGACCAAGGCAGCTGGGGGGATTTCCGGCTTCCCTTGCAATGGTTCAAATAATTTTTTTGTGCTGTGCATTGGATTAGTATTCAATTAACTCTTTTAAATTATAATGCACAATTTCAACACACTTGTTAACGAGTCTACAGTACAATTAGAGTATTTAATAGCCACCAGGTAAAACAAATGCATACGGAATTTCTATAAACAGAAATCTAAATCAAATTCAGCCACCGTGTTTCCATTTGCATATCAAGTCTATGTTCAGATTCCGTGATAACAGCGGACACCAGAGAAAAACTATGGACGGTCCCGTTAGCCACATTTAGTTATCTGAAAACCTGATATCAAATCCATGTAGAAATTATGTATTGGGGCCGTGGAGATGGCTCAGTGGATTAATCACTTGTGCAAATGTGAGTTAGATCCCTGAAATCCCCTGAAATGACAACTGCCTATAATCTCAGCACACAAGGCAGAGAAAGCAAGATTTCTAGATAGACTATCCAGAATTGATAAGTTCCAGGTTGGAGGAGAGACTCCACCTCGATAGACAAATTAGAGAGTAACTGGGGAAGACAATCAGTGTCAACTTCCCGCCTGGACACACACAAACACTTTCACAGCATGTGTTCCCCTATGCATACATTTAAAGGAATGTTTCTTTTTGATGTGGTCCAGGAAATCTGATACACTAACACAACCAGAGCTAAGTAAGGGAAGTAATGGGTCTAGATTGTAACTTGGCATTGGCAGAGATGGCAAGTATGTCTCAATATTTGCCCAGCTTTCTAAAATTAAGCCTTGCATGGGCACAGCGTAGGGCAGCTCATGGGATTAGAATGCAAACTGGGACCATCTCAGTGCTGTATTCAACTGAAGACTCTCCTGGATACACATGCTGGTTGGTGTCTCTGTGAACATCTTATGGACTTCAGATGTGTACTCTCTCCCAGAGAAAAAGAGTGAATAGAATAGTGGGAAGAAGATAGACGACTTCATCTTCATGGAAATGTGTGAGAAAGTATCTGGCAAAGTAGACACATGGCTTTTCATGTGCATCTGAGAACATTTATTGATTTACTTAGGTTTTCAGGGTTTTTTTGTTTTGTTTTGTTTTGTTTTGTTTTTTGGACAAGGTTTCTCTGTATTGTAGCCCTGGCTGTCTGGAACTCACTCTGTAGACCTAAATTCAGAGATTTGCCTGTCTCTGCTTCCTGAGTGCTGGGATTAAAGGGGTGTCCTAGTGCCACAAATGGGTGTGTCTGAGACTATTTTGTTTTGCTTTCATGGCAAAGTCACATCCTTCTGCCTTGATCTTCCACAGCATTTGAGCCACCACGCCTGGCTTTGCTATTTTATTTTGATTTTTTTTTTTTTGAAACATACTGCTTGCCTGTACTTTTGGAGTGCACGCATCACCAGCTACACCACCATCATCACTCCAGGTTCATTTCTGAATTTTCTCAGTTTGGATAAACCCATTTTAAGACCTTGCCGTATTTGCTTCAGTGTTACATTAATTGTCTCTATGAAGGAATTTTGCATCTTGACTTGATATACCGTAAAATATCTGTGAAATCCAGATTTAAGCTTAGACCCAGTACTCTCCAACATCCTATTCTTAGTAGTACTTGGTGTCCCTTTATAAATGAGTTTAACTGTGTGATAGAGGTATCGTGGGGAGCGCATCTTCGCTCATGCCTCAGAACATCCCCTGCCACTGTCTTAGGTCTCCTTCTCTGCACACGTCCACACAGCCATGAAAACATCATGGTGCTGTTACCTGCTCCTGATACTTTGCAATAAAATTCTTCTCATCACTTTCCAGTGATCACCCCAATAGCACTTACATTAATTGGCTTTTAGGTCTGTTTCTTCTCTGTTCTGAGATAAATTTTCCAACTAATGACAAGTCATTGATATGTGCCTTTTTAAGTCAAGAGGAAAAAGATGACTACATGACAACGTACTAAACATTTGCTCTCTGCAGCACAGGAAGAAGAAAGGAGACAGACCACCACGTCTGAAGAGCAAAGTGCTATCTAGGTAGCTGTCAGTTAAACAGGACTCTTAGAGTTAACTGACTTTAGTTCAAGTTTTCTTCTCTAAATTAAACTTCTTTCCCCAGCTACTCTTCCAGAAATGTCAGCTGCTATTTCTGCATAATTTGCTACATAAAATTTGCAAAAAAAAAAAAAAAAAAAAAAAAAAAAAAATTAAGGGAATCCAAAACTAGTATGCCTCTGTATCCAAACTTTTTCTGACATTAAACATGTATCAAAGGGCTATTCATTGGGAGTTATTTGGCTTCTGAATTGAACAAAATGTTCAACTATGTGATTTCAGAGAAAAACACTGCCTCATTTCTCACAACTATAGACCACAGCAATTATACTGTCTCCAAATTAGGATATAAATCATATCAATTTCTCATAATGTTTTCACTGTATAAAATAATCACAAAGCTAATGAAGAAGAATGGGCCCATAGCAAATCATGAATTTTGAGGAAATAATATTTTTATAAGACAAATTAGAATATTTTGAGAAATAGTGTGGTGTTGTCAGTGTACCAATAAAACAAATAGACATCCCTGATAGGTTATTTCTCTGTTGCTGGTGAAACGAGCCAATTCAAACCAGATGAGATTATATTAAAGACAAGCCTATTGAGAAGCTGCTCTTGGACAATTTCACGGGCCCAAAGGATTGAGGCCAGGGAAGTCACCATGGGGTGTGAAGAAAAAAAGGGTATGTGCACCCAGATATAGAGAGAGATGAGAAGGAGAAGAAGAGCAAGAGTGAGAAAGCAAGAGAGCAAGAGAAAGCGAGAGGCAGGGGGTTGGAACAGGAAGAGCCTCTGGAGAAAGGGCAGCTCAGCCTCTGGGCTGGAAGGTTCAGGGTTGGGAGGTAGGTTATGCCAGGTAGGGACTGAGAGATGCTGGGAGAACCAAACAATCCCAAAAATGTTTCCAGAAAAATGTAAAAACTATCATAAAAGTGACAGTGAAAAATCAGCCCTCCGAATATGCATTTTATTCAATTTTAGTTTTGTGACAAAGAGTTATTCTCTGGAAGGAATGGAGTGGGATTATCCTAAGCCAGACAGCTGTAAAAATAGATTCACATGAAAAACGTTTATAAGTATAAAGAGAACTTTTAAGAATATGGAGGTGTGTATTTGAACACCATCTGATTAGCAAAGCATATACATCTGTGTAGCCGTCTTTGCTATCTGTGTGTTCTTCCTTCCTTCACCTTTCTCCATCCTTTTCCCTCTACCTGTCATCCTTCTAACTAGATAGAGAAAAAAAGAAGAGAGGAGAAAGGAAAAAGATCTGACCCCTGAATAAAGTTAGGGGTCAGACAGGATGTGACATTATTATTAGACTACTTCCTGCTTATTAGGGGTGTCAAGTTTAATCTTTGCCCTCAGAATGTCTAATTTCTCCTTATCGTTTTATTTATTTTTTGCATATGACTACTTAACAAATTAACTCCAAACAACGACTGACAATAACCAACAATTACCAACAATTCACCTTGCCTCTTGGTTGCCCTAGCATTTGTATACTCTCTGAAAAGTGCCCAGAACTTTCACATATTCCCCCCAGAAATGTCACATAATCACAGAAACTGCAGCTGGCAAAAGTCATGCCTCTGCTAGAGCATGAGGCAAATCATAGTCAGCTGTTGTGGAGGATGTGAAGCAGAAACATATCCCACACCTGGGCTCTAAGTAAAAATATATCCTTAAATTGTTATGTTTTTCAAAGAAACCAAACTGTAAAACTGTCATTATTTTCATACACTGTGTACATGTACATGTGTGTACATGCATGACAGCAGTCATGAAGGCCATTAATCTAGTTTATTACATGAACATTAAAAATATCTTCATTAAATCACACCAAAAATTACTAATAGGAAAGGAAAAATGAGTGATGTAATTATGGTCTCTATAAAAATAATGTTAATAATTCAGTGTGAAAAAGATTAACAGAGTCCATTTATTTAAAAAAATGCAATGTCAGGAACCTATCAACCAAAGGACGCTTTGAACATTTTGAGATTTATGGAGAGTGAGGCCTTGTGACACTGGTGATGAGAAACTAAATGAATAGAACTTCTTAAGGTTTGTGTGTGTGTGTGTGTGTGTGTGTGACATTTTCATGCCTTTCAGTGTTTATTTCATGAAATTGAGAGCCGCCATGTTTGGTGCCTAAGTACAACGTCTTTATTGCTTGTGCTCTTAGTTCACAGTGTTGTTTTTTCTCTCCTGAGTGGTTTTCCCTTGCAGTCAATTTTAATCAGATTGAATAATGGTGTTGCTTGTTGGCTGCTTACATTTCTGGGTTAGGATACTCTCCATTGCCTCAGGTTTTAGATGCTTTTGCCAGTGAAAACAGGTTTGAGATGAGAAAAGCAGTTGGTTACTTCTCTAACTACCATGCCACTATCAACACTGGTGGGCACATTTCTCTGGGCAGGTTGGCATGACAGCATTCAGAGTCCCAGGTTTTTACTCTTCCTGAACCTTACTTTGGTCAACCCACCCTTATCCTCCTCTGACCCCAGTCTCCCAATCCCAATTTTTCATTGCAACTAAGCCCCCTCTTTCTTAATACCTCTGTTCTAGTCCCTCTCTAATTAAACATTTTCCTGAGTTCAAAGAGTGTATGTTTCTGTATAGCTTCTCCAAACAGCCTTCATATTTCTTAAGACTTCCCTAATATTATATCAATTTTTAAGTTCTCTGTATATTCCTGACATGAATCCTCTGTCACGTATAGCTGGCAAAGATTTTCCTTCTGTGGGCTTTCTCATTCCTTTACAAGTCACTACCTATAGATCCAGTTAAATCCAATGGAAGTACATCTGTCAATTGTGGGTCTTAACTTCCTGCATTATCAAAGTCCTATTACACGAATTTCCTGCCAGTGACTGTATGTTGAAGTGTACTACCCAATTTATTTCTAGCAATTTATCAGTATCATGTCCTAGGTTATCATTTCCTTTATTGACTTTTGTGCAGGGTAAAAAAATAAGGCTCCTACGTCATTTTTCTGCATCCTGAAATCTACGCTTCTCAGAACCTCTTGTTGAGATGCTTTCTTTTTTCCTATGTATGTTTGTAACAACTATTTTAGCTGTAGTCATGCAGACCAGGATCCTCAATTCTATTGGGTTGACCACATGTTTGTTTATATGTCAGTGCCATGCTGTTTTTATTACAATTGCTCTGTAGTATAATTTGCAATCTGGTGATGCTGAGTATGGTCTTCTTTTCTTCAGTACTGTTTTGGCTATCCTTTATTTATAAATTTTGATATTTTTTCTATATCTGGGAAAAATATCCTGGGACTTTGACTTGTGTTTATTTGAATCTATAGATTTCTTTTTTGGTGGGTTGGCTTCTTCACAAGACCAATTTCTCCAATCCATGTGTTTGGGACGTTTTCTTTTCTTTCTTTTTTTTAAGGTGTAGTTTTCAATTTCTTGTATGACTTAAATTTTTTATTGTAGAGATATTTTATTTTCATGGTTAGCTTATTTCTAGATTTATTATTATTATTATTAATATTATTGCTATTGTGAATTTAATTCTCTGTTTTTCTGTTCGGGAAATTGGTATATAGGAAGGTATATAGAATAGGCACATAGGAATATAGGTCATTGGTATGTAGGCATATACATGGAATGGATATAAAGGTGAATAGCTCATGGGTATTTAGGAAGGCTACTAATTTATGTGTTTTAGTTTTATATCCTGCCACTTTGACAAAGGTACTTGTCAGCTCTAAGAGGTTTTAGATCTTTTATTATTCGAATCATGTCATCTACAAACAGGAATACTTTGACTACTTTTTATATTTCTATCCTTTTAATTACCTTCTCTTGTCAGATTTTTCTAATTACAACTTCAAGCACCATATTGCAGAGGTGTGGAGAAGGTAGGCATCCTTAATTTTTTTCCTAATCTTGATGGGAATACTTTGAGTTTTTCTTTATTCAGCATAATAGTGACCATTAGCATATTATATAGAGCCTTCTGTTGTGTGACAAGACCTTCCTGGGGAGGTGTAACACATATGTTAATCCCAGATAGGGAGCCCACAATAGATGAAAGTGCAGATACCTCCAAAGT
The DNA here is from genome assembly GCF_963924665.1 of Micromys minutus. Taxonomy (NCBI): domain Eukaryota; kingdom Metazoa; phylum Chordata; class Mammalia; order Rodentia; family Muridae; genus Micromys; species Micromys minutus. Next base: position 14,205,199 of record NC_137959.1, read on the forward strand.
CACCTCTCATGTCACCAGTTCCATTTCCACAGCACACACTCTCCTCAGCTCCTCCCTCTCTCTCATCTCTCCATCCTCTGTTTTCTCCTCACAGTGGTGCCCCCCACAGAGGCACACTGCGCCTATCACTTTGTGTCTTAATGCATGGGCAATTTTGAAGAAATTTCCATGGTCTGCAGATAATAATGTATACTCTTTCGTGTTTTCCAGTAGAATTTTCTGTAATTGGTTGTCAGGCCCATTTAGTTAATGATGTCATTTGATTTCAATGTTTCTCTGTATATTTTTTCTGTCCAGAAGACCTGTCTATCGGTGAGAAGGGGGTATTGAAGTCGCCCACTATTACTGTATGAGAGAGATTCTTTGACTTAATCAGATAGATTCTGTGTTTGATGTGTACATGCTTAGAACTGTTCTCTCAGTAGGTTGTTCTTTTGATGGCTTTCTGGGACCTACCTTATCTCTTATAGTTTGTTTTGCTTTAAGTCTCTTATATCAGACTTTAGACTAGCAATGCCTACTTTTCTGTTAGCTCTATTTTCTTGGAATGATATTTTCCATCATTTTACTCTAAAATAATGTCTTGACATTTATTAGTGATAGTGAAAATTATTCCTCCGAGGTAGCAACAAGATGCCTTTTGTCTTCTAATCCAATCTGACTGTCTATTTTTAAATTGGGGAAATTGTTACCATTAATAGGGTTATGAAAGTTGGGTCACGTGGCCTCTTTGTCTATGTTTTCTTATATCTCCTTAGATTAACCATTCTAATATCTGTCCTCCGTACTCTTTTGAATGTGTTTATTCTTCTCTTTAATCCAAAGTATTTATTCCAGTATCTTAGGTGCAGAGGGGAAGGCAATCGTAACTTTCTTTAGTTTGTTTCACTGTGAAAAGTTTCTATTTATCCTTCCATTTTATTAGATAGTCTTGGTAGGCACTTGCAGTCCTTTAGAACTTCGGACTCATCTTTCTAAGAACTCTTAGCCTTTAAACTATCTATCCAAGAATCAGCCGTTATTGCGGCTTTTAATATGCTTATACTATCCTGTGTTTTTGGTATTTTAACAGTAATATGTCCTGGGAAGTGTCTTTTTTTTAATTTTAATTTAATTTAATTTTTGTCTGTTTGGTGTTATATAAACCTCTTGAACTTCTACATTTGGGAAATTGATTTTTGTGATTTTCACTGAAAATATGTTTTTATTTCTATAATTTAGTATTAGGCCTGTTCACTATTTTCCAAAGTTTCCCATGTTACATTGTCTTTTTTCTTTATAATTCTCATCATTGACCCGGAACCGTGGCAGGGTCCTGAGGGGAGAAACCAGGAGATGAGAAAATAAAGAGGAAAGGGAAATTTGGGACTAAGAGGTCTTACACATGCCTATGGTCTCTTGCAAGCAAAATTTAGTAACAAGTACAGTATCTTATTACAGTCTCTAGACAAAAAAGAGGACAGAGTCAGCAGAAAGTCAGCACATTATGGGATGAAGTCAGTAGAAAACTAATCAAGCAGTGTTGCTCGCAAAGGAAACATAGGGTATCTCAAATGCATCACAGAGCCATGAACACAGAGGCTTTGGAACTCATAACTCTAGTCTGATGGTGGAGGACTGTTGCAGTAAATATTTAAAAAGGAATTGCTTATCTCTTTACCAACCCCACAGTCTCACTTCTCAGGCGCCGCTTCTAGTATGGAGCTGGCACACAGACTCTGTCACTCGGTCCAAGCTGTCCCCCTGGTCTCACTCTGCCCATATGACTGCCTCCGTCCCAGGGTGGAATTACCACCCCGCCCATCACAAAACTGACTCCAAGGCCCAATAGCTTTTCACACAGGTTTATACATTCAATTCTCAATCCACAAACCCTCTATGTAATAAGATTACATCCAATAGACAGATACAAACTGCCCTTCCATATGAAACAAAGGACCCACAAAATCCTCAAAATCCTCATAGCTACCTAATGCCAATTAAGTCTACCCGGATCCAGCCCACCGTCCTTGAGCTCCATCTAGGCAGCCCTTCTTGGGAAAGTGGAGGTAACAACAAAATACAAATGGCTGCAGGACAATGCACAACTCGGGGCAGGGAAGTCTTGGCCTCAGACCAAGGCTGAACCTCACCTTCCCAGGCAAGGACACAGAAGCAGTGTTCTCCTTTTCTTCTCATCAGGGCCTCTGAAAAAAACCTTGGATCAGTCTAGCTCTCCACAACTTACCTTTCAGGCTCACACTCTACTTTCTATATGACACCCTTTTCCATTTTTGCTTAGATTGCCTTTCTTTTTTCAATAAAGTTATGTAGGAAGTTCATAAGATGACTAAGTTGTAAGAAGGTCGAGACATTTCCTCTGTGGGATTGGTAGTGAGGGCTTGTCTCTTTTCAAGAGTTTGTTACTTGGACTGGAGTGATGGCTCACCAGTTAAGCTCTTCCAGAGGTCCTGAGTTCAGTTTCAAGCAAACACATGGTTGCTCACAACCATCTGTAATGGGATCCAATACCCGCTTCTGGTATGTCTTAAAAAAAGAGTTCATTACTTTCTGTGTTAATATTCACCATTGAAAAACTAACACATCTGTGGCTGGTACTCTCCATGTTTTTCATGTTTTCTCTTCTCCAGGTTATTGTGGAACTCCAGGATCTAAGACATTTTATTCTTTTCCCTGGGTCCATGGCTTTGAATATATGGTGCTCTAGCTGGCTCTGAACTTCTCTTAGCCTCTTTACCTCTGTTGCCCATTTGCTCTGACCTTCTCATTCTCTATTTTTCATTAATGTTTTCCTCAATCTATCATCATCCCAACTTCCTCTTCTGGCCATGTAAGTCATTCTTCTTCTTGGTCTTGTTAGCTGCTGCTGCTTTCTGGTGTGTGTTTGCTTGTCTCATTCATTTTCCTGATTTCCCTCTGGTTCTTTTTCAGTGTCTCGTTTCCCTTTCCGAATGTTTCCTCCACATCTCTACATGTTTTTTTCTCTTCCAGGCTGCTGTCTTTGTCACTTTGCTATTTTTCTCCTACAGGTTCTGAACTGATTTTCTTGTTTTATTCCTCTGCTTTTTGAATCCTTTGTATGATCACTGATATGTCTTAAAAGCAAGACTCTAAATTTATCTTTTCTTGTCATTTCAGCTCTCTCGGTGTGTTTGCTTTCTGGTCCTGGGGAGTTTTGAGGCTGAGTGTTCCCTGTGATGCATTATCATCTCACGGTCTTAGTGTTTCACCAGGTCTTGTGCATCCGATGGGATGGATGCGTCTTCAGTTTTACCTCTTTTCCTTTCCCCATTCTTTTATCTCCTGGGTTCTCCTAGAAGAGTGTTGACACCGACTACATTTCCTGTGGCTGGACTCTGTCTTTGGAGCAGGGAAGTGGTCACAGTTCCCTGTATTGCTCTGTGGTAGCAGACACCTGCACATTTTATTTTAGTCCTCATTAGCTACAGAGACAGTGGGCAAGGTCTGAGGACAATGCAGTTTATAGGTTTGTTAGGGCTACGGGTATCAACAGTAAGGGGCAACACGAGGAAAAAGTGGGAAAGGAATTGTGACTGAGAAAGAAAGCATGTGGGTTGGGGGAAAGTGAGAGAGAGAGAGAGAGAAGCTATTATAGATATAAAAATATCGGGAAGAAGAGTTTCATAGATACTGAAAAATAAAAATCAACCACAAGAATTAGTTTCTAGTTAGGCAACATAACCATTAAAATACCGAATTCTGAGTAGTAATGAAACCACAAACTTCGAAGAAAAACACAACGACTTGTTTTAAAGGTGATAACATGGAGGTCTATGCTCTCGGCTCATCTTTGTCTTCAGTAGGACTCCTCCCTCCCCTGAGACTTCCACTTGTAATGGTGGCCAAAGGCACTGGCAACAACTTAGGTCTAATAGGTCCAACACTTTATGCTAGTGTCTGAAGGGGATTTCTTTGAATGAAGGCTATTTTCTGGTGGAATTTCCTTGACAGGATCCCACTGTGTACATTGCCACAGCAAAACTCTTAGGCTTAGTGATTCAGAGACGGGATGCTCACAGACAAGGCCTATGTGATTCAAGGGGTTGTGGTAGGCTCACCCACCCCTTTGTTTGTTGGCAGAGTACTGGGCTCCACAGCACAATTCCTGCAGTCACACATGCCTTGCCCTGGGCAGTGTCCAGGAAGATAAATCTTTCCTCAGACTGTCTGTCTGTCTGTCTGGTGTTCAGATCCCTGGCTGTACTTTGCTGGTTGCACACTTGTGCTTTCACCACTATGGCCACTCTCAGTGCTTGCTTTTCTTCACCCCGCCCCTCTCTTTCTGAGACTCCTGTAAGTAGTTCAGGGGGAGAAATGAGTGTCAGTGGGGTGGCTGAGGTGACTGTGGGCCCAGTGACAACAGGAGGTCTATTTGTAGGAGAAGTTTGCTGGAGGTGCCAATCCTGCGGGCTATTCACTGACAGAAACACCCAACGCTCTTCAGCTGGATAGCTATGGTGGTCACTGCCTAGAAGCTGTCCCGGGTAATGAGTGCGGTGGCAGAGCTCAGGGAAGCTGCCATCTTACCTAGATGTTCCTACTTTGAAACATATTTCATATTTCCCTTAACTCCAGATAACCATTTCTACGTCACACAGAATTTCACATCTTTCATCAGCTTAGGAACTATCCGCTCTTATCTACACTCAAAACAACAAGATCCTTTGCAAACCACAGTGGCTCTCAGAAAAGTGGGGAGGGGCTACACAGCAGAGAAAATTCTGGTCCATTGCAGAACAGTGCTCTGCACAGTTTCTGCATTAGCAGAGCTGCATCTGGCTTGGCCGTCATAATCTGCATAGTGTTAATCCAGATAATAATAATTCCCTTCCCTAGCTTCAAACAGCCAGCTTCTGGGACCCTGTCTTTGGAATAAAATAAATATGGCACTTCTTTATTTCCTGGAGACACCAAAACAAACCTCTGCGGAGAGTGATTCCAATTTGATTCTGGCACCAAGACTCTTTGCACAGAGATACAAGTTACAAGGTTTCCCTAGAGCTCTGAACACACATGACATAGGCAGTGTGACTGAAATAGCCACGAATTCTCTTTCTTTGAGGATATGATTATCTACCTGAAGTCTTTGAATGGACTGAGAAAGCCCAGAACCCTTGTGAGATGAATCACATCTGCATCTTATGTTCCTTGCACGGTGTGAGGAGGTGGTTGGTTTGCCGAAATTCTCCAGGGAGAGCTTGACTATCAGGCTCTGAAGACCCACTAGTCTACAACAGTGGTTTTCAACCTTCCTATAGATGCGATCTTTTAATATGACTCTTCATGTGACCCTCAGCCATAAAGTTATTCTCATCTTTATCTCATAACTGTAATTTGCAACTGTTAGGAATCGAATATCTGATATTCAGAATATCTAATAATGGACTTCCAGAGGGCTCATGACCCACAGGGGCAGAAACACTGGTCTAGAAGCTTCTCCCTCCACCTCCCCAAGTTATATAAGAGAAAAAGCAAGACCAGAAGAGAGTTTGCTATGAAGCATATGTGTGTGTGTGTGGGGGGGGGGTGGTCATGAACAAAATATGTCCAGGAGTTGAGGGCAGAAGTGAGAATCACACATTCAAACAGATGTACAAATCTTCCTGGAGAGGGCTCACATTGAGATCTTAATTATTAAAGAGAAGACATTATATATTGAATTATAATTGTTCCCTGCTACCCCAAAGCACCAAACATTTATATCTGGGAGAGGGAAATACCCTGCTGACTAATTGAGCCTGTTTCAGTGATGCGTCCCCACTTTCCTATTTAATACCGTTTCTCTTATACCCACTACTCATTTCTTGCCTGGGTTCACATGGGCCATTCCTTATCTTTTTTAATAACTGTCCAAATTATTACTATTAGTAATTTAGGGAAGAGGAGATAAAAACATAAGTAAGAGAAATGGGTTTCCATGGCAACAAGAGCCAGGTGAGACCATTTCCAGCATCTACTCCATGACTGTTTCATTAGTGTTCTCTCAAGAGCCTGAGTCCCCATTAAATCACTGATGGACCATGTAGGCCTTTGAAGACGCCACTCAGATTGTTCCCATACTTTGTGTGATGTCTGTTTGTTGTTCTTATAGATTCATGAGTTATGAATATAAGAAACCAGAGCCAATGTATCTGTGTTCCTGCCTCCTGTTTGGAGATGCCCTGCCTCTTTCTAGCATCTGTCAGTACTCCATGAAAAAGGTGTGTAGAAACTTGTATTAAGACAAAATGTAAATTCCTTAATGATAGTCATGTTTATGGATCTACACTCCCTTCCCTTTGAGGAGGCACGGTGCAGAAGTCTGTATCAACAAGGGCATGGTGGATAGTGTTGTGGTAGCAAATATTCCCTGTCATGTTTACTTGTTAACTTGCAGGCTACAATGCTCAGCTATTTGATCAAACCCCAGCTCTATAATGTGGGAAGGTTCAATCCCTTCAGGTAGCCTTTTAGTGGAAAAGAGAATAGTCTCCCGAAGAAGACAGTGTCCGGTATCCAGGTCCAGGTTGCCTTTAGATTAAGGCTACCTTGGTGTCTGTTGGAATCTCTTATTTGACAGCCTGCTCTGCACAGCTCTGAGCTGCCAGCCTCCCTACCTGTACAGTCAATCCAGTATTCATCATTTTGCACCCTCTCACTCCTGCCCACTCTTTCCTTTTAACACCCAACCCCAGCTAAACTTCCTTTTCCATGTTGTGTTGCCTGGCTAAACCAACTTAGGATGTTCAAGCCAGTCAAGGACCCCAGCTTGACACCTCATCTCAAACACGCTCCCAGGGTCACCTCAAGTGGGCATAGGAGGTCCCACTCCACCTCTCAATACTTCCATCAGGAAGTGATGTCCACTGCCTTGTCTCTTGAGTTCCATTAGACAGAGCGAATTTGCTGGCATCTTGATGACAAATGAGGTAAGGAGCTGTAACTCTGCAGAGTGTGGATGAGGGAGAGCCAGCTATGACCACCTGTTGGGCGGACATTGCTGGAGCAATTTACGCTTTGGATGGGTGATATGTTCCATTGGAAAGTATGTGTCCAGAATCCTAAGAAATCTGGGTTTGGTTTTTGTTGTTATTGTTTGTTTGTTTGTTTGTTCCCTGGGAAGTGGCTGAGTGTCATTCACCCCAACAGTTCTCCAGCGACAGTGGGAGGCGACACCTTTTCACTCCCTCCCCTTGCTGAGGAGGAAACTTTCCAGCCTCTTCTCGCACGTTCTCCATTCATGCCAGACAGCCATGGCTGTGATTCCTTAAACACATCCTTTTCCTCTTCACCACAGAGGCTGGCGTTAGTCACTTCTCTCCTGGCCGTCTGCCATAACCTTATTCCAGGCCCCCATCCGTCCTACTCAGACTTCTGCAGCAGCCCTGAGACTAATTTTCCTGTTTCCATGTCCTGTCAGCTCCAATTTTTTCTCTCTAGGATCCCACCAGATAATATGCTCACGAGAGAAGAAATACAGCCTCATGTCTAAGGAGAAAACAGGATCTCAGCACAATTCCTGGGGTTGAATTTCTACTCTGCTGTTTGTTACCTGTGTGATCCTGAAAAGTTGCCTAACAACTTTGCTGTGCCTTGGTTATCCATATCTGAAAAATGGGAATAATATTACTTACCCCCTAGGATTATTATTAATATTCAGTTGACGGATAGCATATATGTAAGAGTGTTTTCTGGGATGATAAATACTGATTTTAAAAAATTTTTATTTTAATAGGAATTTTTATAATACCTTTTTTTTCTTACCAGGGTTTCTTTGCCTCCAAATGCAAAACAGTTTTATTCAGTAGTTATTTGATCATGAAGTAAATATATCGTACTACAAAGAAATAAATTCGTAGGTGTGGTAGGCCTAACCTAGTGTCCAGGGGCCTCTGCCTACAGGCATTTGTATTCTACACTTCAGATAAACCTAGGACATATCTTGCAAATAAAAGTCAGTTGAAGTGAAGGGATGAGATATCACTTAGGGGACCTTAGCCTTGGTTTCTTTTACCCTCCCTATTTCTTCCTGCTTGTTCTCGTTCCAATAGTTGCTGAGGAATAAAATGTTCTGTCAATAGCCACCAGGGGACTTGGTCGTGTGTCCTCCTTCCTTCCTTTTGAGATAGGAAGCCACTCTGAAAGATGCCCCGATTGTAGCTCCTGGGACTGAACCGCAGGATACAGTAATATTGCCTCTAGGTTCTTGTACCACTATGGGAACTGAGACAGAGAATTTTCTTTTACCCTTGCGAGCTTTGGGATTATTTTTATGCAGCAAGTGGTAATTAGTGCATTGATAGAGATGATTGTATAGAACAGAATATGCCAAGGATTCAGAAAGATGGTTGCTTTTTCATGGAGGATTTCCAGTTCTTGCCTCATGAACACCCTTCAGCACTTCCAGAATCACCATGCCCACCTCGCCTTTCTTGTTTCTGTCTTCTCACTACTTGCTTGAGACATGGAGACAAGTGGAAAAGAAATCAAAACCTCTTTCATTGGATTCACGGTATAAATACAACCAAGTTACTCTGCTGCTCTGGGCAACTTTTATCACTCGAGAAAGGAAGGTAGGAATGTCTTCCTCACCAGAGAGCAGAGGATACTACGGTGGTGAGACCATAGACTGTACCTCACAGACAAGACCATCCAAGATTCACAGAGCCTCTAGTGCTGGCTTCTGTCCTTCAGAGCTTCCCTGCCATGTTTAAAAACTAGAATTATAACCAGCATCTTCTTTGGCATCTTCCATATGGAAATAAATTCAAATGTCCTATCTTCTCACCCACTCAGATTGAAAAGAAAGTCCATCTTGGAGACCTTGAAGGTTGGATGACAAGTTGCAGTATCCACGGAGCAGTAAAATCTAATTCTAGAATATTGTGAATTGGAGCCTGTGGAACAGCTTTCCACAGCCACATTCTGAGCACGGACACGCAACTTTCTGTGGTTTGAATATGAAATGTCTCCACAAGCTCACATGTTGGGTGCCTGGCCATAACTGCTGCTATGATGTCTGGAGGCTCTGAGTACTTTAAGATGTGGGACTGAGATGTAGGAAATAGGTCCCTGGAGCTGGGTTCTAAAGCATGTTTCATCCACAGCTCCTTCCTTCCCACTGTCCTCTGATTCTTATATTCTATGAGGTAAGGAACCTCAGTTACAATTTTCTGCTTCCCATGGGCCCAAACACACCAGGGTAAAAAAAAAAAAATCTATGAGAGACTAAAACATTTTGAAACTATGACATCTACTGTGTTCTTCCTTCCTTGACTTATTCATGCTCCTTCTTCCCATCATCCCAATCCTCACCTGACCGACCAGGCTGCTGTTGGATGCAGAATAAAAGTGACACTCTGGAGACTAACCCGCTAACTGGGATTGGAGAGGCTGTAAAATGTGTACTAGTGCCCGAGAAGCCTGGGTAAGTGTATCCTTTAGTTACCACTCAGAAACAGCAAGCAAGGGAAAGCCGTGTTCATTTACAACGTGAAAGCTTGACTCTCCTGGACATCAAATACCACAGTGTAGAGTTTGCTTTTTAATAACCACAGCCTTGAGCATAGAAGGGCCAAGGCATCGCTCACATACTGTTTCCTGCACTGCTCAGCTCACATTAGCCGACTTAGGAAAGCATCAACCACAAACATGTTGCTGATAGAAATTTCCTAGTGCAAGCAGTCTTTATAGATTTCTGCTATTTCAGTGTGGGTCTCTGAGGACCATTTGAATCCATATTAATTTCCTTTCTGGCAGTTATGCCGCTGACTATGAACTGCACTATTTCACTTTTAATCTGTCAGTAATTTAGTAATGTGTAAACTAATTATGCACAGATATTAATGTAATCGGTTTGGGGAGCTATAAAATCAATGTGTTTTTACAGACTGTGTTAAAAGGAACCGTGGTATTATAATCGCATGTCAGTTGCAGAAAATGTTATGGAATTAAAAAATGGATCTTACACACACTTCAGGGAGAACCCACAAACTCCACAAAATAAAGACAGCCTAGCTTCTGCAATTTTTAGTAGAGCAGAATTTTTTTTTTTTTTTTTTTTAAATCACAGATTAGGGAATGGACATTTTCTCCTTGGGTGAAGTCTATATTGGTTTATAGAGCTCAAGGAGCAGGAAAGGAAGACAGTCATGGAGTGCAGGGGTTATGAAGAGTTATAGTTGCCTTTGTGGAATCTTCTTGTGAAACTGTGGCCCAACAGGTAAAATATGGTCAAATCAATAGAACCAAAGGCTTTTTCTGTGTCCCCTGGTTGTTCAGTCAAGATGTCTACCTTAGTAGGAAACACACCACTCCACAATATTCCTGAGCTCTCCAAAAAAGTTCTCCATTGAGGGGTTGTGTGGCTTTGGGAGGCCAACCTTCCTGTACCTGTGTTGATTTGTCTCCCTGAGAGTAGCATTCTGTGCCTCTTTCGGGAGCTTAATCAATTCGTTTTTTGTAGCCTTAAATATGACTAATGGTCACCTCACCATGTCTCTAGGGTAACATTGAAAAGACCCCAGGTGGGTCACTAGCACCCTAAGGGAAAATGTGGTAGAAAGAAAAGTGGACTGGAGTAAGAAATCAGGCTCAGCTCTAGGACAAGAGCCTTGAGCGAGGCTGGGAGTCTTGCTAGAAATCACCATGACTCTGGCATTCCCCATGTGTGAATTTTCAGTATCAGTTTGAACCTTATTTTTCTTCAGTACCCCATCCTTCCCACAGGATAGAATGAAGGTCTATCTATGCTTGAGCCATAGTTAATATTCAGTAACTAGAACCACACACACTAGCAATGGGATTTGACCTCCTGTCCTTAACTGCTTTAGAGATAACTCCTTCCCAATAGGAATTTTTGACCCTTGGAGTTGATGCACACCATTAATCGACTTGCAAAGTAAATTCTTCCACGGTAGATGAAGTTGACCAGCTTCTGGCTTTGTGAAATCTTCCCACAGGGCTCCTGTTTCTATCCACACATTATCTTTCCTACCATCCCTGTGTAGCTTCATGGTTTGCCTTTCCCTCCTCCAACCTTCTGCAAGCATCCTGGGCAAAGCATGTGATGTTAAGTAGCTCATTCATTCATTTGTTCCCCAAATATCTATTGACATTCCTGAGGGCAGAGCAGGATATTAAAAGGATGTTCACTAGATCATACATGGCTTTAATGTCTATTCACTTAATAACTATTGGCAAGATAAGAGAAGTCCATAGTAAATGTCATTTACTGTGTTTTTCAAGTCTTTTGCTTTATGAAGTCTAGAATTCCATTATATGTTGACATTTCATTTCCCATCTAAAGGAAGCTATGACTTCCTTCATTCCCCATGCCCTTGGATAAACACTGTTACAAGACTCTTTGCAATTTCTATTTAGTATTTCTTAGGTTGTTTCATACATTTTACCTCGTCCCATGGATTATAATATTGAGATCCAAGAGTTATATCCAAAGGGATCATGCTGGTTAGTTTTCATAGTCAAATTGGCACAGCCAAGGAATAAGGAAGAAGAGACTTCAGTAAGGAATTGCCTGAATCAGAATGACCACTGGCTTTGTCTTGATAGGCGATTGGTGTGAGAGGGCCAGTCTTAAAGTGGGTCTGTGTAAGGCGAGTAGCTGAGCTTGAGCCCATGAGTGAATATAATAGCCAACCTTCCTTCTTGGTTGCTGCGTTCAGCTCCCATGTTGAGTTCACGCCCCTGGTTTCCCTGTACTTTTGACTGTGACTTGGAGGTATAAGATCAAATGAATTCTTTCCTTCCCTTGTTTGCATTTGGTCAGAGAGTTTGGTGATAACAACAGAAAGCAGAGTAAGAAAAATAGTGATGTTCTTTTAGACCCTGATGCATTGTACAATCAGCTTTCTCCCCTTCTCTCCCCATTCCCCATTGTTTCAATATCTATTCAGCTGTCTTACTGATCTGAACATCTCCTTTCTCAGGTGTAATGAAGGTCAGCAAAGCACAGGCCAGCTACCGAGCTACTGCAGTGGTACTCATTGGGATAATGTATAGAAACTCTGAAGAACAGTTCCTGGCTCTTGGTAAACGTATGGTGATGTCCCCTCACTGTTCTTCACACTCTTTTTATCCAGAATAGCAACACCTTGCCAACCAGGAACTTATGCACACACCAATTAGGTGGGTTCTTCCTGGGGACAGGATGCTTCTCTTGTCCTAGGAGCTAAGAACAGATTTTCAGAAGAATATTGGTTATCACGGTCCATCCTTGACAGCCCATTGTAAAAACCGAACAGAGGAAAGGGTAAAGAACACTGATTAGTGTGTATTTTTAGACATTTGGCTTATTATAAGAGATCTTTTATTTATTTTTATTTTATGTGTGAGAGTGTTTTATCCACATGCATATGCAGTGCAAAAGGAGACCAGAAGATAGCCTTGAATTCTCTGGGACTGGAGTTACTGATGGTTGCCACCTACCACGTGGGTGCTGGGAACTTGACTCAGGTCATTTATAAGCTCTAAACAACAGAGCCACCTAGCCAGCCCCTTCCTGTTGGACTTTGAAAAAATCAAGTTGAGTTACTTGCACAGAACTTCAAAAGAGAAATTTTAAAAAATTACTAAAACGTTTGTAAGGTCCCAACTTAATTCCCATAGTCTATCTGTGTTTTATATATGAGCACAGGTTCCGTATGCTATTTGTATACACACTGTACTATACAGGGCTGCTAATGCAGAGTCACAGAAGCTGGTTCCTTTGTATCATTTAAGTGATGTACATGAGTAATATTTGGTAATGTACCACTATTATTGACAATATTAAAATCCAATTCACATGAAAGGCATTTCCTCATCACTTGAAAGTATTTCCAGTCTATTGATGGAATTCCTAAATGGTATCAATCACTCAACCAGAATCTAGAATTCTCAGTATCATCTCTCTCTTTCCCAAAGATTTCAGTAAGTCATGAAAACTGACTGATCTCATTGCTGTCTATCATACACCCTTTTGTAAGGAGACCCCAGGCATTACCAGAGATATCCCAGTGATGTCATTAACATGACATAACTGATCGCTCTCTCCTTCCCTCCCATGTCAATCTCTTTGGATTACCGTGAGGCTCTGTCCCACCCCCATCTGACCCTCACTCCTGGCAGCCAAAAGTTTCCCTTCTCTGCAAAGGTTGCTCAAAGAGAGTTCTGAAACAATTACCAGTAATAAAGGCACACAACTAGGGCTCTCATAAAACTAGGGGTTGTCATATCTTTCACTAAAGAAAATATGTCAATGGCTTTTCCATCCTCTCATCAAGAATATCTTCCAGAATGGATTTTTCTGTGCCAGGTTAGTAAGAAATAAGCCCCCAAGGGTTCTGTGTTATGATTGTCAGGACACGGATTATTGAGAAAGGAATTAGAATCATCAACGCTGGCTCTGGAAATCTGAGCAGCAGAGGGGATTCATGGGCAGTGAGGACTTTTATGGTGAATGATTGGGACGGCCGCCTCGGCTCCTCGGCTCTGCTTCACTGATGAAGTGATGAACCTGGGGTTTTAATCATGGATAACGCATGCACTGCTGAAGCAAATCACTACTGGTTTCTCCAAGTATGGGGATCTGTCGGCAAGTCAGAAATGTGGAGGGCCAAGTGTGAGCTTACTTACTCCTGGCCAGTCTGTAAAGCTCTGGGACCATTGACTTTGTCTTCAGCATAAGTGGTTGACTACAGTGTTCATGAACTACATGGTTTATTTTGCATTTAGTGTTAGGTTTGTTAAAAAATCAAGGACAATTATGAATCCAGCTAGATGTAGTAAAAGCGAGCTCCAGTTCCCTAGTTACACTGGCCGTAATTCAAGTGCTGAATAGCACCATGTGTCTGGGTGCTACTGTTTGGATAATACAGCTCTGGTGTGAAGACAAACAAGCTTTCCAGGTCCAACTTTCCTCTAGTTAAATAAAGTCAAACAAACTCCATGCTTGTACTCTGAAAGGATGACACGAGACAAGTTGACATGAACGATTTGATCTAAGGTAGATTTTTAGTAATAACACAAGGCGTCCTGACCTTTTCTAATTATACACAGCCCCATATTCATATTTGGGTTACTTGGTATATTTTTGAAAATTTAGCTGTTTCCAGTTACTGTCTTTAGAAAGCTGGGAATAAGCTAACCCTTTATAGATTATCTCCAGCCCTGATGCTCCAGTGTCCAGAAGATGTTCATTTTGGTGTCTTCAATGAATTTTCAGTGTCTTACTTTGGTTTTAGAACTCAAAAAACAGCAGCCTTGAAAGTAACAAAGTACCATTTGGGGTAGATTTTTAATCAAAAGAAATTCAGAATCCCACAGGTTGGCTGAGGCTCAGGTGGCTGTTAGGAAAAGGATGAAGAAAGTGGGGGGGTATATAGCCCATGGAGGTGAGGCAAGGCTGGAAGACAAGGGGGATGCCTCTGGGGGATCTATGTTGGGAATCCCATCCCCCTGAGGTATAATACAGAATAGAGAATAGAGTTTATTCAGGTCATGAGGGAGTTAGCAGGGTAGTAGAGGCAGAGAGAGAGAGAGAGAGAGAGAGAGAGAGAGAGGAATAGAGGAGTAGAGGAGTAGAGGCAGGCCATGAGCATGTGGAGAGAGAGAAGAGAAGAGAAGGGGAAAATGAGGGGCAGGGGGGAAAGCAAGAGAGAGAGAGGAGGGAGCAAGCAGCCCCTTTTATAGTGTCAGGTTGGGGCAGAGCATACCTGGCTATTTCCAAGTAACTGAGGGGTGGGGTTTACAGAATCCCAAAGTGGAACCCACAGGAACAATAGTGGAGAATCCAGGTAGTTATCAAATTATGGGTGTGTGTGTGAGAAAGGGACTGCTGGTGACCCGTATCTTCCTCCTGGTTACTAAGGGGATGTGGTGACTTGAATGTGCTTGGTGCAGAGTGGCACTATAAGAGGTGTGCTCTTGTTGGAGAAAGTGTGTCACTGTGGGGTGGGCTTTGAACGATCTTCCTCCTATCTGTGTGGAAGCCAGTCTTCTGTTTGTTTTCAGAACAAGATGTAGAACTCTCAGCTCCTCCAGCACCATGTCTACCTTGCCTGATTCCCACCATGATGATGATGAAATGAGCCTCTGAACCTGTAAGGCAACCTCACTTAAATGTCCTTTGTAAGAGTTGCCATGGTTTTGATGTCTCTTCATAGCCCTGAAACTTCTAAGGAATTGGTGGTAGGAACTGAGATATTGCTGTGATAGGCCTGACCTGGCTTTTCTTTGGAGGGATGTGGAATTTTGAACTTTGCATTTGGAAAGCAATGGAATGCTTTAAGTGGGGCTTAATAGGCCATTCTATTGGGAATATGGAATACATTGGTGCTGAGGGTGGTTGGGCTGGCTCAAGAGGTTTTAGAGAAGAATGTTAGTATGTGGCCTAAAGACTGCTTTTGGATTTTTTTTTTTTTTTTTTTTTTTTTTTGGCTGAAAAATGTGGCTGCTTTTTGACCTTGTCTGAAGAGTCTGCCTGAGGCTACGTCTAAGGTGAAGAGAATTGGATTAATTGCATTGACAAAGGAAGTCTCAAAAAAGCCCAGCAGAGGCTTTGTTTTCTGGTTTAGTCTCCTGAAGAGTGTTTTGATCAAATGTAGCAAGCTTCGAAAGAAAAACTACAAAATGTATGGTTCAAAGAATAAAGGAGCACCAAGAAGTGGAATGGAGATGAATCCTGTGTTCAAGGAGATAAACAGATTCCCAGAGTGGTGACCTTGGGGCAAAATCCCACCCAGCTAAGCTCATTGCTTATGTGTTTGCAATTGAACAAGGAGTAACTATTTCATGTTAGGCATTATTATCTGGTTATTGTTTTCATTTGGACTTTTAATCTGGAATGGACAACAGTTCAGAAATGGATGACACAGGCTTTTGATCTGGATCTTGAATATTGGCCATGAAAAGCTTAGGCCCAGGAATGGTGATACCCGCCTTTAATCCCAGCATTCAGGAGACAGAACTATGCAGATCTCTGAGTTCAAGGTCAGTCTACAGAGCAAGTTCCAGGACAGCCAAGCTTAGGCAATGAAGGAGTTGGAAAACAGAAAGCTAGTGATGATGTAATTAAATGGGGGGGGGGGGTAGAAGGGGGATGTTTCCGGCCCAGCAAGCAGCTTTGGCCAAAAGTCAAGAATAGAAGGGACTACTGGGACAATAGATACTGGTTGGCTGGAAATAAGAAATTAGTGGTGATTAAGAAGAGACCAGTTGTACCTTGTGATGCAGCTAGACTTGATAATGTGTAAGAATCACCCAACTGGTACTGGTTTTGAAAGCATGAGGGAGTCATGGAGAGCAGCTGAGAATCTTGGTACTGTGAGAGACCACAAAAGGACATTAGTTGAAACTGCAGCCTCAGTTGCAGTTGATGGTCCGGGACTAAAGGGGCCATGTAAAGAAGTTCAGGCTTGGCACCATGAAGGGAGCCTATGAGAGGCTTTTGTGAATCAGAAGACCCCAGCATATTGGAGATGTCAGTACCATGGGATGATCACCAAGAACAGTAGCAGCAATAGGGCAGAGGCAACCAGAGTGCTACAGAGGGCAGAGCTGGAGAAGTGACCCAAGCCCATTGGAGGAGCTTAAAAGATCATACATGGATCCCAGACATTAGGACAAGAAGCTATAAAGTTGAAGTTTTCCTGGATAACTCAAGATGTTAGATTTGTCAGAGCCATGGGACACCTGCTAAGGAAAGTTGCTAACAGGAAGTGGAGCCAGCGAAGGAGAAAGAATTGTGTTGTAATCCTTAAAGCTGAAAAAATTTGGACATCAGACATGAAGTTTCAGAATTTGGAATTTGACCAAGTTGTTTTAGATCTTGCTTTGGTTCAGTATTTCCTCACTAGTACATATTGAAATTGTTATGTATGTTTTGCATGATGTTGGAGGTATGAGATCTGTTTCTTTAATTTTTATTTGTTAGGGGATTATATTTAAGAGATGTCATGAATTTCATAAGAGACTTTGAACATCGTGAGACTGTTATAGACTATGGTACTTTTGAAGTTGGACTAAATGTATTTTGCATTATACTAGGCTAGATATGACTCCCCCACTTAGTCTCATGCGTTTGAAAATGCCTATGGAGGCCAGGGAGTAGAATGTGGTGGTTTGAATGTCCTTAGTCCAGAGAGTGGCACCATTAAGATGCATGGCCTTGTTGGAGGACACATGTCACTATGGGGGTGGGTTTATGAGACCTTCCTTCTATCTGTCTGGAAGCCGGTCTTCTGTTTGTCTTCAGAACAAGATGTAGAACTCTCAAATCCTCCAGCACCTGGCTGCTGCCATGCTTCCCACTATAATAATGGACTGAATCTCTGAACTTGTAAGCCAGCCCCAATTAAATGTTTGCCTTTATAAGAGTCACCTTGCTCATGGTGCCTCCTCACAGCAATGGAAACCCTAGGGAAGACAGAAGACAATGGAAACATTGTTGTATTTAGGGTTTGTATTTCTTTAAAGTTAACTTTGCCTCAAAACACATATCATCTTTTTACCTGGGAGATCTGCCACTGTTTGCCTCATGGATATCACCACCTTGAAGAAGATGACTTTCAGAAGTGAGTGCAGGGGATGGAGAGACAGCTTATCATTTAAGAACTAAACTGCTTTGGATCATTTCCCAGCACCCAAATTTGGCAGCTCAAACCACCAGTTACTCCAGTTTCAGAATATCGGATGCTCTCTACTGGCCTCTCCAGGTACTCATGCATAAACTAATGCAGATATAAACATAATGCACAAATAAATAAGTAAATTCTTTTTAAGAAGTTACTGCAAGAAGAAATACAGTGAGAAAAAGATTTCTGGGAGACAATTTGGGAAATTTTTCCAAGAACTGAGAGGCAAAACAACTGAAAATCTTTCTTAATTTTCAGAGGCAGGCAGTGAGGATTCCGTTGTCAAAGGCAGGCAGAGCAGATGTGGGCACCTGCACTGCAGACCCTGGGTTCTCAGAAACCACATTCTTTTCCATCTGCACCCAAGTTCACAAAATAACAGCTGAGACTTAATTATGATGAATATTTGCCCAGGGCAAGAGCTTTAGCTCATTTCCACTAGTTTGTTACTCAGCTATTCTTTTTATTTTATTCTTAGTCTCTACTTGTGGTTCCCTTCCCTTGAGTTTCATTTGGCTGTCTTCTTTCAGACTTTGGGATGAGTCTCTTTTGTGCCTCCTATCCTAGAAATCTTTTCTGTTCATTGGATTCTACCTCCCAATTTCCTGCCTAAGCTCATGGACCAAGAGCCTTTTATTGACAGGTGAAGCTTCCAAACATTGAGGAAAAGATTCCCTCTTCAACCCTCAGCATCGTTACCATTGTCATCAAACCTTCATTGACTAGTTGGTCTGAAAATGCCTTTATGAGCATGGAACTGCAGTGAGCTGTGTGGGATGTATACCACACTTCTTTGGCCATTCTCTGCCTTATTCTGGTCATCACCCTCATTTGGTGTGGACAACCACCCCTCTTTCAATTCCCATCTCTAGGTTTCAAATGAGGCTAAGTCATGCTAGATCAAAACATTAAATCACTTCCTAGGTCAAGGAAGGTCAGTTGATGACACCTAGCTAAGTTCAGTGGTCAAGTAATGATGCATGTCTGTCCAGTGAAACATAATCCTGGGATTTCACTTGAGACTGTTAGGGTAGGGAAGTTTTTGTATTATGGGGTCACTAAGCATAGGGCGCAACTGGAGCTGCATGAGATTTGCTTGGTGGGAGATGACTCAATAGCTGAAGATTGGCAAGGGAGTTAGCTTTGGTTCTGAGGACATAGTCTGAGCATTAGGGAGTCTTATCAATGTAGGGTAATATCATATTGGACCTTCTGTGTTGGAGCCAGTTTGTTCTAATATTTTTGTTGATAGAAATCTGGAATTGAATCACTAAGATTGAAAGAGAGAAGGGGGTAGGAAGGGAGGGAGGGAGGGGAGAGGGAGAAGGAGAGGGAGAGAAAGAGGGAGAGAGGGAGAGGGAGGGAGGGAGGGAGAGATTAAAATCTATTCTTACAGATTCCGGACTACTGACCAAGCAGAACCCACTCAGCAGCCATGTTTGGGTCATTTCATTGTCTTTGAATATGGACTTTACAGAGAGTTTTCAAAGTGCATGAGCAGGGAGGATGGGAAAGAAAGGGTTGGCAGGCTGTAATCACAAAGAATGTTGACAGATCTCATTAAAAGTAAAGGGAAAAGGAGTAAGAACAGAGCCAGGCTTATGACATTACAGGTCTTCTGGGACAGCAGAAATGCTGAAATTCGCAAATACATAAGAGACAGCAGAGAACCAGAGTTGAGTTTTCTAAAAAAAACAGTGTTTGAAAATAGAATGGACTTCAGCAATGGTGGCACAGACATCCTCAGGGGAAATTCCCTGCCTGGATCTCTTCTGAGTATTTTATAAATGGATGTATACAGTGCAGCAACGTATACAAATGTATCCTTTAATATCCAAACACAGCATTCGTGTGTGTATAAAATCTCCAAATATAGCATTCATATAGTAACAGAATACAGGGATATTTCTGATGGGAAAAGTTCATGTTGCTTCTCAAAGTTCTGTTCTTAGTCCTTCAGAGTCTGCAGCACTCAGATCTTTAAGCCATACCCACCCAAACCTTCTGCCTCAGGAACTGCAGTGGTGTCAGTATGGTATTCTATGTGATTTTGACTCCTGCTAAACCATGAGTATCACAACGAGGGAGTTGTGTGTGTGTGTGTGTGTGTGTGTGTGTGTGTGTGAGAGAGAGAGAGAGAGAGACATTGTTTTTGTATTTATCTACTGTTTATCCTGAAAGCTTTGATGGACACATATAATACCTAACTTGCCTGTAATTATCCCAAAAGGGAAACAGATTTGTGTGCCTCACAGCCATAAAGGCAAGGGGACATCCTGGTTTGGGGGTAACTAATCTGGTTTCATCTTGTCTTAGTCATACACTGTTTTTGTGATAGAATCTTAAAACTTCCCTTCAAGTTTCCTCTCTCAGGGGTAAGAGAAGGGATGACATTTGGGTATGGAAAGAAATATGCTTCAGGTACATTAGAGACTTGCATGTAAATGACCTTACACAACCTTACACCATAAAAGTGGGGGAAAGAAAAATTTAAATGTCAAGGCCTTAAAAAATCCTCATATACTGGTTATTTATCAACAATTACTTAGATATTGAGGTGAAATGAATCTTCAAATATCATACAAATTCTCCAGTCAGCTAACAAGGGAGGTTACTCTGTAGGGGTGTGCTCCATCTTGTGAGTTTTGAAGAGCAGAGATTGTTCTCTAGACTCATGATATTGCTGCTAACTTGGAAGAAGGAGATAGTCACACAAGAAAGAACACAAAAGTGGGACCTCAGTCCTCCAACACAGGAAGCCCAATTCTTACAACAACCTCAACGAGTTTGCTGCTGGATTTCTCCAAAGAGTCAGAAAACAGAGTCTTAGCCTGACTGGTGCCTTAAGTGTAGATTAGTTATACACAAAACCCAGAGCCCGACTTTGCCACTTAAACTGACTTTAAGGTTACTATTATGAACTAATCGATTGGTACACTTTTCAGCTGTTTAGTTTCTGGTGACTTAAATGTAGCAGTAGGAATCAAATACAATTTGAAAGAGAAGATCACATCTGGAATATGGAATTCAAGCATCTGGAATAACAAGATAGCCAGTCACTAAGAACTGCAGGACAATACAGTTGAAATGTCAGAGCCGGTTGACCTCTGGGGGAAGACCCAGCTCAATGAAGAAGACAAAGAATACTGGGAAGGAAAAGGAATCTAATCCACTAATGGTTACATTAGAGATGACATTGCAAACCAAAGACAGAACACAGTTCCACAGGCTGAGGGACACTGAAGGGACTCGTGCTATGGAATAGCAGGGACTGCCTAATCAGCTGATGACCCAGAGTCCTCAGGATTATTATGCCATTTGGTTATTTCTGTTGTGCAAAATTTTCGATACCAAAGGAAGATACAAATCGATGGTTGGTTTCTGAGTCTGCAACCAAGCACTCATCTGACTCTGTCTCTCAATTCAGCAGCACTTGCTGTAGCAGAGCAACCCCTTCAACATGGAGAAATCATAGTATGTCTAGTCATGGAGACTAGAAGAGAAACCTGCAGAAAAGAGCCACACCTTGGGTGCCACTCTCTAGTGGATTAATCCAAGCCCAAACCCGTTGGTCTTTGCTCCACAGCTATCTACGGTTTTGTTATAAAGACAAACACAATCAGCAAGCAGGGCATGCTTTGCCACAGAGCCTCAAACCTGATTAACAGGTTAAAAAACAGAACCCCTGGAACAAGAGAGATGATACTGGGAAAGCTCATGCCTGGCAACAAAGGGGTTAAAGAGTAATCAGGTTGGGCGATGAGACAGGAGCAACATCTACGAGATATATAAACCGAACTGTGTATTCTTTTGTGTGCGCGCGCGCACACACACACACACACACACACACACACACACACACACTCCCATATAGACACAGTGTCTGGACCTGCTAAGTCACTTCTCATCTATATGATTTTTGTTTATTAAATAAATGATGGTTTATTAACCCCCACAGGAACGCCTTCCCTCCTCCAAGAAACTAAACAGAATATTAGTCTGCAAAAGAACCTTTGGCTCAGATGGAGAGAGAAGTCACCCACCGGCTGCTATCTGTTTCTGTGGCAACCAAAAATAAATATTGATACTGTGTTAATGGTCTGTGTCTCACTTAAGCTCCATTAAACTTGGAGCACTTGCAAGCAAACAGCCCATTGATGGCCCAGCTGAGGAAGGAGGAAGAGGTTTTATAAAAAGCAACAGTGTGGAAGGCACATGGGGTGCAAGCAAGACTTCTAAGCACTTCTCAACCAGGAAGCTCTTTATAGAATTCTTCCAACCGAGAAGACCCACTTACGTGCTGGCGAAGTTGCCGGCTGAGATGGCAGCCCATGGATGAATGGGTTCCTGTGGACTTGTCCCTTTTACATAAAGAATAGTTGTGTGTTTTGGAAAGCTTACTTGCAGACAGCATTTTCCAGGAACACAGATGCCCAAAGCACAGTGATCAGATGAGTTGAACATCCAAATAACAATATTTCTTTCTTTTCTATTTTTCCTAAGTAACTCAAGTACAGACATGGGGGGGGGGGAGGCAGTCAGCATTGCTGCCTTTCATATTTATAATCCTGCTCTTAGGAGCAAACTATTTGATTTATTGTGTGAAAGTATTTTACAGCTTTAAGTACTGTTACTCCTCAGAATGAGGAACATCACAGTCTGCTTAATTTACACAGGGGATGTTAGAAGTATTTAATGGCATGTAAACATTTTATGGGGTAAGTTCAAATTGCAGGTGATATTTAATATACATTAGCAAAATGGACCACAAACAGATTCAACTTCTTATTTATTGGCCCAGTCTTTCTTACAGCATCAAAAGTGAACTGAGTTTTAAAAGGTGTTTAGAGTTTTCTGTACAGTTTAAGACATTGGGCACAATAGATATATCTGCCTTTAAAACCAGCATGTGAATTAACTCCAGAACCAGCCAGTCTACAAGCTTCCAAATTAGATTTTATTGCAGGCCTTCTGGGGTGCCATCAGAAGGAAGTACCATGTCCTTGGTCCTGGCAGAGTTCAGTGTTAGAGGGTCAGCTTCATAGTTATTGGAAAGATGTTTCAGAGATGGACCATCATTAAGGTCTATGACTAAGCTTGACTTGAGGGTTCTCACTTATGATGCGAGATTAAATAAGTAAGCATCCTGCTTCCTAGAAATGTCTTCAGAAGCACCACCCACACACTCACCTTCCTTATCAAACGCATACTCTGATGGGCAGGATTAGAGCAGGACTGGAGGATACTGTTAACATTGAAGGTTCAGGACAAGCGAGCGACCAAAAAGCGTCTGCATATATGACTGTCTATCTGGAGAAAGGTCTGGATTAGAGAGCAGTCCTTGGCTACTATTTCTGGAGAAGAGGATGCAGACAGGTCAGAGGACTGTGGGGCCAATGAGATATCACTGTAGCATGTAGTTTCTACTTTCCTGCATTAAGTTCTGGGTGGACCACTCTACCAGCCCCTGACCAGATTCTCTCAGAGCCACAGATAAAGCACACACACACACACACACACACACACACACACACACACACACACACCATACACACTCACATTAGCTTATTTTTAATATGCTTTTGAGATCAATGGTAGAGACTTCTAAGCCTCCCGATGTTAACATGCCCTTATCTTCACTCCCAGCTCAAGACCTCAAATTCCGCCCTCAACTAGTTGTCCAGTTATTTTGTCCTTTCTCAGCACCATAAATCTGCCTTCAGATTAGTTGCATTTCTAATCTTCCTCCTGATACCCCAGGCTCAGTCTCAGCCAATGGCCACTCCACCCAAGATCTCACATGACTGGTGGCTCTTTCTCCCCCTGAAGAATGGTAAATTCTTGTCTTCCTAACACACTATTGTGCTCATTGTACCTGTAAAGAATGCCTTATGCACATTCCTCTCCCCCTTTTCTGCCTCCTCTCTAGATAGCTGCCTTCTACTGCTGTAGCAAGGAAACCCTACAGCAAAACCAGTAACTCCGTATGACGTGGTGAGGGAGCTACACACACACACACACACACACACAAAAAGCCAGATCTTTGGTTGAAGATCTACGAATTTTTTTTAACACTTACACGTAAACTGGTATTTTCAAACAATAGGAAACTATTTTGTCTTTTTTTTTCAGTTTAGTATGTATCTGGCTTGCATGTGGAAGACTAAAAAGTTGATTTGCTTCATGTGGTTTTTGCCAACAAAATCTAAGATGCAACTTTAGAACCTGACACATGTATGTTTTTGTGCAGTATTGTCTGCGGAGTTTTAAATAAAGTCATGATCTGTGTGCATTTGTGATTACAAGTGTACTCATTCTTTTCCTAAGTTGACAAGGTCTCTCCCATGTGGCACTTCTAAAGGCGTGTATACAAAAATGACCACACACACATAGGTTTGGGTGGTGTGTCTGCAGATTTCATTTGTGCCAATGTATTAATGTAGACTTGCTCTGTTTTCTTCAACTGTATTTATTGCTGCATTTCTCAGTATAAACTTCTCCCATTGTATTTTTTATAAATAAATATTTTTTGAACATTCATATGAAAAAAAAAGATTTACTAAGGAGAAGCTTTTTTACTGTGTTAGAGGTCATGTACCATGTTCCAGTACTTATTGCTCTTCACATGTCCTATTAAAAGAAAAAAAAAAAAAAAACAAAATCCTAGATATTTCTCTCAGGCAATGACTTAGCTTTCTTTCGTTTTCTTGAATCTGTTGCTGGCTCAGACACTGATCTTTAGGATCCATTAGCTTTTTTGAGCAGTTGTCTTGACTATAACACATGACACCGAACAAACACCCGTGTATCTTCTCTAAACCTTCTCACATGCATATTTCCAGTTGTCTAGTGGAGGGGGTAATCCTGTTACCACTTCAAAATCAGAGATGAAGCCCATGTCCCAGTAAGGAAGGGTAATGGGTAGAGGGTGGGGATAGAGGATAGAAATAAGGGCTATGGGATGAGAGTAGGGAGTGGAAATTTCTGGTTTCTTTGGAGACTCAGTTGTGTCATGTGATGATGCTTTCTGGAAACTGTCTCTTAAGATGATATTTTAGTTTTTCTGGAAGCTGCCTGGAAAGGGGATACATGATGTTTTCCTAGGACACATGTTTGAGAGGATACTTGATGTTTGGAAAGGATTTAAGTATAACCCAAAAGACAATGGAGAATGCTGTGGTCTTAGTTTGCCTTGCTGCTCTTTGCTGGTATTCCTTGGGCTTTGCTGACACTGGTCTTCATTGATGACATTAGGGCACTGGTTCACCTGGCCTTCTTTGCTGATCACTGTTTGTTGTGATATTGTACAGAGAAATGTACCAAAGTTCTTGTGATATTCCATCAGCTTACTGCTGCTTCCAAGGACAATTGGCAGAGCCTTGAGGTTTCTTCTGAATCAAACTGCCATTGATGTTTTATGAATGGTGTTTGTGAATGGAATTGAGCAGATGATTTGTGTAAACTGAACTGCTGATATTCTGACAACCAAGATTGGAATTGTTCCAAAAAACTATTTTGAAACAGGTCTATATCCTCCTTTGTCGTATTAAACTTTTCTTTTCACTGCATATGGTAGGTGGTTGGCCAGAAGGGAAATTAAAGTGCTTAAGAACCCTTATTAAAGTAGGTTCTGAAAAAAAATCCACAAGCCTATAGGAGTGGTTCAAGCAACAGGTGGTGAGTTTTGTTCCAGTCTTTCCAAGCCCCAGATTCCTTTTCCCAAGCTATCTCCTTCATGATAGCTTCATGTCATCGTCTGTGTTTTACAAATAGGGAGGCTGGAGGCATGAATGAGCTACTCAGGTTTAACAGAATTTATACATAGGTTCTTCTAGTCAACAAAAGGTATTTCACTTTGCCCTTACTGGGGAAGTGAACAGGTCAGTATGACAAACTCCACCCTCTTTGTAAGTTTTCCCAGTTGACCATTTTATTAAAAATTCCAATGAGTGGTCTTTTAGTTTTCTTCAATATACTACATACATGCAAACAAAGCAGGTACTGGGGAAAGCAAATGCTAAAATGAATGATATAGTGGTAAGATATTAGGTACTACTCCCCCACAGCCACTTACACTTTGGCTTTTTAGTTACAGTTCTCCTTGATCAACTGCTATCTAAAAATATTATAGAAAACTGAAAAATTATAGAAACAGAATATCTCCTGTTGCAGTAAATATGAAAAAATAGAATGACTTTATCTCTTTACCAGCCCTGAGGTCTCACTCCTCAAGCTCAGTTTTTGTTCAGAGCCGCACGCTCCTCTGACACCCGGTCTGAGCCACCACCACAGCTCAACTCATCCGTGCAACTCCCTTCCCTTGGCGGTTTTCTACCGCCTGTTCTCCACCTCTGTACCCCAAATCCCACACAAACACAACTCTACAGCCCAATAGCTTTTCGTATTCACAGGTTTATATATTCATCTCTCAATTCACAAATCCTCTACACAAGATTGCATCAAATAGACAAAGATACAAATTGCCATTTTATATGGGGTATTAGTCCCATAAAATCCTTAATGTTCATAGCTTTTTAACACCAATAAATCCCATCTGGGTCCAGCTGGTCCTTGGGAAGCTCCATGTTGTCTCAACCTTTAAACTCCTTCCTCTGACCTTCTTCCGACCTCTCTACATCCCTCGCCCTGCCCAGTCATTGGCTTTCTTTTTATTTTACTAATGAAAATGAGATGGTTAAGTCGGAATCATATGACTAGCTAGCCGTTTTTGGGGAAGTAGATTAACATTAAAATACAAACAGCTTCAGGACAATCTACAGCCTTCTCATATAGCTCCGTGTCAGAGAAATAAAACCATTGTTGTGTCCGGGGTATTCAGACCGCATATACCATCTGCCTATCAGGCACATAGTGGTCATATCTTATGTCAGACTGATGGTATGACACAGCAGTGCTCATGTCTGTGTGACCCTCACATGGAATGCAGCATGACATTGCATCATAGAGCCTATGCCATTTTCCTCAGTTCATTTCATCATGTAGACAACATGCTATCTCACGCTACTGGAGACTATCTGTGCAATATACAAACACACCATTTTACTGGGGGGAGGGGATTTTGCTATACTTTTCTATTTTGTTTTTAGTCACAAATCATTCATAATATCTAATCTTACCATGGTTATGCAGTTAGAGCAAAAACATGATACACACAGAGTTTGATTTTGTCTAAGGTCTCAGACATTTGTTGCGGGTGTTGGAATCCCCTGCAGATGTGCAGAAACCAAAGGGCAATTGAAGAGCAGAGAGCATGGCTGAAGGTGTGTGGCGAAGAGCAATGTTGGGACAAGTTTATAGAAGGCCATTGAAGACATGATCTTCAAGGCACAATTTAAAGAATTGGGCTGTACCCAATTTTGGGCAGTGTTCTGGAGGCTTCTCTGCATGCATTTTTCCTTGGCTTAGCTTCACTAAGTCAAAAGTGACACTACAGGTCATCTTTCTTCCATTTTGAGATTCTCAGACTCTGTCCTTATTTGGGCTTCAGGGAACACTAATGTGGAGCAGTCAAGGCTTCTGCATGGGCACCCTGCTTCAGACTGGTCTATATTTCATCCGAAACCGAACTCTAACTAGGAGGCCATTAGCAGTCATGCAATTAGCACTGCTGAAGACATATTGCATAAGAAAAAGGTCGTACAAGTCCCAGCTACGAAATTTACGAGGTGCTCACATTCAGTGGAGTAGGTGAATTATCACATTTCTCCAACTCTCTGATCCAGTTGAAGTGGAACAGAGAAGAGCAATCTGTTTGTCTCCCCACATCCTCCAAGGAGAAGGTGAACCAGGTAATTTATACCTCTGTATTTGGCCACTTACTCAGTCTGGAAGGAGATAATGAATTGTGTTTACATCTGTAAACTTTCCTTAGCCAGGACATGGAGAAAGCAGACTGCTGTCACATATGTTCCTTATCTAGGCAGCCCTGCTTGGGAGAAGATTTATTTTGTTAAGAAGGGTTCGTGGGATGTAAGATGTTTATGGTCAGGGTTGAAAGGCCTCTGCTCTGTCTTCCCTGACATCCTCTGGTATGAAGACAATGGGATTGAGGGATACATGCCTTATTTATGTTTTCACTATCAGGTCTCTCAAAACAGTCTGTAAGCTCATATGGGCTACAAGGTAGACCAGCTGTGTGAGCCAACACCTTAGAGCCTTCACTATTTTAATACACTGAACATGTTCCCTGGATTTTTATAAAGTCTATTTCATCACCAGAAGTCAAGTCTCAAAGCCCAGACAATCAATTCACTTACTAAAGAAATAAAGTCCAAGCCCTCACGTATATGGTCACCTGATTTTTGACAAAGGAGCCGTAAACATTCAATGGAAAAAGAACAGCCTATTCAACAAATGGTGCTGGTCCAACTGGCACTCAGCATGCAAAAGAATGAAAATAGACCCTTTCTTATCTCCTTGTACAAAGCTCAAGTGTAAGTGGATCAAAGATCTCCACATTAAACCAGATACACTGAAACAATTAAATGAGAAAATAGGGAAAACCTTAGAACACATAGGCACAGGAGCAAATTTTCTGAACAAAATGGCTCAGGCTCTAAGGTCAAAGATTAACAAATGGGACTTAATGAGATTGCAAAGTTTCTGTAAGGCTAAGGACATTGTCAAGAAAACAAAACTGCAGCCAACAGAATGGGAAAAGATCTTTACCAACTCCACATCAGATAGAGGCCTAATATCCAAGGTATACAAAGAACTCAAAAAGCTAGACACCAGAGAATCAAACAACCCTATTTAAAAATGGGGTACAGAGCTAAACAAAAAGTTTTCAATTGAGGAATATCGAATGGCTGAGAAACATCTAAGGAAGTGCTCGACATCCTTAGCCATCAAGGAAATGCAAATCAAAACAACCCTGAGATTCCACCTCACACCAGTCAGATTGGCCAAGATCCAAAACTCAGATGACAGCAGATGCTGGCGAGGTTGAGGAGAAAGAGGAACACTTCTCCACTGTTGGTGGGGTTGTAAACTGATACAACCACTCTGGAAATCAGTCTGGCGTTTCCTCAGAAAATTGGACATAGTACTACCTGAAGATCCAGCTATTCCACTTCTGGGCATATACCCCAGAGACACTTTAATATATAACAAAGATACATGCACCACAATGTTTATAGCAGCTCTATTTATAATAGCCAGAAGCTGGAAAAAACCCAGATGTCCTTCAGTAGATGAATGGATACAAAAATTGTGGTACATTTACACAATGGAATACTACTCAGCCATCAGAAACAATGACTTAACCAAATTCTTAAGAAAATGGCTGCATCTAGAGAATATCATCCTGAGTGAGATAACCCAGTCACAAAAGAACAGACATAATATGCAGTCACTGATAGTGGGATGCTAACCCCAGAGTCTCAGACTGCCTCAGAAACAACTCACAGACTATGTGAAGTTCAAGAAAAAAACAAAACAAAACAAAACAAAACAAAACAAAAAAAAAGTCATGCTCAATCCTTACACACTAAGAACACGTTGACTAATTCCGGGTTACACCCTGTTTTACATGTACTTTTTTCTCATTGTAAATAGTAAGACCTTAATGCAGAGTATCAAACCTTAAAAAAAAAATTTAAAAAAAAGCCAAGCACTGACACAATTGTATTTGTATACATTTATGCAAAAATGTTTAAAATTTTTTTCTTTTATCTTTGTTTTTTAAAATAAAGTTTTTTAAAAAAAGAAATAAAGTCCGTTTTCAGAAATTTCTAGAAAGCGAAACACAACAAAAATTTAGCAAAACTTCCTATTGTCTTATGAAATTAGAAATATTTTTATTCCTCTGAGCAAGGAGGTTGACTGGATCGGGTTATCAAGTAGGGATGAATTTTACCCCATGAGGGTTATTTGACCATATCTGGAGACATTTTGATTGCCACAATGTAAGGATGCTAGAGAGTAAGTAGTGGTCAGGGATGTTGATAAATGTCCTACAATGCTCAAGACAGTCACTATGACAACTGAAAGGGATCTGGTCCAAAATATTGATAGTTTGGAGGATGGTATAGAGATATCGTGGATGCAAGAAAAAAGAGGACTCTTCCTGAGATGCTTGAATTCTAGTGACATGGCCAAATACTATATTTTTCCTGTTAGGGTGCTAGGGACCAGAGATATCAGAAGGGAGGTATAATCTGACCATAGCTACATGTACTAGGAACAGAGCAACATAGTTAGAGATTGTCACGTTCAGGTCATGAATGATAAGACTGAGAAGTGGTCCCTTAAAACTATGTCTATTGTTTTCTAATAGAAAAACTATTGTGAGGCAAAAGTGTTTCTTTCACTGGCCAGAATTAGCAGACAGAAGAATGCAATGAACAAAATACGATTTAGTGGTTATTAGTGAGTTGATAATTCAGGACTTGATCAGTAACTGCAAAGATATATATATGTGTGTGTGTGTGTGTGTGTGTGTGTGTGTCTGTGTGTGTGTCTGTGTGTCTCTCTGTGTGTGTATATGTATTATAATCAACTACTCAATAAATGTGTCCTAGTACGAGTAACACAGTAACCTATGTGAATGAAAAATTAATAGTTAAGTTAGAATCTTGTGAACACTTTATCCCTGACCCACAACATTATTCTTTGTTCATTTCATAGATAAGAAAACTAAGACATTGAACTGAAGTCAAAGCCCCAGACTATAGAGGCTGCTCAACCTGGTCCCAAAGTTCATCCACGTTCTTCTTGACTTCTGGTTCTGCTTTGATACACATAACATGGCTTGTGCAAAACAAAGGGCAGACTAAGACTCCAGGTTTGAGCCTATGCATGACTACTTGCTGCAAGAACTCTTCCATGCACAGATATTCAATGTCCCAAGGAAGGAAAAATAAAAAGGACAGAACTCCAATATCTTCTGGTTTCTATGTATCTAAAGGTTCAGTTTGATGGGGCGACCTAATCCTACATTATTCATTAAGTCTTCCAAACTTCTCCCAGTAAATCACTAGTCCTGTGTTTAAATTATTAGCCTACCATCTTCTGTCTCAGAGGAATCAACCCCCTTGATGGGAAGAGAATGTGACAAGGGAAGTAACCACATCTAGAATCAAGAAATACGAGAATAAGAGCCATGGCAATAGACAAAAGGAAGAGACTGTCACGTGCACTAGCCCAGTGCTTTAAGGATCCCCTACTGGGCTCTGCTTCTTCACAGTCTGTTCATAACATCCCCACCATCACCACTCTGGGGACCATGCTTTTGCACAGAGACCTTTGATTCCTCACTAATGACCATAGGTTGTTTATATGAAATTCTGTAAATATTGTAGAAACAAATTGTCTGAGCAAAGCTTGTACACAGAGGACATTGTTGTTAACCCTTAAGCCCCATTGGCTACCTTTTTTATACAGAGATTTGTTGGGATCATCAAGAGTGTCTTGTATTTCAGAAAGTTTTGGACTTGTTGAAAGTGGGACCAAACCTAAGCATGAAATGCATGACTGATCCATACCTTATATTCATAGGCTGAAAATAATTTTAGACAGTTTCATTAGTGGGGCTGCATTCTGGCTGTGACATGTCACATGAGGTTGGGTGTGGTCTTTCCCACTTGCAGGTAGTGTTGTACGCACACATTCAGGAAGTTTCAGATGCCGGAGTACTTTTGATTGTATATTTTTAGAGTAGTGATGTCCAACCTGTATTATTAGACATTGTTCACCACGACGATCTTCTCTTGAGGTTAGAATCTTGATACAAACCACAGGAGCTGGTTATCATATGTGAATAATGAGAGCTGTGCATCACATGAATTGTGGGAACTCTAGCAGAATGGAAAGAGCCCATGGTTTCCAAACATTAGAGCAATAATACCGATAATGCTACTTCTACTACAAATACCTCTGCGTTGCAGTTACCACAAGTCAACCACCAGCTTATAACCCACTCATATAATTCGTGTCCTATTGTAATTATGAGGAAGGAAAGACCTATCAGCAGAGACAGTGAGTTAATGACAGAGTCAGGTGAGAGATGCATGGCGGCCCGGCATCTCAGTACTTCCTACAGCCAGCTCTTCAGAGTGGGAGATCTCAGTTCCTCAGATTTTTCTCTTTAATACAAATGGTGGGGAAATCTGTATAGTGAACTCAGAGAGGCAAGTAGAGTGAACAGGAGCTAGGGAAGCAAGATCATAAGAAGGGAAATTTCAGGACACACTTTATTTTCCCCTTTTAGGGAAAATGTGCAAACATCTGAAAAGGTTAGAAGACAGAGCCCTCCCTCCCGGACACCCCCGTTGACACCGAAGATGGGGAAAAAAAGGCTACAATACATAATTCTGAAACTATAAGCACAGGGGGTTTCATTTGCAGCCATATTCAGGGGTTCTCACCTGTGTCTCAAAAGAACGAGATATTGATCTGACTGTGTCGCTGCAACAGTGGAACAATGCTCCCCTGACGGCCCTGCAGGGTTGCCGAGTATTATTTATTGAAGTAAGCCGAAAAGCAGAGGGAAGGCTCTGCCCCAGTAATAAGTGGTAATTGCCGGGAAGTGAGGCATTGCCGTTCTCATTGACCCCTGCATCCTGGTATTTTGATGGTTTCTATGTAACTCCATTAGGATTGGCATTGTAATATTACACCAGCTGAGCTGTAGAACAACAGACCTCCGCCTGGATCATTGATTTTTGATTATACAGCTCCTCAGCATACCCCACAAGCAATTCCCATTGCTGGAGCTGGGATATCGGAGATGATGTGGGGAACAGATGGAGACTTCCTACCTCCAGTTAACTCCATGGAACCAGAGAACTGTTCCCACTAGAAGCCTGGACCAGGGACCAGTTATAACACCATGGCTATCTATGATTTAGACATTATCAATCCTCTGTCCCCCTACAAGGCTCAAGTATTAGGAGCTATGTCCCAAAGATAGCAGTATTTGAAGGTGGTGTGGAGCCCGTAGGAGATAAGGACAAGGAACAGGTCTTAGGTTCTTTGAGGGGAGGTGGGGACATCCATTCAAAAAGCATTAAAGTATTACAAGAGTCTCTGCTGATTTGTTATCCAAGCCCAAGTTGCTCCACCCAGGCTCTCCCTCTGCTCCCAATGCTTCCAAACATGTTTCCACCAATGCAGTTCACAGTGTATAATGCCGGCTACATGGTGGATCATACCAGTTGTATAGATGAGGCCCTAGCTCAGACTGCACCATGCTGATTTCACCTCTTGCCTCCAAAAGTACGACAAGGTATCTCTTTCTCTACTAAATTAGCCTGCTTCAGGTATTTGAAAGCAACACAAAGGATCTAATAATGTCCTTGTTGGTGGCTAAGAACTAGAAAGTCTTTGAAGTTATATATATACACAAAGAACATTGTGCAACTTGGGGGTGATTTAGAAAATTTTTGGGGGGAGGCCAAGTAGGGTGTAGACTGATCTTGGTTTACCTCTGAAGGATATTAATTAGATAATTAGACATTTCCACAGTGACTTTACCTGTAGGTTTTGAAATTCTTAGCCAGTGGACAAACTTCTATTTCTGTCTGCTTACCTACTTCTTCCTTTACTTTTTCAAATAATGCAGTTACATAATCCACATATTAGCTCTTAAGCTCTGAGCTCTCTCTCCAGGGCCTAAATATGATTTTGCCTGTGTGTCTACACATGCATGAGATACAACTGTAACAAGAACAATTGAAATAAAGAATTTAATTGATGTGATAATCCTTCCCCAGAATGTGCTTCAGAATAAGGGAAGTGAACATCCTTCCCGTGAATGACTTTTGGCAACCATCTCTCAGCAGGGACAGTCTGTGTGTCTGTGAGTATCCTACGTACTTCTTTAACTCTTATGTAATGGGAGTTTCATGCTCTGAGATAGAATCAAAGCTCATGTCTCCTCAATACCCATCCACTCTTCCTCTGTTTCTCTTCAGGAAAGAGCAGCCTCCCATGGCTACCAACAGCCCTGGCATATCAAGTAGCAGTAGACTAAGCATATCCTCTCCTGTTAAGACTACAGAGGCAGCCTGGTAGGAGAAAGGGGCTCCAAAGGCCAGCAATAGAGTCACAGACAGCCCTGAACCTCTTGCTTGCTTCTGCTGTTAGAAGACCCACATGAAGACCAAGCTACACAACTGTAACATGTGTGGAGGGCCTAACTCAGTCCCACACAGGCTAGCATACTTGTCATCAGAGAGGC
The DNA here is from genome assembly GCF_963924665.1 of Micromys minutus. NCBI lineage: Eukaryota > Metazoa > Chordata > Mammalia > Rodentia > Muridae > Micromys > Micromys minutus. The sequence continues at coordinate 14,239,033 of NC_137959.1, forward strand.
CAATTCTCTTAATGGGGTCCAATGAGGGATCTGTATCCGAGGCTGAAGAGAACAGAACAGAGAGATGTGACCTTCCTGACATTGTCCTCATAGAGGTCTTTGCATCTCCACTTGCATAATCTGCTATACTGAGTTTGCTGTAATTCCTTCTTGCTGAAAAACTTTGACTAAGCTGTCAGTAATGAGATCCTTCTACATCTTAACCCAAGGTTAAATATCTGTCATATTCAGATTTTTGCAAATAGACTTATCTAACTTATACAACTTGGGCTTAAAAGACACCCAAGAAGGCCCAACTGATTTTGTTCCCAGTGCAGATTTTTATGGATGGAGATCTGTAGAGAGGTATTCTCCTGAGCATGCAGGCTGTTTTATAGTTATGCGTCTCATTGGGGATTGATAAATCTGTATTTGGCATTCAGTCATAAGTCTATAACCACTGTAAGGATGCTGAGGCTTCCCCAGAGACACCCAGCCCTCAAAAACCCCATCTATGTTCTCTTAAATAAAATTGCAGTATTCTGCTCAGAGGAGTTGAAGAAGATTCGTGGAACTGCATCAAGCCCACATGCATCACTTAGTAGAAGGACTCCTTTAAACCAAGGGAAAGATATCACTTTGTCCTGAAAACACCGTATGCGGGGCAATGCTGTGGGTGGTAACACAATTAATTAACTCCGCAACAATTGGCGAGCCATTTCTAAAGGGAAGCAAAAAAAACCAAAAAAAAAGGGGGGGGGGGCGGACAGGCAGTGGGGTGTGCGGTCATGAGCAGTTGCCTATGCCCTCTCAAGGCAGATTCTGTAAACCCACATCCCAAATACTTGGACCAATCTACTTCCCGCCTCCTACAGAGTTTAAATGGTCACATAGCATGTTTTTGTGATTTCTTTGTAAATTCTTTTGTTTTAAGGGGAAAACCTTTTCTTAGTCATGTTAAAGGAAGACTACTTGTTGGCAATCATGTCGGCAATCAGGCACATCCACGGACAGCTAAAAGTGACTCCGCCACAATCAGGCATCTTTACAGCCAGATTTCGAGGGACCCAGCGACCATACTTTAGCTGCCCACAAGGCAACACTGTTGCTTCTGTCCCAAGTGTCTTTGCATATGTGCCAAAGTCCCGATAGAAATCGCATTCTCCCTGCCCTCATCCTCTCCTCTTTCCTCTCTTCCAGAGGCTGCCTCTGTATTACCCCCGCCCTGCCCCACGCCTCGCCCCCAACAAACCTTCCATATTAGACCTGGCTCATGGTGAGTTTTTTTTTTGTCGGGATCCTTGCCTAGTTCTATCACTACGCAATGTCAATACTTTTGTTTAGGTTTTTTAAAACAAAAATTAGTGCTCCGAGAAAATCATATCAACTTTCTCCTTGTACAAACTGTTTCTCCCTCTTGGAAACCCCTCCTCAACCCAGTATGTTCTGAGCTCTAAAAAGCCTATCTTAGCAGGAACTTTCTACATGTTATATTATTTGAAGGCATTCTCGTCAACCTATCCAACTGTGTGCTTTCTTCCTAGTAAACTAATACACACAGCATCAGTGGTCTTTAGAGCACTCTTTAGGAATTACCCTTTCTTGTCATGTTCAATACTGATTGCTATTTTCATTCGCAGAATTACATTTCCTAATTTCCAGGCATTTCCTGGGGCACCTCGCTGCTGTGTTCTGTACTAACTGGTTTATTGGGGTTTCTACTGTTATCTTAATGTCAAAACTACACCCGTGTAGTCACATGTTGGGTCCTTTCACATAAGCGAAGAAGCCTTGTTCCCATGGAATCCCTCCTAAATGTATTTGCTAAAGGGCATATTAAAAAGGCACATTAAATTTTATGAATACTAGCAAACAAAGCAAGTGGCCATGATTTCAGTATGAGCAGTAAGCAGCTAGGAGAAAGGTCTGGAAAGCTGTGACGTATAGCATTTCTGCTCACAGAAGGGGCATCAGTGACTCCCTAATGCTATAGTTAACACGTAGATTTCAAATAGTCAGTCTAATGAGTCCAAAATTAAAACTGGCTTGGCCCCTGGATGCAGCTAGTAATGAACTTGTAATTTTATACAGAAGCAGATTCAACTTCTGACCCTTGACTCTATTTAGTTCTCTCGTGGCATTTCAAAGTCATGATGTGTTCAATGAGGTTGTTAAAATTCGTATTACAGGGAGAAGTAATGGGGGTAAATATGCGTATGAAAATTATAGCCCGAGGGGGCACTGCATAGAAGCTGCTTCCATGAACTCAGATGTGGCTAATTGCTGTCTTATTCAAAATTACAAATCAGACTATTAGCAAATGGAATTGTGTAAGCCCTGTAGGACCTAAACAATTATTGTCTAGAGCCAGGAACTATTACAGTTGTAAGAGAATTTACAGAGTGTTTGTCAGGATGGACCTCTTAGTTGACAAGTGGGGAAACTGAGCAAGCCTATACCATATCCTTACATACTAATAGTGACATGAAGTCTGTCTTGGCTATCTGAGCGGTGAGGTAGGGAAGGGGACATTTCCATTGCTGTTTGTTTTCTTCAGAAAACTTTTCTCACGTTGAACTTTAATCTGTTTTTTACTCTTGAAAATTGAAGTGAGAATACAATTTAAAGTGTAAGTGATAAGAGTGTGTGGAGAGGTCAGATGGAGACGAGATTGCCTGTCAGCAGCTAAGAATTTGGTACTTAAACCAGTTTTTATTTAATATGGTGTATTAGCTTAATTTTACTATGATGAGATACCTGATGCAATTAGCTTACAAAGAGAAAATGTTTATTTAACTCTAAGACTTAAGTTCCAAGTCTAGAATGAGGGGCCAGGTGGAGGTGGTAACAACAGAGTGGGTGGGTATCAAGTAGCACTGGCTACAATTTTTTTTTGTCAGCTTGACATAAGCCATATGTCATATGAGAAAATGCCTCCATCAGATTGGCCTGGGGCAAGTCTGTAGTGCATTTCCTGGATTAGTGATTGATGTCAGAGGCCCAGTGTATTCATTGTGGGTGCTGCCAATCCTGGGTTGTAAAGTACCCAGCAGGCCTGGGAGAGCAAGCCAGTAAACAGCCTCCTTCCATAGTTTCTGCTTCCCTTCCTGCTTCCTACCTTGAATTCCTGCCCTGACTTCCTTCAGTGATGAATTGTGATCTGGAAGTGTAAGCCAATACCCCACTTGCACCAAACTGTACACAAGTTGCTTTGGTCCAGTTCTATATCAGACCAATAGAAAACAAAGTAGCACAGAGGCAAAGAACCTGCAGTGCTCTGAAAGGGCACACATCTATTACCTAAGGACCTCACACTGAGACCTTTTTTACACATACACACGTGGACCATTTACAGTCCACAGTGTCTTCTAATACCCCCAGCCCATGAATCACTCTTTATGTATAGTGCAGTAAGGTGGTAATAGAATATACCCTTACATGGTTTACCCTGCCACAACAAACCCTCATTGCCTGAATGACTGCAATAATAGAAACCAAGATCCCTGAGGTGTCAGGGTTGGTTGGTATCTGATGACACACCACTGTTTGGATTGTAACAATCATCCAACCATTTCCTCATTTATCTTTCATGATAATACAAACACACATGCACACTCCCCCCACCCCCAGACACACAGAAACAGAACACACAAACACACACACAGAGAGAGAGAGAGAGAGAGAGAGAGAGAGAGAGAGAGAGAGAGAGGGAGGGAGGGAGGGAGGGAGGGAGGGAGGGAGAGAGAGAGAGAGGGAGAGAGAGAGGGAGAGAGAGAGGGAGGGAGAGAGAGGGAGAGAGAGGGAGGGAGAGGCAGGGAGAGAGAGAGGGAGAGAGAGAGGGAGAGAGAGGGAGGGAGAGAGAGAGGGAGGGAGAGAGAGGGAGAGAGAGGGAGGGAGAGGCAGGGAGAGAGAGAGGGAGAGAGAGAGGGAGAGAGAGAGGGAGGGAGAGAGAGGGAGAGAGAGGGAGGGAGAGGCAGGGAGAGAGAGAGGGAGAGAGAGGGAGGGAGAGGGAGGGAGAGAGAGGGAGAGAGAGAGGGAGAGAGAGGAAGGGAGAGGGAGGGAGAGAGGGAGGGAGAGAGAGAGGGAGAGAGAGGGAGGGAGAGGGAGGGAGAGAGAGGGAGAGAGAGAGGGAGGGAGAGAGGGAGGGAGGGATGGAGGGAGATTGATTCAACATACAAAGTTTGTGGACACATACGTCAGACCATACCAATACATAATGGCATCTAAGGTGAGGGTTCTGGTTGGAGAACTTGGATACTATGGTTGGTAATGATTTCTGTCTTTGTCTCAAGATTTTTATCTAAATGTAGCTTCAGTGCTAACATTTCATTGCCTGCTCTGGTGCCTGCACACCTTGCAGTTATCGAGGAAGAACTGTAAATTTCCCTAACTTTTGCCACAGCTGTTCTGCACCCCGTGTTGGCTGCCAAATGAGCTGTATTTACAAGCCCTGAGCCTAAGAAGCTTTACCACCACCCCACAACCTGTGAAATTTTACCCCCTTGAAAGAGTCAGGACAAAACCTGTATACCACAGCCCTGTGGATTTTCTCTATTCCAGTGCAGACTCCATGTGACCTTTCATGGAGTGTGGTGTCCCAGGGTTGGGGTGATGCAACAGTCTACCAGTCTTAGCAGTCCAATGTTGGGTATCATTGGAGTAGAAGATCCCTGTACCAATAGAGGGACTAGGAACTAAGAAACACTCCAGTCACCGAGACCCCACCTCCAGGGATTGTGCTGGCTCTGTCCTGTCATACAGGAATCACCACCCCCTGCACACACACGTATATCTTGAAAGGAGCAAGAAATCTTTCAAACACATTCATATATCTCTTTCTTTGTGAGAGACTAGCTAAACAGACTTTTCTCTATCTACAAACGTTTTCAGAGATATTTTATCTGCTTTATTGATTGGCACTTTGGGAAGCTTGCCTTAATATTGTGTGTGTGTGTGTGTGTGTGTGTGTGTGTGTGTGTGTGTGTGTGTGTGTGAAAAGTAAGCTGGATATTAGAAAAGCCAGAATCAGCAGTCAGACTATTATAATCCACCACCTAATACATTGAGGATAAGGGATGAAGTCTAGTCTCAAACAGAAGGAAACTTTAAACCATGGATATAAAGTTGACACCATTTAAGATCTACTTTTGAGTCGACCTGAATTTATACCTCTGCTTCAAAACAATAGTACTTAAAGAAATCTACTTCTAAGTTGCTTTCTCTTCTGTAACCAGTCTTGGCTTTCAGAAGACTAGGACCGTATCTCAGAGGTTCATATATACATTAGCTTTTGGGGTAACCTTGAAAAGTTCCCCCAACAAGTCAACGAAGCAATGCTATACATGTCTGCAATATCAGCTTTGAATAGATGGAGACTCTTACCTGCCAGGAACCATAGTAGAAAACAATACTTTTAAAGAATTTGAAATTGAGAAAATGTTAAAACAACATACCCGCCGCCCCCAATATTGTCTTTTCATTTAGGTCTTAGTTTTCCCATCTGAAAAGTACATGAATTAAGTAATGTTATAAATCACTCAGATTGGCTTTAAGATTAATAAATGCGAAATGTATTTTATACAATTGTAAGAAGACACAATGAGCTCGCACGTGTTTTCCTTTCCCTACTTCAGTAGCTCATGTGATGATGGTAAAGAATCAGATTGGGAAGACACAAGGCGAGTAGAAAGAAGGCTGTGAGAAGCTGAGAAATATTAGCATTGAAATGTGTGAGACAGATGAAAAGTGGGATTTTAAAAAATATTTATTTATTTTATATATGAGGGTACACTGTAGCTGTCTTCAGACACACCAAAATTGAACATCAGATCCTATTGTGAGCAACCAAGTGGTTGCTGGGAATTAAACTCAGGACTTCTGGAAGATTAGTCAGTGCTCTTAACCACTGAGCCATCTCTCAGCCACTGAGAGGCAGGATTTCATTTAAGCATTCAGCACCATACAAACATGGATATTGGAAGGAAAGTTATATTGATTAATTAGGGATAAAGAGAATGAAGAGTCCTCCACACAGCCCAGTGATAAAATCTCACAGGCACCTACATCACCATAAAACCTTAAATCAGTGAAAGTAATTGAGAGGTAGGAGCTGGAGAGATGGTTCAGAGGTTAAAGGTATTTGTTGTTCTTGCAGAGGAGAACCTCCATGGCAGTTCACAAGTATCTGGAACTCTAGGTGCAGGGGATCTGATGCCTCTGGTACTGTACACACATACTGCACATGCACACATATGTGGATGAATTGAATTGGGAAGAATTCAATGCATCTCAGATCTAGCAAATATGCCTTGGCCCTTCTGGGTCTCTATGTTGTCTTGACCCCTTTTCTCCTCAAATTCAATCACAATACTGACTTTCATGTTAATTATGACCCCCCCTTTTTTTTAACAAAATACACACAACACCCATATATGCTCACATATATTCTCAAGCATTTCTTTCATCCAAATTACCTATTTGGGTGCTGAATATAAATAAAATCACTTTTGTCACTATTCACTAAAGTATAAACAAAAGGTATCAATCTATACAGTTTACATGGAGTTAGGCTTCCCTGCCATCGGAGGGTGTTTTCAAGGCCATGGAAGGATGCACACATGTTCCCTCCCCCTCCCTCCTTTCTTACTTTTCTTTCATGCTCCTTCTCCTATCTATGTGGTTCCCTCTCATTTACTTTCATGCCACATGCATTCTTGTCCCTGTCCATATGTTATATGTAAAGGTTATTATCATTTTATATAATGCAGAATGGTTTTTGGGGATCTTTGGGGGACATGGCACCAACCCTCCAGGGACAGCAGGGATCACTGAGAGAATAGAACAGGAGTATGGTCCAGAATGGTGCAGTCTCCACTCTGCTGTCTTTCTGGGTTGGGCATTAGGGACGAGAAGACAACTTCAGCCACTTTCAAATGATTTGTGAGTATAAGTTCAAAACAGAATTGAGTTCAGTTTGGAGACTATACATTGTCAGGGGTTCCCATTGATAGCAACCTATACATTGGAATACCAAAAGACAAAGAAACAGACAAACATAAATTTTATATAAAGTTTTCTCTCCAGTTTAGTTTCTAAAATAACCTAACTCCAACTCATTAAAAACTCAACTGATACCAATATATGTGTCTAATATGGAATATGGCTGTATTCATTTTTATTCTAACTGTAGGTTAAGATTCTAACCTTTAGGATAACATACAAAACTCTTCAGGAATCCAGGTTTAGATGGGGGATTGGTAGATGCTGAATCTGCAGTATTTGTGGTTGGATTTGATGGAGCGCTGATTGCCATTTACTGAAGTTGTGATCAAACAGATAAGCTGCTCCTAGTCTTCGGGAGGGAGGAAAGTTTAGGTCATTAACTTCCCAGAAGTTGAGCCCCCCTGGCGTGACTTGGCTGATGGAATGAAAGATTCTCTGTGCCAAGTTTAGTACCTAATCAAACGCCACTGGTTCTGAGCGGTGAGCAGAACTTTAGCCCGTCAAGAGCGAGCCTATTTACCTTTGATAAAATGTCATTTCCTCTTTCTAACGAAGAGAAAACAAATGATGTTTCAGGACACTGTTCTGAAGAAAAAGGAGTGAAATGAGCCTTAGATGTTAAATGCCTCTTCCTGAGCAACTTAACACGTAGAAGGATCAAAGAACCTATTTGAGAAAGGGGGGAAATCGGGAGCAGCTGCAGGGAGAGCTGGAGCCCTAAAGAATTTAGGGACTTGTTTCCCAGAGGTCAAGGAGCCAGCAGTAAGAAACAGGAAACAGCAGTGCTGGGTTGGGGTGAGAAAGTGTTAAGAGAACACATGGACTCCTCAATTACTCTATCTTAGGATCTAGCCGCTGGGAAGGTTGGCAAAGAGCAAGGTCCAGCATCACAAAGACTCCGTCCCGTCATGGACCGGTTATCAATGCTCTGCCCACACAGGTCTAAACTAGATCGCAGCTCTGAGCTCTCAAATGCTCACTCTTTGCTTTGGACTGCTCAGGCCTCGGGGAACATCCTCAAAACCACTCCTGTCTACCCTTTTCAAGCCACTAATGACTTCAGGTCTGATTACTTCTCGCTCACTTCTATCCCTGACCTCCACTGAGATTTACTGAGGGCGGGAAATCTTTTGCCTACAAGTGTTTTGCTACTTCTAAACACAGTGTACCTCTGATCCCGAGGGCTTTGAAAAGCACAGTAATAACCCAGAAACATGATGCTTGCAATGTTTTATTGCACTTACATAATGAAATTATACATAAAAACCAGGAGACCCACTAGATGTTATGTATTAACTAAGCATTATGGGCATTCAGGCCACGGCTCTGACGTCACCTGAAGCCAATGAGAAGTCTTCTCACTACCTGCTCCTTCCCACAATTCATAGCCAGGCTGCTTCCTGAGGACTGCTTCTTCCATAGAGGAGAAGAGAAAAGGGCTGCCATAATACATTTCTCGATCATTTTTATATCATCTAGGTTTCTGAAGTTGGCCTTTCTTCGGACATGAGATTCTGGTGGTTTTTAATTTTTGAATTGTTTTCGGGTTTTGTTTTAATTTTTTGGAGTCAAACCTGAACATCTTTAAAACATCATATTCTAGAACAATACTGAAGTACAAAAATTTGAAGAGCTAGAGGAAGGAATTGTGTGACGTTCTGGAAGTATAATATGCATAGTAATAGAAATGACTGTATTGTGCATGTTATGAAAATAGCTTGCTATATTTGCTTCTGCTAAATGAGTTAGTTATCGCCTGGACAACTTGTTTTTAGTGACAAAGTATATTATTGTTAGAATGTGAGGAGATCTATACAAAATGAAATAGAATTATTACACAACTGTATTAAAAATTAGTGAGTTTACACCGTGTAGACTTCTTATCATATGCTCAATATATAGCTCATCCCATTGCCTGCCAATATGTAAACAGTAACTGGAAGCCACTTTAAAACTGAAGTGTGAAGTGTGTGTGTGTGTGTGTGTGTGTATTTCATATGTTAGTATGAAATCTTTGACTATTTTAGAAAGTCCCAATTTTTCTGTTTTTTACCAAATTTTAATTTAAATTTTTTTGTAATTAAAAAAATACTACCTTATTTCTCTTCCTCCCTTTCCTGCCTCCAACCCCTTCCATCCTCCTTCACTTCTCTTAAATTCATATTCTCTTTTTCTTTAATTTTCAAATACACAAAGCAGCATACTGAGCCACTCAGGACTAGTTATATTCTTATGTTTTAGGGCTGACCACTTGGTATTGGATAACCAATTTAAAGGATCATGCTTGGGGAAGATATTTCCCTCCTCTCAGAAACTGTTAACTGCTTGTAGCTCTTTGTCTAGGGATGGGGACCCTATGAGATTTTCCCAACCCATGCTGGGATGTCAACTGGTATTGGAATTGACCAGATTTTGGGCAGTTATATTATTGAGAGTTCATGGGTATAACTTGTCATATCTAGAAGACAAATCTTATAGAAAACGTCCTGATTCTCTGGCTCTTACAATTTTCCCATCCCCCCTCTTGCAGTGTTCCTTGAACCCTTGGCTGCAGGAGTTGTTTGGTAAATGTATCCATTCCGGTTGGGCCCCACACTCAGGGGTTCTCTGCATTTTGACCAGTTGTGGTTTTATGTAATGGTATCCTTCTGCTTTAAGAAGAAACCTTTTGGTGCAGGCTGAGTGCTACACTCATCTGTGCATATACGGGCAGGTATTCAGGGTGCATTTAAGAATTACATTTGTTTAATGTAGTGCTAGTAGGAGGTTCTCCTCCAAGATCCATGACCTTATCAGCTACAAGAGGTTGGCTAGGTTTCAAATGCCAGGCATAATGTCCTCCCATTGAGTGGGCTGTGAGTTCAGTCAGACATCTGTTGGTTAGCACCAAGACATAGGCAACTGTTGCATCTTTAGGACTGTTTTCTTGTGCTGGCCATTTTGTGGTTCATAGTCATCCAAACTAAGCAGAACTTTTATCCCTTGGCATCCTACACATCCCCATTTGATATCATGACTGTTAGTCCTTAGCAAAGAGGCTTTCAGGGGTCAGACCCAGCTCCAATCTTTTTGAGCTCTATAGCTGAAGTTCATGGGGTCTTTGGCAATAGACACTTATGTTCAACACCTTGGAAGCAACCAAGGACAACAGCAATGGCCATTATAGTTTTGGGGTCTCTTGAACATCCGTGACCAGTAACCCAAAAGGTGATTTTTCTCATGTGTCAGCTACTTGAGTTTTTGTTAGACAGTCTATGTGTACTTGTGTAATTTTAAGTGAATATAAACGAAATAAATCCATGTTTCATTTTAAGTGCCCTTAGTGTTGTTATATATCTCTTCCCTTCTGTCTTAGGATTTTACTGCTATGAACAGACACCATGACCAAAGCAACTCTTATAAGGACAACATTTAATTGGGGCTGGCTTACAGGTTTAGAGGGTCAATCCATTATCAAGGCAGAAAGCATGGCAGCATCCAGGCAGGCCTGGTGCAGGCAGAGGTGAGAGTTCTACATCTTCACCTGAAGGCTGCTAGTGGAAACTTGACTTACAGGCAGTTAGGATAAGGGTCTTAAGCTCATCCCAACAAGGCCACACCTTTAAATATTGCCACCTCCTTGGCCAAGCATATTCAAACCGTGACCCCCTCCTTCCCGATTCTGTATTTCCCCATTCTTAACTAGAAGCCCCCAGCTTTCTTCCCATTCTTTTCTGCAGCTTCATCTTCACACCATAACATCTTTTGAGGTAATCCACACCCAGAGAAACAAATACCACATGTTCTTCCTCATTTGTGGTTCCTAGCTCCAAATCTTCAGACTAGAGTACATATCCTAGAGAATCCACAAAACCAGAAAAGCAAATATCAAATTTTTATGTTAGTTGTTAACATAAGTCTTAGTTTAATTTCATGTCAACAAACCTCAAATGTTATTAATATAAAAACATGGATGTGGGAAAGGTCTCATAGGGAGGGGGGCAGGGCTGAAAGGGGAATAACAAAGGGTGGGCAAAAGAGAGTACACAGAATATAAATGTATGAAACTGTCAAAATAAAATTAACTTTAAAAAGAAAGAAAAATTCTGTTTTTGAATATTGCTTTTTCATCATCTTTCTGTTGGCATTGGCGTTGACTGTGTTAGAGGACAGGGAGAGAAAGGCTTGCTGGGTGACCATGCTTCCCTCTTGTTTTTTTTTTTTTTTTTGTTTTAGCTTAATTTTTAGTTCACTCACTAGGTGACTGTGCCATTTTTACTAATGGCTGACTGAGGCTTTTTCAGGTAAGCAAGTCTAGGCCAGTGAGGTGTGGAGGAGAACGTGCTAGAAATATTCAGAAAGGTACCACACATGTAGCTGCCATTTTCGGGTCTTCACAAAGCCACTGCACCATTACTGATGGCATCTCTCCCAATATCTTTGGAAAAAAAGAACCCATGTTAACAGCAACTTCTGCGATTTCAGTTTATTTTCTCATATGTATAAACGTGATTGGAAATGCATTGGCGTGACCTGCCTATGTTCTTCACTGTTCAGAAGTTTCCTCATGTTGGGGGCTGGATAGATGGCTCAGTAGTTAAGAGTGCCAGCTGCTCTTTCTGGTTCACATCTCAGCACCACATGGCAATTTATAACTGTCTGCAACTCTAGTTCCAGGGCATGCAACACCCTTGCACAGACATACATGGAGGCAGAACAACAATGTAAATACAATGTAAGAAAATTTCCTCATGTGTAGATATGAGAAGAACATGTACTGTATGTTTTTCTGAGCCTGAATTATGTCAATTAATAGAGTATTTCCACATTCTGTCTCTTTTTCCTGAAAATGTGATAATTTCACTTTTCTTTATGACTGGATATAATTCTGTTGCGTAATATCATTACCTAGTCATCAGTTGATGGACAACTAAGGTGTTTCATCTCCTTCCCATGGTGCTCAGGGCACCAATGAATACAGGTAGGTGAGAATCACTGTAGTAAGATTCAGTATCCCTTGGGTATATGTCCAGGAGTGGTATGATTGCATCTTGTGATAGTGGGTTCTGTTTTTAGATTCTTTCAATCTCTTCACGCTGATCTTCCACATTGGGTGCACCAGGTTACTCTCCCATCAGCAGCAGGTTAAGTGTTTCACTCTCCCCACACACTCCCCAGCCTTCACTCTCATCTGTTTTTTTGATGACAGCCATTCTAATTGAAATGACCTCAAATTAGTTTGAAGCTGAATTTCTCTAATGCCTTAAGATGCTGAACATACTGCAAAATGTTTAGTGGCTGTCTTAGTTGGGGTTCTCATTGCTGTGAAGAGTGAAATGGTATCATGGCCAAGGCAACTCTTACAAAGAAGAATATTTACTTGGGCCTGGGTTATAGATTCTGAGACTCAGTTCTTTATCAAGGCAGAAGCATGGCAGCTTCCAGGCAGGCATGACACAGGAAAAACTGAGAGTTCTGCATTTTAAAACAAGGGAAGCCAGGAGCAGACTGTCTTCCAGGTGGTTAGGAGGAGGGTCTTAAGGTTCACACCCATTGTGACACACTTTCTCCAATAGGGCCACACCCACTCCAACAAGGCCACACTTCCTAATAGTGCCATTCCCTGGGCCAAGCATATTCAAACCACATAGTGGTCATTTGTATTTGTTCTTTTGAAAACTCTCTATTTGGTCTCTGTCCTTTGATTGGGTTGCTTGTTTCTTGTTGTTTAGTTTTTAGAGTTCTTTGAATATTCTATAGTTTAGGTCCTTGTCAGGTGTATAGCTGAAAATGATTTCTATTTTAAAAATCTGTATAATATTGGAGTTTTGAAACGACAAACAGGAGATTATTAGATCTTGGTTTGGAAGTACTGCACATCCAAGTTGTTTGCAGTGCTACCCAATCACCGCCACTCAAATGATGCCAGTGGTGGTGGTATATTCATCCAAACTGAAGGAACAGAGTAACCTATGGGCATCTGGCAGGATAAGTTGGGTGGAGAGACTCTTTGTGGACCAAATTTAGCCATTTGTGTTTCTGTTGGTTTATATTGCTTTTTGCTCCTTGTTACTAAGTTCTTGGTCAGGCCAGATCCCTCTAGCCTATGACAGTTCCCATTTTTCTGGTGCCCTACAATTCATGAAGGGGTCTACGGTGCTGTGCAAAGCAAATCCTTTCTTCTCTCTATTTAGTGCCATGCCAGTGGAGATTTATTGTTTGTTGACTGACTGACTCATGAACTGTCAAGGCAGAAAAAGAGGGACGTTAGAGTGGGCGTGGACTGGGTCTCTTTGTTCTTGGTGCTCATAGGTAAATAGCTTTGCTCAGGTTGGGGACCTCATTGAATCTCTCCGGTAAGATGGCAACGAAGTGTATTCTCTCCTGAAGTGCTGGCCAGTGATCCATTGTTCCCTTGAAATGGCTTCCATTGTTCTTGCTTCACCCTGCTTTCTTTTGGTAATCATCACAGCGCATCCCGCCAGAAGGGGGTGCTGTGGAGTTAGCCAGCCAGCCTTCATGTCTGGCTTGTTGAGTGCACCTGTCTACTCTATTGTCTTCCTGTCCCCCTTTCCTGGAAGGCAAGGAGGAGAGTACGCCCAAGCATTCTGCGCACGTCTTGAGAGAGTAAGTCCCAGACTACCATTCACTTCTCTCTCTCTGAGTCAGATAGTCAGTGTCCCAGAAGGGCCAGACAGTGGCTGGATGCTGCCATTATGTCTAGAGATGTCAAAAGGTTCACCAGCAACCCAGTTGTCCCCTGGTTTCTCTGCTTAGACCTCCACCTCCTTTTTTCAGGCCCTGTGACAAGACTGACATCAGACCTGCATATCTACGAGGTCTCTGAACATCCAGAACCTAACTCAAGACAGATTTGTTGAGGAAATGAATAGAAAAAGTGAGCAAAAAGAACATTACCAAAATTTGTCCTTTTTTTTTTTTTTTTTTTTTTTTTTTTTTTTTTTTTTTTTTTTTTTCCTAATCTTTCCTATAACAAACAGGGAATCCCTGGGAGAATGGGATACTTCCACTAAGAAAATCAGCTTTACCATAAGATATGATTACTAATTATATCTCACTTCCTGGACTGGATTATTGTAAAATCTTCCTCACCAAGTGGAGAAAGAAAAATAAAAGGGTTGGGGAAAAAAAGGATGTCTTATGTCACCCACTTGGCCTTCTGTACAAATTCCAAACCAACTGGGCAAGGCAGTGGGTGGAAGCTACTAGAATATGGGTATTAAATGTCCCCAAAGACCCATGTGTTGAAGTCCTTGTCTCCTGCAAAGTGCTCTTTGGAAGTAGTAGCCTTCTGAGGTTCTTAAGATATTGGAAGCATGTCCTACCTAGTGGATTTAGGAATGCCCAAACCCTAGATCTTTCCTTTGCATCCTTGCCAGAAGGTTTCTACTCTTGACATTGAATATCCAACAAGAGGCCTAAAAGCAATGGCTCTACCTGATTATGGATCTGAGTCCTAAAACCATAAGTCACCAGAAACCCTTTCTAGGAGTTAAGTTTTGTCGGTAGTTTGCTATCGTGACAGAGAGCTGGCTAGTGCAGCTGGCTACAGTTCAGGAAAACCCTTATGCAGTGCATCCCATCATAGGAAGGACTTCAGCTTATTTATCCTATTAAGGAGCAGGAAGGGAACATTCATCTCCATCGTGACAATTCACTATGTATGGCTGTTAGTCTTAGGTGTTGGAGCCCCTCAGTTTCCCAGACAACATGTAATGATGGGTCCAGTTCATTTCCCTTCATATAAGCGAGTGTCTTTTGGGGGAGAAATTTGAAAGCAGACCAGGGCTTCTCTAACTTCCGAATGGGCTCTGTTCCTTGTGTGCCCCTAGCCCAGACCACTGTGCCATGGGTGGCCGTTAATATGTTATTTCCCTTCCCTGTATCACAATATAAAGGGCTTTAGCGGCGACCTTTCTATCAAAACATCCTTTGTTTAGAATGAAAAGCCATTCACGGGGAGAGCCTTATCTAGGGGGTTTACGCAGAGGATCAAATCCAAAGAGTGAGATTCGTTTACTTTGTATTAAATGAGCTTGGTTAAGGAGTCTCGATTTTGGCAGAAAGGAACATTAATCACAGCTGCAGAACAGATCTCTCTTTTCACAGCTCCTGGTTTACTTTCAGTAAAGTTACACAGGGAGCCTTTTGTTCCCCCCAGAGTAGCACTGTATTTAAATACAGTAAATATAGCAAAATTGCCTTCTTAAAATGACACAAGAGTCCCTCCAGCGCAGGGCGCCCATAATGGCCTCAGTGTTGCGGGACCGACTTCACGGCTTTGGAAAGCCCCTCAATTGGTTTGGACAGATGGGCTTTATCCTGTGGAAATCAATGAGTTTTTGTGAGTTTGACTTAATTTTTATGCAGCTAGCACTTTGAGATGAAATTAAAATATGTATGAAAACCATATTAAAGTTTCCCTTGGGTCCAGAGCTGTTTGTACATTTACAAGGTGTTAAAGAGATGATTTAAAAACTAACTCTGTAAGGGATCAATGCAAGCAAACCATGATTTATGGTCTTCCATGACATTTTTGACACTTTGGGCTTAATGTCTTGTGTGTGTTGAACCACTAATTATCTTTTAATTCATAAAGGCTTCGTGGTATTTTATAAGTGTAACATAATATACAGGACCGTATCATATAGGAAAGCTCAGAGAACAACATGGTTTACATGCTTGGTTGAGTGGGAAACATGTGTAAGCAAATTTGGGTCGAACGAACCTCGCTGAAAAGGCTTCTTCATAATGTTGTAAAGCTGGCACATGGCCTCTACCTGCCCGACTCTAGAGACGTCAGAGGTTTTCTTTCTTAAGGGTGATTGTGGGATTAAGACCATCAAAGATCACAAGTTACTATAGCAGGAACCAAGTTATGCAGTCATACAGTACCTGTGACAGAGTAGGTGCCCAGTGAAGATTGGAGAAGTGAATACATAATGTGTAATTATGTACTCATACATAATTACAAATTATACAATATGTATATAATATGTAATAATATGTAGTATGTTTGATTCAACTTATTTTTCCTGGAATCAAATGTCTTTCAAATTGGATTATTCAACAATGAACTACAAAAGTAACTCACAGGTATCCTAACAAAACAAAGAGTAGTATTATTATGGAATCAACAGGGATGCCCAGCCTATCAGGAGGGCATCAAGATCTGCCTCAGAAATGGGGACCAGTAAAATCTCAGATGAGACCCAAAACCAGGGAGAACATATAGTGTTCCCATTGTATAGTTGTAAGAACGACAAGGCCCCAAGACATGAGAGCTGGTATGTAACCTGATTTCACCCCATATAGTTCAGGGTGAAATCAGCATTAGGCCATGTCTTAGTCAGGGTTTCTTTTCCTGCACAAAACATTATGACCAAGAAGCAAGGTGGGGAGGAAAGGGTTTATCCTGCTTACACTTCCATATCGCTGTTCATCACCAAAGGAAGTCAGGACTGGAACCCAAGCAGGTCAGGAAGCAGGAGCTGATGCAGAGGCTATGGAGGGATGCTCCTTACTGGCTTGCTTCCCTTGGCTCGCTCAGCCTGTGTTCTTATAAAACCCAGGTCTACCAGCCAGGGATGGCACTACCCACAATGGGCTGCCCCCTTCCCCCTTGATCACTAGTTGAGAAAATGCCTTACAGCTGGATCTCATAGAGGCAGTTCCTCAACTGAATCTCATTTTGGGACCTGACTACTGAGACCACTGAAAGAAATTCCTGACCTTGTACCAGTCCTGTAAGGATGACCTACTTGTGGGTGATGCTGCTTTTGGCATTATCCCTGATCAGTGGTCCCTGCCTTTGGAGTGACAGATAAGGAAACCTGGACTACAGGGCTTCTAAGGAGTTTGCTAACTCATCTTTTAAGGTATAGGAGCAACCACCCAGGATAAGGACCAGTAAGGAAGAAAGTGGCATCTTCTTGATACATTGTATTGTCATTGGCCATTCCCACAAGATTTACTTGCGCCCTCTGGGAAAGGGTGGGTTTAGCTTGTCTAAGTTACTCCTCCACAGACACCATGACTTCTGAGTTGGAAAGCACAGTGGGTCATTTGTACCATATTACTATTGACTTGTGGGGGCAGTTAACACTGAATTCATAAATTTCATGGATTATCTTATTCGATAGCTGAAGAGCCTTCAAAGACAAAGATTAATATCAAATCTGTAATATGGGATAACATAGCCATGGGGGTCAAGTGCCTGCGATTGGTTAAAAAGTGAGAGGTTGAGGTAAGAAGACTTACCATTAGTCCTTATCCTTACTAACCAATTGCCCGGCCTTTGACTCTATGTTTGAGCTCAGCCTCTGGACCCTGAGGTAAGAGCAGCAGGAGGGGCCAGGGCTCTCACAGGTAGACTGGAGAAGTCAAGCACGTGCCTGGGCTGTCACAGCACAGGGTACCCTTTCTGTCTTGTAAAGCATAGAGCGATGCAGACAGAAAGGGAACGTGTCCCAGGCTGGGATCTAATTCCTGGGGGAGACAGATTTATTGAGCAATGCATCTAGAAGTGTCTGGATGACAATCTCACAGACTCAACTGATCGTCCTGTTAAACCGAGTCACTTCGAACATAAACCTGTCTCTGCTTAGGCTATAAAGTATGGGTCAGAACAACCTCCATACATCTGAAAGGTTCCCTAACTCGAAGTAAAGACACATTGTAACCCAGCTAAGAGTAGATTAAACCCTGGTAACCAAGCAACCGAGCTGTAGCCTATCACAGCAGCTGAATTTCAGCCAATCAGACTGGCAGCTGCTAATCAACAATGTCCAAGTCTTTGCTGTGGGTCATTTCCTCTTCCCTGGCTGTAAATCTGATCTGTGCATGGGTGGGGTGAGCGTTTGGAACTAACTTTTGTCTGGAATACTCACAGTCTTCTCTTACTCCAATAAATTTTGTGAAGTAACTCCCAACTAAGATTTTTTTTTCTAATAATGCCATCTATCTTTCTCATGAAAAAAAAAATATGATGGGATTATCACCACTTTTTGATGGCACTACCAGCTACCAGGCTTTTCTAAGACCCTTCCTTGACTTCCCCTAACATATGGCTTTTGTGGCCTGCTTGCATGGCGGATTCCCTTTAGGCATTGTAGTTCCACTAAAGACGGAGGAGGAGGAGAGAGAGGGAGGGAGAGGAACGGGAGGAGGAAGAAAAAGAGGAGAAGAGAAAGAGGAAAAGTAGGCAGCACGTACCTCTATGACATGCAAGGGGGAAAATACCAGGCTCTTCAAAATGATTGCACTATTTCCTGCCCTGTTCTTAGTGCAGGCATTCTGTCGCCAGGCAGTTTTAGCACGATGCCTTGAATGTAAACTGCAGGTCTGTAAATAAAAGGACCGCAGTGAGCAAGGGTACCACCAACCACGAAGATGGAGTGGAGTTGAACAAAACAGGGAGTTCATCGATGGCAGGAGGAGCACAGGGGCGAGGGGAGGTGGAGCAGTAGAACCCTAGGTTAGAGTGGGAAGAGTTCAGTGGGACAGGAGTGTGGGAATGTTTACAGGGTGAAATTTCAGACAGCTTTGCCTTGAATACCCGCTTGCCAGTGTTACCTTTATTCTATAACCAACAAGAGTGTGTTGGTGATTTATGTCTTTTCTTTGACCTTTGATGAGTTAAGGTTTCTGTACAACAATTTTAACTTTTAAAAACACAACTTGCTGAGTGTTTATATATACATAAGACCTCCAAACCATCCCCTCAATCTAGATAGTAAATTTCCACTCCCAGCTTTGTATGATGGTTTTTCTAATCCATCCTTCCCTCCACACCCACTTTATAAAATTCTTGAGATCAACCCATACATACTACAACAAATATGAAAATTTTTAAATGAGAAAGATTTTGTCCAACTTGCCAGTTCCAATTGTAACAAACTTGCTGTAACCTTCATGGACACGAGTTTGTGTGGACAGACTCCTAATCTCTCTTCAGTGAATGCCTGGGATTATAATGGCTATATCATAGATGAGCTTCCCTTCCCAAAATATGACCACATGGACTTCTAAAGTGCCACCACTGACCAGAGTTCTGTCTACAGGACATACGTGGTGGGTGGGGTGACATTTGATTGACTGTTTTTATGTCTTTCTTATTGAAGCATCTGAAACTTTTTTGGGGGCGGAGTGCAGTGGCT
This sequence comes from Micromys minutus, assembly GCF_963924665.1. Classification (NCBI taxonomy): domain Eukaryota; kingdom Metazoa; phylum Chordata; class Mammalia; order Rodentia; family Muridae; genus Micromys; species Micromys minutus. The sequence continues at coordinate 14,258,172 of NC_137959.1, forward strand.
CATGCTTTCAGTCCCAGCACTCAGGAGCCAGAGGCATGAGGATCTTTGTGATGACAGCCTGGTTTATGGGATGAGTTCCAGGAGAACTAGGAACAAATAGTGAGACTGTCTTACAAGTAACTGAAGAATCACATAAAAGAAGCCCAGCTATCTTTAAAAAGTCAGATCAGATTTTTGATCTTCTTACTTTTCAGTTTCATATACTCATCATAACTTCTGAACATGAATCTTTAGAGTGAAATATGGGTTACAAGGCCCTTCCCTGTTGCAGCTGTCTTTGTGTTCTCTTAAAAGTATCCCCTGAAATGCATTTTAATTTTATGGACTGTCAGCTTTTTCTGATTTCCTCTCTTTGTGTTTCTTAGAAATGTGTGTGTATGGATCAAAGTCTCAAAGAGTTTTCCCTAAGAACTCTCTAGCTTTATATTTTATATTTCCTTTCCATTTGTGTTAATTTTAATAAATTATGTGGAGTAAAGGTTAATGTTCTTTTTCATTCACTTAAAATTTTATCGATTTAACATTATCTATTCCAAAGACCATCTTTGTTCCTTAAAATGGCCTTAAAACTTCTGAAGAGAAACTTGGTTTTGTGCATGTGTGTTCATGCATTTCTTAAATCTCTAGTCTTTTTCATTAATCCCCGTGCTCATATATTTGTCAGCAACAAACCTCTTATGATAGTAAATCTCATCAGAAAAAGTAACTCATCCATATCATCTTTCCTTTCTAACTTAAAATTAATTTTTTATTTTGTTTGTTTTTATCGCTACAAGGGGATTTAAAGTTTTTTATTTATTCTTCTCTCATACAATACTTCCCAAAGCAAAGACAGCCTCCTTTTCTTCTACTCCCCCAAGTTCCCACCTCTCACGCCTACTCTTCCTATATCGACTGCTCCTCCATTTCCCTTGAGAAAAGAGCAGGCCTTCCAGTGATACCACTGAAACATGGCATGGCAAGAGACAGTTGGACTGGGCATAACCCTTCATGTCAAGACTGCGTGAAAAAACACAGTAGAAGAAAAGCCTCAAAAGCAGGCAAATGTCAGAGTCATTTAATAACCCACAAACACCCCAAGCTAAACAACCACAGCATGTATGCCAAGGACCTAGTACAGACCAATGCAGGCTCCGTGGTTGCTGCTTCCGTCTTTCTGAGCCTCTGTGAGCCCTGTACAGTTGATTATGTGAGTTGTGCTCCCCTAATGCCCTTGACCCCTAAGAGGATTCATCTCTTAAAGCATACAACATATTGGGTTTGATTATGGTGTTTTCATGCAAAACATGTCATTACATTTTGTTTTGGCTTCTGGTTTTTACACACATTTTAGAATTGAATTACCATATTTCTTTTTTTTTTATTATACTAAGATTCTAATTAGAGTGATTTTGAATTTATAGATCAACACAGCAAGAATTGTCACTTTCCCGATACCGAGTTTTCTGATCTATGAATATAAGGTATCTTCTTGTTAAGTCAGTTACAAGGTATATTAATATCCCTGGGATATTGACAGTCAGTAGGGACCTTAGAAACTGTCTGTTGGACTTACACCTTACTATGGTAAATGAAAAGAAGTAGACAGTGGTGTGGCTTCTGAAAAAGTCTTATCAGAAACCAACTAAGATGATACCGCCCTGGTCCAGGTACTGTGTCTTGCTGAAGTACCACCATCACACACATCTGATGGTAGCAAGCACCTCTAAGAAAACTGTGCTTCAGGCAGAAATGTGGTGGCATGTGTGAATGTCATCTTGGAGCTATTAGGGGTTGGCAGTGTGCAGAGGAGGGGTTCATGAGTGAAAGCCGAGGAGGTTAAGAATTATAAGTGCCGCTCATTTCTAAACCAGCTCCTACAGAATTGAAACTCAGGGACCCACCGATCATTTCTAAAATGCCTCTTCTGCCAAGAAGCCTTCTAGGCAAAAGGTGGTCCCACCCCTTAGTGAATACTGATGAGACAACTTGTACGGAGTGTTTCTGTGTTTAATCAAGTGACCCCAGGAACAGGGAAGCCAGACAGGTCACCCTTGAGTGACCCAAAAAATTCCACCAGAGAACTCCTACAGCTGATAAACAAGTTCAGCAAAGTGGCTGGATACAAAATTAACTCAAACAAATCAGTAGCCTTCCTGTACTCAAAGGACAAACATGTGGAGAAAGAAATTAGGGAAAACGTACCCTTCACAATCGTTACAAAAACTATGAAATACCTTGGTGTGACTCTAACTAAGCAAGTGAAGGACCTGTATGACAAGAACTTCAAACCTCTAAAGAAAGAAACTGAGGAGGATCTCAGAAAATGGAAAGATCTCCCATGCTCATGGATTGGAAAAATCAACATCTTAAAAATGGCCATCCTACTAAAAGCAATCTACAGATTCAATGCAATCCCCATCAAAATTCCAACCCAGTTCTTCATGGAATTGGAAAGATCAATGTGCAATTTCATATGGAATAACAAAAGACCTAGAATAGCGAAATCCATCCTCAACAACAAAAAAACATCTGCGGGAATCACTATCCCTGACCTCAAGCTATATTACAAGGCAATTGTGCTGAAAACTGCATGGTACTGGTACAGAAATAGGCATGTGGATCAATGGAATAGAATAGAAGATCCAGAAATGAGCCCTCATGTATATGGTCACCTGATTTTTGACAAAGGAGCAGTAAACATTCAATGGAAAAAGGACAGCCTATTCAACAAATGGTGCTGGTCCAACTGGCACTCAGCATGCAAAGGAATGAAAATAGACCCGTTCTTATCTCCTTGTACAAAGCTCAAGTGTAAGTGGATCAAAGATCTCCACATTAAACCAGATACACTGAAACTATTAGATGAGAAAGTAGGGAAAACCTTAGAACATATAGGTACAGGAGAAAATTTCCTGAACAAAACATCAATGGCTCAAGCTCTAAGGTCAAAGATTAACAAATGGGACTTAATGAGATTGCAAAGTTTCTGTAAGGCTAAAGACATCGTCAAGAAAACAAAACGGCAACCAACAGAATGGGAAAAGATCTTTACCAACACCACATCAGATAGAGGCCTAATATCCAAGGTGTACAAGGAACTCAAAAAGCTAGACACCAGAGAATCAAATAACCCTATTAAAAATAGGGTACAGAGCTAAACAAAACGTTTTCAGTTGAGGAACACCGAATGGCCGAGAAACACCTGAGGAAGTGCTCGACATCCTTAGCCATCAGGGAAATGCAAATCAAAACAATTCTGAGATTCCACCTCACACCAGTCAGATTGGCCAAGATCCAAAACTCAGATGACAGCAGATGCTGGCGAGGCTGTGGAGAAAGAGGAACACTTCTCCACTGTTGGTGGGGTTGCAAGCTAATACAACCACTGTGGAAATCTGTCTGGCGATACCTCAGAAAATTGGATATAGTACTACCTGAAGACCCAGCTATTCCACTTCTGGGCATATACCCCAGAGACACTTTAATACACAACAAAGATATAGGCACCACAATGTTCATAGCGGCTCTATTTATAATAGCCAGAAGCTGGAAGGAACCCAGATGTCCTTCAGAAGATGAATGGATACAAAAATTGTGGTACATATACACAATGGAATACTACTCAGCCACCAGAAACAATGACTTAACCAAATTCTTAAGAAAATGGCTGCATCTAGAGAATATCATCCTGAGTGAGATAACCCAGTCACAAAAGAACAGACATAATATGCAGTCACTGAAAGTGGGATGCTAACCCCAGAGGCTTGCACTCCCCCAGAAACAACTCACAGACTGTATAAAGTCCAAGAAATAAAGAAAACAAAAAAATATACATATATTTACAAAACAAGAAGACTTTGACTATTTTCATGTTGCGTTTTGTTTTGCATGTACTTTATGCTTATTGTAACTATTAGGTTTTCAATGCATACTGTCAAGCCCTTGAAAAATATCAAGTACTGACTAAAAAAATATATTCACATGGTTTTATGTAAAAATTATTTCAATGTCTGAAAAAACAATACTGACAAAAATGTATAATTTTAAGCAAAAAATTTTTAAAATCTGTACATTTATCTTTGTTTTGTAAAATAAAGTCGTTTAAAAAAATTTAAAAAAAAAGGAAACTGATACCCCAATTGATGTAGAAGACCCAATATTCTAAGGCTATATGCATATATTAATACAGATATTAATATTCATATTCTTAAGTAATAAAATATAACATTATATTTATGTGGATTTTATATGCACAAATATCTACTTCTTTTCTACTTTAAAGTATATACTATATATACATATATATATATACATATACCTAAAGTATATATCTATTATGCTACTATAAAATCCTTGGATCAGTATATATATTATATATGTATATATATTACCATATTAATACACATAATGATATACATTTTAAGACATTTATATGCTTATGCCATGTTAGGTCATAAGATGGAGCCTAGGCTGCTCATGTTTCTAAAGGAAGATAAAGATGAGAAGCCTATCCTCAGTTAGGGAAAGTGAATGGTCACACACTTAGCATCTAATATATCAGGGTCTGTGCTAACTAATCTCATGATTGTGCAAGAAATCTTTTTGACCTTGAAGAACAAGCTTTTAAGTGGGTAGTAGGTAGACATTAGCCTTCCTTAATAACAGGCTCAGATAAATAAAGTTGCTCCCCTGAGGTTCTGGTTAGCACCAGATCTTTGGACGCCAAATCTATGCAATGTTCTCTTTGCCTTGCCAGAGGGGATTCTCAGTGTTCATAGCCTGCAACATTACCACAGTCTCCCATCTCATATGGAAAATCCCAGCGAGAGATCTTCTTTTGCCCAATATCACACCTCGAGAAAATTTTATTTTATTCACCCACATGGAAAGGATGCAAATGAGCAGCATACCTGAATTTATAGTTCAACACTTCCTAGTTAAAGCAAGCCATTAAACTGTGTACTCACATTTATGAGGCTGCGATTTGAATTTTTATGTATCCCGGTTAAATGGAGAGCATTTTCCTAATTTGGTGGGCTCTATGGCAACCATCATCAAGATCCCTCCCAGGAAGCCAATATCTGAGAGAAGACCCCTGAACCTTCATTACTAATAGATTTGGGTGGACTTCTGTTTAGTTTTGTGCCTCTGGCACAGATGCAGAAAGCTGTCCTCCTTTCTGTGCACAGCCGGTTGGGGAGGAGCAGGACAGCTGATGTGTAACACAGGCACAACTGGGTTGCAAATGATTTTCATCCCTGTCTGTGACAGTAAGAATAACCCCAGTCTTACATGTTATTGCCAATGGAACTACATGTAGATTCTTGAAAAAAAGATGCAAACCAAAGTCAAACCACCTTAGAAACAGCCAGTGACTAAATGTTAGAAACAGTGAGAGACTAGGTTAAAGCCTCTTTGGCTAAATTATGCCCCAAGAATTTATTATGCTCTTTCCTTCTCTGGGAGTTGGCACTACACCCCAAATATCACCTAAATTATGAATATTTGTGTGTATAAGCTTGTTGAACTTCTTATTTCTCTTAGATGTTTTGGGGGCTGCATTTAAGAAATGAACATTTTCCTATCTTTATTTTACGCAGAAAAAACTGTTGTATTTTTGTTCATATCTCTGTAAGGAGGAGAAGAGTTTAAGGTAGAGGAGATCCTGTCCCAGTTTCCCAATTTGATAAGGAAGAGGCCATCCCAGGCTTTCCCAGCATGCCACAGAAGTGGCAGCAGAATCCAGTCTCTTGGCCCTTTTATTATACTGTCTGTTATAATAACCAGCTCTGGACTAGGACATGTGTGTGTGTGTGTGTGTGTGTGTGTGTGTGTGTGTGTGTGTGTGTGTGTGTATGAGAGAGAGTAGGAGGGAAGGACAGAGACAGAGAGACAGAGAGACAGAGAAGCTCCAGCCAACCTCATGCCTCAAAGTGATTGCCTTTGCTTCTCAATCAAAGAAGGTCATCTCTGAAGCTTGTTTCAATTTTGGTCACTGAAGTCACTAGTCCAGCCACCATGCTGTTGCTAAATTTCACTATTGAAAAAGATAATGAAACCAAGGTATGTGAGGTTAGAGATGGATTAGGGGAATGGGCATTTCTTTAAGACTCCAATAGCTTCTCCCTACTTTAGCCTGTGCCAAGGTGTTCCTGAAGTCAATGTAGAGTTTGCTCACTGTCTTATCCATTCTCCACACTATGCCTTTTATATCACTAGACTGGTGTCACAATGAAGCCCAGTCTCCCGCAATCCATCAGGAGACTCCAGCTGAGGCCCACTGTGCAACTAAGGAAACCATCTCAGGTTGCAGTCAGGAATGAAGATGAAGATACCCAGGACATTATGAGCATTCGCTGGACAGGAAATCTGGGTTAATTTTAAGAGCTGTTTCTGTTATTTGCCATCGAGAGATGTAAAATTTATTTAATGCTGGTCTCTGTGAGAATTTTGGTGCTTTGATCATTTGCTCTAGATTCAGCAAAAACATTTTGAGGAAACTGAAACACTGGCTAGGATGGAACTTGAAAGAAGGTGATAGGAAAGGTAGGTATGTTTAGGTAATTAAAGTCCAACACAACAGTCTACCGGGGAGGCCAGACTCTGGCTGTACACGGCACTCCATTGTCCCAGCTCCTCACGGGGCACACATTGCACTGCACTACAGAATCCTCATGCCTTCCTGTCCGACCCTGGCATATTACCAAGGTCCTGTTCTTTCAGTTTCTTGTAATTTTCTCCCTTTCTCCTGCCTCTGGACCTTTTTGCTAAATGATCTTCGTAACCTGTTCTTTTTCTGCACATTCTCTGAGCAGTTCCGTTTCTCTTCACCCATTAGCTTCTTGGATCTCGTCAATGCCTCATTGTTTCTCGGGGAAATCTTATTTATAACACCCCCTTCCTACTCCGCCTTAAATCCCCTCTTGGTACTGACCGTTCACACCACCTTCTACTCTAATGCAAAACACTTATCACGTGTGTACTTTGTCATGTGATTATTTGATGAATATATCTTTCCTTCTTACGAAGTGACCTGCTGAGACCACACTCTTGGGATGTCTGGTTTAAAACTTCATTGCTTTGGCCTACCACAGTGCTACCACAGAACCTGGAACACAACACAACACACACACACATACACACACACACACATACACACACACACTCAACAGATACCTGTTGAATGAAGTTGTGTATTGCCCCAGGAGACTGTCATTATGACAGGGATTCTACAAGAATCAGCCGGTGAATCTTATCATAAAACCATAGCTAGAAAGTCATAAAAGCTGCCTCCAAACCACCAGCTCTCATAACCCAGTTCTGATTTCCCCACAAGCCCAGATCCACTGCTGCTCAGCCTCACATTTCCCCCAGTGACTTGAAGTCAGAGCATGCTTTGTGTTTTAATTTCCTCTTTTGAAAACCAGCACTGCAACAAAGTAGCCAGGGCCAGCGCAGACTCTCCTGCCTGTCCTTGGAAGCCTGGCTAACAGACACAGGGAGATTATTAACACAATAAACCATAATTCTGCAAATTTGTACTCAGGGACTTTTTATTGCCTGGTTGGGGACTATTTAATCTATGGCTTGACTCCTTGGTTACTGCATTACTTGGTTACTAAGTAACCAGGTAATTGACACATGAACCAGAAGGTTTACAAAGATGCTGTGTCCAATATTATATTTTATGAACTTAGTAAAAACTCCAGCTACATATTTAGAATTTTAATGAAGTTTATGGCATTTTAATAACTACATTCCATATCATAACCAATTTCCTAACAGCTTTGGGTTTCCTTGTAATACAGGCTCTGAGAACGCTTTTTTGGAATTTTTGCCTTTATTGATAATTTTTAAAAGCTCCCCAGCACCCCATAAATGACTCTAAAATTAAAATACCTGAGAAGGCTTACATGAAGCATATGTCTATCCAGGTCTCATTCCCTTGCTAAATTTTTATCTGTGATATAGTGAAAGAGGTTTTAAACTCCACATCCAGAGATCTGTGCTGTGCGCACCCTGGCTCCACCTCTACCATGTGACCTAGTAATCTCCCAGCCTCTGTTTTCTGACCAGGAAGTGGTAATCATTTTTTAATTTGTAGGGCAGAGTTATGAATTAAATTAAATGCTATATGAAGGTGTTTCATACCTTATAAAATACCACATCGATTAGTATTACTATTAGTAGACACCTTCTGCTGTTCTTACTGGTACATTTGCACGTTTTTGTCTTTGATTCTGCTTGTACTATAGTTCCACTAACAGCCTTATAACCACGTTACTGTAAATTGCAATAAGATTCTGTTTAAGCCTTCTAAACTTTAGCCCAGAGCTATGTAGGAATGGAAGTGCCCATTTTAGTTTCCTTTGGCTTTACCTAGCCTGGGTTTTTCAGCTTCACCACTTACGGACCCAGCAAAGGCTCATGATTTGGGCTTCACCGTGCATAGACCCAGTCTGGTTTATGCCTTCTTATCACCTTGCCTGCTGAGCATCCTCAGACCAGCCAGACAGGACATGTTTCATTCTACTGGGATAGGCAGAGAAGTGGCAGGCAGCCATTGTTAAAGTATCATGGTACCTTTGCTGAGACAGATTCTCTTTGGCAGACACTGTCCTGAGTTTAGGTTCTTAGAGTCACAGTTATTCCTTGATATTTCCAGGAGACACACAGATACTGTTATGGGGAGCAAAGGAAGCCCTCACGGAATGTATAAGGAGTAGATGAAGCCCTGAGTGGATGTTTATTTCTGACAAGAACCCTAATGCCTCAGACCCATGCAAAATAAGCCTTTCTTCCTCTGGTAACTGTGCAAATGTTGAGTACAGGAGCCGTGGGCAGAAGCTTCTCCCTCCTGGGGTGTTTACAGCCTGTGACTGTCCCCTGCAGAGACCTCCCACAAAGACTTGCTAACCCCTCCTCCTGGGCTGGACATAATAAAGACCCCCAAGGTTATGAATAGGTTGTTTAGTAGGTGACCCTTCTTCAGAGCTCACCCTGTCTCAGTCTTGCTCTGTGCAGGGCTTGGATGGTGTCTTGCAGGGTGCGCACTTGGCAGAGATGCCGCCTCATGTTGGACTTAGAAGTCGAACAGAGAACAAGCAGACACTTGTCCTCTATATGGCGCATGCTCACTCCTCGTTTATTTCATTTTACCCTCTTCTAATCCTAAAAGACAGAATTCTGATCTCCACAAGAAAATGGAGGCTCAGATACATTAGAGGGCCAGAGTGAGGTCGTGCAGCCTGGGGTGCGCAGATCCCGGGCTCTGCAGTTCTTCCTACGGCATAATGATGTCAGTCACCTGTCCTGTTAATATTAGTTCAGAATCCTCTCTTCCAGACCAAGCCCTCCTCACAGCCACACTATTGGAGTCCTATTGACAATAGGCCTAAAGAAGTAGAATGTTAGATGCTCCCAAATGAATTGCCACTATCTCTCCAACCCTGGCTGTTATTTAGTTTGTGGCATGCCCCAGCTGTCAGTTCTACTCTCAGAGGACAAAGAAGTTGCAGAAAATAAGGCATTTTTCCCCACTTCCAATCCTGCCATCCTAAGGACCTTCCCTAAGCAATGATGCTGTAGTCGGGTCCTGCCGACATCTCCTGCACCAAGTATTTCAATCGTTTCCGTAACTTGAGAATAAAACCGTCCTCTTCACGGAAGTTCCACAAAGAGAAAAGCCAAGTAGAGACAGGTTCTTTGACACATGCTCCTCAATGCTAATAGCGATGACATTGCTGGGGGCACACGGAGTCAGAGCAGTCTGACTCAGACACTTGGATACTTAAAAACGGATTTAAAAATTACTGCTGTGCCATGCGTGGGAAGAATGGATGCCCTTTAAGGGAGCTTTTGTGCCAAGCATCATCTCATTTGCTTTCCACTTTCTCCTTGAATGACTACATGTTATTAATACCTTTACAAAACGTACCGAATTACAGGAATGAAAGGCCGAGGGGAGAGAATGAGGTGCCCTCCATTCATCCTGGCACGTTGTGAAGTGTAATGCCCATTCCTGTGTGTTCAGCCTCTCCCAGAGAAATGCAAGGGCTCCAGGATCCCAGTTACATAGCTTCCTTGGGGCTGGGAGAGAGCTGAGGCAGCCCAGGGCCCAGCCCCAGTGAAGGGTGTGGTACCCTGAAATGACCCAGCTTTCAGGAGCCATCTCTCAGGAAGTTGGGGGTCATCAGGGAGCTAAACAGAGGAATTCAGAAATGGAGTGGTTCTACAATTTCCAAGATCCTTCGCCATAGTCATTTCAGAGTATTCATTGAGAAGAGAACTGTAGTTCATGTAAATTATCATTAAATCCGGACATGACAACATGTGCCTGTGATCCTGGCACTCGGAATGTTGACACAAACTGAGAGTGAGGTGAGGCTAGCTCAGAGGACACAGTGAGGGCACAAACTACACTCTAGAGAGACCCTACCTTATAGACAGTCTGGAACAGTGATGTGACAAAAGCCCACTGTAATAACCTGAGAGGACTTTCATTTACACTCTTACTGTAGTATGTCCCCATCACTACAAACGTAAAGATTAGAGTTGTCTATACAGTGAAGTCATACATGATAAAGGCCCCGTGTTTCTATGATAGCAAACCAATTCCAAGGGGGTCAGACTCTAAGGGCTCCACAGTAAAGTTCTCATTCTCTTTACCTTCCTGGGGCATCCAATGGTTCAGTGTTTTGGGGTCACACACAAGTTCAAATAGGCTCAAACTACAGCATCATGCTTGCTGGCTAGAATGATACTCTCACATGAAACTGTCTGATAAATGGCTTCATATGCTCACAGATGTAGCCACACTACAATGGGGAAACCCAGCATCCGACAAGGAGGGTGATTCTGAGGCTATCATACAGTGCTCCATATGATTTAATCCTCAAGCTATAATTTGAGAAATCACTGGAGGGCTCTCTGGAGTTAAATATCTCACTGTTGTTGGAGGCATCAGGAAACCCAATTGAAGACAAGATACTTTTGTCTTCTCAAAGTTAGACTTGGCTTAATAAGCTGATGCACTTGGCAGCTGAGGTAATTTTTTTCCTAAGAAGCTGAGAACCAAGAGCCCCCATAGAGAATTCTGGGGTCCACATAGAGGTCAGAGGTTTGGTTGTTTAACAAAAGCATTAATTTGTATTTAAATTACACCTAACAGACAAAAAAAAAAAAAAAAACCTCTATGATATCATTTAATAAAAGATAAAAATATAGGATCTGGTCATGAAAGCCCAATCCCGACTGCAGCTCTGTCCTCAGTTCTGTTCTTGGGACTAGCCTTTTTTTGTATCAGTGTGAGTGTCTTGTGTTTGTATGTGTTTTGCAAGAACTGGCTCTGATTGTTGTTAATCCCCACTAGGTTTATAAGGATGTTTGCTCAGTGAATAGAGTAGGATAAATACCATCTTCGCCTGTTTCACACGATGGGTATCCGGCTGTTGTTATGTGAGGATGTAGTGTCCTGGTCCATGTGTAAGCATCTCTTCATCTGCTTCCTATTGTCCCGTGAGGTACAAACTTAGGGACTGCATACAAGTATGTGTGCCATGTTTTTTGATGAATAATAAAGCCTTATGCTTATGATCAAGGGATCTTGTGGTAGCATCCATGAAAATTGCATCAATATAACCTGTAGCTTACAAATTGGATAAAAGAGGCTGGTTTCTCTTCCAGAGGTCCTAAGTTCAAATCCCGGCAAACACATAGTGGCTCACGATTATCTGTAGTGAGATTTGATGCCCTCTTCTGGTGTGTCTGATGACAGCTACAGTGTACTTTCATATAATAAATAATCTTAAAAAATCAAATTGGATTAAATATCAGATATTTCATAATATACATGTAATACCCATTGTTGTAGTTGGATCTTGGTATGGGCAAACAGACTATAGCTGTCAATAAAACTAAGGTGGCAGGCCTACTTGTCTAAGGCTTTCAAGAGAAAAAGGGAGTTACTCTTTTAATTGTAAATATCAGCCACAACCTTCACTCAGATAGGATTTATAGTCATGACCCAAATCTGAGAACAAATTATTGGGGGGGGGGGGATGAAGGTGTTCCTTGCTTATGGATGGGTTCCTAATATAATTAATGACAGTGAGGATGAATTTGTCTCTTCAACAAGTGCATAAGGTGAGTGTGAGCTGGAAGGACCCTGAGTTCCTTGGAGGATAAAAAATGGGAATTGAATATTGTGAGGGTAGTGAGAGTCTCTAAGGTGGCAAATGAGCTTCCCATTTGACGGAAGCTCACCCAAACCCCTTTGTTCTTGGGAAACATGTGAATGCACACCCTCTCCTCCAGCAAAACATGGGGCCCTATCCATTGTGCTTCCCAGATGCTCATATTTCAAGCCATAGTTATGAGTTTAGGCATTAAGGGATCTGGTTCAGATCATAAATGCTATACAAATCAACCCGTATGGATTAAGTGCTGCCACAGTCTATAACTGCTAAACGAGGGTCATGATTTCAGTCTGGTTAATAGACTGTAAGACGTTGAATGGTTTTATGAAACCCAAGTCTTAGCCATTCGTCGTAATGTGAAATTTTATATGGTCTCATAGAAAACCAGCAAGTCACATACAATTCTGCTTTCTGCTCATAGAGGAAGGGTATAGTACAAACTAGAGACTGACTTGGGTGGTCATGCTTCTAGAGACAAAGCTGTGCTGGCCTTTCATGGGACCCAGTAGTGTTCCACAGTCTCAACACCCCCCCTCCAGGAAGGGGTACAGTGCTTCACCTACTCTGAGGACTACTGGATGCTGGGTTCATGTTTCTTCTCTTAAATGTCAACAACGACTATAGTGTACTAGGTTGAAATTGCTCATAATCCTGTCTCTAGACTGGTCTTTGGAGAAGAGAAAATCTAGTTCCAGCATACAAAGTCTCATCTTATAAATTGGCCAGTTGATTCAGATTGGCCCTATATCAAAAGGTATAGGTTATAATATCAAAAGGTATTTTTCTTCTAATCAGGTTGATCTTAAGCTTGAAGATGAATCTAGAAGCATTTTAATTATCTCATTCTCTCCATGCGGAACACCAGGATTATTACTTCCATTCATTAAAATTGTTCTTTCATTGTCTCCAAATAGATTCCTGTGTGTGTTCCTCACATAACTGAGTAGATAAAGTAGTATATGTGGAAGGAAAGCATCACCACAAACAATGTCTAGTTCATCACAGAGGACCCAATCAACATTGGCTACTAATTAATTAGACCCTGCGAATGTGCCAACAGGTAAGATAGTTTCATACTCAAGACCTATATCCTGTCTTTTAAAATTTAAATGCTAAAGAGTATCTACTTATCCTTTCAAAAATAATAGTTCTAGATTAGTGTGCATTACCTATCCCCCAGAGGCTTGTTCTGTTTGGGGATCTGGAAATTCTTCTTCTTATAATAATACCTGGACCAAGTAAGTACTGCATGTAATAGGCAGAATGTCTACTTACCTGGGAACATGCTACTTGAATGGCAAAAAGGATTTTGTAAATGCAATCAGATTAGCTTTCATTGGTTAAATGAGCTGAGTCTAATACAAATCTTTCTCCAGCTGTGGTTAGAGGGTGGTGGGAATATAGGAGAAAGTCAAAGGATTCTTTGAAGATGGAAGAAAGGAACTGGGAGCCAAGCAATATGTTCAGCTACTAGAAACCAGAGAAGCAAGGACTTAAATGTTCCCCCAGAAATGACAGAAAGGAACACAGCCCTTGAGGAAATTTAATTTATTCCTACAAAAAACTTTATAACCCCAGCAAAATATACAAATGCATACTTCTTGATGTAAGCCACTGAGTTTGTAACTACTTGTTACAGTAGCAGGAAAAAAAGTCAACACCACTTAAGGCAGGCACTGTGCTGCACTGTTTGTGTGTCCAGCTCTGTCTTTACCAGCTCTCATACCAGTAAGAACTGTAGACAGATCCAGCTTCCATGAGTTGCCCATGGTCTTCAGTCAGTTCCAAAGCTTGGGTTCAATTCCAAATGGTTTCATGTTTATTCCATTATGTGGATCCTTTCCTAAAACTCAGTAGTTAGAATAAAAGCAACAGATAATTGAAGAATTTCCATCAACAAAGTTGTGTCATTCCCTCAGCACTGTTGGACCTCTTATGAGAACAATATGCTGGGTTTCCTTGACCACAGCATCCAGTTCCCTGTTTGTTTGTTTGTTTTCTATGAGTCTTTTCATGGCTTAGCTGGATTTTATCTAGTTATTGCTGGCTTCATCTCTTAACGGAATATTTTCAGCAGGGAGTCCTTCACCTTAAATAGGGACACAGCCATAAATGGCTTAGAGCTGTGGTTCTGGGCATCTTTCTCAGGACTGGCAGTATCCATTTCTTCTCTCTTACAGCTGGATCACTCAATGACATTTCCAAATTCCAAACTTCCTAAAATTCTCAGGCACTCCTGGGATTTGGAATTTTCTCTGTTGGTTTTGTATTCATAGTTTCGTTTATGTCTGGTCGCTGCTTTTACCTTGCCTGTTTTTCAAACTTCATTACCTTGGATGGCTTGCTACCCAGTCCTCAACCTCCCAACACCAATATCTCAAGTCTTATGTCTCAGCTTTGTAGAGATGGATCATGAGAACTCTGGTCTGTTTGATTGAAAGGTAACAGTGGTGGCTTTTACTCTTTTTATTCTGCCTCACTCCTTTTCCTTTCTTTTCTCCCCTCCCCTTTCCCTCTGATGCTGAATTAAAACTGTTTTGGAAAACAATTTCTTAAACCTCCCACATGTTCAAACTCCCTGCCCTCTAATATCACAATTAATATTTCTCAGGGCAGGGATGGGAGCATATTAGACAGATCACAGCTAGCCAAGTGAGGGATGCTAGTTTCACATTTGATTGCTTGTAGCATCAATTGGCAACAGAGAGACTATCATCCCAAATTCTCCATTTAACATGAAGATTGGAAGCTCAGAAGGGAGCCCACTGGAGCAGATGCAGGGGAGGGCTTATACAGAGTTCCCCTTCTCACCCAAGCTCTTCCCACTCACACTGTGTGGTTACAAAAACTCTCTATGGCTATGTGGTCAGGATTGCCACACTTTACGCCTTCGTCTTTTTGGCCACTTGAATTTTTGACACATCCCCTTTCTATGTGCTGATTTTCTGGGATTATAGCTTTTTCAGGAACTGTTGGTCAAATATTCAAGCAAGACCCAGGTGGGGTTTTGCATATCCCAAGTGAGCAGAGTGTTCCAAATGTTTGTTTTGTAAAATGCAGACTCTGTTCTACTTCATACAGACTTCCTCACCCATCAATCATTTTTTTCCTGGGGAGACAGTTATGAGAGGAGTGTGACTTAGTTCTACCCAGAGGTGATTAAGTCTCTGGACCTCTAGACTTTCACTGGAGAGTTTTGTTATGACAACATGCTTCTTTTATGACTAACTCATTTTTTATTTAAAGACCAATTTCTCCTTGATGCCACTAGTCACTGAGGGTGGGCAGTCAGGCTAAAGTGAAGACATGCAGAGGTGCTTCAGAAAGGTGGGGGAAGAAAGGGGTGGAAGAAGACCAAGAAGTAGAGGAAGGCACAGAAATTCAGACAATGATAGACAAAGAAGAGATTGAGAGGGGAGGGTAATAAAAGAAAGGAAGTCCACAAAGGCAATCAAAACAAGAAGACAATTGAAAGACAGGGGAGCAAGGAGGAGAGTGGGTAAAGGAGCCAAGAACATCAACACAATGTGTGTGGTTTCTCTTCAGTGGTGTTTTTTATCTCTAATAGCTGTCCCAGGTGTGTTGGTAGCCATCTTGTCTGGCAACTTTAAATTAACCCATTTTCCTGCTAAATTATACATACTTTTATCTTCCTGTTATACTTGTGCTTTGACTCCTCACTTCAAACTTGGCTAACAGCAGAGAGCAACAACCATGCCACATCTAGATTTTATATTTTCTTGTATTTCCCTCTACCAAACAACTTAATCAGTTACTTTTGAGTTTAGTATCACTCCTATTTTCAAGACAGGGGCAGGCAGTAGCCAGATGATTTGATGGTATGTAAGAGCAATAACCTCTAATCCAATTCTGATGGACTCCTTGTTTCTAGTTGAAACTTAATGAACTTGGCTTTCGTGATCTATACTTTCTACCTACCAGCTGTATGCTCTTTTAAAGACCCATAAGTTTTGATCCAAGTTTTCTAGGCCTCTCTAGTCTAGAGTTTCATATTTGCCCACATTCTTTCCAAAAATCAATTCCAAAGGTCTATGAGCCACACCATCAGGTTTATCGCAGCATAAACACCATTTCTTGGTACTAATATTCTGTATTAGTTACTTTTCTCATTCTTTGACATTCAGGACACCCAACTTAAAAGAGAAGAGATTTATTTTGGCTCACAGATTGTGCAGGTGGAGTTGCCATTGTGAAGAACTCATGTTGGAGTACATAGTAGCAGCAGTGTGGCCCCTGAAATTTCCTGTACTGGATCGAGCTAAGAAGCATGTCTTAGCTTAGACTAGAAGCAGAGATCAGCTTGTAATCCTCCAGGTTCTGTCTCTTTCAGCCTCATGCCCAGCAAATTCTACAACCTTTCAAATAGTAGCATTGGATGAGGACCAGGCATTCAAACCCACCAGTTCATGGAGAATGTTCAACATCTGCAATACCACATACCGAATCTTGAGTTGTGATTATTTCTGGGGCTAGAGGTGTATAGTCCAAAACTCCTCGCCAGTGTTTGGCAGAGGCAGCAAGCTCAGCTCCTACTCAGTCACGTGATCCCATGGAAAGCTACGGACACTGTCCAATGTGCTGTAGTGTTCAGTCTGATGTACGTTAGGCTAGGTGCTCTCAATGTGTTCTAGATCTGCAGTGTTTCCCACCTATGATGGGTTTGTTGAGAGGTAGAAACAACTGCACAGACTCTCCCAATGGCTATCCTCAGCATGAATCCCATTTCTGTTTTGTCTGAAGTTTACAAAATGTCTAGATTAGCAAAGAAATGGAGACACTGTTTGGATAATACAGATTAAACTGGAGATGAGGACTCCCCCCCCCCAAATTAAAAGACTCCTCAAACTGCATCTAAGACAAAGAGAACTAGCTGCCTTGTAGCTGTCAGTAGTGACATTTTAAAAGGCACATTTCATTTTAAAATGTCAACAATCACAAAATACTTATCGAAGAAGATAAGGGGAATTCATATGCCGGGCATTCACCTGGCATGTCCCCACATAACCCTCTGTTCCTTGTTCTACCAAGCAGGAGTCTCTGTCTCTCACCCTCTTCCTGTATCCTCCAAATGAGGCTCTTCTCAGTTTCAACCTTTCCTGCGAAACCCCAATACCCCAAACCTCCATTTTCAACCAGTCTCCTTTCTGAGCTTATTTAAGTCATCCTCGGCACCTTTCTCCAAACCCACAGATTACTAGGCTCTAATGGACTATTAGGCATATTGTTAGTGACTAAGGAACACTGTGGGGCCTGGAGGTACGTGGAAGGGCGGGATGACCCTGTTGGTCTGATGTGCTTTTGTTCTGTGTATGCTACAGTGAGAGGATCACAGGCACCACCAACATCACAAAGGTAACTAAGACCTTTTATTAAAAAAAAATACCTGTAATTTGATGGGGTTTGCTAGATAACCACCCTTACCGTGGAAACCTCTCCTGTGGGCCTTAGCCTTTGAGGCCAAAAGACCGGGAGAAAGAGACTAAGAAGCAAAGTACTGGGTAGTGAATGAGGGATACACTTCAGCAGATGGGTAGTGTGAACCATGATTCTCCAGACCAAGGTGGAGCCATCCCCTGGCTCCTCGGTGCTTTTACAAAGTCCCTAGAAGGTATATGGAAGGAAGCTGGGTGGTTCCCAGGGAGCATCCCTCCAGAAGCCTTCTTAACCCAAAGTCCAGTGAGGGGCCTCTCAGAAGCTAGGTGTATTCAAACCAGAGGTTCTTGTGACCCTTGCCCGCATACCAGCTATTTATGCTGTACTCAAGGAGACAGAAGGAGTCCTGGGGCAATGGAAATGCCTTCAGTCATTTGTATTTCACAAGCTCAAGTGTTCCTGGGAGCAGAAGAGAGTAGAGTGTGCCATTTCAAGCGTGCCAGAGGACGGTGTTGTACACAGCAGGGTCAGAGGTCAGGAGAGGTAGCCCTGGGAAGGTGACTTAACCTTGAGCTTCCATTTTCACATCAGAGGAGTGCGCATTCCCCCATCTTACAAGGCCATGACACAAATTAAATGAGGCTGCTTAGCATGTGTACACAGTTCAATGCATATAGGTCAACCTTCCAGTGAACTCACTTGATAGCCACTATGTGTTGCGAGAAAGCAGAGACAGGGTATTTCCACCCCAACAGGCTTTTAGACCCTTCCTAAACTGTGTATATCACACTTGCTTTTCCCAATCCTTGTTGGGGTGCCTCCTTCAAGAAAAATCAGATGCTCTTTTACTTTTATCTTCTTCCTCCTCCCCCCTGCCCCCATCCCTCATTTAATACGCCTCCCTTTTCCTGTATCTCCTTCATTAAATGTACATCCAGCCTGAACCAAACCCAACAATCATTTGGTTCAATCCAAAAGCCATTTGGAGAACAGAACCTGCCTCTCAGCCCTAGGCATTTGTTGAGCACCTACTGTCTGCTGGCCCCACTACAGGCAGGGTTTGACCATGGAGAGAAGCTGATGCTGGAAAGGGGGAAAGAACTGGAAACAAAGAGCCGGTGAGTCAGGAGATCCTCTTTTTAAAAAAATACCAGCTGACTGTCTGGTTTTCAGATTGAATGTGACCAGGAAAGACTTTCAGCATTCCCAGGTGGAGTCTGCAGATTAGTAAATAGTTTGTGCTGACATGTTTATAGTCCCGGGTACATGAGGAGCTAAGGCAGGAGGATTAGTTGAACCCATGAGTTCGAGAGCAGATTTGAAGACACAGCAATATAGGACAGGAGGATCCTAACCTGATCTTAAAAAATATAGATATTTTTAATCTAACAGATGATCTGGACCGACACAATGGGATGTTTGGCTCATCTATGGGAAGTCACTAATATCAGGAGCAGTGACAGTAGGTCACCACAGGAGTACGTCTGTAAAGTCAGGACTCCAGAGGCTGAAGCAAGCAGCATGCTGTTAGAGGCCAGCTTGGTCTACACGGGGAGCTACATGCCTGGATACAAGAACAGGAAACAAACAAACAAACCAAAGAAACCCAAAACCAAAACCAACCTTTGCTTTTTACTGAAGACCTCAGCGTCTCACTCTTACCAACCTTTAAAAAACTCCCAGAAGCCTTGAGATGCAGTGATACCTCCTGAACTCTTTGACTTTAAAATCTTGTCCTCAGAGAGAATGGATACACTTGGAAACACACTTTGAACACTGCTGATCAGGCCAAGGCTCTTGACTGGTGGGAAGACCATCACTGAGCAGGGCTCACTGCCTACTGTAACCTCAGGCCATGGTTTCCCCCGGCCAGCTATGCTGTCTTTGACTTAACACTAGAGACTTTGGCAAGCCACAGTGAGTGGGGCTCCTCTATCCTCTCTTCTTGCCAGGGTCCTGCAGATGTTCTTTCTCAGAACAGCAGTTTTGAAGTGGAATGGGGTGCCAGTCATGGGGAAGCTGGGCTTTTAAATCCATCCACGGAGATTTTCTGATGAAGGTTCCGTTTTATTCTTTCCCATTTCACATGGACTTTACCTGAGCAAAAGCAGACGGTTCTGTGGCTTTTCCTAACTCATTCTGAAGCTGAGAATCTCTGGGTGAGGGCATTTCTGGTTCACAATACTTAGGTGCTGTGGTGGGCTCAGGGAAATGAGGGCCCATTAAACCTGCCAGGGACTTTAAAAACAAAAAGATGTGTTTAGAAGAGGGGCCACTTCTGGGAATTTAATCTGTGACACTTGCAAAGACATCAGAATGAGGCTGTTTCTGCCTAATGCTTACAAACGCTTTAAGCCCAAAAGTTGAACGTGGCCAAAATGTTCATTTAATGAACGACTTCTTAGGTTTAAGGAGGGTGAAGGTGCTGCTTGTTCTGGCTGGGAATGTCTCCAGCATCCACGATTGAGTTACAGGTAAGTACAGACTTTGTATGTGCGCGCACGGGGTCATACACACAGCAACATGTGCATTTGCTTCCGTGCCCGCCAGAGTTTGAAAGTTACAAAGGAGTAATTGAGGCGAAACCAGGGCAGGTCTCTGGGAGGCGGAAGTCTCACCATGCAGTCTGGGTGCCTTTTATAAGGATGTTCCCTCACCAGCATCCTAGCGAGGCCCCTTTCTGTCTCAGTATAGCCTTTCCTGGACGGCAGAAGGAGAAACAGGATTCTCCCCCACTCCCCAGAGTTGAGGGGAGGGGACGGTCCCTTCACCAGATAAATTTTTGGAAATTCTCGAAATTTTGAAAAGCAGCGGAAAAAAAAAGGCTGGGCTCAGGGCAAGAGGGAAGGGCCCCATTCCATTTCCCAGTTATTAAAGCTATCCCCTGGGTCCCGCACGCTCCACTAAGCGTGGCGACAATTTGGCCGGAATAAGACGCTGCAGATTCAAGAACTCAGGAGGGAAGAAAAAGTAAGCGTTGGAGAGCGACTTTCTTCCTAACACTGTAAAAACTCAAATGGCTGTGGGGCTTGGGTGGGGATAGGGTCGAAACAACAGCTTTGTCTCAAGCCATCCGGGCTTCAACAGAGCCTTTCTGGCCCGCACACACTATTGAGGCGTTTTTTTTTTTTTTTTTTTTTTTTTTTTTTTCCAGCCTTATACTCTGCCTTTCAGAGCTCATAATATCTGAATGAAAAGAACGGGAGGTTTAATTTAGAATTCGAACAAAAAGTCCAGACACATGCGCCTCTATGAGAATGCTTGGCTGGAGGCTGGGGACAGAGAGTGACAGCACGTGTCACTGGCCAGGGCACTCCGGTTGTTTTGGGTTTTTGATTGAGGGGATTCATTCTGATTTTAACAAGTTTGCCAAAAAAGACCTTCAGCTGGGCTGCATATGAGGCCCTGCTATTTTTAATATAAATGCAATGTTTTTAAATCCACCGGAGGTGTCCTAAAGCAGATTTGGCTGTAAGCAGCTGTGCTGAAATTGTAAAATCTCACCCTTGTGTCTGGTTTCACATCTGGTAAGTCACAGAGACCAGTTTCAACTCTCCGATAGTAATTAAATGTTTTCTTTAAAAGGAAAAAAAAAAAAAAAAAAAAAAAACCAGCCCAATCATACACAGCTGAATGCATTATTAACAGATTATTTTGATTCACAACAAGGGCTGGCAGGAAGAATCCAGTGAGAATTTTATAGGTAGCTGGATACTTTTTAGGTAATTTTTCTAAAGGTGTTGATCAAAATAAGCACACGTTACAAGGGATGGGGTGGGCACTGAGGAGCCTTGGGAGACTGTAATTGCTACTGAGGAGAGGAGAATTGCCTCTTCTTTGATGTCAACCGCTGGCTTCCCTTTTTGTTTCAAAAACGAAGAAACTTCAAAAGCCGTAATTTCAGGACATTTAGTACTCACTAATATAGGTAGTAACTTTAACTGTTCTTCAGCTTTGCAAAGAGAGTGGGAGAGGGAGAGAGAGAGAGAGAGAGAGAGGTTTCAGGGTGAGTATGAAAGGAAAAAAAAAGAGAATTCAAATATTTTCTGTAATTTTTCCATATAATATTTTGAATTAGATTAAATGCCAAGAAGCACAGCTAGAAACGGAACCTGAAAGAGAGAGCAGCAATTCATGGGGTGTATTTGGAATATGATTCTATCTTGTGTTTTTTAGTATCTCTTAATGGGATATGTTGAATAACTAGGTTCACCTAATGGCTTAATGACTCTAGAGTCATCACCAGCCACAGGAAGTTGTGCAGATTTTATAAAACCTTTATTTCCCTGCTACTTTGTCAACGTGGTATCATTTTACTAAGAAATGAAATCCCAAATTTGAGTTTGGCATCATAATAAATGATGATATGTATGTATGTATGTATGTATGTATGTATGTATGTATGTATGTATGTATGTATGTATGTATCATTTATTTTGGAGACAGTCTGCCTACACAGGGCTGGGAATTTGTTGTGTAGATCAGGAATTCCTCAAAATCACAGAGTTCTGCAGGCCTCTGCCCCCTGAATGCTGAGACTGCGGATCGTTATATGGTAACTTCTCCTTTTATCCGAGACAAATGGCCATAGCTGCCCAGAGCCTGATGAGTGTTTTGAAGTTGGCTTTTGCTGTGCCCTTTGAGACTACAGCCCAGTAATTCTAAATAGCTTTAATAAGTTGTATACAGATTTCCACAATCAAGATTTGAGCAGAACGATGTTTTAGCTATACTACTTAAAAGTAAGAGCACGGATGGCTTCCAAGAAGACTTCTGAAACAGAGCAAACTTGGGGACCAGCCCCAGTTGTCACACTGATTGTCTTGGTCCTCCGTGGGACAAGAAGGTTGCTTGCACGCCAACCTTCTCCATCACCCTCTGTCTCTGGATGATGCACTCATTTTTTCTTTCACTGTAAGGCACAGAGCGAAGAGGAAGATGCTGAGGGCAGTGCAAGTTCAGAGCACGCGTCTCAGAGGCTGACTTATGACACAGGTGAAGGAAGGGCTCATCCTGAAACCACTGAGTCTGGATGTCTGAACAACGCAGATGCCATTAGACTATCCGGGATCCAGAAAATCCTGCATATAGGGGGCAGTGACAAGCTTGGGAAGAGCAGTTGTCTCCGTGGAAGGAGGGAGCTCTGTTGTTTGCAAAATCGGGTTTCATCTGGTGTCTGAGGCTGACTTAACTTCACTATGTAACCCATTCTGGATTAACCTCGCCATGATCCTCCTGACTGCTAGGTTATAGGGCTATCGGTGATAGATGTGTCAAGCCTACTGGCTTCTTCCAGATCTTGCTATTGTTACAAAAATGATGAAGGGAGGAGGATGTGCTCCATGGAGGTGCCACTTGGGGCAAGGGGGAAAGGGGTATGCCTCTGGGGGACCCATGTTGGGTATCAGCCATACAATGGTAGAGTACAGAATAGAGTTTATTCAGGGCATGGGAAGGAGAGTTAAGATGGTAGTAGGGGCAGAGAGAGAGAGAAGAGAGGAGTAGAGAAGTAGAGGCCGGCCATGAGCACATGGAGAGAGAACCGTGGGAGGGGAATGAGGAGAGGAGATGCAAGGGGGGGGGAAGTGGAGAAAGGGTGAGAGACTAAGAGACTAAGAGAGCAAGGGGGAAAGAGAGAGAGGAGGGGCAAGCATTCCCCTTTATAGTGTCAGGTAACTGGGGTGGGGTATATCTGGCTATTGCCAGGTAACAGTGGGGTGAGGTTTACAGAATTCCAACAGCTTCCATTGTTCACACAGGACATGGAAAACAGAGCCAGAAAATAATTTTAATGGATGGCCAGGGCTGCTTTGACTTCTAATGTGGTTCTGCTCATCTGCCCTTGCGGGAAGAACAGGGATGCTGAGTCATGTATCTGTTTTCCTGGCTGCTGACTAAGTGGTATTTGCTGACACTCTGCTTTGAGTTCCCTCTGAGAGCCACGGCTACTCTCCCATTAGTTTCAGTTTTGGTGCACGAACCCCTGTGATCTTCTTAAAGGCGAACTTCAGAGCATGAGGTAGTGAGGAAGCCCCCAAAGAAGACCTGACACTAGCAGACATCCTCGTCCGGGTCATGGGGGGAAGTCACTTATTCTTATAGGTCATCTCGCTTGAGAAAGAAGCAAAAGAAATTACCCTAGTGAATGGGTACCTAGAGTGTGCAAAACAGCCATTGCCAAAGCCTCTGGGAGAGTGAGAGGTCTACTGTCTCCAAGAATCTGTTTCTCACCCTCTCTCTAGACTCTTAATTTAAATTCCTCTTATTTTATGTGTATGCATATATTGCTTGCATGTATGTTTGTGCACCACCCATATACCTGGTGCTTCCAGAAGCCAGAAGAGAGGATCCAGTTCCCTGGAACCAGAGTGGCAGTGTATGAGACATTCTAAGCCATCTCTAGCCATCCTTTCCCGGGCTCCTGGAAACTGTAACCCATCTGTAGTTCAGAGAACAAGACTTATGCGGATAGGCACACCATGTACAAGGTTTGCCTCTTAAGTCTAGGATGTGCTACCCATGCTATAACTTTGAGAAAGACCCAGAAGCAGCGCAGTTCTCCTGCCAAGAAAGCATTCCGAGCTGCCATCCTAGGTCCCTTGCTACGATCGATTTAGAGCCAGCTGTCCTGAGTCAGGCCATTGCTTTGGCGTGGTCTTTGTCTTTCTCTCTGATGCCACATGGTAACTGCTGGTGACAACAGGACCACCTGCAATGTGTTAGTCATTAAAAAGGTCACGTCTCTAAACATTTTAAACCTCGAATAGCTTCAGATTAAATGAGGTGTAAAAAAAGTCATTTCCTCTCTGTGATAAACTCAGACACCTGCGGTAGGGCTCAAGTTTACCAGAGACATAAAAGGCCTCTCCCACTCACAAACCATTTGGAGACTTTTTTTTTAAAGGAGCATTTTGTCAGCTATCTGTCTTCATCTGGTAAAAGGAGCCCTGGGCTTAAGGACTGTGGGCACAACCACTAGACATGTTGTGATGGTGTAGGTGGGTGTTAAAACCATTATGTGTGTTTGCGTCACTGAGCAGTCTGTAACATGTGGGGAGGAATCCTAAGACTGTCCTTGTTTTCCTTTCTCGTGTTCTATCTCACTTTAATCCTGTACAGCATTTAGCATGGTATCATTGCCCGGACTGCTTGCTGTATCCATCCTGCACAGAAGGAAGGCACATGGAGGCTGAGATTTGATGACACCAGTTGACTAGCTATGAGCTGGGTACCGGGCTAGGTGTCCTCTTACAGCTCTCATTTCCTCCCAGCTCTGCTCTGGCAACCTCAGAAAGCAAAGCAGTACTACCAGCTCTGTTTGCCTGCTGAGAGTCTCAGGCTCTGAGAGGCAGAGCCACTGACCTCATTGCTCCCAAGTCTGTAAGTCACCTGTGATCCCCACGGTCCAGTCTCCGCCCCCTCCTGCATGGTTGGCAGCTGCATCTCTCATAGAGGTGCTTTTCCACTCCCCTCAGCATCCACTTCTCTTATGGAAGCCAGAGTGGGATTTTCAAGACTTTAACTTGGATTACATCACTTCCTGCATAGAATCCATGTGGTCTCACTGTAGTCAATGAAAGCCAAACTCCCTATTTGTTTTGCCCTTCCCCTGAATCTTTGGTTCATTACTTCCTTTTATTCAGGCCAGGATTTCCGCTTCTGTTACCTCTTGGCCTGCTAAACTTGCTCTCTGCTTCGAAGGCTCTCCTCAAAGGCGGGTGACTGGCTACTCATTAAGAAGTCAATGAAAACATCACTTGCAGCAGTAGCCTGCCTCTTCTGTATGCTCCGTGGCGGGCACCCTTGCTTCTCTTTCCATCATTTACTGGCTATAGCCTTGAACCTTTGAACTTGTCTATCACTAGGATGCCTTGCTCACTGTTCTCCCTGGGTTAAATGCCTCTTTGGGGAAGCTTTGCTCTACCCACTGTGCCCTCTCTGTGCCTTGCCTAAAGTTGATACCTACTGAATGAAAGAATAGATGAACTGGTGTGTTACAGATTTGAGTTCAGCCCCAGTGAGTCCCTTTTTCTTCGTAGGCTAACAACAAAGGCTGTTAAGTTAGGTGCCTATGCCAGGCACACAGCAAGGACCATAACTGTTCTATAAGACATCTCTCTACTTTTAAACATTGCTGTAAACATTCTGGAGGGACGCTCAACCCAGCCACTTCCACACTCAGCCTGCACACATGTTAGCATATCTACACCAGTCTGAACCTCTCCCTGCTGTGTCACTGACATACAGGTTAGTCTCCACTTATACATTGCAGGTTTCTATGAGAACCTTACAGGCCAGTACACCTCGTTATAAATGACCACCCTCTTTGTTCTTTTTTAGAGCTCAATTAAACACTCGACTGTTACAACTTTTTGATTTAGACAAGTGTCTCCTAATTCCTTCCCTTCCTCGCCCCCCCTTTCTCCCTTTCTTTCTCTCTTTAGTTATCTCCTTACATATGATCTACATGAATGCTAAAAGATCACAGTGGACACTCAATATGTGTTTGTTGCAACCAAATATAGCTTCTCTTTCTTATTCTGGTGCATGGTTTTAGAAGGTTTCATGTCATCATAGTGAGGAGGATGGGGCAGTGAGAGCCTGTGGTAGTGTCATAGCTGTACATAAGAAAGGAAGAGGGAGAGGGGAGAGAGGGAGATGGGAGGGAGAGGGAGAAAAGGTATCTAATCTTCAAAGGTTCATCTCTAGTGACATAATTCCTCCAGCTAGGCCTTGATCCCTAAAAGTTCCAGGGACTCTCATAACAGTATTACCAGTTGGGAACAAGTGTTGAGGTGTTGGGGGTGGTGCATTCCAGATTCAAAAAAATAACACTGTCAAGGTAATTGGAAACTCATAAGAAGAATTGAGGAGAAAGAAAACATTTTCTAGTAATGGTAAGACCATCTATCTCAACTTTCACATAGCTTTGGTAAGAAGAAAATATCACTTCTATAGAAAGAATATGAATTTCACTGAGTTAAAAAAAGTCTGAGTTTACTGTGGCAGGACCTTAGGATAGGATACCATCAGTTCCTGCGAAGAATGAACTTCTTACTGACCTAAAAGGATTCCTATGGTGTGTGTGTATTTTATGAGGCACCAGCACCAGCCCTATGACCTTATGTGTGCTAGATGAGCACTCTGCACTGAGCTGTGTCCTCAGTCCTGTACTGGTGCATTGTTGAATGCAAGAAGAGAAAAAATGTTATCTTAAGTGTTTTATATAGAAACTGTTGTTAAGAGATGAAGAGAGTGAGAGTGTATGTGTGGAGGTGTGGCCAATGGAGGTGCGGCGAGGCCTGGGAGAAAGGGGGATGCCTCTGGGAAACCCATGTTGGGAATCCCTTCCCCTTGAGGGACCAGCCACATGAAAGGTATAGTACAGAACAGAGTTTATTCAGGTCATGGGGTGGGGGGAGTTAACAGAGTAGTAGAGGCAGAGAGAGAGGAGAGAAGTAGAGAAGGAAAGTCAGGCCATGAGCACGTGTGTGGGGGGGGGGAGGGAATGACCAGAGGAGGGGCAAGGGGGGAGAGCAAGAACACAAGAGAGCAAGAGAGAGAGAGGAGGGGGAAAGCACCCCCTATTATAGTGTTAGGTAATTGGGGTGGAGCATACCTGGCTGTTGCCAGGTAACTGTAGGTTGGGGTATACTAGCTGTTGCCTGATAACTGAGAGGTGGGGTTTACAGAATACCAACAGAAACATATTTGAATAAAACAAATATATTTATAGCATTGAATTATTAGTCCAAGTACAGAGAAATACAGGGAAAGATACACACTAGCTTGTTAAAATATGTAATCACATTCAAGTGGGAAAGATTATGGTAGAAGACAGTTATTAAATTTTCTGTATAAATATTTACCTGGCTTTAATTTTTACAATAAATTATTGCTTTGTAATAAAAACACATTATAAAGCAAAGATTATAACAACGAAGAACTGGAATGGGGCATATCGTCCAGACAGACGACAATGTCTTCAGTGACTAGTGAGTTAACCTTCTTCTCCTGCTCCATATCCTCTGGTGGGCTCAGCTCTTGTTCACAAATCCAGTTATTAAGAATAAATGGCAGGCTGCTGTGGACTGACCCTAAGGCCATAGTCCACGAAGAGAGCTCAGAGAGAGCCCTATCCTTGGGGTGATTTATCACTCTGCTGTTTTGTAGGGCTGTAATATTGGCTGCAACATAAATTGTGCAATAGAGGAGAGCTAAATAAATGATGACATACTCACGTGGAAATATTACGAAAATGGAAGCATCTGATACTTTATGACATCCTGAAAATAGTTAATTTAAAAAGCACAACATGGAAAACTCAGCTAAGTTCTATGATCACAAGGATATGAAAATGCTTAGAAAAAATAATGCTATAAAAAGGCATATCTGGTAGATTAAAGCTACCAATGATGATGCTTAGAGTCTCAGGCACCTAACACCCAGACAGTTACTAGAATATAAAGTAGTCATTCTGAGAAAACCACACCCAACTGTGTAAGCTAATAAAGAACATCAGTTTTAATTTTATCTTATAATTAGTTCAAAAGTTAACTCTTTGGCTATTATTTTCAAGTAATCCCGCAGCACAAAAATCTTTGTCCCCTCCCCAACTGACAGTTGCATCTCAAGAAGGAGTCAGTGAAACTTGAGAAGAAAAACCAAACAGAAACAAACAAAAACTCCAAACAAACAAACAAAGGCTGTCATGTGTTTGATTTGTAAACTTGTTGCAGGTCTTGCAATGCCTCAGGGGAAGTGACCTCTGTTAGTCCCAAACATCACAAGTCAAGGGTAAATCTAGATCAAGATGTTTAAATGTCCATTTAAAGGCAAGCACAAGAAGGTGACATACAGAGAACTGTGGAACAATGACCTAGGAGTCAGAAGATCTTTTATCCATCCATCCATCCATCCATCCATCCATCCATCCATCCATCCATTCATCCATCCACCCACCCACCCACCCACCATCTATCCCTTTCCCCCTCCATCCATCCATTTCTCCATCCATCCATCCATCCATCCATCCATCCATCCACCCACCCACCCACCATCTATCCCTTTCCCCCTCCATCCATCCATTTCTCCATCCATCCATCCATCCATCCATCCATCCATCCATCCATCCACTCACATATATTATGTACAAACCACTAAACTGGGTTTTAGGTATATAAACTTAGTGAAAACAATCTGGCTTCTGCCATTAACAACAGTGGCTGAAGGATCGTGATTGAAGGAAGATAGTATGGGGTATGGAGAAAGGTAACTCTGATCTCCACCAGGAAGTATGTGACTTTAGGCAAATCAACAAACCTCTGAAGGAATGGCTTCTCAGAGGGGATTAAAGAGATCACTGCATTAGAAATCTCACTAGTAAAGAATTGGGATCCCAGTAGAAGCTGCTCATGCAGGCCTTTACTAAAGTCCTAATTCCAACCAAATAAACACATAGTAGCTTTATTACTACCCAATAGCATATTAGCCTCAGTCATTCCAGCAAAGTGGAGGTAAGGATCCTGCCATGGAATATAGTTAATTTCCTATTTCAGCACGGCATTTTTATCTGCAAAGTTTGGATCTAGGGTCATAAACATGTCATCATGTCTCTGTTCATCGCATTCCTGAAACATTTCTGGATAGGTCTCTGGACTGAGTCCTGTCCACAGGGATGTGGGTGTGTGAATAGTAGAGATCTTATTCATGTGGGAGCGCTCTGCCTTCCCCTGATGTGACACAAATTGGAGGAGGTTGCCTGGCTTCCGCCAGCTCCCTGGGGACCCTCCAGCCAGGGCTTCTTGACAGCTCTGTGGTTTGAGTTGTCATCACAAATAAGCACTCATTTCTCAACTGACGCCTTGTGTAGTTGCGTCCCAGCAGGGCTGTGGGAACAGAGTCTGTGAAACAGAAAGAGGCAGGGAGGTGACCGGGAATGATGGTGGCAAAGACACCTAACAGGCATAGCTCAGGTAGGTTCTGTTTTCCAGAGCAGCAGGAAGTTGTCTCCGGTGCTCTGTCTAATCTTAGGCAGGTTAAAGAAACTTCTGAATTCCTGTAATCCTTGGCGTGTAGCCCAACCAACATAAATGCATGCAATAGCAGAAGGCTATATTGAGTTCAAGATTTCCTCTTGGAATCAGCATGTCTATACACTTCATAAAGGAGATGCTGAAATACAGGCAGATGAACTATTTGTTTGGGTTTTTATTTGTTTGTTTGTTTATGTAGTTGTACAACTAGTGTGAGCAGGAACCGGATTCAAATTTTGGCTGCAAAGTGCTGGTTGCAAGTTTTCCTCTGTGAGGTACTAGCTTCTGTTAAAACCTTGAGTCATGAGCAGGCATTCTGAGCTACATAAGGCCTGTGATGGAATGCCTTGAGAACTTTAGTTCAGAGATCTTTTCCAGAATTCTCCTGCTGGGTTGGTCTGAGCTACAATCTAGAAGGTCCCTTCATGGAATTGGCTTCTTGCCTAGCAAGGAGGCAGTTGGAAATGTATTATGTATTATTTTGTTCTTGAGACAGAGGCTCTTGTCTGGTGGCTCTCTCTCATCTCAGGAAGCATGGCTGAGAGTACAAAGAAGCAAGACAGGGCATAGATGAATGGGGATAGACCAGCACACCTCAATCCAGTCCCCATGGCAGCTGCCCAGGGCTGGTGCTCCTGAGTCAAAAGTTATTTTTCAGCTCATCCTGTGCCAATGAGTCCACTGGGGCCACAGTTGCCTAAACTGTGGCTTCTCGTTCTACACAAGCTCACGTGACTCAATATTAGAGTTTTGAAGAAAGTGGCCAACAGTCAAGTTTCTGAGTATGTAGTAACCAAAACCTAACTTGAAATCAAACAAGTAATGAATTTGACATATTGTCAGTGTTCGTCCATGTTGCACCATGTGACTTTCCCTCAGTTTTTGTCGGAATACACAGGTCCACTTTGTTCTATAGCAGTGGTTCTAAGGCTGTGACCCGTTAATACAATCCCTCATGCTGTGGTGACACCCAGCCATCACATTAGTTCATTGCGACTTCATAGCTATAATCTCGATACTGGATCGTAACATAAATATGTGATATGCAGAATATCTGATATGTAACCCCTATGGGGACTTACAGGCTGAGGGCTGCTTCCCTACACAGTCATACCAAAGAACACCCAATGCTTGAAAACCCTTGGCTCAGATTCAAGATTATTGTGTGTCATAAATTGCAGTGTTTTTACTGTATAAAAATTTCAGCTTTTACAGACACAAAATGGCTTAATTATGGAAAATGAAGACTATTAATGCTTTCAAGCCATTATTTCTTAGCAAACAAACATCAGATTAGGCTATTTTAAATTGTATTTTGTTGGAATGTTTACTTTGAAACCTGCCCTTTGAGTTGACTTGGATTTCACAGAATTTCCTAAAATGAATTTGGTTTAGGATTAGCATGGGACTTTCAACAGGTTCTTCCACTTTGTGTTTTATATTTATGAGGAGCTGTGATGTCAGCACTTATGACTAGAAAGTCAAAATATTTAAAAATATTGGCCTAGTGTGCGGAGCAAATGCTCAGCCCATTTGCTACCAGGAACAGCGGAGATCCACGGACACAGGCCTGGCAAGACTGCACTGTGAGTACCCGAGGCCCAGAGAGGGCTATGCCTGGCATGCAGTAAGTCCGGCCTCTGGTTGGTCCAGGGGAGCAGGAACTCTGCCGTAGAGATTCGGGTCCACCCTGAAGGCCCTTGTGTGTGGACCAAATGCTCAAGCCATTTGCCGCCTAAAACAGCAGAAATCCAGGGACACAGGCCAGGTACATGGGAGAGAAGGGAACCAATCACTGATAACAAGAACATGTATAATCACAGACAACAAGATGGCAAGAGGAAAGCGAAAGAACTTACCCAGTGGAAACCAAGACAACCTGGCAACATCAGAACCCAGCTCTTCCATCACAGCAAACAGCGGAATGCCAAACACTCCAGAAAAAGAAGATTCAGACCTGAAATCATACCTCAAGATGATGATGGAGATCTTTGAGAAGAATGCGAATAACTCACCTCACTTAAACAAGCATGGGAGGAAAAGCATAAAGAAATAGAAGCTTTTAAAGAGAAAATACGAAAAACACTCAAAAAAATCAAATAACTAGAGGAAAACAGAACCAAAAAGATGAAGGAATTGAAGAAGGAATTTAAAATGGAAATGGAAACAATAAAGAAAACACTAAAAAAGACAACCCTGGAGGTAGAAAACCTAAAAAAGAAATCAGGAGTCACAACAGACTACAAGAGATGGAAGAGAGAATCTCAGGGGCCGAAGACAACATTGAAAACATAGACAAAATGGTCAGAGAAGATGCAAAAGCCAAAAAGCTTCTAACCAAAAATGTCCAGGAGATTCAGGACACAATGAGAAGACCAAACCTAAAGATAATAGGAATAGAAGTGGGCGAAGAATATCAACTAAGAGGCACAGTAAATATCTTCAACAAAATCGAAGAAGAAAACTTCCCTACCCTTATGAATGAGATGACCATGAACATAAAAGAAGCCTACAGAACTCCAAATAGAGTGGACCAGAAAAGAAATCCCCCCCCCCAACACATAATAGTAAAAAAGCCAAGTGCCCAAAGCAAAGAAAGAATACTAAAAGCAGTAAGGGAAAAAGGTCATGTAACATATAAAGGCAGACCAATCAGAATCACACCTGACTTGTCAACAGAGACTATGGAAGCTAGAAGATTCTGGACAGACATCATGAAGAAAATAAGAGAACACAAGTGTTATCCCAAGCTGCTATACCCAGCAAAACTCTCAATCACCATAGATGGAGAGACCAAGATATTCCAAGACAAAACTAAATTTACACAATATCTGGCCACAAACCCAGCACTACAACAAATTATAGGTGGAAAACCCAATACAAGGAAGAAAACTACATCCCAGTAAAAACAAGAAAACTCCTAAGCAAGAAAACCAAAAGAAGAAAGACACACAGGCACAATTCTACCTCTAAAAGCAAAAATAGCAGGAATCAGCAACCACTATTTCTTAACATCTGTTAACATAAATGGATTCAATTCCCCAATAAAAAGACATAGGCTATCAGACTGGATCCATAAACAGAATCCAGTATTTTGCTACACACAGGAAACTCATCTCAGGGACAAAGACAGACACGATCTCAGAGTAAAAGGTTGGGAAAATAACTTCCAAGCAAACGGCCCCAAGAAGCAAGCTGGAGTGGCCATTCTAATATCAAATAAGGTAGATTTTCAACCAAAAGTTATCAAAAAACATAAGAAAGGACACTTTTTACTCATTACAGGGGAAATCTGTCAGGAGGAACTCTCAATTCTTAACATATATGCTCCAAATACAAGAGCACCCATATTCATAAAAGAAACCTGACTAAAGCTCAAAAAATACATTGCACCCCACACAATAATAGTGGGAAACCTCAACTCCTCACTCTCATCAATGGACAGATCATGGAAACACAAACTGTACAAGGACACAGTGAAACTAGCAGAGGCTATGAACCAATTGGAATTAATAGACATCTACAGAACATTTCATCCTAAATCAAAAGAATACACCTTCTTCTCAGTACCTCATAGCACCTTCTTTACAACTGACCTTATAATCGATCACAAAACAAGCCTCCATAAGTATAAGAAGATTGAAAAACTCCCATGCATCCTATCAGATCACCGTGGTCTAAGGTTGGTCTTTAATAACAACAAAGACAACAACAAAAAAAATATCCGTATACGCATGGAAACTAAACAATGTTCTATTAAACAATAGCATGGTCAAAGAAGAAATAAAGAAAGAAATTAAGGATTTTCTAGAATTTAATGAAAATAAAAATACAACATACCCAAACCTATGACATGCAATAAAAGCAGCACTCAGAGAAAATCTCATAAAAAGAAACTGGAGAGAGCATACACTAGCAACTTGACAGCACAGTTGATAGCTCTAGAACAAAAGGAAGGAGATACACCCAAGAGTAGTAGACAGCAAGAAATAATCAAACTCAGAGCAAAATTTGACCAAATAGAAACAAAAAGAACCATTCAAAGAATCAACAAAACCAAGAGCTGGTTTTTTGAGAAAATTAACAAGATTAATAAACCCTTAGCCAGACTAACTAGAGCGCAAAGAGAGAGTAACCAAATTAACAAAATCAGAAAAAAAAGTGGGGACATAACAACTGAAACTGAGGAAATTCAAGAACTCATCAGATCCTACTACAAAAGCCTATACTCAACAAAGCTGGAAAATCTGGAGGAAATAGATGAATTCCTAGACAGATACCAGACAATAAAGTTAAACCAGGGTCAAGTAAACCATCTAAATAATCCCATAACACCTAAAGAAATAGAAGCATTCATCAAAAGCCTTCCAACCAAAAAAAGCCCAGATCCAGATGGGTTCAGTGCAGTATTCTATCAGACATTTATTGACGACCTAATACCAATACTATCCAAACTATTCCACAAAATAGAGTCAGATGGAACACTACCTAATTCATTTTCCGAGGCCACAATAACCCTTGTTCCTAAACCACACAAAGACCCTACAAGGAAAGAGAACTTCAGACCAATCTCACTTATGAACATTGATGCAAAAATATTCAACAAAATCCTTGCAAACCAAATCCAAGAACACATCAAAGTGATCATTCACCATAATCAAATAGGCTTCATTCCTGAGATGTAGATATGGTTAAATATATGGAAATCCATTAACGTAATCCACCATATAAACAAATTCAAAGAAAAAAACCACATGGTCATCTCACTAGATCTTGAGAAAGCATTTGACCAAATTCAACACCCCTTCATGTTAAGTGTCTTGGAAAGAACAGGAATTCAAGGCCCATACCTAAACATAATAAGAGCAATATACAGCAAACCAATAGCCAACATCAAACTTAATGGTGAGAAACTTGAAGCAATCCCACCAAAATCAGGGACTAGACAAGGCTACCTCCTCTCCCCCTACTGATTCAATATAGTACTGCAAGTCCTGGCCGGAGCAATTAGACAGCAAAAGGAAATCAAAGGGATACAAATTGGAAAGGACGAAGTAAAAACATCACTGTTTGCAGATGACATGATAGTGTACATAAGTGTTCCCAAAAATTCCACCAGAGAACATCTACAGCTGATAAACAAGTTCAGCAAAGTGGCTGGATATAAAATTAACTCAAAAAAAAAAAATCAGTAGTCTTCCTTTACTCAAAGGAAAAACATGCAGAGAAAAAAATTAGGGAAAAGATATCCTTCACAATAGTCACAAACAATATGAAATACCTTGTTGTGACTCTAACTAAGCAAGTGAAGGACCTGTATGACAAGAACTTCAAATCTCTGAAGAAGCAAATCGAGGAAGATTTTAGAAGATGGAAAGATCTACCATGCTCATGGATTGAAAGAATCAACATTGTAAAAATGGCCACCTTACCAAAAGCAATCTACAGATTCAATGAAATCCCCATCAAAATTCCAACCCAATTGTTCATAGAGTTGGAAAGAGCAATGTGCAATTTCATCTGGAATAACAAAAAACCTAGAATAGTGAAATCCATCTTAAACAACAAGAAAACATCTGCGGGAATCATCATTCCTGACCTCAAGCTATATTATAAGGTATTTGTGTTAAAAACTGCATGGTACTGGTACAGAGATAGGCAAGTCGATCAATGGAATAGAATAGAAGATCCAGAAATAGCCCTCACATATATGGTCACTTGATTTTTAACAAAGGAACTGTAAATATTCAATGGAAATAGGACAGCCTCTTCAACAAATGGTGTTGGTCCAACTGGCACTCAGCATGCAGAAGAATGTAAATATACCCTTTCTTATCTCCTTGTACAAACCTCAAGTGCAAGTGGATCAAAGGTCTCCACATTAAACCAGGTACACTGAAACTACTAGATGAGAAAGTAGGGAAAACCTTAGAACACATAGGCACAGGAGAAAATTTCCTGAACATAACACCAATGGCTCATGCTCTAAGGCCAAATATCAACAAATGAGACTTAATAAGATTGCAAAGTTTCTGTAAGGCTAAGGACACTGTCAAGAAAACAAAACTGCAGCCAACAGAATGGGAAAGGATCTTTACCAACCCCACATCTGACAGAGGCCTTATATCCAAGGTATAAAAATAACTCAAGAAGCTAGACACCAGAGAATCAAACAGCCCTATTAAAAATGGGGTACAGAGCTAAACAAAAAGTTCTCAATTAAGGAATATCAAATGGCTGAGAAGCACCTAAGGAAGTGCTTGACATCCTTAGTCATCAGGGAAATGCAAATCAAAACAACCCTTAGATTCTAAGTCACACCAGTCAGAATGGCTAAGATCAAAAATTCAGATGACAGCAGATGCTGGCTAGGATGTGGAGAAAGAGGAACACTTCTCCACTGTTGGTGGGGTTGTAAATTGGTACAACCACTCTGGAAATTAGTCTGGCGGTTCCTCAGAAAATTGGACATAGTACTACCTGAAGACCCAGTTATTCCACTTCTGGGCATATAACCCAGAGACGCTCCAACATACAACAAAGACACATGCACCACATTGTTCATAGCAGCCCTATTTATAATAACCAGAAGCTGGAAAGAACCCAGATGTCCTTCAGTAGATGAATTGATACAAAAGTTATGGTATATTTACACAATGAAGTACTACTCAGCTATCAGAAACAATGACTTTATGAAATTCTTAAGAAAATGGATGCATCTAGAGAATATCCTCCTGAGTGAGATAAACCAGTCACAAAAGAACAGACATAATATGCAGTCACTGATAATTGGATACTAACCCCAGAAAGCTCTGAACACCCCCAGAAACAACTCACAGACTATTTGAAGTTCAAGAAAAACAAAGGCCAAAAAAAAAAAGACATTAATGTATTCATATACTTTCATGCAAAAATGCTTTTAAAATTTGTACATTTATCTCTGTTTTTTAAAATCAAGTTGCTGAATTAAAAAAAGAAAATATTGAAGATATTTCATGCTCTGCAGTATCAAATATTAAGCCTGGATCTAATTCTTACAAAATAAACAGAGACATGAGTACACAACATTTAGAAAACTCCGATCTAGTCCCTTTGCATGTGGATATTCTCCTCTTGGTTATCCTGTTATTGCACTTTGTCATGGAGATCCTGTAGTTTTATATCTGTAGGAACTGTCGGAATTGCACTCCAGCAGTTCACTCATGGGGCAGATGCTGGGGTGGGCCAATCGAAAGTTCTGGATCTGGGCCTGAGAGGTATCAGAGATGGTCAGCCCACTCACTGGTTCTTGTGCTCTCATGCCCTCCTAGTGGGCTCACCAACAACCACACAATCAGGGCCAGCTCTATCCTGCCACCCAAGTGAGGTGCAGAGCCTGATCTTCTGAGTGATGCAGCTGGTGAGGGGCTGGGCCAGCTCTCCTGCTCTCATTCCTCTAAAGCCAGGTCTTCCAGAATGCCTAGGTGAGGGGCTGGCCCAGTTCTCCTCACCCATCAACATGTCCACAGCAGCAACCAGACCAGGGATGTCTGCCTGGCCTTTGATAGTAACAGACCCCTGCTGCCGCAGGGTCTTGGATGCAGATGTGCTCCCCCGGTGTCAACACAGAACAGGACCCCACCATGGTCCTAGGTTGCATCACCAGCTCATGTCAGGCTGTTCCTCACTACTGTTGAGCCTCCAGTTCTGCTCCTCTTCATTGTGCCTACATCCTTCTCTCTCTCTCTTCCATTTCATGACCACTTACTTTTCTATCTTGGGAGCCCGTGGAGCCTGAGAGCCACTGGAGTAGTGGTTGTCTCAGGCTAGCTCTCTGTCCTGCCCCCCTGGAGCCAGACTAATGGTGGTCTCAGACTCACTCTTTTCCATGACTTTTAGGGTAATAGTCATTCAGATGCATGTTAGGTCTGAACATATAGCCCCTCTCCTCTCTGCTACGTATGTGACACAGTAGTCACATCCACAACACCTTAAAAGGCAGGCGAGATGTGTTTTGATTCAAACTTTAGTCACAGAAAATACTAGGGCTAAGACCACCTGTGGAAAGATAAGGTGCACTCCAGGCTAATGAGAATTTCAACTTACTTAAGCAGCAGCAGCAGCAGCAGCCTTGATAGGTGTTCTTGGATAAGAATTGTAGTACACATGCCCCAGAGCTGCCTTTTGGAAAGCAAAGGCACAAGACTGTTTGATGTGGACCATCTGCGTGTGAGAAATTAACTTGCCGGTGAGATGAAGCTGGACCTGCAAAGAAACAAAAAGGGAGATGGGAAGAGCCAGGAGATGAGAAACCAGTAGTGGAAGATCTGTAGACCTTATCCTGGCTGGCCAGCAGATATAAAATGTTCCCCATAGGTTCATGACCTAATGCTTGGCCTCCACCTGGTGGTACTATTGCTGAGGTGGTAGAAACTTCAGGTCACTGAGGACATGTCCCCTCCACACACACCGGGGACATGATCTGTCTTGTCTTAGCTTCTGTCTTTAATCAGTCTGTCTGCTTCATCTCCACATGGAGCTGAAACTTTCCTCAGCCATATGATCATACTTTCGTGAACTTCTGCTCAAGTACATGGGGCCAAGCTACCATGAAGTGAACCCTTGAAATCAGGCTTAAAAATCAACCCTTTCCTTTCCTCCTTCCCTCTCTCCCCCTTCCTTTTTTCCCTCCCTCTCTTTTTCTTCATTCCTTCCCTCCCTCCCTCCTTCCCTCCCTCCCTCCTTTTTTCCTTCCTTCCTTCCTCCCTCCCTCCCTCCTTCTCTCTCTCTCTTTCTTCCTTCCTTCCCTCACTCCCTCCATCCTCCCTCATTTCTTCCCTCCCTCCCTCCTTTTTTCATTCCCTCTCTCCTTTCTTCTTTTCTTCCTTCTTTCCTTCCTTCCTTCCTTTTCTCCCTCCCTCCCTCCCTTCTTTCTTTCTTTCTTTCTTTCTTTCTTTCTTTCTTTCTTTCTTTCTTTCTTTCTTTCTGTTTTCTTCTCTCCCTCCATCCTCCCTTCTTCTTACCCTACCTCCTTCCCTCCATCCCTTCCACCCTTCTTTCTTCCTTTCTTCTCTCCTTCCTTCCATTGTTCATGACCCTATTTCCATTACGGTGATTCTTGGTAAGTAACACTCCATGGACATACTCCTACCTCTGGGCAAAACATCAAAGTCAGAGCCCACAGGAATTTCTCTGTCATTATCTTCCCTGCAGCTGCACACACATACAAGGCCTGTCTAGGTGAGGTTGCCTCCTGCCTCTGTGGCTAGCCTTCAGCCTCAGGACCATGGAAGTTCCTTGAAGTCAGAGGAACTGAATGTTTTGTTTGATTTTCTTTTTACTAGCCAACTCCAGGGATTCTGGATCCTGAGTTTCAGTTCTTCAAAATAAAACTTGAGCAAAGAATACTACCCAGCCCCCACACACCGTGAAGAGACTTTATTTTCTCTGCTTTTATAAATATGTTCCAATTGCAGTGTTTGGCTCTCACTCATTTAGGCGGTGTATGCCAGCCCACCGCCTATTTGGTTCCCAGCTCCTTTCTACTTTATTCCAGCTCTTTATGTGTGATCTGAACTGTTAGTGATTTCTTCTTAAGCAAAAGGTAAAGGTGGCCTTTTCCTGGTGTTTTCCTTTTCTAATTCTAGAAGGTATAAGATAAAACAGGTATAAGATAAAATCTGCCTGTCTGTCTGTCTTGTCTAAGACAGAAGCTGGTTGCTGGTTCTGCTCCTTACAGCAGAGGCTTGAACACAGTTTTGACGATTCATGCCTCTGGGTTCAGGCTCATTTCTCACCATGTTTTCCAGGAATCCGGAGATTGGACAGGAAGTTCCAAGGAGTTCTAGTAATGACACACTGGGTTTTGCATGGAGGGTGGGGATAAGTTATTTTTTACTACTCGGCACCAGAACTGCCTGCTTAGGTTAACAGAGATGTGTCTGTCAGTCCTTTGACTGACATGATATGTAATCAGAGGCTGCGGGGTTTGGCTTTTGTTTTACCCTTGCAGCTGTGATCAGAGCTTCTCATGCCTCTTGCTCTATGTCAAGTTGAAGCCTAGATCACAGCTGCTGAGAACACCTTGGTGGCAGTCGGGATGAACACTGGAGTGTAGTGAACCAACTCTCTTTCATTGCCACATTCTGCTCTGGGCCATGGAATTTCAGTATGACCTTTAGCCCCTTCTTAAATTCCACAAACCCCTGTGTTGTATGAACATTGGTTTAAACAATCATAGGTTTTAATGGATTTGGAGGGAGGCAGAGAAGGTACTATACCACAGTTAGCCACACTTACAACGAATAGTATAGGATCTTACGCTCGAGGCTTGAATGGCCAGGGTGGACTTGAACTTGCAGTGATCCTTTTACCTCTCATTCCTGAGTATTGGGATTGCACAGTACCTGGCCCTTGTTCTTAGAAATCCTGTTTCTCACACTATTTCATATTTTTCTCCGGTTACTTCACGCACACACCATGTTACTGGCTTCTAAGGCTCTTTGCTCCCATTTGAGCTCAAGAAAGACCTGCTAGGGGTATACAGGTATTTGCCATTTGCCAAGGAGTAATTCCATCAAGTAGATTCAGTATTCTCCAAATGAAGGAAGTCTGTTCTCATAATTTCAGCATACAAAACTGTAACCTGTAAAAGATATGCCGAAGCTGGAGTGAGTCACAGAAGTCAAGAGAGATTGACAGCACTAGGTTGGATTGTAGATGAACTTGAAATCAGGTTTCTAGTGACAAACCTGGCTCAACAGGTGTAGCTCCTGAGATCTCTGTGACCTTCATTTCTTGCTCTCTTCTCTGGTTTCTGAACACACATGTTCTGTGCTGTCCCTCCTTTGGATTCCCATGGCATCCTTTTCCAGGCTGTTCTTGGGCTGGCTGCTCTTCATTCCTCAAGTCTCAGCGGTAGGCTCTCTTCTCCAGAATGTTCTCCCTGATTTTCAGGGAGTCAGCTCCACCCTCCATCATCTGTGATTCCTCTGTGCCCTGTTACCTGTTCTTCTCAGACTGAGAACATGTCTCTGTCCAATTGCTTTAGCCCCGTCCTCCCAGATAGAATACAAACATGCTGAGGTCAAGAGGTCAGGATGCCCAGTCCACAGCCCTATCCTTAACCCCATCAGACAGAAATTGGCAGGTTAAATGCTGAAGATACACAGTGAAGAGCAAGCAGATGTAAAGAACAGGCCACCTAGTGAAGTTCGTTTTCTTCCATATGCAATGTGTTCATGTCCTAGGACGTACATCTCCTTTCTCCCCCAGCAACATTTTGGACCATCTCAAAGTCTCCTTCCCGCCATCTTCCCGCAGAGGTGCCTGCTATCCTGCCTTCTACTGTACCACAGCTTGCCTCCCCCTTGAATTTCTAGGTGAATGCTGTAGATTATACATTGTGTATCTTGTTTTATTCTGTACCACATCCAGAGACTCACCCCTCATTGTATCTGTGTTGGATGTCTGTGATGGCTCTGCATTCTATGATTTTACTACATTTCCTTTGTTCAGCTGTTGGTTTCTACGCTTTCATTCTAGTTTGGGGTCAGTCTGCTTATGGTTGCCACAAAACTTTTTCACGTACATATTTGGTGACCATGTACACTCAAAACCGCCATGCATATTCTTAGAAATAGAATTGCCGAATCAAAAGCAGAGCCTGCATTTGAGTGTAGTGCATACTGTTTTAAAGTTCCAACCAGCAGGATGTAATGCTCTAGTGTTTGCACTGGAGGCCTCACCATGCCAGCGTGTCATGGGCTTTGAAGAGAAAGATAAGCACTCTGCAATAGGCTTTCCACTTTGTAGAGCTTCATGGTAGAGCATCACACAGACCATACCAGAGTTGTGGACCTTAGAACTGGCTTAGAGCTCTGTGCAATCACGACTCCCACATGTTCCCTCCCACCATTTGACTTTTAGAAAGCCAGGCAAGCCCAAGGAGAGGGAAAACAATCACTGAAGTCTTCGTCTGTGTCATGAGAGCAAAACCCATCATTACGAAAACATTAACCTCCCCTCTCCTGGGCAGAAATAGCTCCCTCTGTCAGGGGATGCCTTATGTCAAGAACCCTGTGG
Source organism: Micromys minutus (assembly GCF_963924665.1). Classification (NCBI taxonomy): domain Eukaryota; kingdom Metazoa; phylum Chordata; class Mammalia; order Rodentia; family Muridae; genus Micromys; species Micromys minutus. Next base: position 14,299,843 of record NC_137959.1, read on the forward strand.
TTTCAAAGAATTTGCAAAGTTCCAATGAGGCACCTACCCCCATTCATCTGTGCCATACAATAGTCTTTATATTTTCTAATGAGCCATCTACCCCCATTGATCTGTGCCATACAATAGTTTTTATATTGTCTAAACTATAGACTTATGGCCTACCTCTCCAAGGATTCAACAGAGAGTGTCCCACACCAAACACGGTCTCCACACCCAGCCCACTTTCCATGTACAAGAAGAGACGGTTCCAAGACATCTGGAAGCTCCCCATGCTTCCTATAATTTACAGATAAAAAGAAAAAGGACCTGTCTTTTTCTTTTTTCTTCTTTTTTTTTTTGTATTTTCTAAGAAATTAAATTTTCAATCAAAGATGAAGAAAGATCCTCAGATTAACTTTCCCTGGGGTTTGTAAAGAGCTCCTTTAAAAAAAAAATTCAGGTTGGATCTTTGCATTTTATTCAACATCAAGGAGTCTCATGACAGTAACCTACCATTATCCTCTGGGTGTGCTGTTAGTGCTCTTTGCAAAGTCTTACATCTCTTCTTTCTCCTCAGTATGGTGTATCACTGCCGTTCCTCGTGGGGCTGGGCTGTTAAAGGGGTGAAGCCACAAGAATATACTAGACAGGTTATTAGTACAGTAAGGGAGTTATTTTAACCTTGGGAATGGATCCTAGGCCCTTCCAAGCTAAGCTCATGTTCTACCACTGACCCCCTCTAGACGGGAGCTGGCATTGTTGGTTCTAGATCCTTTAGAGTTCACTCAGATGGCAACAGCAGTTCAATGTGGAGACATGAAGGGCTGTCTATAACGATATGAAATGACTCTTCACCGGTTTTTATCTGTCAGGATTTCTTTGCCGGAGACTGAGTCTATATTATGGAAATGGTGATGTTTTACCCTCTCGCCCACCGTTTAAACACGTAACTATGTTCATGCAGGCTTCATTTGGGCCTCCAAGCTACTAAAACCTCAGTGTCGGGGTTCTTTCGAAGAATTTCTAGTCAGGAACAGAGGCTGCATCAGTCTTCATGTTGGGGATGATTGGCCATGGGTGTTCCCAGGAGGCAGCAATCCACACTGTGCATCTGATGAACTCACTGCCACACCGTCAGTGGTCAGGAATTGCTCAGTGACTTACAGGAGAAAGGAGCCTGCTGTCACATGAAGATATCACGGAATTAGGGAGTGGAAGCGGGAGCTTTGGGAAAGCCCAGGTGCCATTCTTCATATTGCAAGGTGGCCTGGCATTCAACCACTCACAAGTAAACTGCCCTCTAGGCACAGAGTAGGACCACAGAGGGGCAGGGAAAGCAAACACCTCCAAACTATTGATCTTGTGTGTACTGGAGAGACTTCCTGTACAGGTTTGTGAGGAGGGAGAGGAGGAAGGAAAATCAGATGGAAGGGGAAGGAAAAGAAGGAGGTGGGAGGGAAGAGGACAGGAGGAACAGCTCATATGATAGGCATTGTTATTATTATTACACTATCATCATCATCATCATCATTATCATCATCATCATCATCATCATCATCATCGTCGTCGTCATTAAACAAATCACCTTTGAAATCTAAGAAGGTCCCATGTAGGTGGTTGCTATTAGGGGCTAAATCTCCATCTACCTTGCTTCCTGTTTGGTGCTTAGTGTAGTGTTTGGCATTGGGAGGCATTTGGCAGTGCCATGAAACCAATGGGCAGGTGAGGAAATTGGCTGATGAAGAGGTTGAATTAATAGCCAGTTTTTTCTTTCTTCTTATAAAACCTTTCTGACAGATCTCCCATGAACATCCCGTTCTGAGACGAACCCATTTCTCCTGAGAGTTTGAATTTGTGGTGTGCCTACAACAGTGAGCAGCCCCATTTAATGTTATGACATTTGTTGGCCAAATCTGGCAGAGCGCCAACTCAGCACATCTGGGGATCGTGTTGTGTGGCCACAGTTGCTAAGACCTGCCTTTGGCTTCCCAAGGACACTCCCTGACTCTGATAGGGCCAAGGACACCCAAAGTCCAGGTACAACTTATTTGGTTTTCAGTTCCAGATTTAACCCTATCCTTTCCTGGATCTTTTTTCCCCTCCTCTATAAAATAAGAAGTTTAGGAAGCTGTTTGTCTAATAAACCTCCAAAGTGACATCAGAAAGCATCATCAGACAGCAGCCCTTTCCTTTAAGGTACTCCCAAAGGGTAAGCCTCAATAGTTCATTCAAAACAGTTATGTAAACATCCAATTCTCTCCCAGAAGGTACTTTTAGGTGTTGGATAAATAAGTCTCAATCTGCGCTGCACTGAACTGTCTCAGCAGCTATTCTCAGTCAGGAACGAGAATCCACACTTCCTGTCAGTGCAGCTAAGGCCTGTGCCCGGCTTTTGCCTGGCATCTTCAATGAAGCAAGATTCCTTTCATCTTTTAGCTCCTGTTCACATGTCCTTACAATCAACTTTAAAAGGCTGGCATGGGGATTTCATTAAATAAGCCAACTTCTTAAAATTGTTTTGAGATATAGCCCCAGATTCCTTTGGTGAATTTGTTAAACTCAAAGGTAATATTCTTCAGCTTCTGTCAAGCTCATGACTCCAATGCTTTGGGGATTCCAAGAGAGAAAAACCATATGGACAGTCAAGCGGAGGCCCCACTTTGCCCAAGAATATCCAGGGATGTATGATAGAATGGACAGGTGACAAATCCTTGCCACATATTGAATGCATCCAGACAAGACGCACATTCACTTAGGAGGGTAGTGGTTTGCATGGAAGATTCAAAGTTGTCCTGTAGTAATAATTTTGGAATTTAGGTTTCTTAAAAAGCAAGCAAGCAAACAAGCAAAACACAAGCAAACACACACAGAAATATTGCAGGAAAGTATTTTTGTTTCAGTACCAGATGTGGGATATTGGGCTTCTCCAGGCAGTCCACAGCAGCTGAGTATGGTTTGCTTCCTGCTCTACCAGAGACCTGGTTTACCAGTTGCAGGTTGTATGATGTTTGGAACTCTGGGGAATTTTCAAAGGATGTACAAATGCTATGGTCCTGAGAGGTGAGTGTGGTTGTTCCTTGTGGTTTGTTAGTTGTGCTCAAAGAAGAAAGAGATTAGATTCAGATCTCCCTCTCTCCCTCTCTCTCTCCCTCCTCCCTCTTTCCCTCCCCTCCTCCCTCTCTTATTTGGTGATAGGTGATAAAAACTGGGTGGGGGGATAAAAGCAAGGTAAAGGAGAACCCACAAAGTAGCTAAGACTAGCAACATTATCCTTTATTCAACTTCTGTGTGGAATTCTGAAAACAGCAGCCTCCTCAATCTTTTCTTTCCTAAATGTGTTTGTCCTGACAAATAATTTCCAAAGTTGTCCCAGATTCTAGGCAGTCTTTACCCATTTCATTTATCACTAGAGAGTCTTGCTCAGGGAAAGCTGAGATTAACCATATAGACAGATGCTCTAGATTTCTTTCCCAGAATTCCAGTTTACAGCCTGAAGCTCCTGATGGGAACTTTGGGCACGGTGCCCACCCCAGTGCCTTGAGCAGAAGTGCCGAGCGTTCAAGATATGCAGCGTGAGGTCATGCCCCAGCAGCATCCGAAATGGACCCTTCTGGAAAAATGTCATGAAATTCATGACCAACTGTCATCATACACGAGAGGAGACATGACTGAGAGAACCAGTGGCACCCTGCTTTGGTGTGGCTCCTGTCTTGGTGGCTTCTCGGTGTCACCTTCTTTGCTTAATATCTCCGTGCTCAAATCGAATATTGATATTTTGCAGGTGCTTCTCCTGTAACAATAGCCGCGGTTCAAATTATATTCCTGCACATGTCGGGTATAGTACAGTCTAATTTAATCTTCATTACACATGGGCATATTGCAATTATACATGCTACCCGAGTGTTAACACATATTTAGACTTGCTATTCCTTTGTCACTGAGTTACAAAGAGGTACCTGAGAAGAAGCAGATGTCATAATTACACGCGTATTCAGCTCATTTTAAACTAAGTCTCAAAGTAAATTACAGATGAGCCAGGCATGTCTCGAAATTAATGTAGTGGTAGGGCACTAATGCTGTGATCCATTATGGTTTGTCAATGTGCCGTACTTCTGGAATGTGCGATAAAATTATATTAATACTCTACTAATGAGATTAATGAATATGAACATGCAGGAGAAGAATGGGGTCCTTTGTTCAACTATTGAAAAAATAACATATAGGTAATTAAAAAGAATTAATCAAACCATGTACAGCCTCATTTATATTAAATTAATTTGTCTGGTTTCATTTCTAATAATTAATCACTTTTTACACATTGCCAAGCACTTCAGGCAGATGAAGGCACTACTGAAGGAGTTGTGATTCAGAATATTTAGAGCGATCAAGGTGGTCCCTGTGGGTTCGTATTAATTAAGGTTTAACAGTTTGGAAAATTGTAGCAATATTTTATGATTCATGTAATTAAACTCTGTAACAAAATGTCACAACTGCTAGTTACTTCTGCGCCTGTGATTTATATCTTTTCCCCCCTTTGGAAAGGAAGCAGCTGAAATGAAAGCTTAAACATGCCGACACAGTGGATGGGAAAACAAGCTGGTGGGCTCAGTGAGTACCAAGGTCCTTCCTCAGGGGCGAGGCACACCCCTCCACGCTCAAATTCCATCTCGGAGGTTATGCAAATCAGGCCAAATCATTTCATCTGACAACTGGCAAACTCTCCAAAATTACTTCTCGAACATTTGCTTGAATAAAAACAAATAAACAAATGAGAAAAGCAAGAACTGTGAACCCCCTTCCCAAAGTCAAAGGGGTGATGCATGGTCACTCCCAGGGATGGAGGCTCAGGTAGAGCCAGGGCACAGATTTCCAGAAAAGGGAGGCTGACGATACAGTGACCTCAAATTTCCTGTTCCGTGTGCCCACCGCAGTCCTAGACACTCTGTGCCCCACATCTTGCACTTGAATTGAAGTATAGAAGTGACCATCTCCCACAGCATCTAGCTGGGCATCTTTTGACCAAGTGCAAGGGCGAAACTGAAGCAATCAGTTAGCAGGCTCTAACCATGCTTTCATTCTGCACCGGGCTTGTCCAGGACACCTGTGCTGGCGTCTCTTCTCTGCCTCTTCATTCCCTACTCTTCCACGGGGGTGTGTTTTCCAGGTCATGGAGAAGGGGCCTCTCAGCTCGTTAGTGTGTGCATCATGCAGAAATTTTCCGACCGGCAGATGGTGGAACTGCAGGAGGAGAGCAGTACCTGTCGGGGTCCTCGGTGCAGAGGTCCTGCAGCTTCGCATCCCTCTCTGATGACAGCAGCCCCCGTGTGTCCAGTTTCTTCTCCCACCCTCAGTTTCCAATGGCTCCCCACCATCTCTAGTTTCTGGGAACCTCCGCATCCCCCATGGGTCTCTTCATCCTACTCTCTCCTTCATAAAGCACCCACAGTAAAGTGTCTTAATGAAACCTTAGTCAAGAGATGTCCAGCCAAGAGATGCCTGTTCACTTGGCCTAGAGTGGGGCCCAGAGTCTGTATAATGTTCGTTCGTTCTTTCCTTCCTTTTGTTCTTTCCTTTTCTTTTATCTTTTTTTTTTTTTCCTACTACTCAAGGAGATTCACCTATAGAAAGCAGAGAGCTACCCTGGCCTAGAGATGCTAACAGGGTACTCAGAACACCCCAGCTTCAGAGTTCTTCCAACTCTATGGATTTGCATCCTTGTAACAACTGACTATTCAAAACAGCGGCATCACCTTTCCCTTGTACTAAGGAGCTGAAGGAGAGAGAGGGCAAGCAACTTGCTAGGATCACACAGCAAGGAACAAATCTAAGAATCTAGACTTTCAGCTACTATGCTAGACTGTAAATAAGAATCTGAGAAAATTGCTCTAAGGTATGATTTTTCCCCCCAAGCCATTCCTCAGAAGAAAATGACGCCTGAGTCTGAGTTATTTCTTTAACTACGCTTATGTTCAACTCTCTGCTTACTCATTCCAAAGACTGTGAGGAAAAGTGCTTATGTAGAAGACCTGATAGCAAACCCCTTCTATAGATCCAGAGAGGCAAACTGAAAGAGGAGCTTGTCTAGCTGGCTCAGCAGCTAAGGAGGCTTGAGTTTGCTCCTCAGCATCCAATTAAGACAACCCCCAGTCAGAGCCTGTGGCTCTGGATCTAGGGGCTCTGAAACCCTCTTCTGGTCTCCTTAGACACCAGTATGCATGGGTTATACATTCGCATAGACACAAGGAGAAACAGACTATTTCCTAAAAAGAAAGCAGAGAAGCACAAAAAAAAAAAAAAAAAAAAAAAAAAAAAAAAAAAAAAAAAAAAAAAAAAACAGCTAAAATGTAACTGTCTTATGAGTCGGGTATATTTCATTGAGGAACTCGTGGGAAGCAAAAATCTTTCCTAAGTTTACACAATAAGTGGAACTTCTGAGATAATTTAAAAAAAAAAGAATTGAATCTAGTCATCAAAAAGTACGGCATGTATTGAGCAGGGTGGTGTTTGCCTATAACTCTAATATTCTGGAGGTAGAGGCAGGGGGATGATGAGTTCAAGGCTAGCCTGGGCTATAGAAAAAACAGTAAGAAAAGTGTAGCACGTGGTAAGATCCAACCAGATGGTTCAGAGGGCAGAGGCTGGGTAGGGGAGAGACATCTTGCTATTTAAGGAACACTTGTTCCAAACCATTGTATTTCATCTTCTCTTCTCAACACAGAGGGACCAGTGTTGTTTTGTTTTGAGGGTATCCTGTGGTCAGAGTAAAGCTAATGGACTCTTTTTACCAAAGTGGAGAAGTTTTATTGAAATAAGCCAAGGGTCCAGAGTCACTAACACCTTTTAAGCTCTCATATAAGGCAAGAGAAATCACTGAGCCAGAGGCTTCCATGTGCAGAGAAAGGAGCTGCCCATTGCTCAGCAATCTGACTGCATGGATTTGTCTCCTCTCTGGACCTCGGCATGGTGCCTGGCTATTAAATCTACCGTGTGTGGTCTGTAATGGCGTGAGCTGCCTGGCTTTGCCAGGCCATTTGGAAAGTTCTGCTCCCTCTCAGCCTACACTCAGATTGGATTAACCTGGAAATGAGAAAGACCGTGCTCTCTTTTTTTAAATGTCTGGGAGCAGATGTTGGGAATTTTGGGGCTCTCATGGGAGAGCACCACTTCCCCCCATCAGCAGCCATGGTGTTACATGTCTGTAAATAACACTAATTGGGAACACTTTGGCTTGCTTTGTTTTGTTTATTGTGTGTACAAGCCCATTGTTCTGCCCCAGAGGGAAACCCATCCATTTCCATTGTGGGTACCAACTTTGCTCTTAAGGTGCCATGACAGAGAGGCTACTAATAGGAAGAGATACAAAGCTAGCTTTCAGACAAATGATGATAAAGTGAAATCTTTAGGAAATCATCAAAAAAATGAGGCAGGGCAATGTGAGTTGTCTCTCCAAAATGACAGAGCTAAGGAATCTGCCAAGCCTCTGGCCCAAAGCGCCAATGCACATTTATGATTTAATTCCCATTTTAACATCAATCAACATATATTAATAACTTCAGTCAGAGAAAGGAAGGCCCTGGGTGTGCTTTAGTCTGACATGCCTACATCGAAGATGCGTGGCTTTGATTGCCAATTAAACTCCGACAGGCTCCACCTCCTGCACTCTTCCACCTCATAACTTTACCTCATATCCCAAAGGGCCCTCAGGGGACCTTGTCATAACTGGAGTTTGCTACATTGTCTCAGAAACTGACACCAATTTCATTAACCCAAACTTGGTCTGTGGAATTCCCAAGTCTGTTATCTAGAAGTTGGGTCCCTTATGGACCACCAGGTCCCACTCCCTTCCTTGAAAGCTGACAGTTTCATGACCACTGTAGACAATGGCTGTAGTGCTCAGGAGACTTGACACCAAGACAAACTATGGGGTGTGGTTAAAAAAATTCATGAGTTTTAGTTCAGAATCTTAAGCTTAACTTCAAATAGGTGTGTGTGTGTGTGTGTGTATGGGTCTCTCTCCCTCCCTCCCTCCCTCCCTCTCTCTCTCTCTCTCTCTCTGTGTGTGTGTGTGTGTGTGTGTGTGTGTGTGTGTGTGAGAGAGAGAGAGAGAGAGAGAGAGAGAGAGAGAGAGAGAGAGAAAGAGAGAATGTTAACACATGCTTATATTTAACATTTACCTGATAACAATTTCCCTCTAGAGATATCCGACAATGACTGCATGTGACTTGGATTGCTTGAAAGTGGGGTCAGAGCAATATGGCTACTGTATGTATGTACAATGTGGTTATTGCATTGTCCAGGACAGCTCCTGCAGCTGGCCCCACTTCTACACGGTGAGGAGAAGAGAAGAGAGGGATACATGCAGATAGCAAGACTAACAGAAACACCCAAGCAATCTGCATGGTGTGAGGACCAATTCTTTTCGTTATCGATGCAGAAAGACATGGTTCTCTTGAACCAAAGATCTGCTTTTCATTTAGTGCTAGATATGTCCCTTGGGGAGACATAGATTTAGCTAAATTTCCTCTCAGAAAATTACCTAAAGTCTGTGAAACAAACATATGAAGTCCTTTCTTGAAGTAGAATCTCTACCAAAAATGTCTCTAGTTTCCTTCCACATCTCATGTAGGCCAGAGTTCTCAGTACTTTTCTTACCATTGTGGTAAAAAGTCCCAACAAGAAAAGTTAACCATCACTTTCAAATTCTAAACACTGTGAAGGAGCAGTGGGGATGATTAGCAAGGAGAAGGCATCCTTAGCCTGAGAGATGACCACAGACACCTGGTCTCCAGGAGACAGAACATGGCTGGATGTGAATCTAGATGAGCAGGAGGCTCTAGCTTTTCTGTTTATTTGCTTAATATTGGATCTCAATTTATCGTTCCATCCACTTGAACTCACTGTCTCCCTATCCCCTTGCCTTTGCCTCCAGAGTGCTGGAATTTTAGGTGTGCACCACCTATCAGGTTTCTAAGTATTTTGTTTGGTTTTATCAGTCATTGAAACTTAAGGTCTAACACAGTGTTTGGAAGTCTTTAGGTATCCTATAATCCCTTATTGGAAAGAAGAAGCTGGAAGGAAGTGGGACGGAAGGAGAGAGGGAGGGAAGGAGAGAGGCATAATAGGGGGTTCTCATAAAAGGGGAACTAAGAACAATAGGCAGACCTCCAGTAAGGTTCTTTGTCCCCTTTAGAAGCCACAGTTCTGAGGCAAACAAGAGAATTGTCAGAGAAAACAAGCACCCAGCACACTGTTAGGTGCTGGCTCCTTCTTATAGACTTCCTGGCTTTGTGTCCTTTACTTCTGTTTGTGAGGCTGAATTTCTTGCTGCCTCTTTAAGCTTACAACATGTTTTGGGGCTTTGCAACATGCAAGTCTGTTATTAGAGATTCTGTTGAATTATTCAGGGCTAAATCAAGATGCGAAGACACCTTTTTTGAGACAGAAAATTGGCAAACACTCTCTATGATGCCTTACAGCCAGGAAAAAAAAAGAATCCTATGAATTCTGCCGCAGCTGGTGTATTTACCATGAAATTGATCATGATAAAAAAACTGTTACCTGCATAAGAATGACACCTTTGTCCCTAGTGTCAGCATCCACTTTCATCAGCTGTCATTGTACAAGGAACCTATCTAAGCTGAGACCCAAGGGGTTAATTCTCTCCTTTGTAGCTCCTGAAACACAAACGGGATAATGTACCATCAATATGAGAAATCAACATTAAGTGGAAAGACCTCCCTCCCTTTGACTTTCATTACAGGCCCAAGAATATTGAAAACCACAGCGACCCAAGGGATTGTGTCAAAATACACTTGATACACATCAAAAAGAATTGCATCAGCAAGGCTGAAAGAATCAATTGTCTCTGCTTCCAAAATGCTGACCCCAAAGCAAACTGCTGAAATTTCTAGAAAGCCTGGAAAGACCGTGTAGGTGTGGGAGACAGTAGCAGTTCCTGCCTTGAACAAAAACAGCTCGGGGACAAAGGTGCCCGCTCCTGGTTGAAGAGCAATGAAAGTCAGTAGATGCAATTCCATTGGACTAAGCTCCTTCATGGAATCTTCTAGTCTGTTCTCTGACTCATCCGTCCCTCCTCCAAGACACTTCTGTTACAGGCTGAAGGTCATGTCACATCCAGATTTCTGTATTGTAGTCCTACCTTTAAAAAGGATGGTATTAAAAGGAGGGTTGGGGAGTGGGGAAGTGATTCATCCTGAAGGTTCCGCTTTTGTGAAAGGTTAGGATGCCCTTCTAAGAGATCCAGAGAGCATTATTGCCTTGTTTCTAGGTGATACAGCAAGAAGCAGGCAAACTACTCTAAACACTGTGAACCAGGAAGCACATAGTCACCGGACAGCAAATCAATTGACTCTGACCTCCAGTAAGGAGCAGTAAATTCCTACGGTTCATGAACCATTTTGTGCCATGCTTGGCGACAGAAACCGAAGTGTACTGGCATATCCTTTCCTAGGCAAATTGAGCTTCAGTTGAAGTTTTGAGAATTACATGTGCCAACAATAAATGTTGGTTAGTCATCTACAACCATAGGCGTCCTTCTTCCTCACTTTTGATGGAGGTGTCAACTAAAGGCTTCCTTGATGACTAAGGTATTTAGAAGTATTAAGGGTGTGTCTCCACTGTAAGGTCACGGTCGTGGTCAGTCCCTAGAGTTTGTATACAGCTAATACTATTAGATCCATGCTAGGTTTTAAGGTTCCCTAACACTAAACACATATAAGATTCAAACCCATAGTTAAGTATCTGTGTCCATGCTTCAGAAAAGCTGGACTTGTAGCTAGAGTTGAGTGCCTTCCCTTGCACAAAGAAGAAACGTCTTTTGCAATGAGAAGTTTAAAAACCTTTCCTCTCCCTTATCGCCCATCTTTACTGTATCAACTATCTATGCTTAGTAAGTAACTGCACCTCTCCACCTCTTCATGTCATGTCTTAATGATGGGAGAGGGTTACAGGGTGGGTACCCTTTTCCCATCTTCCCACAGTCTTGGAGAGCTATGTGTAAAGATGCCCAGAGCAAGACGACACCTTCACAATCTCATTGCACTGTGCCTACTTTCTAGAGTCTGCAAGGGCTTAATTGTGCATTCATTTATAATCTGTGCTCTAGTACTATTTATAAATGTGTCTATTACTATGGCATTGAATTAGTTGTCAGAAAAGGCCATTACTGTAGCCTAAGTGGTAAGTTTATTTGCTCATGTAATAGTATGTTCAAAAATAAGAGGGGGCAGAGAATCAACAGCACCAGAATAAGCTTTGACCATCTTTTTTTTGCTTTGTTTTCTGGTACATGATTTTTATCTTTCTATTTGAATTACAGTTACTACTCTTTGGGGAACTGCAGCAGCATTTGTAGCAAGAAAATGGGAGTGCCAAGAGTCAGAGAGAGAGGAAGAGACTGTTCTTTTCTATTTGAGAAAGAATGTTGTTCAGTTGTTTCTGCCCATGTGCGTTTCAGCAGAGCCCACCCCAGTCCATGGTGTAAACAGTAAGTATTTTAAAGAAGCCCCTGAATGGGGACATGCTATGAAACCAAGATTCCAGTACCTAGAAACAAATGGAAGTGGATGTCGAGTAACTTTAATCCTTTACTATGATAATTTACTTGTGAATACTTCCCACTGCTTGGGGTCTGAGAAAGGTAGACCTGCCCATTGCTGTCATCACTGCATCCTTTGAAGCTTTAATGCTTAAGTCCTAAATACCAAATAAAGAAGAAAGGAGAACAAAGGCAAGAGAGGAAATTAGAGAGGAAGGGGGGGGGGTCAACAGGCATGAGGCATTGAATGGGGAAAGGAAAGAGAAATGAAGAGAAGGTAAAATTATTGAGTGGAGGAGATGGTGACGTGGAGTGCTCTAAGTGCAGACCAAACCCCCTCTACTACTTGGTTTGAGAATAGTTTTATAGCAATAGAGCCAGGCTTACTAGATGACATCAGGTCTCTGGATGCCTTCACAATGAGACCCCAGAAGAGTAGCCACAGATGATGCAGCCCATTCCAGAGCAGAGCTGCCAACCTAATGTTCTCTGATGGTTTCATAGGCGATAGATCAGCCTAAGAGCAAATAATGTGTCAATGTGGTTGAGGAGGGACCATATGTGATGGACTCTTTCCTTGTGCCTGATTTTCCTGGGTCCCTGATTTGGCCTGTTAGTGGCCCTTTTCACCCAGCCCAGCTGACTCCCAGTGAAACAGCATGAAAGCAGGTGTCCTGGATCTATTCTAAAAGTGTACTTATTCATCTTGCTCTGAAGAACCTCATTCCTCTGCAGGCCTTTGTTCTTTGTCTATCCAGATGGTTCAAAAAATAGACAGACAAACAGATAAAAAGACGGACAGATGACTGGTTCTCTACACTCATCATGATACTGGTGAAGCACTAGCTTAGCTGCCATTGCAGAGCTGGGCAAGAGGCAGGACAGCCTGTCACCAAGAGTCCATGGGTCTACTCACACTGCATGCTAAAAGAGGAAGGGGTGGGCCAAGGTTGCCTCTGGTGCCCTGGGCTCTTTGGTCTTGCAACAGGGCAGCCTTCTGGAGGCAGATGCAGGTACTAGTAGCTTACAAGGCCCTAGAGAACTTTTCTGGAGAAGGTCACTATAGCTCAGGCTCTCCCTTTCTTGCAAGACCTGCAGGAGGCAAGCCCTAGGCAGATCTAAGCTGTGTGGTGACCTTGGGGGTGATTTAATGACTTGGGCTCCCCTACTGGGGTCTACAGGTCTGTTGCCTGCCTAGATCGGAATGTCCGCCTGGGTCTCAGACTGAGCCCTTCCCTTCTTCGCTTACTTTCAGCATTAAGCCCAAATTTTCATATATTCATTATTTAGATACATTGTGATTTGGGGAAAAAAAATGACAACAGGAACCATGGCGACAGTCAGAAAAACTGCATGTCTGCCTCCCCATTCTGTTCATGTCGCCAGCTCCTCAACTCCCTCCCAACCAAGGGGCAAAGGCCAGGCTGCACAAAATGCCAAAGCAGCGTTTTATAAATAAACCTGCGTCCAAACTACTGCCATAAAACTCTGAAACCCTCTCTGATTGAGACATTTGGACTAATTACCAGGGAGCAGCCACGACGGGCCTCTTCTAATGCTGTTTATTACCGTCCCTCCTTTTGGAGACTCCCTGGGGTTAGTTTCTGAAATAAAGATTTAATTTGAGGGTAAATCAGAACAACAAAAAATGTAGCTCTTTGTAAACAATAGTATCCTCAGCCCAGCTGAGTCCATCAATATAAAAACAGAAATCCTCCTCATGGTCCGCGAACTGTAAACATGGTAAATGCTATTTATTGTGACTACATGTGTGTGGCCCGGCATGAGTGAAAAGGGGGAAGATTTTCGTGACTGAGAGACATAAACATCCACCACTGCCTCCATCATTCTTCCCATTTTAAAGTTATAAAATCCAAATATTAATTTTAATAGAAAAGTTAGGAAATCGGAGCCTGCCCTGTGCTCTAAAGCCATCAGAACTTCCCATGGGTCAGAGAGTGATGTCTGCATTCCCAGGAGATGAAGGGCCAAGTGGGGTCCAGACATGGTCCATGAAATATGACATATGTCACAAACAGAGCCTTGGCTCGAATCGCAGTGTTCTGTGGATGAAGGCATGATATGCAATGAGCCTGTTGTCTCTCATCAGGAGCCATTCTGATGATCTTTGATCTGGAACCTGAAAAACAAGTTTTTCCCTCTTCACTACCTGAGAACCCATTATAGCTGGCTATGGGTGCCACTGGAGGAACACATGAATCTGGGTTATTCCAGAACCAGTCCTGATTCTGGATGTGATCAGCTTTTAGATAAGATAAGGAGGACCACATTGCCAGCTGCTTGTGTGTTCTCAGCAGAATCACAAGGGTCTCTCTGGTATGGATAGAGGCCGGCTGCCCACACAAATCCTCTCAGCTGCAAATAGCACCCAGTTTAGTGGACCTCAGAGTGGGGGGTCACCATTACCTTGGGCCAAAGAATCTGGCACCAGGTGGATTTCGAAGGTTGAGGTTCTCAGATTCACCAGCGTGTAGCTAAATCTCAACTGAACCTTCAGCAGGCTGTTCATCACGCATAGGTCTCCAGCATCATCTCCCTTAGGACCTCCCAGGTTCTAGAACTGAAGAGATCACGGTACATAAAACACCAGAAGATCAAGAAGTTCTACTGGGAGTAATTTTTCTCACACAGCCAGGACATTTGGCAAGAACTGGAACACTTAATCACCATAATGCTGGGCATGTATCCCATGAGTTGAAGTTGGGAATACTGTCAACCATCCCAAAGTGCACAGAAAAACCCACTCCTCACAATAGACAGCTCCAGATGACAGCACATCAGTGGCTGGTTGAAAATCCCTGTACCGCCACACAGAAGTGAAGCGTGGTCACTAATTCACTAACAGTTTTCGGTCTATCATATGCAAGCTAGTGAGTGCATCTGATATTATTCTAAAAGGAGCATGTGTTCTTGTTATCATGATCTTCCCTGAAGAGAGAACCACAGTTTTACCATTCAAAAATTCTCCTCCCTTACACTGCACACCTGTAAGTGAAAACTTAGTATTTTACAGACTCCAACTCCAGGAAAATCTATGGGATCTCTGGTAAATGGCCTAGATGCTTATACAAATGGCTAATGGCTATGGATATTTTCAATTAAAGTCTGATTAGAGTATCAGTCCACTGTAAGGGACTCTGGTCTGGAGACATCATAGGACATGGGAGAGTGCACAAGAGACAAAGCATCAAGCAGCCGATTATGGGCACTAACCAGGAAAGGGGGATGTGGGGGGAAGCCCACTCACACCTACTTTGAGCATCGAAGACAGAAATGGATAAGCTAACCAGAAGATTTCACTCAACAATAAAAAAGCAGTCTGTACAAAACATAACCTTTGCAATGTTTGAATCAGACATGTAGAGCTTTAAGAGAAAGGTACATGAACACATTGTAGCAGCATCTGAGGAAGGAAACACATGCCCTAAGGCCGGGCCTCCATCCTGATAGATTTGGAATGTGACCTGCTCAAGGGTTTGATTGCTTTTCCCCATGTCGGATTTTATTACTGCCATCCATCTGCGTTCTACACTGAGCACCAACAGAGCACCAACAGAGCCGTTACGCCGTGCTGAGGCTTTGTATAAAAATGGACGTGCACAATCCACTCTTTTCTTGCTTGCATTTATCCACTATCCTTTTTTGAGTAAACTAAATGAGAGTTCTCAGGGTTACAAGAGATGGGACGGATATGGGATATGATAATGTCTAATATCTGCCGGTTGCAAGAGGAAATGAGTCATTGGGATAACATAAGCAATGATAACTCTGCTGAATATGACTAGAACGTTAAAAATAAGGTGTGTTTACAAGCGAATAAACTTCCTGAAGCCTCTGCTATTCTCCAGGGAGGTGGGAGAGGAACAGGCCAGTGTCCTGGCATCCCACACATCCCACTGTTTTCCTTTTATCACATGTGATCATGTTATGTCCTTCTTGATGGCCTTGTTGTCACTGCTACACAACCAAGGCCCACTGGAATGTTCTTGAGACCCTACAGGAAAGTCTCATCTTTGCTGTCCTCAGTCTTTGGTTTTCCACTTCTCCCTGACGACCAGAAAGCAGACCTTCTTGAGGAGCAAGATTTCATTTGTATTCATTAACATCTAATTCTCCTTCTTGTGTCCTCCTCATGGTCTCATTATTGAATTTCTGGACACAACCAGTAATCCCTTACTCATCAGATCCTGATAATTGATTAATGAAAACCTATAAAAGGCTCCAAGCTCGAATGTTTGTGTTTCATAATGACTTAACATTTTTTTTAACCCATAAAACAGTAAGAACATAGTGAGGGGTTTTGCTCTTGAATCCCGCAGCTGTAGTGGTTATGGCTAAAGGCTTTGGATAGAAAGACTTCTGTCCATCTATAACTAGATAGTTTTTTCTAGTGTGGGTAGCCATCTGGGATGCACCCTCATGGTTAGCTATATACACCCTCATAAAATAGAGGCTGAAAAGATGCAGCTAAGTTCCCAATCCCACCTTGGAGCCAGAGCTCTCATCATGAGCATGGGAAAGAAATGCAGACATCTGGAGAAGCTCTGAGTGGGTTGGATTATGTGAGATCTGGATCAGTGGGTGTATGACAGTTTTGGGAAGCAATTGTTGAAATAGTTCCCTGTTTGGTGACCTTAAAACCAATAGCATCTTCTACTTGTGCACTAGAATTTAAAGAGGAAAAAAACCCTAAAACTTCAGGAGGGAAGGAAACAGAAACCCATTTCTTGGATTATAATGCACCCAAAGTTTTTAACAGTTTTGAATATGCCAAACTCCCTGTACTGAATACCTCAAAGGCTGTTGCATCGAGAATGCTTTCTGTTTTTTGCACTGGTCTTACTGGTGCAAGAACTCTCTCTTGCGTCTCTAAGCACAATTGTAAGGACTCAATTTCCACTGGGGTTGGGAAACTGACTGATAATGAAATGAACAACAGAGATAGCTTCCAAGCTTGCTGCCACAGAAGACCTGACTGCAGAAAGGACTTCTCCATGACAGCTGGGTATAAAGGGACATCAAGACTTGAAAGGATACCTGAACTCAGAAAGTCCCTGTGGCAGGAATAGGAAGATTGGTGACTATAACAGGCACCAACCCTTTCTTTGGAAGCAGAGTGGTATTCCCTATTAACGATAGGGAAAGATCCAAGGTAGCCCCATCCGGAGCAGGCAATTTGCAATACAAGACCAACTCTAGACTCACATGAGGAGTCAATCTATATAGATTTCTTCTCACTGCTGAAATGTATTATTATTATCATTGTTACTAATATTTGCAGACATTATATGTCAGATACTGCCTGCTTTCTGAGATTTCCATGGGTTATTTTATTTAGTACGAAACCAGTACCACTCTTCTTGTAGACACTTCTGCTTGACACACGATGAGACTTTAGCTACCTGGGTATAACTACCTAGCCTCCAAATTCATTTGGAAAACTAGGGATCACGCATAGTCTGCCAAATATGAAAGCCTTCATGTTTAAGAGTTCAGAAAACTTTACATTTTTAATTTAGTGTTGGATATTTAGTCCAGATCCTCACTCATACTGGGCATGCGTTGTCACCAAACTGAGTCACTAGCATTTGGCTCATTTTTACTGATGAATAATTTTATTTCGAAATTAAAAACATAATTACATAATTTCTCCTTCTCTTTCTTCCTCCACCCCCTCCCATGTACCTTCCATGATCTCTCTCTCTCTCTCTCTTTCCCTCTTTCACATTCAGGCCCTCCTTTTCCTTAATTGTTGTTATATACAAACACAAGCCCACATACACACACCCACATACATACACCCACATACATCCCCACCCCTCACACGCCACCCCTTCCACACCCCCATGAGTGCACACATACACACACAGCACACCCCTCCATACTCATGCATGCATTCTTAAGTATATATATATATATATATATATATATATATATATATATATATATATATATATATATATATATATATATATATTCAGGCAGATAGACACACACATACAAATATACATATACATAGTTTTTTTTTTCCAGGGATGATTGACATTAGATAACCAATTGGTGGCAACCAATTGGGGGCAACAAATTGTAGGCTTTATTTGGAGAAGACTATTTTTTTGCATCTCATCTTAGTTTCCTGAGTGTGTGTGTGTGTGTGTGTGTGTGTGTGTGTGTGTGTGGAGTTGAGGCCCATGGCATTATCTGTTTGCATGGATGTGAACCAAGGGCATGCCTGGTATACAAGGGTGCTGTTAGACTACCTGGAACTGGAATTATGGACAGTCACGAGACAGGATTTGAACCTAAGTCCTCTTCAAGAATAAGTGATCTTAACCACTGTCTCTCCAGCCCTGATTTTTCTATTTAGAAAGGAACACTAGGGGATTGCTTCTATGAGGTTCAATCATCAAATAAAGCCCCCAGTGGATTAGGATGACAGGAAAAATAAAATAAACTACCACTAGAGCATATAAGAGGTGGCTTAGTAGAATATGAGCCTCATGAAATTATACCAGTGAGCAGAGGCTGACAGAACTTGGGGTAAGGACCACATTGGAGGTAGCAGGTGTGTGTCTGGGGATGTGCTTCAGTGGCCAAGAACCTTCCTAACATGTGTAAAACCCTGAACATCGTAACCAGCAGAATAACAAACGGAAACTGCCACAGAGGGTAGAGGAAGAACTGTTAAAGTACAGATGTTCCAAGGAACGTATGAGCATGTTTAGAACTGAAGCAAAACCCCCAATACCCCAACAGCAGCTTTAAGAAATGTGCTCAGTAAAGCTTACCACCCATAGGGTCAAAAGCTGCAGTGACAAAAACTACATCTCTCCATGGCAGCATTTAAAAATTCCCAGAACCACATAAAATCAACCTACTAGCAAAGACCTAATGGTTTCTTCAAAGGACCAAAGGTAAGCTCTTCTCAAATTTCTTTGAAACGTTTAAGGTCCTGGGGAAAGATGTCACAAAATCTATAGCTATTGGAGAGTTCAAAGGCAAGTACAACCTAATACTTTAAAAAAAATCCATCTAAGTTCTTGAGGGGCAGGGGGAGGAGGAAGATGGAAGAGTTCAGAAAACAAGCTTTCAAAGTGTTCTTCCCTTCTGGGGAACATAGCACCGAGAGCCCAGCGACATACCCCAGTGAAGAGGCACAGTACATCAGCAAAGAGATTGCAGCTGGAAGGGCCCAGCTGACGTCCCTGTGGAATGGCAACTGTGCAGACCTCTGGTCTCTACACAGCTGTGGTTGTCCTTCAGCCTGCTCTGCCTGACTTGAGTTGTGCACACTCAGGCCCCTAGCTTCTAAGAACGTAATGCCCTTTTCTCTATGTTCTAGGAAGAAAAGCCAAAATGTAACTCCATCCTAAGGCATGATGCACAGAGCAAACAATTTGCTCTTTCAGAAAATGACCAGCCCGATGGTTTTTAACGTTCTTCACGGAGGCATGTCTTACCACCATGGTCCACTTCAGAACACTTTTATTTCTTCCCGAGGAAACCCTCAAAGCACCCAGTCTTCATTTCCTCTTCCCACCTCTCACTTCCAACTAGCTCATGGTCTGCTTTCTCTGTGCTCTGGCTTCTTGTGTCTGCGGCGTTCAACACGGTGCGCTCAGTCCGTGTGGCATGTGCTCTCTCTCACATCACACTTCGGTGGTTGCAGTGATACGTGCACGTGGCATTTGGTTTATGCATTTGTCAGTTGTGGGTTTTTTGGATCTCCCATATGCAATGATACTAATTCTTAACCAAGTGCTTGTGTTTGGCACAGCAACATTTTGGTATGAAGTCAGCGAATTCTCTTTGCAGACAACCTCACTTAGGTAAGGTCAACCACTTGTGCAGAGTATATGCCTTAAAATGAGAAAAAGATGTAGAAGTCAGTGCAGCTGTTTCAATTGGAAATGACAACACATTTGGCTTCATGTGTTGAAACCAGCCTGCATTCAAGATTCTCTTGGAGACCAGACACATTCCCATGACAGTGAGTCCTGTCACACATGTTATGAAAACACAAGCTTCTGCCCACATTGTCGTTGACCTGTTGACAGCTTCTCTCCAGTATCCTGGAAACTTCACATGGCACCACATGCCATTGCTTTAGAAAGGAGTACAGGAAAGCGCAGCCAGCTAACCCAAGCCATGAGGTAATACACAAAGACACATGCACAAACACGCACCAGCTTCTTCAGTTTCTTATAACAGGGGCCCCATCCATCCAAATCTGATCTTTGAAATTTCCATCACACACACACCAGGGCCTGTCCTTCTATCAGACTGTTAGAAGCAAGCTACAGTTTTCTCGCCATCCATTCTGACATGCAGAATCCACGTCATTTTCAAGAAAAATACCCTCCCTTGGGTGGTATTTATGCTTTTCTTAAGCCCCTGGACTTGTGGAATTTTCTGGAGGTTTTACTAGATTCCCACGGTGTGTGTTGTTTTTAAAAATGTCCTTCCAATGTATCTGAGTGTTCCTGGTTTTCTGTTAGACCCGCTGTCTCTACTGTGTGATTCTTACATAGTGCACTGACCCTTAGCTAAGGTATGTTGAATCCCAGCAGGACCCAATGTACATGGTCTACCTCCTAGAGACATGAGAGACGCTGGTCCTGAGAGAAGTAAGTACAGGTCATAATTCCTATGGAGTCTGTGGAATGCTCCCCGCTGTTCCCTTGTTAATGCTTTTGCAAAACGAAATCGATTGTAGGAATGAAACTATACGTTCCAGGCACAATGACCAAGTGCCAAAACAAACAAACAAACAAACAAACAAACAAGCTGTTCCTAAGACTTACTGCTTTCCTAGCTACTTAATTCTGATGAACCCGTCCATAGCCTGTAACTGGGCAGAGAAGTAGAAGACGAGGCCAGTAACTGGGCAGAGAAGTAGAAGACGGGGCCAGTTTCAACCAAAGCAAGGACCCCTACCTCTCCGCCAAAGACCTCTTCATTGAAGTTTGGTGAAGAGGACTGATCAGGGCACTTCACGTGAGTGAAAGATTTCATCCAAACTGAATGCAGGAAAGGAAAGGCAAATGTGTGAGTGAACGGTGTGTAGGGCCAGGTGTGCTGAAGAAAAAGTTTTTAGTGGTTAGTGTCTGAGTTCACACTCAAGGTCAGCAGATGCATTCCGGCCCTGAGCAGGCCAAGGGTGCAGCAAAAAGCGGTTCCCAGCCGGCAGGAGCTCCCCCACCAGCACAGGTTTTGTTTCTCTCTGTGCAGCAGAGCCTTCTAATTATTGCCTCTCTCCCCGTGCTGTAAAATAGTTTATCAGTTACTCCACTTTGTGGCATTGCATCTGAAGCTCTTTACTGTCATAAACGCACTCAGCTGCCTGCCAACGTGAAATAATAAATAATTATTATGTGAGTGACTGATTTACTTTGAAAAAAACATGAAAGGCCTCTAAACCTGAAGTTTCTTGCTCCACATAATGTGCACGAAAGAAATGAGCATCAGTAATCACTGTCAACAGTCTCTTGTAACTAAGAATTGAATCATTTATCTGTCCAGCAAGTGTAAATTATCATCATCGTATGCCTCAGGATTACCTGATGGCAATTCGTGTTATAAAATAATAAGATATAAGGGCTTAATAGAAACCTTTCCTTGGCTCTGTGCTTGGGAACACTGGACTTTGGTGTTGGCAAAAATTACATGTCCTACAGATTCGGGCATTCGAGTCAGCTGTTTATCACAGACTTCTTTGTTTATATCTTCTTTTCTTACTTTCTCTAACCCGTGTAAGAGCCAAGAGCTTGCTTATTATATTTATAGGCTGACCTTTCCCTATGCGACTCAAGGATACTTTCCTTTATGACTCGGACAAAGATAAGGCCAGGAGCAAATGAGTTTTAGGCATGAATAATTGTAAATGTTCTGACATCCTTTGGAAATATTATCAGAGCCCTAAGTTGCTATATATCCATCATGTCTTCCAATCTGACTTTAACTTTAAACACTCAACAGCCAATAGAGTATTCTAATTTTCTTAGTTTACTTGACCTTGAATATATAGAGACTTTTGGATTCCCTAAAGAAAGAGCTTTAGGAAAAAGGTGTGTGTATGTGTGGAAGCTCTTAGAGTGGGTTGTAACTTGTCCTCTTCATCTTTTTGGTGAGTTTTTGTGGCTGAACATTCCATGTGGAGGAGAAAAAGTATTTATTGTCCAGGATAAAAGGAACTTTGCACTTTGAATTATGGAAAGGTCTCCTTACCAAGCTCAGCATGCCACTGGAGTTCAAGGGGTAGCTTCTGAAGGTGTAGGACTGTAAATCCGAAGGCTGAGAGAGGCTGAGCACTTGCAGAAACACTGAAGATGCTCAAAGCATCCTTCACATTCCTCTGAGATGCTATGTGCTCAAGGAGCTTTAGGAGAAAGTCTTTGCCCCTCAGAAATGTCATCTGGTAGACGATGTGTGGGTGCTCAGACAATTTTTATAATGCAACAGCAGTGCTTTCAGCTTTCCGCACTCCCTGGGTGGCGGAGATATCTTAACTGTAAGGCTGTGCAGGCCTGACTAGCCAATGAGAATTCCTGGGATGCACATATAAAAAGCCTGACGCAATAGTGTGTGTGTGCAATTGTAGCACCTGTATGTCACCGGGGAGACAGGACAGACACCCGAAGCCTGAGGCCAGACAACCTGAGGTACACAGAACAGCAGCAGGGACATTAGAGACCCTGGCTTAGAGTAAGTGGAAGGCAAGAAGCAAATCTTAAAAATTTCCCTCTAACTTCTACATCTAAGTCATGGCATATTTAAGCCTGCACATGCACGCTGCCTTGGGAGTATACACACACACACTACCACACACACACACACACACACACACACACACACACACACACACACACAAACATAATCAATCAATGAATTCATAAAGATTTTAATAAGTAAAAAATAGTGCACAAGGATACTGTCATGGGAGTGTACACAGAAGAAAGTTAAGTTCTGTTAAATTTGTACACATGCTAAACTGTTTCCAGAGATAATAGCTACAGAATCCTTGATTAGCCACAGGATAAACACAACCTAATGATCCTTTATCCACTACACTGAGGCACACCACAGACTTAGACCATGATTTGAAGAGACTTACTCATATATACCAGGCATGCTTCACTCACACACACACTTATTACTCCACTGGTAAACTTTTGGCTTTACTTCCAGACTTTCAGAAGTTCATATATAATATATTTTGATCACGAACTGCTTTCAGATCCACCTTTATTTCCCTGCCCTGCCAACTTGATGGCCTATTCTGGTTCATCACCCCATTGAGTCCAAAACTTGCGTTTGGTGCTGTCTTGGAGTGTGGTTGTCCTACCGAGGATTGCATGCCTCAAGAAAACTGACCTTCCACTCTATCACTGGCTATTCCATTCAAATAGCTCCTTATCTACAGTGGGACTTAGTGCCCATCCTTACTGATCCCTTGTTGAGCCTGGGCATATACGTCACAACTTGTATGAGAGATCTTTGTGTACTTCCGTGTTGTATCTGGAAAACACAATGTCCGTCACTGTGGTCATCTACTTCATCTGGCTCTTACAGTCAGTCTTTCTGCCTCCTCTTCACCATAACCCCTGAGCTTCGGGGGGTGGTGTGTGTGTGTGTGTGTGTGTGTGTGAGAGAGAGAGAGAGAGAGAGAGAGAGAGAGAGAGAGAGAGAGAGAGAGAAAGAGATATTGAGGACTAAGTGGTGTCTTATTTTCTATACCTTGTCCAGTAGTGGATCTCTATTTAAATTGTTATATATTTCTAGGAGAAACTTCTCTAATAATAAGAGTTGGAAGATATGGTAGTTGATTGGTATACTGATAAGTCATTAGGAATCATTTCAATAATGTATCCGTTTATTATAATAATAATTTTACCTCATTATTTTTTCATAATACTTGATCATCATAATGTAATATACCATGTCATGTTTTGATTTTCTGATCAAAATTGATCATAATTGTCAACTTATTAAAATGAGTAAAATAAATCAATTAGAGTAATGATTTGTCGGTCCTGTGCTGAATGTTCTTACAGGCTAAAACGGTGTAGGGGGTATTAATTGCATAATTTGGATGAATGAATGTACTCATGTAAAATTATTCAAATGATATATTTTCAATATTTATTTGAAACAACAGAAATTTTATGTGAAGCACCTTCCTCTCTGAGCTAAGTGCCACAAGAGGCAGTTTTCACAGACTATCTGCAGAAAGAATGGCTGCAGACTGAGAAAACTTGTGTTCTTTGGGACATACCAAGCTATATGGGGTTCTAAGTGGGAGGGAAGCTTCACTGTGATGCAAATCCTTCAGGAAGCTTGAAGATATTCTGCACATATTTTACCTTTTAAGATTGTTTTTAGGAGCTATGATTAAGCCTGCCAGGTGACGTAGTATGAGGCGCTTCAAAGGAAGACATGCAGTAGAAGACACCAAGGGACTATGAGGTCCTTCCTCTGGTGTCACAATGTGACTCCGACTTGTATAGAAGTTAGTAAAAATCTCAGGAGAAAAATAAAAACCCATTCCAACCAAAGGAGCAGAGGATAAGGAAGCACATATACTTGGAGGAGAACCCACTCTAGACCTAAGAGACTATTCCAGAGAAAACACCGAGTGAGCATCTTCCTTTTAAAGTCCATGCTCTGGAATAAAGGATGAGGCAACGGAACAGTGTTAGACTGAACTGGAATGAAGCTCACTGGACTTGGTTGGTAGCAGAGGAACAAAATTTGACTTCCTTGCAGTACCCTGTGCCCCTTCTGAGCTCCAATGAGTCTGTGTCCCCACAGATAGGGAGCAATGTTTGTGTACCAGCTGGTTTTGTGTCAACTTGTCACACTGGAGTTATCACAGAGAAAGAAATCTCAGTTGAGGAAATGCCTCCATGAGATCCAACTGTAAGGCATTTCTCAACTAGTGCTCATAGGGGTGTGCCCAGCTCATTGTGGGTGGTGCCATCCCTGGGCTGGTAGACCTGGGTTCTATAAGAAAGCAGGCTGAACAAGCCAGGGGAAGCAAACCAGTAAGTAACACCCCTCCATGGCTTCTGCATCAGCTCCTGTTTCCTGACCTGCTTGAGTGCCAATCCTGACTTCATTTAATGATAAACAGCATGTGGAAGTGTGAGCTGAATAAACCCTTTCCTCCCCAGCTTGCTTCTTGGTCATGATGTTTGTGCAGGAATAGAAACCCCGACTAAGACAGTACATAATATCCACTTGAAGTAGAAGTCCACAATCAAAGGCTCACAAGAGACAAATGGCCTGAGCATCCGTTGAGGCAAGGAACACACTGGGGTATCAGTTCCTCTGTGGCACATGCACCCTGTGCTTCCCCTAATATGGAATTCTGCTTTATCCTTTCACTATTTCAGCTATTTGTTCACAGAAAATGATTTCTTCCATTTAAAATACATACCCACACCATGACAAAAATCTCTTTACTCTGGTTCCCATGGTGGTCTTTAAAAGGTATATACCCAGCCATCAGAAGGCAGTTCCTAGGCAACTACAGAATGTAAGCAAGCAGGGTGAATGACTCAAAGTCTCTAGATCTTCTGAATAAAAACTCAAACTGCCATTGAGAAGCTGGGACATTAACAATATTGACAACTAGCTGAGGTCTACCAGAAGTCTGAAAGCCTAATTCTAGATCTATATATAACTACATTAATCATGTAGCTAATCATATTTTATGACCATATTAATGTATTCTGGGAATGCCAGTATTTGACATTCATTTATGATAAAATACTCAAGAAAAAAAAAAAAAAAAACTAATGATGGAGAGGAGCTTAATAGAATGTAGCTGGGAAAAGCCCTTCAGCCTACAGAATAGTGAGTGTTTTCCCCATAAGCCCAGGAATTAACATGGAACGCCAGGTTTCATCACTCCCATTTAATTTTGTTCTGGAGGCTCTGGCAAAAGGGCATCTGAATTGAAAAGAAAAAATAAAAGTATCCTTGTTCAACAGGCAACATGAGTCTCGGTGGTTCTCAACCTGTGTGTCCCGACCCTTCCACAGGGTTGCATAGCAGATATGTGCATTACAATTCATAACAGTAGTCAAATTACAGTTATGAAGTAGAAATAAAAATAATTTCATGGTTGGGGTCAGCCTAGCATGAGGAACTAGAGGAAAGGGTCACAGCATTAGGAAGGTTGGGAACCACTGCTCTAAGTGGAGAGTCACAAGGGATCTATAAGAAAAATCCTAAAACTAACTAACAAGCAAGCAAACATGCTCAGCAAGGATTCAGAAAAAAAGATCAATATGCGGAAATCGATTTTGTTCCTACATACTAGCAGAGAATGAGCATAAATAAAATGCTGAAAATATTCTCATTCATAACAGCTCCCCCAAATAAGTCACAGCTACCAACCAAAAGACTCTTTATGCTAACATCTCCGGATGAGCTCAAGAAGACCCAAAGACTGAGGCTGGAGAAATGACTCTAAACTTAAGAGCATGTACAGAGAACAGGAGTACTGTTCCCTGCACTAACCTGTGCCATCTCACACCACCTATAACTCCAGATCTGGGGGACTCTCTGCTCTGGCTTCAGTAAGTACTTGTACTTGCCTTTATAACCCATCCCACACATCAATAAATAAAAATGAAAATAGAATGATTTTAATAAAGGAAGACCCCAGTGAGCTAATGAACTGCATGCAGGGAGTTATCTTTCATAGTTAAGATGTAGCAATCTTTTCTGTCCACATTGGTGCACAGGTCTAAAGCAAACTAGACGAAAATTTCAATTAGATTTCTTACACACACACACACACACACACACACACACACACACACACACATACACACATACATGCACATGCACATTAGCAGATTCTAAAATGTATAAGAAAAGTTTATTGAACTATAATAGTTGAGTCAGTTTTTAAAAGACACAAAGCTGGAGGACTCACTGTGCAGTTCTAGCAGAGAGTGAGATTTGTAAAAAGATAGATGCGAAGACCAGGAGAGTATGAAAATCCAGTGACGTACACCCAAGCTTCAGTTAACTTAGAATTTTTCTACCACTCAACTAATGCTACTGGAAAAGCAATACATTACAGATCCATATAGAAAGATATAACCCAATAAGGATCACTTACCTGGAAACATGGGGCCAGAAAGACTTCAGGATTGAGAGAACTGCAAGACTAGGTATCTTAGATGGAACTTGAGTTTAAACACAAAATCCACATATGCTTTACCTTGTACATAAATATATAGAGGCTAGATGTGATTTTATACAGTATAGAGAGGGTGTCTGACTACAACACTCCCCAAGATGCCCATAGTCACAGGCGTCTTAGTATTTCTGTTGCTACAACAAGACACCATGACCAAAATGCAAGTTGGGGAGGAAAGGGTTTGCATGTCAACTTATATGTCCATCTTTCTGTACATCACCTAAGGAAGTCAGGGTAGGAACTCAAGCAGGACTGGAACCCGGAAATAGGAGCTGATGCAGAAGCCAAGGAGAAGTGCTGCTTACTGGCTTGTTTCCCATGGCTTGCTCAGCCTGCTTTCTTATAGAACCTGGGACCACCAGCGCAGGGATGGCACTATCCACAAAGGGCTGGTCCTTCACACATTGATCACTAATTAAGGAAAAGCCTTGCAGCTGGATCTCATGGAGGCATTTTTTCAGTTGATGGTCCTTCCACCATGATGACTCTAGCTTGTGTCAAGATGACATAAAACCAACCAGTACAGTGGAAATGTCCCCTTGTAATGTCATGTCACTGCTTAAAAGTCTGGAGTTTGGAACATTTCAGGTTATGGATGCTGAGCTTGTATTATGAAACTTCTACAGGGAAACAGAAACTTCTTGACCTTGGTTTAAAGACAGTCTCTTTACTAGGACTTCAAAAGCACAGCATATGAAATTAAAAATGCTATCAGGAAAGAAGTATTCAAGTGGGCCAAAATAAAACTCATTTTCTCTGAGAATAGTACAAGGAAGTGGAAAACATGACAAATTACATATCAGCAAAAATATCAATAAATCATAAATGTCACATATGTGTTTAAGTTATCTGAATCACTCATAAAACATAACTAAAAAAAATACCTGCCTTTAAAAACATGCAAAAGAGTCCAACAAAACTGCCCTGGAAAGGATCTATGCCATCAAATAGATGCTCAGAAAAATGCACAATGCCATTTTTTTCACAGGAAAATACAAGGTAGAATCAGAAGAGTGTACTGAAAAAATACTAGAATGAGTGATTTTTTAAAACTGCAATATCGGGCAGCCATGATGGTGCAAACAGGTCTCCATGGGCACAGTGTCCTGGTTGCGCTGGAGAGCACTCTTGAGGTCTCCAGAGTAACTTGAATGAGAAATGCCCCCCACAGGCGCATCCATTTGAACAATTGGTCCCCAGTCAGAGGCTCTTTGTGGAGGTGGTGCATACAAACTTGTTGGAGAACTTACATCTGGAGTCAGGCTCAAAGGCTTTATGACTTTTCACTACCCCTGCTTTGTATCTCTCTACTTCTTGTATGTGGAAGAAATGCAATTAGCTGTCTTCTTACCTCTGTTTCCATGTTGTCTCATCATGGTAGACTCTATCCTACAGGGAACTGTAAGGTCAAATGTGCACTGTCTCCTCTGAGTGTTTTTGATCAGTGTGTTTTATTAGAGAAATAGAGAAGTAACTAATTACAAAGCTAAACATAGCCAGGCAGTGGTAGCCCACACCTTTAATCCTAGGAGTGCAGAAACAGGCCGACCTCTGTGAGTTCAAGCACAACCCGGACTAGAGAGTTAGAGCCAAGACAGCTAGGGCTACCCACATTCAGGCCACACCAATGTGGAATCTCTAAGGAAGCCTTGGCCTATTGCTGGGCTTTCCTTGACAAAAGGAGAGAGAAAAAAACTAAAAGCCAAAACAGAACAAAACAACAACAACAACAAAACCAAAACCAATCACTGTATTGGACTTCTTCCACAAGGCTCTCAACCCAGGCACAGAGGAAGCACCTAAAGGCCAGGCAAATCCAAAGGCTCCAACTCGTGATATCATGAAATTGTTTGACCTAACTGAATTAAGAAGCCAATGCATTGAACTGTAACAACTATTTTAAAAGATTAGAATGGTCCTGTGTTGCTGCTCAGTGGGAGAGTTCTTGCCTACCATACTCTCCATCTCTACAACTACAATAAACAAGTAAATAAACAAATAAACTGAAAAGAGCCCCAAATAAACTTTAATAGATGAACAAATAAACCAATTATGCAACATGGATACAATGGAGCACTACAGGGAAATAAAAATTATGAAATGCCCCATCCATACTAAGAATGCATATAAACACACCAAAGTGTGTGTGTGTGTGTGTGTGTAAGTATGTGTGGACACACTAAGTTTGTTTTTTCTGTCATCCTTGAAAGGCAACACAGAGTAATGAAAGATTGATTAATGGCTTGAGGATTCAGGTTTAGTGCGGGAGTTAGGATTTGAGGGACTTTCATACAAAGGAGAACAAGAGGGATATTTTTAGTGCCAAGAGGAAGCATAGAACAAGATCCCAGCTTTTTATGCATGTGTCAAAGCTCAAAGAGTTGTACATCATATTGGGAAATTTTACCTAAAATTACAATAGTAAGAAGTTAGCTTCTAAATTCTTAGAAGAAATGCTGAATGAAATCAGATCGGAAAGCCAATCACTTTGCCAATACTAACGCTGACCGTTCACTCAGCGGAAGAGGCACAGCCAAATAGACTGTACCCAAGTCTTCAATTTATCCTGGTTCTTCACATGAGGCCCAGAGAGGGAAGATAAATTTGCTAGAGTCACACAGCTATTCTACCCTAGAAATCAGACTCTCCCACTCCTGAACCTCTATGAGACTTGCCTCATGCAAGTTATATGTGAAGCTATGTCCTAATATACCTAAATGAGACCTGAAAGTATTACCACCCAGGTGCAGATTATTGAGAAAGAGAAAAGAAGGCAAGAAATTAACCCCATGGTAGAAGGGCAGACTCCTTAATGCTCAATGTTTACAAGGAGCATATTAAAAATTATAACCTCAGCAAACCTTTCCACTGCAAGGAGAGGAGCAATAGATATAGCATGGCTTAACTGTTGAAATAATTGTGTCAAAAAAAAATTAGCAATGTTCCAGGGAAGGCTGTGGGCCCTGATGGTCCCCAGTAGACTGTTGTCCACGCAGGGCTGCTATTGATTTTGAAACAACCTCGCACATGATAAATGAGAATGTGCTTTGGAGAGGATTCGGTCACAAGAGCCCCCAGATCAATCAGCTTGTCAACAGGCAGACGAAATTCAATTTTTATTCTTAGTAACTCTTATTTGGTGGCAGACCATCGTTTCTGAGGAAATTGCTTCACAAAGGCCGAGGGGCAGGCAAGAGAACATGGAGAAAGATAATCTTTTCAAAGCAGCTCCCAGTGAAGACATGGGGCTTAGGAAGAGGTGGAGGGCATCGTGGCTTGATAATGTGGTAAGTGCAGCCTACCTTCTTTGCCCGACACAACTAATCAGGAATAGGCTTCCTCATCTCATACAGAGTGAGCTTTTCCTCAGTTGAGTTAGGTAGGACCCAGGCATCTTAGAGGAAATTGGATGGCCCAAGACCAAGCTTAAGAGACTTCTCTTCCCTTTTATACCATACTTAAGTTCAACTTAATTGCAGAGTTATTTTTCTTTTTTTAAAGAAGACCAAGGGTTAATAATTTTACGCCATCTCCTTTTCCATTGCCACTTATTAAAATTTTGAGGCATCTTTTTTTTTTATAATTCCTCAAAAATCACCCAAGAAAATGAATCCAGGGGGCTAGGTGTCTTGACTTCAGGGACAGACTTCTTTACCACTCTCCCTCTGTCTTGACGCATGTGATTGAGACATCAATGTAAGGAACATGCACACAGTAGGGCACAGCAGCCTCTGATGTTCTCATGGTTGGAAACAAGCAGAAATACTAACTGAGAAATTGTAAGGGTCCAAAAAGACACGAGGTGAATGTTCAGGAAGAACACTGGGCCATCGGCACGCCTCAGGGACCTATTGCAACACCAGGATACTGGATGGGCCCACAACAGGAGGAGGTTCTGCTCAAACACCCAACTACAGGCTAGGGGAAAGTAAGAAGGTAAACTTGAAGCAGGAAGAGAAGTATAGTTGTGGTATACCTAGTTGCTTTGAGCATTACCTGACCATGGCCATCATGAAATACAGATTGTCATGACTCCTTTGTTATGGCAAGATGTTAACAAAAATAATATAGTGATTGCTAGGTCAGAGATAATGGTAAGTAGGCTACTTATGATCTCTCGTAAGAGGAAGGCAGATTGACTGCCATTTGAACCTATGACCGTAGTTGCATGTGGCCTGTGGTCCTAATGGGTGCTAGAGCACAGAGGCTATAGAAGATTAACAGGAAGCAGGATGCAATTCACAGAGGTTTTCTGAGCTTCTCATCTCTGCTGAGATGGAATGCTTATGCTTTCGAGTCATTCATGATTCTGTAAGTTACACCCAAGGTATACTCCTGTAAGTAATAACAATAACACATTGCTTCACCAAGCTGGACTTAGAATAGTTTCTGTAGTCTGATAGTGGGAAGAGACATTTATTCTTACCTTCCTGGGAAAAGCTACTGAAATTGTATGATCACTCCAGACAACACCAGTTACACAAAGGTGTTGGGACATAAGTTGGCACACGTATCCAGGTGTGTAAAGGAAGGTCTACATTCTTAGGAATAAGAAAACAAGGGGAAAATGTCATAGAGTGTGAAGCAGAAAGCCCAGTGTCCACTATTAGTGTCCAGGCGTCTCTTCCATTCAGGGCCCTGTAGTTAAAAGACAAAGTCTGGGGACAGGGCTTTTCTGAGCACTCTTTCACTTAGATGAACAAGAATAGACAAAGCAGGAGCCAGAGAGGCTGTTCTCTCAGACTGTTCATACCGTTATAACAAAGCCACATACCAGTTAATTTATAGGGAATAGAAATACATTTAGTGTAATTCTGGCTGCTGTCCCAGATTAAGGCAGAGGCAGGAATAATGTTTGAGAGGGGCTAGTATACACTTTCAAGATGTCACTGCATACTCAGGAGTAGACAAAATCTGTACCCACACATGAAGAGCCAAAGGTAGAAGCAGGCTGTGAGCTATGACTCAGACATACTTGGCCTGAGTGTGAAATCAACCCCTCCACTCAAGCATTTTCTCAGTCCCTATCTGGTGATAATTTGGAAGATTATGGGAACTTTAGGAGGTGAAAGATGTAGCTGGGAAGCAAGCTGTTGAAGGTGGATCCCTAACTTCTGTCTGAGAGGTTCTGCCAGCACCTGACTAACACAGATGCAGATACTCAAAACAAAGCATTACACTGAGCTTGGGAACCTCAACGGAAAAGCCAGGGGAAGGACTAAAGGAGCCGAATAGGATTGTAACCCCATAGGAAGAACAACAATATCAACTAAGTGAGTACCTCAGAATTCCCAGGTACTAAACAATAAACCCAAGAGTGTACATGGAGGGAGCCATGGCTCCAGACACAGATTTAGCAGAGAATGGCCTTATCTGACATCACTGGGCGGGGAGACCCTTGGTCCTGTGGAGGCTCGATGTTCCAGTGTAAGGGGGATGCTAGAGCAATGAGGTGGAAGTGGGTGACTGGGTAGAGGAGCACTCTCATAGGGGCAAAGGGGAGGGATGCTGGGATGGAGTGTTGTGGGAAGGGGATAACTTTGAAATGTAAACAAATAAAATGATTAACAACAAAAAAAAGAAGTAAAAAAAAAAAAAAAAAAAAAAAAAGAAAGAAAGAATGGCCTGGACAGTGGCTAATCTACAATTGATGGCTAGTGCTCTTTGGGAAAAACTTTAACCCAAATGTTCCATCTGGTGTTTGCTCCCTTGAGTTATGGCAGAGCACCAAAAGCCGGACGCCCCTCAGACTGGTCATGCTATGTGCCTCTGCCTCCACTCTCACTTCACCCTGTGCTCTAATCAGGGTGAGGTGACCCAGGAATACCCACCAGGACACCAGCAGCCCCTACCCTTAACTGGGGATCACAGGCCATCTGCATCTAGTTTTGAGGGAAGATGGATGTAAAGAAGTTACAATGTGTCTTCTCCGCTTGTCTTACAGAAAACAAAACATCACAGAATACTGGAATAAAGGAATGCTGCCAGGAACCATTACCTTTGAACATTAAGAATCTGATTGGACACCCTAAAAGAGCAGGCTGGCTTCTTTCCATTACGGTTGGGAAAATAGAGTGAATGTGCAGAAAACAACCACGGGGCAAAAGCAGCCCTTGCTTGATTTCCTTAAGCCTCATGTAACACAGGGCAGAGAAATTATATATATATACAAAAAAAAAAAAAAAAAAAAAAAAAAAACAAACAAACAAAAAAAAAAAAAAAACCCCATGCAACTGATTCAAACTGATTCACATAAGACGCAAGCCACTTTTAATACTCTCTTATAAATAATGGCATAGTATTTTTGGGGTGGTCTTTTACTCATTCATAAACTGTGGTACAGTCCAAACCCCACCCACTCCCCAGCCTTCCAAGTGCTGGGATCACTGTTAGGAACCACTACTTTGATTCAGAGCATCTTTCTCCCCTGTAGAGGTTCCATGGTAAATCTTTCCAAAAGAGACAAATATTATCTTTTCTCCTCACAATAGAAATAATTCAAAACTGTTGTTTGGAAAGGTGATAATGAAGGAATAAGTTGTTTACTGGGTAATATAATGAATATACAAAGCTAAAATCAGCTGTAATTTGTTAATACCACTTATAATACAGGAAGCTTGCAATACAAAACAAAAGAGAAACAAACAAACAAACAATCAAACAAACAAACAAACAAAAATCAAGACAATGTGCCAAACTGCAAAAATTATGTTATCTCTGGCTTGGTCCTGCAGTGTCTACACACTGGTCTACTGGCCAAAATACCCATGGGAGCAAGAAGCTGTCTGTAGGAGCCCCGATCTCCCCCTGCATCATATTCCAAACACCCAGTGTCCTGATAAGCCAGCCAGCCCCCACCACTTCCCTAGACTCTATCTCCTCTTGGGGTGGGGGTGGGGGCTGAGCTCTCCCCTAGTATAAATGGTACCACTCAGAGCCGAGGGGGTTTTGATTTGACACAGATTAGAAGTAGAGGTCTTGACAACTGTACTCACCAGCTGGTGGCTTCTGATAACACTAGTAGAGGCTGGCATCGTGAAAAAGGTGGGGGAGATTTCTGCAGGCAGGTGCTCAAGGTTCACCTTGGAGGAATCATACTTTGCACCATGCAACTCAGGAATTGAGAGGTGTGTGTGAAGGATAACACATATGTAGCTTGGTGTCATCTTAAATATGTAAGCATGTATTTTATGCGCCTCTTTGTCCCCTTTATGGGAGCATCAGTGAGTGTTATATGTGGAGCTCCAGGGTCTATACTAGATAATCCCAGACTATCTGTTATCGGTGGAACAGCTATTTCCAAGCACAGTCCCCAGAAAAGAGTGGCTTATATACTTTTGTTGGCCTAACTTCAAAACTTCATGTAATGAATTCTAATACTCTCCTTAAGATGTTCAAATCCAGCAAGCATAGCCTATAGAGCTGGTATATATTTTCATGTGTATAACTGTTAACATACATGTATAGTCACTCCTTGATAACTATGTTCAAAATTTTTTGAATTTCACTTATCCCAGATTGAAAATATTTAGAAAAATGCTTGTATTGAATATGTACAGTATTATTTTTTATAACTGTTCTCTAAGTAATATGGTATATCAATAACTTTAGGAGGTTAATTATAAGCAACCCAGAGATGATTCAAAATACACAGAGAGATGGGCATAGCTTACATGCAAATGCTGTCTTGCTAAATACATGGGACTTGAGCATCTCTACACTTTATATCTACAGAGTCAAATTTAAGAATCAGCATCTCAGGCATGGGGAGGAACAGGTGTTCATAATGAAACATTCCTCGACACACCATCTACTTTCATAGCGGTTTTGGCTCAAGAAAGGGTCAATCACCTGTTGAGTCCTTCAGGCATGTCGTCTAGAAAGGTTCAAGCCAGGGGCAGGCAGCAAATACACCATCAGCCAATCTCCACCTGACAACAGTTAGAAAGAAGGGGTAGGACAAAATTACCTACACAAAATGTCATCAACAGTGCTCAGAATTATATGGGAAACGTCGAGATCTGGAAGTACTTGGAAGGAAGATGATGGCTCCAGAGCTTCAGAGTCTCATTTGAAGCTGATCCACAGGCATAGTTTTTCACTCAAAATCTTCCAGTCTTTCTATTTCAGATAGCAACAGATGAATACATGATAGATGGCAAACAAAGACAGAATACGTTGCAGGGAGCCTCCATTAACCCATTAAACTTGAGGAAATCCTACAATCTACTCTTCTGGTTCTGTGGGAAGTGGGCTACATATCTCATTTCAGGCTCTGTTTTAACATAAAAAATGGCCTGTATTCTTTATCCATTAAACTATTAGTACATCCTAGCATCATGGGTCTTAATAAACATTTCCTTAAATAACTGTGAAAGCCTATTAGTCGTATTTGTCCTAGAAAAAAAAAAGATTGAAAAAGGGACAATATAATATATTGGGCTCAGGGATAAAGCTAATTAAAATTGTAAATGTCAATAACAATATCTGACATTTCTTTTCAACAATATCCAATTATTATAAGCATTCTCCCAATAGCTATTAAATTTATCCCCACAAATCTCATGTTTTCACATTTAGAATATCTTCCAGATCATTTATCCTAGTCCCTTTCATTAGTTTCTGGATAAATATATATTTGGAACATAGTATGGTTTATGTTTGGATTAATTGGAGTATCTTATTCCATGTTGAAGGCAATATTAAATTGCATTTAGGAAAGGAGATTGTTATTTGTTAAAACCAGAATAAAACTGTGCATCTGGTATATTTTAGTTATGGGATATGGAGTATCTTGTTCTTTCCCAAATTCTGTCTGCCTGTAACCAAACTGAACAATTTTAGGAAATGTTTCATTTTCTGTTGAAATTTGAGATACAAACAGAGTCTGGTAGGTGAATTGAGAATGCATATGGAAACCTAGCATTTATTGGAAAAAAGGAGCGAGAGTTCTGTGAGGCAGTGAGTCCCTGTTAGCTTCTTGACAGATTGATAAGATACCTGCTGGAACAGCTTAATGGAGAAAACATTTATTTTGGCTCATGTTTCAAAGAGTTCGGACCATGGTTACTTGCCTGGTGCACTGGAACGGAACACCAGGGTCCTGGAATTCATGGCAGAGAGAAGTAGTTGGAAATACGAGACAGAGTTGGAAATAGAGAAAGAAGACTGGAAATCTGGTGTAGTCTTTCAAGGTGTTCCTTCAGTATTCAATGTCCTCTTGATTTAATGACCCTAAGATTCAAAACATGATCCAGCAGAAGGTAATTTATCCATCCAAACCAAAACATATATCCCATATCCAAAGAATCAGGGAGCAGATTTTGGAACAGGTGAGATCTTGAAGAAGTTTATATCAAAAACATCACAGCCAATGGCAAATGATTCCGGGATGTAGGAACAACTGAGCCCATGCCTCCTACACAGGGAGGTGCAATGATTATGTAACAAGGGTGTGGGGCAGATCCCTTCCTTCCCACTCTCCTTTTTCTGTTTAGTGATTGAGTAGAGTATGTTTTGGAATCCACGCCAGTTTGCTTTTCTTTGATGTGATAAAGATTGTGACGGAAAGCAACTATTCAAGGAAAGGATGATTTCATCTCTTAGCTCACAGCCTATCATGATGGAGCGGAAAGGCAAGAACCCTTGCAGGAACCCGGAGGCAGGAACTGAAGCAGTTACCGAGATGAACTACTGGCTTGCTTTCATGGCTTGCATCGTCTTTTGCTTATACAGCCCAGAACTGCCTGCCTGCCCAGGGCTAGCATGATCAGTGCTATCTCACAGACTTGCCTATAGACAGCATGAAGGAAGCATTTCCTTACTGAAATTCTCTTTTCCCAGATATGTTAGGCTTGTGTCAAGCTGACAGAAACCCACCAGCACAGAATCACTGGCATGTGCATTAGTTTCCTATTTCTTGCAGTAATAAAATGCCTTGATGAAGGCAACTTAAAAAAGAAAGGGTTTATTTGAGTTTAAAGTACCTGACCAGATACAAACTATCATGGCAGGAAGTCATAGCCACAAGAGCATGAAGCCATCTTGTTAGTTGGGAAGCAAGGAAAGGACAATGAGTTGAGCCAGGCTGTAAAACCGCCAAACCTGTCTCTAGTGACACATGTCCTTCAACAAAACTCTACTCTTAGGATCTACAACCTTCCCAAGCAATGCCACCAACTGGAGAGTAAGTGTTCAAGCCCCTGAGCCCCCGGGGATACACTTCACATCAAACCAGAACAAAAGAAACACATTTGATGGTCCGAGCCCAAAGCAATAAGATTATTCATTTACTGAAACTTTCAAAGCCATCAGAGAAAACCATCCTTTTCTCTTAATGGTTAAATCTCTCAGGTACTTTGTTAGAGCAAAACAGAGCTGATTAAAACAACCTTTTCTTATCCACAAATTTCTGATACACTTGATGAGAATATCAGCTCTCTAAACACATGACACAATTTTTATTTTTGTTAATATTTCTAGAACCCTGTAGAGTGTTTGGGATTCATTAGGTAAATGATGAAGGAATACATGAGACAGGTTTTCATCTTAGGCATGTTGAAGCCTAAAATTTTAGCTAAAAAACTAGCTCCCTTGACTAAAGTATGGAACCTCAAAGTATGTGATACCCTGAAAGACTTGCTGGGGTAGTGGCCTAGAAGGTGAATGAAGAATTGTTAATATTCCCTTCCTTAGGGTTTCCACTAATATCACATGACCAGGAAAATTCTGCTTCAAACATCAAAAAACTGGTATTTATTTTAAAGTGCCTCTTAGAGTCAAAACCTCCAAGAAAGAAGAAGCAAAAATAAATGTGCAATAAGAAAGACAGGGTCTCTGTTCCTTCAATGAGCCACTTTAGTCAATGGAAAGTGTATTGTCTTATCCCAGTGATGCCCTGTAGCTGTGCCTTCAAGCACACCCACCCATCTCAATGAAAAAAATGTTCAATGACATATGAAGTAATTTATCCAGGGTTCTTCTGCTTGCAACAGGTCTGTTGACTCAGTGACTGTGATGGAAATACTTCAAACCATGGTCAGGAAAGTAAGAGGCTACAATGGAACTTCCTTGGTACTAAGACTTGAATGGTGTAAAGGCTGTTGTGTTTGGACTGTACTTCTCAGAGGAGCCTGAGACAGTGTAGAAGTTCTCCAATGTCAAGAGGAGACAAGAGACATATGCATCAAGCTTCCTCCTTCTTAACTTTCTGCTTTGCTTTGCAAGAGAACCTCAAGCAGCATCAGCTAATAATGTTGATCTAGACCGTTAAAGGAAGCTCAATGGTGTCTTTACAAAGACATTACACTAACTTTATGCACTTCCTAATCTCTGTGCTTTCTGTCCAGGGACACGATCACAACCATACACACGCTTGTGTTTTGTCTTCCTCTTACTGAGGGGACCAAACATGCCTTTAGCAGAGGCTTTCCCAGAAGCCCCAGAGGCTTGGTCAACCCTTATACAATCCCTGTATTCATCTTCTCTATACTCTACTTCATACCCCTGTGGCCCTTCCTGGTACAGGAACATAACTCATAAAAGAAATATTAACATTAGCTGTTTATCATGGAGCTTGCAAAACAGAAAAGCAATAAATGTGTAGGCGTGCTCACTCAATTACCGTTGAAACAGATATCACAAAAATTATTCAGTGTCAGAAATCTAATTTTGTATGATATTTCTATATATTTCCATTGCTAATTTTTCTTCCCTCCAGTATTAGTGAATTAATATGCTTCAAATGGCCCTGAAGCTACCCTGAAAAAAAATACTACTTATTTAGTTGAGTTACCCAAATCCATTAGACAAATTTCCTTTACAGCAAAGTGTTGATGAATGAAATGTCTCATGCTAATGTAAGAATAATCAATTTAGAATGCTTATGACAATTAACAAAGCTGAAGATACGCCTTGAAGGCTCCATGCTTTGTCAGCCCTGATTTGGATTAAACTCGTGCTAATGGGATCATTTTTCTTCCAAAAGGTATTCTTTTTAGGCAGACCTATCAATTAATATGAATTATGCATGTATAAAAGTACTAATGTCATTAATTAGACAAATTAATTTTTATGATTCAGTGGGTAGACTAACACTAGATTTTATGCGATAACTTCCCCCATGGCACAGGCAGATTTGAAGTGAATGAATAGTTTATACTTGTGTGCTTTCCGTAGACTCTGCTGGGATGCATCAGGCCACCGTGGGTGGGAGATAGTTGAGACGCTGTAGATTCTTGACTTCTTATCAGCTGGTATGTCACCCCAGACCACGGAGCCCAGGTTCTCATGGCTGGAAACTCTCCAGCAATGCTGCCCAAGGCCAGGGCAATGGTCTCAGACCGTGAGCATGAATTCTATTCGTTCTCTTCCCTGAGTACACATGCTTTTGCCCCAGAGAGAGGAACAGAAGAAGGAAGAGACACAGAAAGAGGGAAAGGGAGAAGATGGGAAGGATTGGGCGAGGAGAAAGAGGGAAAAGAAAAGAAGAGAAGAGGAAGGAGGAAAGGGGAGAAAAAAGGAGAAGGGAGGGTGAGGATTACAAGGCCAGAAATTTATCAGAATAGATGGCATTATTTCACTATTGATGTTATGGATGCTGTGAATGATTGACTTTACACACACACACACACACTCACACACACACACTCCCACACACACACTCACATACACACTAACACACACACACTGACACACACACACTGACACACACACACTGACACACACACTGACAAACACACACTCACTCACACACACTCACACACATTCACACACACACTCACACACACTCACTCATACACACACACTCACTCACACACACACTGACACACACACACTCATTCACACACACACACTCACATACACACACTCTCACACACTCACACACACACTCACTCACACACATACACACACACACTCACACACACACTCACTCACACACACACACTCACTCACACACACATAGACACACACGCTCATTCACATACACACTCACACAAACACACTCACACACACACTCACTCACACACACACACACTCACATCCACACATTCACACACACACACACTCACACACACTCACACACATACACAGTCTCTTTTGGAAAAGAAAATATGATTTTAAACACTTGAGTCTTCTAATCCATTGTAAATGCTAAAGTTCTCAGTAAGTACAGAGAGCACTGTGTAACCAGTCCTTCACAAACTGTGACTCATTCTTAGTGAGCTTTGACGCCCTTGATGTCGGTCCTATCTGGTAGGTGCAGTATTACCTTCATGCCCTGTGTTTAAGTTCTGACTCTCTCATCTGGAATCCACTACATTTCTCCAGATCCCCCACGAAGCCCGTTTTAGTTCTTTAAAGCATAGGATGACCAGTCTCTTAGGTGGTCCAGGATTTGTGGATTCAGTTTCTATGGTCAACTTCTTCGTGTTTCTTCCACATTCCTGTTGAAACTGAATCCCAAATGCAGTCGCATTAAGAAATTGAGACTTTCAAAGGAGGGCAGAGCCTCTCTCATGAATGACATTATAAAAAAGGCTTCTGGAGAAGCTAAGAGGCTCAGCTGCTGAGAGCTCTTGTCTAAGAACCCTGATAACCTGGACTTGATTCTCATAATCAATAAAGGGAAAAGAAAAACAAATCCCCCAAGGTAATTCTCCAGCCTTCACATACATACTACAGCATGCATCTGCCCATGCTTATTCACGCTCATTTGTGTGTTTAAAATATCAATAAATAAAAAGTAAAAAATAAAAAAAGAGTGAGAGTGTAGGACAGAGTAAGGCCTCTGTCCAGGAAGTGTGAGGTATTGGCTTTGAGATGATGCAAAATAATAATAATAATAATAATAATAATAATAATAATAATACAAACACTGCACAACTAAGAGCCCCAACCAGCATCCATTTCTTCACCTGCCACCTTCTGCCACAGTGGACACAGCAGCCGAGTGTGACCTTGGAAACAGAGTGATAGTCTCCGGAATCACTACAGCAAGGAGTTGGTTGAATGGTCTTAGACTTCTCAGCCTCTCAAACTAAGGCGAATGAAGTTCTGCCCCTTTGTAAATTACCCAGTCTACAGTGTTTTCTTAGTATAGGCCAGGACCTGTCCTCACCTTCTTCATCTCTTGAACGCCAAGGCTGATGGTGATGGGAGAGTGGCCCCCATTGGGAAAGAAAGGCCAGCTCACATTTATTCTTTTATTTTAAATTTTTACTCGATATCTCTTTGTCTCCTGTTTTGTCAGAAACATGTGTCGTGGGTCTTATTTACCTTGGCAATAGGGATCAGGATGGCTTTAGTGATATGTCCTGTAGTCAATTCAATGACTTCTTTTTGGACAAGGCTGATAAACCTTACAGCCAGGAAAGGCAAAGTTCTGAAGTTGAACAAACATGATTAAAAGTGTCAAAGGAATCACCTGCATGAGGGTCACACACAGTTACTACCTGGACCAAGGCACGTTTCCCGTGTACATGGATTACAACACAAAACTGTGAGTAGCCAGCCAGTTAGTGACACATTTGATGTAGACTCAAATCATGGGAATCACAGGCATGTGAAAGGCATTTGTCATATATTCTAAGTGACCTTTCTTATGTCCCATGGGGTATCTAAAGACCATGAAGAGTAAGCCTTGCTGGGCTAGAATCCTGGGTTCAAATCATAGTTCTGTCTCACACCAGCTCAATTACACCGTATTATGACTGTCACTGGGAGGCTTTGAGGCTTCAGTGCTATTGCATGTGCCTGACGGAATGATACATTACCAGTCTCTTTGTTAGTTGCAGAAAGGCTTAAATTGTAACAGAGGCTCTTCGAAGAAATACTTCCTCTCAGAGCAAATTCACTGCTGAAGAACTTATTGGATTCAGCCTCCACTGGGAAGACGAGTACACAACCCTCTGCTCGGTTCTGATTAGAATATCAACATTTACTTCTCTTAGGTAGGTTGGGAAAGAGGCAACAGAGCATGGGTCAAATTGTCTGGGTTTGAATCTTGTCTGGGTTTGAAAGCAACTATACAAGAAATGAAAGGCACCCACACAAAAGAGAAAGAAATGAAATCAAGCATTTGCTGATGGCAAAACTTTTTAATTCAGTGTGGTGATCTCGTGGGAGAGTGAAATTGCCAATGATCTGAATAGTTCAGTGACAGTGAACTAAATCTTCAAGGAAATGGATACTTAGCAACAAGCACACATGTGTGCCTTCATGCCTTCATCTACTAGCATACACAGTTCAGGGTTCAGATCCACAGGACTTTCGCTTTTGTAATTAATCTAAATATCAAGGTATCCAGGAGTTTTAAAAGGGAGAGGATAAAAGTGTTCTGTTGAGGACTCTAGGAAATCGTGCATAATATCAGCGATTTCCCTCTAGTCCTTCAATGAGTGTGGGGTGGTACCTCTGATCCCTTCTTCAGGATTCTGAAGACATCACTACTTGGCAGGAAGATGAAGCACCTGTGCTAAAGCATAAGCCACTTGGAATGGTGAGACCCTGTGCATGTGACCTTGTGCCCGGGTCATTTTTAATACTCCAACTAAGTTGGTTGTTTTCTGCAAAACCTCAGAACCCAATAGTGATTAAGATTGTGGTCTTTGAATGTCTCAAACGAGATGCCAACTTCATCTCTTTGTAGCTGCAGACAAGACAGTTTGTACCCCTTCTCCATCTTAGCAGTGGGGATTGGGATGAGAAGCACCAAGTTCTGATTAAATGTATTAAGCAATGACTGTCTTGTATACAACAGACTCCTCTATGTTCTTGAGACACAGAGAACAAACCAGCTTCAGTTCCCTGATGTCGTGAATCTGCAATTGTGTCCTGTCTAGTAAGATTCTGGGAGGATGTGCTAATGCAGCCTAGCATGCTACCTATAGAAGGCCAAGCATGCTGCCTGTCACGTGGCCTTAAAATTTGCCTTTGTTTTTTTCAGTGCTCACAACACTGCAGTTGAGCACAAAATGCCCTCACATGAAGCTTCCGACTGCTAGAACCTGAAACACCCAAATCCAGGCAGGCCCTTTTCAAAAGCTCCAAGCCTAAGTGTTTGTTAGCCACTTTTAGCTATCTCTAGATTCTCACTGAAGATGTTGTGATGTGAAGACCGCTACCTCTCAGAACTCAACAGTCGAAGTTTCTTCTCTCTAAAGCATTTGATGAATTGTTTTAGGTGGAAAAGTAGTACATATCAGAGAAGATCTCTTTGTCTCTGTCTTTCTGTCTCTCTCTGTGCGTGTCACATTCCCCCCTCTCTGAACACACTTTTCAGATAGACCCTGGCTAGGATAAACCTAGGATTTCTATGCAGAGACACAAAAACTGAGGTTCTTTAATGGCACCGTTGGAAATACTTACTCCAGGAAACACACAGCGAAGCAAATGAGATGCTGAAGAAGAGTGGTTCCCACAAGCCCCGGGAAAGTTGTGCTCAGGCCCATGATCCTGTGGTCCCAGAAGCAGGTCTAGGTCTCCTGTTTCCACCTCTGATGAAGGCTGAGTTTCATTCCCTAAAATTTATCTAAGTCTTTGCATGTAGTACAGCATGTTACAGCTCCTCACTGGTAGATGTCTCTTTGCATGCATACTCCAGAATTTTCTGTTCTACTGTTGGTGAGTTTGAAAGTGGTCTCTAGCTTTTAGCACTAGTGATGCTGATGATGGTGCTTATAGTAACCGTTTGTAGTGTGTGTGTGTTAGGTACATGTATAGTTGTATATCTAATCTATGAACTTACATATAGCCAGCTTAATAGAAATTGCTAGACAAATTACTAGCCAGAAGTAATCCTATCAACAATGTGCATCCCAAAGCAGGAGGCCAGACTTGTATGTTACATCTACA
Organism: Micromys minutus; assembly: GCF_963924665.1. Taxonomy (NCBI): domain Eukaryota; kingdom Metazoa; phylum Chordata; class Mammalia; order Rodentia; family Muridae; genus Micromys; species Micromys minutus. Next base: position 14,343,462 of record NC_137959.1, read on the forward strand.
AAAGCATCCTTCTGGCTTTTCAAGGTTGCCATATATGTATGTATATATATATATATGTGTGTGTGTGTGTGTGTGTATGTATGTATACACACATACACACACATATATATGTGTGTGTATATATATATATATATATATATATATATATATATATATATATATATATATAATCTTTCCTGACATGTCTTCTGCCTCTCTCCTCTTTTTAACTTTAACAGACACAGATTAGCATGTGGTGCAGGACCTCAGGCAGGGTGGGGAGAAAAGCATTTTGAGAGATGTTCAGCAGTTACAGGAAATTCCTTGATCATCAATACAGATGGAGGGTAATAACATGGAGCACGTCCATCTGAGCTGTCATATCAGGAGCTGCCATGTTGAATGATCCAACAGATGATTTCCATAGTGATTCCCATTGCATGGGTGGAACAAAGTGGAATAGCAATTGGTACCCAACAGTATCCTGATTTTAGGGCATGTTGCTCTGTTCTCTTGCCCAAACACAGCAGAGGCACCACTGAATGAACCCAATAAATGCTGCACTTCCGTCCTCCAAATGTTTTCTCTAGTGTGGAGAATTTATGCAGGTCCTGAAGGCTGTTCTCAGAACCTCCTGACCATGCCTACAGCGACTCCATGGCCTCAACCAAAGTTGTCACTTTACTATGTTTTACCTGGCTCAGTAGGGGAATTATAATAGCTTTTTATGATATAGAACTAAGCCCCAAAATTGAACTCTGGGCGAAAGACATCTGGCTGGAACTTTTTAAGTGGCCCATATGCTTGAAATGAAAATAAGAATTCCCATGTGATTTATGAGAGAGGGTCATAAGACCTATATCAGTGGGTGACCGGATGTCAACTCTTCGCCATTTTCCCTCCCTAAATGCAAAATATATGTTTCCAAAGGGGTCTAGCCCCATGTGTATTTTCTGTAATTCCATAGATCTTTATGCAGTCTGCAGTAATTTGTTGACAGTGCAAGGCAAATCCATGATAAAACCAGAGAATGTCTCCAAAGTAAATATTTGGTGCTACCAAATAGGGGCTCTTTGCACATTAATCCAATAATAAAATATGGTCTGTGGAAGGAACAAGGAGCATTTTCTAATTTCCTAAATTGGTGTAGGTCACAGGCACTTCTAATTGACTTGGAAAATATTTCCTTTATGGAAAAGTAACGTTCCTGGTCAGCAGGCCAAGCTCCTTAAGGCTTTGGGCAGCTGCAGGGTCCCAGATGCCAGGCACATAAAAACAAGAATCTTAAAGGCAACAGAGGAAAAACAGCAAGAGGAGAGATGGGAATGGGCAAGGAGAATCTACTATTCTGCCCAGAGAATGAGATCCTGGAGCAGTCAGGGGTTTCTTCGTGTCCTGGGAATCTACCCTTTCCATCCAATCGCACATTACAACTTTTATTTTATTTTAAATATAAGTACATTCCTTGAATTTGTCTTGAAATGCAATGTTCAAAGATAAGAGATACGGATGGGAGGTGGGCTTACAGGGAAAGGCACATTCAAATCCATAGGCAAGCTCTACTGGGATGTCCCTGGGAGGAGAACTCAGTCATAACGATCCAGAGGAAGTAATGCTATCAGACAGATGAGGGAGGGCAGAAGAGAGTTCCACAGGAGAGGTTCATCATTTGGAGGTTGGGATCTGGATTTGAAAAGAGAACGATTATTCTATACCTGCAACTCTCTTCCAGGTGACATAAAGAACCAACAATACTAGGATGATCAGTTACCATTTTGTAACTGGTCTGCATACTAGGCCAATTGTTTTCTAGATGTTGTTTCAACGAATACTTAAACCACATCGTGAAACCAAAGCCAACTGCACATACAAACTTTTGCTTAACCAAAACTCTACTGTCCTTCAAGCTAATGAGCAAATGCAATAGAAAACGGATGAGAAAAAGTGGGTGGATTTTTCACCCAAAAGGTTTATAAGCTAGCTAGCATTAAATGCAGTTAGCAGCACTTGGCTGCAGGAAGTCTGTGACCTTTGAGGCTCTCTCCAAAAGGCATCCATGGTGACTGAGAATCGGTGCAACTCTGTGACAGTCAGTTTGCAGCAGCAGTGTAAAAACTACCAAGAAATGACATTTTGTAAGAGGTTTATTTAGAATATCCATCTGGTATTTCCTCACATCCAACCTTATCCTCATTAATGACATACTAGCTGCATCTTCTGCCTTCCTTTCTTTCTCTATACACCTCACTTTAGAGATGTCTTGATGTGTTTGGGGGGTTGAATTAACCACCTTAACCAGTACAGGGCAACACAGATAAAATAGACCTAGGGTTTTGAATCTCCATTTTCTCAATAAGCCTAAGACCCTAATATCTGGATTTGGGACATCTACCTGTTTACCTATGATAAAAATTCAGAACACACTTCTTTCTAATACTCAAACTCTTTTTTTCCTCCTTCAGAATTTTTACTTAAGTTTCTCAACAGTATTTCCCATACCCCTTTGTACCAGGAGTGAATTAACTATAAGACAAATCAAGGCATGACAATAGAGGACCAGATGCCACACCTTGTAAATAAATAATAATAAAAAACCATGTGACACAGCCAGCTGCACCATATAAACTTAGGGTTTTATGTACCACACCGTTGTGCTCTGTAAGTCCTCATTTGGCTCCAACATCTGTTCATCCCTGTCCATCCCTCCCATATATTAGGTATAATTACAATCACAGGAACTGGTTTTGTGAGGCTGACTGACCCAAGAGCAGCCAGCATCTGTGGGTCTCCTTTTCTGTCCTTAGAAGTCTGAGAACTCAGGGCCTTGTGTATGCTTAGTTCAACCTCTGAATTAATATTTTTCTTCACTAATATCTCTGCTTAGATTCTGTTTCTTTCTTGGAGTAACTACTTATGGTAAATTTTAGCAAGTAAAAAAAATCATAGACTATATGTCTACTGTTGGACCTATTGCAAACAATTCATTGACTAATATCCAGAAATGATCTTTAAATAATCTTTAAATAATTCAAATGAGGATGTGGTTCATTTTTAATATATTCCCCAAATTAAAAATTAAAAGAGGTTGACCAATTTTGGTCATGGGTAACCTAAAGATGACATAAATGTATCAACTTCTGATTTTCATCCGTAAGTCTGCAGGAGGGTGTCTGTATGATATGTAAACACACTTCATGATTCTGGGTAAGGATCTGGGGATTATAGGGATTGGGCCAGTGCTCCACTGAAAGTAAAGACAATTTTAAACATGTCTGTTACAAAAAAAAGTTTATCAAAGTCTTTGACATTTTATTAGATAAAACTGAAACTTAGAGCTTGCAAAGTAGCCAGATTGTGGCAGGTTGGTCAAGGTTCTGTAGAGGAACAGAACACACACACACACACACACACACACACACACACACACACACACACACACACAGAAAGAGAGAGAGAAACAGAGACAGAAACAGAGACAGAGAGACAGACAGACATAGTGAGAGACAGAGAAAAACAGAGACAGAGAGTGAGACAGACAGAGACAGAGACAGAAACGGGGGGATGTATGTGTCTTAATAAATTTATTAAGTCATTGTTTTTAAATCTTTAAAACAATGCCTACAGCAAGATTATACCTGAGCACTGTGCATAGTCAGTCTTTGATACTAAGTTTCTCAGCAGCCACATGTCTTATGCTCAGAGTTCAATTGTGGGACTTAGTTCTAGATCATAACAATCTATCGTAATTCCTCTACTGAGCCAGGTAAAACATAGTCAAGTGACAACTTTGGAGGGGCCATGGAGTAGCTGTAGTGACCCTGTGTGAGCATATGCGCAGCTTCCTGGCCTCTACTCTGCTCCACAGTGCTTTTTGCCAGTCTTCAGAGAATGCTAATTGCCCCTTGACCTGCTACTGCAGGTTATTCTTACCATCCACGCTTTTCTGACGTATGAATCCAACCAGATTTTCTCTGAACCTCAGACTTCCTCCACCTTTTTTTCCTGCAACTTAGCTGCTTCCCATGTTGCACATTCTAGTTAGAATGCATTTGTTGCACACACTGCTGGACCTAACTTATATCTACTCCCTATCAACAAATTGAATTTGTCTTCTAGCATCAGCATTAGCCGCAGTTGGAATTTTACATTTATGGGACATTGTTTTTTTAGCGAGTGTTCCTCTCACTGTCAAGATGCTCTCTAAGAGCTGGGGGAGCCATCTGGCCCTTGTCTTCTTGACGGTGCACTAGCAACACAGAGCAGAGTGACGTCACAGAACTGCCATAATAATGGACGTGTTGTGATGAGCATATGATTACCCCAAACATGAAGATGTGAAGTAAAAGCAGATTGCCTTAACTCAGAAAACAATTTGTACATGGATCACACACACACACACACACACACACACACACACACACACACACACACACACAAATAGCCAAAGATTCTGAACTAAATGTTCCTCTAAGATAATGTTTCAAAGAATAGAATATTTAGATTGTGATACTGATCATTGTTTTAGACAGATCTGAGTTGGAGACTAAAGAAATTAAAGTAAGTCTCTTTCTGTAAGGATTTGTCAGTATTTAGGCACCAAAGCCACCATTAGCCTGGGGAAGAAGAACCAAACCTTTGGCTATGGCATTCCTGCTCCTACCCCCATTGACTTTGTGAGTATACCATCACCTGAAAGACAGAAGCAAAACATGATCATGATACTGAGCAGCCATCTTATCTACTGGAAACATTCTGTCTGTCCATCACCAGGATGCTCTCTCCCGAAAATCTTCTCTGCAGAGAATGTCAACGCTGAACATTAATGGCTGAAAACATTGGACCAGTATGACAGCAATCAGCAAATAAATTCAGTTTACTAACGCATTCAGACTGATGGGACTCAGGATTGAGGTGATATCTTTGTAGTTCCCAGACAGATCTTCCCCAGCCTTCCTGTAGTACACATTAGAAACACTATGCTTTTGGAAGAATTTGATCCCTTCATGCAAAACTGGAACGGCCAACATCTTGCTTGTGGGCATTGATGAGAATTAATGACACTGTAGAGTCTCTGCTGGCCTAATCCTGATGTCTTCAGATAGATTCCTTTTGTCATTCCTTACAAGGTTGGGCAAGATCCCTGATTATACACAGGGTTTGGGGTGATGTGCCTCGAGTGGCTGGAAATACACAAACCAACAAAAGAGACACTTTTAATTGGGGTTACCAACCCCTAAACTTCCATGATAATCTCTATGACTGTTAAGACCTCTTGGCTGTGGGTCGGACACTTGCCCACAAGCTCTTTCTGTCTTCTGAACGTCTCAATGAAGGAGAATTTATTTTCTTTATCCCACAAATGAGGAAACAGCGAGGTACTAAATTTAAAAAGAAATGGGGCCATGGTCATCAGCTAATAAATTTCCTGCCAAATCCAGTTTGAGCCTGAAGCCTGTGCTGTATCCTGTGCTCTGTAGCTCACATGAAACCACACATATTGATGTAAGAAGCAGACACAATGAAGAAGAGTGCTTTGTGATTTCCCACAGTCCCATTTGACCCAAAGAACCAGATCATGAACTTCAGAGGATGAGTGTGGGCAAGTTTCACTTTTAACGTCAAAACAAATGAGGGCATGAAACTTCTACGTCACCACCAAGCGTCTTCTTTAGGTTTATTTAGTTTGTCTTAAGACAGGTTCCTGGCTCTACAGAAAACACGATTTGGGGGCTCTCTGGAAGGAAGATGGTTAAAGTAGATCTGAAAGAGGGTTTCATGGTTTGTTTTGTTGCACAGACTTAGAAAGATGAAAGCTACATTGCTGAGATTGTGTTCCTGTGGACCAGACAAGGAGGAGAGCCCAAGGAAAGAAAATCCCATGGGATGCTGCCTGAGTGCTCAGAGTGAGTTCTCCAGAACTGTTGGCCCAATGAGAGGGATGGCCTGTTGAAGCACCGGCTGAAGCCGTGGGCCAGGCAAGAGGGCTTTTTAGTGATGGAGTATAATCTCCAAGCTCTCTGTCCTCCTCTCCCTGCATAGAGTCAAAATGGCAAGTACCTGTCAGTACTGCGAGGATACATTCTCTGAACCTCTGCCATTAGTTTTTCAGAAAACAATATTCTTATGTCTGGGATGTGACAGGCAGATATATACCTACTCTGGAGATACTGGTGTGTGTGTGTGTGTGTGTGTGTGTGTGTGTGTGTGTGTGTGTGTGTGTGTGTGTGTGTGTGTGTTATGTCAGTAAACCAATATCTAACTAGCACAGTGAGTTAATGTAGGTGAAGAGCTTTGTTCATTTTCTGAAACTTATAATTGGTAATTATGTATGTTCCTGTGTGCCTGTGTATAGATGTCCATATGCATGCAGGTGCCCACAAGAGGTCAAAAGAGGGTGTTGGATCTTGGAAACTGGAGTTGCAAGTGATTTTAAGAAGCTTGGCATAGGTGCAGGAATTGACTTGAGTCCTCCCCCCACCCCAACAAGAGCAATAAATGTTTTTAACTTCTAAGCCATCACTTCGGGCCAGCACAATCCCTATAAATGGACCAGAAATTGATAAGTAATGTTATAAAAATATAAACTCTTCTCAAACATATGTAGTCCTGTGCATACAGTCACAGGTACCTACCTAGTCTTATTTCTGGATCAAAATTTCTGTCCTGGTTTTGATCTAATGAGTAGCTAGTGAGCAATAGGTCATTTATCTAAAAGAGTAGGTCTTGTTCTCAACCTCTGCAACCATCCAAACACAACCCCAAATTCTATGCTACATGCTACTCAGCACTTAGCACAAGTTGTACAATATAGTCATACGTTAACATTTCTCGATAATAAATGTTTTTGTCAATTTCTTTGAAATCATAGTTATAAAATGTATGAGAATAAAATTAATTTCTTCAAAAACATAGAAACACATGCCATCGTAAAGAGCCAAGGAGTTAACACTTCATAAATATTTGGGATTCATTTTTATTTCTGTGTTTGTTCACAGTTCCTCTGTTTCTCCCGCTCCCTCTCCCCACCATCCCTCCCAACCCCCCTCCATCCCTCCATCTCTCTCAGCTCTGCAGTGAAGCAGTGAAGAGGAATGTGAGATTGTGTAAAGTTTCTAGAGCACTGAGTAAGTAAAGAGATAAGAATTTAGGATTCATGATTGCAGAAGTGAACATCTGGAATGCATTCAAAGACAGGAAAAATTATAAGCTGGGAACATTATTAATAGTGAGCATCTTGCAAGAAATGAGTCAATGGACAACCTGTTTCCTAGATTCCTTTATGGCGGACATTCTTCCTGGGGTGGGTGTACAAGGCTGGGCGTACAGCCGTGAGGAGAGAGACATGACCGACACCGTCACCTCTCAGGGGAAACTTCTTCGAAATGCTGATCATGTCTGTGAGTGGTTCTTCCTGCCTATTTTATGTGTTGCTGAGGGAAGGTCTTTGTACTTAATGTTAACGAGGAGCTTTTTTTTTTCTACCAGCGAAGTGGGATTTTCACACTTGTGCTTTGCAGTAGCGACTCTCAGCCCCGTGGTTTATTTTTGTAATAATTAATAAAGTGTCACACTTCCTGGCTTCTTCACCCGACCTAGAGAATAATGGCTTGTTACCCACTTCTCGGTGCTTCTGTAGGAAGTGATGTTACAGAAGAGCCCACCTTCAGGTAGGAGAGCAAAGCTCTGTACTCAAGTTTCAGCTGAAGACAGCTGCATTGATGTGATGTCTGTGGGTGACCAAATACATGGTACTGTCAGCCTGGAGATTACTATTTATAGCTTGGTGTCAAAATGTTTCAAGTGTCTGTGTCAGTAAGAGAAAAATCATCCTGTGGCCTTACAGTAGGCAAAAGGAAAAGGAACTCACTTATCGCCGAGGAACTCAGGTAATGACTCTCAGACTAGCTAACCAAAGCAAAGGGTTTACTTTCAGTGGAAAGGGTTATTTGTTCATGAATAGAGATGTACTGAATGCCAACGGACCCTCAGGTATTGTACTTAGCTCCGGTAAGGTATCTATGGAACAGTAGGAACAAGCAATAAATGGAAGAAGCTTATACCTAAATTTAGGGAGAGCTCTCTAGACTCTGCTCCCCTTAAGGATTTACATTCTCAACCCCAAGGAGATACAACGACAGTATATCAAACTCAAAGCCTGTCTTGTAGGCAGACACACACATCCTGCAGTAATTCCTACCGTCCTTGTGGTGGTTAGGACCACTTATCAAATTCTCAGGGCTGGAATCATCTAGGATCCACTTCTGAGTGGAGTCATGAGGATTCTATTGATCAGGTAAAGTGAGGTTGGCTGATGCACCCTGATCTGAGTGGTATCATATCTTGAGCTGGTGTTCTAGACTTCATAAAAGGGGGAGGGGCAGTGAGTGAATGGTTTCAACTACATCCCTCATCTCCAAGACAGTGGGTGCCATGGAACCAAATGCCTTAGGCTCTGGCCACTGTACCTGTTCATCATAGCATTCTCTGTCCCTTGGACTAGGTGCCAAAATAAATTTTTTTCCTTAGGTTGCTTTTGTCGGAATACTGTCACAGGGATATGACAAGCAATTAACATAGTCCTTTCCCTCTCCCTCACTATCCTCAGCTATGAACTTGTCCAGTGATTTACAAGACTTAGTTCTTTATTCTCTTCAATGATCTCAATTGTTAACAGCATCATTATCTTAATTTTTTAATTTGAGGTAAAAATAGTTTTAAAAGCTTTAAAATTTTTCTTCTTGACTTTTTTTTTTTTACAATTTAAGGTGTATATGAAATATATCGTAATCATATTAGCACATGCACTTTCATACACACGTAGACACATACATGCACACTATTATACTATTATGGTTGGTATTAAGGTCAACCTGCCTCAAATCATAATCTTCTGAGTAGAAAGTCTCACATGAAGAATTGTCCTGATTGTTTTCATTGATGTGAGAATACCCTCCCTGGTTTTCGGTAGTTCCTGGATTTGAGAGGTCTTTCAAAAGGCAGTTTTCTTACCTGTTGCTCCCTTGGCTTCCCCTTTGCTGCTGTGTTGTTTTGCATGTATGTATGCTGCTGCTGCTGCTACTGATGATGATGATGATGATGATGATGATGATGATGATGATGATGGTGGTGGTGGTGGTGGTGGTGGTGGTGATGGTGGTGGTGGTGGTGGTGATGGTGGTGGTGATGGTGGTGGTGATGGTGGTGATGGTGGTGGTGATGGTGGTGGTGGTGGTGGTGATGGTGGTGGTGATGGTGGTGGTGATGGTGGTGATGGTGGTGGTGATGGTGGTGATGGTGGTGGTGATGGTGGTGGTGGTGGTGGTAGTGGTGATGCTGATGTTGATTCCTCCCCTGACAGCAGAACCAGCATCTCCAAAATTTTGGGGGATAGGGACCAGTGGCTCTTCAGTAACTTCTAACTTCCTGCACCAGATTGGGACTATGGAGGCATTTCTTGTGGACTGGGTAACTACAATTTATCACTATCCCTGCTATGAGAGGCAGCTATTCTGGGACTACTCAGACTGCCAAGACAACTAGCATCACAGAATAACTACCAGGTTCTAAGCATCTCAAGGGTTATGTGGCTGCCACTGCTTTTTAAAAGTTCCATATACAGATACACACACACACACACACACACACACACACACACACACACACACATTTTATCCACTTGGTCCTGTTTCTCTTGAGAACTCTGACTAAAACTCACCCATTTTCCCCTCTTATCCTCCTCCCACTTCTGCTGATCCTTTCTTCGCCCCAGCTCTTGTCATATGACTACTGTCAAGTCCTCCTGTTCTGGAGAGACCAGAGTGTGCAGATGCTCACAGCTGTTATAGACCAGAGCCAGAAGGCAGTGGCCCATAGAACTTTCCCCCATTCCCTCCTCTGTGATGTTCCCTGGACTAAAGTGGGTAATGTGGATATTCTATTTAGGATTGGGCACTCAACAACATTTACTATCAGCATTCTGACTAGCTTATGTGTCTCTGCATTAGCTGTTGCCACAGCCAAGAGAGGTTTTTCTGACTAAGGCTGAGAGCTGCACTAGTCTGTGGATATAAATATTTACAAAGTAGTTTAAGTGCATGACCATTGAGCAGAACACCAGAAATATAGCCCCCTATCCCCATGGCCTCATAGAATCAACCCCATATCCACCACCAAAGAACAGGTCTCATTCCAATCAGAAAGTCGTTGGCTACCACTAGAACTGCTATGCCACCATTGCACAAATGGCCATATCTTGTCAGGAGATTGATGCTGTTGATGACTTTTATTCCCTGGACCCTCCATACCACATCCCACTGTCTACTACAAGCAGCACTTGCCAGTAGGTGGGAAGCTTCCAGCTCGAGTCCAGCTTCATTTCTCTGTGTTCTTTATCCAAGGTACATGATGTCTTCGGCAACAGGGTCTGACTGCTTAGGTTTTTATCTCCATTTTACAAATGGAGGAAGACGTATACTAGAAACGAGTAAGAATGTAAACAAACAGCAACTGGGCTCCTGAGTTACTAGTATCTCCCTCAGCCTGCATTCACACTGCTCCAGACCATCACACACAGAGCACTCTTAAAGAACCATGTGTTTTCATGGTCCTTCAGAAGAGTCCATCCTGGGTTTTATTCTAAGCCACATGGTACTTACTTTTGTATATCTATGACCATAATTATTAATGAAAGAAAAAATGAACAAAAAATACATATTATGACACATAATTTCCAAGCATTTGTTCTATGGCCACCTCAGCAAAAAGCCATGGTGATTTAAGCCTGCATTTAAGAGTTTCCCTACACCAGTGGAGAACAGGAAGCAGAGAGAACAAGACATAGAAGAACCTAGGATAAAAGAGAGTTTCAAGGTCTTTCCCTCAAGTATTAACTTCTTGTTAGTATCCCTTTCCTCCAAAAGTTTCAGAACCCCTTCAAAATAACACTACCAGCTAGGGATCAACTTTTCAATACAGGAATTACGGCACTCTACGAATTTTATACTACTGGGTTGGGAAAATCTCCAGTTAGAACCAAGACCAAAATAAGCACATATCACTCATGATCCGTGTTGTCCTGTTAGATCACACAATGAAAAGTCAACAAGAATTTGTGTGTTTCCCATGGTTGTCTAATGAATTTGATGGACATAAGACTCAAGGTGTTTTTGAAAAAAAAAAAAAGAATGGGAAGGAGTGAATACAAAGATATTTTTTTGCCTAATTCAATTAATATTTGATCACTATATGCTGACTGGGAAACTAAGCCATTACACTACTATGTGGGTATTTTATGACTTTAGAAAGAAGCTAAACAATTATAAAACCTGGGCTTCTGCCTTCTTACATTTGATAATCCTTTTTTACAATATCGTAAGCATCAGGGTATCTAAAGTTCATGCACACTCGGAGGAGGAAAGGACACCTAGGCTCACCCCTTGGTCCATGCTGAAGCTGAAAAAAGAAAGGAAAGTTAGTAAAGACACACTAGAATCAGTTTCCTGATTCTGTGGAGTCTTTCCTCATTATAGAAGTCACCCAGGGGTGACTTCCTGGAGACCAGTTCATCATCTCCATTTCAAAAGCACCAGCATCTTGGCTTCAGGACCAGGGCCATTTCTTTTGCATCATCCTCAGTGGTCCCTTTAAAACTCAGAATGTAGCAAGTTCCAACGAGTCCTTCTGACATGCAGTATCACAATAACATGTTGTGCTTTGACATTGCACAAGCTCTGGCAGCCAGATTTTCATCAGTTTTTTCACATTAATGTACTTGGCAATCACACAGAAGGGCTTTTAAATCCAATGGCTCACACAATAACAAAGCAGATTCCATGAGCATTTTAAAATGGTTGTGACCCCCCCCCTTAGGTACACCATGCCGTCTCATCTATGAAGCATGCTGCACTGAGGTATCTCTTGTATTCATACAGCATATCATATTCATGCAGCTCTTTCTGCCAATATGTAGAAGTAGGGGTGAATACGTGAAGATTTCACACAATATGGACTCCTCAAGAATGTAATTTGAGCCTCTGTGTGTGTGCATGTGTGTGTGTGTGTGTGTGTGTGTGTGTGTGTATGTGTGCACATGCGCGCGCGCATGCATTTGTGTCCATGTGTCCCCAGTTCGTCCTGCTCTGTCCCAGTAGTGTTGATCATAAAGGACCATTAAGCTGAGTCACTGTAGAAGGAGGACTTTAGATATGTTGTCTGTGTTCTGCTTTTTAAAATTTCTAAAGCTTTATCTTCTGTCTTGGAAATGGTCAAGAAGATCACCCATTATATAGTTACATTTTTTATCTATCTATCTATCTATCATCTATCTATCTATCTATCTATCTATCTATCTATCTATCATCTATCAATCTATCTACCTATCTATCATCTCTCTAGTGTCTCTGTGTGTATGTGTATACATAATAAAAAATAAAAACCAATGATGTTTAGGGATGAAACAGAGTTCAGTCAATAAAGTTCTTACTGTACACATAGAAAGCCAGGAATGGTGGCAAGTACCAGTAAGCCTAGTTCCAGAATGCAGAGCCAGAAAAATCCCTGCTGCTCACTGGTCAGCTACTCCTACCGGACTGTTGAGCTACAAGTTCAACGAGAGATGCTGTTTCAAAAAATAACTTGGAGAATGACTGGGGAACACACTCAACATTCATCTCTGGTCTTTGCCTCCTCCACATACACACGAGTATATGCACAATGTCCCCAGTTCAAATACGTGCACATGTACCACACTCATGCTTTCTGATTCTAGACAAAGAGTAAAAGTTGATTCCCATTTCCTTTGAGTTTTATGTAAACATTTAACTAATGTATCAAATATATAGTATACAGGAAATTCATAAAAGCCACTCAGGTTGTCCATATATACTGAGATTGTTTTTTCTTCAGTAACACATATGCCCCATTTCCAGGTGATGCCATCCATGGTCCTCTTATCAGTGTCAATAATTCCATTTGGCAGGCGACAGCTAATTCTTTTCATGTGTTAATGATTAATCAGACAAGCCTATTTACTAATGTATCAGAATGCATTAGAAACATAAGGTAACGGTGGACAGAACATCAATTCAAATATAAATGAACTACATTTCCATTGGATACCTATTGACTCATGTCACAGAATGAACCAGAAAATGCAATTTACTTGTAAACCATTAAAATGAATGAAAATAGAATTTCAAACTCTATCTTCAAACATAACTTTATTGACTTGGCTCTCAGCCTTAAGGGAGGGTCTAACTGAGTTTAAAATATATAAATAACACACTAATTCATTTTGCCATAAAAGAGTTCGTATCCCACCCAACAGCTAAATACAATGGAATTTACTGAAGTTGGAGCCAGCACACAATAAAGCCAGGTCAGAGTGTGGTGTAAGACATAAAAAGTTCTCATGTCTGGGTTTTTGGATTGCGCTCTTCTCTACCCTATTTTTGTCCAAAATCGTGTATCAGTGCCTATGTCCCAAGAGCATCAGACTATATCTTACAAACTCCAAATTCCAAATGAAACCCTTGGGGTAAAGAAGAATGATCTGGAGGAAGTCGGGCTAGGTAAACTTATAACTGGAAAGCAAGCTTGTCGGCCTCTGCATCAGGACTCCCCTCTCGGAAAGGGGATGTTGTAGGTATTCAGAGCAACAGGACCAGCAATTTAAACACAGAAAGGAGGTAGAGCTCACATCATATTGTAAGAAAAATGTCTGTGACAATGGCATCAAAATATCAACTTTCCATTTAGACATGTATTCAATAAAAAGATTTCTTGGAGATTTCCTCAAGTCCATCTGAACACACATGCACGAGCACACATGTGTGCACTGGCACACACAAATCTGATAAACTTTGGAGTTATGGAAGAAATAGAGTATTTTCTCCAAACTTGGAATTTCTGCTTCGCTGGGTGCAACCAGATAGGTATTGAAAAGATTTACCCAAATTTTCTCATCTTTACTGAACACATACAGATTGCTTATTACCAAATAACATATTGTAACAATTGTTTTATGTGTGTGTGTGTGTTGAGGGCAGGGGATCTTTGCACTGTATAGGCGTTAGATATGTCCAGGATGATTGACAGGTTATGAGAGGATAAAGTTTGGTTACAAGCAAAGACTACACTTTCCAAAGTGAGGGACTTACGCATCTGAGTTGAAGATGTCTTGTGAGGGGGCTGGAGCCAATTTCCCACAGACACAGATGTGCTTGATTTACTAAAAGCCTAAGTGTTTGCTTAGATCTAGGACAGCTAAATTGAGCCAGTAGCCAATGGCTTCTAAGTCAGAGATTTGAACAGTTGGTGCCATTTGGAAAATGCAATCCTGAAGGAGCCCAGGAAGATGGAGAAAATACCTGGGGTTTGAATTTCTAGCTCACCTGGTTTGCTTCCCTTCAGACTAAATGGCAAGGTTCTGGCACATGGAGGTGTCAGGACAAACCAGTGGCTTTCTGTGTGTAGTCATCACAATCAGTAAGAATAATTATGCCGATACTTTTCATGACCATGGTGTTTTGAAAATCCAACCTTAGCTTCTCTCCCCAGCTGGTTGTCAGCTCAGAGAGCAACAGCCCTGAAGAGTCCTGAAATAAAGAAACCTCTAGAAAGAGCATCTGCCAGCATTTCTCAAGTTTAATTAGCCACAGGGTTGCTTCCCTTCACCAAAATAGGAAATCAGCACTCTGTGGAACTGCACTTTGGAAATATTAGTGGTAGTCAACATGCTGGGAATAAGAAAGAAGACACACAGTACTCAAGCAAACCCCTTCCTTGTCCTAACGGAACAAGGGTAAGAACTTGGTGCTGTTAGATTTCCAAGGGGGTGGTAGATGGGTGTTTCTGTCTGTGTCATCTCAGAAGGCAGCTGTTTGTAGCGCTTGCACTTGATCTTAAGAATAGAGACATTTTACTGCAGAACCAGAGCCCCCTCCCCCACACAAAAACCTGTATATTTATCATTCAGAGCTTTTCTGAATCTGTGTTGCCATTACTGGTACCTGCACTTTGTTGGCTTGTGAATAACCAATACCCTTTGCACCAAGGCATCCAGGCCAGAAGGAACACAGTTGTAGGTACTGTAAAGAAGACACAGGTTCTAGCACAAATGAACTCACTGGGAGGGCCTCCGTGCAGGTGTTACTGATGTTGGGAAGCTAAAAACCCACAGGAGCATCTGCTTTTCCCTAGAAGCATGATGATCCCTCCGCTGTATCCCCAACATTAAATCCATCAAGAAAATGGTCAGAATGGTAAATTGGTAGTTAACTGACCTTTGTTAATAACATAGCAATTTTGAAAAGTGCAGCTTTAATCAAGGGGGACATTTTCCAGAATTTGACAACCTTTTCCATCTCCCTGATACAGACTGCATTATAAAAGAAAAAAAAAAAAAAAGAAAAGAAAAGCTGTCTAATGCCGCTTCTTAGGTGGTGTTCGATAGGAGCGAGTCTATAATGCAATACACTCTCTTTATGTGATGTTTAGATATGAGATTGATCTTAGTGGACACCCTGGAGTTCTGAAAGTAGGGTTATTGGATTCTGTGGCTTTCTCAGATGTCGAAGATCTTTAAACAGAGTCTTGTAAAGTTGCTACATCTCGCCTGTTTGTGAAACACTTATGAACGCATCAAAGAAGGTAGTAGACTCCATGTCAATTATCTGGGTGGGCCCCGGTTAGGGGGAGGCAAGCTCACTTCTCCCCACCTTGAGCTAAGTGCTGGGACCACATCCACTTTCATACCTTGAAAAGAAAACTGAGTTCCTCCATCTGCAGATCAATAACCCTTAACAGGGAGGTTGCTGACACAGGATGGATCCAGAAGTCAGACTAGCAGGGGGCTCAGACGGACTGGGCTGTTAAAGCCGAAGTCTCCAGTCGCCTCGGGAAGACTAATAGGCTTAGTATTTGGATGAATCAGATCGGAGCATTAATACGATGCTTTATGCTCATGGATTGTGTTCACATTTCAGAACAAGGACATCATGTGCTTCCTGACTCCGAAGGGACAACCTCAGAAAAGACACGCTCACACCTCACTCTCTCTGCTCCTGCTTTTGTCCCTGTTGTGGGTGTCACCCACATCTGACATCAGGCTTGTAAGAGAGCTGACCCTTAGAGTAGAGCAAGGATTCTTGAAACATAACCACCTGTGAATGGGGGCTCCGCAAACCAGGCTGGACTTTTCCAGGTGAAATTAAGTGGCAGCCCTTCTTTTCAGCTCTGTTGCCAAGGGCTAAGACATCAGCCAGACTCCTTGCAGCAGGAATAAGAGTAGAGAGGTTTCACATTGTAAGTTTTCCCTCCAAGTGCTTGTTTAAAACCAACGGTATCCATATTCATGTTTATATACAAACATGGCATAAAATTATATCTGAGATGGCACAATATTCATTTCATTCGCTTTCTCTTAATTCTCTCTTAATTCCTATCCATGTCCATAAAGCAGAGGCTGTTTTCTTGCTTGTTTGTTGTTTTAACATTTTTCTGAGATCACTGTGATGGCTTTGTTCTTTTTTTTCTTTGATATCTGGATACAGCAATTTTTGCCTGATTTTCCACTCTCATTGATACCTGCTTTTATCTACACCAACAAGCCTTTTCTGCAGCTTGCAGTTTGGAATTTTGAGAGCTGATGTGGGACTCCTCCTTTTTTCTCTCTACTCCTTGAAGTGTGAGTGTGTTCTGCCTAGGTGAATAAGTAGGCACAGAGGCTCAGAAGGAAAAAGAAATACCTCAGATGTCTTCAAGCATAACACCTCTTGTCATAGCATTTCAAACAGAGCCCCATGACGTCCAAGGACAGTGGATCTTGAACATACTTAAAGACCAGAAATAGTCTTGAGCTAGAGTTTCCTGGTGGGTGAATGGAACAGTGTCAGGAGCCACTGACTAAGGAACCAGGAGATACAGTGGGTGGGTAATACAGCCCTTGCCCCAGAACATATGCAGAGAAGCACCAGAGCTTTCTCACCTCCTCAATGCCATTGTTCTTGTGTGGTTTGTATCACAGTGATTGCCTTCTAAGCAAGGGGAAAGGCCAAAGGCTCTATATTTAAGCCAGAGAAGTTTTAGATGTAGTATCAAGCATTCTGGGACCAAGACTTGCGTAGCTCTTAGGAAATATGTAGCACTAGGCAAGCATCTGCTATTCTGCAGACTCTGTCTTCTCACCCACAGCATGGAGACTGTCAGGTCTTCTCCAAACCGATAACCCCATAATCAATCATGAAAGATACATGCCTTAGAAATTATAACATGCTATTGTATCCCTAAAGTTTTCAGCCAGGAGTAAGTATTAGCAGAATCAACTAATATGGGAAATGAGAGTGGAAAGAAAGGGGACAGAACCGTGCCTGCAGACAGACAGGAGTCATGTCTGCAAATCTCCCCATTCAGCCTCCAGAGAGGGGGAGGGCGTCTGGCAGCCACACCATGTTGCATGCTTTCAGCAACAGATTCAGGGAAGGATGGTATACCCTGCAGGCCCAGCTCCTATGCACGCCATGTCTGTACCTTCAAATGTGAGTCTCAGGCTCTCTCAGAAGCAGTAAGCATATTGTTAAGACGATTACATCCCCCACTCTATCCCCATTGAGAACTGGGGATATGCCCAGAAATCAGCATTGCCCAGAAATCAGCATTTTGAATAACCGTGCATACTAAAATATAGAGGCCCAAGTTTGAGACTGACAATAATGATGGTTGTAATTTTTCAAGGTCGTTAAACTGCACTTTATGTGTGGGATGACATCCTAAATGTTGGATGTGAATTTATGTGTTCAAATCCACCGCTGGGTTATGAAGTCTGCATTTTCCTCATCTCCGACAAACCCATGGAAGGTGAAACTCTGCTTTCTGGATGCATTGCAATCCTGCAGGCAAGTGTTTCTTTCGATTTTTACTCAGAGCACAAGCACACATGCCCTGATCTAGTCCATTAAATTCATCCAATCATGCCTTCAGTCAACACACAGAGGGAAATACAAAGACATGTGGTGGACCTGTTTCAAATAGTGTCTACCCCATGTTTGCAGTTCCCAGAGCACAGTTAGCTCACTGAGCTGACTGCTCAGTCTCTGCATGAAGGCCAGAGCTCTCTTCTCTTTATTCCATTATGTTTTTCTGCTTGAGATGCATTTGGGATGTTTAATTTATACCCCCTGATCATAAAGTGATCACATCACTAAAAAGGCTGCGGTGTTGATTTATAAGATCGTTGTCTGTGTCTGTTAATTAGAGAAATATCATTTGGCTTCCTACAGAAGAAAAACAATAAATTGTAGAGGAGGGAAAGGCAATTGGCCCCCGAACCTATGTGAGTTCTTAGTCTTGAATCTTATTTATGATCCTAACTGATTTTACTCCATTTATATCAACAACCGTTAGGGGAAAAAAATGCAGCTCAGGCTAAAGAGGAAGGCGAAGAAAGAAACAGGAAGAAAAGAAAATAAATGTAGAAGCCATGTCTGTGTGCCTGTTTGGTACATAAAACTCTCTTCTAAGGGGAGAAATGACAGGGACCAGGTGCTGAAGAGATTGATAAAGAATTGCAAACATGCTGTGAGCTATAAAAGAGAGGTATATGAGACCCAGAGGTTTCTGGGAGAAAGAGTGAGTTCAAGGTTAATTCTGAGTTAACTTGACTAAGATAAGGGGAAATGGGTTCCAGGAAGAAGAGAGAGCAACATAAAAGGTGGCAGGAAGAAAGGTGGAAAGACCTGAGGTTTCAGAACAGTGAAGGCCTGGATGCTGGAGCACATTCAGAGTCCGCAGGCCACCTTCCATGGGCACGTGCATCTAACTGCTGAGATGTTACTACGAGATTCCAATCTCAGGCCTGAGGTGCTATGGTCCGCTTTCCATTGGTAATTGCATTTGTAAGAGATCACTGGGGTTTCTGTTTGTTTGGGGTTTTTTTATTGTTTTTGTTTTATCTTGAAAAGGCATTTGGTTTTCCGTGCTCAACCATATTTCCAAAATATATTCAGGAATAATGCCAAGAGCTAGTAATCCCAGGATAATGGTGGCAGAAGTGCCTCAAGTTTGATACTATAGTGGACCACATAGGGAGAAATCATCTCAAGACTGAAGAAGTGAAGGTAGAGAAAGATAAACAGAGGAGGAGGGGTATGTCAAATTTTGTTGCAGGCATGCTTTAAAATACTACAAGATAAGACTGAAGAATATGAACAGCAAAGAAGACCTTTATTCTGGGGGTATTGGGGAGCCAAGTTCTCATGGTATTTGTACAGAGAAGACTAAAATATGTGAGAAATAATGCTGCCTGAGGAACCCCAAGGTTAGAGAACAAACAGAGACAGAAATGCAAAATGGCCAGTGTTTGCGCTGAGGAGCAGATGACTCCTAGTTTTCCTTCTTGAGGTTTCAAGTAGGTGCTTCTAGCACCATCGTCAAGAGAAGCAGGGCATCTCCACAGAGCCTTCCAAATAAAATTTCTGTAAGAAGGCAGAGACAAAAACCAAACAAACAAACAAGCAAAACAAGGCAATGTCGGCAAGATTGTCACTGTGTTTCCTCCTACAGAAGACTAAGATATGGCTTCTGATAATCCTTAAATGTACTGGTGCCATTTCCTTAACTCACATCCTTCTAGAAAGTTCTTATAGGGTGCTGAGCATAAAAGATATCTCAGAGAATGGGACTACCTCAGTTCACTTTGAGAGTTCTGTGGAGAGGTAGAAGTACCCACACCCTTATTTGGCCTAAAGACTCCAAACCATAAGGAACTGTGCTATTTTGCCTGTTAATTTTCAAGTTGGGGTTTCAAACCAGATGTACATATGTCACAATTAAAGGGAACTTGCATTTCTATTTGGACTAAGCACCTCAACTCCTGGACTGCCACACTCTATTAGGAGTGTAGTCTTGGGCATGGAAACATGTTCTCTTAGTATGCTGTAAGAAGCCCAGCCTGGCCATATAAATATACCCCATGGAGGAGGAAGGAGACACAGCCATTGCCACTGTTGATCTCCCAAGTGTGGTAGCACAGATTCCTCATATCTGTATGATTTAGATTCTGCAGCTACAATGAAGTCATCTTGGCTGAGGCCACACAAAACAGAGATGCGCTCTTGACTATGAGCAGTGTTCAAATGCTAGAACACTGATGCTAGTTTAGGCCATCAGATCACATGGTAGTTTGTTACATGGCAACACACAACCCAAACAGCTATGGTCTAGGACACAGTTGAATGGATCATGAATGATTTTCCTCTGTCCCTTAAGGACTGGTTTGTTTTCATGTTGACTATGCTATAGGCTCTACTGAAGATGATAGAAGGTGAAGTAGAGATCTTGGCCACCATCTCTGGGCCCTTCCGGTATCTGTTTGGAAGACACTGTGCTTGGTGAGAGTGTTGCCAGGAACATAGAATCTTCCCTTCAATCCCGATCTTGCTAAGAATTTGCAAGATCTCAGCCGATCCAAATCTCATTTAAGCATCTTTCTTGTAACTGTCATATGAGGATTAAGGAAATGGGTCTGTGAAAATGAGGGTGGAATACATAGGCAAAGATGTTAAAACAGCAGCAAATAAACAAATGTCTGAGTGAACAGCGGCAACAACAATAACACAACAAAATGTCAAGAGGGAAAATACCATAGCACACAGGGTGCCAGTGGCCAAACCCAAAGATCCCACCTGTGTAGGTGATGGAATCACCTGAGCAAACTTGAGGATCTGGTGGGGTGGGGTGCAAGTGCTTAATGCTCTGTGAGCACTTAGGACATTACAAAGGGGGGGGGGTCCTTGAATAGTTGTCAAGACATTTTTACCTTCAAAGTAGGCAGTCTTGGTTCCTAACTTAACAAAGAAACTGGCTATCAAGTCAATCAGAAGAGGTTCAGGCAGAAGAGAAAAGGCTGAGAATGCCATTAAGGAACAGTCGGCTCAACAGGGGAGTGGAAGAGAACAGAAGTTGGGCCTGGAGAAAAGGTGGGGATAGAAGGCAGGGGAAGAGTCTTGCATGGTGTCTGGGGATGGAGAAAAAGGAGGGTACATTAAAAAGGAGAGAGCAAGAGAGAGAAAGAAAGAGAAAGAGACAGAATGAATGAAAGAGTGAAAAAGAAAAAGACAGGCAGGCAGACAGAAACAGAGACAGACAGACAGACAGACAGAAACAGAGACAGTGAGGAAACATAAGCACTATTGTTAGTGAAGCCAGCAAGGGCAGGACCAGCAGAGCCGACCTTCTTCAAGAGTGTGAGACAGAGGCAGTTTGTTCCATCCTTGTAATTAGCAGGGCCAGGTTTAGAAAGGCTCTGTGTTCACCTGTGGTGTCTCCACTTGAGTTTTTAATTCTTCATCAAGGAACTTCAGACTTGGTCAGAAAATTCTGATACAGCATCCTCACGCAGGTGTAAGGAAACTCTTGTGCACTGAGCTTTACTCTGAAGCACAAGGAGATCACCATGCCATGTGATTTCATGTTTCTGAGAAGATGAAAAGAACTGAGAGCAGTAAACACAGACAAGAGAAACCCAGAACCATGATGAGAGACGAGAGCAGACCTTTGTAAGCCTGAAAGGGCAGAGAGGACTAGCACACACCTCCTTCTTCTCTGTACAGCCCTTTTGGGACTCTTGTACACACACACACACACACACACACACTTCTAAAAGCATCAGTTGATCCATTCATTTATTTACCTAGTGTTTTATTGATGCTCCAAGAATGCCAGGGACCATGACATCTTAAGGATTTCACAAAAGTAAGTAAGCCCATGCCTTCCTTTGGGAATCTCTCAATTAGTGGCCTTTAAAAGCAAGATGCTTCAAAACTATAATTGAAGACAGAAACTATTGTGCTAAAGAACAAAAGGCTGCTCCATTGGGCCTGTGTGATGGGCGTAGGGTGGATATCTGAAACCGGGCCTCTTACCTTTCTCTATTTATTGATGTTGTAAGCAGCTCTGCTTCTGAGTCCTTCTTAGGTAGTGAGATCCTCTTGGTCCTTGCTAGACTGTATTATTTCTTCTCCTTTAGCCTCTAGAGGCATGGGAGGAACCTCTCAGCTCACTTCACATACAGGCTTTCCAGACATTGTTTGAGATGTAAAGAGAAAGTGTGGTGTGAGGAGAGAACAGAGTTCGAGTCCCACCACAAGGAGAAGAAGCCCAAAATGATGGAATCAAGATGGGACCAGTAGCTGGATGCTCTAGAACTAGGACCAGAGAAGCCCTGTCCTTCTGAAATCTAAGAATGCCAGATCATGCTGTTCCTCAAACAGCATTCCTAGAAGTTATGGTAAGAGACTGTGCTCTACCTCCCAGCCCCCACTCCCTCATAAACACTGATTCATGGAGGTTATGATTTTACATAGTTCCTAAGCTGAGGGAAATGTACAGTGCACACCAACAGCCCAGCCCCCCACCCCCTGTCCCAACATGTTTTATAAACATAACAAGCTATAGCAGCTACTCCAGATGTTTTCACAACTTATTTTTTTTTCATAATTTAAAATCTGTTCGACCTGATGGGTTTTTTCTTTTTTTTTTTTGCTCAGTGTGCATTTCAACTGTAAAAAAGGAAACTGAAATATTATTCATGTGGTGTTATGCCGTTACACCTAATTTCTTCTCAAGTTCACACTAAACCGAAATGTCTCTAGGAACCTTAAAAAAGGCAGCAGCCGAGAAGGTGAGGGAATATGTCAAGGGCTTGTAAATAAACAGCTGGCTCCCAACATATGGATTTTCTTCTATATTTTTCAGGTGCCACAATCCCCCATCCGTATCTGCCAGCCCTGCAGCACACGGCATAACTCAACTGTAATTGATAATGTAGGGGCAGATGGAGAGGACTGTCAGCTCCTCCCCTGAGTCTCTGGGGACTCTGCAGAAATCAAAGCAGATGGTCCAATTGCATCTTCTTTATGTGTTGCTGGGAGCTTCTCTGTCTGTGGGATAATGGATCATTATGGCCTGCTGTGTACAAACACCAATATGCTTTTAAATCTGGTTCTCAGGCTTATGAAAAAGCACTATATTTCATATTAATTTGTGAGGCTGCACTTAACAAGGTCCACTGTTGTTAATTTATGATTCGGAAGGGTGGGAAGGAGAAGTTCCCATGGAGCTCTTTGCCCCGGCACCTCCCTTTTCCTGGACTGGCGTTCTGGAACCCTCATCCAGCCCTGCTTCCCATCCAAGCCAGTGGTGGTCAAGCACAGAGATCAGAGAAGGCTTAGTGAAGGCTGATGAAGAACTCCATACCCAACCTGTGCAGACAGAGCTTCCAACAAGAAAAGACTCGTGAGGAAGCTAAACAGTCAGACAGCTTGCCAAGGGCACCGGGCATATGTTTTATTAAACATGTACCAAACCTACTGCATGGGTAGTACTTCCTGAGCAGGGAGGGACCAAGGAGACATGCATCCTGTGGCTTCAGATAACTCAACAGGAAGTTCCTGAAGGCTATGGTTTGGCGTCTCCAAAACTGTCATAAAACATGGAAGCAAGATAATTATGTCCTGCTCAGAGACTGAGAAGTTAAGGTCTATTGGCTAACTAGGACTTGGCCAGGCGGCAAAATATGCAGGCGATGTTGGGGCCTTGTGTGTTTTTGTGCCAGGGGGTAGAGAAACTTGTGGAAATGTGAACTGGATGGAGAAAGTATTCCATTCCTCTGCTCTTGGCTGGGGGCCTGCCTGCTCCCCTTGGTCCTGTTACCAAGAGTCTCCAGGCCAGCTGCATACACAGTCTTTTCCCTGCGATGCTAGTCACCAACGGCTCAAATAAGGAGATATTGCTCAAATGACTACTGTGGCTGGCAGGGAGCAAGACCCTGGGCAGGTCCCACTGCTTGATGAAAGGGATTCGTGGGAGGTCGAGAAGCTGGAGAGGTGGCCACACCATTCAGAATAAACCTTCCTGATGCCCGGGGAGAGCAGAGGCCACAGGTTTTTAGTTCTTGCCTTTGGGTATTAAAAGTTTTTCTGCCACCTCACCTCCCACCCCCACCGCCTGCTCTTATGTAGCACCTCAAAGTCCCCAAGGCCACAAAACATTGAATTTCTAGAGAAGAACCACAGGCTTATGCATGGCTCCTTACATCTCTGCTTCAGGAAGCTCTAGAAACATTCTCCTTGCACAGTTTTGTGTCTCCCAACTTAAGACAATGAGAGGAAAATTAGCAATGACGGGCAGATATATTGAAAACGCTGAGAAACATAGGCTGGGTGTGGCTCAGTGCTTGATATAGACAAGGCCCTAGGTTTCATCCTCAACCCCGAAAAGCAAAGAAAAAAAAGAAGAAAATCAGGAGATACTATTGCTATCTATAAATCAGATTCCTAGGGTCTCCTATATTTTCAGACCCGACAGTGCAGAGATGTGTCACTGTAACTGTTGCCTACGGGAGCTGTGGACATCATGATTTTTCACTGGCTACTGTCTGGGTGGATAATCATCTTTGGGGGATTTCTCCCACTTTCACATCTGGGGGAAAAAGTAAAGGCCGCTTGAACATCACAAAGCAAAAGCTTGTTCATCAACCGTCAGACGGTAAAGAACACAAACGGGACTCCTCTCCCAGATCAACCTCGAAAGGAAAGCCAGCCCCCACACGACAGCCCCTAGGAGTATTTTTATCTGACTAACAGGAATTAATTATGTATCAGTCATAAATGAGATGCAACCTTGCAGGCATCTCTTTGCTGGCGGAATAGCTCATGGTTTGTGGCCAGGGAAGCTTGAGCTGTGAGTGAGCTCAGCGGTTCAGACCAGGGCTTTATGTCAGCTCCCAGAACTGTGTGTAGCTCTAGAAAAGACTGGAATGAAATAGGTTCTTTTGGTATGCCAGATGACAGCAGGAGAAATAAGATCAAACAGTGGAGATTCTCAGAACGTTTTCTCTAACCTTTTCCCAAAACCACTGATGGGAGCAGCTTGTGGCGACCTTCACCTACTCTGACCATTCACGGACAGAATGAAATCTAGAGGCACCTTAGAAAGTCTGTATTGTAAACAAGGCATCCTATTCACCTTTGGGGGACTCAGCATGTATTAATTCACTTATCCCTTAATTTGTTCAACATATACATAGGGAATATTCACCATGAGCCATGAGGCTCCTACCAGGTCAACTACCTTGTTGTCATTTAACCATGACAATAGATGTACTTGATTTTATTATATACTCCAAGATGGCCATTTTATTCCTTCTTTTCCAGCTTCGTCCAACTATAGCTTTTGTAAATCAGAGACCGAGCATCTGATTGACTTAATCAATGGGTAAAGCAGCCGTGGCTAAGGAGGACACTGGAAGTATATTATAAAGGCAGATTCAGGGATCCCTTGGTGGTGTCTTCTCAGAGACTTCTTAGAGAATAGATCCGCTGTAGCTTGGTGGCCCAGGTTGCAGCAGATGTTTTAAAGCTCTCTCTACTGCATGTGGTGAGCACAGAGTTTAGGGCCAACAGACTCAAGATCACATTTTGAATCTCTACAAACTGTTGTGTAATCTTGGGTTTCCCTGGACATTTAATCATTCCTCGGATAAACTCAAATTATCGCTCACAAGGGTATATATGACCAAACAATGTAAGGCTGCTAACAGGCCTCTACTACAGGGCACGGCATGACCATTTTCCACCCCGGAAGCCAATTCATGGATCCCTAGTACCACCTACACATTGCACTCTGAGATGTTTGGAACTGATAGCTTTCTTTTCCTGCTCATCCACCATTTGGACTAAAGTGCTTTCCACCAGGATTACAAATGTGCCTCCAGTGTTCTTCCCCAAACATAACCGGGTGCAAGTGTTCCTCTCAAAACTGAAGGACTTTTCAAGCCAAAGAAAAGTATGGGAGACCAGGACCTTACCACTGGGGTCTCATTTTAAACTTTGAAGGTACTAACGTTCCAAGTAAAATTAGGTAAACCCTGAATCACAGCATTGCTTGACAGATGGGATGATTCTGAGTCACCAAGTTTGGAGGTTCCAAGGATCCAGACTAGACCCTTACAGTAAGCAGGTCTTCGAATCTGCGTACCCAAGCCCTGGGCTCAAGGAAGCCTAAGTCTTTATACTGTTGCTGTGAAGACAGCTGGGGTGCTTTGTGAAAGTTGGAATGTGTTTTTCCAAGCTTGTAGGAGGTGAAATTTGCTAAAGAAACCGAACTGAGAGGAGAAACACGCACATAAGGATGCTGCTCCTGCCTCCCTAGAATTTCATGCATCAGACATGTTTTGATTTTAAATGGAAACTATAAGTGCACACAAATTCTCAGATGTCATACTCACGGAATGTCTCTCCCTTACTGTTGATGAGGAACAAGGCCAGAATGAGTTCCATCGCGCAGGGGTCAGAATTAGACCGGAGGCCTCTTGTAAGCCCAGATTCACAAAGTGCTAACAGTGTTCACTTTATGGGGCATGTGAACGTAGGCAGAGCATCAGCACCATGACCTATTATCATATAGGATATGCATGCATATCAATCGATAACAGCAGTAGCAAATGGACCATTTTCAGTGATCCAGGTCTGGCATCAGATGTTAAGTTTGCTTTATCCGACTTATCATCAGGCTGAGACTGGCAACGTCATTATTCTCATTTTACAGACTAGGAAACCAGGGCCTAGAAATATCAAATGCTTTCCTCAGATTCAAACCAGATCAGGTAATTGATTCCATGAGCATGGAAACAAGACACTACAGCAAGGGACATCATTTTCTTTATGGTTGTTAAAACTAGGATACAGCTGCTATGCCACCATCTCAAGTAGTGGACACTTCATGTGGTCCCTTCAAGATGTCTGCTAAGATTCAAATTACAGATTCTGCTTGAAGAATCCCACCATTGGAAACTCGCTACTTGAACAGGCAGGTAGTGAAACCCCAGCCCTTAAATTCTTCTGTGTGCTCAGAAATATTGAGGAATACAGAATTATTGGAATGTCACAAATGAAAAGAAACTAAGGAAAAATAACAACGTGATAAATTGGACCACAGCGGAGAAAAGGAACCTGGAGGAGAGGCTAGAAAGACTGATAACTCCTGCTGCTGCCAGCCTGGTCTTCATCCTTGTGCCAAAAGCACGAGAGATGTAAACACTAAGGGGGGCACTAGCTGGTGTGCAGACACTGCCTTTGCAACTTTCTGAAGTGGAAAATAAACTTAATGGATATACTTAAAGTCTAGGAAACAAAAGGAATTTGGGTACAGCTGAGAAAAGGAAGAGGTTTTTCTCTAAAACAAGAGGGGTCACCTGACATACAATGTCTGGGGTTGGCTTCACGAAGAAGGAAAAAATGGAACATAAACGAGCAGCCAGGAGGTCTCCCTGCAGTAACAGGCAATTGTGTCTAGACCACAGAAGTGCCTTACTCATAATCAGCAACCTCTATCTATCCCAAGCTGAGCCTCAGTTTCCCCATGACAGAATTTTTCATACCCCAGGCCTCATCAAATCTGAGCAGTATTAAGAACCCAGGGCTTGATGGCAAATGTCTCCTCAACAGAAGAAGTGTGTAGTTGCATTTTGGAGCTAACACAACCCTCCAAGAACTGGTGAGCCAACAGGAGGGCAGCACCCCATCCCTGGGTCAATATGATGCCTGATTATGCTCCATAAAAGACTATTAGTGGATACATGGGGCCTTGAGTAGATAACCATTGACCAGTCCCTTGAACCAAGAAATTCAATGTTTGATTAAACTTGTCATTGAAAATAATTTCATTGTGAGGTATCTATCATCTATCATCTATCTACCTATCATCTATCTATCTATCTATTATGTATCAATCAATTTAGGTATAAATATTTTATGTAAAATTTCCTGAAATTTTACTATGGAATTGACATTAGTGTAGAATTATAAGGTTCAAATACTTTTGCAACTTATCATGTCTTTATGTTATGACTCTCCAACAAGAGTGGAAACTTACTCTGCCTTTGGGAATAAGTTTATTTGTTCAGTCTTGAATTTTCTCCTTTTAAAACTCAGAGGAGGGTGATAGAGAGATAGACTAGACCAATGGTTAAGCACTGCTGCTATTCTTGCAGAGGGCCTGGATTTGTTCCCGATACCCACATGCTGACTCATAACCATCTGTAACTTTGGTTCCATGGTTCTTAATGCCTCCCTCTGGTCTCTTCAGGTACCAGGCACACATGTTGTGGATATACATACATATACGGAAAATAATTGTACTCATAAAATAAATAAATCTTTAAAAAAATCTGCTACCATTTCCCTTTCTTTCCCCATGTTACATGTTTGCTTTCTGTATTCTCTCTCTCTCCCTCCCTCCCTTTCTTCCTCTCTCCCTCCCTCCTTCCCTCCCTCCCTCCCTCCATACCTACCTATCTACCTACCTCCCCCTCCCTCCTTCCCCTCCTTCCCTCTCTCCCTTCCTTTTTCTCTATCTGCTGCAAACAAATTTCATAAAACCAGCAACTAGTCACCTGTCTAGTACCCATAAGGTTGTTAACATCCCACAAAGGTGTTCTCAATTAACATTAACCAAATACTTATTTTTCTTCAAAACAGCAATCTGCACAGGTCATAGGGTGCTGTGCAGAGCTGAACCGTGTCTCTCAGGAGTCTAGTGAAACATTTAGAAAGCAAGGCAAGGGGTGTTGAGGGTAAACCGTATAACCCAATATCCAGAAGTTCTGGGCTCTCACTGTGGCCACACCTTTCCTCAAGTCATAGAAAGTCACCAAAGCTGAGACCCAGACTTCCAGCTTCTCCCCACACCAGCAGACCTATGACTTTGTGGACATCGGTCACAGCAGGACATTGCCCACCACTGTTTCCATTCCTGTGAACAAGTTGAGCTAGTTAGCATTTCCTTGACACATACAAGATTTTCTTACCACCTTTAATAAGTTGTCCTGTGTCAGGATGCTGTCTGAAAGTACATTGTAACAATGCCAGAATGCTGCCAGTTGTATCGTCTCCTCTCTCTGGCTTTGGTGCTCTTTTATTCTTAACTGCCTCATTGTTCTTGAGATGAATGGAAATTATTAAGGCAATCTTTCTTGCAGATGAATTGGTATGGAAGCAATGACTTTAATAGACAGGAATCTTTTCTTCTTTTTCTACTTAACTGATAGAGCGGTCATTTCCTTAACAGGTGGCAATTCAGTCCTTCCTGAATAGAGAGTAAGGATGCTGCTTGAAGACTCCTTAGACCATAAGAAAATGCAGCAGTGCTCTCAATATGAAAAGAACAGTGGATTAAAAAGATGCTGTCATCAGTGGGAAACCCTCTCGAGCATAGATGTGGACTAGCTTTCCTTGAACACATCTCACTGGAGACAGCACCAAACACTGGGGTCCCACAACCAACCCAATGTGAAATTTTCAATTAGTACAGACTAAACTTTCTGTCTCTCTAAAGCTGCATGACCGCACACACGTTGTTTATTACTTTTATTCTATATTCCTGTGGGAAGATCAGTCACTGTCTCCTATGCATTCTGGGAAAACAGACTTGAACTGGTGAACTGGCTTACCCAAATTTGAAATAGAGGGGCTAGAATAGATTAAGTCCTGGGTGTCCTGAAAACACTGGCTCTGGGGTGAGACTGGTTACTTATGTGTTCTGGGTCCTCTAATTTTGAGCTATGTTGTCTAAGTCCAGTTACCATTAGGGCTTTTTACAGTTTCCTATTGGGAGCTGGGAATGACACTTAGCTCAAATAGGACAACACTAGAGAGTATGTGAACCAGTGTGTGAAACAAAGAATGACATGCCCTTCCTTTGCTATCATATCATTACAAACCAGGGGGCACTAGCCCTTGGTAGACGGGCATATAGACTTGATAATCTCTAGGAGTGTTCGGAGCCTGATCATCTAAAGGTCCTCCTCGATTGTTACTTACAAGTAGTTTTATTCTATTGCTAGGCAGAATAAAATGAGAGTAGCATCGGCCTGGCATGGTGGATATTTGAACCTACATTCTCAGCATTCCAACTAAGATGGGAGGATCTGGAATTCCAGGGCCAGGGTGAGCTACACAGTGACTTTGCAGCTCAAACAGAACAAAACAAAAGAGAAGTTTCTCTCCGTGCTGGCTTCCGAGCTTGGACTGTGGGTTTCTTATAAGGGTGCACCTCCCACACTGAAAATTGCATCTTATTTATTTTATGTGTGAACACATGTGTATGCATGTCAGTGTGTATTGGACACCTCCTTGGCATGTGTGCTTGGAGGTCAGAAAGCAACACTAGAAAGTCACTGCTGTCTCTGTTGTGTAGGTTCCAGGGGTGGAACTCAGGTCTGCAGGCTGAGCAGTATCTTTACCCACTGAAGCATCTTACTTACCCAAGGCTTCCTTTATTTAATAATGCTATGTGCCTGCTGAGTACTTAACTCTAACTATTAAAAGAGAATTCTTTTCAGAGAATTTCTTTCTTAAAAAGCAAACTGACACTCAGGAGATAAACAAAAGGAGGGAAAAAAAAAACCCAGAGAAGTGTGCGTTTAACATTCAACTCCAACTCTGCATTTATTTGCAGACTCCCCAAGTGGTAGGCAGCCACACTCTGCAAGCTTTTGGGTGGTGCCCACTCTACCCGCACGCTACAGTCTCACACCATTGGAATAGGGCACCATTTTAGTTCAGAGTCACATCCCAGAACCCCTGCTGTTTGTATTTTCCCTGTTGGAGAGTTCACAATAGCTCCATGGGTGACTTTGGATAGTTCTGGCACCTGACCTTCAGGAGAGAGGAAATACTGCTGTATTCCATGCTCCGGAAATGCTTCTTTACGGAGAAGCCTCAATCCCATCACTGGTGAGTCCTGATCAAACCCCAAATGATGCAGATATGGATGAAGGGTATCTATCTTCTTCTCCAGGTTGGTTAGCTAAAGTCCTGAAAGGGCTCCTTCACTTCACCCCCTATGATGCAGTGAGTTAGAGAAGCAGGAGGAACGGCCGGGTAAGACCACACCAGAAAGAGTCAGGAATCCAACACCAACAAATAAGATGAACTGACTGCTCATTTTCTAATGTAAATTCTAGAAAGGAGCCAGCGAAGCCGGGGTTGGGGCTTGAGAGAGCAAATTGGATATAATCAGAATCAGATTCAAGGTAAACTATTCATGGTTAATAGGGTCAGCCACCCAAGCAGCAGCTAGACATGGAATTTTCCACCCTCAGTCCACACAGCATTCACTAGAGCCCATGCCAGTGTTCACCACAGATCAGGCAGTCAGAAGTGCTCAAAAAGAAACAGGAGTCACCGAGCCTCTTCTGCCTCAAAGTGTGTTCTTGCAGCTGCAGTACTCCACATGTGGGGGACGTCTACACCAAGGTAAAAGTGTAGATATTAATATAGTAATATATTAACTATTACTATATTATAAGATAATAATAAACATTAATACTCACCCCCCAATCAGCATCTATTAACGGTGTGGAACCCTGCATAAAGGGTGCTAGGCATTTAATATGACTCAGCACATTCACAGTGTTAATTTTTGAAGCAAATAATCCTGGCCTCTCCCTTCTTTTCTCTCTCTGAGATAGATAGGTTGTGGCCACACAGATCAAACTGAGTTTGATCCTGCCTCAACCTCTCAGATACTAGGATCATGCGTGCACATTACAAGGCCTGGCTAGTTAGTCTCATTTTAGAACCAAGAAGATATAGCGCCAAGGAAGTCAAGATATCAGCTACAAGAAGACCAACCTGGGCTTGAAGCAGCTAAGCCCAATCCCAATATACACTGTATCAACATACATTTAAAAAAATTCATACCTTGGTTCTCACCTGTTCTAGATGTGCCTCATTGGTTCCATATAGTTTTCAGACATTAACATCCCTAGATCAAGATGGGGATGATAAAATCCATGGCAGCCCGGGTTACTGCAAAAGCATAAGCAGAAAACAAAGAAGCTCATGGGCTCAGCCCCACTCTAGCTCCCTGCTGTTGACCCTGCCCCAGTGTCCAGTACGCGTGGCTGGGGAGTCAGGAGAGAAAGGCTTAGTGGGTAAGAGTTCCAGGACCTCGGTCTCTCCAGGTTCATGCCATCTTATATGGAGTGGCTCCAACCCTGGACTGGGAAAAAGAAAGAAGGGATAGGAAGGACATTCGGGATGGCCTCACAGATCCGTGCTCTCTGCCCAGGCCCAGAGCTTAATAACCGTCTGTGTCATTGTTAGAATATAGACGCTCCTATTAAACACTTGAGCAACCTTGCTAAACACCCCACCTGCTGGAACTATTTTAGAAGGTGCTGGAAACCTTAGAAAGTATGACCTAGCTGAGAAAGTGGGTCACTTAGAGGGTGTCTTGGGGGGGCTATATCTCACCTAGCCCCTTCCATTTTTCTATCGGTCTCTTTCTGCTTCCTTCTTTCACTGGGTAAGCAGCCTCTGTCACAGTTTCCTACCATGACATTTCTGCTTTATCTCAGGCTCAAAGCCATGAGTCCAGCCACAGTTGGACTAAAACTTTCAAATGGGGAGCCAAGTAAAACAAAACAAAACAAATCAACAACAAAAAACCCCACAAAACAACAACAACCACAAAAAACCAAAATAAAAGAATGAATGAACAAACAAGCAAACAACCCTTTCCTTAAGTCATTTTAAGGGAAATGAAATAAAAAACCGGAAACACAATTCTGTAGCCACAAAGCTCATGCCTGCCCAGCCTCAGACAGCACATTCCACATTCTCCCAGGCATCCCCAAAGTTAATATAAAACCTCGCTTGGCTGTTACACTTCTCTGCTTGTGCTTGGGTACTGACAGCAATGGCGCTTTCTTTAAGCCCCATCATGCTCTTCCCACCCCTGGAGGTGCGATAGAATCCTTGCAGCTCAAAGCCACAGATGAATGAATGCAGAACAAGACAGGAAAAACAGCAGATGAAGTAGGAGGTATGACTTTTTAAAATTGTGAATAAGATACCCACTTTATGGCTAAACAGCACGACAGAACCCTAAATGTTGGAAACTCAGAGGGCAGCCAAACGCAAAATATACCGAAAGGAACTAATTTCTCTCATTCTCTGCCGGATGGAGGCGGCTGTCCAGCATCTTCACTGGGAGACAGCTGACTCTATCTTGAGTCCCAGGTTGTTACTCTTTAGCCAACAAACGTGGTCCTGGTCTGTGGTGCTTTATTATGGGTCATTCACTGGATACAGTTTGGTAGAGCTGAGTGCTTTAAATATGGTGGCACCATATACGTTTGTCATTTCTATGGCTGGTTGAGGTATTGAGATGCCTCTAGAGGCCCCTGAGGTGGGAAGTCAGATACAGAATTCACAACTGAAGAAAATATACCACAGACATCACCACTGAACCCTCACAAGGTTTTCCACCCCAGGTTAGAAAGCAGGGTGAAAATCTTGAGTCTCCTGATTTCTAAACTCTGCAGTCATTAACAGATCTTTTCAGTTCCCCTCTTCCTCTCCCTTCCCCCTTCCCCCTTCTCCCTCTCCCTCCCCCTCCTCCTCTCTCTCTCCCTCTCTCCCTCCCTCTCCTCCTCCCTTTCCCCCTCTCCCTTCCTTTCCCCCTCTCCCTTCCTTTCCCCCTCTCCCTCCCCCTCTCTCTCTTTCCATCTCTTTCTGAGCTGTTCACTTTATTAATATGTTCCTGTGCAGGCCTGCCATGTGCTCCTACACTCACGTGCTCGCAGACAATGCTGGAAGTCAGGAGAGGTCATTGAAACTGGACTTTCAGGCAGTTATGAGCTATGCTGTGGGTCCTGGGAACTGAGTTCTCTTCACATAAGAGCTCTTAATCTCTCCAGGAAACTTTTCCTTTCCTGATCTGTCAAAGTGGGTGTGACAATCAAATCTATCCCTTAAGGCTGTTTTGTGAATCTCTATAGACAATGGCTGGCCTGGATCAAGTGATAGAGATTGTTACCTTAACCATCTATTTCATCCAGGAAGGGGGAAGAGAGTGAAAGGAGTGTATCTTCCTGGAGAAAGCATTTCAGGGAGTTACTTTTAGCATTACATACAGAACCTGTTTGCATTGTACCAAAGACACCTCTCTGTTCATGTGCCAGTATCTGCCCAGATCCCAAACTTGAAGATGAGGAAGTGGATCCAGAAATTGGAGATGCAGAAATAGATCCCAAACTTGGAGCTGTTCAGGGAAGCATAGTGGCTGTCTGTCCTATCTTGTACCTACCCAATACAATAACAGACAGAACCCAGAATCATACCTGTTTCTCCCATGACTCATGGCAAGGCCACTACATCATACTGCCTAGAAAGAAAGATTTCTAGAAATAACTGTCAGTTTCCAAATTGAGGTCCCTGTGTCACTATTGAGAACTAAACTCAATGAAAATATCACTTAAATAGAGTGTTTTTTTTTTTTTTTCCTCTCTCTCTCTCTCTGGGTCCAAGGAAACAGAGAACAGCATTCTGTCAATGAGACTTTCTTTCCCAGCCTCCTCCAAGGCTTGATTCTAGTTTTAAATGATGAATGTTTGCTTGCCCCTGGACGTGGCTGACGTAATGGAAACAGCAGCTCACTGGTCCAAGGGGAGAGAAAAGAGATACAGGATTCTCAAGTCGACCCTTCCTTATCAGCTCTGTTGAAGGAGGTGAGAAAAGCAAGAGAAATAAATGACAAGGCTGAACAATCAATCAGTCAATCATCTCTGATCACCTGCCAGCCCCACTGAGGTACAGCTTAGAGAAAACAAGCCCCCTGTCTCTCCTGGAGCCTAGCAGCCATAGTAAAAGAGGATGGGCTGTGGGCGTGGCTGGCTCTGGCTCTGGCTCTGGCACAAGCATCTCCTATTTAGTTTTCTGCAACTTTAGGAGCATCTAAGTGACTCTGAGTTCCCTAGTCCCTAAGACAAACCATCGTTCACACAGTCTCAGCTTGCTTCTCCATTTTCAAGGTCTCGATTCCGCATGAGCACAAAATTTCAAGGGCTCAAAGAACTTTTAAATACATTCCCCTTCACCTCTCTATCAAGTGGAAACCTTTATAGACTGTTGTTATTGGATGTGTGCAAATTGTTATTTTCATGTGGGGGTGGCCAAAGGAAGTAAATAATTAGACAAAATTAAAGAGCTGTAACAGGAAGGTTTGTTCTTTGGACATAATTTTCTGAGTGCCATGATTAATATTAGGAAGTTTTACCTGTGTGATTTTCAAATTTTTATGGCACCCAGCTTTGCTTGTCTTTGCCTTATGACCTCTATTTGACTACCGAAGAGCCAACTTTAGAATAATAGAATGACTTCATTCATTCAGCAAGCTATTGTGCACCTGCTGGGCACCTAAGTAGAAGGCTTCAGGCGTTCAAAGAGACCTTAAATATGGTCTATCCTGATTGAGACCATGTAGCAAAGTCTTTTGTCAAATAATGGGTCTTAGAATCAAGCAGAACTCACACCAGACCTGCTGGAGCTATTTGCCAATTCTCTGACCCAGTGACATTCATTTTGCCTTTCTGTGCCCTGATCACTTTTTTAAAAGGTAAAATGGGCACACTGCTATCTCCTGACTGGAGCACATGTGAAGGTTGTATGGGTTAGTAACATCCAGCATATGATCTGGGGCTCAAGAACCAGGCATTAATAAGAGCTGCTCTTGAAGCTTCAAGAACATTTTGAGTTGATGGCTGCGCCAAGCATGGAAAATGGCTGTTTATTTGATGATTCTTTTTGTTTCTTTTTGCAGAGGGCAGATCTCCCACGTGCTGGTGAGTTTCATGGCAGCCAGGGGACAGAGAACAGACGCCTGCCTGGTTCTCTGTGAAGTGCGAAGCTGAGCAATTAACCGTGCAGGCTGCCAGCCTCCAGCTCCAGGCTTGGCAATGAACCTGTGGAATATTCCAGCCTCACATTAAAAGGCTTCTTTCCTTGCCGTCAAAGAAAAATTTGATATCCAATGGCAGTCCATATCATCCCAGTAATCCCCCCACCAAGGTGGTTTGGACACCAAACCAAGAGGCAAATGTCTTTCTGTCTCTCCATCAGTCAAGTTCTAGCCAAGAGTTGCCCAACTCAAGAAGACTCTCCCAGACCCCGCCCACAAAAAGGGGCTCAGCTGAGCTGAGCAAGACCTTCAATCAGATCAGAGTTCAGCGTGGGACAATCTGGAAAAATCATCACCAGGGAATCCCAGACTCAAGGCTTCCTGTCACTGTTGTGAGGAGGACACTCAGCAGAGGGACCAGCACTGGTTCCCTTGCTGCAGTGGGAGCACTGTCCTCGTGTATGCAGGCACAGAAGGTTTTGTCATTTGGACGGTAATAAAATCCACTTCCTGAACTCTGTTCACCTCTAAGTTGTGGCTGGACCACTTTGTCTCAGCAGATGCTCCTACCCTGTGCGGAGTTTTGTGCACACCTACAGCAGGAGCTGCTGGGAGGAATTGCTGGGAGGCCGCACGAAATGCTCACATGTATTAATGAAAACTGTTCTTGGCCACCTTGCGGGGCAGGGAAGTGCTCCTGCTAAGGTGGGAGTTTAACATAGGCTGTATGCTGGAATTCTCCAAGAGCTTTTACACTCATGATGCTAGCCTTTGACCAGACCAATTAAACCGACACTGTGGGGGAGGGACCCAGGCACCAGGGCAGGTTTATAGGTTAGCCAAATGACTCCACTGAGGGATCAAGTTTAAGAATTAGTTTCTAAGGAAGATGGAAATGCATATTGAGATTTGAAGAGGTGTCCTTCTTGACTTCCTCTCTTCCTCTTTGCTCCTTCCTTCCTCTTGTCTTCCCTTTTGCTGTTTACTGATGCATTGCTTGTTCTCTCCTTTAAGGGGAGGTTCTAAAGCTAGACTTTTTCTTTTTTTGGTTATTTTATTTACTTAAATTTCAAATGTTACCCCCTTCCCAGTTTTCTCTCCACAAACCCCTTACCTCCTACCCCGTACCCCTGACTCTATGAGGTTGTTCCTCTACCCACCCACCCATCCACCCACTACCACCTCAGCACCCTAGCATTTCCCTACCCTGGGTCATCCAACCTCCACAGGACCAAGGGGCTCCCCTCCTAGTGATGACATACAAGGCCATCCTCTGCTATAATGCAGCTGGAGCCACGGATCCTCCTCTGTGTACCCTTTGGTTGGTGGTTTAGTCCCTTGGAGTTTTTTGGGGAGGTCTGGTTGGTTAATATAGTTCTTCCTATAGGGCTGCAAACCCCTTCAGCTCCTACAGTCCTTACCCTAAGTTCTCCATTGGGGTCCCCATGCTCAGTCTGATGTTTGGCTGTGTACAACCACATCTGTATTGGTCAGGCTCTGGCAGAACCTCTCAGGGGACAGCTATACCGGGCTCCTGTCAGTAAGCACTTCTTGACATCAGCAATAGTGTCTGGGTTTGGTGTCTGCAGGTGGGATGATCCCTAGGTGTGACCGTGTCTGGATGACCTTTCCTTCAGTTTCTGCTCCACTCTTTGTCCCTGCATTTCCTTCTGACAGGTGGAATTCTGGATTAATATAGATGGTTCTTAGTTACAAACTGACTATACCACTACTAATTATGAGACCTGAGGCAAGTTGTTTATCCTCTCTTAAGCTCAGCTTTCTTATTATGTATATTGGGGGAAAATACAAGCATTTACTAAAAATCTTCATGAGGATTAAGTATCACAGATGAATTGTTCAATATGTTGCTTTTGATTAGTACAGGATCATTAAATGCAGTACAATTTTTCTTCTAATTTTTATGGTAATCATTTGCCAGGAGCTATGTTAGATGTGGGGACTAGAGGCCATTCATCGTACAGTAAGGTATCATCTCTCATGACCAATGCCTTTTTTACTCCCTAAATTGTGAGATAAAGCAGCACAGAGAGAGATCTCCCTGGCAACTGATAGATCTTGGGTCTTTAGCATTCCCAGTACCTGGCTCAGTCGAAGCACACCATGAACACACAGAGGACCTGATACAGAAGTGCAGCAGAAATACGATTCCAGGACAGGTCCCACCTTCAGACTATGTGATGTAACACCACTGGCATATTGCACTTGGAGACTCCGAGGTGCAGTTTAAATATTTCATCCCGGGTCACACAGATCGATACATAACTCGGGCATTTACGCACTCTGGTTAAGTGGGTTGTGCTTGGAAGTGATTTCACCCAAAGGACAAAAACAAAGCTGTCCTTTAAATGTAAGCAAGTCTCCTGGGGAAGGACAAAACCATAGGACTGAGGGAACCACTGTCAGGAGATGATAAGAATGAGGTGAGAGTAGAGAGGGAAGGGCTTGAGTGAACTTGGATACAGCTGGGCATATGAGGACTACCCAGGGATAAGTGAGCAGCGAGTCTATTTAAAAGGTACTGGGGAGAATAGAATAGTCACAGTTGTAACAAGCCTGCCTAATGCTGCCAATAGAACCCAGTTTCCCTGTCTGCTCTTGAGCTTAGCCAAAATGTTGAGAAGCCATGGTGTCTCTGGCTGAACAAAGAAGCTGCATTCCCCAGTACAAGTTGTTTAAATTTAAGCAGCAAAAATTGACATTAATCACTTGAGAGGCAAGCGAGCACCTTGTTTTAAGTGGCTTAGCTCAAGTGGCTTGTGTTAACTTTGTGTACAGTGGGCTCTGCTTTGAATAATTTGTAAAGGCCTTCGCTGTCGTAGGGGACACTTAAGAAGAATCACAAGAAGCCAGGGAATTTGAAGGCTCTACTTTGGGGGTCTGGATTTTGTTCAAGTCATGGCTTATAGCAAGGCCCTACGACTTATAAGAGTGTAATCACTCTGGTTCTCAGCTTCTGATCTATAAAATGGAGCTAAGCACTGAATGATCTCTCTCCATGTCTGTTCAATGTCCAGCAAGGCACTTCTCCCAGACTCATGCTGGAGAGCTGGCCCAAAGTCTGGAACGCTGAGAGAGCGCCACAGACTCACGAATGGCTCCTCTTGGCCTGGTTCTCCTGCTTCCAGAGTCCCTGCCGCAGCCAAGTCAGTGTTTCCTCCGGTGCCAGTGCTGGTCACTTCTTATTTGTGTTGTAGGGTATTGGTTTTCCAATATTGTGACTGGGTAGGAAGGCTCTATCAGCGAGATCTGCCGCTTTATGGGTTGCTAATTGCCGGGGCCTAACTGTTGTGGTATTGCTTGGTGTTTCTACTATTCCTGCAGCCAATCAAGGTGGCTGCTTCTCTAATTACAGTGCTGTACTTTTATTGTCACCTGAGCCCAAATATTCAGCGTGATGTGTACTAGAGTACTTTCCAGGGCTTGAGCGGGAAGCTGCTCAACTGGAGAGAGAAAGTCACTCTGAAAAATGACTGAAAAGTCATTTTCTAGTTCTGCATGGGAATACAAAAGAAATTCTTAATAATCATGGAAAGGTCCGTGTCCTCTTAATGTAGGCTCTACAGTCAGTCTCAAAGAAATGAATTGGTGTCAAAGTTCTGAGCAACCCCACCACCGTAGAACCAAGGAGCCTTTGCTGAACATTCTGGGCTAGGCTGTGCTCAATCTCCTCCTTCTAGCCATGAATATATTTCATTGTGAGTACATATTTTAGGGTGCTTGTAACCCATCTGTCTTTCCCGCGGCAAGTCAGGAAACCACGATATTCATTCTCCTGGAGTCACTGCAAGTTCTTATGGGTTCAAAGTGATGCTGTATGCAGAAGGAAAAGGGGTCATGAGGAATCGATCAGTGATTTTTATCTCACGACACAGTTCCCATTTTCTTAGAGTGGAGTCCAAAGTGATGACTTTCTCCGTGCCATCTCTCTGCCACCTGGGAACTCTGCTCACATTTCCAGCAATCCAGTGAAATGAAGATTCTAGAGGTCCCAGCAGCAGCTGGTCACCCATAGCTCTGTGATCCCCTCTGGTCCCCCATGGCTCTGCCCTATTGAGGTTCCCTGCCTTGGACTCTGCCCACACAAGCCTGACCAAATCAAAGCTCCAAAAACTTGTAATTTTTCAATGGTTTTATTTCATATTTTCTCAGTAAAATTTACAATCCAGAAAACATCCGCACAATAAACTCAGAGCTATTTGATGATATAATCTGCCTACCTAGATAAGATAAACTGTCATCCCTTATAAGATATTCATAACTACCTGTTGCTATACAAAACCCTGCAGAGATGGGTCATCTTTGTCTTCCATCTTGCCTCTCCCCTCCTCTCTCACTTCTTTCCCCTTTCCACAAAACTGTTCCAGACTATCTTTTTTCCCTTGTCCAATCACAGGCCTTGCCTTATCTTGTGCCTGCCTCCACCTGTAGAAAGACAACAATCTACATCACCCGGCACCTCAGATCTTAAACAAGTAACTCAGAAGTTGACAGAGGCTGTTGGTTCCCTTCGGAAAGGTGAAGAAACACAGCAAGGCAGGAACAAGGGCTTCCCCCTTTCCTGTGCCAGCCTGCACACAG
Source organism: Micromys minutus (assembly GCF_963924665.1). Taxonomy (NCBI): domain Eukaryota; kingdom Metazoa; phylum Chordata; class Mammalia; order Rodentia; family Muridae; genus Micromys; species Micromys minutus. The sequence continues at coordinate 14,383,782 of NC_137959.1, forward strand.
GCCTCTCCTCATTTTGACTCTCTGTCTCACAGTTCCCACTTGAACTGTGTTGTATTGTTTCACCTGGCAGGCTAAGTCCAGTTCTTTAGTGAAACATTTTTGTTAGCAGATGGGCCCACTATGGTGGGAGAAGGATATAGTACAAATTTAAATTTTCCCTCTGAGTTAGACTGGAGCCAATCCTCTTCCTATTACATACAGCAAGTACTCTCCTCCTGACCCATTTGGATCTTTGCTCCTTGAATGGAAAGCCAAGATCTGGATACCTGATGTCACTACTTGAAAATATCACAAGTTAAACTGATTTAGTTGACTTTCCTGGAAATCCTGCCCATTGTTTTTCAAGTGATATGTAAGTATTCTTAATTTCCTGAAACCAAACAAAAAATTATCTTTGGGGCTAACCTGCTCAACCACACAGTATACCCAGGCATTATACGAACTGAATGGCAGAGAACAAGCCCACAGCTCCAGAAACAAGCAAATAAACTAGACTACAACCCACAGAATACTATCACAAAAATTTCATGGGTTAGGCTTCCCAAAATTCTACAGCACTTTAACACCTAGAAAGATTGCTTGAAGTTTTGCCTAGTGTCTTTCTTTTTTTCTTAATCAAAACCTTTTATTAGAAAATAAACACACCTAATAAAAAGCCTTTTGTAAAGGGGATGGAGCATAAAGCATTCTGACAAGTGCTGTTGCATCCTCAGCTTATTGCTACTATGGCAAAATGTCTGCAAGAAGTACTTAGTAAGAAAACTTATTTGCTTTAAATCACAGTTCAAAGGTTTCCTACCTGTGGTCTCTTGCCTGGCTTCTTTGGGCATGCAGCAGGACATCCTCATACATCCTCATGGGAATGTGGGTGTGGCAGACAGAAAGCTCATAGCAGCTGAGATTCAGTTGAAGAGCAGGTAAGACAGGCAGGGATCCCAAAATCTCCGAGTGTGCACCAGCAATAACCTAAAGACTTTCCAGAAAGCTCCACCTCTTAAAGGTCTCACCCTACCAGTAGAACCATAGGCCACAAATGCATAACCTTTGGGAGCATTGCAGACCCAAACTCTAATGCTTATCCTCCTTCTGCCACTGTGACCTCCTTTGTGACTCTGTTCCCTTGCTCACTTTCCTCTCAGGTTTGTTTTTTTCTACAGATGTCTCTTCATACATGGTGGCTTGATTTGGCCTGCTTAAACTAATTATTCAATAAATAGGATCATGCAGTGTTTGTCCTTTGATGTCTCCTTTCTTTCTCCTGAACATTTTTCTGAGATTTCTGGATATTGGGGTAGCTGTGCTGATTGCATAAACAGTCTTGGGCTTGTCTTCCTATGGATAAGCTGGGAGTGAAGCAGCAGATTATTGTCTGTCTCTGTCTCCTTCTCTCCCTCTCCCTCTGTGTGTGTATGTGAGTGTGTATACCTGACTGTGTGAATGTGATTTTTTATTTTTGGATGTGTGTGTGTGTGTGTGTGAGGGAGAAAGAAAGAGAGAGAGAAGGAGAGGGAGAAGTAGGGAGAAGAAGAAGGAGAAAGGGAGAAGGAGAAAGAGAGAGATAAAGAAAAGGGAGTAAGATGGAGAGAAAGAAGGAGAGAGGGAGAGTGGGGAGAGAGAATGTATATGTACCATGAAGACCAGACATCAACTGCAGTCAGACTTCATTGTTCTCCACTTTACTTTTGGAGACAGATCTCCCCATTGAACCTGAAGCTTGACTTCTAGATGAGGTGTCTGGCCAGCTGACACCAGGGATCCTCATGTCTCTACTTGCTTAGTTCTGGAGTTACAGCATATTCCACATAGATGCTAAGAGATCTGAAACAGTGTTCGTGCGCTTGCCTTGGGAGCACTTTATGCATGGAGCTATCTAGAGCCCTGGCTCTGTGTTTAAAACTGTTCTAGATTAAAAAGCACCTTAACAATCTCACCAGGAGTGGAATTTTCATTTCACTCTAAGAAGTTACTGAATACTGTCCTATTGTACACGGACCAGGTACAAAGATCTTCAACCTGCTTCCTAAAATACTCACCACCCAGGATATTCTATGGGCCAATAGCCTTTTCCACCACACCTTTGAGCCATCTGTTTATTCATGCAACAAATATTGATTCAGATTGTCCTGGGTGTCAAGGAAGAAGGGTTTGTTTATGTTCCTAGGAGTTTAGTAAATAATCTACTATACCTGGGGAGAGAAAGGGCAAGACGGATTTTGAGTAAATCATCAGAAAGTGTTAACTAGTTCTCATTAATCTTATTGCTAACTTCTTCCAGGAATTCTCACCTTCGAGTTTTGAGGTTCAACATCATCTGTCAAGGCAACTTGAGGTGCTCATGTGATGACCTTTATAATATGTTAATTTTTACAACAGCTACTACAAAGTTTGTTTTGAAACATTATGCATAATAGCATCAGACTGAGTAATCCAAACATATATCAACAGATGAATGAGCAAACCAAATAAATGCAAGATAGTAACACAATGCAGTGTTATTTAGTAATACAAAAAGACAGTATGAACAAGAAGAAATTCTAAACATCATGCCCTGTAATAGGGTTTCAAACTGAAATGTCCATGCCAGGTATGACTATGAGCTGTTTGCTGATAGTCACAGAAGCTCCCTAAAACAACATAGACTACTGTTGTTGCTCTTGGTGGCTCATCAGAAATATACAGTGTGACCTCATTCATTGTTCAAGGCACTACACACTCAGAATACAGCACACAAGTCAAGCTGGTAGCTTCCTCCATACCTGCTACCTCCATGGTGTCAAAAAGGTGTTATTCAGGTTGTTAGGGGACAAAGGTCTTCAATACCCACAACCAGCTATAGATGACACATGCCACAGTACTGAACTGTTTAGCAAGATGCCCTAATCTTTACAATTGTGGCATGAATGTTCCAGGGGCCACCAAGTACTAGATTTGAGGACTACTGTCTATTGTTTGGGAAGAAATATATGCTTGTCGCTATAGAATTGGCTAAAAACCTGTGACTAGTGTGTTTACAGGCCATATGGAGAAACATATTACAGGTTACTTGCTAAAGGAGTATTTAACTAGAATGCTTTTCTAAAGATTCATGTTTATATCCCTAGACCAATGAGGTCTTAGTCAGTAAAGACTCAGCAGTGGGTGACAGCAAAAGTGTGAACACACAGCCTGTTGCAGTGCTGAGAATAGGTGACTGTTGAGTGTTTGACCCAAAAGGAGTTGCTTTTTTCACCCCATTCAAGGTCAAAAGACATCATGGGGGAGGCTGTGAAACAGTTGTGAGGACTGAAGATATGAGAAGGCACAGGAGGGAGGCTTGCTTTTTTTCTCAATATGGCTTAATTTTTGCAATCATTCACACTAGTTGTGACTAATTTTGGGGCCCCAGAAAGGAGAAGAAAGGAGGAAATGAAGGAAGAGAAAGAAAGCAAGGAAGAAAAGGAGGAACATGAAGGTAAGAGGGGTTTCTTGGGAAGATGAGGGTTAGCAAGAAGGGGAGGAGATGAAAGAGGACAGTGGCTGTTTACAATCACAGTGCAAGTATGACATCAAGTTCCAATTAATCAAATAACTAATGCTCAGTGAAAGGGGTCAGATAAGAATGACCTTATGGCTCCAACTCTATATGTCCAGAAGAGGCAAGTTCACAGTTGTGAAGCTGGACAGGAAGAGCCACTTCCAGCATCAATGGACAGCGAGTGGATGGGAATGATCTAGAATGAGATCACAGCTGTCATTGTACAGCTCTGTAAACTCACTAAGAAGCACAGGATTCTGCATGTATGGCTAGTGAGCCTTAGGCTATGGACAGCATCTCAATCCAGCCAAGAAGGAAGCCTTGAAAAAAAAACCTTCATAAAATGTTACCATTTATAATTTTTAATTAATTTGGAAAGGTGGGTGTGAAGATCTCAATATATCTCATGGTTTGAGCTGAAACATGAGTGTAGGTATTTATAGATATATAAGTGGGTTGTTGATACACCTATTGTATCATGATTACATTTGGTGCTTTATACTGCCCACCGTAAAACGTGTTTTCCACACCTGAGGGATCAGGACAATTATGCAAGTGATTAAATGGGGGCCGGATGCAAGGACTTAGACTCTCTGACAGGCAGGGAAACATCCTTGAGGGTCTCCATCTTGAAGAGGTAGAACCTTTGCTCTAGCATGGAACCCTCTTCCCAGCATCCTGTGTTCTCAAAATGAAGGCTGGCACTTCTAAATGCAAATCCCTGCATCAGCTCCCACCGTGCCCTGAATGCATGTGTCCTCATTTCTGGAATCCCTGCACCACGCTGAAGTTTGGGGTTGCAGGCTTCAGGTGAGGATTTTGTCAAAGATAAATGGCCAGGCTCAGCAAGCAGCCCTGAGCTGAGGATGCCCAGGATGTGGTACCATGAATCAGCCATGTTCCCCCAGGAGCCGTGGCAGTCTGCTTCCTACCTTCACCTTGTCATGAATTGCAATACACAGACATCAGGCCAGGCCTGCAGGCAGCTAAGCAGCGGTATTCAATTTATCTACAGCAAGTTAAATCCTGAAAACTTCAAAGAAGAAGCAGGTCCACTCTGAACAGGGCGGGGAGTCTTGTAGACCACCCTTCCTCGGAGCATCTCAGATGAGAGTTGAGGCTGTTGTGATTGTTATCCCAGAGACATCTCTGTCCTACTGCATCACAGCTACTAAGACAAGCCGAGGTCCAACAAAGGCTGTGAACGAATGAGCAAATAAATCATAGCAAGAGGCTGAGATTTCACATAAGGATTCAACTCATTCTGATACTACCGTGAGATAAGTGAGTGAGTCACACTCTACTGTTCACAGGAAAATAATCTAAGAGGATATTGTCTCTTCAGTACAACCCCCTTTATTATTCTTTATGTGTATATAACTTTTATAATACTCATAGATATGTTACCAAAATATGGAGCTCTTTTGGGTAATTGTCTTCATTTATGTTTATTTTCAAATTTTTCTGTCTCGTGAACTCAGTTCTTTATAAGCAAATCATCAAAACTGAAGACAGACGCTTAATGGTTTCTCCTCAGCCTGGCTCCCATGGTGCTTATAGGGATAGTGTGTGGAAAGTCTCCAAGATTTGTCAAGGTTCTTTCCTTGGTCTTTCAACATGGTCCAAAACCTGAGTGACACTGAGAGCAGCAAGCATTCCTTGGGGGACTGCATCCAGAACCCTCACTGAGACCAAACTTTAGGGAAGTTCATGCAACCTACAGAACATGTAGAGGTAGCTGTATAAACCCTAAGTACTCCTTCCTTCCTTCCTTCCTTCCTTCCTTCCTTCCTTCCTTCCTTCCTTCCTTCCTTCCTTCCTTTCCTTCCTTCCTTCCTTTCCTTCCTTCCTTCCTTTTTTCTTTCATTCCTTCTTTTTTTCCTTCTTTCTCTTCCTCCATCCCCTTCTCCCTCCTTCCATCCCTTTCTTTTTCCTTCTTTCATTTTTTTTTCTTCTCTACTTCTTTACCTTCCTCTCTTCTTCCCTTTCTCCTTCCTTTCCCCCTCCCTCCCTCCATCCTTCCCTCCCTCCATACTTTCTTCCTTCTTTTCTTCTTTGTTTTACAATATTTAAATGCAGTGCAAATGTTTCACAAATGGTCCACTGTATTATTTGGAGAATAATGACCAGAGAAACAGGCTTGAGCATGTTCAGTATAAACAAAATCTTTTCTTTGATATTTTTCATCTGATTGGTTGACTCCACAGAGCCTATACACACAGAAAGGGACCCTAGCAAAGGCTAAACTACTTGCCTGGCATTTTCCCTTCTCAACAGGTTTAATAGGGTTTGCATTTTAGTTCCTGGAAGTTTGTGGTGACTTCTCTCTCTGAGGTACACATGTCATTCTAGGCACCACCATGGTGCATATCCCAAACTTTGCCTAGCAGATGAATGTCTGCCAACCTTCTTGTGTGGATCCCAGAAGGTATTGTCTGTGGCTGGAATGTTCCCTGCAAGGAGTCTAGGACCACACACAACCAGATTGTTGGACTCTGAGCTGCCAACATCAGTTTACTACCGGTAAGGCTGGTATAGCTTAAGGGGGTCTTCATACTAGTGAGTATATCTGTAAGAGCCATCTGCTTTCCACACCATGGAACAACCCACTTCTGCACTTAATCCAGGAACAGACTGGAGATTAGATGTTCAAGTGAAGAGAACACACACACACACACACACACACACACACACACAAACAATGTTAACACCAGAACAAAAGCCAACCATGCCCAGACCAATGGACCTTCAGACACAATGAAAAGCCTTGTGGAGAAACTGACTATGAGTCCTTGATGCCAACATGGCTAATGTGCCTTCCCATTAGGACAAGAATTTTTCTTTTAAAATTACAAATATAAATTCACATCGTGAGAAGAGTTCAGCTAGAAAACCCCAGTGAAACAGACCATTATGAACTCTAACCATCACATATGTGCTGGGCTTAATAATACTTAAAGATGACAAAAAGGGAAATACCAGCAAAGATTTCTGTGTAAAGGAGAAGAGCACTCTAGGCTTCATTCCAAGTAGAAAACCTTCCTCTTCCTTTTTCCCTGGAACCAAGGACTGATGAAAATCAGGACCTGTGAGATAGCTCTGTGGATAAAGGCATTTGCTGCCAAGCCTGGGGATTTGAATTCAAGTCCCGAGAGAACTAAGTACATCTTATGCATATTGTACATTAACAGGAAACCAATGTTTTAGCGCTTTCACCCTTTCAAAGACTTCCTTTTCTTTCCTTTTTTCTTTTCTTCCTGCCTCCCCCAACCCACAATGAAGCCTTGTTGTGTCCTTGTGTAACTCTCACTTGGCCTTGCAATTCTATTTCTCAAGCTTCTGGAGAGCTAGGATTAAAAGTGTGCACCAACATGTCCAACATCATGATCCTTAAAACAGAAAAAAAAAATCTGGAAGAGGGGGTCTGGGGAAGACTCTGGAACACTAGTTCTCAACCTTAAATGGGCAATCAAACTGCCGAGTGCCCACCCAGCTCAGATTCCTGCTCAACTCCCAGACTCCCATTCTGGAAGGTCATGGGTCCCATGCTGGATCTTCTTGGCCTGTAGGATGGAATAGGATCACCAGAGCTGCTGTGGCCCCTAGAAGTGGAGGCAGTCCCTCCTTCAGCAGAATAATACCAGAAAGTTCACACCCATGTCAGGACCAGACCAAAAGGCCGAATTAGGCAAGGAACCCCCACCCCAAGTCCCCAACTCCACACAAGATAGTTTAATTTTTTTTCCTATCTTAAAATGTCCTTTAGTTTTAATCAGCATTCAGGGTAATCATTTTATGGCTTTCCAGCATTATTAGTCTGTTACCCTGAGCTCCAGGCTCCTATATCTCTCCCCTATAGCTCTACCTGCTCTTCCTGTTTATACCTTTTCTCCTCCAATCTTCCGACTTCCACCATCGTGTTACTCTCCCTATAATGTGTCCTTCCTAGCTTCTTGGCTATACTCCCACTCGCTTCCACATATGACACATACATAAAAGTTCCAAGCATGATCTGTGTGTGAGAGCACAGATGTCTGTCTTTCTGAGACTGGGTTACCTCAGTTATATAATATTTTTTTCTGAAAATTCTGTAATTCCATTCAAAAGGACTAAACAATTTAAAGAAGTCTACTACTGGCTGAGGATGTTCTGGAGGTGGGTGCACAGCATTCAATGGCTTTGTGGTACCTCTATGTCACCTCTTGCATGACCTTGGCAGGGAAGGACAAGCACCCTGGAGACTTCAGACCTCATATCAACAGCAGGAGCAAGCCTTGTGGCTATGCAGGACTTAAGGAGATAGGAAAGACATGTGACTTCCCTGTTGCTCAAAGATGGAAGAGAACAAGATTGAGCTAACACTCCATCCATCTCTACCACATGGTCTCAAGTATGCTTTTCTTCTCTCACTGAATTTTCAGAGAGGTAAAGGGGGTGGCTGGATGCAGCAGACACCTTGCTCTCAGAGCACTCCTCTGTTTAGTGGTAGAGCAAAAGGCAACACACTTTTTGTTTTATTGTTTCAATAATTACAGCACTATGTACCATTGTGATTGCTGGTTCATTTGGTGATTTAAAACAGAAAAGATAACCTAACGTGTTATAATACACACAATAAGCATATGTAATAAATACTCTAAGTAAAGGCTACATTCCATTTAACTGTATTATACCAATACTGATTTCCAGGGTTTGATAATTCTTAATATTGGGGCACTTGGATAAATGGTATGTGTGTGGGGGTTGTGCTACATTTGAAACTATATGATTGTCGTATGCATTAGGTAAAAACACAACCAAAGGCAGTTCTGCATACAGGCCTTTCCCTTTGTCTCATATCTGTTATAAGTGTCTCAACTCGAGCAGCAGGAGATGTCTAAATAAAGTAAACTTTTGCCAGAAACACAGGAAATCTGATCGCGCGCTGGTGAGATGGCTGCAGAACCTCACCTGCCTGTCTGTACCTTCATTCTCCACGGAAGAGGATGAAATCTCATTGTCACAGGAGAAAGTGAAGGCTTCTCCAGCCTCCCTCGCCTGCCCTTTAGTGCAGGTAATAAAAGGAGCCAGGTGAATTGCTACATACTTCCCTTTAAATTCTCGGGTTTCAGTGACAGACTAAGGCTCTCATCTGTCACCAAACGGTTCCAGGCAGACCCATTACTTTGGTACCACAATAAAAGGAAGGACGTTGGGAGAATCTGTCAGAGCAAAGCATCTGGGAGTCTCAGCATGCACTACAGGTTGTATGCATTTGCCCAGGACGTTTAAAAGTCTCTGTCCCAGCTCTTCTCCCCAAAGTCCTTGCTTTGCCCAATAAAATAAATTTAAAGTACATAAATGTATATTAAAAAATATCTGAACAAATACTTGCAGCTAAATAATGCTCTCCCAGATGCGCCTACATTTTTCTTTATCGTTAGATATGGTTTTCATTCTCCCAAGTAAATATTTCACTGAAAATGCTCCCCAAGCAGCTGTTATCTGGATATCTTCACAACGGAATATTCTGTGCTCTCCTCACATAAATACTGTAAATAACTCGGCATGTTCCCGAAGAGGCCGCTGACTTTCTGCAATTTACAAAAGACTCTCCAAGACACCAAGAGTCAGAGCAGCTGGGCACACTAGGACCCAGAATTCAGGTAACAAATCTTTCCCACCAAGTCCCTGGAGCCTGAGCCAGAGGGCTCCCTACAGAATTAGTTATTGCATTTCAATCAAGGACAGTGTTTCATGGGCAAGGGAGTCAAACCTGAGGTCACCCAGGTTTGAAATAATGTCTCTTCCAGTTGTGTGACTTTGAACAAATAAACACCAAGCCTGTGAGGTGAGAAATGCCAAGAGTCTAGCAATACCATGTTTGGTATGGAAGAGATTGACCAGCTGGTTCAGGATACTCTAGATGGTTACGGCCATCCCTCTAGGGAATTGTCCTCTATCCCAAAGGTCCAATGTCTACTACCATTCAGTGTGGCACTGGGATGCATTTGATCGCCAGTCTATATTACTCCATAGAAACACTTAGGGTCCTCAGTATACCTTAGATCCACTTGGGGAACAGGACTGAAAAACACAGTTCACCAAGGTTCACTCACAGAATTTTTTACTCATAGCTCTGGGTGGTGTGTGGAAATAAGTATTTCTCCACCAACTTCACAGGTAGTATAGACCCCATTTTGAGAACATGACTTCCAGAACAAGAGGAACCACACCTATTTTGTAAAGTCAAAATAGTCAGTCTGATAGACAGACAGTACAGGACATACAACTCTAGGGTAGCCACACAACTCTTAGCACTTTCCCCCACAAAACTCTGGGACACATATACCATATTTCAGTAAAAGTTTATAGATGGACACTGACATTTGAATATTATTTTGATTTTTCTTTAGCTGCTTAAAACGCAAGAGCTGCTCTTGGCTCTTGAGCTGCAGGAAGTAGTTCTTCCTTAACGCGTTTCCATGAAGAATGAGCCAGCCAGGGCACCATACCATATTCCCAGTACCATGTCAGGGTCCACCAACCTGGTTTATCCAGAGCTCCTTCTCCAGACCTCCTTCAGCCAACCCTTCTCTCTGCTTCATGTCTGTTCTTTTTATAGCTTTGCACAAATTTGTCTCTGTGGTGAATTTACAGCATGCACCGCTTGTCTGAACTATTTAAAGGCACAGTATTCTTGCCTGCCCCATAAAGCTTTCTCATTCTGTGTGTTTTCTTTCTCGGTTAGAGGGCTTTCTATGAAATCAGCAGCTAGACGGAAGGAAATCATTTGCATACTTGGCCCTATACACCTGGAATTCCTTAATTTTAGGGATTAGCAAAATGAGTCTAATAAAACACGGAGGCCCTTGTTAGTCATCACCATAAAGACCCTTCATTACCGCTTCTCAGTGCCCAATTTGGGGACACGCATCAGGAAATTTGGATTGTACAGGTCAGTTATTTTAGTTTTATGAACTGATTTGTAATTTTACGTGAGGCAGTTTGTGCTTTTTGTGTTTCTGAAAGTTAAATGCCTCTTTGTGTAAATCCCATCTCAGAAGGTCACTTTTCTGAGATATCACAGAAAATGGCCCACAGGTGATGGGCATGGGTGTGAGGTGCCCTGCATCTGTGGGCAGGACAGCTGGACTCCTGCAGCCTCTTGCTTCTCTGGATTGCAACTTGAGGTGAGCATGATGCAGCTAGTTCGGGTTAATAGTGCTTCTGGGCTCTCCAGAACTGTCTGGATGCTTCTCAAAGCTTCTTCATCCTCCTCATTCCCTTACACGAAAGAAATAGTGTGCCACATGGAGGAAAATCTGATTAGGGTCAGGTCAACCATGCAGCTGTCCAGGGTGCTTTGCTGGAAATTCCAGGAACCCCCAGCACTGACTGTCAATGTGTTAGTCCAGGGTTTCTCATGGAATTCTTGCAAAATTTGTTAAGACATAGACGACGGGTCCTAGAGAAGTAGACCATTGCCCTGATTAGTGTTAAAAACAAAACTCTTCCATGAAAGTGCTACAGATGCTCTCCTGCAGCCCAAATATAACTAACTCACCATGCACCCAGGGAGCAGAATGCCCACAGATGCCTGAAGTCGGCAGTTGCAATGCAGAATGCTGTTTACAGGAAATGAGCAATTTATTTTATTATCCAAATCCTAGACCCTTTTACTATGCCTCCCAAGAAGATGTCTGATTTAGAAAATTGTAGAGGAGAGCTTTGGAGGAGAGGAAGGGCAGGAACGAAATTTGACCACCACGAAGGTCAAGTTAGGAGAAAGGGGAAACGTTGGAGATAACTTGTTCACAGATACATATGATAAGGCTAAGAGAAAAAGGGGTATGTGAGTTATAATATGACACAGATTGAATCCCCTGGAAGTAAGAAGCTTGCATGCACACATACATACTGACCAACGAAGAAGACACTTTGTAATAACTTGCCAGCAGTAGCCAATGGGAGAGAGAGACTGTATTCTTTATGTCTTGGCCTTTCTGCCCTGTTTATACCTTTCAACTGAGTTCTTGCAATCTTTACTGTTTGGACTATTAGATTTTGTGGGAACGACAGACTTTTATTCATCATTAGTTATATCTTATTGAGCAAAAACTTTTAAAGAAAGATTCTTTTAAGGGCTCTTTTTAAGTCTCACGTTTTCTTTTTCTTTTCTTTCTTTTTTAAAATTTGGATATTATCTGTATTTACATTTCAGACATTATTCCCTTTCCCCCAATCCCATCCCCCCACACCCTTCCATTGCCCCCATGAAGGTCTCCCTCTCCCAACCACCCTCTTCCCCCTCAGTACCTTGGCATTTCCCTAAACTGGGAAAATGAGCCTTTGCTGGACCAAAGGCCTCTCCTCCTATTGATGCCAGACAATGCTGTCCTCTGCTGCATATGTAACTGGAGCCATGGGTCTCTCCTTTAGAACTTATTGGTTAGTGTTTTAGTCCCTGGGAGCTGTGGTGAGTTTGGTTAGTTGATAATTTTGTTCTCCCCATGGGGTTTCAGACCTTTTCAGCTCCTTCAGTTCTTTCTCTAGCTCCTTCATTGGGGTCCCCATATTTAGTCCGATGGTTAGCTACAAGCATCCTCCACTGTATCAGTATGGCTCTGGCAAAGCCTCTGAGGAGGCATCCATATCAGGTTTCTGCCAGTAAGCACTACTTGGCATCAGCAAAAGTGCATGGGTTTATTGGTTGTATATGGGATGGATCCCCAGGTGAGGCAGTCTCTAGATGATCTTTTCTTCAATTCCTGCTCCTCTATTTGTCCCATTATTTCCTGCATGAGTGTTTTGTTCTCCCTTCTAAGAAGGACTGAGACATCCACCTTCTGGCCTTCCTCCTCTTTGAGTTTCATAAATTCTGTGAATTGTTTCTTGGGTATTCCGAGCTTTTGAGGCTAGTATTTGCTTATTAGTGAGTATATAACGTGAGTATTCTTTTGTGACTGAGTTACCTCATTCAGGATGATAGCTTCAAGTTCCATCTATTTGCTTAGGAATTTAGTGAAGTCATTCTTTTTAATAGCTGAGTAGTAATTCATTGTGTAAATGCAACACAATTTCTGTATCCATTCCTCTGTTGAAGAATATCTGGGTTCTTTCCAGCTTCTGGCTTTTATAAATAAGGCTGTTACGAACATGGTGGAACATGTGTCCTTGTTAGGAGTTGGAGCATCCTTTGGGTATATTCTCAGGAGCAGTATAGCTAGGTCCTCAGGTAATACTATCTCCAATTTTCTGAGGAACCACCAGACTGATTTCCAGAGTGGATGTACTAGCTTACAACCCACCAACAGTGGAGGAGTGTTCCTATTTCTCCACATCCTTACCAGCATCTCCTGTCACCGGAGGTTTGGAAATTAGCCATTCTGACTGATGTGAGGTAGAATCTCAGGGTTGTTTTGATTTACATTTTCCTGATGACTAGCAATGTTGAGCATTTTTTAAGTGCTTCTCAGCCATTTGATATTCCTCAGTTGATAATTCTTTGTTTAGCTCTGTGCCCCATTTTTAAATAGGATTATTTGATTTTCTAGAGTCTAACTTCTTGAGTGTTTTGTATATATTGGATACTAGCCGTCTATTAGATGGAGGATTGGTGAAGATCTTTTCCCAATGTGTTGGTTGCCATTTTGTCCTTTTGACAGTGTCCTTGACCATACAGAAGCTTTGCAGCTTCATGAGGTCCCATTTGTTGATTCTTGCTCTTAAAGCATAAGCAATTGGTGTTCCGTTCAGGAAATTTTCTCCTGTGCCTATGTGCTCTAAGATCTTCCCCACTTTATTAGTTTAGAGTGCCTGGTTTTATGTGAAAATCTTTAATCCACTTGGACTTGAGCTTTGTACAAGTAGATAAGGAAGGATCAAATTTGCATTCTTCTGCATGCTGACTGCCAGTTGAACCAGCAGCATTTGTTGAATAGACTGTTCTTTTTCCATTGAATGTTTTCAGCTCCTTTGTCAAAGATCAACCCATAGGTGTGTGGGTTCATTTTTTGGTCTTCAATTCTATTCCATTGATCTACTTGCCTGTCCCTGTACGAAATCCATGCAGTTTTCTTTTCTTTTCTATTTTTTAATCACAGTTGATCTGTAATAGTGCTTGAGGTTAGGGATGGTGATATCCCCAGAAGTTTTTTTTTATTGTTGAAAATAGCTTTTTTAATTTCAAATGAATTTGCAAATTGCTCTTTCTAACTCTATGAAGAATTGAGTTGGGATTTTGATGGGGATTGCACTGAATCTGTAGATTGCTTTAGGCAAGATGGCTATTTTTACTATGTTGATCCTTCCAATCCATGAGCATGAAAGATTTTTCCACCTTCTGAGGTCTTCAATTTCCTTCTTCAGAGACTTGAAGTTCTTTTATACAGATCCTTCACTTGCTTGGTTAGGGTCACACCAAGTTATTTTGTATTCTTTGTGACTATTGTAAAGGGTATCAATTCTGTAATTTCCTTCTCAGCCTGTTTATTCTTTGAGTAGAGGAAGGCTCCTAATTTGTTTGAGTTAATTTTACATCCAGTTACTTTACTGAAGTTTTTATCAGCTGTAAGAGTTCTCTGGTGGAATTTTGGGATCACTTAAGTATACTATTATATAACCTGCAAAGAGTGATATTTTGACTTCTTCCTTTCCAATTTATATCTCTTTCACCTCTTTTTTGATGTTTGATTGCTCTGGATAGTACTTTCCATACTATATTTAATAGGTAGGGGGAGAGTAGGCAGCCCTGTCTAATCCCTGATTTTAGTAGGATTGGTTCAACTTTCTCACCATTTAGTTTGATGTTGGCTACCTGTTTGCTGTATATTGCTTTTACTACAAGTATGGCCCTTGAATTCTTGATCTTTCCAAAACTTTTAACATGAAGGGGTGTTGAATTTTGTCAAATGATTTCTCAGCATTGAAAGAGATGACTGTGTAATTTTTTTTCTTTGAGTTTGTTTATATAGTGGAGTACATTGATAGATTTCTGTATAAAATGAACCATCCTTGTATCCCTGGAATGAAGCCTACTTGATCATGGTGAATGATTGTTTTGATGTGTTCTTAGATTCAGCTTGCAAGAATTTATGGAGTATTTTTGTATCAATGTTCATGAGGAAAATTGGTCTGAAGTTCTCTTTCTTGGTAGGCTCTTTGTGTGGTTTAGGAATGAGCATAATTGTGGCTTCAAAGACTGAGTTGGGTAGTGTTCTTGCTGTTTTTTTTTTTTTTTTTTTTTTTTTTTTGTGGAATAATTTGGAGAGTATTGATATTAGGTCATCAATAAATGTCTGATAGAATTCTGCACTGAACCCATCTGGTCCCGGGCTTTTATTTATTTATTTATTTTGTTGGGAGGCTTTTGATGACTGCTTCTGTTTCTTTAAGTTTATTGGGCTGTTTAGATAATTTATCTAATCCTGATTTAATTTTGGTACCTGGTATCTGTCTAGAAAATTTTCCTTTTCCTCTAGATTTTTTTTCAGTTTTGTTGAGTATAGGCTTTTGTAGTAGAATCTGATGACTTCTTGAATTTCTTCAGTTTCCATTCTTATTTCTCCCCTTAAATTTTTAATTTTTTAAATTTGAATACTCTCTCTTGTGGCCTCTATTTGGCCTGGC
This sequence comes from Micromys minutus, assembly GCF_963924665.1. Lineage (NCBI taxonomy): Eukaryota > Metazoa > Chordata > Mammalia > Rodentia > Muridae > Micromys > Micromys minutus. Next base: position 14,398,906 of record NC_137959.1, read on the forward strand.
TAAAGAGTTGTCAATCTTGTTCATTTTCTCAAAGAAATAATTTCTGGTTTTGTTGATTCTTTGTGTAGTTCTTTTTGTTTCTATTAGGTGGATGTCACCTCTGAGTTTGATTATTTCCTGCCATATACTCCTCTCGGGTTTTTTTTTTTTTTTTTTTTTTTTGCTTCTTTTTGTTCTAGAACTTTCAGGTGTCCTGTCAAGCTGTTAGTGTTGATATTGTTGTTTCTGAATGGAGTTTGTCTCTCCTGTGCTTCTGTGGGCCATGGGCTCTGGAGAGAGATCGGTACTGTAGTTCAGCTCTCTATGGGCAGGCTGTGAGTTCTGATGGCAATGGGCCAGCTCTAGCTCTGGGTGCAGATGGAGGCCTGAAGGGTACAGACCCAAGTGGTACCATGATACCTGCACCTTGAGAGTTCCCAGAGGTCTCTCCCTGGATTGTCAGTGGAGAGAGAGTGTAGGATCACTCGTTGCTTCAGGAGGGAGAGCACTCCTGCATCTCCTCTGGGTGGTCAGCTCTCTGTGGGCAGGCTGCGAGTCCTGATGGTTGTGTGCTGGTTATACCTATGGCTCTGGGCATAAATGGAGGCCAAACCAGTGTAATCAAGTCTCTCATTTTCAAAAATAGTTATAGCATTTATTGATTGGGCTCTGCATCTGCCACAGGGCACGAGTAGATGTCTGAAGTCAGCTTGTAGAAATCAGTTCTGGCCTTCCATCTGTGTATCTCAGGGGTCAACTTACATCATAAGCCTTGATGGCAACCACGTTCCTGATTGAGCCATCTTGCCAGTTCATAAATCTCTTATTTTAAGAGGAGACAGAGGTATACTAATTTACACTTATAGGGAATTTTAATTAGTAGGCAAACCATGCTTTCAAACATGTACTATACCTGAAATTATATGAGACAGTTATTGAGGCATTAGCTTACCAGGGACATCCAAGTTGCTTAGCCAAACTGCACCAATGACTGTCTCAGAAATCCAGTGAGCTTCTGTCGTCATTCATCAGACAAGAACAGCTCCATTACATGGTTGGGGGGGGGGGGTAAAAGCCATAGGAAAGTAGGCAGCCAGGACCTGCTTGTTCTGTTCCTTGAGGCTGACATCCATTTTCTTTTCTCTTCTTTTCCTTCCTTCATTTTCTTTTCTTCCTTCCTTTCTTTCTCCTTTTCTTTTGTTTATCTTTCTTTTTTTGAGACATGATCTAACTCTGTAGTCCAGGCTAGCCTCAAATTTATAATGATCCCCCTTCCTCGGGCTCCTGAGTACTGGGATTCCCTAACTCACTCTAATTCGCCACACCCAGTTTGCCCAGAGTCTGACTAGTATAAAGGATCAGAGAGACCCTTTCAGCTTTCACTTCTCTGAGTGGAACATAGAGATCTGGAGAGAAGGCGGGTGATGTGGCTTTTCTCTAACAATACAGCTAGTCTGAGAAAATGGTCCCAGAGTTTAGTCTTTCTCTACACAGAGGACCAGAGGACCACAGGGAATCTAGTTGGCTATCTTCCCCCCCCCCTTAGGCAGCAGTGGGAGTTGGTACTGGTGGGATTTATGGATTTTGTGTTAATTTACCCCTATAGAATCTGGGGCATAGGAGGAGAGAATGCTGGAAATGAAATGACTTAGTAAAAAATGGGGGAAGCTGGGACCAAGGACCAGCTCAGCTACAGGCTATGGTATGGTATTTCCTAGTGTTTATAGAATTGTGATGAAGTGTCACTTACTATATATATATATATATATATATATATATATATATATATATATATATATATATATATATATATATATGAAGAGCCTAACATGTGTGCATACCTCAACCCTGACTACATCGCTATCTGTTTAATAGTACAGAAAAGCTAGAGTGGAGCTGGATAGAATTCCCAAGACTACCTGATTCCATAGCCCATGCCTGGATCATCCATGTCCACCAGCCTTTCAAACCACTTCACAGATCTGACAAGCTACTTAATTCAAACTTTCCTAAGGAAATGCAGAGCTTCTGAAAAATGGAAACCCACTGATTATATTAATTCAAACAAAAGGAAGGATGCTGGAGAGGTGCCTCATCAATTTTGCAAAGGACCCAAGTTCTGTTCCCAGCACTCATGCCAGGTGACATACAGCCAAACATCTATGACTCCAGGAGATCTATCCCCATCAATTAGTCTCTGTGGAAACCAACATACAGATGGCATACATTCACGTAGATATACAGACACAGACTCAGTCACACGCACACACAAAACAATAAATGCAAAATTTTTAGAGGGGGGAGTTCTTGTGCGAAAATTTGGTGGGCAAGAGAATCAAGGTTCTGGGTTTTATGTGTGTATGAATCAGGAACTACCCACACACCCGAACACACCATATCCTTAGATTTCAATTAATGTGTGGTTGATGTTTGTATGAGGAACAAAGCAATGGTGGCCAGCAACAATGATTTCAGAGGCACACGGTGCTTTTGGGAGTGAAGGAACAGGAGAGTTCCCTGGATAATTCTACCCAGCACACTACAGTTCCGACAGGGCAGTTCCTGACTGGAGGAAAATAGTAAGCAAACAACTACTGAAGGATTGTGGAACCGCTAAGACGTGGCATCTATCTGGGACACTTGGGGCCATGGGGACTGGACTTTGGATAATAGTCTGGCTCCCCTTCTGGACCCAGCTCTCTCTGCTCTCTGTCTGTTGAGAGAAGTGTTCAGTCACACAGTCTGGTCACCCCATGCCATGCCTTCCACCCATGATGAGGCACATTGTAAGGCGAGCCCTCCCTCTCTTGGCTTCCTTACCATGCTTTCCCTCAAAGCTAGAGTAAAGTAACTAACAGAGGTGCCCATCCCTATTCGTGATTGTATGTAGTTTGTGGCCTTGAAGGTCCAAAATTTAACTTATTTTTCTTTCCTCATATCCTGTTAGGGTTCAAGAATGGTTGAAGGGTGACCCGCAGACTCAATAGTATGCAAAGACAAATTGCATTTATTCTGCAGAAATTACCAGCACACAGGGGCCAACCATTTATCAAAATGGCAGCCACTTGAAGGGCTCACAGGTCCCCTATTAATTCAGAGCCAGGGGAATTTTCCAGAAGGCTTAGGTAATCTCTAACATGATCAATAGGGCCAAAGCAGTAACATTAGTACAATTTTGATTGGTTGCTATGTTATTTCTATTATTTTTGATGAGAACCTAAAGAATTTCAGAGATTAGCTCAGCTTTGGTCCCACTGTCTCCTACTGTCAGGTGTCCTGGGAACTGTCTCATCACTGGAGCACTCTAGTTCAGGATCGTTATTGACTAAAGGCTCGTTATCAGTGGCTTCCTCTGGAAACTACAGTTTGCTTCCCAGGAAATTAAATTTTTTCTTTCCAAACATTTTCAGACATCTCAATCCTACCCACGTCAATTCAAAAGGAGAAACTGATATCTCCATCCTGACCCTAACATCTCCTAATCTTTACTCTCTCCTCCCCCACTGAAGGAAAGCTTGGGTCTGGTTGCCTATCTCTTCTCATGTACCATCAAACTGACAGTAAGTCCCCATGTGAGAGGTGGGACAGCACCTCATCTGCAGTGCTAAGGCCCCAGGGATGCAAAGCTGAGGCTGCACAGACGCAGGTTGGATTTTAACTAATGCCACACCCTTTCCTTCATGACAATTGCCTCCATACCTAACCTCCCTTGAGTTATCTGTGACCAAGAGACTGAATTTTCAACGGGAAAGAGACAAGTGACATGTGCCTCTTGGGAAGGGTCACAGTCACCCGGTGTCCCTCTTATCCCTTGCCTTTCCCACTCCACCAGATGAAAATCCACACGGGATAACTTTGGATACCAGATGCCAGAACCATCATCAGATGGAACGATACTGGAGTGCTGGATTGCTGTTTCAAAAAGATTTTCCTCCTGATCAAGAAGCTCGGTGGGAGAATTTTATGTGCAGGGGACATTTTTGCTTCAGAAACATGGGCCTGGGATGATAGCTGTTTTCAGCCGTGATTCTGACCCCAGTGAGTGAAGTTATTCCTGGAATTGTCAATGGGCGCTTTGAGGATCACATTCAGTACCAATGGCTCAGCACTGCTGGTACAGCTCAGGATGCAGGGGTGACGACTGGTTGTGGTGATCCCGTGACCGTTTAGAGAGTTTACTCCCCCCATCAGGCAGTTGATGCTGGTCTGCTATCTTGCAGTCATCATGGGGCCACTGTATCTGTCTCGCAGCAAAAGAGAAACGCCAACCCCAACAGCAAAAATGCCAAGTTCCTCAAATTTCACCGTGGAGCTTCCTATGTTTTGCTTTGTAGGTTGCTCATTCTGATCTCGCAGAAAAGAAATAACTATATTTACCGAGGAAAAGAAACAAACATTCCTGCCACACACTGACCAACGTAAGCTCTCATTCCAGTTTCCTTCAAGGTATGAAGGCTCCGTCACTGCTCAGGTGGATTGTCCCACAGGACCTCCCAGGACCAGGTGAACAGCGTGAATTGGGTGATGACAAAGACGTGGAAAAGAAATGTTGTTTCTGATCTGCTGGGGACTCAGATGACTCGGTCTTGAAAAGAGAAAAGGGGGGGGGCTTATTTGAGTAAAGCAGGGATGTGCACACTTGTAATGCTAACACTTGAAAAGCTGAGGCAGGAGGGTGGTGAATAGGACAAGACTAGGCTGTGTAGTGAGTGCTTTCCTCAAGGAAGAAGAGGAGGAAGATTGTCCAGGGAGAAGAAAGAGGGAGAGGGAGGGAATAGAGGAGGGAACGAGGAAGGTAGGGAGGAGAGGTAGGTATGGATAATATGTACTTGGGGTATGGTAAAGACATGCCCTGAAGCTAATTTCAAATCTAATAGCAACATCAGTCATTATGGAAACGAGGAAGATTTGCTTTTATTAAACTTGGATATTCAGAATTTGTTCTTATTTACTTTTTGAATCAAAAAATCAATACTATGCTGTGTTTTAGCCTAAAGAAGAGGTCGTGAACAATTCGATTTTAGTAGCTCAGTCAATCACATGCAGCTTGTGGCCAGTGGTGATGTGTGGATTAGATTTTTCCTGGCTTTTAGAGCTTGCAGTAGGGGCCCAAGACACTTCTGTTCTTCGCTGTACATTGTCCCTCAATAGCAGTAGTCCGTGTCTTCATCATCAAGGTCAAGTGAGATGATGATGTAATGAGGTGAAGGACCTAACGGGAGGCTTGTATTGGTTAAAGCCTACATCATAGCCAAGTCTAGATGTGAAAATCTTTGGCTACAACTGAAATCAATCTATACTGTAGTAGACCCTTAGAATGTACAGAATAGGGATGGAAAACTGGCTCAGTGGTTAAGAGCATTTGCTATTCTTGTGGAAGACTTGGGCTGCCAGCACCCACACCAGATGTGACTCAAAACATTTCTACCCATAGCTCCAGAGGATCCAGTGTCCTCTTCTGGCCTTTGAGGGAATCTGAACTGATGTGCACATAAACATACACATATACATATTTTATAAAAGGAATGGATGGAATGTTTGTCACTCCTGCAGGTGAGTGGATGTGCCTGTCAGGGTTGCAGGCTATGTGGCTGGCTAAGTGACTGAGTCTACGCTGCACCTCAAGTCACTGTGATCACAATGCCTGGGTCATTTCAAAGCTGGCTACTGATGGACATACATGTGACTTTAGAACTGAATTTGATGAAAGGTTTGGGCTAAAGTATGGCCTTTTCTCTGTGTGAACTTTTGCCCACCACGAGGAAGCAAAGACACTCCATTCTATGAGAAACATAGACATCAACAGCTCAGCTCAAAAGTACAGCTTGGAGTATTGGTTCCTAGGCAAAAATCACACAGACACAGCAAGCAAACAGAACACACTATGGTTTCCAGCTGTCATCCCTGCTGGACTCAAGCAGTCACCTGAGGACACTCTCAGCAACTTCCTTTAAAAGACTTTGATTTCGGAATCACTTGTGGAGGGAGGCTTGGCTTGTTTTAGCTTTTGTGGGAGCAGCTGAGCGGAGAATGTAACAGGCGCTGGCAAATGGCTCTTCAGTGTTCCGTTAGCCCCTGCCATCAGCGTCTCTTCTCCAAACAGAGGGGGTGGCTATCTACAGGGCTCTTACATGCACCTAAGTACCATCTCTGGGGCTCACTGCTCAAGCATCTCCTAATTTCAACCCCATCAAGAGCCATACAGAAACTATCCACGTAATGTTTCTTTAGAGCCCTCAAAGTGAAATAGCAGCCAGGTCCGTAAACAGACATCTCTTCTTGGTCTTTAGATGGATAGGGGGTCCAGTAGGCTTAGGATAAGTGCAGAGATTACAGAGTGCATGTTTTCTTCTGAAGAAAGGAAACCATACATGGCTTTGTTTTGTTTTGCTTTTTATACTATAAGAATATAATTAAAGAAAAATGCTTTCTCTTTGCCTTTTCTAAGTAGGAGCCCTGGGATGTGTTTTGTAATGTGGATGAAACCCACCTAACAAATGTGTGGTCCAAGAGTCTGGGGACACAAACGCTAAGGTACATTCCCACAGGAACTACTTAATTTAGGAGTTGATTGAATGCACTCAAGGAGACGGTGAAGCTGGTTGTTTTCCACACGAAGGGATAGGAGACATTCACAAAGGGGAATTACTCTGTAGATGGCAGTAGACATAATATTTGTTAGGGAAATACTTGTCTCTAAAACTCAGGTAGAAGTTCAAATTGTGCATGTCCAGTCTTACTTCTGGGAAATTGTCTTAAGGAAACCATTTAAGAAGCACATAAAGCTCTCTGGGGCCCTATGATTGACGGGCAAAGTCCAGGCAGTACCAACTGCCAGACTTGTGGGTGATGTCATCTTAGGCTTTCTAGACAATGTTGAACTTAACTGACATTGTGCAGCTGAATCTAGAGAAGGGTCGCTTCTGTATGATGCTGTATGGAACCTGTCTATGGTTACATAGTTCAGATAACCCATTCACTCTGTAATATCTCCATACATGTGAAGTGTACACACAGAAAAATACCTACCCGAGTCTAGCCCAAATTGCAGCCCTCATGCTCGCCACCACAAGCCAAGCTACATGATCCATTTCATTTGCCTGTGGAGGATATACTGTCAGTCTCCACCCTTGAGGGATTCCACTAGCAAATCAGGGGACACATTGGAGTGGATCCATGATGTACCCAAGATGTAGAAAATAGCACAGATCAGTTCAGCAGGGATGCAATGACAAAGTACCACGCACTAGGCAACGTAAGCTGCAGACCTCCACTATTATAGTTTCAATGTAGAATTCCAAAGCCAGAGCTGACAGTTGACTCCCCTGATGGCAGTGAGAGGAGAACTTGGTCCCCATTTCTTTGGTTTGCTGGTGACTCTCTCCTCAGTATCTTGTTATACCATATTCATTGTATAAATTATATGATTGTCCCATCTCATAGAAATGTCAATCATAGTCGGAACCTTCTGGTTTCAGTGTCTGGGATAGATACACAATCACAATCTGAGCTCCTCTTAAGGGCTGCTGTCAGTTTTCCAGCTCTGCCTTCTCTAGCACTCTAAGCTCTGGTTGATCCACTCCACTGCTGCTGCTATGTGATCATCCCCTGCTACTGGCATCTCCAGTACTCTGGGGTCTTCTGCTGCAAATAGGCTTCAACAGTAGTTTCTCATTGGCTCTCCTCATGGTGCCAAGGGTCAACTACTTTGCATGACCCCTTCAGTCCTGGACCATCAACTGCAACTGAAGCTGCACCTTCACCAATGGCCTTCCATGGCCTCTCACAGTGTCAAGCCTCAGCTGCTCTTCATGACCCCTTCATGTCTTCACAACCAGCACCACCTGGGTGACTCTTACATTGCCAAGTAGAGCAGCATGAGGTACAACCTTGGCTATCTCTGGAACACAGCCTCTTTGAGCTCTAAGAAAACATTTCCCAGAAGATTTCGCCTCAGTGATGCTGGTCTCTTAATCACCGCTAATTTCTTAGCTCCAGCTGAACAGCATCAATTGTCCCAGTAGTCCCTTCTATTTTTCACTTTAAAGCCAGAGCTACATGGCCAAAGTTGTCATGTTCTGCTGTTTGCTGGGACAACACCCCCCCCCATTCTATTACTAGCTTTCTGTTTACCAACTTTCTCTCTGCCTAAGCTTGTCTTTCCTGGAACTTGCTCTATAGTTTGACCTTGAGCTCAGGGATCTGCATGACTCTGTCTCCTGTAATCTTGGGATTAAAGGCATGTGCCACCATGCCTGGATTTAAGCTTTTCTTCACCTAAAATCTGTTTTGTCCCAGGCTGGTCTTGAACTTAGATACCTGTTTGGCTTTGTCTCCTGGGATTAAAGTTGTGTACCACCATGTCCAGTTCTAAATTTTCCAATCTTCCTAATGCTGTGACCCCTTAACACAGTACCTCATATGTTGGTAACCCCCAGCTATAAAATTATTTTACTGTTACTTCATAACTGTGATTTTGGTACTGCAATAAATCTTAATATAAATATACAATATACAGATATGTGACCTCTGTGGAGATCACAGCCCACAGGTTGAGAACTGCTGCTTTAAGGAATGTTTTAGTGAGGAGAGAGGGTACAAAGACATGGACTTCCTGTCTCTTCTGTCTGCTCTTCCATCTCTTCCATACAAACTGCACACCAGGTACTCCTGCAACACAGCTTTGGCTATAGATTGTTCTAGCAGCAAAGGAGCCTGGTCCTTTGGAATGCCCTCTTGTAGCCAATAGTTACTAGGCACAAAGAGAAAAGCATCCACCATCAGCCTCCTGGGCCAGCAGAAAGGACAGTGAGCAAAAGACATCAAACGCTCAGGATTCCAACTGTGTGACTTGGGGCAGCTCTGACCCTGCATTATGGAGACAGGAAGGGCCATCTTTCCCTTTGTCTCCCCTTTCTGCAGAGAAGAGTTCGAAGGCGTCACACCATTGCCCACCATTACTGCTCTGTTTTACCTGGACTTTCCTCTCATCTGTGTACTATGAGTTTTCTTTCACATCTCCAACAGGTCTTTCTTCGGAAGTAAAATTCAAAGGCTCCTCTGAGTTTGGACATGTAGCAGTGGCAACATTAGCACCACATCCACACTGGCTGGCCGTGGCTCAGCCACATGCCACACCATCGCTGAGCTCCTTCTATGTCCAGGGACTACGTTATGATTTCTGGTTCTCGACGACAGCAGAGGATGGCCACTACACTTTCCCTCAGTGCAGAGATGACAAAATAAGTCACACCCATATACAGAACTCTACACAATCACGTGATGGCTGAGTGGATGAGCCAAGATTTAAGTCCAGTGCACACAACTGAAATGCATGAAAAGATGGGTCAGAAAGATGGCTTAGTCCAGCTTGTGCCTGTAACCCCAGTGCTAGAGTTGCGGATGCTAGGGCTTACCTGGCTGCTAGCCTGAGTAAAAGGAGAGATCTTGTTTCTTCGAAGTAAGACAGAGAGTGTTGGCTATATTTAAGTATATTCTCTCTCATGCACACGTATGTACAACACATATCAAATAAATAAATAAACTCACCCATCTGTTCCTCACAATTCATGTTTCTTTTTCATATGGATTACCATTTGATGTCTATTTTATTTTATTTTTTTATATATTTACTTATTTTATGTATGTGAGTACACTGTAGCTGTCATCAGACACACCAGAAGAGGGCATCGGATCCCACTACAGATGGTTGTGAGCCACCATGTGGTTGCTGGGATTTGAACTCAGGACCTCTGGAAGAGCAGCCAGTGCTCTTAACCCCTGATCCATGTCTCCAGCCCCCACCCCAGCCCGTGTCTGTTTTAGAAGGGCAACTGATCAAAGCCAGTTCCTGGCTTCCTTGGATTTTCAATGTTTTATAAAATGTTTCCAATTCAGAACTCACTGTAGTTGGGCAGTGTAACATCAGCATTGGTGAAGTAAAAGTGAGTTGAGATCACTTTAAGTTTGAAGCCAGCCTGGGCTCCATAGCAAGTGCTAGGCTCACAGAGACTGTAGGTGTGTGTAGGGAGATGTGCATGAGGAGTAAAGGACCCAAGGAGGCACAAAGTGGTGGCCCAGGGGCTGCAGCAAAGCCATAGCGTTAGCCCTGAAAAAGCACTGTTCCTGTGGAGGGCGTTTGCTTGGTTTTGTGATCTGCCTGGGCTGTTCTTGTGTTCATGCACAAAACCTAGGTAGTCTGGCCGGCTGTTGGATGATAGGGTCCTGGGTGTGTGGAGCAAATCCCGGCCAACTAGCAAGATGATTCCAGGAGGGTACCACTCTTGGATTTGGCCCTTAAATCGAGCAAACCCTGGGCAGACAACACTCTTTTTGCTTAGTTAGTACCATCAGACTCTGCGGCCGTATCTACTGGGGGATTTGTGAGAGGGAACACAGGAGAGTAAGGATGGGGATGGGGTGTAAAACAGGTTTTCTCTTAGTTTGCAAACTCTTCCAGTGTTTCATATGACAGCAAATTCTAACTGTCCCATCGGCCACCTGTGAGGTCCTGAACATAGTTCCCTCAGGTGTGGTAACAAAGGAACCCAGGGTCCCCAGCTGCACCCACTGTCATTGCCCATTTCTTTTCTTTAAGGTGCTGAGGATTTGAGGCTAATATCTGTTGTGTTCATTTATTTTACTCTAGTTTGTTTCTCTTTCCGGTGGGTGGGACTGTACCTGGAACTTGGCAAGTACACTTCCGCCAAGGTGCATCCCTAACCCAATGCTAAGCTATTTACTAGGAACCCTGTACCACCCTCTTGTCCGAGAGACCCTCTGCACCAGACCAGCCAGGTAAGTGGGAAGCCAGGATACCGGATGAAGACATGCTCCTCAGATGCTGAAGAGGCAGAAGGGATTACCCTGATGTGAACATTTCTATTCCTCTCACACAGGGGCATGCACTTTCCTTCGTGCTGTGCGGGCACAACTCAGGAGAGCTTCTTTTCCGCCGGCAGGCCTCTTCCATCCAGTCACGCAGAGTGGTCCCTGAAAAGGCAATTGGTGTCAGAGTCTAGAAAGAAGCTTCCAGTTCAGGAAGATAATGCAAGCATAAAAACAACTAGGTAATGACACGGACATCTCTGTCCTGATTAACATGAATTCCACCCGCTTCCTAGCATGAATGTGCCAGAGGACTTGAATCTCTCAGTATTTGTTTCTTCTTTTCCATCTCTCTCCTTGCATCTCCCCTTCAGTTCCGGTTGGCTTTTCACTGCCCAGCCTCGTGAGGTCAAGGTGTGCCTTTTTACCTCCTTTGACTAGTATAAAAGTAAGGATGTGCATTCAAACACATGAACTGGCTAAGTGTGTACCCGAGAAGTGGTGCTGGCTTGTCGTACGTGAGGCCCTGGATTCTGCATCCGGCTCTGCTAAACAAATTATTAATGTAAAAGAAACATCATTACCATATTTAAAAGAAATCACAGCCTCACCCTTCTGTCTGCTCAGAGCAAACTCTCAGGTCAACCCTTTCCTGCTGCTACTGTCACCATCAAATCAAGCCCCTTATTTAGACATCCTCCTCTTCCAGGCCTTTGGTATATACGCCCTCCCCCACCCCCACCCCCATCTTTCTCTATTTCCCACTGCCTTTCCTGGGCTGCCCCTAACTCACATTGCCAGGTGAGATCTCAGACCCTTCCCTCCCCAAAGATACGGTTCCTGTTTACGATCTGACCTGATACCCACCCTCTCATGATGCAGAAAGATTTCATGCATTCAAGCAACTGAGCAGAAAAATGTAGGTAGAGGCGGAGAGAGAGCGTTATCCCTAAGCAGGCGAGCCATGGAGAAGGCAGGCAGTTAGACAGATGGAGACTTAGGTAGCAGGAGGGAAGAAGATCAAAGTGGCCAGCTTCTGTGTTCTTTTGCTCCTCCATAGGAAAATTAGATCCTGCAGTAATCATTTTCATTGTGGCAATTTCCATCCACTTCCCAGTTTACAGGATCCCCAGAGGAAGGCAATTAGCACACTCTGTTCTTCGCTCTGTGTTCCTTTTGCTCCTTCTTGCGAGAGATGGAGCCAATGTGTCCCATGGCTAGGAGTGTTCCACTCCCAGGTGTGTGGTTGGCAGATTCCCGGGGCCTTCATAGCCCTCTCCCTGTAGCCCCGGTTTAGGAGAGTCTTTCACCATCCCACCATCTCCTCTCTCCTGTGTCTGCCACATTCTCACCCAGAATTCAAGTAAATGACAAAGGCCAGGCTTTTGCTTCACTGCCATTAGGCAACTCACCCATGCTAACAGAACAGGGACAGAAAGAAGCACGTAATAAGGACAGGTGGACATCAGGCTGAGTAAAACAAGAAAAAGGCAGCTCCTGGCCAGCGGGTTATCAAAGCAGAATCCCCCATTCTTCCAGAATGTGACCATGTACACCGTTAGCGTACTCCATCCCTAAGAATGAGCAGGAAGAATCAGGACTTGTGAACTTGACCTGTAGCATTTAGTTTATAGACGCTGACCTTTCTTCTAGAACATGTCTCAAAAGCTGTATTGATTTTAAATACATCTCCAAAAAATTGGTGTACTAGATTTCCAAAATTTGAACATGAGATTCTGCCTTTTTGCCTCTCAGCCTTCTGAAACTAGAAAGTACTCTCCAATCAATGGTTTGACCTGGAAGTCTTCCCCGTTCCTTTTTTCTTCTTAAGAAGCTGTTATTGAAATCAGTTGTGTGTCTCACAGTCAGAGATGTCTTAGGATCAAGACGAGAGGGATCACACTTGCATAAAATGTGACCATGGGTGTGTACAGCTGTGTCTCTGGGAATGCACTGATTGGCATAGCCGCACAACTCCGAGGTCTTGGGAGAGCCTTTGGGGCAGACTCTGACAGTGTTCCCAGAGCCAGCCCCCTACAACACTCAAGAACGCTTCTGGAGAAAGAAACACAACTAAAACCCATATCCAGAAAATGTAACTTTTGCTTGGGGGAGGGGTAGCTCAGCGGTGGAGGGCATGTCTAGCCTAGCAGCTCAAGACTCAGTGACACTCAGTGCAGGGAGAGGTGGTAACCAGGATTCTGTGTCTGCAGAGGCTCAGAAGAGACTCACTGAGCACCGAGCTCGTTTTGGTCCTTGAGGCTCTCTGAGCTCAAACCGTGTTGCCGATATTATTAGGGACACCCAGACCAGAGACTGAGCTATGGATGGGTGGAGGAGAGGGTGTTACACTCTGCAAGTGAAGAAGTGCCACATCTTTCAGACAGGATTTCTATACAGATTCCTAACTCCCCCCCCCTCCCCGAGTTTTACACTGCATTTTGTCAGTTTATAAATTTGCACGGTGCCTCTGCGCTGGGAAGAGGGGGCAGCTAATCAAACCTACGGGCGTTTTACACCCAGACACTGAAAAATAAAGACCATTAGTAAAAAGTATAATTAAATTAAAATGCCAACTCACCAAAGAAGCTCCACAAATGGGAAATACATCAACGTGTGATAATACAGATGGGCCATTTCTCAAGGTTAGAGGCTGTCAACAGACTTTTCATGGCCAGTGTATGGTGATAGCTTAGAAGTAAATCGCCACAAAGTAAACTTCCACCAGAGATCACGTGGACAGTGGCTTGACCGTGATTATTCTCTTAGTCTGGGGACCCCAAGGTCTGGGAGACTGGGGAGTAAACAAAATCCCATAAAACCCAGTTTCTGTTTTTGGGCAAGTCGGCTGGTCCCCAAGCCCCAGAAGAACGTTTTATTAGTCATTGGATCTATTTTCTCAGGTCCTTTCAGCCTAATTTATTTTGAACGCGTGTTTGCCGGTCGGGTTTAACGTAGCTGAATATTCTCTGTAAGCAATCTCATAATGAGACCGCAGTTCTTTGTGGAATATTGAAAATGACTTTTGGCATGCAAGTTCGTTTTCTTAATTCCTGTTTTAGTGTGCAAATAACCTTTGAAAACCTGCTTCTAGGTGTTTATGTGTCAGGACAGTATCAAAAATTATTCAATTGCCAAATCACATGTCAACACGTCTACTATGAAGCCCAGGAGTATCCCGATTCCCATTACTCTGCTGCCCTCTAGTGGCCGATCTGAAAAACCTCGCCTTCTTATCTTTTTCAGTTCAAGAATGTGGGCTTGTATCATGCCACCAAGGCAAGTAGAACTTCTTCAGTGAGCTAACCCAATGGCTGGAGGAAGATGATCAGCGCTAACCATTAACCTTTGATGCCTTTGAGGGTCCTCTTGCCTCTGATTCTTTCCTGTTCCTCTGTGTTCTCCAGCTGTTCAGAGTTCAGCAGTCTCCTTACGTACCCCACGCCCAGCCATCTTCACAATGTCTGCCCTGCCTCAGACCAAATGCAAGGGAGCAGATAGTCTGAAACTTGTGCACTCAAGAGCCAAAACATAACCTTTCTGTTTCAAGATTTTTCTTCAGACACTTGTCACAGTGAGCCCAGAGAAGGTGCGGGGATCTGGGTTTCCGGGTGGGTGCTGGGTGCTGGGTGCTGGGTGCCACAGCTCATGCCTGGAGGTCAGAGGACAACTTTTGTGAGTCACTTCTCTTTTCCCACTATTATAGGTCCTGTCCACTCACCCTCGGGTTGAAAGGCTTGGTAGCAAGCTTCTCTACCCACTGAACCTTCTTGTGATGCCCTCCCTCCCCCAGCCCAGGATAGAGTTTAAGTAGGAATTAAAACTTTTTGTCATAACAATAGCTCTGGGATACATTTTCATAATAATTTGCAATGGCATCAGCAAGCGGGCCCAATAGCTGAGAACCAAACCATGGACTTTGTGAAGTCATTATTGTTACTAGACCAGACCTACATAACTCCCTCCTCTCTGCACGCTGTTGCCTGGACTCTTACACTCTCCACGTCTAGCTGTCTCCAGTGGAGAAAGCTCACACACGCTGCTTCAAAGTCATGGCCAGAAAGTGGTGAGGACAGTTGCTTAGGGATTAGACCCACGGGCACACCTAGGTGTAGGGCCAAGAGTTCGAGGAACAGACCTCAGCGAATAAGTGGTATTCTTAGCCACAACTGCGCCCAGACAAGTATGGTGACAAGTCCCAACATGTCAAACAGTCTCTTATGGGGCTGCCCTGGTTGAAGCTAGGGAGAGGGGGTTAACTGCTGAACCCCATAATAAAAGAGACATCATTAATTAAATTTTTTTTTCTATTTCTTGGAGGGAAAAAATGCTTTCATAGTGCAGAGACACAAGTCTGGATGCCTGTCTTGGTCTTGACCAACAAGCGAAGGCAGAAACAGTGGGTGCTCTTGCCAAGCAAGAGCTTTGAAACTATGGTCCACTAGTCTTTCTTTTTCCTGCCAAGGGACCCAGCATGTTCCGGACAAGAGCCTCTTGTTCAGCAGATTCTAAAATGAAGAAGCTGTAAAGCACAAACAAAGCCGTTCCAGGAGAGCTGTGTCATATGTGCAGGAAAAACATTTTTGCTGCTCAGTAAGCCGGAAAGAACTGGGCTCACTTGTTAGAGCACAGCTCGGCCTGGACCGACTAGTGTGTTCTTCTCGAGTACCCACTCACGTCGCTAGGTGAGTGTCCCCACCCCTCCTTAAGATTACAGAATTTTACCAACCCCGTTTGGAAACCGAATCAGTGACGATAACCTTTCAAGTCAGAGCGTTCTGTTCTTGTTGACCTTTGACTCAACAAGTGTTACATTCTGCCAAGCACAAATGTGTGTTAGTGGTGGCTGTGCTAATGTGTCTTAAGTCTAGGGACTTAACCAGCTCCACCGCCAAGCCTGTGAGTGGAATGTTGTAACCAAGTGCTCCTCTGCAACCCACTCCTCCCCTAGATTCCCTTTCCTCTCCTGATCAGAAGGACTCCATATTGGAAGGCAGTGCGCATGCTCCTTTCTCTCAGACCATTTCAGACTTAAATGTAAACGAACACACCTAAGTTTAGGATTCTAAGCCCTTCTGCGTTGCTTGCTTTGGTTTAGTGGCTTTGCTCCTCCAACCCCCCACCCCCCAGGCTGCCAGACGTTGCCTGGCTCACAGTCAGTGTTCAAAACATGCTCATTAAGGAAATGAACAAATGTAATGTTTGCCAATTAATCACAGAAGGAACACAAGCAGGCTTTCCTGTCAGGTGTATTTTAAAATGTAAGCCTCCTGTGGATTGAACACTGCAGCCCGGGAAAGGTGACTTTTCTTTTTTTCTCTTAAAACAGGTTATCTTTCTTGCTAACCCGAGCCTTCAAAGATTTGATTTTGTCCAGTTGTATAACTATACATGTTATAAGGTTGCTATGCTGCGTTCACTCACGCTTAACCATGACCTTTCAGTCGACCTTGGTAGATGTGTTTAAGTTTTTTTTTTTTTTCTAATGAAAGGAAGTATGCTGAACCATTGATAATTTAGAGTTGCTGTTAAGTCCAAGGTTTTATTGCTTCCCTACATGGACACACATGCATTTACTATTTTTAAAAAAATCTGTTTAGATTCTCAGTGCCTACAATCTCTGCTTTATTATTAATAATACACTACTAAGAACTTTCTTCTAAAAGTGCATATGCCACCATGCTATGAGGCTTTGAATCGGCACTAGCCAGAGGAGGTCAACCCCTGCTCCCATTTCCTTGGAAGCAGGCAAGGCATGACTTAGATGATGCTTCCCCTGCCTAGGAAGGGCAACCGAGAAGACGTGATAGATGCAGAATTTGGATGAAGAAATGTCTGGTATGAAACACAGTGTTTGGAGTTATCTTAAATTACACACACACAAACACACACACACACACACACACACACACACACACACACACAGAGATGAACTTAAAGAAGGGGCTCTGCAAGGCAAGTCAGACACACCAGCAGTAAAAATATCTGGAATTCCATTTCTAAACAGAAGCCACCTCTTCCCTTCTGGAACTTCTCTGGCATTCTTCTTCTGCAACTTCACCAGTTTTCTTTGGTGACTCAGTGAACCTCTTTTGGGCCTTCAGGCTGACTTCATACCGTTTTTCATGCCCTTGGTGCGGAGCATGACAGCAAATGCACCTGGGCAAATGGGGAGTACCAGGGCAAATGCACCTGGGCAAATGGGGAGCACCACAGCAAATGCAACTGGGTAAATGGGGAGTACCAGGGCAAATGCACCTGGGTAAATGGGGAGTACCAGGGCAAATGCACCTGGGTAAATGGGGAGTACCAGGGCAAATGCACCTGGACAAATGGGGAGCACCACAGCAAATGCACCTGCGTAAAGCAGATCAGCCTCACCTGTGAACCTGGAACAGAGCAGTTCTCTTCTCATTTTAGAATTTCTTCTCTCTATCTGGGTACTGGAAAGATGGTGCCCCTGTCAGAAAGAGGAAACAGAAGAAGACTCATGCTGCCTCCTAGAAGTTAGCAGTAAATGGAACCCACACCACTTCTTCTCACTCACAACAGCTGGCTTCTGAGGCATGGTCTTGGGGGAAGGCTGGGCAGGACCAGCCATACAGAGAAACAACTGCCTCTCAGGTGTTCTGGATCAGGGTCGCACTGTGTGGAGCTTAGGCCTCAAGCATCTCTCCTTTGAAGGTGAGGGGCCAGCCAATGTTATCTCCGATCTGTGATTGTGTGGTTTTCAAAGTTTGTTCTAGAAACTGCTTCAGTTCCACCCTGAAGCACACACTGCATAGAGCAGGCCTTTAGAAATCAGGTGCCCAGTGCGGGATGTATGTCAGGGCGGCCTTGCCTACTGGAGGGGCCTGCCCTCACCCTCTGTGGAGGTTGCCATCTGACAGCTGCTAACACACAGACGTATCAGTGGGAGGAAACACGGCTCAAATTCTGAATCTGCCGTTTATTAAATGTGATAATCTCATGCAGAACTCGGTTAGTCCACAGTAGTTAGTTATTTGGTGAGCACAAGCGTAAGTGCTCCTATGAAGGCACTTTTGTAGTTGTGGTGATGGGTGGTCATTTTATTTTACTCAATGGATGGTCCCCTTCATAAGCTAAGAGGGTCTCTGGTCTCATTAAGGCCTAGTCAAAGGTCTTAGAGGAAAACATATTCCTCCCCAAAAAGACTAAATCATGCCCAAAGATGGGATGTTTAACTTTTGCCTGCCATCTTAACCTAAAAATATTCAAATTGTCGGTTCTTGTAAATTACAAAGGCCAATATTGACAGGAAACTGCTTAATATTGTGTGTATCCATACAAACAAACATATAATTCTGCAGAACTACTGTCTTAGCCACTGTTCTATTGCTATGGAGAAACCAAGGCAACTTATAAAATAAAACATTTAATTAACTAGGGGTTGCTTATAGCTTCAGAGGGCAAGTCCATGACCATCATGACAGGAAATGTGGCAGCATACAGGCAGGCATGGTGCAGGACTGACAGCTGAGTGCTCAGGTGCTCACGTCTTATCCACAGCAGGAGGCTTAAAAAGAGAGGCTGGGACTCAGCTGGGCTTTTAAGGCCTCGAAGTCCACCCCATGACACATATTCTTTAACAAGGCCACACTCTAACAATTTTACCAACTGGAGACTACGCATTCAAATATATGAGCACAAGAAAATTTCATGCTAATCTGGGGCTCCTCACCCTCTGCAGTGTTGACAGTGGGGACATGTGGTTTGTTAAAACTGACAGCTTCCTGTGCACTGCAGGATGCTTAACAGCCTCCCCGACTTCTACATGCTCTAGGGCTTGCCGTGTTTGCCGTTGTTCGTAATTGTCACAGAGCACGTTACACAAGCAACTTACGGAGGAAGAATTTTTTTTGAGGGTCATGATTTCAGAGGTTTCTTCTTAGAGCCATTTGGCACTGTTGCTTCTGAGCCTGTGGACAGTGAAATATAAATCCTTGTGGGGTGATGTGGAAGAGTGAAGTAGCTTGCCCGAAGATGAGCAGGAGGTAGAGAAAGGAACACATAGGAGGAAGCCAGAAGAAAATACCTATCAAAGACACATCTCTCTCCCAAAACACACATCCTCCAATCAGGCCTATGGCCTACTTTTCACAACTCCAAATAATGCCATTTTATTATGATACCATCAAGGGATCAACCCATTGGCTAGGTCAGACTCTCAGGATCTAACCATTCTCCCAAACCTCATGAGCAGACAGCCAAGGTCCCACACTTCATGAACCTGTAAGG
Source organism: Micromys minutus (assembly GCF_963924665.1). Lineage (NCBI taxonomy): Eukaryota > Metazoa > Chordata > Mammalia > Rodentia > Muridae > Micromys > Micromys minutus. The sequence goes on from NC_137959.1 coordinate 14,417,971, forward strand.
ACAGTCCATGTTTAGACTAGGACTATTAATCTAGAAATGCACAGTGGTCTCTTCACTCAGCTGTGTGTGTGTGTGTGTGTGTGTGTGTGTGTGTGTGTGCAATAAAAAAAGATCCCCATTTCTGGTTTAGAAGGACTTACAGACAGTTGAAAAGCCGAAAAGACAGACTCCCAACAAGTACAATTTCAAACGGGAAGGGTGTAAGTGGTAGATTTCTAGACATCCTATATATGTAGGTTCCAGCTGAGGACTGAAAACGTAGCTTAGAGTACAATGGTTGCATCTGTGCTTGGCATTCAGATTTCTTTCTTGTCATTATGACTGATCAATATGCTCTGTTTTAATTACCTTTTTTACCGCTCTGATAAGACACCACGACCAAGGCTATTTATAGAGGAAAGGATTTCTTGTGGGCTCACAGTTTCGGATGATTGAAGTCCACACCAGTCATGGCAGGAAAACATGGAACTGGAGCAGCACTGAGAGGTCACATTGTGACCCACAAGCATGAGGCAGAAGAGATAACTGACAATGGACTGAGCTTTCGAATCCTCGAAGCCCATCCCTAATGACTCCTCTTTTCTGACAGGTCCACCCCCCTAGTCCTTTCCAAACATTTCCAACAAATGGAGACCAAGTATTGAGACATATAAGCCTATGGCAGCCTTTTTCATTCACACTACCATCCTATGTAACAATTATTTATAGGACACTGACCTTGTATTTGTTATAACCTCAGGATAATATATCTATGGAAAAACTATACACAGATACTATATACAAATACTATATACAGATACTATATACAGATACTATATACAGATACTATATACAGATACTATATACAGATACTATATACAGATACTATATACAGATACTATATACAGATACTATATACAGATACTATATACAGATACTATATACAGATACTATATACAGATACTATATACAGATACTATATACAAATACTATATACAGATACTATATACAGATACTATATACCGACACTAATGATCTTATGTACCTAAGGATTTGGGTATCTTTAAGGGATCATGAACTGCATCCTTATGGACTCTGAACTAAATGAACTAAGGAAAAGCAAGCCACATGAACATTTTGGGGAAGAGACTTTCATCCAGAAAGTATTACACACTCATATCCTCTAAGAAAAGAGTGCGCTTGGATTAGCTGAGGAACAGCCAAGCAATTTCAGAGATCCAAGAGCAGGAAGCTATCAGGCAGTTAAGATAATGCTGCAGAAGTGTCCTGGGCACAGGGCATATGGGCCACAGAAAATCTGGACAAGACAGTGACCTGGTCTGGCTTGTGAAAAGATTATACTGCAGGAAAAAACTAGGAACAAGGGGAGAGTTTGAAATCCACTAGAATTTTCTACCTAAGACAGGAAGTGGCCAGGATTCAATTGAGCTCCCTGTGAGGAGGTCCTAGAGCCTGGTTATCCTGAAGGAGGGGTTGGTGGTATGTTTGTAGGTGTGAGAATAAAAAGGCACAGAAACCCCCAGAAAGCATTTGGATGAATGGGGATGTAATTTGCTATTAGGAAAGGATGCCACTTTGTAGACAAGCAAGTTTGGGGGGATAGGAAATGTTAGGGTTTGACCACATTTATTTTTGGAAAGTCTTTAGGTATACAAAAGGTGACCTTAAGTAGACAGCTGGACAAGTGGGTACTTACCTAAAAGTAGGGTGGGGCTGTTTTAAGAGGATGGAGTGAGAAGGGAAGTGGTTGCGGATGGAGGGACGGTACATGGACTGAGGATGTTACACAGAAGCATTCAGAATGTGCCTGAGTTGTGACCGGGCAGACACACCCTTCAGTGGCCTCCTGTCATTTATGGCATAGAAGCATTATGAAAACCATGCTTTTCAGAGAAGACAGCTGTCTGAGAGAAACCAACATCAAATGAGAAAGGAAAGACTAGAAACTGTCACAAGCTGGAAGGGGACACAAAGGCTAATGCAGTGGAACACACAGGAAAGGCCTCTGATACAGAAAGCAACTAATAGAGTACCTAATTAAGTTAACAGCGATACACCAAATGTTTGTATGTCCATTATGTTAAAGACGCCATGTTCTGTAAGAACCTCATATTAGGAGATACCAACTGAATGTCCATGCCTACTTTAAAACCCTGCTACAAATCAAATCTAAATGATCCTAAATAAAACTTGTTTGTTTCTCTTTTTTTCCCCACGAAGGCTACCTAATATTCTGAATAGAAAGAGTGTTTGGAGGCTTGGGTAAGAGTATTTGCTGGTATTCCAGAGGGCTTGGGCTCAATTCCCAGCACCCACATAACAGCTCACAACCCCCTAAAACTCTAGTTGCAGGGGATTTGACACCCTCTTCTGGCCTCCCTGAGCAGCTGGGCACCAGGCTTGGACACACATGGTACACAGATAGTACATGCTGATGAAACAGTCACACACATAAAACAAATTAATAAAGGTAATTCTTAAATAAAAATTGTTTTTGAAGACAAAGAATATCTGTTAAATAGACTATGTGTGCTGGGCACTAAGCAAATACCCTTACATTTTTTTGCCTTAATTTTACACTAATAATATTGCTGGGTCTCTTGCATTCCAGGTGCACGAAAAGATAGGACCTTTGCGAGTTCAAACAACATATATATATTTATTTATTTATTATTTATTATTTTTATTATTATAACATATATATATATATATATATATATATATATATATATATGAAGTCATTCAGACTTCTTATAAATGCAGTTCATGTGAAAACTTTCAGCTCAGCTGGCAAAGGTGGGATGTACTGAGACCTTGACTCTGAAAAGTCTCTATGGCAATGAATGACTTAAAGAACTTCTTCTCATGAAACACATAAGAAGGCCACAGTGCCTGTCACAGGGAAGACAAGATCGTAGCCTATAGAATGCTAAGAACATTGGTTCACTAAAGCATCTCTTGGTACCATGGGAACACATTGTCCACACCATGAGAATACTCCAGTGACAAAATCAACTGCAGTTAGCATAAAAACCTAAAGTGTTATTCATGTATAACTTTCCTGGCCTCTGCCATTACTGTATTCAATGCAGGAGTCACTGAACACAAGGTATAGGCCCTGCCCACAAACCAGGTCAGGTCTCATGTGATATGGAGGGAAAAACTGATAACGTGCTACAAAGGGAAGAAGGTATAGAAGGTGATGTTTTGATATGGTTAATCTACCATCTGAAGTTTCTTCCTGGGCTCGCATAGGGCAGAAACTTCCAGGATAGCATTTGAGCTACTTCACACTCAGACTACAATTATCTAAAGCTTCCAACTCCGAGATTTCCTGTCTCCCTCTCAGCTCTGACAAGGCCATCATGAAGCAGCCATGGCCATCATGAGTGACCCTGACCTATTCCTCTGTTGGCATTCTGTTTGGTTTGGTTTGGTTTTTTTCCATGTCAGGACTGCTAAGGATTTCTACCACAAAGGCCCCACAGACTACACACTCAGGGGTGAGATCTCCGGCGCACTGGGAAGTGTGGACACAGGACTTAAGCGGGCATCGCCTTCATCTTGTTATCCCTTAAAGACTGTCAGGAGGGAGTTTATTGATTTGAGGAGTCACACAGAGAAACCTGTCAGCAATTCACCTTCCCAAGACTCAGAGAATCTTGCAGAGAGAAGCTTATGGAATGCAAATCTCCCCCAGTGACCAATATCCTCAGTGGCATCTCATTGGTTTTCTGGAATACCGAAAAATAGTGATTGGCTTCACCTTCTATTAAACCTCCCCTCCGCCGCATTGTAGTAGCCCAATATTGTAGCTTCATGGCCTTCCTCCAACCCTGAGCTTCCCCCTTCTGCCTCCCTCCCCCATCTTTATTGCCTCTTTGGAGCTGCCCTTCTCTACGTTTGCCCTTCTGTTCACTGCTGCTCTTTCAGAAGTCAGACCTTTGGTGACTTTCTGTTTGCAGCCCTCCCTGACATCCAGGTGGGTCTCCTACTTAAGACTCTAAGACCACCAATTCCTTTCCTTGATTCTCATAGTTGGGTTTCACTCAGCTTATGTGGTCAGTTGATACTAGAGGACAAATGACCACGGAGTATAAAACCATCCCTTTCCTGTTCTCATGTCCTCAGTGACAAGAATGCCTGGGGCAGGATGGTGTGCACAAGAAAGGATCAGATTATGGTTTTGACTGAGAAGGTTCTGACCAGGAGCAGTATGAAAAACATATTTGGCATCCCATATCTTCTAGCAAACACACTGAAAAAGAAGGAAACGGGGAGAAAAAAAGAAAAATTCCTTTTGGTCATTGGTCTTGAGTATTTTGTGTCTGTGGATATCTCACCACGACCGTGTTATTTCAGCAGCAGACAATATCAAGCAAAAATTAGGAAGACACGGTTGCCCCTTCCTTTGTTTTTATGGATTCAGAGTCTTTGAAACCTGGCGACAAGATAGCACTTCTCAATTCTGACCAGTCACACCCCAGGTGCTCAGCAACCACAGGGCTGGAGAGCCAAGCCTGGAACCCAATGGGACAGAGGTGCACTGAAGGGTGGGTGGCCTTCTCCACGCCTGCTGTACCTATGTATGTTTCAGAGGAGTGACTGATCAGGATCCTAGACCAAAGCCAAGCCAATGGGTATTTTTGTAGAGACTTCAAAGCCATGATACTTACACATTTTTGAATGATTAGAGGGATTTTTAAGGTTTGTTTCATATAGATGAAAATGGAATGGAATTCAATTTTGGCAGTTTGAAAGCCAGCAACCACACATTTGTTTAGCTGGTGCCTAACAATGTAACGGAGTATCCTACAGCTAGGCAGGTATTTCTAGCGCACAAAGCCTAAATTATATATTAAAGAAAAGGTTGCCAACCCTTGGAATCAGGGTCGTGATAAAATACAAGACACCCAATTGAAGTTTTACATTAAGCAAGTAACAAGTATTTTAGTATGTCTCCAAAGTTTTAGGAAAAGAAATAGATAAAGGAAAAACACAGTCATGGATATGGTCCAATGGGTGTGGCACCTGCTGCTGAGCCTCTTGGCCTGAGTTTGATCTCCAGAACCAGGAAGGTAGGAAAGAAGTGACCCCAACAAGTTTTTTTCTGACCACCACACATGTGCCACAGCACACAGATTTAGTTGACTAACTAATTAAGAATAATTAGTATAGAATATTCTTTTTAAAATTTATCTAATACATTTTTATTGGAAATTTTCTGTATTTACATTTCAAATGTTATCCCCTTTCTCACAATTCCATCTCCCTCTATATAATATTCTTAAACTAAAAATAATTTAAATTATATTTTGGAAAAGCAGAGATGTCTTTAAAAATAATTATAAATCTATGTGTATGTGAGTGTGTGTAAGTGTGTTTATGAGTGTGTGTTTATATGTGTGTGTGTGTATGTGTGTGTGTCTATATGTGTGTGTGAGTGAGGGATGGGGGGGAGAGGTGTGATCAGAGGACAGATTGAAGGAACTTATGTCTTCCAAGTGTGGGTTTCAGAGTAGAACTCAGGTTTGGAGCTTAGTGACAAGAGCCTTTACCAGTATCCTGAATTCTTATTGGCAAATCTGGCTACCCTATTTAGATTAAAGTACAATCATTTACTCACAGTAAAAACCTATCAATATCTCATTAACATGGAAGAGCAAGAGACACAGATTAAAGCAAAGTATTTCTATCACTACAAATCAAGTCAACAGAGATCATTCTAGAAAACTTCACTTTAAATTTGAACTCAGTTGAAAGGAACTTGGAGTGACAAAGACTAATTAAATAGTCATTGGGAAATGACTTAAATTTTATGGTACTAATATTTAAGGAGTTGATGTTCATCAATCCTGGGTTGGAAAATCCCATGCAAGTTGCTTTCCTATTGTGCATGAAAACATTGAGGAACATATTAAAGGCACATGATGCGGGCACGTGTGAAACTGTATCAGTTTTAATTTGTTTCTTAGCAACATTTGAACTCTTAGGATGGGAATCAGCACCCAAGAAAGGAACTCCAATCTGCATTACTTATACAAGAAATTAAGGGGCCCATTTAAAAGAACGTGGCTCTCAAATATTCTTCCAGAATAAATTGAACTAAAGGCAAAAGTAACCAAGAAGACATAAGTTTGGCTGCTTCAATTCACTCAAAGCTATACATGTGGTTGCCTGGGTAGGCTGAAAAAATGCCTGTCTGGGTCGAACATGAACAGGCTTATGTAAGACACAGGTAGGCTCTCCATTACCCCCCCGGGCCCAGAGCTGTTAATATTTGATGCGCTCCTCATCATCTCTGTTTGTGTAATTTGTCAACGCCCAACAGGTCCTCTGCCAGCTATGCATTAAAACTATTTTCAAAATATGTCATTGTCAGCCCTTGGCACGCTCATTACTTACTAAGATAAGAGGCCGATGAGGCTGGCAGGTGGTGGCTTGCTTACTTAAACACACTTGAGTTAACTGCGGGGGAAATAAGCAATCTGGAGCACAGATTCAAAGTCTTAAGGTCTCTTCCTCCTCCTACAGTGAGCAAGTAGAGAAACTGAGGCCCTGGGTGGGGGATGGAAAGATCTGACCAAGGTCACACAGGTTTTTAGCAGAACATGGACAAAACCCAGGTTTCTTAGGCTTCCTGTCCATCTCTTGCACCTAATGATAATATATCCTCTACCATTACAGTATTCTTCTATGCACATACATTTTTAAAAGGAACTCAACTTCCAAGAAAGTATCTTTATGAAGATTGTATTTTCTAGGTATCAAGGCAATGCCTTTATGCTATGGTAATGTAAGGCTTTATATAAACAAATGTACACACACACACACACACACACACACACACACACACACACACACACTTACATATATATATAAAGTGTGAGCATCCACACACATGCATGCTGTCACATATATGCTGAGGTCAGAATAAATCTTTCAAGGCTTGGTTTTCATCTTCTACCTTGTTAAGGCAGGCTCCCAGTTATTTCAGCTGCAGGATGGCTTGCTCTAGTCTAGCTGGTTGTCTTCCTCTCTGCGTTCTGTCTCAGGGTAGGAGTTTCAGGATTGCAGATGTGAGCCAATGAGCTTTTTATATGTGTTCTTAGGATTGAACTGGGCTCTCCCCTGGAATTGCATGGCTGGAGATTTTATCCACTGGGGCACCTCTCTGGGATAAGTATTGGCTTTTAATGCATTGTAAACCATATACCTAAGTTGCTGTGGTGTATTGAATGAGAATATCCCCCATTGGCTCAGATATCTGGACAGTTGGTCTCCATTTGATGACACAGTTTGGAGAGGTTAGAAGGCACAGCCTTGCTGAAGGAAGTACGTCACTGGGGGTGGGCTTTGCGCCTCCTGTCACTCCTGGTGCTTCCTTTGCTTGGTGTGTGCTGTTGAAGATGTGCTCTCTTAGCTCAGCTCTTACTACTATGCCTGATATTTGGCACCATATTTTCTCTAACATAATGGACTCTTACTCCTCTTGAACTGTAATTTCAAGTAAACCCTTTCTTCTATAAGTTTTCTTGTTTATTTCTTTCCACATCAACAGAAAAGTAACTATTACATTTGTGATTTGGAGGAAAAAATACTGAACCTGGGAACTTTAGAAATGTTAGTGCTTATATCAGAGCTGAATCATAAATGGGGTTTAATTCAAAACCAATTTTAATGTAGCTATTCCTTAACTCATGTTTCCAATGATTTATATGTGCATGACATTTTTACTATTCATACCTATTAAAACACTCAACGCTTTCATGACAGCCCTCGAAAAATGGCACAGATGATATTGGCAGAATCAAAGCTCAGTGAATATCAATATTTAATTAAAACTAATGAATATTAACTTTAGTTTAACCACTAAATGTATATGATAAAATGTATAACAGTGAGATACAACTCTATTATGATAAAACACATAAACTATCAAAACCAGAAAGTTTCAGATTACAGATGTGAATGGTAGGTATTTGACTTCCCTGCCTTAGCCTTTGCCTTAACTCCCAAGGTGCCTAACCCTGAATGGCCTCAACCATCACCCATGACATAGCTTACTCTCAGGAAATACAAAGCAAGATGTTGAGACTGCCCTGGCTCAGTAGAAACCCCATCATCATGGTCATACATACACATCTCATCGGCATGCTTTACCAGGTAATGAATACAGTGCTAATGGTGGAAATTACAGAAGCATTAGGGACTAGGAAGAGATATCCATGTCCAACAAGCCTAAAGCAAAGAAGGCCAAATTCCTTCTATGTCAGATCAGTGACCACAAAGCCAAGTACCAGAATTGTAGGTGTTACATTTTGGCTAGGCAGTGGCATTCTCTAGAAGCAGCTTCAGCAAACATACTGTTTTTTTTTTTTTTTTTAAGTTCAAAACCAAGAAAAAGAGGAAGAACATTGGATCTTTGTGACTTTTTTTTTCAATGATGGATGATTTAAAAATATGCAAAGTTCCATTTCATAAACCTTTTCCTCTTCTTGCCCAGAAATACACCGAAACAAGTCAAGTCTTCTATTAGTCACAAAACCTACAGAAACCTACTTCTTATTGAGCTTGGCCATGGCCACTCATTCACACAGATCCTTAGGATCTCTGCCTGCATTAATAAAGATGACTATGAGAATTAGATCTCTCAGTTAGCTGACATTAAGTCAGGTGGCAGCATTGGAAAACTCAGGTGTTTCAGTGAGGTACAGTCCTTTACTGGGTTAGGCTAGGAGAGGTCCATTTGGGAAGCATGCCAGTACCATTTGAACAGAGGAAATTCTTTAGTGAGAGGAGGTCTCCTCATCCCTCAAGAAGACCAGCTGGCTGCTGGTGTTTATCCCATGACAGGCCCCACTTCTAAGGTGAGCCTGGCATCATACAAATTTCTTCTCAGGGTCTCCATAAAATCCATTTGATTAAAAAAAATCTATAAATTTTGCAGGCTCTTGTGAAATATGCATGATTATTGCTTTCAGGGGATTCAGTCAACCACTACCCAAGTATATTAAATAAAAAAATTCAAAAATAGATGTAACTTTTAGGAAGTTTCCATATTATAACATATGGTACTTTACAGTTATTGTTTTATTATTGTGTACCAGAGAAAACAGTACTGTAGGAGAGCCTGGTACTATCTGCTGTTTTGGATGCCCACTTAGACGGTATCAGCAGTGGGTAAGGGAATAATACCAGCACAGTGATTTGTCAGCAGGAAAGGGATCGTGCATGTGAGCTTCCTCAGTAGTGAGGGACAACAGTTCTTCCTATTACCATTTACTTCCTATTCAGAAGCTCTCTGTGGTCCTTAAACATGGCTGCAATGTTCCTGCTTAATTGCTCACACCTTGTGTTGTGACCCTGTCCTTGCAACAGAGGTTTGAAATTAAGCAGGAAGAATGTATCCATGTTTAAGGACCATAGAAGGGGAATTGCTCACAGTGCAGTGGTTTCTTCCATTTCTTGGTGAGTTGAAAGAATATGGGTCTTGGCTACTGTCTTCTGTTAACACTACTTGCAACATTACAATGATGAGATTGTACCACCCACACACACCCCACAAATACTGTCTTCCAACAAGTCTCCCTGCTGTTTGTTAACAGATACCACCAATATTAATCTTATCAAAATACTCAGAAAGATTGCAGTGATACTGTTCTAACCTGGTAACCTTTCTGTTCTCAGTTTTATAGGTAAAGAACACAACAGCACATCTTTTCTTCATGCTTTATTGGGAACTTCACAGATCATTACTGTGAATATATTTTGATATCAGCCCCCACTGCCAGGGTCTTACACCACTTGTCATGGAGGCTATACGTATCAAATGATATTGTTAGTAGCCTCTGTAGAAGAAGGATTTGTAGTTATGATTCTGGTTTTAATTGAAATGGCTGCATCTGGCAAGGGTCTTCTTGTTGATAGCGTTATAAGGTGATAGGAGGCATAGGATAATGAGAAGTTTGGGGGTGGTATACATGTTCAGATCATGGTAGAAGGTGAATGTTGATGCTAGAGCAAGGACAATGAGAAGTCACTTCATCACAAAGCACAGACATTTCTTCTCTGAGGTTGCTTTAAAATGGCATATCTTTGCCACACCCTCTTAAGGCAAGAGTAGGAAATAGGAAATTTCTGAGTTTAGCAACACTCAATAAGCCTTTGATGGAGCTAACAGTGGGCAGTCCTGAAACTAAGGTGTGAGGGTTGTAGCCTGCCTTTCTGAGTAGCTGCAGGCTCAAGAGACTGCTTCAGTGACAACATGGATGGTAGAAAATCTGGATGTGACCTACATGGACAGATAAGCTCAACGGTTTCACAGGAGAGAGGGTAGTTAGACATACATCTTCTTCTGTTCGATCTGGCTGCCACCCAATAGAAGGGTGTTGATGCAGACTATAGGATCTTATGTGATTCAGTGATTCCAATCCACAACCATAGTAAGAGCAATCAAGTTTGTTTGTTTGTTTCATGGCTACTCTTGAGGAAGCAGAACTTTTGACTGGATCCACTTGAGGATGGATGGAAAGATGGGAGAGGAGACAAGAATGAATCATGAAAATTCTGACCTACTGTGTGTTGCCAAGATAGGTATGGGCTACAGGTACTTAGAATATTTCCATCATAATAATCAAGGAATGTATCTCCTGAAGCTAGGGCCAACAGTCAGAGTTCTTCCCTATCTCTAAGGGACATGTCACATTGACAGTTTTGTGGAGGTAAAAGCTAACCTTTGAGCTTCTTATGAAACCAGGATAGTTTCTGACTCAGGGGAAGAATGTCCAAGAGTGGCCACGACAAAAACCTTCTGCTCAGGAACTTATGATCTTCTAACAGCAAAGGTCTAGAGACATCTATCTATCTAGTGTCTAGATGGAGGTTAAGAGCATGTGCATTTCAAGGACCTACCCAGTGGGTCAGGGTAGTACACTAGGAGGCAGTGCATTGGCAGACCAGGAAAGGACATTAGCTGAACATCTTAGGTGACGAATGATACCCCAAGGATGGGCAACACTGAATTCGGAATGAACCCAAATGAGCTCATTCATGATGCTAAGCCAGCTGGAGAGTATATTCTGCCCTTGAGCAGGGCAGACTCCCTGCTCCTAAATAACATCTTTTGGAGAAGGAGATGACCTTTTGTCTTGTAGGAATCCATTTTCGGGTGGAAGGGGGTGGTTAAAAAAAGAAGGGAAAGACAGAAGTAATGATAGCAGTGGAATTATGAGTGAGGAAAAGCATCTTTATTGCATGTATAAGACTGTTTATTATTGAGCCCCTAAGAAGCCCAGTGCCAAGCATCTTATATGATGTCATTCAGGTATTCTCTGAGTACACATCATGATGCTGTCATCAGCAACCTTGACTGCCACCATCATCATCATTATCTAACAGTTTCAGTGTGTAGGCTTAGATCCCACCTCAGATCCACCTGACTGCATTAAAGCTCCTGGTTGTACCTATTGTTTCCTGTCTGAGTTAACTGCTGCTTGGATTAGAGGTTAATCTGGTTGTTGCTGATTAGGTCAGTGACTGCAGAGATAAAAGATTTTAGATCCTTTATGAATGAGTTAGATCAGCCATGGTGGAGATGAACAGTACTTTAGATAAATCACTAATCAAAAAGAAGGTTGTGGATTAGAAAAAAACACAGATCTGATCAAACACTGATTTGATTAGGTCTAATGAAATCAAACTACCAGCTAGATTATGTAGCATCTTGGATTCACACTTAATTAAGTCAACCAGGGACCAGATCTGGATAATGATTGGCTAAACCAATGGTTGGTATAGAGAACTTCTAATTGAACTGAAGCCAGAGATTACCTTGGCCACTGATTGATGGTTGGTTGGAAGGCTCTTGGGATGAGGTCTGGACTGTAAGCTTCATGGTACTGTCCAGTTGCATCTAAACTCACAGACCCTCTTTGCATATCACCACAGCCACCCAAGAGCAGAAGGCATCTCTCAGTTTTGCAGTAGATGACACTGAGAGCCCTTTTACAGCAGAATGAAGTTCTGCACAAAACTGTGAATATGAAAGAAGGAACCAACTGTTTTTAGTTGGACCTAGAGTGAAACTCCTTTGAAGAAGGAAAAGCAAGATGCATGGAATACTAGGTAGCACTGAAACACAGCATGAGTGTCTGTGACTTCAGGGGCATCTTAACAGCATGTCACCCCTTACATTCTCCATCCCTACCAGGGAATACTTTGGGCTCAGCAGGTATCAATTCGCATGAGTCTCTTTCATTAATAGAATATACTATGTCCTTTATTTTGGTAAATTCTTATACCCATTATGTCAAAACGGATGTCTTCACAATAAGGCTTGTCTCTTTGTCCCATACTGGCCTGCTGTGGTTAAGAAGAGAAACTCTAATTTGTGATGAGAATTTGCACTCTGGCACTGACTCTTGACTATACAGAGAGAGCATCATAGCTGCAACAGGAAGGCCCACATCCTGCGGAACATTTCAAAAAGCTTCTGTCTTCCAAACCTACCCTTTTTGTGATACCTCAACCTGTTGAGAAGTATTGAGGAAAAAAAATCACAAGGGCAAATGATTTGGACCATGGAATGGACAGATATAACAAGGCGATCCTCTCAGACAAGCCCAGATTACATCGTTAAATAAATCCTGCCTCAAGATAAAGTGCAAGGGTGACTGTGCTCTCTAACTCATGTTCTGATCACTGGCCTTCATTAAACAAGTCACTATAAAATGATAGATTGGATGAGTGGGATCGCAGACCAAATACTCTGCCATTGGTTAAGAGATAAACAGTTTTCTTCTTCTGTTTCTCCTCTAGGTTTACAGTCCTTCATTGCTGGCAGCATCTGCCAGCCTCCCTTATTAGCTTAAGAGGGGTAATTTTAATAAACAAGTAAATATTGTTTTATCTTTCCAGGCTGTTTGCCTAAAATCTGGATTCACTGATTGGCTCTCATACTTCGGCGGTAGGCACAGAGTGTTATAATCTCTGTGTAATCGGCTTTATGAGATTTAAGAAAAATAGCTGGGCTGCAGCAGAGTCAGTTTAGGACAGATCATTATAAAATTCCATTATCACCGCTACAAGTTGGACTATTTGTCATCACAGAAGAGATGACAAGCTCAGAAATACTACATCTGTTATTATCAGATGATAAATGATATTCCATTAGGACTGCCATACATCACAGGCAAAGCTGCAAGGAAGATATCAAACCTATCAGAACTTGACTTATAATTTAATTTTCAAAAGCTGTCAAGTAAAATTCCAAAGGCTAAGCATTTTCATTTTTAAAGTTCATCTTATTTATTTTCCTCATCTGTTAGTCTAATTTTGGTGATATGGCAAAAATAACTGATTATGTGCAATGTATAATTCTCTTCTTTTGATTAGGTAATACATCAGGTGTCTCTTAGGTATTAAAAATTAAATGACAGATAATAAAACAAGAGAGTCTCATAAAAGACACCTTATTTTGATTTACCCACATGTTAAAATAAAACACTAATGGACAGGTCAATATTTGTTAAAGATACACACACTGCAGAAAAGCCTGTTTCCCCTTTATTAGGCACTCTTTCATGGTGCCAGGAGAGAGGTGGCTTTCCATGGGTGCTTATAAAGCTTTTTTGCTGGTAAACAACCATGCTTTGTTTCAGTTCCATGAATTGTAATTACATGGTCCCTTAATGTATTTGCTTTGATATCATGGTCTTCACTGACATTAAGCATAGGAGCTGGCTGAGACAGGTACAACTCTACTCTTTTTTGTTGGTGCAAACATGAGGACAAATCCCTCGAATTTGTGAAAGTTCTGTATTCTCCATAGGCTTTCTGGAATATTTAAAAGATTTATGGCTATTCAGATAGCAATTCTATGGGTGGAGTGAATAAATTTGAGTAAGAGTCATCTTTGAGTTCATGTTATACACTCAGAGAAAGGGAGATACATATCCAGAGTCACATGGTGAAAATGATGTAAGAAGTAGCCATGATTCTCCATGCCTTTTTCTTTCTTAAGCTTCTTATAGAATGACTGGACCCCATGCTGATTGAGTCTAATGAGAAATGTGACTCCTTCTATTTGGATGGAGGCCTGGCTCACCACTGATGCTTCTTAAAGAGCAACAGAATAGACACAGGGGTGAATGGATGAATGCACAGATAGATGGATAGAGTAGTTGACTAGGTCTCTAATTCTTTATCTGAAGGTCTGCTCTGTGTGTATTAACCCTCAGAGCATCTCTCATTCCCACCTTTTGGAAGATGTAAGATTCCTTCCATAATTTTGGTAATTTCTGCCTGCTACTTCTCAGGACCTCAGATTATCCTTGGGGACCATAAATAGTAGTGTGACCTCTGGACAACACTAAAAGAATGAAGAGTAGGATTGTTAGTTTATCAGAACTCAACCCAATTCAATTCATCTAATTCCTCCTCTTCTTCCCCCTTCCCTTCTTCCTTCCTCCATTTCTAGATTTCTCCTATTCCTAGTAATAGTTTCATAAAATTGTCTACTCTAACCATTTAAGAATTCAGTAATCTAGGGCTGAAAATAAAGTACAGTGGTTAGGAGCACTTGATGTTCTTACAGAGGATCTAGGTTCAGGCCAGACACAGAGAGACTTAAATACATCCCTATTTCTAGTTCTAAGAAACCCAGCACACTTCTCTGGCTTCTGAGAATGACATCAACACACATAATAGACATGCATACATGCAGGCAACACACTCATGAACATACAATGAAAATAATTACATCTTTTTAAGATTTAGAGATATAATTATATTTTAAATACCATGTAGTCATCACACTAACTTTCTCAACAGCCCAACAAGAAACTCAGTGCCAAATGAGCAATAAATCCCCATTCCCATATCAGCCTCCACACCTCTAAACTACTTCCAGTTCCCATTATTTGCCTACTTTAGTTATTGTTTAGGTGGCACAATTTAATATACTTCCTTTGATTCCAGGAATATTTTTATTTATAAAATTATATATATATTTCAAGTACATAGAGGAATATATAAATTTTCAACAATAATCAAGCCTCCTATCTTTTCTTCCTTCCTTACTTATGTTGCCACTCCCCACGTATAAATCTGTGTGAGGAGAATGAGATTTTCTAGGTATGAACTGCTGACCTATGAGCTGGTTGCTAGAATATGGAATGACAATGGGAAATGTGTTACCACCTAAAACTTTAGCATTTATGCTGTGAAATTCTATGGTGGCATCTTTCACATCATAGAAGAGTGAATGCCAAAAAGGGGCTACAAGCTCGCACAATCCTGGTAGCTTCACCTTGTATGGAGCTTTGTTGTGTAAGAGAAGCTAATGTGATCATGGAATTGAAGTATTTATGTCTTTCTGTACTTTCTGGCTTGCTTGTGGAACTATTTCATCAACAGTGCCCACATTCCTATCTCATTCTATCTTAACCTTTATATGGAAATGAAGGATCATGATTTATTTACAAGTTCATACTTATATTTTAAGTTTACCTTGGGAATTTAGTGGAGTTTGTCATTCTAGGGTAAGTACTGTTCTGGATAGGTCAATTTAACAGTGGGGCTCTAAAATAGTGATAACAATAAGATGAACATTTAATGAACTCCAACAATGTTCTCAGCCTTCTGTAGGAAACTTTCTAGATTTTCTTTCTGGCTCTCAGTTCCTTACTTTGCTTTTTTAGAAATGACCTCAAGGATCAGTAGTCCTGTCTCCTTTCCAACATGTATTCCTTGACCCTCCCCAGAGAGTTTCTCATTCCAACACCCATTCACTGCACCGTATACCCAGTCTTCAACAAGACTCACCCATCTCAGATTGCTCATTTCTTTTTGCTGAGATTCATCTCCCAAAGTGATAAAGCATCTTGATATAAGATGGCTTGTAAGTGGGGAGATGAAACATATATTAATTTAAAGATGCTAAGTATGGAAAAACTTGGGTTGAGATCCCTCAAAGATATATTCCAAAGGAATTGGGGAGATCACATTATTTACTTAGTTTTCTTCCAGTTACAAGGGTGAAGCTAAGAATTCAGATCTATTTTTTCTCAGTGAATGAGATTTTATTCAGAAACACAAGCAAACAGAAGTACAAACAGAAAGCAAATATTCCTTAGAATATATGTGTTCTTTTTTCCAATACAGTGTGGAAGAAATGAAAGATCACTGTTAAGAAGGATGTCCAGGGCTAAAGAGATGGCTTTGATCTTTAAGGCTGGTCTCACAACCAAAAGGAGAAAAGCTCAAATTATAGTTTTCTAATACTCCAGGCAGAAAGCCATTTATATTGAATTAGTCATAGAATAATAGCCTCTGTAGCACCGAGGAGACACATCTGCCAGGAAGTCTTAACCACTGTGGTGGCTTGAATAAGAATGGCCCCTATAAACTCATATATTTGAATGACAAGTGGAGCTGTTTAAGAGGAATAGAAGGATCAGAAAACCCTTTTTTGAAGACGTATGACTTTGTTGAAGGAAGCATGTAAAGGGAGGTGTAATTTAAGGTTCTAAAAATCCCACATTAAAATATCTACCAACCCTTGCTATTGCCAGAATCATCAAGTGATATAGACCAGTTCCAGTGTGTCGCTATGCCATGCTACCCCCAGGTTCTCTCCACCCCCATTGCTGGCTGCCCTCTCCCAGCTGTCTCTTTGCCAGCCAGGAACTCTACTCACACTCCCTGCAGCCAAGGAAATCAAACTCTGGTTCCCCACAGCTCTGTGTCCCACCTTGGTCTCAGCAGCAGCTGCCCTAACACAGTCCCCTGCCTTGAACTCTGCCCACACCAGTCTGACCAAATCAAAACTCAAGAAACTTGCAATTTAACAATCAGATTTATCTGGTAGTTTATCTCAGAAAATTTACATTCCACAAAACATCCACACAATAAACTCAGATCCAATTGATATGATACAATCTGTCCACTTAGACAAGGCAAATTGTCCTATACTAATCTATTCCTTATAAGATTTTCATAACTACCTGTGGCTATTTAGAGCCACATGGAGATTGGTCGTCT
This sequence comes from Micromys minutus, assembly GCF_963924665.1. NCBI lineage: Eukaryota > Metazoa > Chordata > Mammalia > Rodentia > Muridae > Micromys > Micromys minutus. The sequence goes on from NC_137959.1 coordinate 14,435,014, forward strand.
TTATCCTTCCTCTTGTCTCTCTCCTCCCCTTTCTCCTGGCTTCTCACCTCTTTTCAAAACTCTGTTCCTGCTTATCTTTTTTTCTCATGCAGCTATAGGCCTTGCTTTGTCTTATGCCTCCCCTCCTTGCACATTACAACACCCTTCCTCTCTGCTTGATGTCCGAGAATTGGGATGTAGTTCTCAGCTACTGTTCCAGTACCAGCTGTGGCACTATTCCCCACCATAGATAGTAATAATCTAAGCCTCTAAAATTGCAAGCAAGCCCCCAATTAAATTATTTCTTTTATAATATTGCCTTGGTAATGGTGTCTATACACAGCAATAGAACAGTGACTGAGACGACAGTTAAAATTGAATTTCCCATGGATACTGTTGACATAGCTCACTGAGTAGTACCCTTGTTCAGCAAATGGGAGAACCTAAATTTGCATTTTCTTACCCAGGCCAAGCTGAGCATAGTACCACCGGTCTATAATCACAATGCTACTGTGGTGAGATGGAAAGTTGGGATAGAGGATTTCTAGAAGCTTATAGCCCCCGAAAGTCTCAGCAAACAAAAGACCTTGGCTCAAACAAGGTGAAAGGTGAGGAATGATACCCGAAGTCTTCCTCTAACCCATACTCATGTGATACGGGGTATGAACACACACTAGTATACAATATACAGTTACATCCTACTTGCACACACACACACACACACACACACACACACACACACACACACAACTACCACCACCACCAACAGAAGCAGCAACAAAAACAACAATAACAAAATCTCACTATTCGTTTACTTTTCAAATACTAGGTTTTGAATTTAGATGTAACAAATGAACTCAGTGCTATGACCGATCCAGTTGCACCAATGTGCATTATACCAATATTTCAAGCTTCGTCTATTTTCAATGCGTCTCGTGAACACAGGCTATCTTCATTTGTACTTTTATTTCTTTCTCTAGTTCAGGCCCTTGGGAAAGGAAGCTTTTCAGATGAGCTTGGTCAAGAGTTGACTTTTTTTCCTCTTCACATTCACCCTTAAGTCCCACAGTCACCATGAAAATGTCGCCATCTATTCCACTCTACACTTTTTTTTCTTGCTTGTCTCCTCTGGGCTACATTATGGGCAAAATGGATTGCATCATTTCTCCTGTTGATGTCATTCTGTTTATGCACTATGTGCCTCGAATAATGACAGGCTATTCATTTCCATATGTACCAAATTTTGGTTCTAGAATCATCCTAAGTGCATACACTAAGATCAGAAAATACTTATGTTATAATGTAGTGGATAATAACAAAAACTTCTCCACATGGATGATAGGGAAAAAAATACCCATTTTCTTTACTTGTATTGAACTCAATATTGAAGTCTTTGGGCAAAGTCTACATTTTTAGAGAAGAGTTTAAACCCAGTCATAGTTTCAGAACAGGAATGCTTTATTTGGGTGTCACCAGGTTTGTCTCAATTCTTGTAAGCAATGACATGGAATGAGACACTCCCTCCTGTAAGTACAAGTTTATTGTCATTTCTAAATAGTTCATAGGGAATAGCAAAGTCAGTGAATGATAAACTTCAGATTAGAAAAAAAAGATAAAAGGGAAAATGAGCAGTTTAAAGTGATATTTACTACATGTGGTTGAGGCTATTTATAAAGGTAGAGGTTTAGGTGATTATATGAGGATGTTGCCAGAGAAACCACAAGTTCTGATTGTAAGTGTGTGTGTGTGTGTGTGTGTGTGTGTGTGTGTGTGTGTGTGTGTGTGTGTGTGTGTGTATCTAATGTACATCATTCCCAGAGTTAGTCAATCACTCTTCACCTAACTGATTGGGATAGTGTGACTAAGAATGGCTCCCATAGGCTCATATATTTGAATGCTTAGTCACCAGGGAATGGCACTATTTTAAAGGATTGAAAAGGTTAGGAAATGTGGCCCTGTTGGAGGAAGTGTTTCACTATAGGTGGTCTTTGAGGTTTCAAAAGCTCATGTTAAGCCCAGAGTCTGTCTGTCTGTCTGTCTGTCTGTCTGTCTGTCTCTCTCTCTCTCTCTCTCTCTCTCTCTCTCTCTCTCTCTCTCTCTCTCTGCCTACAGATTGGGGTGTAGCTCTCAGCTAGTGCTCCTGCATGCCACCATGTTTTCTTCCATGATGATAATGGACTAAACCTCTGAAACTGTAAACAAGGTCCCAATTAAATGATTTCTCATATACTAGTTTCCTTGTTCTCATTTCTTTCTATAGAACTAGAACAGTGAATAAGACAGAAGTTGGTACTGGGGAGTAGGGTATTGCTGTGACAAGTCTTTCCATGCTATTCATTGGAAGAATATGGAAGAGTTTAGGAATTTTGGACTAAGAAAGTAGTTGAATACTTTAAGCAGGGCTTAATGGACAATACAACTAGGAACATGGAAGATGGTGTTGAGAGCATCTTGAACTTTAGGAACCCATATAAGTAAATTTCAAAGAGAAAAAGATATTGGCAAGTGGCCTAGAGACCATTATTGTGATTTTTTTTCTTCGACAAAGAATGTGGCTGATGTTTGCTCTTGAACTAAAATATGTTTGAGACTAAATTGAAGAGTTTTGAATTAATAACATTGGCAGAGGGTATTTCAAGAAAGCCTAGTATTGATTCTGTTGTGTAGTTGTTAGTAATCACTCTTATGCAGATCTATATTAAAAAGAAATAAGCTAGACAAAAAGAAATATAAACTGGACACTTTGAGGAGCAAAGTACTAGAAGTATAATGAAGCCAAGAGAGGTAGCCTCAGGGCAAGACCCTACCCAGCTAAGTTTCCAACTTGAAAAAAGGGGAATTGAAAAAATCTTAAACAGTGAAAGAAATAAATCAATAACAGAATCTGATGCAAATAATTTTAAAGAAGGGGCATGTTCCAGTCTTATCAAGCAGTAGAACATTGTAGTTTTGCCATATGATTCTGCCTTTAGATTCACAGGTACAGAAAAGAGGTTGTAGAATCTCCTTCTGTCTCTAAGGAAAGCCACTGAGGCCAGACCTTTGTCAGAGGTGTTTGTGCATGGAGACCAAGAGACACTATTGTGTGAAGCTGCAGCCTGGATTATGTTGGAAACCTCAATGCACTGGAGATTCCAGAGTCATGGAATACCTGTCAATGAAAATAAATAGTAAACCATGGAGAGAGAACGAGAGAGAGAGAGAGAGAGAGAGAGAGAGAGAGAGAGAGAGAGAGAGAGAGAGAGAGAGAGAGAAGGGAGAGAAACAGGTAGCAGCCAACAAAGCTGGAAGCAGTTGGAAGTTCTAAACAATTGTTTGATATAAGACATGAAAATGCAGAATTTGGCATTTCCCCTTCTTGTTTTTGGTCTTATTTTGATATAGTATTTTTCCATTATACTCACTTTCCTCCATTTTAGAATGTTGATGTTTAATCTGTGTCATTGTATATTGAAAATATGTGATCTGCTTTTTATTTTTATTTTACAAGCAGTTACAATTAAGAGATAGCTATATGTCTCAGGAAAAATTGAACTTTAAACATTTAAACAGTGTCAGCACTGCACTAAACTATAAAGAAATTTGAATTTGGACTGAATACATTTTTGCATTATGATATAACTACAAACCTCCAAGGGCAAGGGATTGGAATGTAGAGGTTTGAATAAAAATGGCTCCCATAGGTTCATATATTTAAATGCTTAGTCACCAAGGAGTGGTACTATTTGAAAACATTATAAAGATTAGGAGGTGTGGCCTTGTTGGACACTTTGAGGAGCAAAGTACTAGAAGTATAATGAAGCCAAGAGAGGTAGCCTCAGGGCAAGACCCTACCCAGCTAAGATTCCAACTTGAAAAAAGGGGAATTGAAAAAATCTTAAACAGTGAAAGAAATAAATCAATAACAAAATCTGATGCAAATAATTTTAAAAAAGGGGCCATGTTCCAGTCTTATCAAGCAGTAGAACATTGAAGTGTGTCACAGGATGTGGGCTTTGAGATTTCAATAGTTTAAGCTGCCAAGCCAAGAGTCTTTCTTTCTACCTACAGGTTAGAATGTAGCTCTCAGCTACTATCCCAGCACCTGCCTGCATGCTCACTAGGATAATATTAGACTAAAACCCTAAAACTGTAATAAAGCTCCAATTAAATGCTTTCCTTAGTTGTCTTTCATGGTTTTTCTTTATAACAAGAGAATAGTGAGTAAGGCACTTCCTCTTCAGAGGTCATCTTCAGACCTGGCATTTTCCTTATTGCTGTTTGGTTCTTTACAGATTTATTTCATCATTCATGCAAAGACTCCATTGAGACTTTTAGTCTATATACCAGGTGACCTGACTTCCATTCAGGTCTTGTTACTGACTTGTTACTCGGTCAGCAAGCCTCCCTCTCCATTCCCAGATGGTTCACTCAACCCTCCCTTTTGCTTCTGTCCCTGGTGGATACAACTACCCTGACGTGTTCTGTTCTTCAACCACACGGCACAAACATGACTCCAAAGCCTGGTAGCTTATCAAACAGATTTATATATTAAATTCTCAATCCACAAACCCTCTACACAAGAAGTTTACATTCAATGGAGAAAGATACTAACTGCCCTTCTAAATGAGATTAAAAAAAAGAACAAAACTATAGAAACTCTTAAAAATATTCATATCTACCTGCTGCCATTTAAGACCTCCTAGATCTAGATCCTTCTTCTACAACTCCATCTTGATTCCTCCTGGAATCTCCCCTCTCTCTTCTTCCATTTTTCTAGTCTTTTTCCCACCTACCTCTCCACTGTTCAATCATGTATCACCTTAACATCAACTCAAACTCATCCTATATCACAATAACATAGGTGTGTTCTGAAGGCTTCTGTTGGCAAATATAACTCCCCCATTAATGTTTTTATTTTGACTATATGATGATTCAACAAGTCTTATTGCTCAACAGCATTGTTATGAAGCTATCATATAAAAATCTATTATGTAAAATAGATGGATAAATACTGTCATAAATGAGACTCCTGCTCTCAGAACCCAAGTAGAGACCTGTCTAGAAACTCACTTCAAAATAACAGAAGAAGATTACGCAAGTTTGGGTTATGATGTCACTAAATCCAATGAGTTTATGCAAAAAGATATGCAAAGTTTTAATAACTTTCTGATGGTTATTCACTATCTGTCAGACCACTGTCTCAGAATCCTAAAAATCATTTCTAAGTCCTATATTCTAAAGGTTAAGTGACCACCCTGGCAAAAGAAAGTGAGGGCAAAAAAAAATTATTCCTAATACTGTGAGAGAGGTATGAGGCCCAGTAGAAATCAAATGTAAAGTTATCATGAGAGTTGCCTCTAACCTCATTTCTAGGGGCAAGGGTCAGTGGGTTTATCCACAAACAGATAAACAGATAACTGAGGGTCAGAACCATGAGAAAACTGAATGATTCGTCTTCCACATTCAGAAACATATCACCACTAGGAACATTTAAGCAGAGAGGATGACTGCTTATGCCCCATGTTTTTAAGCATGCCTTGACATAGGAAAAAGATGGAGCCAATGCTGCCAGCAGTGTGTTTATGGTCTAATAGAGACTTTTTCCAGGGACCTAAAAAAGGCAACTGTGCCAAATATGTCCATGCTGGCTATGTTCTGCCTGACTAGGAGTATGTCCCAGAATCTCCCAGTCTGGTATCCTTTATCAAGCAGATATTCCCATGTTCTGTTCCAGCTCTAACATCCTTTATAAACAATGCTATCATATCCTTTTACCAGCCTATAACAAGTCCACATAGTCACAACCTCAAGGAAACTGGTTTCTGTCTCTGAAACATGATTTGAAACTGCACCAATCAAGGACATTGTATTAGGCGGCCTGACCACCTCATAGACTAACACCATGTGACTTTGTAGACTCAGCAGTTGGAGATGGGTGCATGAATGAGACCATAGGAGTTCATCCCTTTAGCAAAAACAGTTTGACTTCATAAGCCCTCCATCAAAAATATACTTCTCCCTACATATACACACATACACACACACAGACACACACATAGACAGACACACACACACATACACACACACACACACACACACACACACACACACTTATTGGTTAATGTCACTGGGTACAGGTTTATATTTTGGTAGAAAGTAAGGTTTCTAGGAAGTAAAACATGTTCAAAGTATAAAAAGCAGGTAAGGACTAGCCTGAGCTAGAAAACTGGGTCAGCTCCGAGAAACAAAGGGCTGGGTAGGGCATTCCATAGCTAATCCCCAAGGCTCAGAGTCCATCAAAGACATCCAAGAGGAAGTGAATAGAAAACGAACATTTTGAAGGCATTTCCTGTCCACATCTTTATAATTATAGATAGACACCACTTCTAACAACAATTTCTCCCTTGACTGAGTTTTGTTACCTGGCATTCCTAGGCTCTATGTCTGCCTGACCACTGGGGTGTCGATTCAAGCCACTCAGGGTAAGCAGAATATAATTTGTAATAAAGGTGTTTCCATGGGTTAGAAAGAGTAGACCCTGAGGCAGATGTTGTGGTTCCCTTTCTTTTGTGTATCCAGGCACCACTGGCCTACCACTAGGAGTTGGGACTGGGATGAGGGGATAAGGGTTCACCCTTCAGGGTATCTTTGGGTCAGGCAGAAAAGGGAAGGCTGAGCCTGAGATGGGGGTGAAATCTGGTTTGATTCCGATTAAGTATCAAGAGTAAACGGGGCTGGAAGAGAGAAGGCCTTCTTCGGGGGATTTATATGTAGCCTCTGAGGTGGTCCTTGATGAAGGAGATGGTCCTTGCTTGTTCAAACTGTTTTATTTGATGGTGGATGTAAATACATACACCTTACTCAGGGTGAACCAGGGATTAAACACCTTTTACAAGAAAGGGTGTTTAATGAACTTCAAAAAGAGAAGTTCATTAGCTGAACACTTGGGGCCTATCTAGATACCTGATTAATATGGAGAACTTTAGGTTTTTATGCTCCAGGTTTTGCTTTGTTTTGTTTTGCTTGTTTTTCTCAGTACTGAGATTCCATAATCTGCTCACCAGTTCTTCTGTCTGGTGGTCGGGTCCATTTCCCCCACATGGCATCACTAGTGCTTATCTTCAAGGCTAACTGTTTTCCATGGCCTTGGTTTCCTAGTTGGATTAAATGGTAGTTATGTCCAATTTTTGTTGTCTATAGTTATTGGGTATGTAGCTGAAGGAAAGGCTTGAGTTATAGCATTCTAAAAGATGATGGTGTAGTAGACTCTCTGGATTAGTCTAACCCTAACCCTCAACAAGGACATCCCAGGATCACCTCTCACCCTTGAGAGCTGAGAATCTAACTTTCCAATTTGATCCAGACCACATAAAACATGGGAAAAATATACAAATTTCTGCCCTCCTCAGGGTTTCACACAGGACCTGTCTGGAAATAGACACAAAGAAGTTTCTATACCCACCAGGCATTCTGTAGGTCAATTTAGATGAGTTCAAAACCAGCTTGGAATGTCAAGATTAACACAAGTCCAGGGACAGTGATCCAAGTGAAATAAAAGATGTCTTACAGCTTCCAGGTCCTTCAGGTTCCCTTGAGCTTGAAGGACTTCTCACGGGCTGGGTCCCCTTATCCTCAGCAATGACTTGCCAAGGACATGCCCTCACTTTGCTTTCTCTTTTCTATCATGGAACTTTAAACCTTCATGATGCTGTCATAAATTTTTCTTGAACTAAGTTTGTGGTACCTAAATCTATATCTAGGGGGCTACAATTTAGAAGGATAGCAGCTTCATGCACTTGTTCAACTCTTCATTGGCCATTGTGGTGGTTTGAATTAAAATGGCCCTCAGATCATAGAGAATAATAGTGCAAGTAGGACGTGTGACTTTAATTGGACTAGGTGTGGCCTTGTTGAAAGAAGTGTATCACTGGGTGTAATAATTTTTACATGCTTATCCCAGGAGGTGGCACTATTAAGAGGTGTGGCATTGTTGGAGTAGGTGTGTCACTCTTTAAGACCCTTGTCCTAGCTGCCTGGAAGTAGTCTTCTCCTAGCTTCCTTGTAACAAGAGGTGCAACTCTTAGCTCCTCCAGCCCCTCCAGCATCATCTGCCTGGATGCTGCTATGCTCCCACCTTGATGATAATGGACTGAACCTCTGAACCTCTAAGCCAGCCCCAATTAAATGTTGTCCTATATAAGAGTTACCTTGGTCATGATTTCTCTTCACAGCAGTAAAACCTTAGCTAAGACACTTGGGTTGGTCTTTGAGGTTTTGAGTGTTCAAGCCGGATTACTCTGATACAATAATAGTGTTACTCTTCCTACTGCCTAAAGATCTGGATGTAGAACTCTCTGCTACTTCCCCAGCAGCATACCTGTCTATGTGCCACCATGCTTTCCACCATGATAATAATGGACTAAACCTCTGCTCCTGTAAACCAACCCCAATAAAATGTTTTTCTTTATAAGAGTTGCCATGGTTATGGTGTCTTTTCAGAGCAATAGAAACCTTAACTAAGACAAATATCGTGTTCTTTCTGGGAGGCTACATGACTAGGTCTCTCTCCATGAGACCTATATGAGAAAATAGCTACAGGACCCTAGTGGAAGTGGCTGTAAAAAGCATAGCCCTGGGCACTGTGTTCAACCCTCACACACTATCCCATGCATTCATCTCTGTCTTCTTTTTCAAATTTGATTTTAAATATTTACAGCATCATACATCTTCCCCACCAGATATTACTAATGAACTGTTATTGTCTGCAAAACCTACCAGATGAGTGATGGCCAACTTAAAATGTGCATCAATGTTTTATTCGTAAAATAGAAGCTAGAAGCAGAAAGTGATTACACGTTGTTAGGCCTTTCATCTTTATTATTATTGATCTCTTAGTAGAAGGGAGACACTCCAGCAATTAGAAAAATCAAACAGAATTGAAGCACCCACATGCTACTAACAAAAATGCATTGATATGTACATATTTACATAGGTTTAATCAATAATAGGGCAAATTTCAAGAAATTGTGCCTTTTCAACTTACAACATTCAAATTAAAAGTGAGTTATCAAGTGCCCATTCTGGGAGATGCCCACCAATGGAGAAGTAACTCCATAGATTTGCTAACTCCTCCACAAATGCATCTGGTTCATTTGTGATTCTGGGTTGTGAATAAATATTAGATGACCTAGTGGCTTCATATACACATCCTCTCTGCCTTTCTTCTCTTATTGCTTGTTCAGGACTCTGAGCCACAGTGAGAAGCTCCCTTTCAAATTCTGGTACAGAAGCCAGGTAACAAGTAGCAACAGGGTTCCAGTCACCACAAAAATGAAGTATAAAGCTTGGAGGACCTCCTTAGCTGGGTGACCTGTGACATACCTCAGTTATGTCAGTGTCTTTATCTTTTAAATGAAAAACAGAATACTTACTCTGATGCTGATAATATACTTTATTGGACTTGGTACTTCACAATTCCTCAATGCTGATGTCTATCGATTGCCCACAGAGTACTTAAAAACCCCCTCTCTGGTTGCAGAAGAATGTACATGTTTATTTAATTGCTTGTACTATGATGTTGATGACATTATGTCCCTGAGTTATTTCTCCAGCTTAGGACCTGCATCTTTAAATGTATTGTCTTTGCCCAAGGAACCTTCTAATTCCTAGTTCTTAGCTGAGACCAGAAATTCAAGTGAACTGGGGACTTAGCTATAAATGTCAAGTTCTTAGCTCAAAAATTGTCTTCTAAGTTAATGGAGAATGTCTTAGGTGTCACACCCTTCACCCAGCCTCATTAGAGGAGAGGCCTCTCCAGACTCTCTCTTTTCTCCTAGGGATAGAATTGGAAATGGGAAGGCTATAATGTGAGAACCAAAACAGAGAGCAAAGACCAGACTTGGAGTCAGGTATTAAATCCCTCCCATACCCACCATGAGGGTTCTTTATGGTGTTACAGTTTAAAGTCCTTAGAGTGTAGACCTAGAATCATCACCAAGCCTTGACCTGGAAACTGAGCATTGCCTCTCTTACTTTCATGGCTTAGAAAATGGCTTGTGCTTCTCAGGCTTTCGTTTTCATGTCTGTAAAGCAAGTGGTTTGAGGTGTTTTCAGAGTTCAGTGAAGTGGTTTGAGGTGTTTTCAGAGTTCAGTGATCCAAGTGACTGTCAAGTTCTGTGTAGAACCAGATGGAAAAAAATACTCAGGAAATGCTGGTTGTTGTTTTTCTTCAGTTTTGGTCTTGTCCCTTTAATAGGGTGGTTCATCTTTGTTCCACTTCCCAGACCTGAGACCATGCCTTCCAGAGGGTGAACTCAGATTTTAGTCTCAAAAGAATGGCTGTTTGCACCAGATTTTAGATGCATCTAAAAGATCATACTTTAACTTCCTGTTGTCCAAACTCAGCAACGGTAAAACACATATGCTTTTGATTTACCATTGTTCTTGCTGTGGTTATTGCTCAAGTTACAGAAACTAATCACTGGGCCCAGACAGTGTGGATGATGACAGTTCCCCATATTTCCATTCCACTATAATTTTCCAATTTGTGTTAATTATGTGCTGAGGTGTCTTTCTAGCTTATGCAGCCACTTTATGAATTAAGAGAACCATCTTTTACTGTAGGGAAAAGAAAAACCTCAAGTCTTCGGAATGTCAAGTTTTAAGTATCCTGGAAGAGGAACTGCCCTGTCCCAGGATGAGGAAGGAGCATCAAGTGGGAGCTGTTACTGTGTTGAGATGCTTAGTAAGAGGATCAGTTATCAGCAATGGCATTGTAAGTAACAAAATGATGTAACGGTTTTTCAAGAGGAAGAAGCCATAACACAAACTATGTTGGTTACTTTTTATCGCTGTGGCCAAAATATATGACATAACCAACTAAAGGGAGGAGGGGTTTGTTTTGGCTCATGGTTTCAGAGGGTCCAAAAAAGAAGCTGGAGCAGGAAATAGACACATCCTCCTCTCTTACAGTTCTTCCAGTTTGGACCCATTTCCTGAAGCTTTCAAACCTCTTAGAGTAGCATTACCCATTTTTCAACATATGAGAGACAGAGGGTTATTTATATTTAAACCATGACACAGACCTGAAAAGAGACCCTGAACCTACATCAGCTTTAAAGTAGGGGGTGCCAGAGACTAGGTATTTCCTTGATGCTTTAGACAACTGGGGCATTTTCCAATCTTTCTGTATCATTCTTGGACAAGGTCAGGTGCCTTTGAGGAGAAAAGATTGGACACTCACCACTGTGTATCTGGCCAATGTGTATAAAGTAAGTGTTTGTGTACGGAAGCTCTGGGAAGTCAGGTGATAGGATCTCTGTGTACTAGGCAATAACATGAATAAGGTGTGTCTAGAGCCTGCACCCACAGAGAGTGGTGCAGGATTACCGACCATACACTAGGCTCCCCACAATGGACCCTGTGTTTGCTTCCTAGTTTCTACTGTTTGCACAGCCACCCACCACATGATCTCCAAACACTCAGGTGTTCACAATCAGAGACAAGAAGTGATGTCAGAGATACGGACAAAGGGCACAGGGTGAGGTGAAGATTAATTCTTTCCGGCCTCAAGCCATAGCTTTTTTCCCTGGTGACCTGTCCCTGCTCAAAGAACTCAACTCTTCCAGATTTCAAGGTATCAAATTACCTAACACTGAAGTATACTGAAGTCAATGTGGAAAGTCAATAAAAAGTGTTTTGGTATTTTTTTTTTTTTTTTTTGGATAGAACATTAAGATGAGGAGTCTTTTAAACAGGCTCCTAGCCTCCTGAGAGGTCCTCTTCCAGATGTGTCCCCAGATGCACTGGGACCCACTTTCTCTCCACCCTTCCCATCAGGCTCTGGTTCAGTAAATTCCCGTTTATGTGGAAGGAGGCTTGGCTTCCACTGGCACAACACTTCTTGCTCATCCGGATAATTACAGGGTGTCTCTTGTGTGCTAGATCTTTCCTCCTTGAGGGAAAGAACAGCCTCATCCTCAAAGGTATTTCCTCCCATGTTGCATCTGTATGAGTCTGCCTTTTAGGAGCATTTGAACAAAATTTTTTATTCATCCCCCTCCTTTTCAGGGAGTCTGGGCAAGTGAGACTGCTCTCTGTAGTCCTGGTTGCAGAAAGAATTATCAAGGTGATGGCTGATGCCTTTTGTTCTGTGTGAGGTGCAATACCTTTAGAAGATGAGGAAATGGTATGTGGCACTCAACCTGCAGCCTTCCCTGCAAATCCCAAGGTGCCAGCCACCCCGGTAGGCAGATCATAATTTCCCACCACCCTCTGGGTTGTTATGTGGCTCTCTGATTGCAGACCTTCAATGAAATCTTAACTGGAGGCAGGGTTTGTACAGTTCAGTGAGTCATTTGCTCTCCCAGTGTCAACTTCTACTGCCATTTCTATTCCAAACCACGTCTCTGCTAATTTCAACTGTGTGTAACCGAAGGGATTTCAGCCCCTTTGGCGTTCTTTCTTTCTGACCCAGGAAAGCTAATTTCAGAAAAGAAAGAGGCCTGAAAGATATACCGTACTCCCAGGACTTAGCTACTCACATAAATAATCCCCAGTCACCTATGGATTGGAATCCTTGGGGGCTACATTTCTTACTTTATTGCTTAATAACCTATGGAGGGAATGATGGTTGGTTCTGAGATATGAAAACTACATGCCACTCCTTTCCGAGGATGACACAGAAAGTGATTCTATACTAATCTGACACAGAGCTGCACTTTACCACTCAGCAAGCAATGGTGGTACCACATGAGCCTGGCTTGTTGGAGATACCTCCATCTTTGACCTGCCAGAGAAAGATTTTATACAAGTCTTTCTCTGAGTGTGCTCTGTTCAGTTTAAGTTTACTTCAGGAAGTATTTCCTGAGCACCACTTCTGGTACTAGGGCAAAATTAGTTGCTTAAAGTGCTATGAATAACACCGGTCCTGGATGATAGCATGTTTCTGGTGTAGGAAGGCTTCAGGATGAATCCTGGCTTTCCAGTCTTTACTCACTACATGAATTTGGAAAAGGTCTATGCTCTTCTTTTTCCCCCCTATAAAATGTGGCTATGATGGTACCTAGGGAAATGGCTTTTGTAAGCATTATGAATGATATTATGTGAAATATTGGGGCTGTGCCTGACATAGAAAAGATGATAAATTGTTGTTGTGTCTTTACACTGATAAGGAAAACCAACATGTTCCTCATTTCATAGAGCCTACAGTCTGAGAGACAGATATTAACTAACACTCAAAGACTGAATTAGAATGATGGCAAATTTTATACGAGTATATGTTGCTGTAATTGTCTGCAGTGGGTATTTAACCCAGTTAAGGGATGCTGCCTTACTATTAAGCTGAGAACTAGTGAATGAGGTATATACCCTGAAGAGAATCGAGTCTCCTAAAGACAGAAAAAAAGAATGAAATGAAGGTATGTGATGGTTTGGATAAGAATGGCCCCCAAAGGCTCATATATTTGAATGTTTAGACACCATGCAGTATTTACGGAGGATTAGGGGGTACAGCTTTGTAATACACTCAAACACCCCCCCTCTCCAGGTCAGAATGTAATGTATCTTTCAGCAACTTCTCCAGCTCCGCTCCCACCTGCTGTTATGCTGCCTGTCATGACGACAGTGGACTGAACCCCGAAACTGTAAGCCACGTATAAATAATTTCTTTTCAGCTACGGAACAGTGACAAATATAGAAGGAGGGCAGGAAGCACAATGCCCAGTGCTGAGTATAATAGGGCTCTGTGGCTGCACTTCCCTGCATCCTGGAATATGGGCGTGGAGTTTTGACTTGTCTAGCCAAGAGAGTGTGTGAGCGTGTGTGTGTGTGTGTGTAGGTGTGTCATACTTGAGTGGGAGGCTCTACAGCCTTTATACACTGTTCATTGGGCATTCCTGGTTTACCATTGCTGTTATATCCTGGATACATGCCCTGAGCAGTATCTGAGACACTGCTTCTAAGGCACTGAGATGTAAGGGTTGTTTATACTGTTCAAGCCTGACCTGACTGATGTATAGGGTGTGCCTTGAAGAAGATTTGGAGACACTGATTCTTTCCCCTGTCCTGGCTTCCAGCATCACATCTGCCATTATGGTGTGCTGCCTTGCTGCAGGCCCCAAAGCAACCCAGTCAACAGAAAACAATATCTATATCTGTATCTGTATCTGTATCTGTATCTGTATCTGTATCTGTATCTATATCTACCTATACCTATACCTATACCTATACCTATACCTATACCCATATCTATATCTATATCTATATCTATATCTATATCTATATCTATATCTATATCTATATCTATATCTATCTATATCTATATCTATATCTATATCATCTATATCTATATCTGTGTCTATCTATACAGTGTGTGTTTATGTATGTATATGTATGCATGTATATATATATATATATATATATATATATATATATATATATATATATAATGTATATATGTAATATTTTACCATGGAAGCTCATGGAATAGAGACATGGAAGTAACAAATACCTTTGCTTCCTGGAAAGAGTTATCCCACCAGAGATTGGCTGAAGGAGAACCATCTAGAAAGTGTTGTTCCCATGTCATTTTTGTCAGTAAAGTTTCTTCCCCACAATGCATATGATACATTTTTACACTTATTGTTGAGAATGAAAATATGAAAGTAAAAAATGGCCCTCTATTTGGCTTTGTGGGCTATAGAACCACTGAAGTTTGTAGTCAAAGAAGGGTGTGTTTGAGTCCCAGCTTTCCATTGAGCAGCTGGATGACAGTGGACACGTTAAGCTTCTCCTGAGTTCTCTCACTTGTACAGCCTTGATGCCTGTACCTCCACATTACCTGTAAGGGAAGACACTTTGGAATATGTAGCTGACTGACGATACACTGGGTGCTAATTAAACAGCTCCTTTGAGAAAGTTCACTGAATAGAGACACTGTGAGGGCTTTGCTGCAGAGGTCTGACACATGGGTCAGACTATCTACCTCTCACCATCCACTAAAAGTGCCCTAAACACAAGAAACTGGAGAGAACTAGGAGTAGACTTTCTGTGTTACCTCCTTGAGCGAAAAATCCAAGGTAGGTTTTATGCTCCATAAAATTGAATGATAGCTTTTGATCCCAGAGTTTTGGTGCTCAGTAGTCACTGACTAGGAAAGAGCAAGGGAGGCAGGTAGTACTGATGGGGAGGCTGGCTCTTCCCAGGTATACCAGCAGGCCAAGCAAGGGGAAAATTGCATTTCTCATCATCCTTAGCCGGAGTGAGCCTGCTCACACCCTTACCCATGGTCAGTGGTTCCCACTAAAAAAGATCTGCTTGCAAATTCATAAGTACTATCATTTTAAGCAATGCTGAGAATAAATCATATTTCCAGATCCTTGGGAAAAATAAGATATAGTATGAAAATAACACAAACATTCATGTTGAAGTCTATAGGTAGAAGTTGTCATAGGTATTATTTTTTTACATTTAAGTTCATCCTTACCCCATCACCTTTTATACCACAGTTTCTATCTATGCACCCATCCTAAAGATAAGACCCTCAAGTGGATGGATGCAATCTCCTGTTATTAAAACAAGGCGAGTCACAAACTATCACTGTATAAATCATTTAGGGGACACTTATTGCCAGTACCACTCAGTATCAAGTGCTGTTGGGGGTCTTTCAGTGTAACAGCTTTATTGAGATGGATGTCACATGCTTGTAGTTTACACTCTTTAAATGTATAATCCAGTGGAGTTAGTATATTTAGTGAGTCATGTATCTGTCACAATTTCAGAACATTTCATCACCCATAAAGAAATATTGTACCTATTAGTAGTCAGTCCCAGTTCCCTACATTCCTTCTAGTGAACAGATTTGCCTCTATTCTAAGCAGTTTATATAAGTGGACTTACATGCTATGTGATCTTGTGTGACAATGTTAGCACACTGTTACCAAGGCTAACACATGGTGAAAATATGTTATATGTAATTTATTTGGACATAACACATTTTTCTCATGTATTCATCAGTTGATGTCCAGTATCTGACTATTATGTTCGTTCATAATGTCTTATCCTTGACTTTTTAAGTCTTCTGTTGTTATCAGATCACATAAAGAAGTGGTCTACTCTTCATTTTCTACTGAGTAGAGCTGGGAGAGAAATACCATCACTAGGAAGTACAGTTAATGGTCCCAAGGCTCTCATGGGCTTTTTGTATTGATACACATGCTCGGCAGCTTGTTCTTTCTCAGACCTATGAGGGAATCTGTTAAGTTTGTATGCTTTCTCTTGATCCTGCATGGCCAAGACAAATATTAAGTGCCTTGAATTGGATTTATTCAGAGCTGTTCCTGAAATACTCATTGTGTTCCCCCTCCAAGCTCCAGGCAAGATGGCTCTGTATGTGCTCACCAGCCTTCTATAAAAGCTTGCTGGGTTTTAGTCCACAGAAAAATGTTCAAGAAGCCAAGCATACAGGATGATATATGTAAATACATTCATCTTGGAGAATTCCTACTGGTAAGTCAAAGGTGGTCTTCCACTAAGTGGTGAGCAGGATGTAATCTCCTAGCCCTGGCTTCTATGAGTGTCTACCTTTCTTCCCTGTTCTAAGACTTTCCTTGCCCTTTATCCATGCTGTCTACCTCACTATTTTGTATGGGGCAGAAAAATAGCTGGCTATAGGGTAATGCACATGTATCTGTGGAAGTCAAATATTTTCATGCCAGACTCTTACTTTCTGCCATGGGAAAAATGATACCTATGTGTTCTTTCTTAACATTCAACTGTGATAGCTTGGAGGATGGGGGATGTACATAAACAGTCCTTTGTACACTGCCCCACATCCCTCACTGTGTCTGTTGCTGCATATTTGGCTCTGGTAGTATACAAGGAGTTTTTCACTCCATCCTTAAATGAGAGGTTTTCTTCTGTAGATAGCTGTTAAAAAGACATGCTTCTCTACAGAGATATTAAAACCTCCTATTCTGACATCTTATTAACATTATCTTACAGGGGTTAGTCATTTTTATTCTTAGAAAAATCTTATGAGGTGAGCATCCTCACTGTATTTAGGATGATCAGAAAAAAATAATCATCTGGCCTAGGTCAAGCATCCAGAAAGAGTAGCTCTTGAGACTAGGAGCCATGTTTGTGTGAACACTAATCTCTGCATCGTGGAAGTCAGTAATATCTCTTATTCTACACATTCATCCCCTGACCAGACACCACACTTTTGTAGTGGCCTCATTGTAGATAATACAGAGGCAGGAGAGTTCAGCCTACCAATTTCTCAAGGTACTTAATATTTCAGAACTGCCCAAATGTTGAAGGTCTGTGAAGTGTTTAAGACTGGTTCCTGGGGTCTAACACTTCCTAAGAACATCACCTCCCCTTTGCCAGTCTCAGAGTTAGCACTTGACTGCATTTAGCAGTTCAATGCCAAGAGAAATAAAAGCCAAGAACATTTTAGTGTACGAATCTTTCCCCACAGGTGCCTACCTCCAGGTTAATAACACACACAAATCTGTAAGCTGACTCTTTCAAGGACTTCTGTTCTTGATTTACTATTTGAAAAATCAAAATACTGTAGACTTTCAAAGGTTACTTTTCTGATGACAAGCAAGCAGATTAATGGATTGCTTTTCTCCTGCTTGTTTTGTTTTGGTCTAGATCTAAGGGATATTTTACATCCCTGAGAAATTCCAAGTTGCCCTTCAAGCTCTTATCTGACATGTAACCAATTTTTGAGTCTAGCTGGGCTTATCCAGGATATAACTACAGATTGTTCATTGTCAGAGAAAAGATTTTTGCCCTGAGAATTGTATATGTATAGCTCTCAGAGGATGCTCAGGGAGAAATGATCAATGAGAGAGGGCTATGTGCTCATTCACAAATGTCAGCACTCGAGTTCTTTCCAGCCTAGTGCTGGGATTCTCTGAAAGTTAAAAGGAAGAAGAATTACAAGTTCTCATCAGGCTTGGAGTGGGGCTAAACAAAGGTCACGAAATATACTGATGCATTGACGCTAAAGTCCACAAGCTATGTAGCACACCATTTCCATTTGTGGATTGTTATAAATGACAAGGGCATGCCTCATATCCCAGCAAAATGTGAGAACATCGTTGTTTTCACGATTGAGCCATAATTACCCATTGTCACATTGTCATCAGATCAGCCTCTGTTACACCCATCAGATTATAAAGTTTTGAAAGAATGTTAACAGGACTACAAAAATCAAAGTTGCTTAACGTTAGTGGATAATGAGAAATGTTTTGACATTTGCCAATGCCCAAGTGGACCCTCACTTGGAAAGTGAGATGGATGGGCACAGAATCAGAAGACACCAGACACTGGGTGTGTTTAAGGGATTAGAAAATATGGAATATTCTCAGTAGTGTAATTCATTCTGGTTTTTATTTTTTGTTGCTTGTTTGTATGCTTATTGTTAGCTGGAAATTGGAAGTGCTTAACAGAGGTGAATCACTTGGTTCTGAATTGTCCTGGGAAGGACATACTGAGCACTGTTCAGAGGTTTCCTAAGTGGTAATTCCCTCCCCTAGGATACTTAGACCTATTTGAGACCCCAGGCTCACCTCCTAGAATGGAACTTATGAGTGATTTCATTAAGTAACTCTTCTTAGACCATTGAACACTGAAATGTCAAGCACATGTTGTTGTTTTTTTTTTTTTTTCAATGTCATTGTATTTCCATAGTACCTGGTCCATAACAGATGCTCAAAATATTCAATTTAAGTAAATGAGCATGGAGAACAGATGACCTGAGCCTGCGGAGCAGTTACCACACGGTGAACACTGTCTGATTTGTCATCCTGTGTGTGGAGTGGGACGGTGAATATTCACCCTTGAGTTCTAGAAGAATCTAATTCTTCTTCAGCTAAATGAAAAGAGCAAACACACACCAATTTCCAGGTACTTATGAAACTAAGCATTTCCTTCCTGAAGAAGCTCTGTCTACTACTTTTTACTAAGAATTTTTCTGGCATCATTTTTAACAAGACTCTTCAACTGCATAGCCCGAGAGACCACATCATAAAATTACTCAAATGTTGTAGTTTAAATCTGAAAAATTCCCCACACCATGTAGTTGTCTATCAACGGTGCTGTTTTGGTAGGTTGTGAAAACCTTAGGAGGTGTGGCCTAGATGGTGGGAAAAAATTCACTAGGGATGAACCACTGAAGACCTTGCCTGTGGTTTGGGCCTCTATCTCTGCTTCCTGATCTACCATGATGGAAGAAGCTTCCTGCACAGGCTTCATGGGCTCCCTCACTGTTGTAAAATGAGACATGGATATGAAACAAAAGCCAAAACAAACCTTTGACAGCAATGTAAAAATAACCAACACACCAAGATATGCAAACATCAAATCTTTGTCTAAGCAAAGTAATAAGAGTATAACTCAGCCACAGTGGCCCTTCCCAGATATTGGCTGAGAGGAAGTCGATACAAGTTGTTGGTCCCTTAGGCTCATCATGGGAAGGATCCTACTGACCTCTGCATTTCCTAACCATCCAGAATCAGGTCTGCCATTGCTCCACATAGGACTCTGTCTCCCCTTTGATTCATGACACCTGCAGGTTTAAATTTTAGGTTTTACATTAGAGGGTTTATATTGTCTTTTTCATGACAGTGGACTGTGACAATCTGAGAACATCTGAAGGCTTCTTTTCTAGTGATTTGATCACATCTCTCTGTTTCTGCACTAAAACTGAGCCCAGGCACAGTCCATAAAAGAGCTGAATCAAGGTTTTATTCCAGCCTTTCAATTGTGCCTAGTTTCTTCCTGTCCCTAAGTCATGGCCCTCTAAATAGAAAACCCTCTGGATGATTCACTTGTTTTCCTCTTACTCAGTTCCTTCCACAAAAGCTCATTTGGGGATCAGAGAAAGTCAGGTTCTTTGATTTGAGTGCCATGGGAGAGGGATTAGGAGAAAGGGGCGTGTCAGAGAAGATTTGTGAAGACAGCAGGCTTATCTTTTCATCTCTTCCACTTTGCTCTTTATAATGTGATTTTGCTGGTGCTTCAGCCAGAACTAAGGCCTTTCTCTTCTCCTTCCATGTGGTCTCATTCTGTATCTCATTCTGACCACTAAAATAGAGTAATATTTTTGGGTGAACTGTAACTGTATCTTTTATCCCCCTGATGTGATTGTTGTCATAGAGGCTAGTGCCTCCTTCTGCTGATTTATCCCTAGTCATGGAACCTTCTAGCCTCTATACAGTCTTATCTAGGCCTAGAATGCTTTAAGTCTATGATACTTACTGCTGAATAAACTCAGCCTTTCTAGACCTTTCTAAACTCCTGGCTGGGTTTTCAGGTCTGCTGTTTTGGTTCAAAACTCCACGCTTCACTGACTGACTCAAACTGGATTCTTTCAGTTTCTGACTGAATTGCTTTGCTTGGCCTCATACTATTTTGGCAATATGTTTTAATCTTCTGGCTCTTTCTCATTTTCTGATTCATTTTGTTTTTACCTGGATCTAACTTTTTCTCTCTTTGTAACCATCCTCTGTATGATTGTCTCAGTAAAACTTCCCTTTCTCTTTCCCTCTCTTGAGGCTACTCTCTCTTAAGCTGCCTTTCTTTCCTTTCTCATCTCATGAGAGTTGAGCATATTCTATTCTGTCAAATCTTTCTCTGATTCATAACTTCGTCTGCCTCTAAATTAGACATCACTTTCAAAGATGAGCGGCTTCTTCTTCAAACTAATTTTACCTTCATTTTTGAGATTAAGCATGTGTGCTTAGGGCATGTCTAAATTCTAACCATAGCAACAATGTAGCTAGATTAAAATTACTCTATCTGAGCCTTCAAAGTCTTTATAAATTTTACTGAAGTAAGGTGCCATAATCCAAAATGGCCTAGGCTAGCCCATCGAAAAGGAAAAATGTATGGCAAGAGGGAAGCCCAGAGTCTAAGGCCAATTTCCAGGTGTGAACTATGGCCTTTCTTTGACATGAGTGCTGTTGGGCCATCAGGTCACTGAAGACACATTACCTTGGTCAAATACAAACAAACAAACAAACAAAAAAAAAAAAAAAGGAAACTAACCCACCTCTGATCACTGCACAACTGATGACTCCTAGACTCAACTATAAGTAAAGTAATAATTGTTTTAAGTCATTACATTGTGGAGGAATTTGTTAAGAAACAAGATACTGCATACTCTTCAGAGTCCAGAAAAGATGAACAATGCCTCAATGTGTTACTTCTACGAGTAAATTTGGGTTTGTTGTAATTTTAACATCTCCTAATCTGTATGTTTCAAGCTGTTTCCAGGAAAGTTTACTGCATTTAATGTAGAGTTTCTCTAAGAACCCTGAGGGTGGGGACAGATGTTTGGATGGTTGACCTCTGCTTAATAGCGTGAGAAACTTGAAGAGCAGTGATGAGCTCAAAGTGAATTTATTGGGATTCTCATGCTTGAGCCATAGCTTTGGTTCTGATATGCCAAAACAACCCCCCAAAACACATTCACAGTCTAGTAGGTGATAAAAAAATAGTTCATACTTGAATAGATTTCCTTCAAAATTGGAGTTATTTTTTCTCAGTGAACCCTGCATGTGTGTCCTGTCTCACATCCTTGTATAAATGAACCTGTGGCTGTTTATGTGCAATCACTCCCACTATGGAATTGTTGTGTTTGGGAAACTCTCAGAGAAAAAGCTATCAGCACAAAGCACTTATGATATATTCATTGAAATGGCCCTAAGAATTTATTTTCCTTGTGACTTCTATTGATCATGACAGCTCTTATGTGATCTGTTTGTGAGGTCTGGGATTTCTTGGTGCTATTGATCAAGTAGATTCCTTTGTGAAGTGCAACATTGATTAGTTTTCTGACAAGCTCTTAAGGCCACTTGCAAAGCTGTCACTGGTGATATTTGCCATCACAAGAGTGGGACTAGCCCATAATGTCTCTCTGAAAGGAGGCTGAATAGAAGACAGATGAGTGTGGGCTACATGCTCTGTGCTAGGTAAACACCCAGTGGTCCATCTCATGGCTGCTTTTTCCTGGGAGAGAAGATTAATATCCCTGCAGTGAACACTTTTCCCTGCCCTTAGCATCTGCACTAGAAAATCCCACTCAGACACAGAAGGCTCATTCGAAGCAGGCTTGTTTGAGTATGTCATTTGTGGAACCACTATCCTCTGCAACTGCCCCCAAATTCCAGGAAACAGGACACAAAATTTGGATGGCATATAATAAATATGCATTGTCGTGGAAAATTTAATGTGAACAAGAGAGGACTTTGAACAATGGGCCCCAGTGCTCTCTGACAAAAGAATAACACAGCACAAGGACAATGGACGCATGGGAGTTCCCATTTCTTTACAACAAAAACTAATTAATATCTCATGCATCTGAAAGGGAACAAGAAAGCCTGTTCAAATGCTGCTTCTTCTTATAGGAGCTATCCAAGGGTCTCTAGCAAGGGCATGCAGAGGGAGGGGCAACAGTGCTAGCACCAGATGCTAAGAGTGGCTAAGGCAGCATGATATTTAGAATCCATTCCCCTGCAGTAGAATTCAGAAGAGTTTTACAGCCAAATGGGATGGTAGTGAGACTCCTCATTGGCCTGTCTGCAAAATCCTATATAGAAGAAGTTTCTGGAGGACATGGCACAAAATTGGCCAGGCTTGTTCCTTCAGGCCATTTGATATGGTTTTTGATTCAAAGAAAGACCCTAACTTTGTGCTAAGTCTAATGGCTCATCTAATAATAATGAGTGAGCCATTCACTAGTAATTTGACCCTGGATAAGGTGGATATGACTGATGAACCTCAGCTCTGAGCATCACAGGAGAGAATATGTGTAAATCCTGATAATCTGTGAGTTGGTTCTCTTTGCGTTCTTCAAATAGAAAATATTCCTGTCATTTATACAATGCCTCTGTCCTTGAGAGAGGGAGCAACTTGTGAGTTGGGGTGCATGAACAAGATAGGAGAAACATCAAACTGAACATACAAGTTAAAACTGAAGGATTCTCTAAAAATGAATTGCTTGTTTATTCACCAGTGAACAATGTGAACAATGAGGACAAAAAAAAAAAAAAAAAAAAAACTATCCCAGAGAGGCTGAGTTCCTCATTTATCTTCTTAGGGACTTCTCATTTGAAATAACAGGAGCCCATGGGAGCATTTACTCTGTGACCAAAACACCAGAAGTTTGAAGATTATTTTATTAGGTGTGGGGAAAGGGTGGGGCTGTAGACCCTGAATGAGGCAGAAAGACATTGTCCCCCACATTCACCCAGGGTTATTTACATGGGAAGATTATGCATAATTTTCCTTTCAGGAGAAGGATAACTACACAGGAAGGAAAGACTATTTTAAAATTTGCAAACAATAGGATATATGTGGTTTTGTCCACAGGATCCTTTTCTTAGGCCTCTCATTGTCCAGAGTGAGATGTGCTCAGGAGAAATTCCTATTTTCATCCTGGAGCTGAGAAGCTGAAGTTGGGGTCTTTTATTCTCAGTCATGCCGACTGTACCAGGAGGCTTAACACAGATGCTGACTTGGACCTCCAAGTCTAACCCTTCTTTATTACTAATTTTTTTTAAAGTTTAGCTATAACTAAATGTGTTGGTTAGTTTTTGTCAACTTAACTTAAGCTAGATACATCTGGGAAGAGGAAACTTCCACTAAGGAATTACACTCATGAGATTGTTCCTAGTTAAGTTTATAGAATGTTTTCTTGATTAACAATTGATGTGGAAGGACTCAGGTTATTCTGGAATGGTACCATCCTTGGTCAGGTGAGCCTGTTTTGTATAAGAAATCAGTCTGAGCAAGGGGAGCATGCCACTATGCAGCTTTCATTTGTTGTCTCTGTTTCAGTTCCTGCTTTTTGGTTCCTGTCCTTCTTGAGCTCCTGACTTGAATTCCTTTGGTGATGGATTGAAAAGTATAAGCCATAATAAACTCTTTCGTTCCCAAATTGTTTTTTGTTATGGTGCTTATTAAAGCATCAGGAAGCAAACAAAAGCATGCATGTTCAAAAAGTATCAGAAACAAGGTAGATGAGTGATCTGCTGTAAACTTCTCTGGTTAACACAATCTAACATATTTGTGGATTGACCAAAGAATGATCAGGCAAGTGACACCAAGTGAGACTTTATCTCAACAGAAATAAAGAAAAAGACATTGTAACCAAAAGGAACAGCTCTAGAGGTGACCTTTGACCAGCTCCCATGCAGAACCTGCATTATTCTAGCTCTTCCCAGGAGAGAACATGTCCCTGGGGAGGATACAATGCCAGATGCTTCTCTATACATCTTCACAGTTATTGAAGGGTGCAAGCAAAGATTGTTTTAGTTGTATTTTGCATGTGTGGTTTGTACGTGTGTTTCTGTATGTGTTCATGCATGTGTGCATGAAAGTCAGAAGTAAACCTTGGGTATTTTCCACAGCAACACTCCAGCTTAATTTTTTGAGTCAGAGTCTCTCACGGACCCTGGAGTTCATCAGTTCAGTCCAGTGAGCCCTAAGCCCCCCCCCCCCCCGCCTGTCTCCAGCACTCCAGTCCAGCACTGTAAGTACAGTCTACTGTGCTTATAATATACCATGACCAGATTGTACATGGATGTTGAGGGTCTGACCTCAGATCTCTGTTTTTGCAGTATTTCTCCAGCCTGTCTCCATGCTTTCTACATGTACTTTTAGAAACTCCTATCTTATAAACATTCTTTATTAATTTACAAAGTTTACATGTCTACCTCTGAACTTACTGAATTGGAATGAGTACAAAGAACTTGTCAGCCATCTCACAGGTGCTACACAAGCATGCACTATAGCGCCTTGTGTTTCTACTTACATCTTATTGCATTAAAAAACACTGATATGCAGTCTTATTCAATCTTTCCCTTATTAATGGGATCTACATATATTAGACTATATTAGATAGAATCCTATAAGTAGGTACTTCCAGGACACAAAAGTAGTGTGTTCTATGTTGAAGATATGGTGTATTTTATGAAACTAAAATTCATGAGAATTTTATTTAAAATAATATATTATGCTTTATACACACACACACATGCACACACACACACACACACACACACACACACACACACACACATTGTTGACACAGGGTCTCTCTGTATAGTCTTGGCTGTTTTTCAGCTTGCTATATAGACCAGGATTTTCTTGAACTCACAGTGACCCTGAGTGTTAAGATTGAAGACATGTGCCACCATACCAAGTTTAAAGATTTAAAATTTAGACATAAAAATAAGAAAATTTCTGTTACACAGAAGAGCCTGTAACAGGTACTCTCCTACTCTCTCACTGTAAATCACAATTCATTAATCTAGATCAAAACCCACAGGGAAAGTTTACCTTTGAACTTAGCTTAAGTTAAATTTATAGGTAAATTTGGCTCCATAGAAATAGAAATGGAGAACAGGAACAGTAAGAAGGGGAGAGGTGGAGAGGGAGAAAAGGAGGGGAATTCATATATGTGGCTTTCTACCATGATTAGGAACCAGTTAGACACCCAGGCTCAGTGGCACACTGTTCTTCGTGTCAATGGTCTGTAGTGTTGACAAGCTACTTACCTTCTCAGCCAAACTTCACTCCTGGGAACCAGACAGAGCCCCAGTGTGGTGATCAGGGAAGCTGTTCCGAAGAACATGGCTGGAGCAAATGTCAATAGTTTGGTGTGGTTATCTACAAGGGTTTCACTAGTTTGCTAGTGAAATGCCACAGAAAATGAAAAAGACCAATATTTCTAGGTTCCAGAGGAAACTCTAAAAGAGTAGAAGGGGAAGACAAGAGCAGACAGGTAAGCAAGCACACAGGAGAAGACTAGAAAAGAAACAGCATTTTCTTTGACTTGTTGTTTATTTCAGTGTTGGGTATGGGACACTTGCATGCGTGAAGCAAGCTATTCTCCACTGAGGCTCATCTCAACCCAAGAACTGATTGATTAGACAAACACATTGTTAGGGACTTGCAGGGGTGAGTTCCTAATCTTCCTCAAACCTCTGTGCATACACATTCCTCCTCTCTATCCACCAGGCTTTAGAGTCTGACTCTGCCGGGATGGATACAGGAGGTTAAGAGGTCTGTATCGAAAGGCCAGCTCTGGTCTCCTATGTCTGGTAGTTTTCCAAGGGAGACTCCTATTTGGCCAGAGTGTGAAGTGCCACTTAAAAATTGAATTAAAAATGAAATCACACCCCAGTTGTAAACTCTTAAACCTCTAGATCAATCATGGGTTTACAAAGCATCTGAAGAAAGGAAATTTTTGACCAAATGATCGAAGCAGCACTTAGAATGGGGCTGGTGATTGAATATTGACCTCAGCAGGTGCTATAATTGCATCTTATTGGCAGATCATTACGAGTTTATCTTAGTGATAGAAAGCACAGATTGAAATTAGAGGCACTTACTTCTCGGGGTCAAGAGAATAACTAGCAAGCAAAACTGCTCTGGCCTGTCAACATATTGTAGAGATGTGGCTCAAGGTGGGGGTGGGGGCCTTGATGGGAAGAGTGGGGATTGACTGAGCACCTCCCTGTGGATGTGGATGAGAGCACTGCAGGACGGTATTCCTCAAACTCTTTTCAAAACATACCCCTGTCATTCCTCCCACAAGAAGCCCTGTTACCTTTCCAGCCCCTGGCCACCTTCACATCCTCTAATCACCGCATCTTTTCTTCCTGTTGGAGAGGGCACAGGGCATTGTTTAGAAACTTTGGTATAGGCCATCTCATTGTTTCACTGCTTTCTCTTTCTCCCTGACCCAGTGCACTAGGTACTATGAATTTCCCACTCTAGAAGAGGGAGAACTAAGGCTTTATTATAAATAATCAAAAGTAATCATGGAATCAAGTGTCAGGAGTAGTGCCAGCATTTGTGAGGCTGAGGTAGGAGAATGGAGAAGCAGCTCTCTATGTCATCCTAGAGAACACAGTGAGATTCTGAGTACAAGAGAAAAAAAGACAAAGATAAAAGTACGAGAGAAAAGAAGACAAAGATAAAAGTAGATCTGTGTGAAGTCCTGAAATACTTAGTGACCTGACAGGGAATTGCACATTTGACTTCATGTTCTACTTCGTATGAACACTGGCATTCTTTTCCTTTTTCCATAAAGGACTTCATAGTAAATATTTCAGGCTTGAAGTTTAGAAAGTCTTGGTTATAAGTAACTCTGCTATTGCCAGCAACAGGAGGCAGAGACAATAAGCAAATGAACTATCAATAAAACTTTATCTGAACAATAAGTAGACAGGCAAATTTGACTGATTGCTACAATTTACGGACCACTGTTGTACATCCAGCTTTCCTGAGGTTGCACAGCACCCCAGTATGTCTATGGAGATATACAACAAGTCCCAAATGAATGTGTCATTCTTTAATAGACATGTAAGTGAGAAACAGTAGAAACCAACCTCTACCCTTCTCACTTACTACCCCCTTTCAAAATGGTTGACATGTCATAGCTCAAATATGTAGGATGATATCATTATACAACAAGGCAGGTCAAGGCTATAATTGGATGGGAAGGAAATGTAGGTATGGATGAATCTAGGAAGGAGGGAAGGGGAAGAGAAAGCAGGAGACTCAAGAGGAGCCAACATGGAAGCAGATGTTTCTGTTGGCACCTCTCTATATGGATAAGGTTGGTATGAATATTTTAAAGAGATGGAATTGTACAGGATCATTTGACTTATCTAAGTGAGCAAATTTTATTATTCTAATTGGATCAGAGTATTTTGGTGTGGCGACTTAAATGAATTAAAAATGGCGGGATGCACAAAGCCCACCATGGAGTTGAGATGTGTGTGTGCAAGGCTTGGCAGCAACATGCCAAGGGAAAGTGAGTGAAAACAACACACTGAGGTGATCATGGACTGTTGCAGTAAATATCACAGGGATGGCTTAACCTTTCATTGGCCCTGTGGTCTCACTTCGAGGACACCGCTCTAGTGTGGATCTGAGTGCACAGACTTTGTCACTCGGTTCACAAGCTGCTCTCTCCACGTGGTTCCTTTCCCAGGGTGGTTCATTCCACCCTCCCTTGCTGCTTCTGTCCTGGGTGGATACAACTGTCTCTGTATGTTCCTTTCCTCCACCACCCAGTGCAAACATGATGCCAAAGCCCTGTAGCTTTTCAAGCAGGCTTATATATCAAATTCTCAATCCACACTCTACTCAAAAAGATTACATCCAAAGAACAAAGATAGAAACTGCCCTTCTATATGAGATGAAAAGATCTATAAAAACCATTAAAATATTCATATCTACTTATCTCCAATTAAGATCACCTGGACCTAGATCCTCCTTCTTCAGCTACATCTTGATTCTTCTTGGAATTTTCTCCCCGCCCCTTGCCATCACTTCTACTCCTTGACCTTTTACCGCCTATCTCCGTTCTGTTCAATCATATATCATCTTAACATAAATCTACAATGGATTACTGAAAACAAAAGCAGCCAAGTTAGGTGGAGTGGATTGTGCTTAGGTCAAAAGAAGCTGGGGTCAGTGAGTACTTAGAGTCAGAGTGGAGCCACTAAGATAAAGATGTCCCACAGTGCCATGTGGCCCCACAGGTGCCGGCACTAGGGCAGGATAAAAGGTTACCACTTTTTATTTGTACCTCAACAAAAATCCTGGAAGCTCTTGCTTCATAGGCCAACTGTCCTGGTTAAAGGGCAGGAGGGTGGCTGATGGTATGTTTGCTGTTATATTTCAGTTTGCTTCTATAATGGAGCATTTTAAAATTTCCAGATATTGAAATCTAGACCTTCTACTCTGCTCCCCGAGCAAACAAACAAACAAAACATAGGAGCACTGACATGTTAGGACAACCATTCACCCGGCTGGAAGTATCAGTTACACTCACTTTGTGCTGTCCCTGTTAGAAGTATCAGCAACACACCCATGCACTGCATTTAATATGGATATGAGTAAAGGAACACATCTCTTGTTCAGTTATCTCGAGAGCTTGTGAGATAAGAAGAGCTGTCCATCCCTTTTGAACACAAGAGTCACCATGATCTTCTGTCCTCCAGGAGACATAACTCAACCTGCATAGTCCAGAAGAGCTGGGGATACCAAGAAACAGAGTGCCATGTGGCCTAGCATGGCTTCTCCCTGAACTTGGGTGATATCGGGCTCCATCACTGCGTTGAAATTGTATCTTATAAAGGGTTGTGTTCAAACAGCAATACAAGCCCACCAGGTTCACCTAGATGGCTATTATCCAAAAGACAGACAGAAGCAAGTGACAGGGTCATGGAGAAGAGAAACATTTGAGCATTCCTTGTTGGGAAGCAAAGCATTCACTCCTGTGGAAAACAGCTTGTTGGTTCCTCACAAAACATCTAGAAGTACTGTAAGACCAGATATTCTATCTGTATGTTGGTACCTAATGAATTGAAAGTAAGAATTAAGACATAGTGGTGCACACAAATGCTCAAATTAATATTTACCTACAAACGGCTCAAACCATAAGCAAAAACAAACTTCTCCCTAAAATTGTTTTCTGCTTCCTGTTTCTGGTCACAGTGAACAGAAAAGTTGCTGACATAGTTGCACTGCAAAAAATAACCTGGTCACATTGCAAAAAAAATGGTACCTCAGATCACTGGCTGTTCTATGTCCGATATTTTTCTCATTATAGAATTAATTATCTGTGTTGAAGTTTGTATAGTTATTGCTTTTAACTTGTGGACGTTTCAAGAGTTGGGAAGGTGCACTGTAGCATTGAAAATCATATAAAAATATAATTTTGTTAAAATCCTGTTTTACTGAAAGAAGGCTAGAGATGGCAGCAGAGAGCAGGAGCCACCAAACTGGAAGTGGATGTGCTAATAAAGTTACTTGATATATAGATTTTCCTGAAAGGTGGTTGTAATTCTTGCTGCAAGATCTGTGAAACACTCAGTCTTTCCAATATGATTCTTTTCTACCTTCTGCAGCAAGCTGAGTGCTAACCCTGACTCCTAAACCCTGGGGCTGGGGTATACTTCAAAAGACCACGTGGTTTCCTTTTGTAACTTAAATGAAGGTACTAAATGGAAAGTTTGAAGAGGTTCCATTTCTAGCTATGTGCATTTTATTATGTGTGTATGATTTTATATGTTTTCTGAACCTTAAGGCCACAGAACAGGACAATAGCATGGGAGTAAATGCTAATCTTTGTATGGATATAATAACAATAATTATATCACAGACTCTTCCAAGGCAATATGTAGCAATACTTGGCAACATGCAAGGTAGGGTGGTTGTGTAAATTCTAGTGATTTTAAATTACTTGATGGAAGCAATTTCAGTGGAGAACTAACTTTTTTAAGCTGAGGCTATTTTCCAGTTGAATTATTTGTTTTCTGAAGTTGGAAGACATTTTTTACCTTGCTGATGGCTGTAAAACACCTGAATGACTAGGCTACCCCCTCTTTCTTAGACTACTTTTAACCCTGGATGTTTACATTAAAGTCTCAGGTATTTTTTTTTGTTTCTGTGTATATTTAGACTATTTTTGGTTTCTGTGTATATTTGGTTTCAAGACTGACCACTCTGAACTAGGCAACCAACAATGGGTTCTGTTCCTAGGAGAGGTTAATTCTCCGTTTCCCACCAGTCATTATTCCCTGTAGTTCTTTGTCTAAAAGTAGGACCCAAAGCTGCTAGCTTGTGTGGGTCCAGGAGCCAAGCGGCTTTACTTCTCAATGGATCTGGGCTACTGTACAGATTCTCTATCACTTTGACCACGTGATTCAGCAAACAGGAATGCTGTTTGGAGCTGTTGGCAGGGCCCTATAGATGAATCATAGAGGAATCCTTTGGGAGTTTGGCTCAAGGTTCTCCTATTATCTGAAGACAACTATTCCCCCTTTTCCCTGATTAAGAGAGAGCTCTGTGCTTGCTTGCCCTTGATTTCACCAGAGAGCACATTCCTTCACTGGCATTAAACTCTACTTCTTTGGGAGTGTGTACTGAAGACTAGCAGACACATCCAGCCTCGTAAACTGAACAATTATTGGATTCTTATTATTAGTGGTAGATATTGGAGTAGCTGGATCACAGCCTGTAAGCCATTCTAATAAATCTCAGAGGAGTTATATGTATGCCTTGTGTATGCATGTGTATATGCCTCTGTCTATGTGTGCAGGTGTGGAGGTCAGTGATTCACTGTTGGTTATTTTCCTTAAAGGCGTTCCCTCTTGATTTTTGAGACATGGTCTCTCACTGAACCTGGAACTCTCCATTTCTGTGATATTGGCTAGGCAGTGAGACTATGGGACCCACTGTCTTTGCCTCCACGCACTGAGATTATAGGTGCAAATCTGCAGGTCCAGCTTTCATATGGGGGCTGAGGCTGAACTCAGGTCCCTGTGCTTGTGTGAGCACTATACCCACTGTGCCATCATCCCCACTCTCCCTCTTCCAGTTTGAAAATCCTGTGACTACACTGAACCCTTTCACATAATTCCAGGTAACAGCCCCATTGAAAACCAGCTGATGAGCAACTTCACCCCCATCTGCAACCTCAACTCCTCTTCTCCGCACAAGCTACCACATGCACAGGCTTTCATGATTAGGACCAGGGTCCGCTGAGGCATTAGTCTTCTCAGCTCGGTGCTGAAAGCAACTTGAAGCATGTCTTCACTGAAGGGTGCGTTCTGTAGTGTTCTTATGCTGACTTACTGATGGGTAATACATAAAGTAAGCCAAGCGGTCCCCTGTCAAACAACTTTGAAGAACTGGTTTAGACCAAATCCAGACTTCTTTTCTGTAGAATTTCAAAATGTCTTCAGTGTTAGTATGCATGGTGAATTGCCAAAGAACAGATGAGACATTCTGCTCTCCTGACCACAGTTTCCCAATACTGTTGCTTCCTGGAACTTGGAGAATAACATCTTTTTTTTTTTTTTAACTTGAGGTTTTATTATTTTATCACGCAACTGCATCCCTTTTGTGAAAATGGTCATTTTTACTGAAATCTTTGTTTATTTATGGGCCACTTTTACGTAAGATTTTCATTTATTCCTAACCATTTTTTTTAAAAAAAGAATTTAAAGGAATTTCAATTTTCCATATTCTAACACTGTTTGAGTAATGTAAGCATTAGCTGTTCCCAAGCATTTCAAAACCTCATAAAACCAGTCAGTCCTGGTACCTCTTTTCAATTTTTAGTTATTTTTCTTATATAAACTTTTAAAAATTAATGGGCTTAATTTATAGAGCACTTTTATGTTTGCAGAGACACTGAAGAGAAAGAGTTGCGCTCCCCTTTTTCTGAGCTGCCTGCTCCAGTGTCGACAGGAGCCTGGGTGTTCCTGTCTTGCATCGCTCGTATTTTAGTTGGCACAAATGAAACACTGCTGACTCCTTGTTTATTAACCGAATTGGATTACTCGTATCAGAGTTTGGTCCTAAAATGCACATTTGATAGACTTGTCAAATACATGGTGCTCTGTACCCATCATTACGACGTTGTATGAAATAGATTCACCGCCTAAATTCTACCCAGCATCTGGTTATCTGAGGGTCTCCCTCAGCCCCAACCCCAAGAAAATACCAATCTTTTAACTGACCTTGATTTTATTTATTGGTTTCTCCAAAACAGTCTAGAGTTAAGTCATACAACATGCAATCCTCATGGGCGTCCTTTCTTCTATGTAGACACACGTAAAATGACTCCATGCTGGGGAAGCCCTTTCATTTCATGATATAGCAATGTACATTTTTGGTGCACTTAATGTATAATTCCCCACTGATGGACATCTCTGTTGCTTTCATGTTTTGTTAGTTATAAATAAGTCTGTATAAACATTGTGAATCGTTTGTTTTGTGTGGCCATATATTTTTATTCATTTGAAAACTACCAAATCACATGCCGATCACACACTAATACTGTGTTTGCCTCAGTAAGGAAGCGTTCATCGACTTCCAGCACCATCTTGTCGTTTCCCATTCCTGCCAGGAATGAAGAGTAGTTCCTGATGCTCCACTTCCTCAGCAGCATTTGGTGCTGTCAAGTTTGAGAGTGTAGCCATTCTAATGGGTGTGCTGAGACACTTCACTGCGGAGGTATTCAACGTGCCTGTGGGCTTATTTGACACCTGCATCTCCTCTTTGGTGAGGTGTTTGGTCAGATCTTTTGCCCATTTCTTAATTAGGCTGCTCTGCTCGTGTTGAATTTTAAAAGATTTTGTACTTCAGATAACATTTTTCTCATCGTGTGACTTTTTTCATTATTCCAACAATGTCTTCTTCAAAGCTCTTTTTAATTTTAATAAAATCCAAGGTATCAAACTTTCCTCTTCTATAGACTATAATATACTTGATACTTCTAAAAACTCTGTGCCAAACCCAAAGTCATCTAAATTTGTCCTATGTTTTCTTCTAAGTGTGTTAGCATGCATGTGTGTATGAGTGTGTGTGTGTGTGTGTGTGTGTGTGTGTGTGTGTGTGTTTGCGTGAGTGTACATGTATGGAGGCCAGTGTTTGATTGTGGGCACTGGGGATCTGAACTTAGATCCTCATGCTTGCACAATGAGTACTCTACCCATGAGGACATCTCCCCCACCTCCCTGACTATTTTATAGTTTTGATTATGTATATAATATTTTACACTGCATTTTTTGTGTGTGAAAAAGATGCATCTAGATTATTTTTAAATAGCTCATATCAAGTTTTTCCATCATTATTT
Organism: Micromys minutus; assembly: GCF_963924665.1. Lineage (NCBI taxonomy): Eukaryota > Metazoa > Chordata > Mammalia > Rodentia > Muridae > Micromys > Micromys minutus. The sequence goes on from NC_137959.1 coordinate 14,468,657, forward strand.
ATTTTTAATTAATTATAGAAAATATTTATTTAAACAATTACTTAGAGTCAGTATAATCTTTACAAATCTTTGAGATGTTGTCAAATTCCCCACTCTTCCTGTAACATTTGCTTATTATTATTTATTTATTCATTTATGTCTGGATGGTTGCACCATTCTTCCCAGTTCCCCCCCACACATTCCCTTCCCCCATTCCCTACATCCTTCTCCTCTGAGAGGGTAGAGTCCCCAGAGGGTATCCCTCTACCTTGGCACATTAAGTTTCCACAAGGCTAGACGCATCTTTTCCCAATAAGGCCAGAGAAGTTACTTAGAGGAATGGAAACCAGAAATGGACAGCAGTATTAGAGACAGATCCAACTACAGTTGTTTGGGCACCCACATGGAGAGTGCACTACATATCTGCTACATATGTGTGGGTGGCATAGGCTTCACCCATCTGTATATGCTCTTTGAATGGTGATTCAATCTTTGGAAGCCCCCAAGGGTTCAGGTTAGTTGATTTTGTTGGTCTTCCTGTGGAGTTCCTATGTTATCCAGGGTCCTCAATCCTTCACCCCAACTCCTCCATAAGACTCCCTGAGTTTCATCCAGTGTTTGGCCATGGGTCTTCACATCTGTTTCAGTCAGCTTTTAGTTAGATCCTCTGAGAGGACAAATATGATAGACTCCTGTTTGTAAGCATAACTGAGCATCATTAATAGTGTCAGGGACTGGAGCTTGTGCATGGGATGGGTCTCAAGTTGGGACAGTTATTGGTTGGCCATTCCCTCAGTCTCTGCTACATCTTTGTCCCTGAATTTCTTGTAGATGGGATACTGCCGTTTATTAAGACAATTTTGCCTCTTTTGAATTTCTCTTTTCCTTTTCAGGCCCACTGACTGTGCTGCTGAGGGTATTTCCTGAGTGTTCTCTTCTGTTCTATAGATGAATTTGCCTCTTATTTCAACAATGCCACTGTCTTCCTAACTATTGCTTTATGGTAAAACTTGAGATTGGGTAGTGGTAACCTTCAAATTTTGTTGTTCATCAACATGGTATACATTTTTTCTAGGTCTTTTGCTTTTGCTTATAATTCTATCTGTTACTACCCATGGAATAATACAATGATATTTTGAGTGGGATTTCATTAAATATATAAGTAAACCTGAAGGAAATAATGCGTCTTGACACACGGTCTTCCTACTTTCCTCCACAGACTTTATCTCCACCTAGTTTAAACTTCTCTGTTTTCTCTCAGCACAGTTTATAAGTTTCCTTTGTGCAGATTCTGAACAGACTGTTCGGTATGTGCCTTGTTGTGTTCTGGGTGCTTCTATAAATTGTGTTAAGTTTTGATTTCAACACTCAAGTGTCCATTGTATATAAAAAACAATTGACATTGCATGACAGTCTTGTAAATTAGCTTCTCATTAATTTCAGCGAAATGCCTGATACAGGCAGCAAGATGAAAAGATTAATTCTGCTCACAGTTTCAGGGGTGTCTCTCTGTCACATTGGGGAGGCATGTTAGGCCCTATGAGTTCATGCCCTGACAACTAGAAAAAAGAAAGAAAGCGAGGCTCCCTCTTTTCTCCCCTTTCCTTCTATTAGGGTTCCAGCTGGCAAGATGCTGCTGCCCACACTGGAAGAACCTCCTTCTCCTGTAATCAATTCTCTCCAGAACCTTTATAGATACACTTGGAGGTGTGCCTCCTCCTTGTTGATTCCAAGTACAGTTGAAGGTGACGATGAAGATTATCCATCTCACTCTGTATCCCAAAGTCTTTGGTAGAAATATGTACTAGTGTGTGTAATACCAAAGACATGGATAAACACTGTTAGGCAAACATCCAAGAAACTGCTTGTGCCTGTGTTACTTACTGCCAGTATTTCTACTGTGGGATTAATTCTTTCATGCTTCGAGGCCTTAAGTCTCTACTTTTTAAATATCATCTTTCCAGTTTAATATTCTAGGCATCTGCAGCAAAACAGCTTGCTATCTTATGTCATTATCTTAAAATTATTTTTCTCTATTCTAACCATGATTTTTCTTCCCTCTAATTACTCCCAGATTGTCCTCACTTCCCTACCCGCTCAACCCTATATTCTATCAATAAAAACAAAAACATATCCCAAAACAACAACAATAACAACTACACAAAAATACAAAAATTGAAATCAAACCAATCAGGTGAACAAGACAAAAGAGATCAAAATAAAACAAGTCTACAAAAAAAAAACAACAACAAACAAACAAACAAAAAAAAAAATCCATGAAGCTCATTTTCTGATGACCACTCCTCCTAAGCATGGCACCTACTCTTGTTTGGATTACATGCCTGAACAGACCCACTGCAGAAAACTGATTCTGCCTTGCCACCATGTATTGCAAATAGAATTAGGAGTGGGGGCTCACGTATACTTCCTCTTTCAGTGCTGGAGCTCAGTGCAGATTGAACTTACACCATGTAGAGCATGCGTGCCACAGTCTCTTTGGGTTCAGATGTGCTCTATGTCTCAAAGACACTGCTTCTACGAAGCCACCCATTAGCTCTGCATTCTACACTCATTCTTCCTCCTGCACAGATTTCTGAGTCCCGAGGGAAAAGGTTTGATGAAGACATTTCAACCCGGACTGAATATTCTAAAATATCTCACTCTCTGTAAATCGTCTAGTTGTGGGTATCTGTTAATTTCCATCTATTGCAAGAAAAAACAAAATGTCAGTAGGTGTTACTTTATTTCTTTGTTCCTGTAGCAGAATAACAGTATTAGATTTTCTCCTAGGCCCACACACTATCCAGTATCAGTTTTGTGGGCACTTTAGCAGCATCAGATAGAGGCTCCATCTCATGAAGCAGGCCTTAAATTCAATCAAAAAGTGTTTAGTTACCCCCATAATATTTGTGCCATGACTCTATATCTTGCTGTTGTAGCTCACCTGGTTTTTAGCTAAGGTAACATTGATGATTAACTTTCTCTAGGACTGTGCAATGTATCTTCTAGTACCATAAATCTTAGCAGTGAAGCTTCTGGTTAGGCACCAGCTCAATTTCTTCATGTTCAATGAAAGACATAGATGTTGCCATCAGCAATAGGGTTCTACCATCAGTTTGTAGGGAACCATCAATAGTTGTAGATTTTGATTGCCATATGACCCCTTAGCAATTTACTTAACAAGATGTGAACCATTCCCAACACCAGAGTCTCTTTATAACACTATATTTTATTTCTTCCACCTTGGAAGGCCCTCTCTCCATTGCACCCCCACCCTTAATCCCTTAGTAGATACCTAAATTCTGTAGTTATTAGGATTGTACCACACAAATCAAAATCTTAAAAGCTAATATTCATATATATGAGAATACATGCAATATTCACCTTTTTGGGCTATGAGTTATAATCATTCACAGTGATTTTTTTTTAACTCCATCAATTTACCTGCAAATTTCATGATTTCATTTTATAACTGGATAATTATCCACTGTGTAAAATGTATCACATTTTGTTTTCCATTAATCATCTGGTGGGCATCCAGGCTGCTTTACATTTCTGGTGATTGTGAATAGAACAGCAATGATCATGAATGAGCAAGTCTCACTGTAGTTCAATCCTGAGTCCTTTGTGTTTATGTCTAAGAGTGGTAAGGGTGGATCTTGAGGTAAAACTATTCTCAGCTTCGTGAGAGATTATCACACTGATTTCCTTAGTGGCTGTACAAGTTTTCACTCTCTTCAGCAATAAATGTTTCTCGTTTCCCATATCCTTACCAGCAAGTACTCTGATTGTGATTGATTGATTAATTGATTGATTGATCTTGGCCATTCTGACTGGGGTTAAAAAAAGAGAGTCAGGGTACCCAGAGAATGAGGATGAGGAGAGAGGAGAAGCTCCTATAGGCTGACTGCAGTTGAACTATAAGTAGCTCTGGAGTCCAGAATGAAGGAGCCAGGTCAACACTAGGTCCACACCAAGAGGCTCTATTCTGAGATCTTGCTGTGACTGCTTAATGACTCCAGAAACTTGTGTTGTTGATTCTTTGTGGTTTTCTACATAGACAACTATTTCATCTATGGTTGAGGTCTATTTCTATTTATCCCATGTCTACTTCTTTTCCTCATCTTACTGCTTTATCTGGGACTTATGGAATGGGATAAAAGGAATCAGGGCTGGCATTATGGCCTTGCTCCTAATATTAGAAAGAAGCCATTTAGTTTTCACCAGAAGTGATGGCGGCAACTGTAGGCTTCCTAGAGTTTTCTATTGACTTAAAAAAACAGGTCCTCTTGACATCCTAGTTTGCTCAGAGATTTTGTGATGAGTGAGCACTGGATTTTGTCATATGAGTTTGCTTCACCTATTGATAATGCTACCAGAAAATTTGGGGTTCCCTCTCATGGGTTCTTAGGTTCCAAATGAAACTCAAGTATTGTTTTTATTGGCATTTGAAATAAAAACAATAGAATAGGCAAGCTGTAAAGCTAAGCAGACTTTGAGAGCAGGGAGAGGGAAACGAGGAAGACATGAAGCTACGCCCTTTTGGGTTAGAGTCCAAGAAAGCTGGCTTGCTCAGTAAGCAGCTGTATGTGAAGTTCAGAGAATAAGTGAGAAATCCCAGAGAGCTAGGGTAATAATTTTAGGTTTTTCACTACTATCTAAAGTGAATAGAAGGAAGAAAAAGGAAAAGTAACATCTTTGAGATAGAACTGAGAGATATGGGCAGGATCGCATGGGGAAAGCTTTGTAAGCAACTTCACTGATGGAGGGTTTTCTGAGAAGTACACTATCTCATTGCAGGGAAGTATGATTCTTTCCACATCCTTGGTACATCTGAAAAGGTAAGGGGTTTCAGGCCAGATGATTGACAAGTCCAACTGGGTTAACTCTTGAGTGAAGAGACAGTAGTGTGGGATGCAGCCTTGGGAGCAGATCTGAATGTCATGTCCTTATCTCAAGCCAGAATCCATGGCTTCACTACTAGTTTTGATCTGGCCACATTTTGTTGTAGTTTTTGCAGCCATATTCATGCAACAGAGTGGATTTTCCTGCCCCTTAGGAAATCGTTCCCTGGTTTTGACATTAGTGTAACATTGGGCCCACACTATGCACTAGGAGGTACTTACTTCTCCTTCTGTTTTCCAAGAGTGTAGACTGGGAATCAGCTTGATTGACTGATCCAATCGGAGTATGTTCTGGAAGGTTGTTAGCAATCAATTCTTCTTGTTGAATTGACAATAGACTTAGCCAGAGACTCCCTTTCTTCTTGGGCGAGCTTTAGCAGATTGTATCATTCAAAGAGTTGGGCCATTGAATCTGTTGTCAAATTTTCAGTTATTTATAAGGCCTTTGACATTTTTTAGCTATCTAAATAGAGCAGATATTTATCTCGGTGGAGCCAATTTTAGTGATTTGTGATTTTAGGAATTCATCTTCCTGATGTAGTTTGAAGTTTCTTGGCATAATGCAAAAAAAATGTTCCTTCTAATTCTTCACATTCGTAGCTTCTCCATCCGAGCTCCTCTTTCCTTCACCTGTAGCCTTTCCCCACCACATCCTCACTTATTTTGTGCCTTCTTTTTAGAAGGAATTACAATTTCAAGGTTCTGAAGATATATTAATTATATTTGATTTGTTAGTTTATTAATTCATCTTTTAATGTAATTATCTCATGCTTTTATTTGGATTGTTTTAGCATAATCTTCAGTTTCTTGAGTTACTTTAAAATTGCTTTCTTTTAAAATTAGCCTACCAGACTATGTTGATGAGCCACTGTGTAAAACATTTGCTACACAAACTTAAGGACCTGAGTTTGAATCCCTAGAACATATAATCTGTGCTTCTACAGGAACTCATAGCTGTTTGTTGGTTCACTGGGCATCAAACAAGGAACCGAATTTTAAATGAAATACAATATCCTCAGGGTGTTCTTGGACCACTTGGCATGTCCCAGCATAAACACATAAAGAAGCACATTAACATATGCATATACATAGACACACATACACACATGCAAACATACATGCACATGTATACACACATGTACTTAGTCATAGACACTTACATGCATTTGAACATGACCATATACACACCACACATCCACATACAGAGGGAGAAATGGCCATTAGACATCAATAGGCATTTTATGTTTTAGTTGGTCCTCCTCTCTTTTCTCTTTCTCCATCCCAGCTCCCCTTTCCTTCACCTGTAGCCTTCCCCACCATATCCTCTATACTTAATTGCCACGTGTTGTTTTTCACTCTCCGTCTCCCTCTCTCTTAATTGTGTATTGTCTAACGTAGCCACACAGAGGCTATATATACACCTAACTAAATGAGTTGTAGGTCTGAGGTTTACTGAGGCTTCTCTATTTTAGAATTTATTATACTTTCTTTGTAATTGCATGATAAGAATCAACAAAAGTTTCAGTCAAAAGAAAGCAATATTTTTATAGATCATAAGGCTTTATACATAGGTATTAAAGAAGTTATTTAAAAGCTGCCATCTCTTAATTCCCTTTCTCTTCATTTTTACTACATTCGGGGATTAAATGTTCTTCAAGGTGCAGAAGCACCTTTGAATGAGTCTTTCTAATGAAGCTTAAGCCCAGAGCACCCAGGCATGAAGCTAAGCTTCTCACAGTAGGGGAAGCCCCGCAGATTAACATAGTCTACACAACTGCACCGCTGAAACACATTACAGTTTCTGAAGTGGAGTTTGATCTCCACTCAGTATTTAAAATGAACCAAGAAAAGGAACATTTGCCCCTGAGCATCCAAGGTGACATTGGTTACAGCGTTGTCATCCAGTGAATACCAGCAAACTGTGCTGCCAGACTATCATCCAAAGTCATTCCTCAAAATATTTCCCATCACCCTACAGAAATTCCCACCATCCTCCCTGGCTCATTCTAAGCCCACTTCAGTTCAGGATTCTTGAAGCCCCTTGTGACCACTGCATCTGCTTTCCATCTCTACCTGTCTCTGTTACACAGCCCTACGAACCTCTCTTTCTGAAACATCACACAGAACACAGTGTGTCCTTCCACACCTCTACAGAATGAAGACAAGCCATCATATACTCTAGAGCTCCTTGACAACAGATTCAGCACCTCCTTTTTAACCTTTCCATCAAAACTAACAGGCTAACAGACCACAAACTACATGGTTTTTAGTTCCCCATTATTAAGCATATGCTTAAGATGAAAATCATTCGTTGCCTAAACTGGAAATCTGAAACAAAATCATCCTGATACTCTGAAGGAATGGTTCACTGGTAGTGTGTGATACCCAAGGCACTGAGGAGTATTTATTTTTAAAATGTAGGGTACACATCATCTCCATAAGATAGACTGTGTTATCTGACATACCAGAGTAGAAATAGTCAGAGCAGGAAGCCTGAATCCAGAGCGCACTTAACTCAGAGCTACCTGGCACTTGTTCTGAATTACTGATCCAGGATCAGACTACTCCTGGCAGCCTGGAGCCATCACTCACACAGAGACTGCACTGTGTGAATAAATGCATTTGAAAATAATAAGATATTTTCAGATATTATCTTATCCATAAAATCACTTATTTTACCTTGTTTTTATGACACACAGACAGGCTTTCACCATTCATTAAACTCTATGCCCTATGGTCACATATATAAAATAGAAGCACTGATTTATTTTGTCATCATTTGCTTTTCTACACTGCCAAACAAGCCCTCAGTTTTTCTTAAATAGATCACACAAATACTAAGGAAACATCATATTGAAAATGGGCTTCTATTCATGTATAGTATTAAAATGATAAAAATAAACCCGATAGTTTCAGACCAAAGACTTTCCTTCTGTAGACACACGGTGTTGTCAAACTTTTAGCTTCACATCCTCCTCCACTCCTGATCTGGTCCAGTCTCAAACCACACACAAGCAGCAGATGTCAGTGTTGTGCCACTTTCAGGCTGAATGCTCAGGAGGCAAGCCATCCTTGTTGCTTGGAAACAGGATCGACAGTGATTTTGTACATACATACAAGTGTAACCGTCCTGAGTAGACCTTCAATGTAAAACACACACAGAGGCACACAAACACATGCGTACACGCACACGCACACTATGTGTATGTGCATTTGAAGAATTATGAATCCCGTCCTAAAGTTGTTGCTATGAATCAAGGGCTGGGATGGAAGAGTTCAGAATAAAGAGTAGACCCTGTCAAATGTTGGTGGGTCAGGAGACATGGTGCCATCTAGAAGGCACTGGGTAACTCCTTTGCCACAGCTCTTTCTGCAGAGGGAGGTAACACTAAGTCATTTTTGTCTGGGGGATGGATAGTGTTTCCTACTTCACTATGGTTCTGATAATTAAATAGGCTAATAGACTTCCAAAATGCAATCTTCTTTGCCCCTGGATAATGATACAATGTCTGTTCTGGTGTTGCCACAGGCTTCCACCCAGTGCTTGGTGATGCTAACATCATGTTTCTCTTTTACCAATAATCAGAGTCGAAGCTGAATATTAGTGAGTAATTGAAATGTACAAAAGAGAAGTGATTATAGGTAACAATGGGGAGAGACCAGTGAGTTAGGTTTCGTCTGGAATATGTAAGGGAAGTGGGGAAATGTAGGTTATCTTTCTTTCTTCCACAAGGTGGAGCAATGGGAATAAGCTGAATTACAAAGGACGCAGTGTTAGTGGTTGTGTTCTCTATGTTAGGCAGCCCAATGCTGTCAGACCAGAAAATGGTGATGATTTTGGACTTGCTCATAGGATGGTCTAGCATTTCCTGGAAGTAGTAACCCCGAGTGCATAACAGGTAATGCAAAGGAGAGAGCAGAAAGCATGCAGGAGAGTCTGGGAGCCCCTGCCCATTCCATAGTGAGGTGAAAAGGAGACAGATCTGTTTCCCAGAATTCCAGCCCCAGGCTCCCCAGCTCAGGAACAGCTGCTGGAAAATTGAGCAAATTTACCATGCGGAAATATTTCCTCATAATGTATAATATGATGATTCCTATTTTGAACTAGATTATTTTAATATGCCCAATCACAGTGAATGAACTCTGCCTCTCACTATCTTAATCTGCTACTTGAAGCAAAGATTTTGTTCAGTGGAATTTTCCACAATGCATCAAATCAGACTCAACATAAAATAATTATGACATTGCAATTTTATTAGCCTACCTCTGATCTATTTGCACAGAATATTCCATGCCTCTACCTGGCTGTAGATCTGTTAGCTGATTATTATAAATTCATATCTAGAAAGAACTTAAGGAAATGGGATTAGCTATGGTTTTTGATTAAATCCATGCTCTTTTGTAAATATTATTTGTGTGGGATTTTTTTTTATCATTAACTCACTTGAAAGTCTGACTATCCTATTGCCTAAATATTGTTGCATTTAGCACTATTCTATCAGAGTTGTGCATTACTAGATACTCACTTATTCAAGTCAATAAGAAAGAAAGAAGCAGAAAGGCACAGGCACAGGTGTTTGAACCCCAGTTCTTGAACTCTGAGGGTAAGAGTGGTGAAATCGAGACCAAGAGAAAAGGATTTACAAAGGAAGCCAGTCTACGCCAAAGCACAGCACACGGAACACCAGACTCAAAGCCAAAAAGCTTGAGTAATAAATATTTGTTGGCTCACAGGATACAAAAGCAACAGAAGCTGATCAAGAAACATCACAGGCCTAGTCCTCAAGGTCCTAGTTTTGTCACAAAGAATTGCCCTTTTAATAAATAAAACTCTTTCAGCATTCCAGACCCATGTTGGTTGATGCACGAGTCTGGAAAAGAAACACAGCATTATAAAATATTCTGCAGGAAGTCTTAGGCATCAGCTTTTCAAAGTTTAAAAGCTAAACCCATAGATAGCACCTGAAAGTACCCAGTACCCTCAAGATGGAAGTATACTGGGTAGTTCCAGAAAGTTCTAGACCTCTAGAGCAGGTGTGAAGATGATACAAAAGGGAAACCGCTTGTACCAGAAAACTCACCAGGCCTGGAACCTTGCTAGATCCTTCATAAAAAAAAACATCCACAAAGAGAGAAACTCTTATCCATCAGACATGTGAGCTTATTCTGTTTCCAGACACTCATTCCTCAGAGTCATTTTCCTCCTTAGAGCAATAGATAGGCTCACACAGGCCTTCTCTCCTTAGAACAATAGAGTCTCTCACAGGCCTTCATGAGAATTTAAGGTAAAGACATGTGCAGCAGCCTTTCTTAATGTAACCCCACACAATCATAAGAATTCTATGTACAATTATGATTTGCTATATAAGCAAGATATGCTTTTAGAAGGCAGGTTATACACTGACTCCCCCAAAATGAGTAATCAAATACATCCCATGGGCAACAATCTTTCATTAGCTGCGCTCCACCAACCCCAAATATCCCAGAAGTACGTGCGTTCCACACTATATTCCACACTAAAGTTTATGTGGACACTGAGTAGCAGGCATAGATCAGCACGCCTGCTTCAGGATTGGACTCACCAGGTCCACTTACAGAGGTAATAATTGCTAATTTTTCAGCACAATACAGCAGAATCAGATGGGTGGCACAGGAAAGAACACTTAGAAATTCTCTGTTGTGACTGGAGAATAGTGGTAGGTATTGTGAGCAGATAAAAGAGCAGCCACACACAAAAAAAAGCAGTGTTGATAAAGACCAAAGTCTGCCCTGTAGGATAAGAGCAGCCAAAGCTCCCCTGAGTCTCAGGTTATTTATCTCATTCTAAGGTCAGCATCTTTCTTATGTCACCAAACAGATGTTACTCTCCATTAGAATGTATCTAGTGAATAGGATCAGAAGCATGCTCTCACTGTCCTGAACATGCACTTTGATGTAAGTGGCTGGTATGAGCTATTACATGTAACATCATATGTGAGGAGAAACACTGTGGGGAGAGCAAGTTTTGCACCTCACCCAGGCAGAACACTGGAGTTAGCCCTGGTAGGAAGTATGCCAACCCCAAGGTCATGAGTGTGGGAGGGCTGACTCTGGCAGTCACCATCAGGAAAGCTCCCCACAGGGTCATGAGTATGGAAAGCTAGCCCTGCCCCTCACTAGCAACAACACTCCAGAGAGCAGGCTCTGCAACTTGCCCGGATAGCACAGTGGGACTGGCCATGATTACAAGAGCAGAGGTGTGAATTTCTCCAGGGTGTGCACAAGGGTACCATGGGTGTGGAGGCGAGGTCACCTCTTGATACCTGCAGCTGTCAGGAGAGCTGGCTCTGGTGTCATAAGAGCAGGTGAGCTGTAAGACCCTCACCAGCTGCAGCACACAGAAAAGCAGGCCATGTATCTCATTTGAGTAATACAGAAGAGCTGGCCCTGCTGAGCCATCCCCAAGGTCAAAAACATAGGAGAGCTGGCCCCACCACTTGTCTTCTGTGAGGTGGTATGAAGGTGATACCCTCCCTGCTCTCTACCGGAAGTAGTCTAGAAAATTGGCCCCTAGGGCCTAAGGTATCAGGAGAGATAGCCTGCCTTCCCTCCTATTCGCTGGTTGTAGCATTCAGGAGAGCTGGCTCTTCACCTGGCCTGGGCAAAGACCTAGGCACTAGCAGTGAGAGTGTACTTGGATGGTGAAGGCATGGGTGAGCCATCCTTGAGGGTGTAAGAATGGGAAAGAAAGCCCAGCCCTTTGAAGGCTTTAGCAGTTGAGAAAAATGGGCCCATGCCTTGACTGTGCAGCCCAGTGGAGCTGGCTCTGAAGGCAAGGGTGTGTGTGGGTGAGCTGGCCTCAAGTGCACAAGAGCAGTAGAACTGACCCTGCCTCCTGATGTTGGTGACATTTGCTGTCCTAGCAAGAGCAGTGCTGGAAAACTTACTCCTGGTGTTGCAGACAATGGGAAACTGGCCTGCTGATCAGCTCAGATACTATTCAGGCCCCCATGGAGGGCTCAGCTTTGGTCCAGCCCAAAATCTACATCATCTGACAACAGCTGGGATGCATGAAAGGACCGGTCTTGCTGATCCAAAACTCCAGGATCTCCATGACAGAGGACACCAACAGGACAACTGGGAGAAGTCCCATAAAGAATCCAATATTGGTAATGTCACGGAAGCCATTCCATACCAATGACTCATCACGACGAAAATTTGCAAGTGAAGATGTGTGGACACAGATACACTATGGGGCACATTGTGACACACTACACCTTCCACAGTGATGTGTGTGTGTGTGCGTGCGTGCGTGCGTGCGCGCGCTTACTTGGGGGAGGAGGCTGCATAAGTGAAGGAAGAATATAGGGGAAGGAGCAACACTGGGGTGTTAAACTCACAAAGAATCGGTTTTAAAAATGGAAAAAAGGAGAGAGAAAGAGTTCTTAATGTATAGGAAATGTCTGTAAATCTTTGGTTATCACTTCTCTATGTCAAAAATAACATATTCTGAATATTTTCTGAATATCTGAAGCTCTCCAAAGTGTTAGTTGTGTACTCCTATAATACTTCTGAACTACAAGGAAAAAACTCAATGAAAGTCTCATTTTCTCTTTCCAAACATCTTTGTTACAGCCATCACCACCTAGGCAATGTTCCTGACATTCAACCACCACTATCATGTAGCAAAAATATGAATTCCCCAAAAGAAAAAGTGTTTTTCATTTTTTAATAGATGGGGTTCTTTGTATATTTTGCTGATGGTTGGGATACAGGTATCTATCAGTTCTCATCTACAAGGTGGCAACCTTTGCTCTCATGGAAGCTCAAACTAAAGAAAAACATCAATTTCGAATCTTCCTGTGATGGAAGATTCCAAACCTTAGAAATATGCTTTTCTGAGCCACAGACATCCCAGGAACTCATCACCTGACTCTGTCCTTCAGTATGATTGTGCTCAGTAGCACTGTAAAGTTTTTTTTTTACAGAAGACAAATAAAAATTACCCACTTGGATTTTAAGATATTTTGTTTTTAATTCCTGATAAGTACGCTCAAATATTCTGTTTATAGATTGTGGTTTTTTTTTTTCTTGACACTTAAGAACTTGAACAGCTCCATTTGCAATGATTACCAGATAGAAATCTGCAAAACAATATAGATAGCTTGTGCTCATACAGAACAAGCATTATGTCATAAACACAATCGTGTGTGTCATATGTATGTGTGTACACATGCTTGCCCTTGTATGGACATTTTCAGGCAGATGTTGACAAAAGGTTTTTTCCTTTATAGATCTCCACCTTAGTTTTGGAGGCAGGGTTCCTTAGTGAGATGGTTTGCATATGCTTGACCCAGGGAGTTGTACTATTGGAAGGTGTGGCCCTATTGGAGGAAGTGTGTCACTCTGGGGGTGGGCTTGAAGACAGTCCTCCTAGCTGCCTGAGGATGCTCAGTCTGTTCCTGGTTTCCTTTGGACGAAGGTATGGAACTCTCAGCTCCTCCTGCACCATGCCTGCCTGGATGCTGCCATGCTCTCACCTTGATGATGCTGAACTGAACCTCTGAACCTGTAAGGCAGCCCCAATGAAATGTTGTCCTTATAAGACTTGCCTTGGTCATGGTACCTGTTCACAGCAATAAAACCCTGACTAAGACACTTAGTGAACCTGGAATTTGCCAGTTTGTCTGGAATGATTGGCCAGAGGATCCCAGGAGTCTACCTGACTCATCCCTTCACCTTCAGTGCTAGATTTATACAGATGTGCTTCTGTGCCTAACTTCTTACACAGACACTAATGATGTTGAGTGTGTGTCTCTGTCCTTATACAGACACTGAGCCATCTTTCCTCTGACATGCAACACAAATTTAAGCACTTGTAAGATACCAACTCAGTTCTCATTTATGTATGTCATTTATATGTTTCATATATATGACATATGTCATATATTTCATTTATATGTCTCGTCATATATATATGTGTGTGTCATATACTTATATATGACAAATGATTCTGTGATTAACCTATTTACAGATAAAATAATTTATGAACAAAGAAAGTTACCTAAAGTTACCCAGAAAGTAAAGGGGCATTTTACATTTTATTATATTTATTTATTGATGTGTATGTACATATGTGTGTGCGTGTGTGAACATGTGTGTGTGTGTGTGTGTGTGTGTGTGTGTGTGTGTGTGTGTGTGTTTGTATGCAATATGTCTCTTCCATTCAAGTCAGAGGACAACTTGAGGGAATCATTTTCTCTCTTTCCATCTCAAGGTTTCAGAGATCTTACTCTGATTATCTGGCTTGGCAGCAACTTTTACTTTCTGGGTTCTCTCTCTCTCTCTCTCTCTCTCTCTCTCTCTCTCTCTCTCTCTCTCTCTCTCTCTCTCTCTCTCTCCCTTTCTCTGTCCCTACAGCTGATATTTTTAACCTTAACCTCTCAATCTTTCTCCATAGTCTGGGTTCTAAGCAGTAAAAAGAATATGCTATAATAGTAAGGTATTACAATCATGATTAGTAAAGCTGAGAAATAAACTGTCATCCTGGTCTGTTAAAAATATAATTATCTACTTATGTCATAATTATCTGGGTGTGAAGAGTAGAAGGAACTCTTCTCTAAATACAAACCATGGTCTATAGTGAAACCTGAAGTATATATGATCGAATTAATTAACTATTAAGTTTATTCATTATTTTGAGTCACATTTAATGATCCCTACAACTGCAGAGATGAATTAGTTATACAGTTGCTAAGAGTAAAAAAAATGAAAATCTGAGTTATTTTTCAGATATATATTTGAGATGATTTTTAAGGTAAAAGTGCCATTTTACTTATCTAGAAATATTGGAGCATGTGTGCTCATTTGAGCATTTTCAGTTGCATATGACAGAAACTGTAGGGGATAAAGGAAACATAGCTGAGGCTCATTTGCACAACAGATGAGGTCTTAGGAACAGCAGGGATTGGGGGACTCTAATGCCACTGAGATTCTTTCTTTTCTCTAGCTCATTGCCAACTTCAATTTTCTTTAAAGCCAGATTTCCCAACATAAACTCACATGCACATGTAGTGCATACCATGGCATGTGCACATACTCTCGTGCATACACACACACACACACACACAAACACACACACACACACACACACACACACACACCTACACAGAAACACACATGGAGGGTGTGGGCTTGCTCTCTAAATCTCCATTACTGGAGCTTCCTGCTTCTTTTTCTATTTCCAATTCTATTCTAGAAAGGATTTGCTGACACTGGGTCTCCAACTCTCTCAATTAGGTGTAGGCAGGTGAATACAGTCTGTTAAGTCATTGTTGCTGGAAGGAAATATTTGTAGTTAAGCGGAGTTACCAAAATAAAAGAACCAATTTCTGGTAGAATAAGACCAGCCGGGATTCCCCTGAGTCTCCGGCTTGTTTATTCCTATGTTAAGAATAATCATACTCCCTAGTTCACCCGAACTGTTGCACGAACCACCTGGAATGCATGTGCATGTGTATCAGGACTTGAAAAATATTACGGAATTTCAAGGTATGACTGTTGCTATTACTATCTATATAAGTAACTAAAATTTCCATTTTTCACCCTGATGCCTTGAGTCAGACTGACACAGCAAGTAGTTGGAACAAATTGAAGCTCATCTAGCCCCGCAGGCTGTGAGTGTACTTCTTCCTGAGCCATATTGCAGTCCAGCTGTGTTATGCCAAGTTCATCAAGAGATAGTTGAGCTTCTAGGGGAGTGGAAGCAGAGGAAGGCAGAATGAGGCTCGGATGCAAGCAATAACTCAAGCAAGAAACTCTGCCTAGTCTGCCTTCTACTGTCTGCCTTCTTCCTCACTGCTGTCTTGAAGACCATGTTAAGCTCATTTACAAAAGGATGAGAATGAGGGATGAAGATCAAGAAGGGCATTTAAAGGTATTAGTATTATGCTATCCTATACACATGGGGATGCAGTCACCTGGGTACCAACTTTATCACTGAGAGGTGATGGGAGGCTAACTCATAACACTTGATTCTATGCTAATTTCATCTTTATAGTATCAAAGGGAATATCCTAAATTAATAATACAACATGCCATCTATATCACACACTATAAGTCCCTGGTCGTGTTCCCATGCAGCACCTGACTAAAGGTAAAGCACCTTTGAGAAATACTGCTAAACTTGAGAGTCTTAAGTAGTTGCCACTTGACTAACATTGTGGCTTTGGAATGTCTTGGCCTTGTCTTTCTTTGTGAACCTGGTGCCATTGGAAGACAGAAGAGAATGTTGGATCCCCCAGAACTGGAGTTACAGATTGTTGTGAGTCCCTGTATGGGTGCTGGGAACTGAACCCAGGTCTTTAAGAACAACATGAGTTATTCCTTATGGATCCATCTTCCTACCACTCCTTCTCCATTTGTCAGTTAGAAATATTCATTTTCACCATGCTCACATGGTGTATACCCCAAAGATGCTCCAACATAGAACAAGGACACATGTTCCACCCTGTTCATAGCAGCCTTATCTATAATAGCCAGAAGCTGGAAAGAACCCAGATGTCCTTCAACAGAGGAATGGATACAGAAATTGTGGTACATTTACACAATGGAATAGTACTCAGCTATTAGGAACAATGACTTTATGAAATTCCTAAGCAAATGGATAGAACTACAGACTAACATCCTGAGTGAGGAAACCCAGTCACAAAAGAACACACACGGTATGCACTCACTGATAAGCAGATACTAGCTCCAGAAAACTCTGAATACCCAAGAAACAATTCACAGGCCTTATGAAGCTCAAAAAGAAGGAAGTCCAAAATGGTGATGCCTCAGTCTTTCTTAGAAGAGAGAACAAAACACTCACAGAAGAAAATACTAAGTCAGATAGAGAAACAGGGATTAAAGAAAAGGTCATTTAGAGGCTGCCTCACCTAGGGATCCACCCAATATGCAGCCACCAACCCCAAGCACTATTGCTGAAGCCAAGAAGTATTTACTGGCAGGAATCAGATAGAGATGCCTCTTCAGGGACTCTGCCAGAGTCATTCATACAGAAACAGCTGAGCATGCTTGCAGCTAACCATTGGACTGAACACAGTGACCCCAATGGAGATGCTAAAGAAAGGACTGAAGCAGCTGAAAGGGGTTGCGTCCTCAATGAAAAGAACATTATCAACCAACCAAACCCACAGTTCCCATGGACTAAAACACCAACCATTGAGCACACATGGAGAAACCCATGGCTCCAGTTGCATATGTAGCTGAAGATACCAGTGTCTGGCAACAATGTGAGAAGAGGCCTTTGGTCCAGGGAGGGCACATTTTTCCAATGTAGGGAATGCCAAGGCAATGGGGTGGAGAGGGTGATTAGGAGAAAGTGCACCTTTGTGAAGACAAGTGGAGGGGAAGGGGGAGGGGTTGGGAATGGGGAAGGGGATTACATTCCAAATGTAAATACAGAGAACATTTAATAAAAAATGAAAAAAAACAAAAACAAAAACAAAAAAGAAAACCAAAAAACAAAAATCAAATCAAAACAAAAATCAAGGTGCTCACACGAGACTTAACTTCAATGAGTCATGAGAAGCACTGGGTAAGATCCATGTGTTAGAAACAGAGGTGTGTTTCTTTGATCTCTAAAAATTCAAGCAAAGGATTTGAGGAAAATTGAGAACCATTGCATTTTCACTTAACTGTAGTTCACAAATTGCTAAAGTCTTGGCCAGTGTCAGCCACAGGCTGCTTGCTCCACAGCGGCAGTGAGAAGCCTCGGCTGACCATGCTGCCTTGTCAATGGTGTGCCAGAGGAGGATGCCCATCCTTTACCCTGAGAATAGAACTTTTGCTCTCCTGGAACTTAAGCTGAAAAAGAAAATGCGATTTACGTTTGGGATTTGAATATGGGGTAAAGCACGTGTGGTAAAGGTTTGTCCCCAAGCCTGTGGTACTGTTAGGATGGTGTAAGATCTGGCTGAGGGAGAAGTTAGGTTATTGGAAGAGGACAGGCCCTTGAAGGGGATATTGGGATCCAAGACCATTCCATAGCTCTCTGTTTCCCTGCTGCCATGAGGTGGGTAATCCTGCTGCACATCATGCCGTGCCCTGATGCCCTGACTTGCCATAAGCCAATAACAATGGACTCAACAGACAGTGGCTGAACCTTTCCCAAATAGATCTTTCTCATAATCAAGTTGAATCACACATGGCATTTGTTACAGCGACAAAAAGCTGACTTACACAGAAATGAATTCCCAGATGCCACTGGCCAGCAACATGAGAGTATTTTAATAATATCACCATGCAGAAAGAGGTCAAGGTGTAAACAGCTTCAATAGAGTATCATCTTCTCACCATCAAAACTCTAAAATTCACGCATGAAGACTGTATTATGAATAATGTTTAGCATATACACTTCTGTGCATTTGCACATATATGTGGGCATCATGGTATCTATACCAGCAGAGCCATGGGACAAATTATAACTCAATAGATGAAAAATGCTACTGTACTTCACTGAGCTAGTTGAAAGACATCTTCTCTATACAACCAGCACAAAGACATAGTAAACATGATGGGCAATCAGGAACCCTCATATGTGATTACTGTTTTCTGTCTATTACTTGCTCAGGATTAGCATCGTTCATTCAGACAATCCCTGCCATGTATGTGTTCATCACCTTTACCTGAAGAACCCATAGAGACAGTTTGCTACCAATCTTCTACCTTTCCGTTTCCATGCCACATCGAAAAACTCTACTCTCCCATAGTTGGGGCTTTGCGAGCACACTGGGAAGTTACCAGATCACATCATTATTACCCCTGATGGTAAAAGTAAAGGGGAGAAGAGGCTCTTAGTTCTTGGCCACTGGAGCAGGGGGCGGTGAATACCTAGGATTTAGAATAGTCTTTAAAGTTCTATTAGCACACTCTCACAGCTTGCATGCCCATGGGGACTGGAGGACAACTTGTGGAAGTAGGTTCTCTCCTTCCACAAGATGGCTCTGAGGCTCTGATTCAGGTGCTCATCAGACTTGGAGCCAAGTGTCTTTTCTTGCTTAGCCATCTCCTGAGCCCCGGATTTGAAATATTCTGAAGGTGTTGACCATATGAGATCTTCATCTTACCAGATTTTATTAAACCCAATTTCTAAAGGAGATGCAATTCTGTAGTTAAAATTAGACATGTGATTTTCCTGCCCTTCTGCCAGCAGATTTGTCCTTCGGGTTAGGAGAAGAGAGACAATAGGAAGATAAATCTGGGGCATGAAGATCTTCCATTGCTTCTCAGAGGATCAAAGATCATTGTCTAGCTTGTTTGTGATGACACCAAGACATCAGAAAAGGGTTGTCAGAGTACCAGAAGAAAAGACAGAACTGTGGGACAGAGGGGAGCACAGAGCTTGTTTATGAGGTGCTGTCTTTTAGAAGCTAAACTAAAACCTTGTCTTCTGAATCCTTCTGGTCAGATAAAGTACCTCAGCCTAGGTCCTCAACTGTCAAAGCTCAAGCAAAGGGCTCCACTCTAGGCTGAGGTTGCCACTTTTGTAACTTGAAGATAGTCCCTGCCAGTCTCCTACAAGAGGCCCCTCCTAGCTCCACTTGCCAAGCAATTTGTTTTGTGATAGGCCAAAAGGCGATTTTCATTGTCTCAGGATTTGCACTCCACTCAACTATATCCAGGCCGAAGGAGCTCTTCTCATTTATTTAATTATTTATCTTTCCTGAAATGAACCCAATGTGCTTGTGTAGAGTAGAAGGCAAAAAAAAAAAGAAAAAGAAAAAAAAAAAAAAAAAAAAAAGAAAGAAAGAAAGAAAGAAAAGAAAAGAAAAAAATGCATGAAGGCTATAAAGTACAAATAGCCTCTTTTGAAAAGAAAGGGGTGGGACTGGGCCTTCAGAACAAAGCTTCCCTTTGAAGACTGGAGATTCTAATTTGGAATATTTTCTCACTCTTGGTTCCAAATCTGCATCATTAAACCACGAATGGGGGGGAGAGAGAGGTAATAATTGTGAGCAAGCCGAGTATTTCTTAATGATTTTCTGTCTTATATCCAAAGCAAATAAGCCAAATACTTACTCAAAGCTGAGAGTGGGGAAGAGAGAGAGGTTGGGGCTTTGGTTTTGCTATTTCTCTTTCTTCCTTTTGGACCCTATAGTCTTTCTTTTTCCACTGAAAGTGTCTATAAAATTTTTAGAGGAAAGTAGGTTGCTAAAATGTACTTAATTTGCCATGATAGATTGAGTCCATGCTTCAGTGACTGTAATTGAATCTGTGACCTATTTCTTTAGTAAAGCAGAAATAGTCTCTGGGGTTTTGTCACTACCATCTAGTAATGAAATTCAAAGAGACTGTCAAAATGTCTACACTTTTTCCACTGGTTGTTAATGTTATTACTTTACAATTTGTTCCTTTTTAATTAATCTTAATAAATGTGTACAGGCTCTACCTGGCCGCTGGAAACGCTAGACACTGAGTCTACCATCAGCTCAGCAAAATTAATAGACAGAAAGGCCATGGCAACCAGCGAAGGTCTTCAAATATTATGGTTCCACTTTGAAAAGATACCTTAAGATCTCACGTTAGAGCATCTGCCCCAAGAAGACTGGGTCATACTGCAAAAGGCTGAAGTGCCACCCATTCCCAATGCCACCCCCTCCTTCAATTGCTTGTGCCACCACTAACTGCTGTAGCTTTGCTGAAGGACTGTAAATGTGGCAATCCGACAGCCTGGGGGAGCAATATTTTATTGACAAAACGTAAGGGAAAATATGTTCGCCTGCTTTTAAACGGTGTTGTAGGAGGGTGTTAGAGAACCAGATGGCCCAAGTTAGACTTTCATTTGCCAAGATGCTTGGGAAGAAATGCCTGCTCTGTAATTCAACAGTGGTAGCCACGTTGCACCAGGCTGTGGTTTCCAGAGCTAAATGTTTCTAATAAGTCAGAAAAACCCAAAGTTCGGGGGTGAGGAAGTAATTCTAGGGCCACCTCCTACAGGACCTTGGGTGATATGAGAGGCAGACCTACATGCCTTTGTTATGATGGTGTCAACTGGATAATTTCCCACTTTCAAATATGATGTTATGATACCACGTTACTCCAGATATTGGCCTCAGCATTCTTTGACTTTCTAGATCAGACTTGAGGTTCAGAAGTGGCAGCCATTCTGGCCCAGGAATTCTGCTACTAAGTCAGACCTGTGTCCTTCCCTTGGGGTAAAGAGGAATTTGGGAGGTTCTGGTTGGAAGTGGAGGAAATGTGGTAGGTAGCTCACATTAGGGTCAGATAGTGAAATATCAGCTGTGCTCTTGTTACCTCATGTAAAGTACATGCAGGGTTTTTCCCCATCTTCCTTTGATAACTCTCTCACTAAAGCAATCATCTCCTTCTCCCTGATCGAATTTTCCTCATCTCTAGCTCTTTGGCTATTTTCTCAAGCTATGTGAAGAAACTTTTAAGGAGTCTTTTCAAACTCCAATCCCTGGTCTTCCTCCTCCATAACTTACTGGAGTAATCCTGTATCATCTGTATTGGAGTTTAAGAATGAAGACAATGCCACAGTGACTTTGGAGGCAGGAATTTCTATCCAGCTAGCTAAGTTATTTTGGCCTGATAAATTTTCCACTTCTCACCTTTGGAAATCAATGTGGATTTCCATTTTTAGTATAAAATGGCCCTCATTGTCAGAAGATTCTGGAAAAGCTGTGAATGGAGTTTTGTGAGAGAAGCAAGGAGCTTTGATATACAATGCAGTCTTTGTCCCTGAAAGCAAACAGTTGTGATGAGAAGAAAGTCCACATGCTAGTGTCCCTTCAAAGTATGGGGAGGAGGAACCATGCAGAGTGACCAACACTAGCACAGAGAAAATCTTCCTTGATCACCCTGGATCTATAAGGGGAGTTTGTTGGAGGAAATGTCAAAGTCTTAAAGGCTCAGGAAGAGCAACTGTGTGAGGAGCCTACAGAAGGGTATAAAAGGAGATACGCTTGGGTAATACAAGCTCTACTGATTGTAAACAGAAATTTCTAGTCAGTTGGCAAGAGGTAAAGCTGTGCATCTAAGCTGAAGACAACATTTGTAGGGGACCAGTGTTCAGGCTCAGGAATTTGAGCGTTATGCTAGAGGTCTTGGAAGACAATAATAAGGAGGAATAGTGATTAGATTTACATTTAAATATCTCATTTGGCTCCAGTGGTGAGAAAGGTTCAAGAGGATGAGGCTGGATGGTGATGAGAGAGGACAAGTTGAGCCTTGGGCATTTGCAGATTTCCCAAGGGGACACAGAGTGAGATTTACTCTCAAGCCAATTAGAGCAATGAGCTCTTCTCATTAGGAGCAAGATTTGAGTGAAGAACAGTAGTCTGTGAGTCACAGCAAGCCTTGCTCTTAGTAAATGATAGCTGAACCTGTGGGATGGAAATAAGTTCATCTTGTATGAATGACCACACTGTCCGGCTTACAGATCCATTCTTAATTCTAGCCTGGAAACTTGAAATTAACTGGTCTTAATGGCTCCCTCAAACAACCATCATGATCATTCTCACAGGCAAGCTGACTCTAGCTGCTCTTAATCAGTAATTCAATCTACTTTTTTTTTTAAAATAATTTTCCAATACATTTCATGTGGTCAGCCAAATAATACCCATTTCCCAGCTGTTTGCCTACAGCACATGCTGTAATAAGGAACCATGTCTTGTGAACACTGGCTTCCCATATGTGGTAGGGACCACAACACTGCTATGCTGAGTCATTTGCATGCTCTCACAATCAGTACTTCATAATGAGATTCTAGCTTTACCAAGAGAGAAAATGTGGAACCTTCTTCTTTATATGTACTTATTTTAACTTATTTGTTATAGAAGAGTGTGTTCTTGGCTGGACATACATGCAGGGGGTCAGAGGACAACTTTGTGGGGGGGGTCTGTTGTTTCTTCTCACTAGGTGGGATCTGGGGAACAAACTCAGACCCTCATGCTTGGTGGCAAGTTCTTTTACCCAGAGAACCATCTCTCCTGCCTAAAATGAGGAGTCTTGAAGAATCTCAATGCCCACTATAAACAACCACATAACATTCTTAAGATTTTTTCCTATTCTCCTCCAGACTGGTCCCCAAAGGCGCATGGCTTGTGTGCATTGGCATTATCCCCAGGAGTTCAGGTTCGGTATCTATAGATCATTTAGCTAGGGTGACTGGAATTTGAAGCTCGGTACTGGATCCTGCCACCTTGCTATATAATTTCTATCGCACTGGAGTATGACACATAGACATGAAATTGTCGGAAGATGGAAAATGCTGTGAACCAGGAAAGAGAGCTGAAGATAAAGAGTTTGCATTGGTTTGGCTCCCACATCCTGTCCAAACCTCTATCCTCAAGTGCTCACTCCTGACAGGTACAGTGGGGATGAAGAAACAAAATCAAACCCTGACTTTGCAGTTTTCTTGGCAGCAAACTATCATCAACACAGATTCTTCACTTTTCTCCTACCATTAGACCCTTCATTGGTTTGCTTCCTTTAGAGCCTACCAAAGGTGACAGCAGACAACCTAGCATTTGAGGATCATTTGCTGTTTACTGTTAGTACTGCCTCATCAAGAATGAGAGTCTTTGTCTTTAGGCCTGGACATTTTAGTAAGCATAAATGTGTTGGGAGTCATACCCCAAGGATCAAGGGTCACCTTAAGCATCTCTGTCCTGCCAGTGCAGAAAAACAGCTCCTTTCATTGTAGTTATCCCTGTGATGTTCCATACCTTGGGACCTTTTCTATTTTATCCACTTGATTTTCTCATCTCTGCTTGCAAAAGTTTAAAGGCAATGGTGTTTAGGATGTTCCAGCTGTCTTCTGACTCTCTGCTCCAAAGTGCAGGGAATGTGGAAATCAGGGGACCACATCTGCTAAACTCTCCTGCAGAGCCCTAGTCACCAGGTCTTAAGTCAGAGCCAGAGATATTATTCTGTGATCTGGGATGATCGTTTGACTATTTCCCAGATGTATAAATTTCCTGGGTAGATGAGTTCTGGGTACTAGAAATGCCCAGAACTGGTAAAGTCTACCAGGTAATATTTCAGTACCTTGCAGCGTCCAGTTCAGTGCCAAGGCCACAGTAGATACCAAACAAGTTTGTTATTCTGAAATCAGTGTTCTAGGGCTGCAGAATCCAAAGACTATGGGTTGAATAATCACATTTTTATAAGGAGCAAGCTATGTCTATAAACAAAAATATACTGTTAAACGTAAAAATGCCTTTGAAGACATGTAAGTTATACTAGTTCTTTTAATCATTTAGAAGTGACAGAGTGAGGAAGACAGGGGTTGGTACACATGTATACATATACCCATATCATGTACACATGCATACACACATCATACACATACACACATCATACATGTACACACCACACACACAAACAGTAGCACATATATATCATATGCACAAACATGCACACTCTATGCACATGCATATGCTTTGCACATGCACACCTATAGACACAGTAGCACACATACCATGTGCACAAGCATACACAAACCATGCATACATACACACACACACCATGTGTAACAAGAATACACAATGTATACCTGCACAAGGATTCATGCACCATGCACATGTACACACATATATTGTGTGAATAAAGACACACACACACACACACACACACACACACACACAAACACAAAGAGACAGAAATGAAAACAGCATCCCAAACTTACTCTAAGTAGATGACATGTCAGTTTTCATCTTAACTTCAACTACTGTCTTTAGGACTTTGGGGAAATCAAGGGATGCCCAGAGAAAAGTGAAACAAGGGGAAGAATAATTTCGTGTCCTAGTTTAGCTTGCCACATTACTTCAACATGTTTAGAACACTGTTATGGAAACTGTGACAGCCAAATAACCCATCACAGTCAGGGCAATGCAGACTTTTATCTCCTAAGAATAGAGAATAGTACCTGTCTTTCTCTCTTCCTGATTATTAGCCTCTAGGCATTAGGAGATGTCTTAGCAACTATAGGCTTGGTCATTCTGATGTTGTACTCTGGGAAGCCTGAGCAACTATGTTATGTTACTGAATGAAGGTTTACCCTTTTCTTTTGTCTTCTCCAAAGAAAGACATCAGCTCCGAGGTTGAGATGAAAAAGAAGGCTATACAAAGCTGCAGTATACTCTGCAGGGGACTGAGGCTTCCTGGGCAGGAAAGAAGCAGTGGCCCATTGGGATGTGGGTTGTCTCTGTGGTCCACCCTCTCTGGAATGTTACGTTCCCCCTTTGACTTCTACCTTCATTTCATCCCACTACTGCCCCTGTTCAGTGGCCCAGGTGTCTCTGTGGATTTTCCTCTATCATTTATTAGAATGTTGGCGGATGGCCATGTGTGGTCATTGGTAGAGTACCAAGATGTCTTAATTTCTACTCTGATAAGAAGAACTCAGCTGCAGCCTCAAGTAAATAGGAGCACTGGGATACTTTGAGCATCTGCAGACACCGCTACCACAACATAGATGGTATCTCGAATCTAGCTCTCTGCCTGCTTGGTCAGGAGGCACAGGAAGGCACTCTTCTTTATCCCACTTATGTGTCCCTAGCAACTTATGTTAAAAGTTAGTCTAGCATATTTTTGCCTTAAGTTATTGAGTGAGTCTCAAAGGTGGCATTCAGCATGATTTCCTACAGAGATCTCATTATGTATGTGTAATTTGAGTAAACAATGAGACTCTACTGAATTAAATTCCTCCCTTTAAGTTAGTTTTAACACAGATAGGGAGGAGACAGGGTGCTTCCCTCAGAGGTCAGGTCATTAATTCTTAAGCTCTATGAAATACTGAGAAAATCTTAAAAAGGAATTTGCAAACAATTAGAAGATCAGGCACTAAAAATAATGGTATTTCTCAGGGAAACAAGAAAAAGTAAATACCAGACCATCAGTTTTGCAGTTTTCAGGATCTGTTCAGAATGATGTCCACATGATCAAGATATGATTTCAGTTAGAGGTTAGCAGAACACACACACACACACACACACACACACACACACACACACACACGATCACTTTTAGAAAATGTATCCTAGTGTCATTTTGTCCAATATATAAGAATAAATGTGCCAATGACTGGTTAACACTCACTCCTGCCACATTTATATGCCTTTTATTTGCTTTGGTTTGCTTTATAAGTCAGACGATACAAAAGTCTTGGTCATACAGCATCATCCTTCTGAAGAACAAGTTTGAAACAAGTGTATTTTGAGACTAAGCTTCCATTCACTAGAAAATGTAACTCATACAACTAGCATAAACCCTGAGCATGTCCCAAGGCTTAATCAAAGTTTATCATAGTATCTATCACTTAAGTGAGATGCTAAGTGCATACGTCTCCACACATTCCCAAGTGTTTCTGAGATCAGTAAAAGAATCAGACACAAATATGGGGATATATCTGCATCTTCTAGAGATGCATGTCATTTGTAACCTTTTTGAATTGCAGACCTATCACTCATATTACTCACTTTACCCCAGAACTGAGTTTGTCATCTCTGTACCTATAGACACTTTGGATAAGAAAATTCTTTGTTGCTGAACTGGCTGCTTTGTGCACTATAGAATGTCCAGCATCTGCCCTAACTTGATTCATTAGACCCATACTAGAATTCCTCTA
Source organism: Micromys minutus (assembly GCF_963924665.1). Taxonomy (NCBI): domain Eukaryota; kingdom Metazoa; phylum Chordata; class Mammalia; order Rodentia; family Muridae; genus Micromys; species Micromys minutus. The sequence goes on from NC_137959.1 coordinate 14,495,174, forward strand.
GAAATGGCCAAATTTCTAGACCCTTGATGCACAGAAATTTGTGAAACCAAGTAGCAGTCATCCAGAAGACCTATCTAGAACAAGAGGAGATCCAACATGTACAATGACTTGTATAGTCTTTGAGTCCTAAGACATGGGTACAGAGAAAAAGTAATTAAAAGGCATTGTGAAATTCTGAAATTAAAGGGAAGATAGGCGTAAGTGAGATTACAAAGAACTTTTATATTTGGAAATGTATCGTGATAAAGTATGGTAATAAATTTTAAGGCTTAAAAAATTGGGGGGAGGTGTTGAGGCAGGAAAAAAGGAAGAATTATCCATTACAGAAGAAAAGCAATCAGCACAACCAAATTAACATTTGAATGCCTTCAAAATTTTCTGATATTTGGGATAAATCTTCTGAGTAACTCAAAAGATAGAACCTCCATTTTGTCAGTGGGAAAGTCTGAATAAAACCCAGCAAAGATTCAACCCTACACTGTTGCTTACCAACCTCCACTGGGTTCAATGGTTCAAGACTTCCCAAATGCCCATTATCATCAGAAGCATGCCCATCACTACATTTCCATGACAACAGCATTTTTATGTATGGCCAGAAACATCTGTTTCTAACTTCCATAAGCTCTCCCTTCACCAAGCCTTGCATTCCCTATTAAGACCAAACATCCTGTTGCTGGCACACTAGACTTTCCTCCTTCTCCTTGCACACTGCCTCTCAGTGCATGCTGCCCACTCCCTAACACATGCTTTCCTATTCAAGCTGGAATGCAGTTGCCCCTTGTAAACTGTCAAGTGTGTTGAAAGAATGGACCTCTCTGGTCTTTATTTGATCTTTGCAATTTGTTTCTGGTGTTTTGCTAAACTGAAACTTTCCATGTGAACACGGTCAGACCCTCCAGACTTCTCCTTTACAGTGTCTGGTGACTCATCTTCCTGAGAAAGGTCTTGCGATCAGCTCCAGGATTGCGATAGTCATAAACTTTTAATAGTCATGTTGCTGGGTCTCAACTGTCACAGGAATTCAGACACTCCTGACCCAATAATCAGAACAACCCTGGGGAAATGATGAATTTTTATAAAGAGCTGAAGATGTAAAACACAGACTCTACAATCCCCAAAGCAGAAAATCTGACATTGTATTAAGTATAGAGAGGAGCTTTGCTGAGCTGAAGTGTAATTTGTGAACAAAGGAAAAGAGACACATGAAAGTCGCAGGTCAGCTAAACTGCTTCTATGTATGGCACATTATACATATGCATACTTTTATATGTGCTCACTTTATACATGCATGTAGTCAGCTCTTAGTATCTGGGAGGAGTATTGCTTCCAGGGTCCATGAATGTATCTTCAGGGTCTTGAATGAGAAATGCCCCTACAGTCTCAGACATTTGAACACTTAATCCCAGTTGGTGACATTACTTGAGGGGGTTAGGAGTTATGGCCTTATTGGACAAAGTTAACCAGTGGAAGCAATCTTTTGGGGTTGAAAGACTAGAGCCATTTCTAGTTCATACTCTGTGCTTCATGCTTACAGTTCAAGATGTGAGCCTTTAGCTGCTGCTCTAGATGCCTGCTGCCTGCTGCCTCTGCCCTACCATCTGGATTCCAACTTTCTAGATCTGTAAGCTCAAATAAATTTTTCTTATTAAAGTTGCATTGGTCACAGTATTTAGCACAGCAATAGAAAAGTATCAAATACAATATACAAATCAATAGGTGCTCTAAACTGAAAATAGAAAAAAAAAAAAAAAAAAAAAAAAAAAAAAAAAAAAAAGGAAAGGAAAGGAAAGGGAAAGAAAAGAAAAGAAAAGAAAAGCAGACAGCACATGACTGCTCCTAAGTATGGTGGAGGAGAAAGTTTATTCTTGGTATGAGGGCAAGCACAGCCAGATGCAGAGAAATCTGGGAGAGTCCATGGTTGTCATAACCCTGAGCCATGTGATGAAGGCAAAAGGGGAAAAGAGAGGGGAACCAAGTATAGCAGTCAGGAAGCCAAAGAAACAGTAGTGGTGGGTAACCAAAATGACTGAGTTATACAGGGAAGAGCCTCTGGGGGAAGGGTAACTAAGCCTTTAAGCTGGAATTTTGTACAGTAGAGGTCAGGGTATGTCATCCATACTTCTAATAGGTAGAAACTAAGGGATGCTTAAAGAACCTGGAGGCTAGGTCTGGTCTGCATTGATTTGTGAAATAGTCACCTCAACCATTTGTTCCAGGGTTTGAGGCTTAACATAGACATTCCTATAAAATAATCAGTAATACCTTTCCATAAACTTAAGTCACTTCTAGATCACTAACAATGCTCAACACAGTTCAAATGCTATGTAGATGACTACATACTACATTGTTTACAATGATGTGAGGGTGTGTGTGGGGGGCTGTGTGTGGGCATCCTGTCCTGTCTGGATAGACTCAATAGTTTTTTAATAGTTTTGACTCATGAACACTGGGTCTATAGCTGTAGAATGAATGGATAAAAAGGGCTGACTACATAAACAGAACATGCATCTTGATGCTTTAGATAGTCCTTCTGTGTGCCTAGAAACTCTGATGGGACCCAAAGACTTGGAAATTTGGTATATATCCACAAGCCCATATCTTCATTACTGACTGGAACTTCCAGGTCTGTCTTCCTAATTCTAAAATTTTATAACCATCTATCCAATTTTCTTCCCTTCCTTTCTCCTTTGTCTAGAAAATACCCCAAATAGAGAGTTTCTTTCTGAACTGAGCTCCTCTTGACTGACAAGCCTCACTGAGTTATACATTTGTCACCAAAAAATCAGCCTCCCATTTAATATACTGACTCCTGGGCCCTCCCATGGAGAACTCCATGACTACAGCCTTAGTGATTTTCCTCTATGTGTCCCAAATTTTTGTTTAAAGGGGGAAAAGATTTTCAAAGAAACAAAACAAAACAAAGCAACAGCAGCAGCAGCAGCAATAACAACAACAGCAACAACAACAACAACAACAACACACACACACCACACACACACACACACACACACACACACACACACACACACACACACAACCTCATGGTAGTTTCTTATGGTTCAACTTAGATATCACGGCAATGTGATCATGAGAATGCAGACTCTTGTCTGGAACACCAAAGCAGTAATAATGAATAATGTTTGCTTCCCATCCAATGACTTGGAGAACACAGACTCCCCTCACAGGAAGACAAGGTGTTCATAGAGAAAAAAGTAATAAGGAATGGAAGCAAAGGTCAGGTAACAGTCCAAATTGCCCCTAATCTGGGAATCCCAGAATGAGGAGCTAGAGCTGTCTGTCAGACTCCATCTAGGACCCATCTCACCCTGTAGCATTTCTAGAATTTTCTTTTATCTTCCAACAAGCAACATTCCTTCTCCACTCCCATGAAATATTTGATTCTTTCCTTTCAGTGTTTCAAATGGACCAGGAGTAACTACTGTTGCATAGAAGGCTTTGAAGCTTCCTTAACTCCCTTGGATTATTACTATTTTGTGGTGGTTGATATTGTGCAGGCATCTTTGGATATCCACAGGGGTTACTCCTTCAAGAATCAGTGTAGTGAAGTCTGTGACACTCAGGCCCTTTATATGAAATGGTATAGTACTTACATTTTGCCCTCACTTATTCTCCCTCTATCTACTTCAAATCATTTCTAAATTACCCAGAATGCCTAATGCAATGTAAATGATATGTAAATAGCTGGTACACTGTATGGCTCAAAAAATAATGAGAAGAATGTCTGGACGTGTTCAGCACAGATATAAGTTTGCCTTTGAGTATTTTCAGTCTGTGTTTGCTGGACTCCACAGATGCAGGATCCATGGAAGCAGAGAACCTCCTATGCTGTACTCAGTTTCCTACAGGGAAAAATAGATTCTAAAAACAAATGAATTGTGTACTGATTTTGAAACACAGTACAATGGGTTAAGAAGGCTATCCTGTATGCTAGTTAGCATCTGTTTTGGCATAATAGTTTTATATTAACCATTAGCATACTAACAGTATATACACAAACATAATGTATTCTATAAGGTACTGTATAATGTATAACACATATTAATTTATATTATCTAATATAACATATATTATATATAATAATATTATTACCTATTTATGGTTTAACATAGCATACATCTTTCATTTCAAGAATTTCATGGTTCAGAGGCTCAACACATTTTAGTTGATATGATGATTAATTTTAATTGTCAACTTGAGATTAAGAAACATTATTGAAACTAACTTCTGAGCATGTCTGTGAGGACAGGCAAGAATGGATCTATTCCATGGACTGGGATCTTAGACTGAATAAAAAAGGTGAGCATTCCTCTCTTGCTGCTTCCTGACTCTAAATACAGAGTGACTGTTGCCTATCATTTTTGACACTATCTTTGCCGTTCCTAATTGACTGTACCCATAAACTGTGACCCCCACAGTTTATCCCTTCTCTAAGCTGTTTTAATTGAGTCTTTTGTCCCATTGATAAGAGAGTAAAGTAATTAATGCAGTTGGTTCTTCATAGGCTAAAAACAGAATGTAAACATCAGGGGACCGAAATCCTAGGTTCTTTCTCAGAATTCTGTCTATGATATCATTGGTATTCAACTATAGATTAGAGGATGTGGCATGAGTGCAGTCTGAACCTGTGATGGATGCTAAGAGAAGTGACATGGGGAAGAAGGTTATCTCCTTTTGACACAATACTGCCTGCCTACAGTGTTCCTCATGTGCTTGCAATATCACCAGAGGCCAGGAGAGGAGACCATAGGAAGGGATAAATATGTATAGATTCTAGGCTGTGGCTGCCTGCTGTGTCTCACCATTCACCTGAAGAAGAGGGCAGAAGAACACAGAACCCAGGGTATATACTATTTTATTTCACATTACAACTTTGGTTGGCTAGTAGAATATGTGCGTAGGTTTATCCTAGATGGATTATGAGACTACCGTGTTGAAATTCAGCCAGAAAGAGTGCTGTGCTTGATTATTAAGGTCTGTCATAAACTCTGGTTTGGTACTTAGGAATATGTTGAACAAGCCACCCTTAATTAGAAGTACATGTCACTATCTGTACACATACTAAAAAGACAAAGTGCTTAGGCATATCCAGTGAGGAGGAAGACAGTGACCCTCCCTCATAAGATATCTTCTATGCATCCCATCCCCCATACTGCATTCTCTCTCTCTCTCTCTCTCTCTCTCTCTCTCTGTGTGTGTGTGTGTGTGTGTGTGTTTACCAACATAAATGTTTGGTACAAGTTCAAAACATAAAAACATATTAGATATCCTGGAACTAAAGCCACAAATGGTTGTTAGCTTCCATGTCTGGCTAGAAATCAAGCCTGGGTCCTCTGCTATTGTAGCCAGTTATCTTAACCACTGAGCTGTCTCTCCAGCCCTTTCTTGTAATTTAAAAATTCCCATGAAGAAGTTTCTTACTTACCTAATTGATAAGTGATAATGGTTAGGTAGTATCAGGTAGATACATGAATCTACTGGCTTAAGGCAATGATGGCTTTAACACAGAATTGCATAAGACAAAACACCCTAACTACGTCTACCCCTGGAGATACGTTCCTAGTTTTAATGTTGTGTTTGGATTCCATGGGAAGAAAGTCAATGAGAAATCACCTGGAGAACTCGCACAAGTCACATCCTATGGAGCAAAGAGAAGTTCAAGGTCTGAGTCCCTGGACCTTATTTGGGTCCTATCAAGTCTCAGGAGTATGGTGCCTGAGTGGGAGGGGCTGTGCAGCTCATTGCCTGAGTCCTCTGTGCTGTCACATTCCCAGGACTTGGCAGGGGGAAGTCATCTCAGTTTTGCAACTTCTGACACTTACTTCACATCTTGAAAATGCCCTCATGTTTGTCCGTGTACCATTAACCAATGCAGGAAACTAGATCTGTCTGCAAAGCAGCGGCATTTGGCCTATGGGAGGCACTGTAGGCAGCTCACCTGCAGAAATTGAACCCACATTTCCACGCCTCCTACTCCCCTTCCCTCCTCCTTTTCATTCTTCAGCATGGCTTTTCTTGGAACGAGGCTATGTGAAGTCTTAAGAATCAGCCCCTGGCAATGACTGCTCACAGAAAGCATCTTTTTTTTTCTTTCCCCTCTCCAACAGTTTATATGACAGCATTACTTTGATATAGACAGTAAGATGCAATTACTCCCCAGGGCTGAGATAGGAAAGAACTCACTACCAAGAAGAACAATGAAGCAAAACTAAGACATTTGCCCTTAAAACATAAGGGAGTATGCAGGGCTTGCTGTTCTTGTCACAATGGAGCTGAATGATTTAGTCTACAAATGTCAGGTGCACTGGGGCAATTCTAATCGCCATGTTGGTCTCTGAGTGTAGAACTTAAGAACAGCACTGTGAAACACTTTGAGAGGTCTTTGGAAGAAAATAGAATTGGATCCAATGTTTTCAAGGATGAATAAAATTCCTTAAAATTTGGAAGAGAGACTTAAAATAAAAAATGAGGAGGGCGTGATGCGTAAGAAGCCCAGACATCTTGGGGAGACTTGACTGGTATGTTGAAAGAGCAGGTATTGATTATCTACTGCTATTCCAAATGCCTCTGAAAACAAGCAAACACACAAGTAAATACATCAAATTACATGTTGTGCCATTGTACATTTATTGAGTCTCAGCCATAAGTATGCATTGATTATCCCGTTGCCATGGCAGAGAGAAATGGTTTCTGGGTTATGGTGGCAGCTGCCATATGTTCAGCTTTAAGTCAACTGATTCCAACACGAGCAGAGGAGAAACAGGAATCTCTTCTAATGCTCTAGTTAGCTTTGAGCTGTCCTGTGATTCTCTCCCCTTAGCCTGGTATTAGAGGCATGTCTTCCAGGGACTCTTACACAGCCTTCCCAGGTACCGAACCTCAAAAGTCTCTCTCTGGTTTAAGAACCGGCTTACACAGCAATTAGAAAAGATATGTATTAATAAAGACAAGCCTTCTCTGGTTGGGGATAAAGGCAGAATGTAACTAAATTTGCTGATAACATTGCCTAGCTGCATTACAGGCAACAGATTCCTCTATGCCTATGAATTCTGGGCATAACAGAATCAAGAAATGTTTGATTGTGGGATCTAAATCTTGGCTGTGTTGTACAGTTTGATAGAGTCTGAACCACTTCAAGGAACATTTGAGAGGATGAGTTGGGCACAATCTTACCTAAGTTCCCTTTTGTCATACTGGGCTGACATTTTAAGGTCTGACTCAATGAGACAATATGAGATAGAGATTCCAGTTCAGACTCGAATGTCCTTGCTGTCAGAGCACTAATAAGAGTTCTGAATATCCAGGAGATTTATTTTTGATAGTTTTCCAGTATCTTTGAGGAAGTTGGCTGTTTGCTTCAGCAGAAACACACTGTTTACTGGAATTCTATGATATGCTTTATGAAATCATTGCCACAATGTAAATGGTCCTTGAAAGATTCCAAGTCCTTCCAAAACCACCCATCTATGAGGAAAGAACTCTGGATACTGTCCTGCATCTCCAGCGGCCCTTTGAAATGATCCATATTTTCTCTCCTACGGAAATATAAAGGAATGCCAGGGATAGCAGACTCTATTGAGACCGTCTACACGAATGTGACATATTCATCACAGTGAAATGATCTCAAGGCTCCAGACTCTCTGGCTGAGTATGTTCTGCACAGACAATGACAGGGCTGCCGTGCCAAGTCAGTGCCTAGAAATCATTCACGCCACTACTACACATTCAAGGAAGGAGCCGAAAAAGACATTCACAAAGCAATTCTCACAGGGTATTAATGAGTCAAAAACATGTTTAGTCTCCTTTGGCGTGCAGTAAAACTATAGTAAGACACACATCCACCAGATTGGCTCCAACTTGAAAATTTAGCAGTAAAACGGGCATTTGAAGCTATGGGGTATCCATAACCCCATTTTCAAAGTGGCAATGCCACTTTGTAAAACAAACAGGAAGGAGCATTTATTCGGGAAAATAGAAAAATTCAAATAATCTGACCTGGAAGACATATATCCTCAAGTATGTGATAGTCACAGATGAAATTTTTCTCTAATACCTGTTAATATTTGAATGACAAATAAATCTGCATGAAGTATATAGATTACACCTGTGTGTGCCTACCTGCTTGCCATCTATATTATTTATTGTCTATTAAGTTAGATTTCCCATTGAAAATCATTTGAGGGCTGGAGGCATGACCCAGCAGTTGAGAACACTAACTGCTCTTCCGAAGGTTCTGAGTTCAGCTCCCAGCAAATATATGGTGACTCACAGCCATCTGTAATGGGATCCAAAGACCTCCTTTTGTGTGTCCGAAGACAGCTACAGTGTACTCATGCACATTAAATAAATAAATAATTCTTTTAAAAAAATGTAGTTTTTTTTTTTTTTTTTTTTTTTTTTTGAGCTGGGAAAGAGACTCAGAGATAGAGTGTCTACCAAGATGTATGCCCTAAATTCAATCCCTCCTAATGTTTCTTTCAAAAAGTCAACATCTGTGAGATGAGAATGTAGTTTAGTGTTATGCCTCGAATACACATAACCCCTATTCAACTCCCACTACCTTTGCTAAAAATACCCAACAGTGGTCCTCAATGGAAAGAAACAATAGTGTATTTATAAGAAGTCTTTATCCAAGAGTATGAAATGGACATAAACAATTCTCAGCAGCCAGCTAGGCACTGTTTCCCAACCATATTCTTTAACCCTTTTTCTCAAGTTGTGCATCTCATGACTCTTTGGGATAGTGGCTTTTGTAGAGACACAAGTAAAAGAAGTTTGTACAGGCTCCACAAGAAAGTCTTAGAGGAAGGCAGGAAGGGAGATGCCATGGCATCCTTCTGTGCACAGGGGAGGGGCTAGCAGCAGAAGCTCTTCATCAAACTGTGTCTCCTCTGATGAGCTCTTGTTATGATAACTATTATCACACCAGAGATGCTGATAATTATATTTAGACAGTTTTAAAGCAATATTGTATAATATTTTCTTCCATTTGACAACAGCATCGGAGCTGATGAATACGCAGTCAGATGAAATGCTGGGCTGCTGCTGTCCACAAAACGTTCCCATCAACCGTGTAAGTGAGTTTTATAATGTATACATTATACTAGCAGGAAAACACACTCCTTGGGAAAGGACCAATTCTTGGTGCATAATGAGTTCCCATTGAATTTAAATGACTTTTGGTGCTACACCGATGCTGATAAAATACTTTCAAATGTACAGAATATTAACCAAATGTTTATATTAAACAAGTCCTTTCAGGTGAAAACGGGTTCTGCGAAGCGTAGCTCCCTAGAGCAAGTTAGTGAATATTAATGCCCAGCTGATCCTAAGAGCTACAAGTCCTCTGATGTGGGAGGCCAGAGGAGAGATAACAGGAAGGTTAGGGGATGGGTCCTGTCTGGGGAAGGCTCTGTCGCACCTGACATAACATGGTTGAGGTGGGAATGGAGTTTAAAATGCATGTGATTGGTTGTTAAGAACTAGGAGGCAGATATAGGCCTTACAGGGAGGAAAAGTACCAGGCATTCATCTGTTTGGATCTACAGGGACAGTAAAGATACAGAATGGCCCCAGACCTGCCCATGGCACCATCAGTAAAGCAATTATAGGTGTGTCCCATAGTTAACCCCAGCCAATCTCCAGTTCACTTTGAACCCCAGTTTTGGGTAATTGATTGCAGCCAGTCACAGGAAACCTGGGGGTAACCATTAATCATGGCACTCTTTCAGCTGTGTTGAAGCTCACTGGCCATTTCCAATTAATCAGGTTTATCTTCAGGTTTTGGGAAATCATGTATGTAGCTTTCAACACATGATCCCATGTTTCACAGCAAATATAGCTTTGATCAGCCAGGCTGGAGGCCCTATGAGCTTTCTTTGACTGTCCGGGTGAGAATTGGAAGGCCACACAGGTTCTGGGGTCATTGCATAGTTTAGATTAACTAGATTACTGCTGGACTTCAGTTATCCCCCACCCCCATGCAGAAAATGAAAGCTTTTCTTATTTATGTATAGAGCATGAAGCACTGAGCAGCCTGAAGGGCCCAAGATGTATAAGCTCCTCTTTCTATTATAACATCAGTGCTTCAAAATCTAAACCATGTTCATGTTGTTGCTGCTGATGTTTCAGTTACACTATATTTGAATTCTTAGGAGATGCTTTGTACATTAGTAAGACTAGATTTTATATCCATTTCATGCCTATCAAGATGGCCCTTCTCTACATTGTCCTGAATTGTCGACTTTTTCTAATTTCCCCTTTATTATATACAGAGAAACTTCTCTAATAATATCTAATGCCTCTGAAGTCTCATATGCGTCCAGTTTCAGGAGCCATGGGTGCTGTCATCAGCAGCTGTGTTGGCAGATGAAATGGAAGCTGGGACGCAGTAGCATAAATGAAATACTCAGAACCAACACACTCAGATTCGGCTTCTCTCCCCAGCTCAGTGTTTTTGAGTCTGATTCGATCCGAAGACTCCTAAAAAGACAACCAATGGGGCCAAGTGTGGTGATGCATGCCATTAATCCCAAGGCAGAGGCTGGCAGAGCTCCGTGAGTTCATGGGCTGCGAAGTGAGTTTTGGGGCAGCAAGGGCTACATAGTGAGACCCTATTTTGTGCTTGTATTTTTAAAGATTTTCAGTGGATCTGGCAGATTTTCAGTAATACCTATGTTCCACCCACAGTTGCAACTAGTATCATAACACATGTTTTATGTCCTAAGCATCTTTTAACATTGATTCTTAATCTAGTGTCTGGCAAGTAGTTCTTTGCCTCTGTTTATTAAATTGATACACAGTCTCCTTGGTAATCTGAGGGAGCACAGGATCATGTAGAGAAGCTGTTCTCTGTTGTCTGATAGAGCTCTCTTGAATGTTAATGTTATGCAAATCTCCTGGGATGTTGCAAAAATGAACTTCCCAAAAAGGAGCTGGAGCAGGTCCTGACATTCTAGTAGAACCAAGGCCCCTGACCCCACAGTCACACTTGAAAGCCATATGGAGCTGAAAGCTCTCACGAAAGAAAGGCAAAGACACCATGAAGTCATGGGATACTTGTCATAGATCAGGAGCACAGTGCTTCGGGAAGGGAGGGGGTCGGGGGAGGCACATAGTTTGTTCTTTTTGAGCAGTCACAGACAGCAGTGGGAACATCATCTGAAGGAGCTGTTTGAGATGAGAGAGTAGCAGTTTATCAAACAAAGGAAGAAAAGATCCATGGGCTGAGCAAAAGGCTAAGTGAAGCATGGTGTCTTGCCTGTTCAGTGAGCACTGAGGCAGGAGCATGAAGAGAGACAGCAGGGCCCTGGTGTAGGATGGATATTAGAATAAATTGGAAAAGGCACTGAATTTTAAAAGGCTCCCCACTTAATGATGAAAATCCAGAAATAATCACCTGGGAAGAGAGAGACCTGGATAGATGGGTGGGATGCTCTCTGATTATTAAGCCATGAACACCCTCTGCTTTTGGACTAAAGCTTGTTTTCAAACATTAATGGATAGCAAATGGCTTTGGCAAACCTGGTGATTGATAAGGCATCATCAATCCCTTTCACTGTGCAGATGATGCTGTTTTTAAGAAGCACTTAGCATCTCAAGGGTTCTTTTATAGACATCTGCACAAATCTATGCAGCTCCAAACTTTATTTGGCTGTTAAAGAGACTACTACTGCTCACGGGCCCGTATTCCTCTGCTCTGTTTTGCATTTCAGTCCAGCTGTTCTGGGATCTTTTATTTTAGAAACTGGGAAATCGGAGCTATTAATAGAGTCAGGCAGCTAATTTAAATCTGATAATGTGCTGACACTTAGCTGTATACTTCAGCACAGATACAGCACAGATGCCTGTGTGTGTCATGTCTATTTATTTTTGTACAAATGTGTACATGCATATGTATAATTGCTAACAGAAACAGTCAACACTTAATATCTCTCACGGCCACCTGGGAGTTAGCCTCAGTTTCATAAATAGGACACTCTTTGGCATGAGAAAAAAAATCACTTAGGTAGTATCTTAACCTGCAGATTCAGGGGTCAGAATAATTAAAATGTGGGGGGATTGCAGGTAAGAAAGACTCATCAAACTCCACAAAATTTTACCTGAACACTATGGTAGGAATCAGTGAGGGTAAGGACTGAAGAGATCTAGATGGTGGCTTAGAAGGAAGAATCAGAAAACAGTCTAAGGTATTATGGGTTGAATAGTGAATATTCTACACTGTCTTTTGAGACTGAAGAAACTTTATATGTGGGGCTGGAAGAAATTAGTCATTAGAAGTGAATCCTTGAAAGTGTCTCATCCCTGTTCCTTCCCTTTCTCCCTCTCTCTCTCTCCCCTTTATCTTCTTCCTTTCCACTCTCTCTCCCTCCCTTTCCCTCCATTTATGAACAACATAAAGTAAGAAGGTCTCTACACATTCTCATCACCATGCATTGCCACAGGACCAAGAAACCCTGGATTGAACCCTCTAAAACCATGAACCTAAATAAGCCCTCCTCTTTAAAGTATTTTGCCATACAGGTGACAAAAGTAACTAATGTTCAGCATAATAAGTGCCTCAAGTATGTGTGCATACTTAAAGATATGACGATTCATGGACGGATATTTCCCATCTAGCCCATGGGAGTTATTATTATTATTATAGTTTCTTTATCTCCAACCAAACACATCATGTCCTCTGTATGGTTTCCAGTTCTCCCAATCACAAAAAGCATTGTCTCCCTTGAAGTAATTCTTATTCTATGGTTATAATCTCCTTAATGTGAAGGTCTAACTGCATATAAAGGTTTCTTCTTATCTCTTTTAGATTATCAATCAGTAAGGCATTTCTCAGTAGTCTGGGATCCTGTATCATGTCTAGTAATAAGCACAATTTCCCTCATCCTTCCACCACACCCTAGTGAAAAGTGTTAGCTCACTGTAACCCCACTTGTGATACTTGTAATACTGCCTTGAAGACCACCCCTCAACCTCAGTCACTCAAAGTCCTCTCCAAGAGTCCCACAAGCAGTTCCCGCTGGCTTTGGCCATTGCTTGCATGTAATTCTGCTTTATTACCTTTAGTTTTAGAATTCCAGAACTGACTGCCATAATTGATACATGAACATGTGTTTGTCTTAGCCATGCATGTGTGAAAATGACTTCACGGAAAGCATGGGGCACAGGGACGCAAGGAAGCGAGGCTCATGCCACAGTGATGGCAAGATCTATAGCTTGCTCTCTCACAGCCCTGGGGCCCTCTTCTTGCGATCATTTATCCTGGTTCCTCCTCTGCTAGAATCAAGCTCTTCTGTACGGCTTCTTCTCTGCTCCTTCTTGTCTTGCTTTTACCTCATGGGGACAGAAAACAAATGTCTCTCCCTTTGCCTCAGTTGGCAAGGTTCCGTGACTATTCAGTTTGTGCTTAAATTTTAATTTAGGCTGACAAACTTGGAAATCTCATCTTAAACCCAGGATCATAGGACAGTGTCTTCTCATATCCATCAGCTTCCTATCCAAAAGGATACTGGAGACGATATTCCTTATCACAGGCTATCCAGGCAACAGTCAAAAGGGGTGCAGAGAAGAAAACAAAGAGAAGTAGTGATTCCTTAAGAATATGACCTTAGAATGAAGGCTGAGGCATCCACTCTACTTCTCCAAACCATCCACCTTGCTGATTATAGTATTAAACACACTCAGGGAACAATATCTTGAGAAGAGGTGCTACCTTGATACCACAGCTTTGAACTTAAAACAGTGAAACAGAGAACAGAGTTGTTTTGAACCTTCTTATTTAGAAACATCACCCCACCCGCCAATGGCTTTTGTAAGCTCCTGAGTTTTTTTTTTTTTTTTTTTTTCCCTCGTTCCAGTAAAGAAAGGAAGAGAAACGTCTTTGAAAGAAAGAATGACGTCTCAGCGCAAGTGGGGACAATATCTAGTTGATAACGTCAGAAGGATCCATAGGGTGGGAATAACCTTCCAAATGTGTGTGGCCGTGAAGAAATGACAACTGAAGAATTCTCTGCTCTGTCCCCTAAGCTAGGGAGGCATCTTGGAACGCATCCATTTCTGTTAGAGTTTGTCAACCCCCGCCCCCCCCCCCCCCCCACACGCCATGGTAAGATCTAGTTTTGTATCTGACCTAGCTAGCTTATTCCAGCTTCCTTTTTCAGGTCTCTATGCACCCTTGCTTTGAATTCTCTTTGAAGCAGTCTGAACATATCCTGCCGGTTCGCTCATTAAATGGATCAAATAAACCTTTGGCAAGATCCCGCTGTACATTTGTATCAGATTCAAGTTTTCAAGTTTTGAAAATTCTACTTTGACACCCAGTGATAACACCATGTGTCCAAGTCTGAGAGTCACTCTCGCTGAGAGAAGCTGAAGTCCTGGGGAGAGCTTTCATAGGGAAGCCACATCTCTCTCCATTCCACACAAAATGCCCCTTATCTCCAGAGGGCTTTCTGTGAAGCCACCTGATCATAATAAGGATGAATACTTCTAGAATATTTAACATTGCCAAGCATGATCCTAAAAAGGTAAATGAACATCATCAACCAGCTAATCACTGTAAAGCCATAGAAGACAGCCATTCGCTTTCTTAGATTTATAGATGTGAGAAATAAGACGAAATGTTTCAACAACTCAAACACTCGTAGAGGCTGCTGCCTACCACCTTCAAGCCAAAGGCATGCCATTCTGTAGGGCCCGGGGAGATATACATTGAGGGTTATTTACTGGATTCTTGGTGCACATCTCCTCATTTGATTTTTTTTCTAACCCCCACCCCAAATTTCAGACTCTTGCAATTGCTTTGGGGGAAATGTTGTAACATTTTTTTCACTAGTCTTCATGTTTGGAATTCATTATCAGGAGTGCACGTGGCTAACATCTCCACATGGGATTACTGTAAAACAAAAATTTAGACCAGGCAGCCAGTACAGACGGTGATTGAAACCAAAAGGAGATGTTCATCACTGTGTAAAATCTGAAAGACTTGTCCTACAGTTCTCTGGATGTTCAGACTTTCAAAAAAATTAAAAGCATAAAAATAAAAGAAAGGAGAAGTACAGTTTTCTTTTTTTCATTTAAACACAGGTCCATCAAGAACCATTTGTGTACACTGAGTGCTTTTTATACCTTGAGCAAAGGTCTGAATTGCAAGTAACACTGGCAAGAACAAGCTGTAAATTAAGATGCAAATCCAAACTGAGTGTGCAAGGTCCTGGCTTCCAGCCTGGTAATTGAATTTTCAGTTTATTATCCTTAATGTTTTTTAATGTGAGTTTTCAATTCCAGAAGAATGGTTCTTTTCCCTGAAGCACTTCCAGGAACAATTCCTTTCCAGACGAAAGATATGCTTTGAGGGGTAAGAGTACACTTCCATGAGTTTGAATTCTAGAAAAGTCTGTTCCAGGAATGTACTAAGCCATTGGCCCATAGAAAGACACACAGCTAGAGACCAGGGACTTGGAATCCAAATTGGAGTATTGGAGTTTTTATGTAAAAGTCCGAAAAGCTAACCACTGTGAGCTAAGACTGATGCACTGGCTGGGTGGTCCTAGAGACACTGCCTTTTGGAGCAGAGGTGCAGGTGAGAGGCGGAAACCAAGGGTCAGAGAAGTCAGATGTTTTAACACACTCGGCATATACCCACAGTGGACTCTGCCTTTGGGCTATGTGGTGGTTGCATATGCTCGGTCAAAGGAGTGGCACTATTAGAATGTGTGGCCTTGTTGAAGGAAGTGTGGCACTGTGGGGATGGGATTGGAGACCTTCCTCCTAGATGCCTGATGGTGCTGAGTCTGCTCCTGGCTTCCTTTGGATGAAGATGTAGAACTCTCACCTCCTCTTGGAGCATGCCTGCCTGGATGCTGCCACGTGCCTGCCTTGATGATAATGAACTGAACCTCTACACCTGCAAGCCAGCCACAATTAAATATTGTCCTTTATAAAACTTGCATTGGTCATGGTGTCTGTTCACAGCAGTAAAACCCAAACTAAGACAGGCTGTATTGGCAAAACAATTCTAGAAGCTTCTGTTTGCAGTAATTTTTTCCTGTGAATTATCCCTAAAGCAAGGTTGAGGAAAAAATAAGTTTGATATAGTCTTTTTAAATATTTTTAACATTTATTTATCTATTTACTTATTTATTTGTGTGTGTGTGTGTGTGTGTGTGTGTGTATGTGTGTGTTTGTCTCTTTAAATGTGAACAACAGGAGAAGACATCTTGTGGAATTCAAGTGTTTCCTTCTACCATTTTGCTTTAGAGAATCAATCTCAGATCACCATGCTTGGCGTCAAGTATCTTCATCCCCATGAACCAACTCACCAGCCTGAAATACTCTCAGTAATGAAGAAGTAGGAGATGTCAGAGTAATGATTGCAATAGTAACAAACAATAACCATTGATGACCATGAGAGTAGGTCAGGTTGCAAGCTCTAGTCAGTTTAATGCATTACTTGTACTAAAATTGTACTCTCATAATAGCTAAATGGTGGGTTATTGTTCCCAATTTTATATCAGGAACCTGAGATTCAGAGATTCCAAAACATTTCTTCACGGTACCATGGTATAAAAGCTTGACTGCAATATAGCATGACATTACTGTACTCTGTGTGCCTGACATCACTGTACTCTGTGCCTCAGAATGGGAGCAGAAGCACTGGGGTACCGTGCCTGGTGCTGTAAGTTGGAGTTTCATTTTTCTTTAGGATATGTTTAAGTATTGGTGTAATTGTTTGGTGCGTATGTGTAGAGAGAAGAAAATGAAGAAAGAAGCAGACATCCTGTAATTCACTGCATACACATGTACATGACTTGAAAATACATAAAAAGAACAGTGTGTGATAAAACATGCAATACCTTTCCTCAAGTTTCATCCCCCTTCCCCCCAAAAAAACAACTTTTAATATATTTTTCTGATAACTACTACCTGGAACTGTCCCATGACATGGTAAAACTCAATTCCTGCAACAATAAAAATACACATTCATCTTTACTGTTTTCTACTTGTTAAAATTGCTACCCTTTATGACTTACCCTGCTGTAACTCAGCTGAGATCGGGCAATGCCCTAAGTAACTTACTCCATGTTGTGTGAAGCAGTGGTTTTCCAGGAGGTTCCATGCTCTATTGGAATCTCTCTTGCCAACAGCTATTGACTTTATGGAAATGAGGGAGAGTGTAGGGTTCGAGTAGACCTGCAAACTGTACCTTCTCTCAGAAGTATCCAGTACAGAGTGATACATAACTTATTCCTGAGCATAAAAGGGAGCCATCCTACAAACTGCTAAGGATGAGCTAAGGCTGTAGGGCTGCATCAGTGTATTGTCATCGCAACAGGGAAATTAGGCCAAAGAACTTACCAGACACACAAGACTGAGAACAGTGGGAAAAATAGATAAGCAGGTAGTCAAGTAGGGCCACCTCAGTGCTGGGGGACCAAGCTGAGTCAAGCCCCAGGAGGTCCTCTGCTTATCTGTCCCTGATACATACATGCTATGTGTCAGATTGCTTAGTGCCAAGCTCTGCCATCACAGAGAGTAATGGAAATCCAATACCTTTGCACCCACATGGACCTGGATTTGAACACACACTTTCTTGCTCTTGGACTTTTACCAACCAGCTGGACTCTAAAGCATTTCTCTCACACCCTGTCTCCAGCAGCTCCAGCAGTGGCTTTCTCCTGGTACTTACCATTTTGTTATCCAATCAACACACAGACTGTCTCACTTCTGAAACTCTTTGAACTGTGCTATGACCACTGTAACTCAAATTCATTCTATAAATACACATATACAGATAGATATATTTACAGTGTGCTTTGTGATGTGAGAGAAATATTAGCAGCCAAAATTAGGGTGGCGTGGCCTGGAGAGATTACTCAGTGGTTATGAGCACTTGTTGTGCTTGCAGAGGGCTGGAGTTTAGTTCCCAGCACCCAAATGATGGCTTGCAACCATCTATAATTATGTTCAGGAGACCTAAGTTTCTCTTCTGAATTCCATGGGCACTTAGCATGCGTGTGCTTCCCATACATACATGCAGAAAAAACATTCATCCACACAGAATAAAAACATTTAAATGGAATGAAAAGCACTTCCATTGACCTGACCAGGCCACCAGTATTTGTTGGATTTTATGTCCAATTCACTGAAGCTGCTGGACATTGTGAAGTTCTTCTTATTGAATAATTTGACATTGTAGAGAGACATAACCACGCCCATCTATGTTTCAGGCACAGTATATTTACGACCCATTTTCAGTAATAATTAGTACATTTCATTACTTTACTTTAGTAACTCCCAAGTGATTGATTCTTTTTTTATAATTAAAAAGCTAGTGCAAAAAAAAAAACATTTTATGTATGTTCTTGGTGACAATATGATGTTCAAAGACATTTCTGTAGGGGGTGGATGGAGCAGCTTAGTGGTACTTTGTGTGAGGGCCCTGGATTCAGTCCTTAGCACTGAAAAGAAAGGGTGGGTTTCTGTAGCTATTCCCTACAGACACTGGATAATCCACCCTCCCACTATAGATTCCGAGTAGCACTCTTTATTAGACCCACTAACATTCTACCCATTCACCTGATTCACCCTGTCACCAGTGTCTCTGACTTATAGAGTGTGGCTACTACCCTTGCCTCTAGTCTGAATCAACCATAACTGTTTGTCCAAATTCCAAGTACAGAATCCGTTCTTTGAATGCATTGTACTTTAAAGCTGTAAAGACAAATAGAAGGTCGGTGCCTTCTGTTTATACCCCTGACAGATGAAGACAACAAATGTATCTGGGGCTTTGTGGTTCAGAGCTCTGGGATGAGGGCTTTAATCAAGTTTGGAAGCCACTAAAATACCACTTACTTAGTTTGGGTTTAAGCCATGACCTTCTATTGTTCAAAGACATTTTCCTTTGTAATAATTTCATGGAAAGAAAAGCGACTTGAAAGTTGTATTTATTAAAGTGCCCAAAGGCATTTGAACCTCAATTTACATTTTTCTTTTTTTATAGAAAATAAGAGCAAAGTGTAAATGAATGTCAAACATGTGGCTTACATTTTTTTCAATGGTGCATTTGGGCTTTAAAAACTAATGAAAATACTTTAGAAGGAACATATTCCAAAACATATTAAGTAAATATGATGTAGGACATTTGGAGTAGATCAACACGGCATTGGGGCGGGGGGGGGGGGATCCTGAAGAGAAAACAAAGGAGACTTGATCTCTCACATGAGATTCTGAAGACAGAGAATTGGCCTTCAGAACCCAGTATCCATCTCAGAGCAGACCCACAACTTGAGGAGGGACAAATACTTCAAAATTAAGGAATTTTTTAGGGTACTTCCCGTTCATTACATAGATACTTCTGTTGTGTGACAAGACACTTTTTTTTCTGGAGATATTAGCACATATATCTACTAATTCCAGGCAGGGAACCCATGCTAGACCAAAGTATAATTACCACCAAGGTCTAATTTGGGGAACCAATGCGATTCACTGAGGTAACTTCCTTATTGGAATATGGATGAGAGGGGTTGCTTACAGGAGTAGAAATGACTCAAAGATAGTTGCATCACCAAGGCAAACAGGTTTCTACAGCTTGGAACCTGGAGCACACTGCACAGACTGCAGACTGATCAACAGGTTGAAGAGTGTCTTTTCCAGGGGCCTCAGGTGGTCTAAACCTCTTCCAGGCTCCTAGACTGATTTCTGTTTCACCCAGGCAGGTGATCTCATCTCTGCTCTGAGGGTGACTCTAGGCACTTTTTATGGTTTATTTTTAGAAGAGTCTGGTGAGTCTTATCAGTTTCCAAGACTTCCTGAGCTATTTTGAGTGGTTTATATGTTGGCTTAAGGAGCTTCTTGGAGGAAATGCTACACAACAAACTCTTCTAACAACCAAAGATAGGAAGGCAAACAAGAAATGGGCATTGACTAAAGGAAGTGAATTCTTAAATTGGAAATTCAATGTAGAAAGAAACAAGACAGGAATGAGATAAATACAGTATCACAACATCAGGACAGAACTAAAAGGCACATTCACTCTCCCCGAGTGGGATATGGGTGAGAGACAAATCTCAATGGAAAAAATTTGCTCAGAGTCTTAGATAATGAGTAGAAGAAGCAGAAAAAAAAAAAAAAACAATTTGTTGATACAGTTGCAACCCAGCCAATGCTGTATACAAGAACAGAAATGTAGGAAGCTTTGTGTCACAGAAATGTCTAGTCATTGCATGTGGCTAGAACATAGAAGGAATGGCTATTGAATTGAGAGCTGCAAACTTGGGCCTGGACTTGGATGCTAGTCAAATTTACCCCTGTTGTATGGTCTTTGTTTTCCCAATTGTAACAAGATGCCATCTTGTAATTTGCCCTGGTAGTCATGGAAACTAGAGCATAAGGATACAGCAGTAGCCAGGTCTCTGGCAATGATAATGGAAGAAAAGATATTCTCTATGTAGTGTCAGAGTCCCTCACAGGTAATCTTGGGAGCAGAAGGCTCAAAGCTAGACTATGTGGTGTAGCTCCTATGAGGATATCATCCCTGATGGGTGGGACTTCATAGAGAGACAGCTATGTGTGGGTCACGTACACTCCTATAGTTAACCTATCACTTCGGGGCTGTAAGAAAGCACAATAAACTCATTCAGTTGAACTTTGGTGAGATCACGCTTTGATGTGGCTAGTGCCATTCAAAGTTCGCTCGTCTGTATCTCCTCAGGGAAAGTTAATATAGCAATCTTAAAGTAAACAACTTATAGAGAGACCTTATTCTGTAGGTAGTGGTCCCATAGATTTTAGTGTGTGGTTGTTTTGTCCTCTATGCTCGGCAGCAAGAGAACAAGAAAAGGTTCCTCACCTCATGATGAACAGGAAGTAAAGTGAGCAAAAATAATTGGGACCAGGTCAAAACTTCAAAGGTATAGTCTCCCTGGGTTACTTCCCTGAAAGTATCACCTCTGAAAGCTGTCTGAATGTTCCCAGATTGTGTCATGTAGCTGGGGACCACATAGCTAACACCTGTGGGGGACCTTGAATATTTTAATTTTAACCTTCTATTCCTGGCCACCAAATACTTGTAACAGAAATAACCACCTATGTCCCTCACCCTGAACATTAGACTACTAAAACATTGAATCCTGAAGAAGTGGGGATTTTCTCAGGAATCTCATACTGGAAGAAAGGACACTATCTCCAGATGGGTATTTTGTCTCCTAGAGAAAACTTTTGTAGTTCTAACGGCATGTCAAAGAACCTTATAGGATGAGACTAATGCCAACTTACAGGATAAGAATGAAGAGACCACACCTTTCCCAGGACTCTTCAGATGTGCATATCCTTGGTCCTCTATTTAAACTTTGGTATCACTGGATGAGGGACTCAGAAAATGGACTTGAGGGGTTTCCCGAGTCTCTTCCTTCCCTCTACCCAATGTGGCCACATTAAATAAACCTTCTTCTGATTTCCAGTTTGAAGCTGGGTAGTCAGGACTGACTTGGGGCACAAGTTGTGACCCCCCCCCAATAATTTACTAAAAGGCTCCTGTCCAACTCTTAATGCAAAATACATTTAGTCTATTTTCAAGAGTCTCCAAATTTTAAATAGTCCCACCATCTTCATCTGCTCAGTACATAGTCTGTTCCATGACTCAAGTCAAGCTCTCATTGTAAGCACTTGTAAATAAAAATCAATTATGGATTTCCAAGACACAGTGACACAGATACTTCAAACTCCAAGAGGAATAAAGGACAACAAGAAAAGATTGGTGCCCAGAAAGCATTAAATTCTATAGCTCTGTGTCCAGCATCTGGCACATGTAGTAACATGATGTGAAAATCAGTGGGGCCCAAATAGTCTTGCCATTCACAGCCCACAGGGCTTCCTTCATGAACTGGTTCTAGCTAGTTCCTGGAGCTTTTCCCAAGATGCTTCTGGCATCTCAGGCAACATGGAGTTCCTATTGAACCTTAGACTCCAGTCTCACAGTTTAATGCATTGCTGTTTCAGGGCCTGACCCTGCCGTATATAGGAGAAGCTCCCATGGCCTCCCTCTGAAACTAGAATGAAAGCTTCCATAAGCTGTCACACTTGCAAAAACAACATCACTTAGATGACACCGATTCTGTTGCCAGTTTGAATAGTAGCTGTTCTTCCCTATATATTAACAGTGGCCCATAAGAGCCTAGGCACCCAGAGCAAAAACTAACAAACACACACACAAAAGCAAACAAACCACATGTCTTCATTGGCACTGTGCACACAAAACATTCTGGTATTTTTGAAGCAAAGTCTTTTAAATGAGTTAATATCTTTATACCATTGTCTATAGTAATGTGGTCTAGCCAGTTATAGATGCACCCTCAAAGTTTATTTTATGTTATATTGATGTAAAGTTTTTGATTTTAAAACAATTATTAGATTTTAGGGTGTGTGTGTGTGTGTGTGTGTGTGTGTGTGTGTGTGTGTGTCTGTGTGTGTTAACGTACATATGTGGGCACACATAAGCCACAACACACATGTTGGTATGAAAGGACAACTTGCAAGAGTCACTTTGTTAATTTGGTGTTCGAGTGACTGACCTCAGGCCACCAGACATAGTGACAAGAGTCTTTACCTAGTGAGAAAGCTCTCTGGCCTA
The DNA here is from genome assembly GCF_963924665.1 of Micromys minutus. Lineage (NCBI taxonomy): Eukaryota > Metazoa > Chordata > Mammalia > Rodentia > Muridae > Micromys > Micromys minutus. The sequence goes on from NC_137959.1 coordinate 14,517,819, forward strand.
TTGCTTCTTTCTAATGATGCTGATCTCTTTAACAGCCACACCTTCTTCATATACAACTTTAAATGAGTTTGTATCTGGCACTTCTCAAATCTTTCCTTTTTTGCTTTCAGTTCTCACTACAACCATGGCTCAAAGCACCTGACAACAATCATAAGACATAATCAGTTTGCAATTTCAAAAAATGCCTTAGACACTATGAAGCAACCTGATCCAAGAAATTCATCAGTTGAGGTTCCTTCTCCCAAGGTGACTTTAGACTTATGTCAAATTGGCAATAGAAACTAACTATGACATGTGTAACAGCTATACTATAATAAACTCTCACATACTGTAATACTACTAATTTTTAAAATGTATTTTACACAATATATGGTGATCATGTTACTTCCCGTTTCTTAATCCTTCCCAGAGTCTTCCAACCCTTCCTAGCCACCCAGCTCTTTATGTTCTCTCCTTTTCCTACTGTTTCTATTGCTCTATTTTAAGCCTAGCCCACTATAGGCATCACCATCCCTGGGCAGGTGGGCCTGGCTTGTATATAAGGAAGGTAGCTGAGAAAGCCAGAGGAAGCAAGGCAGCAAGCAGCATGCACCTGTGGCCTCTTCTTCAGTTTCTGCCTCCAGGTTCCTGTTTTAGTTACTGCCTTAGCTCCCTTCAAGATAGACTGTAAGCTAAACAAACCCTTTGTTTATTTTCTCCAAAACAAAACGATACATGCCACAGCCTGAATGTTATGCTTTATTGAAATTTCTTCCACCAAATTAATTACTGAATTACTTTTTATGCTATGTTTTGTTTTATGAGATAGGACCTCATTCTGAATCCCAGACTGACCCATAATTCTCTTTGTAGTCCAGGCTGGACATGGCTTCACAATCCTTCCTCCGTGGCTTTCCAAATTGCAAGATTATGGGTTTGAGCTTGTCAATTACTTTTAGAGTCAGTCTCATAAAAGGTCTTGTTGCATGAAGAAATGGAGATAAGTCTGCTAGAACTAAACACACATGAGCTCTTGTCCAGTTTCTGACACAATGCTCATTTTGTAAGCCTGGACTTTTCTGCCCCCATTCCGATTAGCATTCTGATCTCCCTCATTCCCAGCCAATACTCCCACTGAGATCTACAGACAGAATCCTGGGTTTTCTCTAATCTACTTCTCCAGACCTCTCCAGATTTCCCCATAAACAAGGCCCAAAGGCTAAAAGTTCAGATGGGGATGCAGTTAGAGCAACCAACCTGATAGAAATAGTCTGTGTAGGTTGTAGCCAATATCTAAGAAAGATAACTCAGAGAAAGGAATCATTTCTTTTGTTTCACAGTTTCAGAGATTTTGGCCCATGATTCTTCGTTTTATGTACTTAACAGACATCATAATGGAAGAGGCATACAGCATGTGGCAGACATTGAAGCAGGGAGCAAGGGACCGAGATAAGGTATAAGGTTCAAAGGCATCCATCCCATTCAACTTACTTCCTCCAATGATATGAATTCCCCAACGTTTTCAGAACCTCTCAAAGCAGCACCATTTGTTTGGAACCCAGTATCCAGCATATGAGCTGAACATACTTAATGATGTGTGTGTGTGTGTGTGTGTGTGTGTGTGTGGTGTGTGTGTGTGTTCTCTAGTTTTCTTCTCTATTGCTGTGATAAACACACAAACCAAAACAGTACAGGAGAGGAAAGGCTTTATTTGGCTTAGCAGTTACAGCATATTATCACAGGAAGTCAAGGCAGAAACTCAAGGCAAGTGCTGAAGCAAAGACCATGGAGGAATGTGGCTTCCTGGCTGGCCCATCTAGCTTGCTCATCTTGATTTGTTTAGAAGGAAAGACCATCTTCCCATGGATGATATTGCTACTGATGACTTTATTGGTGGGAGCCATAAAAGGTCTTGAGAATTGTTTTGTCTTTGAAAGATTATTTTAGACTATAGTAGGGAAATAGATTTTTAAAAATCAATGGTGGACACTATAGTATCAGATACATTGTTGTGAAATTCCATGAAAGGTTATGGAATGCCAGCCTAAAGACTTATCACTGGGTAGGTGGTAGATAGATTTAAGAGGTAAATGTTATGATGACCATGTATGACCAAAGGTCACAGAAAAATAGAGCGAGAGAGATTCTTCAGTGGTTAAAAGCAATGGCTGTTCTTCCAGAAAACTCAGGTTCAATTCTCAACACCCACACTGTGGCTCATAACGACCTGTAACTCAAGGTCCAGGGGATCCAACACCTTCTTCTGGCTTCTGTGGGCACTAGGCACGTGCACAGTATACATGTGGACAAGTGAGCAAAATGCCCATAAACGTTTTTAAGAGTAGCAGAAGTGGCATCATGTCTTCTGAATCCTTGACATGACCTTGAAAGCTCCAGCGACCAGTTGGATAAGACACAATGTCACCTGTTGAAAAGGCACCAATTTAGAGCCGCTCCGTTTTCTTTCAGACATGCATCGAGGGCTATTGAAATAAAACGTTAACGACTGATCTACTGTATGTTAAAGAAATTGGATAATCTTTTAAGATCAAATGTTAAAGACTCCCAGCAGATTCTGTAGTATAAAAAAGGAAACTCTTACAAAACTGTATTAGACAATATCACACCCAGGGGAGGATATGAGAGAATGGAAGCTCATTCCTCCTGCTGGTTGGAATGATCATTGGTCGAATCCACAGATGTGACTCTTCTGCATGAAGGCTAAAGGAACTCTTGTCTGCACACACACATATGATCAAGGTCATTTATTAAATAACAGTAATTTTAAATGGCAGATATACCTTGAATATGTATCATATTTTGAATATATAGAGAAATTGTGATTTAGTAATGATAGAATACTACTCTGCTATTTGAAAAAAAATAAGCTAGATCTAACTTTATTTTTTAAATAGATTAAAATTTGCAAATCAACATTCTAATTAAACATAGTTGTGTGTAAAACTTTTCCCAGTGATATTAAAACAACACATTATAGTCATAGCAATCCTTGACAAAAAGAGCAAGGGCCAGAAACCTCTACTATGTAGTTTTTGGATATCCTACTGAACCATAGAAACACAAACAAACAGAAGCATGTGGAGCAGAGATCCAGATTAACCTAGGTGAGTATAGCTACTTTGCTTTTAGGGAACATACTAAAAATATACATTATAGGAGAAATCTATTTAATAAATGGTGCTGGGCATTAATACGTAGAAAAGTGAAATTGGATCCCTGCATCTCATTTTGCACAGGCGTCTATCCAAAACAGAACAAAGATATTCATGTCAGATCTGAAACCTCACTTCACAGTCTCTAGAGTCAAACATTTCTAGATCTGGACATAGGAAGGGCGGAGGAAGGGCAGAGGAAGGGAAGAGGAAGGGCAGAGGAAAGGCAGAGGAAGGGCATAGAAAGGGCATAGAAAGGGCAGAGGAAGGGCAGAGGAAAGGCAGAGGAAGGGCAGAGGAAGGGCAGAGGAAGGGCAGAGGAAGGGCAGAGGAAGGGCAGAGGAAGAGCAGAGGAAGGGCACTCTGATAACAGACTGCAATAATTACAAGAAATGACAAACAGAATCACAGGGATTCAAAAAGCTTCCGTGAAGAACACAAATGAGCAAAGGCACAGTCCAGACAATGGGAGAAGATCTTTGCCAACGACACACAGATAGGGGACTAATATCTAGAATATATAAGAAACTCAATGGATTAAATGCCAAAGAAAGTGAATAATACAACCAAAGGGCCAATGAAATAGACTGACAGTTCTCAAAAGATGCACGGGTGGACAATAAATGACAGGGAAAAGATCAACACTGAGACATAAGAGAAACCAGACATACAAGTCAGTTTAACTCAGTACAGTCATATGGCTGTATAGCAGAAGCATGATTATATATGAATTACATAAAAGTAAAGAATAAAAATAATAAAACAGAAAAGCAGAAACCAATGCTGTTGAGGCGGGTGAGGGTAGGAAGGAAGGAGCCCGGCATACTGCTGGCTGGCAAGACCATAAGTTAGTCCAGTCACCAGGGAAACCAATATGGTAGTTCCTTAGCAGAAAACAAAAACAAAAACAAAAACAAAACAAAAGAAACAGTTGCTAGGAAGAATAGAAAATAGACCAGGATGTCCACCAACCAGAGGAGAAAAGAGGAATTCAGATCAGTGAGGAGGATGGACGATTTGGAGCCAATAGAAGGGTTTGAGAGAGATCATGGAAACACACCTGAAGCCCCAAAAGCCAGACCAATAATAATATGCCAGTATCGTGGGATGGGTATGGAATGTAGCCATATCAGCATAGAAAGTAAAGATAGATTATTTAATTGTGCAGTTACTGAGGTGCAGTTTTAAATAATCTTGATTTTTCTGTGTGATTATTGGGAACTAACATAAGGTCAAGATCATTTACTGCAATAATTATATTAAAGAAAAGTCTTTTACACAAATGTCCCACACTTGTTGCTTTTCTTCAAAATATGCCAAGTATTTGAAAGAATCTTACAAGAAGTGGAGCTTCAGTTTGCTTTAGTAATCACTATCTTAATAAGCCTTGACTCCAGTAGTCAAGCACAGCCCTGCAAATATCAATTATGTTTAACTGGAGGCCACATCCTAGTCCATGCCATAGATATAAATAACTACCTTTGTGTAAGTAACACTTTTTTACACCTGCTTCTGAATCCATTCTGCATTTTTTCTATATCCATCCTTAGAGTCTCTCTATCCCACTCCAGTGACCCATACTTAAGTATTACATTGCCTGAATAGATATGGGAATCTTAGAGATGGGAAGATGTTTCATTCATCACACTAGTTACGCTTGAGAGTAGAGCATCCTGGAGTGGACAGACACAGTAGTGGAAAAGGGAAAAAAGTCTTTTCACTAGAAATCTAAAATGCCTACAGTAAAAAGAAGCTTCTAGCCTGGGTGGTATGTCCTGGACAAGCTCTAATGGAAGGCAGACATTTGATGTTTGGAAGAACAAATGTGAAAAGCAATGAAAAACAAGACAATATTGCTGACATTTTGGCCACTGACAGACTCTAGTAGAGTGTGGAAGCCTAGTGTGATGGTTTGTAGATACTCAGCCCAGGGAGTAGCACTATTAGGAGGTGTGGCCTTGTTCGAGTAGATGTGGCCCTGTGAGAGTAGGCCTGTCACTGTGGGTGTGGGCTATAAGACATTCATCCTAGCTACCTGGAAGCCAGTATTCTGCCATCAGCCTTCAGATGAAGATGTAGGACTCTCAGCTCTGTCTGCACTATGCCTGCCTAAATGCTGCCATGTTCGCTCGTTGATGATAATGGACAGAACCTCTGAATTTGTAAGCTAGCTCCAAATAAATTTTGTCTTTATAAGAGTTGCCTTGGTCACGGTCTCTGTTCACAACAGTAAAACTCTTAACTAAGACACCTAATATATATTTGGGTGCCCACTGCTGAGCCCACCAGACTCTGATGGTTCGTTCCAAGCTGATGGTCACACAGATGACCCTAATTAAGCTCCGTGGGATATTAGCAAAACTCAAATAAGTAACCAGAGGGGAAAGGTTGGCCTGGTGGGTGTGAGAGTGAAAGAGGAGAGGGTGGGAATAGCAGGATCAGAGTTCATAGTGAACTGGTGCAAACTGTAAAAAGACAGGTTTACTAAAATGAGGGGGTAATCAATTTTCAGATCCAGAATATTGGATTTGGGGCATCAAAGAATTATTTAATGCATATTCATTCAGCAATTTATAAAACTAGTTCTATCTGAAATGTATTTAGCACCCAGCTCTTACTACAGTGTGTGCAGCCTGGATCTTTCCACATGCGACTAGCCAGCCACTAGATGGAGTGCGTTGGATAGTCATTGGTGTTTAGAGATGGTTTGTGTTGTTGAAATGGAGTCAGGACTCTGCAGTGCTACTGACACAGACTTAATTCTCTTGTATCTCACTCTATCCTCTCACTGGAAGCTGCTCATCACCACTGCTGTATATTATCCTTCAAGGAACAGGGCACACAACATTCCCTCCCCATCCCCTCCTATCACTCATTATGGTTCTCAAGGATTATTTCTGGTTTAATTGATTAATTTGTTGAAATTATTTTAGAGTTCACTGAATCTTCCAAATACAGATTCACAATGGGATAATGGGAAAGGTTTAGGTACCAGTCTGCATGACTATTGAATAAACACATTCACTCAGCCCTGGGTGGACTGCCTATGCCCATAATCTGTCTTTACAATGTCAAAAACCATTTACATCTTCTAAAAATTTTCTGGCAATGAAAAAGAAACAACTTTATGACTGTGTATACACCCTAGTAAAGTTTGGCCTGCTATATTGTTCAGCATGCTATAAATAGAAATAAATTGCAAATACTAATACTGGCTACATATATAATTGGTTTCTAATCTTGATGTGCCACTGACAGTGTTGATAGACTGTTTAGAAATAAACTATTGTGGAACATACAGCTTTGTTCCAACAGAACTATCAAATAGTGCTCGGATGATACTTAATACCCCAATATCAACAGAGACTGGCATGGCTTCACGAAGTATTTACCAGAAACAAACACTGGTGTCTTTCAAGAAGGTGTGATTTTTTTTTTTCAAAGAAACACCAATTCACTACAGATCCAATGCTGGTTTTGTATAGTTGAGTGCATTTAACCTTTGAAAAATCATTGTCCATCCTAAAGTGACTTAGAAAGTGGTGCTTATTTACTGATATTAGACAAGGAGGGGCGGGGTAAAAAGATGTCCTCCAAGTATAATGAATGGCCAAGGAGTAGGCTCACCTTCCTAAGCCCGTGCCTTGAATTATATATGAATACTTTTTCTTTGGCATTCTTAGGGATTTTCTGTATTTCTTTTTCTAAAACATCTAGTCAGTGGAGAATAGAAAAAACTAAAAAAAAAAAAAAAGACATTAGCACAAAAAAAAGCTACCTAACTAGATGCCATTGGTCATCTAGGGAATCACTGAACAAGATTTGGGAAATGATGAAGATCCAGGCAGAGAGAGAGAGAGAGAGAGAGAGAGAGAGAGAGAGAGAGAGAGAGAGAGAGAGAGAGAGAGAGAGAGAGAGCTTTATCCCTCTGAGGTGGAAATGCTAGAGGCTTTGAGTCCTTGAAATGAACTGTGGCTTGGCTCTTTTATAAGATTGCTTCATTGGTCCTACTAAGATATCTCCTTCCAATATCTTCTCTAGATGACTCAGAGAGATGGATTTAGCTCCTTTTGTCTGGCCATGTCCCTTTAACTATGTTTCAGGAAGAACTGAGGATCACATCAATGCCCACAGAAATAAGATGTTCAAGTACACGCAGAATTCATCTGTTGCTTTCGGAGGGCTGTGATTGAGTACCCTACAGTACTGACTTAAGAGATCAAAGACGTTGGTAGATGGTTTCAACCTTTCATGTGACAAAGAAGCCCAGTCTATGGCAGTAGTGGTGAAGTGCCAAAGGTTCACTTCACAGAAGTCAAGGAAACAGAGAGCATGATGGGAATGATAGATGGGAAGATCTTCAGAGGCTTGCCCTTAGGGAACCATTTTGCTGGGAAGGCCCTACTCCTGAAGAGTTCATAGCCTCCTGATATGACAGAACATGATGCATTCAGAGCAAGAACTGGTAGAGGATGTTGTAGATTCAAAGCATGACAAGGAGGACCATCTTATAATCAGGACAAAGTCAAGTGAACTAAGGTGTTTTTCTCCCATCACTGAAGGTCCCAACGTGTCAGTGATGTCCTGTAAATCAGCAAAAGACTGAACTATAATACTTGGGAAATTCCCCTCTGACTTTGAAATTCCATACACACTGGAGGCATTTAATGAAGTAAATGTTTAAAAGGTCAGGGGTCCTGGAGTGGAAACGTGGAATAATAACAAAGACAAATTCTCCTTCCTTTGTGTCCTCTCTCTAAAGTGAAGTTGTCTTTGAATATCTGAACAGTAGAATCCCTGACGTACTTCACTGGCTGTCATTCTGCGCTGTGAGAGCCATAGTTCTTGGGAGGCAGAGACACAGTTAGAGTTTGCGCTTCTTACAGAGAGATTGAAAACCATTTCCACATCTGTCCCTTCTGTAAAGAAAAGTTGAAATACATGGCTGTTTACATCAACCAGAGTCCAAGTAGCAGGGGCCTGCTTATGTAACACTTATGTAAGAAGATGCTGAAAACTAAGGTCTAAGTTTCTATGTTCCAGAGGGCTATTTACTGTTTCAGAATGTGAATGCTCATTACACACACACACACACACACACACACACACACACACACACACTGAATCATTTAATTAAGGTATTTCTGTTTTTCCCCCGTGTTATCTCATATCTTTTTTATTTTAATTTAATTTTTACTGGATATTCTCTGTATTTACATTTTGAATGTTACTCTCTTTTCCCTACTTCTCTCCCTCCTTCTCCCTCCACTTCCTTCCATGAAAATGTTCCCTCTCCCAACCACCCTCTCCACCTCAGTGCCTTGGCATTCCCCTACATTGCGAATTAAGCTGTTTCTTTTCAACAGGGCAGGGTTAATAAAGCCCCTGGGTTTCCATATATTAGTATTGATGCCCCTAGTGGCCATTGGATAAATTACCGATTCATACCAGAGCATTCAAAATATGGATCCGAACTTCCCAGTCAGGGCCATACATGTGAATTTTATTTTTATTACTTTTACTTTTTTTTACACCACAGTTTTTAACTCCCTCCCATTCTGCCCTTCCACAGTTCCTTATCCCATTCCTCCTCCTACTGTCTCCAAGAGGATGCCTCCACCCCGAACCCCTGTCAGGCCTCCCTACTCCTGCACCTTCTCCCACAGAGGCCAGAGTCCTCTGCCATATATGTGTCAGGGGCCTTGGGCCAGCTAGTGTATGCTGGTTGGCTGCTCAGTCTCTGAGAGATCTTGGGGACTGGGTTAGTTGAGACTGCTGGACTTTCTATGGGGTCACCCTCCTCTTCAGTTTCTCCAGCCTTTCCCTAATTCAACCACAGGGGTCCCAGACTTCAGTCCATTGTTTGGTTGTCAGTCTCTGCATCTGTCTCAGCTACTTGATGGGCCTCACAGAGGACAGTCATGCTTGCCAGGCTCCTGTCTGTAAGCACACCATAGCATCAGTAATAGTGTCAGGGCTTGGAACCTCTCCTTGAGATGGATCCCAAGTTGGGCCCACCACTGAACCACCTTTCCCTCAGTCTCTTCTCTATTTTTATCCCTGCAGTGTCTAAGGTCCCTCCCTTTGAGTCTTAAGAATCTTTCACCTCCCAGGTCTTCAGTACTTTCTAGAGAATCAACCCCCATCTCCCACCTCCCCAGGTTACATATTTCCATTCATTCTGCTGGCCCTCAGGTATTCATTCCTGTCTCCCCATACCTGATCATGTTTCTCTTTTCGCCCCCCTTCCCTCTCCCACTTATGGTCCTCCCTCCCTCTGCCCCCATGATTGCTTTCTTCCCCCCTCAAAACTGGGAATGAAGAATCCTCACTTGGGTCCTTCTGCTTGTTAACCTTCTTGAGTTCTATAGATTGTATCCCAGCTATTCCGTAATTTTTGACGAATATCCACTTACCAATGAGTACATACCATGCTTGTCTTTTTGGATCTGAGTTACTATATAATTTTTGGTTCCATTCATTTGCCTGCAAAACTCATGTTGTCCTCATTCTTTATAGCTGGATAGTATTCTATTGTGTAAATTAACCATACTTTCTGTATCCATTCTTCTGTTATGGAACATCTAGGCTATTTCCAGCTTCAATCTATCACAGATAAAGTCTCTATGAACATAGTGGAGCACATGCCCCTGTGGTATGATGGGATGCCCTTTGGGTATATGCCCAAGAATGGTATAGCTGAGTCTTCAGGTAAATCTATTTCCAATTTTCTGAAGAACCTCCAGATTGATTTTCAGAGTGGTTGTGCCAGTTTGCAATCCAACCAGCAATGAAGGAGTGTTCCTCTTTCTCCACATCCTCACCAACATGTGTTGTCACCTGAGTTTCTTATCTTAGCCATTCTGATTGGTATGAGGTTGAATATCAGTATCTTTTTTATTTTCATTTCCCTGATAACTAAGGACTTCTAACATTTCTTTAAGTGCTGCTCCACCATTCAAGATCGACTATTGTGAATTCTCTGTTTAAATCAATAGCACATTTTTTGACATTAGCTTATTAAGTTCTTAACATATTTTGAATATTATCCCTCTATCAGATATAGGATTAGTGAAGATCTTTTCCCAATCTGTAGGTTGCCAATTTGTTCTATTGACTATGACCTTTGACTTACAGAAGTTTTTCAGTTTCATGAGGTCCTGTTTATCAATTCTTGATCTTAGAGCCTGAGCCATTGAAGTTCTGTTTAGGAAATTCTCCACCCCCCACTCCCAAGCCATTGAGTTTAAGACTCTCAACTTCTCTTCTATTAGATCCAGTTTATCTAGTTTTATGTTGAGGTCTGTCTTATTCAGGGTTTCTATTCCTGCACAAAACATCATGAACAAGAAGCAAGTTGGGGAGGAAAGGGTTTATTCAGCTTACACTTTCATATCTCTGTTCATCACCAGAGGAAGTCAGGACTGGAGCTCAAGCAGGTCAGGAAGCAGAAGCTGATGCAGAGGCCATGGAGAGACGTTGCTTACTAGCTTGTTTCCCCTGGCTTGCTCAGCCTGCTTTCTTATAGAATCCAGGTCTACCAGCCCAGGAATGGCAGCACCCATAATGGACTGGGCCCTCCCCCCTTGATCACTATTTGAGAAAATGCCTTACAGCTGTATCTCATGGAGGCATTTCCCCAACTGAGGCTTCTTTCTCTGTGATTAACTTCAGCTTGTGTCAAGTTGACACAAAACCAGCCACAGTGGATCAAGGTCCTTGACCCACTTGGACTTGAGCTTTGTATAAGATGTGTATGGATCTATTTTCATTTTCCAGTTAGACCAGCACCATTTATTGAAGATGCTTTCCTTTCTTTTTCATTGTATTTTTGGCCTCTTGGTCAAAGATCGAGTGTCCGTTAGTGTGTGGTTTTATTTCTGGGTCTTCAATTATATTCCATTGATCAATGTGTCTATCTCTGTACCAATACCATGCAGTCTTTTGTTGTTGTTGTTTGTTTTGTATTGTTTTGTTTTATCACTGTTCTCTGTATTACAGTTGAGTTAGGAATGGTGATTCCTCCAGAAGTTCTTTTATTGTTAAGAATTGTTTTCTCTGTCCTGGATTTTTTGTTTATCCATATGAAACTGAAAAATGCTCTTTCCATGTCTTTGAAGAATTATGTTGGAATTGTGATGAGGATTGCATTGAATCTGTAGCCTGCTGTTGGCAGGAAGACCATTTTTATTATGTCAATCCGACCAATCCATGAGCACGAGAGAACTTCCCATTTTCTGAGGTCTTTTTGGATTTCTTTCTTGAAAGACTTGAAGTTCTTGTCATACAAACTTTTCAGCTGTTTGGTTAGAGCTACCCCAAGATATTTCATATTATTTATGACTATTGTGAAAAATGTTGTTTGGCTAATTTCTTTCTCAACCTGTTTATCATGTGTATAAAAGAAGGCTACTGGTTTGTTTGAGTTAATTATATATCTAGCCTCTTTGATGAACTTGTTTATCAGCTGTAGAAGTTCTTTGGCAAAATTTTTGGGTTTGCTTATATATACTATCATATCATCTGCAAATAGGGATAGTTTGATTTCTTCTTTGGCAATTTGTATTTCCTTGATCTCCTTTTGTTGTCTTATTGCTCTAGCTAGAATTTTGAGTACTATATCCAATAGATACAGGGAGAGTGGTCATGCCTGTCTTGTCCCTGATTTTAGTGGGATTGCCTCATGTATCTCTCCATTTAATTTGATATTAGGCATTGGTTTGCTGTATATTGCTTTTATTATGTTTAACTATGGGCCTTGAATTACTAATATCTCCAGTACTTTTAACATGAAGGGGTATTGCATTTTGTCAGATGCTTTTTCAGCATCTAATGAGATGATCAAATAATTTTTGCATGAATTATGCTAATCAATTTTAGTATATTGAACCAACCTTGCATCCCTGGGATAAAGCTTATTTGATTGTAGTGAATGTTGGTTTTGATGTGTTCTTGTATTAAGTTTGCTAAAATATTATTGAATATTTTGCATTGATATTTATAAGAAAAATTGATCTGAAGTTCTTTCTTTGTTAGGTCTTTGTGTAATTTAGGTGTCAGACTAACTGTGGCTCTATAGAATGGATTAGGTAATGTTTCTTCTGTTTCTGTTTTATAGAATAGTTTGAGGAGTGTTAGTATTAGCTTTTCATTGAGGTCTGATAGAATTTGCACTGAAGTCATCTGGCCCTGGGCTATTTTTGGTTGAGAGGTTTTTAATGAGTTATTTATTTCCTTAGGGGATATGGGCCCATTTAGTTTACCTGCTCTTGATTTAACTTTGGTACATAATATCTGTCTAGAAAAACATCCATTTCATCTAGATTTTTCAAGTGTTGAATATAGGCTATTGCAGTAGAATCTGATTTTTTAAAAATTTCCTTAGTTTCTATTGTCATGTCTCCCTTTTTATTTCTGATTTTGGTAATTTGGACAGTGTCTCTGTGCCCTTTAGTTAGTTTGGCTAGGAGTGTATTTATCTTGTTGATTTCTTTTGGTTTTGCTGATTATTTGTATTGTCCTCTTTGTTTCTATATGGTTGATTTCAGCCCTGAGTTTGACTATTTCCTACTCACTCCTACTCCTTTTGGGTATGTTTGCTTCTTTTATTCTAGGGCTTTCAGGTGTGCTGTGAAGTTATCAGTATAGAATCTCTCTAATTGCTTTACCAGGGTACTTAGTGCTCTAAAATTTTCTCTTCAACTGCTTTCATTGTGTCCCATAAGTTTGGGTACACTGTGTTATCATTTTCATTGATTTCCAGGAAGTCTTTAATTTCTTTATTTCTTTTCTGACCAAGTTAACATCTGTAGTATGTTGTTTAGTTTTCATAAATATGTGGTTTTTCTGTCTGCTGTTATTGAAATCTAGCCTTAGTCCCTGTGATCTGATAGGATGCATGGGATTATTTCAGTCTTCTTATATCTGTTAAGGCTTGTTTTGTGACCAATTATATAGTCAATTTTTCAAAAAGTACCATGAGGTACTCAGAGGAAAGTATATATTCTTTTGTTTTAGAGTAAAATGTTCTGCAAATACCCCTTAAATCCATTTGGATCATAACCTCTATTAGTTCCACTGTTTCTCTATTTAGTTTCTGTTTCACTGTCCTGTCCATTGGTGAGAGTTGGGTATTGAAATCTTTCAATATTATTGTGTGGGCTTTAATTGTGTTTTGAACTTTAGTAACTTTTTTAATTTGCATTTTTGGCATAGATGTACAGAATTCAAACTTTCTCTTGGTGATTTTTCTTTGATGAATATAAAGTGTCTGCTTGATAACTTTTGGTTGAAAGTTGATTTATTGGATATTAGAATGGCAACTCTTGCTTGTTTCTTGAGATCATTTACTTAAAAGACTTTTCTCCAGCCTTTGACTCTGAGGTACTGACTGTCTTTGTTATTGAGGTTTGTTTCTTATATGTAGCAAAAATGCTGGGTCCTGCTTGTGTATCCATTCTGTTAGCTTATGTCTTTCTATTGGGGAATTGAGTGTGCCAATACTGAGAGATATTAAAGAGAGGTGACTGTTAGTTCCTGTTTTGTTAGTTGTTGTAGGTGGCTTTATGTGTATGTGATTCTCTCCTTTGCATTTTGTGGCAAGATGATTAATTTCTTGGGTTGTTTGTTTGTTTGCTTTGTTTTGTTTTGGGGTGTTGGTATTCACCTTTCGATGGAGTTTTCCTTCTAGAATCCTCTGTAGGGATAGATTGGTAGATAGATATTACTTAAATTTGGTTAAATTGTTATGTAATACTTTGGTTTCTCCATCTATGATGATTGAAAGTTTTGCAGTGTATAGAAGCCTGGGCTGGCATCTATGTTCCCTTGGGCTCTAAATGACCTCTGTCTAGGCTTTTAGAGTCTTTGTTGAGAAATCTGGTATAATTCTAATAGGTCTGCATTTATATGTTACTTGGCCTTTTCCACCTACAACTTTTAAGATTCTTTGTTGTTGTTGTTGTTGTTCTGTGCATTTAGTGTTTTAATTATTATGTAATGAGAGAATTTTCTTTTTTGGTCCATTCTATTTGGTGTTCTATGGGCTTATTTACATTTATGGCCATCTCTTAATTTGGATTTGGGAAGTTTTGTTCTATGATTTTGTTGTAGATGTTTATTAACCCTTCATTCTCTTCTATAGTTATTATCCTCAGGTTTGGTATTTTCACTGTGGACTGAATTTACTAGATATTTTAGATTAGGACTGTTTTATGTTTTGGATTTTCTTTGCCTGCTGCGTCAATGACTTCTAAAGTATCTTCCGAGCCTAAGTTTCTCTCTTCTATCTCTTGTATTGTTGTTGATGCTTGAATCTGTAGCTCCTGCCCTGTTTACTTGGTTTTCCATTTCTAGAATTGCCCCAATTTGTGTTTTCTTTGTTTCTACTTCCATTTTTAGATCTTGAACCATTTTGTTCAACTCCTTCACCTGTTTGACTGTGTTTTCCTGTATTTCACTAAGTAATTTATCTGTTTCCTGTTGAAGGGCTTCTACCTATTTACTTGTGTTTTCCTGTTTTTTTTTCATTAAGTTATTTATTATATCCTCCTTAAAAGACTTTATTATCTTCATGAGATACGATTTTAGGTTAGCATTCTGGCTTTCCAGTGTGTTGGAATATCCAGGGCTTGCTGTGATGGACAAACTGGGTTCTAATGGTGCCAAAGTAATTTGGCTTTTGCCGCTTATGGTCTTGGCTTGCCTCTCACCATCTGGTTATCTCTGGTGTTAACTGGCCTGGGTGTCTTCATCTGAAATCATCCTTCTGTGTTCCTGTGTTGCCACAGGTATCCTAAGAGACCTGTGGTTCTGCCTGTAACAGATTTCCTGGGAAACATTCAGACTGTAGCATTTTCAGAGGGACAGGCATGCCTACGATCTGCCCTGTTGCCCTTGGTGCAGATTTCCTAAGAAGTCTTCAGACTGCAGGGTCTCTTTCCCTGGGTATACAGATCTCCTAGAAGGCTTTCTGACTGTGCTGTCTTCAAAGTGGTAGACAAGCTGATGATCTGCCCTGGCAGGAAGGGAGGTAAAGTTCAAGTGGAGGGGATGGGTCCTGGTTCTTCTGGGCTCCTCAAGGTTCCAAGGTGCTTCAGTTATTTGGGAGAGTTCCTTACCTGTTGCCTTGAGTGCAGTAGATCTATTGGGAGGCCTTCAGACTGTGGGGGCTTCAGAGGGGCAAACAAGCTGATGAGTTGTGAATTTGAAACATGACCAGAAAACAGTATTGTTTCAACTGAAGCATGTTGAGGTATTTGGAGATTTCTACTCCACCTTTGATCATTTAGCTCCCAATAAAAGAGACAAACCTTTATATTTATAATTAGCATAAAAAGCACTAGAATTGGGGAGATATCAACCCTATGTGCTCTTTGTCTACGTCCCTGTCAATAGCCTGAGATATCACTTGCTTCCTACCAGTGCTGCCACTCCAACAGGCCAGGCCAGCCTTCACGGCCATGCACTCATGATCCACCTAAGGCAGACTTCTCCCTTCTTCTTCCTCCCTCCCTCCTCACGGTTCCTGCCTCAGGAAACAAAGCTTTGCCTATTTTGATTCTGCCCTGCTATAGGCTCACAGATAAATTAGGAGAGGGAAGCTTAATACAACAAAAATTGGTGTGTGTAAGAATCTGCTTGTCTTGGAACAACCATATCACAAGGTACATAATTTAATATTTGAACACAGGCAGCATCAGACCAACCCACTACAGAAGTAGATGTCAGATTAATAACTCTGTGAGAAGAAACACATAAAAAAAAAAAAAAACCTCTTGAATAAATAATTATATGCAGAAGCTTGGAAGGAGCTCCTGGAAGTGGGGTCTCCCAGAGCAGACAACTTCTCAACATCTCAGTAGAGTCACCTCTATGTAGCAAGTATGCCAAGACACTGACCTGCATATTTTTTCAAGGTGACCTAATGGACTTGAGAAAGACAGATCCCAGCATAGTGCTCGTACCCATCTACAGGCCTGTCTACACCTTTAACTCACAGGGGCCGCTTGTGGAGTGGAATGGTCAGAAAACCATAGGCGATATCATGGAGCCTATTCTGACTTCTGCCACAGAAAATGCATTATTCTACATTACTTTAAGTGAAACCTGAAGGATGTCGGAACATACCTCATGTTCCCTAACTCTCCAAGGAACTTTAAATCTCTTACCCAATTTGTACCTCAAAACAACTCTGGAAGGGAAAGCAGGTTTTATTACTCTTGCCTGGCAGAAAGAGCAAATGGAGAAATATTATCTTTGTCATTTTTAAATGAATTACCTTTCTTTTTCTTTCTCTTTCTTAATCTCTTGCCCCTTATCTCCACTTTCACAAGAAATAAAAAAGTCAAATAAGATGCTCATCTTTCCCCAGGATCATTTTTAATATGACATCTATGCCTGTGAGGGTTTACAACAGGGGCATGATCACATACACAAAAGGAATTTCAATGCCATTTGGGGACTTTTAGTCAAGATTCTACAAGTATCAGACAGCTAAAACTAGGGAAACTTCTTGTAACAGTGACATAAACTGTTGTTCTTATCACATGGCTTCCAAACGGCTTAATTATCCAGAGACCTGATTAATTACCAGGTGCCAACATATGTCACAGAGGGATGTTTTTAATCTGCTCAATGACAATCCACATTGTCACTGAAAACTAAAATGGTCTAACAGAGATGGCGATGCTCAGTGTTTAAAGGTGACACCTTCCACATCTGGGCATCAGAATGAAGACCTGGAAACATCAAATTCAGACTTTAAGAGACTTCGGGGGGGCACCAAGAATTCTTGTCCTACTTATTTAAATTAAATCTAATTGGGCCAGAGCTACAGGCAACTCCATGGTTGCAAAACAGAGCACATTGTATTTCTCCTCCTCTTAGTGTTAATTCTCGAGAAATACAGATGTGTACTCTTTATTGGATCGTATCAAATTATTAAATAAATAAATACATACAGATAGCATTCTTCATGATTAATGAAATTTGGTCTGGAAATTCATGCCCGTTGTGCCATAACCTGTTGTCAAACATAGACCACAGTGTCATTCACAAGTTAGAGCATGTGTACAAATTTCAACCTGTCACCTGGATTTAATGCTCACCCTTGGTTTTGGCCACTTAGCACCTCTGAGATTGTGCCAACATTTCATTAGCTCCACCAAGGTAGATATTTTTGTTTTGACTTTGCAAGTAAATAAATAAGCACATTCAATAAACCTGAGCTACCTGTCTACTCTAGAAAATGACCATCCATAGATTTGCTAAAAATGCCTTCTTCAGTCCACTGGTGTGTAATACAGCATGATTCAGCTGCCTCCATTGTTGGAGGAAAAGAGGTACTTAAGCAATTCACAACCTAGAATGGACACTGAAGGATTAGAAAGTAGCCAAAGTGAGAACTGCTCATCCTGGGTAGCACCATTGTAGTCCCTTGTATCTTCAGATACTGTAGTTGGCTATAAAAATGAACCTACACGTTAACCCCCAGAGAAGAGCATAACTACACCTTGGATGCCTAATGTGGAGTCACTTCTTTAATTACCCAAGTGATCTTGCCTTTCCTTTAACTAGATAGCAAAGGATAAAATGTAATAACAATAACATCACCATCAGTACCAAAAAAAGTCTCCAAAATGTGTATCCCTCCCCCAACTCCAGCTTGATTCTCTTTTCTGAAAATCAAATCTGAATGCTGTGTCTTCTCATGCATCTTCAAGATTTATTCATGAGTCACAGCTGAATGCTCTCTGTGTTGTATTTATCTGAGCAAACGCATGAGAAAAGAAGAAAGAAAAAGAATGGGTTCCATTATCGAGATGGATGTGTGTTTGTTGGTTTGTGAGGCATTCTCTGTCCTGGACAGTCTAAATATTCAGCTACTCTTTCAGAAAACATCAGTCAGGCATTGTAAGACACACAGCCACAGTGTAAGCAATGACCTTTAGATGTGTCACCGCTCCTATTAAACACACACTAAAATAGAAACAAGCTTGGGATGAAAATCACTGTGATACAGGCATAGAAACCATGTATTTCAGGTGCAATCTGCCTAGTGCACCCGCAATAATGTTATTAACAATAGCAAGAAATTGAAATGTTGTTGAAATAATTTTAATAGGTATCCATTAATGGCACATTCCCTGTCATCCCTCACAAATGCACACACACACACACACACACACACACACACACACACACACACAGTGAGGGGGGGATCTACAGACATCTTATTCTCTTCCTAACAAATGGCCTCATGGACATTTAAAATATTTATAGCATTTTTGATTAGGTTTCTAAGAGCTTCTTAGGTATACAGCATCTTGTTGCAGGGACTGTAGACTACAAGCCTCGTGATCTTCCACATGATTCAGCCACAGCAATTTTTTTCTTCCCTTCTTTGAAGGACTTAGGAAACAAAGAAGTGTTATTTTAGGCACATATTTTCACCGAGATTTTTCCTAATGCACATGTCACATTACACTGCTGTTCTGACCAAGCTTCATACCCACCTCTACTCTGACTGACACTGAAGGCTATAAAGCCCGGGGGAGGAGACTGACCATGATGTTTTATGAGAGAAGAATCGCCTGATAATGGGTGGATTTTTTAAAAGTCATACAGCTTATGCCCATCACATGTTCACTATAATTTGCCATAAGAAGGTCACTCAACATAAGAGTCCTCCGCCTTCCCAACTGCAGAAACTTACACAATCTCCCTACTTGCTACCTGAAAATTTTAACAACACATGCATTGAAATTGCCATTCATCCTCCTGTGCTAAATCTATAATGGAGTCAGATGTGCTCTGCGTTCCGTACCAAGCAAAAGCTCACAAAATAATGATCTTGGTTCATTAGAAACTAATCTCCTATATTCACTGTGACAAATTAGTACACTTTAATGCTAAACCCAAGCACTCAGATCTAGTCTTTGGTAGCTATAGAATGTTATTTGGCTCTCATGGACCAAATGTCAAGATGTGGCCAGTGCTGGAGCCTCCTGGGGGCTCTGATGAACATCCTTCTGTTATTACTAATACTCCCTGCCTAGTGGACCTTTCCTCTGTCTTCTTAGCACACCATTCTCTGTTCCTCTTGAACTTCATGAGGACAAATATTCCTCTGCATCTTTCTTATAACACGTGTGTAATTACACGTAGGACATTCCTGCATGGTACGGACTAATCTCTCATCTTGAGATCCTTGATCACATATGCAAAGCTTCTTTACTGTGGGGCTATGGATCCTGGGAATTCTGGGGAGCAAGCCTGGAGCAAGAGTGGGTTCAAGGTAAGTCCAAACACCAGAAATCTCATCCTGAGATTGGCAAGAGCAGGATTTATCTCCATATCCTGGGCCTGCGTGTTCTAGAAGATGACAGTAGTCCTGGGCCCCAATCTTTGCCCCACCGTAGGAAGTCACATAGCCCATTAGCCAGGTTAATCATCCTTTTCTGTTTTAAGGTTATGTCCAACCACACCTGGAATTCTTCCTTTTGCAAATGAGGCATCCAGGGCACCCTAGCTGAGGCCAATGTTGTACATTCACCCCAGAGCTCCTACTATCCCCAAAGGTTTCAATAGCTTTTGTTTCTCCCATCTAATTCTCCCAGCTAATTAAGCAAGCTGCTCAATGAAGCCTGCCTCAGGAGAGTCTGTTCTCCTGTCACTTACAAAAGGCTTAGCACAGGCTGATCCAACCAGCCTTGTTTTCCCTCTCAGGCCACTGGTCTGATTGTAGTTGATCATGCCATTAAGAGATGGGGAGAAGAATAGGAATGAGGCTTCACCATACAAATGACTCATCACCCACTCGAGGGGTTTCGCTTTCCCTCTCTTAGTAGACCCAATGTCGAGCACTCTGTAGCCAAGAAGGGCAAAAGGTAGATACAGGGAGGAAACTGGGTGGGAGGAGGAATGGAGAGGGAGCAGGAAGGATCAAGTGTGAAGAAAATGTCCATTGAGAGAACTGGAATCATTGGGGAGGAAACTGGTATCTCTGGGAAAAGCTAAAAATCTAGGGCAGTGGAAACTGCCAGGAATCTATGAGAGTGACTATAAGTAAGACTCCTAGAGATAGGGGATGTGGAACATGAGACTCTCACCTCCTGTAACCAGGCGAGATTTTCAATGGGTGGATGAGGATACCACTCCAGCAACAAATCCCACATTTTTGCTCTCTATGAGAAGTTCAGGAAAAAAGAAGGAGCAGAAAGTAAGGGAACAGCCAACCAATGACGGGCCTAGCTTGAGTCCCATGTCATGAGAGACCACCCATGACACTATTAATATTCTGCTGTGCTTCTAGACAGGAGGCATAACAGTCCTCTGGTGGCATCACCGAAAAGCTGATGAAAACAGATGCAGAGACCCATAGCCAAAAATTACTCAAAGCTCAGGGAATCTTGTCGAATAGGGGAGGAAGAGTTGGAAGGACCAGAGAGGTCAAAGACACCACAAAAAAACCTGTAGAATCAACTAATGTGGGCTCATAGAGGTTCACAGAGACTGAACCACCAAGAAGAGAGCATGTGTGGGAAGGGCCTATTCCCCATACACATGTGTAATAGTTATACAGCTTGGTCCCCATGTAGGAATTCTAACAGCAGGAGAAGAATCTGTCTTTGATTCTGTTGCCTGCCTTTGGATCTTTTTCCGTTAACTGAAAAGCCTTGTCTAGCTTCAGTAGAAGATGTTTCCATTCCTACTACAAGTTGATATGCCAAGTTAGGCTGATATCCATGGGAGATCTCCTATCCCTAAGAAGAGAGGGAGGAGGAGATATGGAGTGGTGAGCACTAAAGACTGGGAAGAAAAGAAGGGAAGCTCAATCAGGAAAAGAAAAAAATTAAAAGTATTATAAATAAATAAAGATAAAAGTAGGTGTGACTCAGACATTGTGTACACACCACAGAAGTTATAATTTACAAAGAATAAAAAATCTAACCCTCAATATCATGTTTCATTCTGAAAAGGGCATTTTAAACCATTTTTGGAAATGAATCAGGAATACTGCTATAAAATCAAGAGCTTGGAAGAAGGGTTTGGGTGTGCCGGTCGCAGACTGAAACTCTGGTTAGCTTGAGTAGAAACTGCCATCAGTGGGCACATGATCCAAAGGGATTCTGGGAGATTTCCCACTGACATAATGGAGCGCAACTTTCAACAAGTCAGAGACACTTTGAGTCGTATATTTCAGGAAATTTGCCAAAGCTATTTGAAGGCTTTTCCCTATGAAGTAGGGGTAACATGCGAGTCCTCAATTATGCATACATAGAAAATGCATATAAAGCACTTAGAGAAAGAGAAGCCTTATGTGTGCTATTTAAAAATGAGAGAAGTCACCAGTCCTTGGCCTGTGTGCAAACCCAACATTGAAGAGTTAGTTACGTGACTATCTGTGAAACTCTGCCTCACATCCTAAGATTTACACCAGTGACTTGGGTCATCTGAATGCATTACTCCCTGGCTCTCAGAAAATGGGAATTAGAAAATTGTGTCCTAGTTTCCACTGATAGAGGGAAGCTTTTGTCCTAGTCTATATTGTTCTGCTTTTAGAGAATACCTAGGTATGGGTAGTTTATAAGAAAGGGAAGTCTATTTGCTGCACCATTTTGGAAGTTTAGAAGAACAAGCATGCACCAGGATCTGGCATTGCCCAATGAAGAAAGGTAGAAAGGCAAGTGTGTGTGTGGAACCTAGAGGGGGCCAGTTGTGTTTTATTACTAAGTACATTCATATGGTAATAACCCACTCAAGAGATAGAGATATTATATATACACATTATATAAGAGATTAATCCATTATATAAAGAAATTAATTCTAATGAAGTCTCATGCCTTGATAGTATTGCACTGAAAATTGAACTTCTGGCATGTCAAATTTGGGAGCTATTGTCAATCATAGAAGATGTATCATACATGCTGATAAGTGCCACCTTCTGTCAATAAACAAATTGGTTAGATATTAAGTGTAAGTAAGATGAGATGAAGATAAATGTCCCGTGCTGGTAGACACAAAGCAAAACTAACTCTAAAATAAGAGCAGTTGACTAAAAGTGATGCTTGGAAGGACTCACCCAGTAGCAGATTCCAGCGGACACTTGACTGTTTACATGCACATACATGGTGAAGAGCCACTCTCTCAAAGGTTAATATTTATTTATGTTGCTTCAATTGCTTTGAATTGTTTTAATTATCAAAAGTGTGTGGTTATGAGTTTGATGATTATATTAAAATACCTCTGGGAGAGAGGTCAAGCTATACCTTTAATGATTTCCAGTTACTGGACGGAGGGCATGCTATTTTGAAAGAGAGGCTCTGTATTTGTGTTGACAGGAAAGGAGAAAAGGCTCTGGACACCTTCCAGAATAATAGGGATTTCCATGGCTCAGGGAAGAAGGGTGGAACACAATAGTGACAGAAGATAAAGCCAACCAGTCATGTGAGATTTCAGGTAAGTCACCATTGGCCACTTCCTCAATTGGGCCTGGGGTAGCAGGGGAAGGTTTAGGTATGCCCAGCGCTGAGCGAGCCAAGGTGTTTTTTAAATAAGCTAATGTGTATGTTTCGGATCCATGATAGTCAAGTGTTCTTGTGTGACCCACCATGAGTGATGTAGCCAAAAAAAAAAAAAAAAATCATTGCAATACATTCATTTCCTGTTAGTTCATTTTTTATTCCTCTTTTATTTGATTTCACTAAATGTAACTATAATTCTCAATTTTTGTTTCTTGACACATCGCTTTTTAAACTAAAAACATGAAAAAATATTAATATAAGTTGCAAAACACTATGTATTATATGGATACCTACTGGATAGTTACAATTCAGATGAATTTGTTATGCTGTATACAGTTAAAAGTTAGAGATAAACTTCATAGTAGGTGGTGGAAAATGGGACTCTGCTCATAAATAAATAAGTCCTACACACATGAGACATTTTTTATTGGTTTGTTAAGATTTTAACCTGAAGCAAACAAAAAAAAAGTTTAATAGCACTTCATTCTGGTTGTAAAAACACAGGTATTAAATCAGATTTTTTTAGGTCCTTAGTTTTTAAAGTTTCTAAATAAATGAATACACTAATCTACAACATAACAAAATTGGATGAAATGCCACTAAAATTTATGTTTCAAAAGTCTGAGTATTTAGTAGTGAGCCCCCCAAAAGTCCATTAAGTCTATTTTATTTGGTCTAATAGGACACAATACAGAATCTGAAAAGAAGAACGCATGCAGCATAGAAGAAAGGAAAGGATGGGTCAGTAGGTGCTAATGTTTGCTATAGCTACAACTCTTTGTTTTACTTAACCCCAAAAATCAAGGGCTCAAAGGAAAGGGGTTCAAGTAGAGAACCATACCTCACTGAGATCAGCACCAGTCAGAGAAGGACTTCCTAACTAGATCACAACATCGAGAGGAACGGGACAAGAGACCAAAATGCTATATGCAGGTAGCCACAGAAGTCATAGATAACTCAAAACTACAAGATGCCTCAAAGAAACAAATACTCCAAATAATGGGGAAACAGGGGTGACCAGAATAATGTCATATGCACCTGGCTGCAGAGAACTAGAAGCTGGATCTTCTGACCCCATGTCCCTTTAAAAAGCATCGTCTAAAATTCTGACCCCATCCCTGCCTGCTTTTTATGTCAGCTTCCCATACTACAACCCCATACATAGGTGTGAATCTTCTGAGAGTTAAACAATTCTTACTCCCATGTCTATACAGAGGTTCCTATGTTTTGCAAAGAAGGTTAGCAGAGGCCTTGCCATGCTCTGATTCTGAGTCCTTGCTTCATTCCTCAACCAAGTTGGGTCCTTCCTCTGTGTTCCCTTTGATAACCACACCCTCGTTAACCCTGGTACTCTTGATCTTGTTTAGCTTTCTCTCCTGCCAGACTGGGACCAACTAGAGAACCTGTAACGATGTGTTATCTACCTGTTGGATAAAGGAGCCTTCATCAGTACACTTGCCAATACGTTATCCTGTATTGTGGACCCAGGACCCTCCAGACCTAAAGGGAATGAGAAAGGCAGAACCGTGGTAAGGATGCTTCAGCAGTGTGTACTTCTGACATCCTGCTCTTATAAATCTCACTTCTTTCCAGCTTGGGCTGAGGTCTCACTTCCCCTAGGGAGCTTCGCCTCACCATCTCAGTTTGCAACACTTGATTAAAGACAGGATGGTGAATATTTCCATTTCATGTGAGTGTCTGTCTCTACCTGGGCTATGGGTTTTGTGAGAGAAGAAGTATTTTTGGTATTTACTGTATACCAGGCCTTTTACACAAAAGTTAAACAAGATTGGATTAGTGGGGATTCTCAAAGAAACATAACTAATCCAGTGAATACTGACAAACTAAGAATCTAGAAGTTACTCAGGCCGAGGGGATGGAGGTCTCAGAAATTTCAATCTAGTTTGCAAGTCCTAAAGGATCCCTGGAGAACTACCAGTCTTCAGCCTACATTAGAAGCCTGAACATTTTGGTTCTAAGAGCATTGAAGGAATTCCTCAAGAACATGGCAGATGAATTTGCCAGTGAGAGTTAACGCGAGTAGGCAAAAAATAAAGTTTCCTTTTATGTTCTTTCATCAGGGATGCCGACAGAAGGGGGCCTACCATATTTAGGGTGTGTACATGTACATGTATGTATTTGTGCATATGTGTGAGTGTATGTGTGCATGTGCATAAGTGTATGTATGTGTATGTAAGTGTGTACACATATTTAAGTGTGTGCATGTGTGTGAATATGTATATGTGTGTATAAGTGTTTGTGTGTATGTGTGTGTGTGTGTGTTTGTGTGTGTGTGTGTGTGTGTGTGTTTATAAATGAAGTGATTCATCAAAGGGGTAAGTCCTATAGAAGCCTAGAGGGGCACAGGCCTAGCAGACTAAGATCACCTAGCAGAAGGTCCACTTCAAGAAACTGAGCAAGTCAGTGGGAGGTGGGGGTTCAAAACAAGAAATGCTGCTGTACATTTTACATGTTTGCAAAACACTTAGCTATGAGAATGGGTCTTCCAGCCACTGCCCTTCCTGCTAGCTCCTGCTGCTGCCCAATGGACCTTAACCTACATGTACACAAGGTGTTGTTGCTTCTTGAACTAAGAATATTTTCACATAGAGGAAGCTAAAACCTGGTTTTAAAAGGTACTCTTCTTCCTAATACCTTGTGCAAGTTTTACTGCCATCAGAGCCACCTTTCCAATGTCACACAGTTTCCATACCCTATAGAAGGATAGTGGGGAAAGCATAAGGCGAATCAAAGGTCAGGGTATGGGAATCTGGGGAAGCTAAATCTATACTGCAGGACCTCTCATGACACTCAGGATGAAATGAACCCAGCCAAGAAGTGTGTATAATTTGTGCTACCCCACACTTAATTAATGCCCCCATTGGGATTATCTCGAATATTGAATATTATAGAAAACACAGTCAGCATTAATTAGGGAAAAGGACCCTTCAACTAAAGTATCACAAGCTTATGGGGCTTTACAAAGCTAAGAGGAGCTGATAGGACTGGCGTAAGGAGGGACTAAGGCACTGCTAAAGCTTTTTCTTTCCATGGCCGTATTGCATGATGCACCAGCTGCAAAACACCACAGTGAACAAGGAAAATCTATCCCCTGCAGAATCATTTCATCTGATAACTTCTCTGCTGATTTCTGGCTCCCGTGTTCCTCCCTCTGAGAGGATCTGCATACTCTGCTCTAATTGAGATTTTGATTGCTCGCCAAGCTAGGATGCTGGGACTCTGCTAGACTCAGCACCGGTGGCACAGTTCCTGGAACCAACTCAGCCCTCCACATCCATTACAATCAGTGACTCGGGGAAAGGATGAATGGGGAAATCGCTGTCCATTTGTACATCATGCCCAGGTTTTCTGAAATGAAAATTCTGTTCCATGGTGCAAATCTAGACCTTCCTGTTAAAATAGTAGGGGTGTTTTTATGTGCAAACAGTGAAGAAAAGAGACCATGTTGAGGAGAAACAAAGGCCAATTGTTTTCAAATTTATCATACAAAATGTTCTCTAAATAAAATCTTCACCCAAATGCCCTTAAGCTCTGCCCAAGGAATATTAGGAGCAGTGAGGTATATGCTCAAAGACATCATGATGGTGGGTGCTGGGAGTCCGAGCCAGTATCTCATAAAATAGAACAACATACAGGTTAGATAGTCGGTTGAGAAATAAACAGCCATGTTAAAACTTATATTTCTTATTACGTATCATAACCTGAAAAAAGTACATCTTCCAAAGTCTTTGAGCTTAGGGCCTTACCGCAGTTCGCAGATCTGAACAGAGTCTGTGTTTCGTATGGCTAACTGTATTTACTCCAGTTGAGGCTTGGTCCCTTTCATGGTGCTGTTTTGAATTATTTTTAACAATACTTGCTATGGAAATTTCTAGATAAAGCTTAGAATGATATTCTTATCTGATTAAGGAAGAATATACAAACACCATAGAGTGTTTGGCTGCAAATCTTGCATAATAGCAAAAACAAACATGGTTCTGCAGGAGCAAAGATAAAGAAAAATGGAAAACAAACTTCAAAATGTGTGACAGGGAATAAATTTTCTGCAAAAAATATGCTTTCTTCAAACCTTCATATTTATAACTTGGGAAACACATTTTATTTCAAACAGAAGCAATATCACAAATACATTTTACAAGGAAAAACATAAACTTATACACAGCAACTTTTAAACTTCATAAAAGCAGTTCCAGAAGCCTGGTGGAAGATGCTGTCTGGCAAAATGAAGGCCTGGGGAGGTATTAATTGGCCCCTCTGGGTCTTCCTTCTGGGAGAAGAAAAAGGCATGATAAACCAGTAAAGGTCTTCTCTAGGCTTGTTATATGATTTTTGATCCTGGGTTTTAGTAGCCAACATCTCTCTTACATCTTTATAAAAGGCTTAGTAACTTTTGTCTACTACCAAGCATGAATGCTGATGTCTACCTATGACTAGCTGTCTCAGCCCAGCGTTCAGGACCCTCCAATTAGTCAACCTTTGCTGCTGCTCTATATTTCTTCATTCCATAAAATAAAACCTCCCTTCCATGGTTTCTATGCCTTCGATCCAAACATGGCTCATCCTCCTACAAATAGCTCTCTCTGTGCATCAGTTTCCCGACAAGGAACAACATCCTCACCCAAGAGAGGCACCTGTTGTAATATGAAATCTACAAATTTCAAATCTATTATGTTTCAGTTGTGGTTTGATCCCAGAAGCTCATGGTCCATGTTCCCAGGGGACTGATATCAGAAATGACTTTAATCTATGATGTATTTATTCCCCTGGATGGGTACCCAAACTGATATTGAGGTCTGTTGAGAAGAGAGGAACATGCCTATTGAGAAGAACAGCTACACACTTCTCTCTATGCATCCTTCTCTCTCCACCTTATACTATTCTTCTGTTCCCTTTATGGACCATATTTCTCCCTACTCACTTTAAATGCACATCCACTGCATGTTGCCTCTTCACAAAGCCTTCCTCTAACCATCAAGTTCTTCTTTCTTCCCACCCTTTAATATTTACAAACCATACTGTGTCACATAGGATAAAGTTATACCCAGATTTCATGGAGTCTCTTTTCTTTCCAAGTAAAGATTTCATTTGACCTCAGTTTTTAACGTACTTTGTAGGATTAGGTCTTATATTTTATTTCATATATTTCCAATTACCTATGGTTTCCAGTATATTACTGATGCCCAGACAGATCTCCAATAGATTGGGCTCTGATACTAGAGTAGAGAGCAATCTTGTATGACTTAGAAATAAAATGGGTGATGGCCATGCAATTTTTCAGAGTACTTCTTTATCTGGTGAACATTGGGTCTAATATGTTTGACTGACTGTTGGCCAGGAGTTTCCTCATGTAGAGGACACATTTATATTGACAGAAAACTTTTGTGTTCTGTCCTGGTTAGGGTTACAAAACAAAGAAAAAGCAAATGTGTTGCTGCTCTTGTCTGGAAGCCTTTTTATCACTGAGCTCTGTTAATTACATTAGCGTCCTCTTGGACCAGTTCACTAGCTGTAGTCTGACAAAATGGATGGTGTATGGATAGGTCTATTTTCCTTCTAATAGCCTTTTCCTAGTTGGTCACAACTTTTCCTATGTTGAGGGATATATCAGTGAGGAAGAGGGAAGGCTGAGTCAAAGCATTCATCCATCCATTGGAGCCTTCCCCACTAACTGGACTGTGTTTGACATAGTACTAAACATGGTCTCCACAACCTTCCCATGTGGTGTCTGCCATAAAAAGATGAGAGTTGGGTTTTGTCCTCAGTAAAGTACTGGCTGGTTTTGTGTCAACTTGACACAAGCTGGAGTTATCACAGAAAAAGGAGCCTCAGTTGAGGAAATTTCTCCATGACATCCAGCTGTAAGACATTTTCTCAACCAGTGATCAAGGCGGGAGGAACCAGCCCATTGTGGGTGGTACCATCCCTAGGCTGGTAGACCTGGGTTCAATAAGAAAGCAAGCTGAGGGGCTAGAGAGATGGCTTAGTGGTTAAGAGCACTGGGTGCTCTTTCAGAGGTCCTGAGTTCAGTTCCCAGCAACGACATGGTGGCTCACAATCATCTGTAATGAGTTCTGATGTCCTCTTCTGGTGTGTCTGACAGCTACAGAGTACTTATATGTAATAAGTAAATTTTTAAAGAAAGAAATCTGAGCAAGTTAAGGGAAGCAATCCAGTAAATAACATTCTTCTATGGCCTCTGCATCAGCATCAGCTCTGCTTCCTGACCTGCTTGGGTTCCAGTCCTGACTTCCTTTTGTGTTGAACAATGATATGGAAGTGTAAGCTAAATATACCCTTTCCTCCCCAACTTGCTTCTTGGTCATGATGTTTGTGCAGAAATAGAAACCCTGACTAAGATGGGTTTTGTCCTCAGAAAAGTTGTAAAGAGATACAGAGCCAGGTTAAGCAGGGTGAAGTTTGCTAAAATGAAGCTCTTTACAAGACATGGAGGAATTATGGCAGAGGAAGAGAGGAACTTCAGGGGCATTCTCTATGCTTCGCAGTAACAGGTATCATAGAAATGATAAAGGCTTGAGGGGCTCCGTAGCCTATACAGTAAATCCATGGAGCCCTGGCCCCTGAGGAAACACCCTCAGGCTGACAGACTTCAGTGATTTAGAAATCTGGAGGTCATAATCTTAGTGTCCAGGAAGATGGAGAGCAACTAAGAGTTAATCATTCTAGAAAACAAACAAAACACACACAAACACACACATACACACACAAACCAATTCAACTCCCAACATACATGGAAAAAGACATGAAAGTTTAATGTCTTTATGAAGTCTTCCCAAATTCAGAAAGACACAAGAAGCTATTTAACTTGGCCCTCAAACTTCATTTTTACTGTACAGTCTTCTTAGTCGTGAACTAAGCTTTACTTTGAAGTTCAGACTTTAACTGATGATAAACTGAACTACATACAAAACAGCCAAGCTGCAGGTCTCTCACACCACAGGAAGTAGTGTTCTTCCAGCACTCACAACATTCCACGGTAAGCAATACAGACAAAAACCAAACACAATATGTTCTTACATCTCAGAAGAGTTCTGTGCACGAAGGAGAGCTATCAATGCATGCTTCTCAGGTATTAAAATTTGAAGTGTGTGTGTGCGAATGCACTCATGTGTTGGGGGGGGGATGGGAGGACAGGGTCTCAATTCTTTGTAGTTGTTTTTTATGTTTCTACAAGGACTAAACATATATCAGTATATGAAGTAGATTGAAGCCCGTTAGGAGGTATGCTTTTCTTCCTGTTCTTGGAGGAGAATCCTGGGAAAAGGATGCAAAGATAAACAGCTGGTGCTATAGTCACTTGGTCAGGAGAGTTAGATGTTTTTCTCTGATCTGTGGTTATGAGGAAACAGAGGCTAAGTGAGGGGTTATTTATGCTAGAGCACACAGCCACCAAAGGAGGTGTAACCATAGCATCCTATTCTGCCAACCCCCTCCTTTGCAACAGCCTTCCTCTTCTTGGACTGCCTGCATCTGTCCCCGGAGATTTCCCCCTCCTTTTTCTCCCTCAGAAGTTTTAGAAACAAAAGACACTTTTTGAAGAAGAAGAAAAAGCCCCAGTTGTGAGCCATGATGTCTGATTCCTTTCCCTCTGCCCTGTTTCCAGGATCCCTGCGTTTTGCCCTCTGGTAGGCTGGGGGTTGACAGAGAGATCTGTGAGTGGAGATGTCAATTTACAAACCATCCTACTGGGTGCCTAATAAAATGCAAATCGAGACATGGGGAGAAGAGAAGGCCTCTGTCCTTCCTTTTACAAATAAAATGTTCCTGTGCCACTTGCGGGGATCAGGAGCCCCATGCTGGGTCTGCATCTGCTCTTTCTGACAGCTCCCTAAAGAACACTGCTCCTTTTTGCAAGCCTGCAAGCTGTTCTTGGAGAGTACAAAAAGAAACCTGCTTCAAGGGAGGAAAAAAAGTTTCTCTGACAAGTGAGAAGAGATTCAAAATCTTCTGAAAAAAAAAATAGAGTTAAAAATGTGTGATGGCCAAACCCAAAAGCATGTGCTCAATAAAAGAAACTCCTTTTAGTAATGAAGAGGAAGAGAGGATTGCAGAGACATGGGACCAAGTGTGTGTGTGTGTGTGTGTGTGTGTGTGCGTGCACGCACATGCCTGTGCCTGTGTCCAATGATGGTACCATGTTGGAGACAGTGGAGAGATCGCATGTTCCACATAAAATAACAGGCTGGCATATCATGAGCTGATTATTGAGCTGGGGAAATATAATCTCAACATGCTGGATGTTGGAAGTTAAAGGCAGACTTAATGGTAGATTTAATACAGAACAGTAAATTTTAACTAACTAGTGTTCTTAGACCATTCCTTTTACTTCCACATAGAAAGAATGTTAGGAGCACTGCAAGCATCTGAGTGTGCTCTTCAAGGGAGATGTCCTTGCAAAGAAACAAAACCCAACTCTTTCCCACCCACCCCAACACCCCCTGCCTCTCCCTGCACAAGGATGACCATGAAGACACCTGGTATTGCTGAACTTCGGAATTTGGGGCTAGGGAATCCTTGAGCACAGGACGGAAGATAATGAAAGTTAACTAGCAACCATGGTGACAAAACCCAAATCCAGGCTCTTTAAAACCATTCTCAAATTCCATCTTAGCTTTTTCTCTAGGAAGTCAGCAGAAAATTATGGCAAGTTCACAGATGAAGAAAGCTGGCAACAGGCATGTGATGGAGAGAGGTCTTGGGTATCTCTCTCAGGGGGCTCTAACTTGGCCCTGCCAGAATTCCAAAAGCATTACTTCATTGCATTAATACTGGGCAGATACCTACCTGGGATAATGGGAAAGAGGAACAGGGGATGAGAGAGACGTGCCTTTGAAAGATGCACAGACAGGTCATTTCTTGCCTATGATGTAATTAATACTGATAATGTCAGCCATTGTTATTAGTGTTAGCAGTCCCTCTAGGCTCTGCCCAACAGTTACCTAGCAACAGCCAGCCAGGTATGAGCCTAGCTTTCTATAAAAGAACTTTGTGGCCTCATTCCCCACTATCCTTCTCTCTCGTCCTCTCTCTGTGTATGAACTTCCCTCCCCTCACACCCCCACCTCCGTGTTCCCAGACTGTTCCTTCCCTTCTTTTTCCTCTCTCTTTCTGTCCTTCTCTGTCCCCTTTCTTCCTCTGCCTCTATTCCCTTCCTCTTTAAACAAACCATATTAAGCACTGAATATCCTTCTGCCATTCTATTTTCCTTTCATCAAATGTGCTGTTGATATTTACCAGCCATGGTTCATTCACCCTCATCATCACTGAATGACTGGAGCATATTTTATTCATTCCCCCTACCAGTGAACATGTCATGTTTGTGATTTTATTTGGGAAGGTTTTTTTTCCTCTAATTAGTTTTGTCTATGTAAGTATGTCAGTGTGTGGGTGCATGCACATGTGAGCACAGGTGTTCATGTACTCCAGAAGAGGCCCCCAGTTCCCATGGAGGTGGGGTTCAAGTGTGCTGTGACACCCAACACAGGTACTAGAGAGAAAGTTCTCTGCAGGGGCAATGCATGACTAGCTGATGAGCCATCTCTCCAGCTCCTCATTTCTGTATTTTGTTTGTTTTTGTTCACTTGTCTTATTAATGTTGCATATATGGTTGCTTTGTGTACTCTTGCATGTGTACAAGGATTTTTCAAGATTAATACTTCTAATTTGTGTGGCTGATGTGATGATTATTTTACATATCAGCTTGATTCAGACTGGACCTTCAACTCTTCTGTGCCTTGACCCAGAAGTTTTTTATGCTGGAACTTACTCCACTGGCTTTTCTGGACCAACTTGGGTCAGTTTCGTGAACTTTGTAAATATCTGCTAAGTACAGGAATAATGTGGGCCACTAAGGAAACACAATAGAATCAAGCTTCTGGCTCTGATGAGGAACACATTGATGCAAGAATATTCCTTAGCAGCATAACCCACAATATTAAGAAAGCAGAAAAGGGGGCCTGGAAAGGTAACACCTTTTCATTGTACTGAATATTTCCTTTAAAATACAACAACCGTTGTCTATTGACTTTGACCCAAAGTAATAGATAATCTTATATGTCTCCATTTCTTTCTATTCAAATGCCCTTTCTATACACAACATAAGTGGCTTCCAAAGAACAGAATCTTTTCCCCTGAGATAGGTCAAAGATCCCTGGGAAACCAAAAGGAGTAGAGCAAGGCTAAAGAGGATACTCAAGAAAGACTTACTGATTGGCTTGGGGGAAGTTGGATGAATTGTATTTCATATTTCCACCTTAATAAATGGGCATGCTTTTGACTCATGGTGTCTCTGAGGTAAAAACATTCAATATTCTGTGCAAGTGAAATGAGGTGATTGTCATTGTAACTGCAAGAATTGATTATCTGCATGCTTGTTATCCACTTTGTGAATTCCCTGTGGCCACAGATCTCAGTTGATTGTCCCCATCTCTGGTCTGCAGCCCTCTGCTTTGCGGTGACACTAGTAGGTACCCAGGGAAGGCTGACTAGTTTGAACATCAGCTGGAATAAAATGTAATTGGGAAGATAAATCGGTTGCATAACTACCACACAAAGGTTCTTCAATACCAAACAGCAAGAACATTACCATCGATTGTTTCTGCTGTGGGCAGTCCTGCCTGCACCTTCTGAAGCAAACAGTCACCAGTTTCTTATAAAAATAATGTTTGAAAAGACTATGTAATTTTACTGAAAAGAAACACAACATGACGTAAGCATTTTATATGATTCAACAATCTCTCCTAGTAAATAAAGACTTGGATTCACATAAAGATCTGCATACAATTTTACAGTGTTATCATTCACAGTAGCCCCAATTGAAACATGAGCTTTCAGTAACTGGTCAGTAGATGTGCCGATTACTGCTTACCTAAACAATAAAATTGCTACTTGGCAATGAAAAGAAACCAAATGCTGACTCCTAGCTCAGCATCAATGACATTAAAATATACTGTCAAAGAAGCCAGACACAAAAGCTTCCAAGTGCATGATGTCATTTGTAGTCCCAAAAGTCAGAAAATAGATCAAGAATATCCAGGGGTATGAGTTGAAGATACATTAAGCACAAAGAAGCAAGAGGGGAGGTTTTAAGGTAATGAGTGAGACTCGGACGTATGTATAAGAAACTACAGCTGCCTATGCCAAACTCCACATAGCCCAGAAGATAGGGACTTCAATAAGTGGTGCTGAAAACCCTGGTTTCTGCATATAGAAGAATGGAACTAGATTCTCATCTCCTACCCTATACACAAATCAACTCCAAATGGATGGAGGATCCCAGTATAAGATCTGAAGCTACAAAAAATTAAAAGAGAAACTACAGGATATACTACAGTATATAGGCAACGGTAAGAAATTTCTGAATTGAACTCAGAAAATAAGGTCAGCAAGTGACAAATGGGACATTATGAAAGTAAAGAATGTTTGTATAGCAAAGGAATTAATCAACCAAATAAAGAGGCAAAAAGAAAGTGTGGCCAGCTATATATTTGGCAGAGAGTTCATACCTAGAAAATGCAACTAATTCAAAAATTTAACACTAAAATAACAACCCACTATAAAACTGAACAGAGTTATCAAATAAAAAATGCAAATGATTAATAATTATCTTATGAATTATTCTACTTTCTTAGCCAACACAAAAATGCAAATAAAAGCCACCTTGCAATTCCACTTCACCCTAGTGAGAATGTAGTGAAAGCAGGTTCTGCCAGGTGTGAAGAAAAGATAACCATCATTCACTGTTGCTAAGAGTGTGCCTTACCGTACATTGAATATGGAATCAGTCTGGAGACTTCCCATAAAGCTGAAAATACAAGTGCTGTATGACCCAGACACACCACACTTAGCCAGAGCTCAAAGGACTTTGTGTCCTATGATGGAGAAAGCGAGAGAATCATGTCCATTGCTGTTGTCTTAACAGTAATAATGAAACTAGATAGATGGGTAGTAAAAATGTGGTATATAATATACAAAGGAATTTTATTCAACTGTAAAGAAATATAAAAACTTCGGGAACTATTATACCAAAAGAGACAATCCAGACCCAGAAAGGAAAACACTGTGCCTTATATCAGCTCTTGAATAAGGATTCTAGCTTCAAACTTTTAATTTTCTTTATTTAATGATAGCAAATATCTCTTTTAGTTTGCTTCCCGTTGCTCTGATAAAACTCCATGATGAAAAGCAATCTCGGGAGGAAAGAGTTTATTATCTCATTGGTTACAGCCATTACTTGAGGGTTGTCAGCAGAAACTTGTGATAGAAACTCAAGCAGAAACTGTGGAAGAATGCTGCCCTCTGGTTCGCTCCACATGGCTCTTTCACTTTGCTTTCTTGTGCAACCAGTCCAAGGGTGGGAGCACCCACAGTGAGTTAGAGCCTCCATAAATCATTAATCAAGGAAATGCCCCACAGGCCAATCCAATGGAGGCAGTTGCTCTGTTGAAGTTTTTTCTTTCCAGATGGTTCTGACTTGTGTATAGTTAACAAGAGAATATAACATAATGGAATCTGTAGAGGATAGAATGAAATAAAGGAGTCATGAGAATCGCGCGCATGTGTGTGTATGTGTGTGTGTGTGTGTTTGTGTGTGAGTGAGTGAGTGATAGTAAAATACATTTGCTATGAAAGTAGAGGGGAGAAATTAAGCAAGTGGAAAGAAGGCCGGGATAGAGGGATGGAAGACAGGTGGAATAGGGAACACAATCAAATCTAAGGGTATATGAAAAAAGCAATATAGAAATATAATTTTAAAATATATCATGGGCTGTAGGGGATGGCTAATCAGGGCCCATGTTTAGTTCCCAGACTCACATGGAAACTCACAACCATCTGTAACTCTAGGGCAGAGGAATCCAATGTATACTTAAGGTACATACATATATATGTGCAAGCAAAACATGCATATATAAAAATAAATAAATCATGTGTGTGTGTGTGTGTGTGTGTGTATGTATGTATATATTAACTTGACCAAAGTCACCCTGAAGTGAAAACATCGGAAAGTTAGTTATGTCAAATAAAGTTTTGCTAGGGCACACAGGTAAAGGGATATTTTGCTAAAGCTGGCTCATGAAAAAATGTTTTGCTGAAGCAGACACAGGTTAAAGGATGTTTTATATATCAAACACATAAAAGGGGGCATAATGTTCAGGAGAAATATAAATATGACCCCACAGACAGTAGGAGCTCAACCATTGGTTTGATCCATCTTGCTATTCTTAGCTAATAGCAAGCCTGCATTGGTTCACCTTATATTGGGTTGGTGAGCTTTGCTTGGGGTGATGCCTTAGAGAGAAAGTCACCAAAGGACTTTCTGTGAGGTTTATGTGGTGTCTTGCTGCTTCTGCTCCCTCAAGCCAATTGGCAAGCCTTACAGTTTCTTCTGGATTGAACTGCCCTTGCTGTTTTGTTTGTGGTAACTGCTAAGTAAACTGAACTGCAGCTGCTGATTCCTATTTGGTGTTTGCTACTGCTGATATCCTGACAAGGAAGATTAGGCTTACCCCCAAAGAGCTTTTTCTAAACAAGACTACTTCTCCCATGTCCTAATAAGTACTTCCTTCTACTAAGTCTGGTGGGAAGTAGGTTGGGGGGATTAAAATTTATTAAAGTAGGTTGGAGAACATATATGCTTACGATATACTTCATGATGGGTAATAGTAATCCCAGAGAACATAGAATTTTAAACCAAAATTCTACAGCCAAGTGCAGGATTCCCCCTTATGAGTTATTGACTAGGAATTTCCCAGAAGCTCACTGAACAATACAACTAGTGCTATTGCTTCTCGTTATGCATGCCAACTACACGGAAAGAGCCTATTGCTAAAGGCACCACACAATTTGTCTATGGCACAGAGAAGCTGAGCTAATACTGTTGAGTTTTATAAAAAGAAGGAGGGATCAAGATATATTTGATAGAAGTGTGGTATGGTGCAGTGGGAGGGGTGCATTAGTGGCCCCATGCTGAGGCATCCCTTTCTCATGAGGTACCAGCCATAAGACAGGGTTAGTACAGAATAGAGGTTATTTAGGGATTGGGAAGGGAAGTGAGACAAGAGTAGATGTAGAGAAATACAGAGGGGGTTGAGGAGGGAGAAGGAGGAAAAGAGGAGGAGAGCCCATCTGGGAACATGTAGAAAAAGAAAGAGGGAGAGGGGAAGAGGAGAAAGGGAGAAGGGGAGATAAGGATCAGGGTGAGAAGAGATTCAGAGAAATTTAAAAAATGGCCCCTTTTCTGTTGAACCAGGACTTTCTGGCTGGTGTGCTGACAGAGCCTAGATGGAATACTAACATTCCTCTATTTTGGTTTAATCATCATGATCTTTAGATACTTCCGATTGATTTTAAGAAGACATGTCTCTCGGACACCTAAGAAAATGTGAATAAGGATGTTGGTCTAGTCTTAGGAGAGTTGGTGGTTTCCTTGCTGTCCAGGGTCTGTATCTGCAGGTAGAAGGAGCATCTGTGTCTGTGAGAGTAGGTCTGTTTTGTAGCTGTAGTTAACTTAGCTGTCAATGTCGTCAGAAATCTGGGAAGGATAAATTATAATCTAGATGTCATTAATTAAAATGACAGAAGTTGGTCAATAGTCTACTACCTAGACAGTTTTTCCCAGGTCCTCGTGGTCTCCATTTTAATCCAGGCAGAGCCAGTCTGTCCACTGAGTCTAGAAGACAAGAGGCTTCTTCCTATGGAATAGGAACATGGTGGGAATGACTCACCTTGTCTTAGACAACATGAGACATTTAACTCTCTGTGTGTCCTCTGTTTGTCCACATTGTAGGCAAAGCCCTGGCAAAGCAATGAACAGTGATCTGTAGTGAATATTATAACACAATCTAGGCAGTCTTATCACTGTGCCCATGTCTTCTCGGAGACTTTGGTGGGTCACGGTTAAGCTTTCAGAGTCTCTTTCCTAATAAGCCTAAGTATTCAACATTACAGTTAGCAGATTTCTCATAAGATTGAGAGCCAGTGTCTATGAATCATATCTGGGTTAAATAATCTGTGTTTGTTTAATTAATTGTGTTAAAATATATCTAGTAAATAAAGAGAGCACACTGTAATTTAATAGCAATAGCAAAAAAACATATCCTTAAGGCAGTCTTCTTTAACTTTACTGCTGTAAATCATTAAATTAATATTAAAATTGTTACTTACCAAGGCAGAATAGAAATTGTATGACAACTTTATCTTCACTGAAGTGTCTTTGGAGGCCTCAAGTCAGGCTGTTTTAAGGTGAGGATGCAGTGAGGTGGGAACCGCCCATAACAAAGATGATAGACAGTCATGAGACTGCCCTTAACTAAGATGGTGCTGAAGTTACAGCCAGCCATATGACTGCCGTTAGCTAAGTAGGAACTGAAGCAATAGCCTTATCTACCCATAACAAAGAAGGCAGTTATAGGATTGCCCCTAACCAAGATGGTGCTGAAGCTACAGCTCCGCCTGAAAGAAAGTCACCTGTTTGTTATATCTTGGAACAGAAAGACAGAAGCAATTAAATATCATCGGATAAAAACATAAAAAGAAAAAAATAAGGAAACAGACACCAGACAAGTTTTGTCTGGTGGACAGGAGGTCTCTCCTGACACTGTAGGCTGCCTCTGTTGCTGTATATGGAGTGATAGGTCTGATCTGTGCAGGAAGCAGATCAGCTGTCATACCTGGTTTAGAGCTGATGAAGTCAGTGATCTGAGGAGCAGGCGGAGCATCTTGGTGGCTGAAGAGAGAGCAAGCGCATCAGCCCATTTTCTAGCCTGTGCCATGAAGCGGCTCTAGCAGTGGGGCTGGAGGAAGGGGCATAAGCAGAAGCTAAGGCAGTAGCAGAGTCAAGGGGGTGTGGAACTGGAAGACAAGAGCAAAGAAATAAAGAAGTAAGAAAATGAGGGGGAGAGGAAAAGCCTACAGATGCTGGCAAGAGTTGTACAAGTTTGTTCTTTTTCAAGTGTCATTAAGTGGCCATGTAGAGTTATTGTTTTGGGGATAATGAGACAAAATTAACTGCTGGGCAGAGCCTAGAAGAAATGCTAACAGATACTGAGCTGAAAGCTTCCTCCATGCTGCCTAGTGTTTATCACACCTAGTGCTACATTGGCTGTTAAGGGAGAAAAGTTACCAATGGTTTTACCCAAGGAGTAGACCCTGTGTGCTACCTTCCAGCCAAGACATACCCACAGATGCAATAGTGGCATGAAAGCTTTGGGAACAACCAATTGTTTTCTTGTTGCTTTTGAGGTACTGAAAAGCTCAACAAAAACCAAAAGCTAAGGATGTGATTCCTTGTTGTGCAACAGTTTTTAATCTCTAATATGGATGAGATCTGGCTGTCTATTCAAAGAGAACATGCATAATTTGGGAATTACTGGGGGAAATAAATATTTTGTGAATGCCTTCCATGTTAATGCCTTAAGATATGGCTGTGAAAATCATTAAGATTGAAGGTGAGAAGTAAGTATAAAGTTTGCCATATTTTATTTCTGGGTCAATAAGAGACACCAGACAAGGAGCTTAGCGAAGTCATCAACAGAAAATACAGTTAATATCCACGTCAAACCGAAGTTTCTTGGGAAATTTTTGACAAAATATTTCTGCTTGTACATCTCTAGAAGACTTTAAAGCATAAATAACATGTTAGCAGAGGTGTGAATGTTAGAGAAGTATATGTGACCTCCACTTCTTGCCCTGTTGTGAAGGAAGAAAATCACATGGGGTAAGTACAATGATTGTTACTTCCTTAATAGGGCACCAAAGCGTGCCTATAGGAGAGGTCTAGAAATAGTGACCAGAAGTCTCAGGTTGAACTGCATATGTATTGGTCTTCTGGAGTTATACTTGAACTTTGGATGTGAATTCAAGCATACCTTAATCCATGGCAACTCTCCAAAGCACCAGTGCCAAGAGACAACAGGGGAGGGATATGAAGATAGCCGTTCAGATGAAAAGATTAAGAAGAGACAATTACTGAGCTGGAGAGATAACTCAATGACAGATTGTTTTTGCAAATGGTCCGAGTTTGGCTCCCAAAACCCAGGTGCTTCTACTCATAATTGACTATAATCTTAGCTCTAGGACATGACTTTTTCTAAACTCTGTGGGTACCTGAACTTGTACATGCTCATTACTAAGCATATGCACATGTATGTGTATAATTAATTCTCTTTTAAAATAATATTTTAAAACATATTAACAGAAATAGTCAATTATCCTGACAACCATACTCTGTCATTTCTCTCCATAAGAAAGTACACTGGGGTAGTATGCACAGGAACACACTTTGCATAATACTATTGAAGAGTTGTACCTAAGTGGAAATGAGAGAGGTAACTGTGAGTGGTTAAATGGAACCTTGTAGATTTCAGGAACTAATAATCTGGTGCACTATATTCTTAATGTCCTTGTGAGCTGGGAAAGTTCACACAGAATGATTGTGGATTATGAAAAGCTAGATGGCAATATATACTTATCCATGCTGTTGTTACCCAAACATGGCTCTTTAGACACAACAATTACCACAAGTGATGAAATCTTTCATGCTTTTGTACATCACTGTAATTACTATTTTCTTATTATATTATCTTTTTCATTACTGAGTCATAAAGTAAAACTATATTTGCCTGGAATTGACAATAAAGAACCTTGGAAGAATATATTCATTCTCTGTGAGAAGGTGTTGTTATGTTAACCTCTGGATGTCTTACTGTAAAACATCTGGAAGCACAGGAAAAACAGCAGTTACAGTTTGAGTGAAGATGCTCTGCATGAATGGAAGGGGGAGGTCGTAAGGTCTTGGATAAAAATCTCAGCCTTAGGAGTGAGATATTTTTTTATAGGATGTTGGTTAAGATGGCCCTGTAGGACATTTCTCTATGCTCTACAGGCTATTTTAACTGCATTTGGTTGCAAAATTAAATTGTAAGCCTCCATTTCTACATATAACACATGCCCTAGTTATAGGACATAAAGAAATAAAGCTGGGTTGAGCTGAAGCTCCCTTCCCACTATCACTCCTAGTGCCCGCTGTGTTGCGCTGGCTGCTATGGAAAAATTGTTACTAACAATCTTACTTAGCTATGGAACTTACATGTCACACTAACAATAAGCCGATTAAATTGTTTAACAATGGCCCAACTGTCGCAGGTACATCTAGCTGTTTTCCCATTTGATTTAAGCTCTACACCACAAGACAGAACCCAGATTTGGTGCTGTAAGTATGAGCAGAAGCCTATGACTAGGGAAAGCATGAATTCCAGTGGGGGAAGCTATTGCTATTGTTTTATTGAATATGGTATGCATATTCTAAACATTTACACAGGTAGATTACTGTTGCTATTGCCCATAATGGAAGGAAATTTACAGTGTTTGGTGGTTTAGGCAGATTTGTCACTGATGAAACTGTTGAAAATGAGTGTCATGTTGTGGCCTGCAGTGCTGTGGTAAGAGAAAAGTTCAATGTCAGGCTTTAATGGAAGAAAGGAATCATATATCTATGCTATGTCCTACAAGGCTCAGGAAATGTCATATAAGGCTGGTCAGAGGGCTGGGGAAATGACTCAGTGGTTAAGAGCACCAACTGCTCTTCCAGAGGTCCTGAGTTCAATTCCCAGGAGCCACATGGTGGCTCACAACCATCTGTAGTGGGGATCTGATGCCCTCTTCTGGTGTGTCTGAAGACAGAGACAGAGTACTCACATACATGAAATAAATAAATAAATCTTAAGAAAAACAAACGAACAAACAAATAAACAAACAAAAGATCCCAGGGTCTATAGACAGGGTCTGATTAGAAAGAATATAGGAACTGAATGAAGATGTGGCCTGTTGTGTAGCTGATTCCTCTGGATTGTACATAACCATTGATTGTAATATTGAATCACAGCAGCTATGATTGCTGTCACAAGATCCTTATAAGATTAGACCCATTAACACTTTTCATGGAAGAACAGAGGCTTATGGGTCTCATAAATTCATGAGCTCCTAACTTCATGAGCTTTCTGCAAGATGTTCACAAGGTTTTCCCCTCCCCAGGATCATGCAAGTGATAAACAATTGACGGCAATTAGATTTGTAGGTAGTGTAGCTGTCCATGCAAATCCCAGAGAACTTCTTAGAAGTATAGTTTTTTTTTTGTTTGTTTAGTTAGTTTGTGTGTTGTTTGTTGTGAGTTTCCATCTCACAGTTGAGGGACTTTAGTGGTACAGCTTGTCTGAGAATTACCCAGGTAACTCCCCAGTGTTACCTCTGTCTTTGATTCACCCATGTTCTTGTTTGGAACCAGAATTAACTCATTGGTTCATCAAATTGGCCTTGAACAGTCTCCTTTCTTTGATCTATCAGTGTTCTCACTACATGGAGTGAATACACATTTATTTATGTCTTCCCAGGAAAAGTCTTATAACACATAAGTAAATTAAATTTCAATTAAACCATACTGCAAACAGTTTTAACACTACATAATTCCAAGTTGGTCCACAGAGCATCTGTATAATAGCCCAGAAAGCAAAACCTCTCAGATGCACTGACAAATGCTACCTAGAGTCATAGCAATACCCAGGCTGTCACCTCCAATTTCCAATTGAGCAGTGGTAGGTTTTCAGGCTACTCATGAAGCTTATTGTTAAGCTTTCAGAAAGAGCAATCTAGATACAGCTTCGTTTTTAATGCTCTTTTATTTTAGTAACTTGAAAAATAATAAACTCGGGATTTTTTCTCACTTGCATCAGGCATTGAGTTTGATAAAGTAGCTTAAATGAGCAGAAGAATTGCACACCTGTGCCACATTTTCATATCAACCACCTTAAAGACCCTGAGTCAGGCAAGAATTCATATCCAAGATGATCTCCCATTCCATCATGCTCATTACTATGAAGCAAACATACTGCATTGGAGGAAACAAAAATAAAAATAAAATCAAAGAGGCTGCATTTATGGTGCTTTGCTTACATCTGATTATGCAGCAACTCCCAGGAGACAAATATATGTCAAATTAGCAATGAATATGCATTAGAACCCATCATAATTCTGCCCCCCATGTCTAGTCAGTGAAAGGACAGGTCATTTCAGACATCCAGTAAAATGCTGCAAATTCTGTGTATCAGAGCACTTTGTGGATAAAATTAGATTCAGAGTTAGAAACATTTGCCACCTGACAGAAACTTGGGGTGGGAAGAGCCCACTGCATAAAAATGAAGAAAACTCTGAAGTGGGATTATTACTTTCAACAGGAAAGACAGACATGAGTAGAAATGTGTATAAGACAAAGTTTGCAATATCATCTAATACTTTGTCAATACAATGCCATCTAAAGGAATGCCATCTTGTTATGGTATGGGGCAAGGCACCAGGCTACCAGACAGAAAACTTGGTAAGATCAAGTAGTTTCAGAAACCTCGGTAGTTCTCATCACTGAGAACAGTATTTAAATTTACTTCTGATCAGGTTCCTATCCTGGAACATGTGACCATGGCACCCCATGGGAAGAACTGTATCAGTCACAAAAACACCCAAAGCCCCTCCTCATGTAGATGAAGCATCCTTAATATCTCAGATCAAGCCAACAGAAAGCAGCTGCTTTTAGACCCCCAACCCACCACAAAATAAGACCCTATCCACAAAGAAAAAAGTACATGAGATACTTAACCAAAGATGGTCTGAGAATGTCTGTCTTATAGAACTGTAACACCTTGGGGAAGAAAATTCTCTCCCAAAGCTTTTGTTCCTGGAAACTGCTTGAGGCT
This sequence comes from Micromys minutus, assembly GCF_963924665.1. Classification (NCBI taxonomy): domain Eukaryota; kingdom Metazoa; phylum Chordata; class Mammalia; order Rodentia; family Muridae; genus Micromys; species Micromys minutus. Next base: position 14,561,274 of record NC_137959.1, read on the forward strand.
ACTGCACACTTCCCACTCAGTGGCCCCAGTCTTGCCTCCTACCCACTTGCTGGATCCCACCACCTGCCATTCTGGGGACAGTGGCAGCCACAGGAGAGACCTGGCAACCTTCCTTGCTCAGGCTTCCCCTTCCCCTCAGAGAGTTGTAACTCTGTAGCCATTCTAGCAGGGACAGAGCTCCTCAGTCCTCTGTGGATAGCACTCAGTAGGCAGAGAAGCAATATGGAGGTCACAAAATATGGAAAAACTTAGCAGTAGTTTTAGGTTCAAATAGAGATAACTAATCTCTGTGTGAGGAGAATAATGTAAATTCGGGTGGTGATTCAGGGGAAGAAAGCATACCAGCCAGTCAGAATGGCCAAGATCCAAAACTCAGATGACAGCAGATGCTGGCGAGGCTGCGGAGAAAGAGGAACACTTCTCCACTGTTGGTGGGGTTGCAAACTAATACAACCACTCTGGAAATCAGTCTGGCGATACCTCAGAAAATTGGATATAGTACTACCTGAAGACCCAGCTATTCCACTTCTGGGCATATACCCCAGAGACACTTTAATACACAACAAAGATATATGCACCACAATGTTCATAGCAGCTCTATTTATAATAGCCAGAATCTGGAAAGAACCCAGATGTCCTTCAGAAAATAAATGGATACAAAAATTGTGGTACATTTACACAATGGAATACTACTCAGCCACCAGAAACAATGACTTAACCAAATTCTTAAGAAAATGGCTGCATCTAGAGAATATCATCCTGAGTGAGATAACCCAGTCACAAAAGAACAGACATAATATGCAGTCACTGATATTGGGATGCTAACCCCAGAGGCTTGCACTCCCCCAGAAACAACTCACAGACTGTATGAAGCCCAAGAAATAAAGAAAACAAATATATATATATATATATATTTACAAAACAAGAAGACTTTGACTATTTCCATGTTGCGTTTTGTTTTGCATGTACTTTACACTCATTGTAACTATTAGGTTTTCAATGCATACTGTCAAGCCCTTGGAAAAATCAAGTATTGACTAAAAAATATATTCACAGAGTTTTATGTAAAAATTATTTTAATATCTGAAAAAACAGTACTGACAAAAATGTATAATTTTAAGCAAAAAATGTTTAAAATCTGTACATTTATCTTTGTTTTGTAAAATAAAGTCATTTTAAAAAAAAGAGATAGAGAGATGCTCTGCAGAGGTGGTATAGAAGATATGACTTTGAAGCTAGGACAACATGAAATCAGAGATGCTTAATAACTCCATTTACTATGAGGGAGGGAAACTGAGTGATTAAAAGTCAAGAATCAGGGTTTGGTGGGATGGCTCAGGAGTTAAAATCACTAACTGTTATTCTAGAGGTTCTGAGTTCAATTCCCAGCAACCACATGGTGACTCACAACCATCTGTAACGGGATCTGATGCCCTCTTCTGGCCTGCAGATGCAGCAAAGCACTCATATATTAAATAAGTAAATTAAAAAAAAAAAAAGAAGGACAAGGATCAGAGCCAGGCATTCTTGGAATCAACTGGAATTGATCTGCTCTCAGCTGGACCACTTGAGAGTCAGACTGGCTTTTCATGCCACTGGTACATGTAACAGCTTTTCTTTCCACATTTCCACTAATTTTGTTTGCTATCCATTTCAAGAGGTGAAATATTCCTCATTTAAAACAGAATCTTTCAAATTGTGGTTCACAAGCCCTTTGAAGTAGCCAAAATCCATTCTGGAAATATGCAGGAAATTAAATATGCCCTATAAATGCTAAGACATTATTTTTTGTCTCTTTGATTGTGATGCAAGCCTTGGCTGTGGATAAAAATGCTTGTGCATTAGAAATGACCAAGGAAGAGGAAGCATATTAAATTGCATCAGGAGTCAAGTCAACTTCATCAACAAATACTGAAAAAGGTAACAAACACCATTAATATTAAATTAAAGTCCATTTTTACCCTTTGATACAGATCTTTTAACTATTTTATGTGATAAAATGAGAAGTACACATGAAGTCCTTTAAGATTTGCCAATGGACCTTGGCTCTTTCAAGGAAAGAATTGTGCACTTGTTTGAGTTATGAGCTATAATAGCTACTTCTATCAGGGAGCATTCTTCTCAAGCACAAAACAGAAAAAAAAAAAAAAAGAAAAAAAAAAAAAAACAAAAAAAACTGACAAGCCAGCCATGGTCGTGCAGATTAAGGTGTTTGGCAAGTAGTATGAACCTCTACTCAAACACTTAAGTATTTTCTACCCATGACAGAATATAAGCTCTCAAGGAAAAACTTGGTCCAGTGCTGAGAGCTTGATGTCTTCCCAATATGTAGTGACTTCAGTGATAAGAACAAGGATGACACAAGTAAACATGCTTTTATTTTTTTTAACATTTCTTTATTTATTGTAAGTGGAGCTACATGATCTGAAAACTGTAGTAGTCTGATTAAAACTAATATTTTGAGGTATCATTACTATGATATTCCTTTCTAGCTTCTTATTTTATTATTACCTGGAATACCTGTTTCTCTGCACACTTAAATGTGTGCATGCACCCATGCACCCACACATAAACAGTCAGACTGCTTGCCAGCCCAATGAAATGATTCTTACATCATTAAGTGGAACATACTATTTTGAAGTTCTGAAAAACTCAGTAAACTAAGTACTATCAAATGACAAATAACTGATATCACGAAATCAAAATTTCATCAAATGATAAAATTCAAGAAGAGGCTAATAGAATGAAATAGGAAAGTGTTTATTTCAGATTCTACATTAAAATTAAATTTTCAACATTTAGCACATGGTGAGTGTATGTGGACATAGTACCAAAGATACTTCACAAATGTTTGGAAGAAAACCTTTAAATGTACTGAAGCTGAGCTCTCTTCCTTACTTGAATAAAATTAACACACATCCATAGTTTGAATACAAAAGCAATTATGATTCTACAGGTGTCATTTAACAAATCAGAGACTGAAACTTTAGAAAAACATTAGATACATTCATGCTAAGTCTGTAGTTTTGAAAAAATATTATCTATAATAAATAATGTTAACATATTTTATGATTAATGATCTAATATATAATTTATTTTTGGCAGTTTCTTATATGTATGTAGTTTATGTTGTCATACTCAACCACCTGCCTTCTCCTATCTCCCTCCTTTCTACCAAAACTCTCTGCCTTAGTTAGCTTTAATTGTAAATTTGACAATAGCCTAGAGTTATCTGAGAAGATCAGATTGGTCTGTAGACATATCAATAGAGAGTTGGCCTCATTGTTAGCTGATGTAGGAGAGCCCAGCCCACTACGGATAGAGTACCATCACTCGATGGTGATCCTGGGTGTATAAGAATTCTAGCTAAGCATGAGCCAGCAAGCAACATTTTTTCTATGGCTTCTGCTTTAAGTTCCTGCTTGAGTTCCTGCCTGAATTCTTGCAATGCTTGACAAGTAATCTGACAGCTACAGGAATCCTTTTCCTCACCTAAATTATTCTTGGTTAGAGTGTTCACAGGGATAATATGAAAAGCAAAGCATACTCTTTCCTTCCAACAAGCTCCCTCCCACTGTCATGTCTTTTCTATGATTTTTGGTCTGTGGTGACCACCTAAGTTTAATCAGGGTCACATGATAGAATGAAAACACAACCACTAATGTACGAACAACTCACCACTATGAACAATGCCCCCCCCCCCACTCCACAAGCAGCCATTAACTGCCAATAACACTATAGGGAGAGATCAGTACCCATAATCTCCTAGTGGATCCAGCATGGTGTGTCCAATCTTTGCAAATTCTGTGCAGGCCACTGAAGTTGTTGAGTTTATGAATAAAACAGCCATGCTATGACCAGAATAACAGCACTTCCTGGCCATCTGCCCGATTGTCGGGTATTACATTATTTCTACCTCCTTTTCTATACTGTTTTCTGAGCCTTGGAGGGGTGAGGGTGGCTTATTGTGGATAATCCATTGAGAGATGATCACTTCACAGTTGCTTACTACTAATATGAGACTGTGTACAAGTCTTTGCATTAACCATTACTGTCTAAAAAAAATGAAGGTTCTCTGACCAAGGCTGAAGGTACAATTACTGTAAACTTAAATATTTAGAGGACAGTTTGATAATATGCCCGTTGACTAAGCAGACACAATAGGTTCATGCCTAGGGCTTATGATCAACTCAGCCACAGGCCTTTGTCCATGTCCTCAGTACCAGACACAAACTTCTTCTTGTGTGGTAGGTAGGTCCTCAGATCTAATTATAAATCAGTTAGCCTTTGTGTAGGGAGAATAGTAAGAATTCTTCTACATGAACGTGTCAAGTTTGTCTAGTACTATTTGTTGAAGTCACCTTTTTTTCCCTAACTACTTTGTCAAGAATCAAATGGCTGTAGAAGTATGGGATTATCCTTGGGTTCTCAAATCTATTCTGTTGATCAGTGTTTCTGGATTTATGCCAGAACTATGATGTTGCTTGGTTTTATTCTTTACTATGACTTTATAACATAACTTAAACCCAGGACTGGCGATACCTCCTTCAATGTTTTTATTGTTCAGGATTACTTTGCCTATTCCGAGTCTTTTTTAAAGATAAAATACAGACAGACATTGGTTGAAAATTTTGGTGGAAAAAACTTTCTCAGTAATATGTACTTATGAAACAGCCACATAATACACACTGAAACCCATCTTGTCTTTTTCCCCCCTACTGTAAAATAGTCAGATAACTTGCTAACATGGTGACAAGTAAGAGCAATATCTCTGGATGGGGAAAAAATAAAAGAACTCCTAAGGAATTCAGATTAACTATATTTGCATTTGCCCATATTCCACAAAGCAAGAAAACTCCAAACTTACAAACTCTCCAGTTTCAGGGAGTGTGCAACTGTTTCTGCCTGTGACACTGCTCTTCTGAGGTGCCACTCGGTGCTGCACTGATCACATCCATAGCTCACTAGCGCTGAGAAGGCAAACTCAAGAGCAATGAGGCCCTGAAACTTGTGTCTTCTAGGACACAAATGCTTTGTCCTGGGCTCCCTCCAGGGCCATTGAGGTTCGGTAACAATGTGTGTCTGGAACAAAGCCTCACTGGGCTTGAACTTGGTACTTCCCCTTATTATGGGTACAACTGTGGTGGTTTTTTAAGTCAATGGGTGATTTCTGTGCTCAATTTTAGGAGAACCATGTATTTAATTTTTAAATCAAATTTAAGCATTTTATTTATTATACAAATCAGTGGGTCCTCTTCTGACATTCTCACACATATATGTCATGTTCTTTGATCTTATTTAAATGCTTTTATTCACACACACACACACACACACACCTGTATTTCCTGCTCTCCTCTTGTCCTTACTTTCTCTACCTCACTCCTTTCTCAGGTTTCCTTGCCCACTCTGCTTGCTTATTTTTAAATTCTATTTGCCTCATATGAGAGAGAAGTTTTGAGACTTGTCTTTCTGGAACTGAGGTATTTCACCTAACAATATAATCTCCACTTTAATCTGTTTCCATAAAATTGGCATATCTTTTTCCTTATGGCTGCATCGTACCCTGTTCTATATGTATAGCGCATTTTATTTGTCTATCCATCTGCTTGCTTATAGGCACCTAAGCTCCCTGGCTGTTGAAGATCATGTCACAATAAACACGAGTGGACCAGTTTCTCTATACTGCGCCTGCCCTCTATTCAGCAGAGTCGTTAGATATCAGATGATGTGATACTGTTTCTAATCTATTTAAGTCTTTTTTTTTTTTTTGAGGAAGTAATTTTTGTTGTTGTTTGGACTTTTTATTTCAAATTTTAAACTTTATTATTTATAGGGCTGCAAATAGAAACCACACATACCTGGAGACTACATGTTTAAAATAGACCTGATATTATTAACAGCTAGAGTAGGCTATTGGAACTTCACAGTGGATTTTATGCTTTTGCTACCGAACATACTTTCAACACTTATCCATCACCAACAATGAGAAGTCCATGTCAGAGTCAGAACTAGGAGAAAAGAAAAAGGTTCTGTCCCCTCTTTCATGTTTACATTCTATCCCTCCTCATCCCCTGTGGTTTAGCCTTTCTTATTTTCTTTTCTACATGTTATATTGTCTCCACACAGACTTCTGCTTACACATACACATATATAATTGCTATATTCCATATATGACAGAGAACATGCAGTATTAATATTATTTTCCTTCTGAAATTTTGTAACATCACTTAATAGTATACATTCTAAGTCTAGCTACATTACTGGAAAGTTTGTGATTTCATTTTTGGTTAGACATCATATATGTATATAATTTTATATAATATATAAAATGTACTTTATATAAATAAAATTTGATACATATCATCTGTTAATAGACAAATAGCTTGATTACAATTTTTTCTATAATAAAGAAATAATCAATAAACATGAGGGTATGCAAATATGACGGGGTATGCAGTTTTCTGGGTATATAACCAGAAATAAAATAGTGGGGGGTCATATGGCAATTTTATTTTTAATTTTTTGAAAAATTTCTAAACTGATTTCCATGGTAGATGTATTAGTTTGCAGTCCACCAACAGTGAACAAGGTCCCCACATCCTCCATCCTCTCTAACACTGATGGTCAGATCTACTGATGGCAGCATCCTGAGGGGAGGAAGGTGTTATCTTATAGCAGCTTGGATTTGCATTTCCCTGATAGCTAATGATGCTGAACACTTTTTTTTTTAAGTTATAGGCTTTCGTGATTGTTTTATTGAAGAAACTCAGTGACAGAAGCCATGCAGTCATTTCAATTGATGCTAGGAAACTGAAAAGGCATTTGACGCCATCTGAAACAGTCATGGGAAAAGTTCTGAAAATTTTAGCTATAGTTGGGACACACTTCAATGTAATAAAGTCTATATACAACAAACCTATGGCCAACATTACAGTAAATGGAGAGACTGAGAATATTTCATCTAAAACCAGTAATACAGTTCACTCTTTCCTCTCTTGGTGTTCAAAGTCTTATCTATAGAAATTAGACAAGAGGAAGACAAAATTGTTTACATGGACATTACATGCCATTTCCAGATGTCATGACTTTTTAACTAAACCTATTGTCTCTACTGGGAAATTCTCAGACATTAACAAATATAGCAAAGCTGCAGGATACAAAATCAATATACATAAAATATCTCTAGCCTTCATTCATACCAACAGTGCACTCTCAGAGAAAGAAACTTCACAAGGTCATCATAAAGTCTAATTACTTTTGAATATACCTACCAGTAAAATGAGTTAACTTCTACAACAAAAACTTCAAAATACTGAACAAAGAAATCTCGAATGTTAGACATGAGAAGAAAATCCATACTCACAAGCTGGCAGAATGAATATTGTGAGAAATGGCTGTGCTATTAAAATTGATTTATGAAATTAACATGACACTTAGCAAAGTTGTGAGGTCATATTTCACATGTTTGTTAAAAAACAATTCGAGAGTTCCTATGGCAGCACAAACAGCCAACACAGTCCCAAAGAATGAGAACAGTGATGTGTACACCACAACACCGGCTTTTGATTATGCTCTAGAGCACAGGGTAAAGACAGCCTGGTTCGACATAAAAATAAGAAGGAAAATGGAATAAAAAAGAAAGCCCTTAAATAAAATGATTTTTGCTTACTTTTTGACAATGGCAGCAAAAGTATACATTGGCAAAAAGATTGCCTGTTCAACAAATGATGCTGGCAAATCTGAGTTTCCATCAAGAAGAATGAAATTATATTATCTTTCATGTTGTACAGACATTGATTAAAAATGGACCAAGAACCTTAATTTTAAACCCAAAACAATACAACTTTTATAAGACAACATTGGGGAAATCATACAATTATTTCCTCTGTGTGGCTGGTTTATGATTATCTCCTCTTGGCAAATCTTCCACACCTTTCCCTATCTTTAAGAATCCTCTTTTCCTTCTTGTGCTCCATCTAATATTTTCAGCCTCAGTGCATTGGCCATCTAATTTTTTATTGAAAGGTATTGCTTATAAGAGATTCTACAGTGATGGACTGAAAGTGAATGAAACAATGAGCCAAAATAAACCCCTCTTCTCATAAGTTATTTGTATCTGGTGTTTTGGCCACCACAATGCAGAAGTAACTGCCACAAAATCTGTAGAGACAGATGATGTTTGGCAAAAACTTGCATTTATTTATTTTATTTATGTGAGTACACTGTCACTTTCTTCAGACACACTAGTGGAGCACATTAGATTTCATTTTAGATAATTGTGAGCCACCATGTGGTCGCTGGGATCTGAACTCAGAATCTCTTGAAGAACAGTCAGTGTTCTTCCCCACTGAGTCATCCATCTAGCCTGAGAATTTTTTTAACGTCAAGGTTACCACACAGAAATGAAGTTTCGTCTCCTACAGTGATTGCAATGAACTGCCCAGTGACCACATGGTGCCCTGTAGATACCAATATGCTTCCATATGTCCTGCGTCTGCATATGAACCAGGACTCAAAGATGAGATTTAAAAGGGGGGGGGGTAAAAAGGAAAGAGCTACAAGGTCCAGGACCACAGAACTTTATAACGTCTAGAGTATTTCACACCTGCTGTGATGAGGCTGATGCAAAGCCTAGAACATGATGGGCAGATTGGACTGTATCACCATAGATATCAATATTCTTTGATGCCCAGTCAGGGTAATAATAGTTATAAGCATAGACAGTCTGCCTTGATTCAAATTATGGACGCATCATGAAATAACCATGACTTGGGCAAAATTGCTTAAGTTCTCACCGTCAACTCTCCAAATTACAACCAATACTTGTATCTGTTCAAAAATATTCAGAAAACACACACACACACACACACACAAACACACACACACACACACACATATATATCACCCAAAAGAACATATATTTAGCATTCTGTAAATATTGGACCTCTTTTAAAAGAAGCCATACAATTTTAAAATATTTTAAAGCATGAATATTTTAATCTTTTTCAGCATTGCTAAAACTTTAACTAATGTATTAGTAAATATCACTTAACCAAACATTTAACCACAAGTACCCGCTTTCACCTGCTCATTCTTTGTCCATAAAAGAATGAAAGGGAGGTAAAGTATACTGAATAGCTTCCATCCACAACGTATTGTCTGTCTTATGAGCTGTGCCTGCTGCCTCCCTAAAGATAGCCACTTGTGATATATGGCAATGCACAGTGCTCAACAGATCAAGAGATTCGATATGGGCATTTAGTAATAAATCCGTGGTCCATGAAGGGGAAATTTTCTTACAACCCTTCTTCCCAAAAAGCTATTAATAAAAACTAACTCAGAGGATATATTTCTACTAAATCAAGATTCCTGGGACATCAACCCTTCCTGGAGACATGCTGAGCCCTTTATCCCCACTGAGAAGGTCTACGGTGATTGATGAGTCCTGCCAAGAGTTCTTCAGACACTTTGCCTTGTGCCACTATGTACATTTCATTCGCTGTAAACTTTAATGTGGAGATCTCTCAGGCTCTACCTAGAAATGCCCACATGTAAAAGAGGTCTTTTAATTTAATAGCTCTGCAATTCCAGTTTCCTTTCTGTGTATTCTGCTCTCTGCATATTTTCAATCATGAGGTCACGTAGCCAGAATGATAACGGACACCCACCTCTCATCCTATCTAATACCAAACCCAAGCCCGCTGAGTCCTGTGAACTCAGGCTCCAGAGCCAGAAGTCGAGACGCTGATGCTGACAGTAATGTCCCCAGTCACGGTTCATCTGCGAGCCCTCCATAAAGGAGAGGCGATTCAAAGGAATTGTTGAACTCACCTGACCCAGAGGTACAGAAAGTAATCATTTCAGTGCCTGTGTGGAATACGATAAACACATGGGGTTTTCTAACAAACCATGGCTGGTGTTTCTAAGGTAATTGGCATTTTGTTCTCAAGCTAGAGAGACTTTTGAGTTTCTTTCAAAAGAGGGATCCAGACAAGAGAGCTGGGAAAGGTGAGGTGTTGCAATTGGACTGTACAGAACGCAGCCAGCTATGGAGAGCATGTTTCTCATACTTTGGACAATTTTTCCTTATTATAGCAAACAAATGAGTCTGTCATTTAATAATCTGACAAGTTAGACTTAGGTGAGTGCACACATTTAAAATTTATTCTAAGTATTGATAAAAGCAAAAGCATGTTTATGGCTTAGTAGCTAATACCACACTGGGTTTTTGTTGTTGTTTTGTTTTGTTTTTTTGTTTGTTTGTTTTTGGTTTTTTTTTTAAGCAGACCCAGGTTCAGTTCCTAGCACCCACATCTGATAGCTCCCAATTGCCAAAACTTTGGTTATTAGGGGTCTAATGTCCTTTTCTACTCACTATGGACTCCTGGATTTGTGTGTGTGTGTGTGTGTGTGTGTGTGTGTGTGTGTGTGCATGTGCACGCACGCCCATGCATGAATGAAATTTTAAAATAAAAATAAATCTTTATAAGTATAAATAGACAATCACATAGATGGACAGACAAACTGACTGATTAAAGCATACTCATCAGCATCTTTCTGCAAACTAGGAATTAGCCTCTCTGTTCCCTATCATATCCTGACTTGTCATATCTTTAGATATGGCAGAAGTTTCTCTGTCTTGGCATTAAATTTACCGTCTTGCTTAAGACTTGGTGACAAGCACAGGTTCAGTTAATTGAGTCCACCTTGAATAATTAACTTGTCACCTGAGGCAGAGGGGAGGGTACATATTTACACTTCCTCTGGTGAGTCCCTCAAAACTCAGTCCAGCCACAAGAGTAGACACTAATCATCTGTGTCTCAAGAAGCAAAAGGTGATGTTGGGCGTGGTCTCAGTTTCCCTGTATTTGAATTTTCCCCTAGGCCAAAAGAAATGCCCCCTGGTCACATATTCCACTGTGAACTAATTTTGCTTTTAGAATCTATTTTTTACCCAAAAAAGAAAGAAAGAAGAAAGAAAGAAAGAAAGGAAGGAAGGAAGGAAGGAAGGAAGAAAGAAAGAAAGAAAGAAAGAAAGAAAGAAAGAAAGAAAGAAAGAAAGAAAGAAAGAAAGATACGCTTCCCAAATCTAGACCCAGAATTATTGGGAGAGGGGTGTGGGTTAAAGTTCAGCTCTGTTTAGAATTATATTTAAAAGAAAGTGTTTCATCTAAAGTAAAATTTAAATAAGGTTTGAAGAACCTTGGAAGTCAAGGACTTTGTCCAGAATGAAAATGGCTTTTCTTATGAGCACACCATCTCTTTACCTAGTGACACAAATCAGTCCATGTTTTCTCCCTTTTCTTGGAAGACCTTCCGTAAATGTACATAAGCCCTAACCAGCATTGAATCCAGCTGAGGATGGAGCCTTTGAGGGAAAGGAAGCAAGTACACAGTCGGAAATGCCCTGTGGGGAACATGGCACCGCTTCTGCATGTGAAATCACCTTGCTAATCTCTGAGGTTAAAGGGCAAGGCATGCTCTGCACCATGATGAAAAGATGCAAGGAATTCTAGTGGGTCACCTAATTCTAATTGGTATTTCTAAATCCACTCTGATAGCATATCTCTGCTAACAAATTCCAGTATGTATGACTCCAGTGATGTAGACACCTCAGGAGGCAAATTGGGAATTATATTTTTAAATTCTTCAGTTGATAACAGAACCAAAGATTTTCTTCTAAGAAAGAAGCACTTTGGATTGATATTTGAAAAAGTTGACAAGAAAAGTTTTTGAGTATAGACAAAACTGGAGTTAAGGAGTAATCCACTCTAGAAAAAATAGATTTTTTTTTAAAGAATACATATCTTTGGAGAGATGGCAAAAATCTGGGACTAGGACAGGAAATATTCAAAAGAAGCATAGAAAAATCTTTTAACACCCAAATGAAAAAATGCTAAAATGCAAAATAAAGTAGGCAGGTATGCTTATGTTGGTAGACTAGTCTTATGTTAACTTGACACAAACTAGAGATATTTGATAGGAGGGAATATCAATTCAGAGAATGAGTTCATACAATCTGACTAGAAGGCACTTTATTCATTAGTGATTAATGTAGCAGAGCCCACCCCATCTGTGGGTGATGCCATCCTTGGGCTAACTGAACTCAGTTCAATAAGAAAGCAGGTCAGGCAAGCTAGAATGAGCAAGCCAGTAAACAGCACCCCCTCCATGGCCTCTGCATCATTCTTTCCTTCAGATTTTTGTCCTGTTTGAATTCCTGTCCTGGATTCTTTCAATGGTAAACAACAATGTAGAAATGTAAGCTGAATAAACCTTTTCCTTTCTGAGTTACTTTGGTTGTGGTATTTTTATCACAGCCACAGTAACCCTGACGAAGAAAGCGCAGAATACCACTGAGACTGAAGCACACCAAGGGGGCAGAGGTGTAGCAGAATCTTCCAATGACCCAGGCTGGCAAAACTTGCAAGAAAATACAGGATTTAGGATTCCAAGCCAAGGGACAAAATACATCTCCTTGTGTCTATGTTGATAGGAACAAGAGGTTGCATTAAAAAAAAGTGAGTAAAAGTCCTTGTTTAAAAGAATTCCAAATGAAAGGAGAAGCAAATTCCTATGTCATGGCCTAGGCTTCAGTGCTGTGCTCTGAAGGCCAACCCACCCATTATTTAATAAATGGAGAGGAAAAGGCTTGAGTAATGTTGGTCCTTCTGGTAAACCCACCTCATCTCAGGCCTTTGGGGAAGGGAGCACTAAAAAGTGAAGTTGTTTTGCCAAAAATGCCTTTCTTCTTGTGGACAGCTAGTGCACTCGCCTGCAGGAGGCACTTTGATTTCTACTTCTAGACACATGTTTTATTAGACAGCCCCCAGCCCTCAGCCTGTTCTGTCACTCAAGGAGCATGTAGGGCACTTCTGTGTTCTAGGAGTGATTCTGGGCAGTGACAGCTGAGGTCAAGGTGGGCATCCTCTGATAGCTGTCTCTTTCCAGGAGGAAGCAGCAGGCAGCAGGGTGCCCTGCCAGACACAGACCCCCTACCCTTTTTTTTACAGCCTCCTTTCTCTTTCCACACCCATGTCCCTCTGTAGGTAACAGGGCATGATCTATCAGTCACTTCTGTGACTTAAAGTATGAACCTTTGTGCTTTCTTTGTAAACGGTATAGGGAGACTTTTTCTTTCCTCACAAAAAATGGGAACAAAACAGAGTTGCTGAATTCACAATTTAGCTGGCCTATATTTTCAGAAGAAGAAATTACTGAAGTCAAATAACCAACAGAGCCAAAACACAGACCCTCACACCAGTGTATATACACATTTATGTATATGTGTATGTACATGTATATATCTATCATATATATATATTCAGGGAAGCTTACATGCAGATGTAAGACATGTAAAATAACCAGGAGGTTAAAAATATGCACATATGTTATAAATGTAAAATCAGCAAAGGCTTGCCCTCATTCTGATGTTCCACAGGGTATCTGTGGAGACACTCCACTTTGAAGAGTTGCAGGGAGACATGGCAGCCAGCATTTCCTGTACCCAGGCATTCAGGCATTGCTGGTTCCTGTCCAGCCTCTTTCTGCTTGTCAGCAAAGCAGTGGGGGACTAGACATTGAGCAGCGGAGACGATAAGGGAATTCTCAGACCATGAACAAAATGTTCTGTGTATTTCCCTTTTAAAATGTTGTGACACCATTTCCACGGCAGGAGTCTTCTCTGTGATTGCCAGTAATTCAATTATTTCACCATGTTTTACAGCAGCGAGCCAGTGTAGCACCTAACAAGAGGAAATGCTGTAACACACTCAGAAATAGCTCACCCTGTAATGCTTTAATCAATTTCAGCACCAATGGCGGGCATCGTTGGCACGGCCCCAGTGCCTCTGACCTCTTGGCCTCCCTTAATACCTGATGCCATTTTATCTCAGAATCTAATTTGGGTTTGCCAGTAATTAAAATGCACGAATCTGTGTCCACTATTAACCCCAGCTCTTCCTTTCTGTCCCCCAAATCTTTCCTTTGAAAAGCTCTTTGCCTCATTGAAATGTCAATGGCTATTTTAGACATTTAGATGTGTGTAGCCTTAGCAACAGAGAGAAAAGGTGTCATATTTCATAACTCTATTTTAGAGACAGAGATAAAGAAATAGCCAGTCAGTTAATATCTGTTTCATTAATCCCCACACAACTACCACTGACTCATTTTTTATGATTAAAAAAAAGAAAAACCAACCAAGACATTAAGATGAAAATAAACGAACTTAAGGGACATATAAATACTACATTTTACATGCATGAGGATTGATATGTGTGAGGATTGTGATACTGTGAAATGTAGTTGGAGATACAAATGAGCTAGTTCACCTCTTATCGGGAGCTCCAGGTCCCATCCAATACCTTTAGTCAACAAGTCTGAAAACACTACAAGGAAAAAAAATCTTAAAATAAGCTCTTATCAAGTACTGAACTGTGTGTCTTGAATGTATGCTGAAATCTTTTTCTATCCTACTCATCCTGTCCAGACTTAAGTCACTCTTTTGTCCAAAGTATCCACCTTAGGGTTCATTAGTCACTTAGAGAGTCTTCCAGTTAAGGAACTTTGAAAATGTGTGTGTGTGTGTGTGTGTGTGTGTGTGTGTGTGTGTGTGTGTACGTGTACTATGTACATGCAGGAACCATTGGAGACCAGAAGGGTTGGGAAGGATAGTTAATAAAAGGCTAGAAGGAATCTCACATGATAATGGTAATACCTCACAATGTAAGATTTTGATCAGTCGGTACAAGCCTGGACCCTATAATCATCTCTGTGTCTTAGTCTTCCAAGTGCTAAGATTACAGGCATAAGCTACAATACCCAGTTTTTAAACAGTATTATTTTTAAGCTTAAAATGATAGGTGATAAAATTTTTAGGTGTTTCCAGCATCCCGCAATCATGAGTTCCCCTCACTACATTAGATAAACCCAGGGTCTATGTCCTGCTCTGGCTTCCTTTGTGTGCTCACAGGAGAGCTGCTCATAGGCTCCATAACCCTGAGATTACCTGCTGTGTCCTCCTGCATTCCACCTGGACCCTATACAAAGCAAGCTGCTGCTTGGCTCTACCTGCTGCAGCCTGCTGCATGGCTCTGCCTGCTGCAGCCTGCTGCCTGGCTCTGCTCCATATTCTCCCCCCTCCAGACTACATGGATGACACCTGCAAAGGAATATATTATAAATCAAGGAAGTGTTTCCTCATGACGCTTGAAGAGCCAGCATTAATTAAACACATTATTTTACAGGGGACCAAATAACATCTATGGTTGAAGTCCTCAAGAACAAAGACGCACACTCATTAAACGAATAGCAGAAAGACCAAAGCGTTCAGGAATCACTGACTACCATATTTCACCACCTTGAGCCATGATGTCACTTAGCAGTTTTGAGTGAGATTAAATCAACCTTGGTCCGGTTATTCTACATAAAAATCCAGTAAGCATTGAGGTGAGCTCATTAAAGAAAATCAAGTCATCTTTTACAGTTAAGTGAACATGTCTAGTTTTCCTGTTTCTCATTCATTTCCACAAAATTTCTAACTTGTGTATTTTACTTTTGTAAGGGAAAGAAAGGGAGAGAAAGGGAGAGAGAGAGAGAGAGACAGACAGACAGACAGACAGACAGACAGACAGACAGACAGACAGACAGAGACAGAAACTGACAGAGAGTATAAGTAAGCCATGGTGCATGTGCAGATGAGAGGCCATCTCTGGGAATTGGTTTCCTACCTGCTATGTGGAATCCAGGGGTCAAGTTCAGGTGGTGAGGCCTGTACACAATCACTGTTACCCACAGAACCATCTCACCAGTGCCCAAATGATGCCTTCTTCATGAACAGTTTTGGTTTCCAAAGCAAAGGTGGGTGGCATTTGGAATCCCAGACTGGAAATGCAGGAGCAGGGAACTGAGTGCTTATGGTCAGTTTGTGGTACACAAAAGAAATCATCACAAAAACAACAACAAACAGCTAGCTTTCAAACAAGGCTGGTATAAAAAAATAAAAGGGAAAATGCTTCCTAGACTTCAGAGAGATTTACTTATCGAAGTCACCAGCAGGTGGTTCACTTTGAATGACATTCAGAAAGAAAGATAAGAACACTGTTGGGCCTTCAAATATCACCGAGAACCTGAGATATAAACCAAATCTTCTGAAGCTGCAAAGGAACCCAAAGGGAATATACAAAATGTTATCAGTCACCAAGGCTTGGGAAAAAAAATCAACTAAGAAATTCTATAACAATGTAAAACCAGGCAGTCAGTAGAAATGTGATTTGGAAGAGTCAGTATTTTTGAGATTGTATGGGTGCACATCTGCAAACCCTGAACTAGACTGAAGTATAGGAGTTATGACTTCAAAGTCATCTTTGGACCACATAAGAAGACCCTGACTCAAAAATATAAAAATAAAAAATTTAAAAATACTATATTAATCTTTATTCAAGAAAATGTCACAATAAGTAAACAAATGATACTCAATTTTTGCTTAGAAAAACAGAAGTAAAAAAAGATATAGAAAAACTGATAATAAGATAATAAAAGCAAAATAATTACCTACACCATTAAAGCTTATCTGTTGACATCATAAAAATCAAACAGCGTTTAAAGGAAGAGCTACCTAATACAGATAAAGGAGTGACATCCCACAAAGAGAGTGTAGTAACTACCAAAAAGTTAAAATTATACAAATGTAATATAACCTAATGTGCCTTATTTCATAAGATAGAAGAGTTTAACATATGTCCTTTAGAAATTAACATATTAACATGCCCAAAGCCAAAACCAACCCAAGAAAGAACATTTAGGATATAAATAACATAATCAACATGCACAATTCCTTCTTTAAGTGAGTCTCTGTATTAGTCAGGGTTCTCTAGCAATGGTTTACAATCTGTGAATTTTGGCCCTTTGGAGGATGAATGACCCTTTTACAGGGTTTGCTTAAGACCATGAGAAAAGGCAGGCATTTACATAAAGATTCACAACATACCAAAATTAGAGTTATGAATTAGCATCACAATAACTTTATGGTTGTGAGGACTCACCACAACATGAAGAACTGTATTGAAAGGCCATAGCTTTAGGAAGGTTAAGAACTACTGCTCTACAATAACAGGTAGTACCATGTCCAATTTTCTGAGGAACCACCAAACTGATTTCCAAAGTGGTTGTATCAGCTTACAACCCCACCAACAGTAAAAGAGAGTTCTTCTTTCTCCACATCCTCACCAGCATCTGCTATCTCCTGAATTTTTGATCATATCCATTCTAACTGGTGTGAGGTGGAATCTCAGGGTTGTTTTGATTTGCATTTCCCTGATAACTAGGGATGATGATCATTTCTTTGGTGTTTCTCAGCTACTCGATACTCCTCAGTTGAGAATTCTCTGTTTAGCTCTGTACCCCATTTTAATAGGATTATTGGATTTTCTGGAGTCTAAATTCTTGAGTTCTTTGTATATGTTTGTTTCTAGCTCTCTATCAGATGCAGGATTGCTAAAGATCCTTTCCAAATCTGTTGGCTGTCGTTTTGTCTTCTTGACAGTGTCCTTTGCCTTACAGAAGCTTTGCAATTTTATGAGGTCCCATTTGTCGATTCTTATCTTAGAGCATAAGTCATTAGTTTTATTGGAAATCTTCCCCTGTGCCTATGTGTTTTAAGTTCTTCTCTACTTTCTCTTCTAATAGTTTCAGTGTACCTAGTTTTATGTGGAGGTCTTTAATCTACTTGCAGTTGAGCTTTGTACAAGGAGATAAGGATCTAGTTGCATTCTTCTTCATGCTGACTGACAGTTGATCCAACACCACTTATTGAAGAAGCTGTGCTTTTTCCATTAAGTGTTTTTAGCTCCTTTGTCAAAGAGCAAGTGACCATAGGTGTGTGGGTTTATTTCTTGGTCTTTAATTCTGTTCCATTGATCTACCTGCCTATCTCTGTTCAAGTACCATGAGTTTTATTTTTGTTGGTTTATTTTGGTGTTTTTTGGGTTTTTTTTAATCAAAATTATATTGCTTTGTAATATAGTTTGAGACCAGGGATGGTGATTCTCCTGGAAGTTATTTTATTGTTGAGAATAGATTTTACTATTCTAGGTTTTTTATTATTCCAGATAAATTTGCAAATTGCTCTTTCCAACTCTATGAAGAATTGAACTGGAATTTTGATGGAGATTCCCCTGAATTTGTAGATTGCCTTTGGCAAGATAGTCATTTTTACCATGTTGATCCTTCCAATCCATGAGCATAGAAATCTTTCCATATTCTGAAATGTTCTTTAGTGTCCTTCAGAGTCCTGAAGTTCTTGCCATACAGGTCCTTCACTTGCTTAGAGTCACACCAAGGTATTTCATATTGTTTGTGACTATTGTGAAGGGTATCTTTTCCCTAATTTCTTTCTCAGCTTGTTTATCTTTTGAGAAGAGGAAGGCAGTTCATTTGTTTGATTAATTTTATATCCAGCCACTTTGCTGATGTTGTTTATTAGCTGTAAAAGTTCTCTGGAAGAATTTTTGGGGTCATGTAAATATTCTATCATGTCATCTGCAAAGAGTGATATTTTAATTTCTTTGTTTCCAATTTGTATCCTTTTGATTTCTTTTTATTGTCTAATTATTCTGGCCAGGAGTCCCAGTACTATATTGAATATGTAGGGGGAGAGTGGGCAGCCTTGTCTAGTTCCTGATTTTAATGGGATTGCTTCAAGTTTCTCTCCATTTAATTTGATTTTGGCTATGGGTTTGCTGCACATTGCTTTTACTATGCTAAGGTATGGACCTTGGGTTCCTGATCTTTCCAAGACTTTTACCATGAAGGGGTATTGAATTTTGTTAAATGCTTTCTGAGCATCTAGTAAGATGATCATGTGGTTTTTTCATTGAGTTTGTTTATGTGGTGGATTATGTTGATGGATTTTGTATATTGAACCATTTCTTCACCCTGTGGTAAAGTCTACTTTATCATGGTGAATGATTGTTTTGATGTGTTCTCAGATTCAGTTTGCAAGAATTTTATTGAGTATTTTTGCACTGATGTTCATGATGGAAATTGGTCTGAAGTTCTCTTTCTTTGTTAGTGTCCTTGTATGGTTCATGTATGAGTGTAATTGTTGTTTTGAAGAACAACTTGGGTAGCATTCCTTCTGTTTCTATTTTGTGGAAGAGTTTGAAAAGTATTGGTATTAGGTCTTCTATGAAAGTCTGACAGAATTGTGCACTTAACCAATAAATTTTTTTCCTGCTTGGGAGAATTTTGATGACTATTTCTATTTCTTTAGGTGTTATGGGACTGTTTAGATGGTTTATTTGATCCTGATTTAACTTTGGTATCTTGTATCTGTCCAGCAATTTGTCCATTTCATCCAGATTTTTCAGTTTTGTTGAGTATGGGATTTTGTAGTAGGATCTGATGATTTCTGAATTTTCTAAGTTTCTGTTGCTATTTCTCCCCTTCCATTTCTGATTTTGTTAATTTGGATACTGTCTCTCTGCCCTTGAATTAGTTTGGTTAAGAGTTTATGGATCTTGTTGATTTTCTCAAAGAACCAACTCTTGGTTTTGTTGCTTCTTTGTATAGTTCTTTTTTGTCTCTATTTGGTTTATTTCTGCTCTGAGTGGGACTGTTTTCTGGTGTTAATCCTATTGGGATATCTAGGTTTTTTGTTTTTGCTGTTCTAGAGCTTTCAGGTATGTTGTCAAGCTGCTAGTGTATACTATCTCCAGTTTCTTTTTGGAGTCAATCAGAGATATAAATTTTCCTCTTAGTACTACTTTCTTTGCATCACATAAGTTTGGGTATGTTGTGCTTTCATTTTCATTAAAATCTTAAGAAATCCTTAATTTCTTTCTTTATTTCTTCATTGGTCATGTTATCATTGAGTAGAGCATTGTTCAGCTTCCATTTGTATGTGGGCTTTTTGTTGTTGTTTTGTTGTTGTTTTTGTTGTTGTTAAAGACAAGCCTTAGTCCATGGTGATCTGATAGGATGCATGGGAGAATTTCAATCTTCTTATATATATATATATTGAGGCTTGTTTTGTGACCAATTATATGGGCAATTTTGGAGAAGGCACCATGAGGTGCTGAGAAGAAGGTATATGCTTTTGTTTTAAGATGAAACATTCTGTAGATGTTTCTATTGTTGATGCTGTACAGCCAATAGTACTTTTCCACAGCTGCATAAGCCAGCTAATACAACTTTCATTTCATTTTATAACCTAAATGCTTTGGGAAAAAGTTCTTTACAATGCTGAATAGAAGAGATAGTAGTAGAAATGATTCTGGTTTTGTCTTGGGGTGGGAGTTTCAGCGTTTTATTGTTCTTTCCCTATAAACATGTGTTTAAACTGGGAGACTTGAATGTTCCTATCTACTTTGACTTTGCTTATAGCTCTTATTGTGAAAGGATGTTAGTGTGTGTGTGTGTGTGTGTGAATTGGAATGTGTGTGAACTGGGAGACTTGAATGTTCCCATCTACTTTGACTTTGCCTAGTGCTCTTATTGTGAATGAATATTAATTCTTACTATTTTTTTAACTTTGTAAGTTTTACTTGATCTTCTGTTTTCAGTGTCTTAAAGTTATGTTACTGTTTCCCTTCAGTTTTGCTACATACATTTGCAGGATTTTCACCCTGGACTCTACAAGTGTTTGCAGCATGCTCCATTTACATAAAAGTATTTCCTAATGCCATTTGCAACTCCTTATTTAACTCTGTTTCCAGTAGTACAGTGTTTAACTTCATTACTTGTGGATTTCCAAAATGGCTTTCTGCTTTCAGTTCTCAGTTTCACCCCATTGTATGATAAAATTTATTAAGTCTAATCTTACTGTCTGAATATCGTTTATGTATTTTATCAGAATGTATATTCTGTTGTTGGATGTGGTGTTGAAAACCAGCCAATTTGGGATGCTACTCAAGTCTTATGGATATCTCTAATATCATTAAAATGTCTACTTCAGCTTATCAGTTTTGTCAGAGTTTCCTACATCCAAGGGCTCTATATAAACACAACACACTCATGTTCATAGTTTTAATATCTTCCCTTCAACATTGTGCCTCATCTGTCATTTCCTTCTGTAGCCTTTGTTCTAGGACAATTTCCCAGGTGCTACCCCTACTCTCTTCTGGGTGCTCCTGCACAGTAGATCTTCCACACCCCTCTACTCTCAGTGCCCTTGTCCCATTGTCTCTGATGTATGTCTCCTAGAGACAGCGAGTGATTGAATCTTATTCTGTTTTCTCTTTGCCCCAGTCTGATAACATGTCTCTTGATTTGGATGATTTAATACACTCACCCATATTTAGTGAAATTACTTACATTGTGTTCCAGTTTAGACTGTTTCCATATGTCAAGTGTTTTGATAGGTCCTCTACTCCCACTTTGTTGATTTATTTCCTAGGTACACTATTTTCAATTGTAAAAATGTAGTTGTTTTAGCAGTTTTCATTTCTTGTAAAAGATATTTCTTAAGTCATCCCTGGAGTTTTTACAAGTATGGTAACTTATAAGAACCAATCTTAGATTATCTCTTGAGACAGAAAAACACTAAAAATTACTTAGATAAAGCTCTATGCCTTTACTTTTTGTTATGTTATAAAGATGATTTATGACTGGTCTTAGAGCACTGTCTGACCTTGAACTCAATCCTCCTGCCTCAGCACCTCAGTGCTAGAATTACATGTGTGTGCCACTGTGCTTGGATTCTGGCTTTATTTTTTATAATATGAAGGACACCTATTTTGTGTTAAAAACTCAGTTATATGATAATTATTGCTTTAAAATATTCAAAGAATGAGAGAAACAATTGTTTTTTTTTCATTTGTTTGGCTAGTTTTGGTTTTTGGTGCTTTTTAATATTTCTGTGTCTCCCTCTTTTTCATGAGGTCTGGAGCTGTCATGCCCTCTGGTTCCCTTACCCCAGCAAGCTTTCTTCTCACCCACCCTCTGTGCACTGCTACTGGTAATTAATTTACATGAATGTACATTATAGGCCAACATATAATTATAGTCATCTGTCACTTAACAACAGGGTTATAGTATGTGAAATTTGTCATTAGGTGAGTCACAGTTGTGAAAACCATCCTAGAATACACTGTCACAAAGCATAGGTGTAAGCCTATTAGTCCATGAGCACAAATGTGGACAGCATGTTACCACACTGAACTCTGTAGTCAATCACACCATAATTGTAGTTGCATATCTCAGCATTAAAAGGTGCTATAAAAAATAATGGATAAAAAAGTCACATCTATATAAGTCATTTGGTTAAATGGAGTTTATGAGACAGTTGTTCTGGGTTAGTCAGGGAATGGCTAGTGAGCATAAAGACCTTGGATGTGATTGTTGTACTGGACCTATACCCTACACCTAGCTTCACAAAACGTATTTTACTGTTTTTATACAATAATAACTAATCTTAGCTTATGGTGCCTTCTTTACATTATGAATTTTGAGATTTATAACTTTTTTGACTTTTTAAATAACACTCAGCTTAAGCACACATTGCCTAGCTATACAAAACTATTGTTAGGGTCTGTGAATCACTGAGGTATCAACCGTGATACCCTTGACTCAAATAGTCTGCAAAAGCAGGGTATTTATGTACAAATTCCTGCATGCAGGGATGGAAAGACCCTGATTAAATTTGCAGACTCAGTTTTAAAATCAAAAGAAGAAACATTAGGGAGGGGCATGTGATCTGTACCTTGATTGATGGGTTCTATCTCTGGGGGTCTGGGCGATGCTATGATTGGTTAGGGACTTGTTTTAAGCATAATTGACTAACTAATTATTAATGCTCCATGCCAAGGAGGGGTAGCTCTTGACCTCTTGGCTGAAAGCTTGACTAACTATTGTTTGGCAAACTGGGAAGGAGTCCCTTTTACATAAGCCTGTTTTGGGGTTTTTTTTGTTTGTTTGTTTCTTTTGTTTTGTTTTTTGTTTTTTGTTTTTTGTGTTTTATTTTTTGTTTTGTTTTTTTTTTTTTTCTCCAGGAACTGATTTGCCCAGTTCTGGGAAGTAGAAAAGCAGGTTTAGTCACATCCACCACCAGGAAGAGCAGAGACCCAAACACACCGGACTGGCGAGAACAGGGTTAAGAACAGGTTCTGATTAGCCAGGGGGCAGAGAGATCTCAGCGGAGCATGCTGAAAGTGTGCGCCTGCCCGGTTTGATGCAGGGACCCAGGAACCCAGTATTGGGCCCTCTGTTCCCAGCAGGCAGCTTTTGAGGTGCACAACAGGTGCTTGGATCATCCGCCACCAGGAACAGCAGAGATTCATGGACACAGGCCAGGTACAAGGGAAAGGAGAGAACCAATCACTGACAACAAGATGGCAAGAGGAAAGCGAAAGAACATACCCCAGGGAAACCAAGAAAACCTGGCAACACTAGAACCCAGCTCTCCCATCACAACAAACAGCAGAATGCCAAACACTCTAGAAAAAGAAGACTCAGACCTATCATACCTCAAGATGATGATAGAGATCCTTAAACAAGAAAGGGAGGAAAAGCATAAAGAAGAAAAACACTCAAAGAACTCAAAGAACTAGAAGAAAACAGGACCAAAGAGATGAAGGAATGGAAGAAGGAATTTAAAACGGAAATGGACACAATAAAGAAAACACTAAAAGAGACAACCCTGGAGGTAGAAATCCTAAAAAAAGAAATCAGGAGTCACAGATGCAAGCATTTGCAACAGACTGCAAGAGATGGAAGAGAGAATCTCGGGGGACAAAGACAACATTGAAAACATAGACAAAACAGCCAGAGAAGATGCAAAAAACAAAGAGCTCCTAAACCAAAATGTCCAGGAAATCCAGGAAACAATGAGAAGACCAAACCTAAGGATAATAGGAATAGAAGAGGGCGAAGAATATCAACTAAGAGGTACAGTAAATATCTTCAACAAAATCCTGGAAGAAAACTTTCCTATCCTTAAGAATGAGATGACCACAAGCATAAAAGAAGCCTACAAAACTCCAAATAGGTTGGACCAGAAAAGAAATTTCTCCCCACACATAATAGACAAAACACCAAGTGCCCAAAGCAAAGAAAGAATACTAAAAGCAGTAAGGGAAAAAGGTCAGGTAACATATAAAGGCAGACCAATCAGAATCACACCTGATTTCTCAACAGAGACTATGAAAGCTAGAAGAGCCTGGACAGACATCATGCAGACCCTAAGAGAGCACAAGTGCCAGCCCAAGCTGCTATACCCAGCAAAACTATCAATCACCATAGATGGTGAGATGAAGATATTCCAAGACAAAACTAAATTCACACAATATGTAACCACAAAACCAGCACTACAACGAATTATAGGTGGAAAACCCAATACAATGAGGGGAACTACCTCATAATAAAAACAAGAAAATTTCTAAGCAAGAAAACCAAAAGAAGAAAGACACACAGGCACAATTCAACCTCCAAAAGCAAAAATAGCAGGAAACAGCAACCACTATTCCTTGATATCTATTAACATAAATGGACTAAACTCCCCAATAAAAAGATACAGGCTATCAGACTGGATACATAAACAAAACCCAGCATTTTGCTGCATACAGGAAACTCATCTCAGAGACAAAGACAGACATTATCTCAGAGTAAAAGGTTGGAAAAAAACCTTCCAAGCAAATGGTTACAAGAAGCAAGCTGGAGTGGCCATTCAAATATTGAATAAAGTATATTTTCAACCAAAAGTTATCAAAAAAGATAAGGAAGGACACTTATTACTCATTACAGAGGAAATTTGTCAGGAGGAACTCTCAATCCTTAACATATATGCTCCAAATACAAAAGCACCCATATTCATAAAAGAAACCTTACTAAAGCTAAAAAAATACATTTTACCCCAAACAATAATAGTGGGAGACTTTAATACCCCACTCTCACCAATGGACAGATCATGGAAACAGAAACTGAATAAGGACACTGTAAAGCTAGCAAAGACTATGAACCAACTGGAATTAACAGATATCTACAGAACATATCATCATAAAACAAAAGAATACACCTTCTTCTCAGGACCTCATGGCACCTACTTGAAAATTGACTACATAATTGGACACAGAACGAGCGTCAATCGATATAGGAAGATCAAAATACTCCCATGCATCCTTTCAGATCGCCATGGTCTAAGGCTGGTTTTTAATAACAACAAAGACAACAAAAAGCCCACATACATATGGAAAGTAAACAATGCTCTACTAAATGATAGCAGGTTCAAAGAAGAAATAAAGAAAGAAATTAAGGATTTTCTAGAATTTAATGAAAATGAAAACATGAAATACCCAAACCTATGGGATGCAATGAAAGCAGTACTGAGAGGAAAACTCATAGCTCTGAGTGCTTCCAAAAAGAAACTGGAGAGAGCATACACTAGCAACCTGACAGCAGAGTTGAAAACTCTAGAGCAAAAGGAAGCAGATACACCCAAGAGGAGTAGATGGCAAGAAATAATCAAACTTAGGGCAGAAATAGCCCAAATAGAAACAAAAAGAACCATTGAAAGAATCAACAAAACCAAGAGCTGGTTTTTTGAGAAAATTAACAAGATTGATAAACCGTTAGCCTGACAAAGTAGAGGGCAAAGAGAGAGTATCCAAATTAACAAAATCAGAAAGGAAAGTGGAGAAATAACGACTGAAACTGAGGAAATTCAAGAAATCATCAGATCCTACTACAAAAACCTATACTCAATAAAGCTGGAAAATCTGGAAGAAATGGTTGAATTCCCAGACAGATACAAGATACCAAAGTTAAACCAGGACCAGATAAACCATGTAAATAATCCCATAACACCTAAAGAAATAGAAGCAGTCGTCAAAAGCCTTCCAACCAAAAAAAAAAAAAAAAAGCCTAGGTCCAGATGGGTTCAGTGCAGAGTTTTATCAGACATTTATTGATGACATAATACCAATACACTCCAAACTACTCCACAAAATAGAGTCAGATGGAACACTACCTAATTCATTTTTGAGGCTACAATAACCCTCGTTACCAAACCACACAAAGACCCTACAAGAAAAGAGAACTTCAGAACAATCTCACTTATGAAAATTGTTGCAAAAATACTCAACAAAATCCTTGCAAACTGAATCCAAGAACACATCAAAATGATCATTCACCATGATCAAGTAGGCTTCATCCCTGGGATGCAGGGATGGTTTAATATAAGAAAATCCATCAATGTAATCCACCATATAAACAAACTAAAAGAAAAAAAAACACATGGTCATCTCACTAGATGCTGAGAAAGCATTTGACAAAATTCAACACCACTTCATGTTAAAAGTCCTGGAAAGAACAGGAATCCAATGTCCATACCTAAACATAATAAAAGCAATATACAGCAAACCAACAGCCAACATCAAACTTAATGGTGGGAAACTTGAAGCAATCCCACTAAAATCAGGGACTCGACAAGGCTGCCCACTCTCCTCCTACCTATTCAACATAGTACTGGAAGTCCTGGCTGGAGCAATTCGACAGCAAAAGGAGATCAAAGGGACACAAATTGAAAAGGAAGAACTAAAAACATCACTATTGCAGATGACATGATACTGTACTTAACCAACCCCACAAATTCTACCAGAGAACTCCTACAGCTGATTTTTTGCTGAACTCCTACACATGTTCAGCAAAGTGGCTGTATATAAAATTAATTCAAACAAATCAGTAGCCTTCCTATGTTCAAAGGACAAACATGTGGAGAAAGAAAATAGGGAAAAGGTACCCTTCACAATCGTCACAAAAACTATGAAATACCTTGGTATTACTCTAACTAAGCAAGTAAAGGACCTATATGACAAGAACTTCAAACCTCTAAAGAAGGAAATCGAGGAAGACCTCAGAAAATGGAAAGATCTCCCATGCTCATGGATTGGAAAGATCAACATCTTAAAAATGGCCATCCTACCAAAAGCAATCTACAGATTCAATGCAATCCCCTTCAAAATTCCAACCCAGTTCTTCATGGAATTGGAAAGATCAATGTGCAATTTCATATGGAATAACAAAAGACCTAGAATAGCGAAATCCATCCTCAACAACAAGAAAACATCTGTGGGTATCACTATCCCTGACCTCAAGCTATATTACAAGGCAATTGTGCTGAAAACTGCATGGTACTGGTACAGAATTAGGCACATGGATCAATGGAATAGAATAGAAAAACCAGAAATGAGCCCTCACATATATGGTCACCTGATTTTTGACAAAGGAGCTGTAAACATTCAGTGGAAAAAGAACAGCCTACTCAACAAATTGTGTTGGTTCAACTGGCACTCAGCAAGCAGAAGAAGGAAAACAGGCCCTTTCTTATCTCCTTGTACAAAGCTCAAGTGTAAGTGGATCAAAGATCTTCACATTAAACCAGGTACACTGAAACTCTTAGATGAGAATGTAGAGAAAACCTTAGAACTCATAGGCACAGGAGAAAATTTCCTGAACAGAACACCAATAGCTTGAGCTCTAAGGTCAAAGATTGACAAATGGCACTTAATGAGATAGCCAAGTTTCTGTAAGGCTAAGGACATTGTCAAGAAAACCAAACAGCAGCCAACGGAGTGGGAAAAGATCTTTACCAACCCCACATCAAATAGAGACCTAATATCCAAGGTATACAAAGAACTCAAACAGCTAGACACCAGAGAATCAAACAACCCTATTAAAAATGCGGTACAGACTTAAACAAAAAGTTCTCAATCAAGGAATATCGAATGGCTGAGAAACATCTAAGGAAGTGCTCGACATCCTTAGCCATCAGGGAAATGCAAATCAAAACAACCCTAAGATTCCACCTCACACCAGTCAGATTGGCCAAGATCCAAAATTCAGATGACAACAGATGCTGGCGAGGATGTGGAGAAAGAGGAACAATTCTCCACTGTGGGGTTTTAAGTTGATACAACCACTCTGGAAATCAGTCTGGCGGTTCCTCAGAAAAATGGACATAGTACTACCTGAAGACCCAGTTATTCCACTTCTGGGCATTTACCCCAGAGATGCTCCAACATACAACAAAGATACAAGTACCACAATGTTCATTGCAGCTCTATTTATAATACCCAGAAGCTGGAAAGAACCCAGATGTCCTTCAGTAGATGAATGGATACAAAAATTGTGGTACATTTACACAGTGGAGTACTACTCAGCTATCAGAAACAATGTCTTAACGAAATTCTTAAGAAAATAGATGCATCTAGAGTATATCATCCTGAGTGAGATACCCAGTCACAAAAGAACAGACATAATATGCAGTCACTGATAATGGGATACTAACTCCAGAAAGCTCTGAACACCCCAGAAACAACTCACAGACTGTGTGAAGTTCAAGAAGAAAAAAAGAATATATTTTAATTAAAAAAGCTGTATCACATCCCCTTTTCCTTCCTACAGGCCCTCCCAGTTTCTCTCCTATCCCCTCAAAATAATAGCCTCTTTTCCTATATTATTATTACATATATACATATGTGTATGTATATGTTCCCACAAATACTTAATTACAACCTTAATAATGTATTCGTATACTTTTATGCAAAAATGCTGAAAATTTGTACATTTATCTTTGTTCTTTTAAATAAAGTTTTCAATAAAAAAGAAAAGAAAAGAAAAGCAGGCTTATCATGGAGTCAGTCTGGCTCAGACCGGTTCGCTCCTTTCAGTGCTTTCTGCATCTCCTGTTCTTTAACCATTCTCCACACTTTAATTTGTTCATTTTTACTCTTTCCACATTTTTTTCTGCTAAAATTACACATAGTTCATTATTGTGTGTTTCAGCTGTACAGCTTCCACTTGGTTTGTGTTTAAATCATCATCTCTCCTTTTATTGCATTGAAGATCCATTGTCTCCACAATGCATCTCTTCAGCAAGGGCGTCTTTCTGTCAACTCTGAGAGCAGGTGCTTTTCCCACGTGCTCTGTCACCTTCTGGTTTCCAGTCTGTGACTTGTGTTTTCCAGGATTTTTTTTTTTTTTTTATGGTGTTATTAGGTCTAGAACAGCAATTCAGTCTGGGTTCCTGTCATTCCTTTGTTCTAGGACAGCTGGAGAATAGTGATGTCTTCTTCATCATTCCTTCGTCACCACTGCAGAATGAAGCCCTGTCGCTGTTCCTCGATGAGCACAACCTCAATTGTGCCAGGTCACCTTGGAATGGCAGGGGGCTGGAGAGAGCTTCTTTGGATTCCACACTCTCATGATCACCATGGAATTAAGACAGGATGTTTGCTCTTCCCTTCATGACAATGCCCTGGGGCACATATAATTCCCTGTCTGGTCCAATAAGCATAGAACTTTTGAATGGATATTTCTGGGTTTGGTGTTTAAAGTTTTCTCTGACCCTGAGAATATTCTTCTCAGTTGTTTCTTTTGTTGATTCTTTCTGGAGACTAAATCACTCCAGCTTGTTGCTTTCACCTTTCAAACTTCTATTTATTTTTCTGAGCACATTCAAGGGATAGATAGATAATAAATAGATAGATGATAGATAGATGATAGATAGATAGATAGATAGATAGATAGATAGATAGATAGATGATAGATAGATGATAGATAGATAGATAGATAGATAGATAGATAGATAGATAGATTAGAGATAAAACAACTTACAGTGAGTATCAGTGATTCGAGTGCTCCTGTAATTCCAAAACTCAGGCTTACCCCCACAGTTTCTGTTAGAACTGGATGTCACCTTTCACATGCTCCTGTGATGCACATTTCTTTGAACTATTTGATGTCACCTTTCACATGCTCCTGTGATGCACATTTCTTTGAATCCATTTACCTCCTCCTTAGTGCGAGTTGGGGTAGGAGCTCCCTGATCTTGATTAAATTTCCAGTCCTAGGTTACTTACTTACCAAATATTCAACTTTGAAAACCACATTTCTTCTCTCTGGGCTTCTACAAATGAGATAGTTGATCAGTCCTTCCTTTGTGAATCACCCTGAAGAGCAGTGATCTGGTTGAAGTGCTCTGCACACTGAAGGTCTGAAATTCCCAAGAATCAGGATTAGTCTTATAGTGGTTCTTTTTCTTCTTGATATCAATAGACAAGATCATATTAAAAAACGAATATGGATGCATGTTAAACTCATCACCCTGCCTCACCAGTCAAAGGCCATTTATAAAATGTGCTCACAGCATTACCTAACCATCACTGCGGGCTTTCCAATGGGCATGCCACATATACTTCTCCTTAATGGAGTCTTTCCCATCCACTTTTAGGTTCTACTCCCGTCTGAGATGAGAATTTAGTATACAGTAGCATGAGTCTTAATAAATACATAGCTTTTCCTAGGACCAGATGCCTAAACAAAACTCTGAAAAGAGAACTTTGCCCATGACAGGGTTATCGACCAGAATACAATTATTTCAGACTGTTTCACAAAACAGTACCAAGTAACCTTGGCTCTAATGCTATCTCTGTTTTGTTCCTGCCTCCCCAGAACTAGTGACAAACTTAATTAGCCCATCAATTGCTAAGGGAGAATTACCATCTTTTCTTAGGCAACAGATTCTGATCCTCAAGCCCAAAACATTATGAGGTAACATAGTCTCAGCCCCAAATACTTATCCGTAGCAAACACTCTTTAGGTCAGTCTTTCTAGGCCCCAGAAAGGACATCTGTCCATTTTTAATAAGAATTAGCCTTTTTATTTCAGTCTTCCTCTTTGAAGCTTAAGGTAAATGCAGCAGATATTGACAAAGGAATCGGTCAGAACCATGCTTTGGGGCTCTAGAAGGCTTTCAAACCACCCTTGGAAATGCACAGATAAGTCTTTTGATGAAACACTCCCAATCTTAGAGACATTTTTAGCTGGCGCAAATGTTTATCCTCAAGTGCTTTCCATGCTGTCAGCACAAGCTGGGCATGTTTACGATGCAGTCCGCATCCAGCCCGAGTCCAAAATGTGGCCAGTTGTCAGAGAAGGCACCTGAAACTGTCTTGTCGGCATTCCTCACGATGCTGGTAGCGAGATCAATAGCTACAGTTCACCAAGGAAGCTGCATGGCCCAGCAAGCAGTCATTTCCGACATGGAGAATTTAGGGAGAATGATGTGCTTCTTTGAGAAGCCCAGAAGGCAGCGTCCTAGGGTTAACAAAGGGCACGGAAGCAGTCATTGGTTCTGAGACTACCTTCGGGGTGCGCGTGTTTCTAGGGAGGAGCTGTATGAAAACACAGCATTCAGAGGGAGAGACAGCACAGTGGGGTGTGTGTGTACCAGAGTTGCAGTGAGGCAGTTTGGTCTTGGCAGAGCTTTGAGGCACAGAAGAGGGTACACCAACCCTTCCCTTTTACCTTCTATCTTCCCTTTGGAGACTATCCAGTCTTATGTGATCTTAAGTCTCTCAAGCATCTGCTTCTATTTCAAGGCAGACGTGGTCTGCTGAAATAATGATGATGATGATGATGATGATGATGATGATGATAATAATAATAATAATAATAATAATAATAATAATAATAATAAGTCTTCAAATACCAGAACTTACAAGGGACATTGCTCATCTAAACCACCAAAGGCCATGAAAAGTATTCAATACTTGTATCTCTTTTACTGATGAGAACCCCGGTCATTACTAATGGTTCTCAAAGAGGGGTTCCAAGGCCAGCACCCTTAAACATCACCTGAAAGCTTGTTAGAAATAGAGATTCTTTGGGACACTCCAGACCTACTCCAGAGTCACTTAGCTGGTCCCTGGCCATCTCGCATTTTAACAACACTTTCAGGAAAATTTAATGTGTGCTAAAGTTTAAGAACATCTGCCCTGGGATTATGTTTCTTAGAAATCTTGACTGTATATCCAAATAACTTAGACACCGTTACAATCTAATTTACAGATCCAAGCCCTGGATGCTTTTACTTGGCTGATCTGGATGGATGAATGGATTTTTCTTTTTCTGTCTCAGGTAGCTGTAATCAATGGCACCACTCACAAGAGAAAGTAAATGTCCCAAGGTCCCAGCAGTTGCATCCTCTAAGACCTTGCTAAGGACATTGAATCTCAAATATTGTCCTCCACCTGAGGTTTTAAATCTATAGGCTAACAATATCTCTAAAGGAGGGGCATGGGGATTGGGTCAGAACGGTACTCACAGAAATTATACCATTTAGTTATCCGTGTTGATTTAACCATCTCTACCAGTATGGCAGCTGCTATCTGAAGATATTGATGGGATCTAGTTCTAATCCACTGTCTTTTTTTCAGTGGCTTATCCTGAGTACTTTTCATCATCTATTCCTCAACAGAAAGGCTGCCTGCTGGGGGCATGAGGAAGCTTGCACAGCCTGAGACAAAAACAAATGTGTATTGGATATAGGCAAGATTTTCAAATATACAGTAGAGTATGAAGAAAGATAGTCTAAGAAACAAGCAAATAAAACTACAGTGGTTGTTTTACATCTACTTGAGCCAAAAAGGCAAACTATCTTTGAATTCTAGAACCAAGCCTAGAAACCCCAAAGCTTGAATTTCTGCTGTATTGGCAAGTAGGGAAGGAATGTGTGAGGTGAGAACTGTTCTCTTCTCTAAATCAGTTAAGAATTGGTCAGCAGGAGAGTAAGAAAAAAATTGGGCTATAGCACTTGTTAGAGTGATAGAAGTCAACTGTAGAGCTCCAAGAAGACACATGGATACATTTTACAGCTGCAATGTAAAGAAATACAAATTGCTCAAGGACATGTGGTATATAAATATTAACTATGTAAAACATCACCTTGTCTTACACAGGCCTGGAGATAAAAAATTAAAAATGTAAATATTACAATGAATAGCAGCTGCCTCTGGGAGAATATAGAGACTGTGACTGGGTAGGGTGTAAAAAGAAGCTGAGAGGTAAGTCCTAATACCTGAGAATTTGTAATGTTATTAGTGTAGTTTTGTGTGTCTGAGACACCTAGTGTCTGTTTTCTTATGAAATCGAAAGAAAACTGAACAAGAAAATGTTATAACTGTCTTCACTACCTTGGGACTGGGGATTCACATACTTATGCTTATTATGAGAACACAATAATTTGCATTACACTTGGCAGAGTCGGGGTGGACCGTCAGTTGGGACATAAATGAGCCCTACTCTACATTCTAAATACCTCCCTAATTTAGTACTATAAGAAGTAATACGATTCACATTGATCTGTAAAGGTGTGTGTCAATCAATGTGTGTATGCACACACACAAACACACACACACACACACACACACACACACACACACATGGAATTCAAGAGTTTCAAAGGACGGTGGGTGTAAGCTCTAACTACTGTCTTGGCAATCACTTCCTGTTCTACTGATGCCTAAGATTGGGAAATTAGACAAAACTGCTGTCAGAATGAATTCAGCTGAAGTTGCATTACAAAGACACGTATAAACGTTTGCCGCGTCCTAAGTTTTGTCCCGATCTTACGGCTTTTGAACAGGGATCCATACTAAAAATTCACAATAGTCCTGTGAGGTATGGCACCATTATATAGACTGCCAGGGCCATATTTTTGTGCAAAGTCACAAAGCTCATCAAAGTCAGAGTCACGATCCAACTAGGCCAGTTGTCCCCAGAGCTCACACTGTACCCCACATCTTCAGTGCCTTGCAAGAACAACCAGGAGAGAGAGTGTTTTTACTCCATAAATCAATAAAGCCTTTCTCGTAATCATAACCCCTTTCAAATGACAGAAATCACACTTTATGTCGAGAGGTCCGTAGCTTAAGAACTCAAATAGAGCCCAGCCCTCTGGCTAGAAGACTGTTTTACCTCCTTGCAGTCACAAGGCTGATTTCTGGGTCACTGGGACACTTAGAGATACAGACCCAGAAACCCCTCCTGTCCTGGTGGAGCACAGATTGTGCTGAACATTTTTAAGCACTGCCCAGGATTAAATGCAGGCTCTTAACCACCATGTTGTTTGGAACAAGATTTTATTGTTGTTGCTGCTGTTTGGCTTTTTTTTTGGGGGGGGGAGATTAGTTGGGGTTTTTTTTTGTTTGTTTGTTTGTTTGGTTGGTTGGTTTTTTGTTTGTTTGTTTGTTTGGTTGGTTTTTTTTTTGTTTGCTTGTTTTTTTTTTTTAATTTGCTTTGCTTTAGTTTCTTCTTATTTAAAATAATAGAATACTACTGGTCTCAGAAGGCTCTTTTGAGAGTTGTATACCAAAGGGCTTAGAATGGGGACTTCTCCACACTGTGCACAGTGCATGTGCTTACTACATGAGTCTTCACCTTGTTTCCAATTCTGCACTACTTTCAACATGAAATGAACAGTAACATGTCACACTCTCCCTAAAGGATGGCAGAATATGTCTACTGTGAACCTCAGCCTGAGTCTTAAGGACAGACTCTGGCGTGGAGAGTGCACTTACCTTTGTGCACTTCAGTCTTTTGGGAAAACATGAAAGGTTAGACCAGAAAAGGATAAACTATATAATTATTCTGAGAAATACTATATGTGCATGAAAAAGAATCTGCTGACACAGGACCAAAAAGTCACATTCTTCACATCTGTTTTGCTTTGAATGTGTTAGTGTCCCTCCAAAGCCAACTACAGCTCTTTGGAAGGTAAGAGATGTCCCAAGCTCCTCAGACTACCCCTGTAGGTGGCCAGAATAAGAATTGTAGTACAGGACCTCATGTGAGGGTGTGTCTCTAGAAGGCAGAACAGCATGGCTTTGCTCAAGGAGGGAGTAAGGGACACATCTGGGGTCTTTGTTCTCAACAAAAAAGATTGTCCAGCTGAGCTCACATTGTTTAATTGTGGCTGATCCTTCATAGACCTCTTTCTGAGAACAATCACCTTGAAAAATGAAAGAGCAGAGCAAGAAAGATTTATATGAGGAAAACCTACTGAGAGGAGTGTGATCTCAAGTGTTACCCATCCCTCATTCTCTAGCTTCATTCAAATAACCTTAAATGTCCATCAATATGTTGTCTCTCACAAACAGGTCATCTTACGCACCAAGAAAGAGATTGATTTTCTTGTTGAGGGAAAGATGTTCAAACTCAATGTAACAACTATATTTTTCATCACAGAACACATTTTCTTTTTGTCTGTTAGTTGAAACTCTTCCAAATAAGCTATTTTTCTATTGCCTTTGGAGGGGAATTAATACAGTCTCAGTAGGTTTTTATTTATTTGAAACATAACATGTGGGCAGAGAGAACGAATTTTCAAGCAGACATTCCCCATAATACAAATCTTACCCACTCCCTGGAGGCCATTCCAGGCTCTCACTACCAATAACGCCTTCAGTTAAACAGATCACTGAACTTAGAAAGGGACTCTTGAAATCCACTCCAGGAGAGTCCCAAGGTTGGCTGCTTTCCACAACCTGAAGGAATTGTATGGAAGCGTGTTAGCCTGTCCCAACACGTTCTTTCCTTCTTCCCTCACTCAGTGATATCTAATGGCTTCCTAGTGAGGATTAAAAACAAATGAAATATTGTATCACTAAACACAAGTTTGCATGTCTAAAATACTAGTGTTTTGTTAAAGAAGAACAAAAGAAAGGACGGAGACAGAGAGACAGAGAGGAGCTGGAGAGGGACAGGGAGAGAGGGAGAGAGGATGTAAGGTTTGGTGGCACTATTTTAACAGGGTACCCACCAAGGCTACTTCCTTTCATTCTTATTTTAGCCAAGTGTCTGCCTGTTTTCTCAGGTGGAGTCATCTTAGCCTCTGCTCCTGCACTAAAGGATTGGCACGGCTTTGTAGGAATAGAAGTGTTTATGACAATCAGCTGATTGGTGCGAGGTTAGAGGAGACTTTGTCTTGTAGAAACTGCCCATTCCTGAAGGGACAGTGGTCATTCATGAGATTCCTCACTGTAGAAGGCGACAATTGAGAAAATAACAGTCTTCAGCTTGGGCTGCTATGCTTTAAGAGAGGAAAGGTTTCGGGGCTGATGCTTCTCAAGGCCCTTCTAAAAGGAAAAAAAAAAAAAAAAAAAAAAAAACCCTAAGTCTGGAGTGCTGATGTGGATGTTGGCACTGATTCTTATTCGACCTGGACTCTCAAATATCCTTACAATAAATTCCAATCACCCTGAGTCATTGGTACAAGTTTGTTCATTTCACCCCAGGGAAGCTGCTTGGCCCAAACAGCACATCTGCTCAGGGCTGAGGGATTGGTCCCAACTGTGGGATGGGGCCTCACACAAAAGAAGGACCTAGGAGTGCATGAGCCAGGCACAGCAGCCCAGTGCTTTGTGTTCATCTGTCTACGTGATGTGAGACAGGTGGTAATGTGTCCATTTAGCAGGGGAGAAGCCTGAGGCCCTGAGAGTCATGGTTTTGGCCTAATGCTATTCAAATAGCAAGTGGAATAAAGAGGGCATGCTCTGAGCCCATCTTCTGTAAGATTTTATCTAATCCATGTTAACTCTGTGAGGTGAGGGTGACCCACCACCTATTGATACTGGGAGAAGGCAAAACACCTGACTTGCTGCCAGGGAAGCCTGGTCTTATTTATTTAAGGACGAGGGTGCGTGTTTCTCCTAACAGGTGCACAGCTCACTTCTAGAAAGGCACAAAGATGCTAAGAATACTGTGGTTGGTGATGGTGGTGTGTATGTCGGGGGTGTGTCCATCTTATTTTGAAAAGCCTTGAGGAGGCTGCAGCATGGTTTGTGTTCTGCTATTTTCTGCCCATCTTGGATTATTTTCCATGGGCACTTTCTGATCCCTGCTTTCTGGATTCATTTCCCACCAAACACATCTACCCTGGCAGAAGACCAGCCCTCCTGATATTTTAAGGCTTGTTTCATTTTTGTATTATCTCTTTAACTAACAATTTGCCTTGTGAATCCTCATCTCACACTGGCTCGGCTGATGGGGAAAGGCATTAAAGGGAAGGAATGACCTGGCTAGTGAATAGGCCATTGTGTCTGAAATAGAAATCAATTGCAGCCATGCAGATTGCAAAAGAAGCTGCAAATAAAATTACTGTAAATTTAATTAAAACATTCCAGCCAAGTCCATACATTTGGTATTGATTACCTGGCCTGCAATTTCAGGGAGTTAATTAACAGCCTCCTCCTGGACAACAAGTGAACGCCAGATCTAATGATGGTTGTCCTAGCAACAAGTAGGCCAAAGCAGCACGCAGATTAAATGGGAAGGAAATACAGAATCATATTGAATTAGACTCAAATGCAATGATTTAAAAATATGAAGAGGCAACTTCAAGTTCAAAACACATTTTCTGTGCCCAAATCATTTTATGATTCTAAGTGGGCCAGAATGGAGTGTTGGTGTTGATGGACAGGAAGACAGAATCAGAGGGGTGGGAACAGATGTCCCTTCAGATCATTCATTACCATTAGAATATTCCACCCAACACCACCGGCTTAGGGTACTGTCTCCACAAGAAGTCATCTGAAGGGAAAATAGGCCACTTTATATAATCCCCTGCATCAATAAAGAGAAGAAAATGTATTCTCTCTTCCCCAGAACAAAGGAAATGAGAATAAGTCCATTCTAGAAGCCACCATGGAAACAGTTTCTAGTCCTGTGTTAACGCCTATAGCCCTGGAACCGATGCTTGAGCATTCTGGGCTCCTTCCCTGGCTTCCCTGGCTGCCTAAAGGCTTTGCTTCTTCTTTCTGATGGAGGTAGACTTCTGAATCTAGTGACTGCATGCAAGTCACCCAATGACAATGGTCCTTAATTGGCCTTGTACTTACAAATAGGTGGCATCCAGTCTGTAACTGAACTCCACCTCTGTCACCGCCACTACTGACTCATGGAGGCATTGCTGGGGGGGTCCCAATTTGATATTGCACTAGTCTGTGCTATGTTGTTTTAATGAATACCACTGACATATATTTGCAGAAAGGGCATTTCTTCTCTCTGGAGGTCAGAAAGGGGATTGCAGGGTATCAGCATCATCTTGCTTTTTCATCTTATGGTGGAAAAGCAAAAGTATGAACAGCATACAGCAAGGAAAGGCCATGAGAGGTACTCACCCTCCTGACAGTCTACTCTCCAGGTAATTAACTCATTCTTTTATTTTCACATTTTTATTCAATACTTTATGTATTTACATTTCAAATGTTATCTTCTTTCCCAGTTACTCCTATCTCCCCCCCCCCACTTATATGAGGATGCTCTCCTCCCACCCACCAACTCACACCT
Source organism: Micromys minutus (assembly GCF_963924665.1). Taxonomy (NCBI): domain Eukaryota; kingdom Metazoa; phylum Chordata; class Mammalia; order Rodentia; family Muridae; genus Micromys; species Micromys minutus. Next base: position 14,599,395 of record NC_137959.1, read on the forward strand.
CAACATTGTGGCATTCCCTTACACTGGGAAAATGAGCCTTCACAGGATGTTGCTGTAAATATTAAATTTAGTAACCTTTTATCCCACGCTAGTGCCGGCTCCCATAGGGCAACATGGCACTGCAGGGTATCACTATCTTAGTGGCTCCATGCCACCTCTGAGAACTCAGGGTTCACTCCATCTGCCATTGCTGCTTCTGTCCTTGGTGGCCTACAACTGCACCAGTGTGTTGTTTTTACTCACTTTCCTCTACCACCCAATAAAAATATGACTCCATGATCAAAACTTATCAAACAGGTTTATATGTTAAATTCTCAGTCCACAAACCCTATACACAATAAGCTTATAACCAGTAGACAAAGATATAAATTTTTCATCTAGGTAAGATAAATTGACCAATAAAAACCCTTAAAAATAATCATATCAACCTTTTTCATCTAGAGTTTCCCAGAGAGAAACATCCACATCTGCCTCCATGTTGCCTCCTCCCCAATCTCTCACTTACACTTACTCTTCCGCTTTCCAGGACTTTTCCCTACCTACCACTCTACTATTTAATCATATATCACATTTATATCAATCTACAACAAGAACCAGGGTTTCTCCTCTTATTAATGCCAGACAATGTCGGGTCATCAATCCTTTTATGAAGACTCTGAGTTTATAGCCCAATCAATCATCTTCCATTAGGCCCCATCTTTCAAGACCAGCTCAGGGATCAGGGCTTCAACATATGGATCTGAGGGCCATACCCTAACTACAGAAGGTATTCAGCCTCCAGTTTTGTTTCTTATGAAACAAAAGTAATCTCCAAAGGGAGAAGATAGTCATAGTAGGTAGACGTTCCCCATTACCCAGAATCTACTCCATATGAAGAATGGTGCTGGGTTCTTTCCTATGTGGTATTTCACTGTTTACAATAAAACCTTAAAAGACCACAGTTTTGATACTGAGGAAGCAGGTTCTGTGGGTGTGCAAATGAGGATATATCCAATAGTTTTGAGCATTTGAGCATTTGGCTCCTAGTTGGAGGCACTGTTTAGGGGAAGTTTAGGTAGTGCAGCCTTATTGGAGGAACTATATCACTGGGGGAAGACTTTGAGATTAAAATCTCCTGCCATTTCCAGTTTGTTCTCACTGCTTGTTTCAAGCATTTGAGCATCTGAGCTCTCTCCTTCCAGATTTGGATACCAGGCCTACTGCCCTGTCTTGGTGGATATTTTTTTGTACCCCTCTGGGAGCATAAGCCAAAGCAAGCTCTCTTCTCCTTAGTTGCCTTCGATCATAGTGTTGTATCAAGAGCAACAGGAGAGTAAATAATACTGGTTCACAAAGTGAGTTTCTTCTCCATTAATCTCATCACTGGTCTATTGTAAAGTCATCTTTGAAAGGTCTATTTTTTTCCTACCATTCAAACAGCTGTGAACCTTCCTCTCTTAAAATTAAAGCTGAATCCTAAGTGGAACTCTGATTGGTAAACTGTAAAACTGCCGACAGGTAGAGGGGCAGAGTCAATTTACTCAACCACCCACACACACCAACAGAAACTCTTGGGATGTCTCCTTAGCAGTCAGTGCTCTGGGGACCCAGTGATGGTTTTGGCTTCCATTATATCTTCCTGCTCATCAAAGAGAAACTCCAAGGGGCTGCCCAGAGCCTGGCTTACCTTGCTTTGGCACTGCAGAATCTCAGCTTGTACTGTAGGCTCGGCTTGTTTCTCAATAGAAACCATCAGGGAACAAATGCACACTCAAAGGAGAGAAAAATACCGGCCTCCAAAATGTATTTCCAGAGATTGGAAGGTGCTGGGTTTGAGCAGATTTAATATATTCAGCTTTAACTGAGATGATCCTGGATCCAAGATCAGTTGTGAATGTGGTGTGCATACTTTCACAGATGGCCATTATTTTGGACACAAGTTCTCTGTATACTAAAGAGAATTAAGCTGAGTTACATGGCACAGCACTGCCCTGTATTGGAGAGGTGTGATAAACATATGTTTTATCTGCTCTATAATTAAGAATGGTTTTGGAGCTGAAGAGGAACCTCAAGTTAAAGGTCACTGGCTTTTCTACCAAAGTACCCACATTCAATTTCCAGCACCCACATTCTGCCTCGACATCTCTAACTCCAGTTCCAGAGGCTCTGATGCCCTCTTCTGGCTTGTTTTGGCACTGCATATAAGTGTTACACAAACATGGATGCAGACAAAATGCCCATAAACATAAAATAATAATTTAAAAAATTATTTCTAAAGAAAACTGAAACTATTCCATATAGAGATTCACAAATTACTAAAATAAAAAGAAAGAACTAGAAATGTAGTTTGCCACTTAAATGTACCTTTAACTGCCCATTGACCAAGCTTTGAGAAAGGCTGTAAAAAATCAGGGACCTTGAAGCCAAGACCTGACACTTTCCTTTCCTAACATTGATTTCTGTTGCAAATCAAGTCAGGACCTTAAGGTGCTCACCTTCCTCCCACTTCCCAGCCCTGCCTTTACCCAGAGTCTGGTGCCAGGTAAACCATGTGTCCAGAATTCACAGGCAAACCGGGCAGACACATTTGGTTTGGGACTCGGAGTGAGATAAGGGGCCCTGACATATAAACACAAACTACCTTCACTCCAATCTAGGTCACAGCATGACTTTGGGGAATTACTTAACTCTAGATTTTCCTGAATCTCAGCTTATTGAACCCTAGCCTAGGTGTACTAGCGTAGAAGTGACTGACCTGGGTTCTTGATGACAAAGAGTATGAAGCAGTGCCTGACATAGGAGGAACCTCAAAAACAAATTACATGTCATGAGGATCCCAAGTATGGGCAGAGGGCTCCTGTGTAATAGGCAGAGGCCATCTGCCAGCATGGCCTCAAGCATGACTGTCCACTCCATCCTTCCTAAAAAGACAGCCATAGAGACTGGAAGGAGTTATACTGGATGTGACAGGAAGAGAAAACAGGATCTACAGATTCTCTGTGCTGAGACTCCAACCTAGGGTCACTCTTCAGCCACCAGTAGGCCTTCATTCCCTATGCATCCCATCAACCTGTAAAATGACCCTGTAGTTTCCTGGGCTGCAATTAGGGAAGTGTGTGAGACCCTGCATCTCTGTGTGGAACCTCATTAAAGGGAGTGATAAAGTGACAGCAGGACAAGAAGCAAGAATCAAAGACTTGGGAGGCTAACGAGAAACAGAATGCATTTCCAGCAGTGAGGGACACAAAGAATCATGGGTAAAAGTATTCTAAACTTCACTTTAAATTGTCTAAAATGTGAACATTTCCAAGACCTTAAAATCAGGGATTTTTATTCTAAAATAATACTTTGCATAGTATAGTATATACTAATACTAATATAATAACAATACATAATAATAGCATGTAATGATATTTTATAAAACACCAAACTCAAAAGAGCCCTCCCTTCTCATGCAAACTTTTACTGAACACCTATTACATCCCAAAAATGATTGAATGGAAGAAATCTGTTATTTAATTAAAAGTATCTTTACCTTCTGTGACTACTCACCTTTTCTCTTACCCAGCAGGCACTGAGTGGATGCTTCTGATGATCTCTGAGCTGTAGGGAATTGAGAGCTCATGGGGTGTTCCCAGCATACAGAGTGTATTTCCTTTCGGGTAAGAGTATGTTTCAGGGCCGCAGCTCTGGGCAGTGTGTCAGCTTAGCATGTCCCATCCTTGTTATAGGACGGCCTGGTACAGGGCACGGAGTCAGCATGATGATAGCCCCCACTTCGAGGTTTCTCACTGGAGACCATGGCCAGAGTTCTTTGCATTTTCACTTTCAAGCTCCAGGCACCATGTCTAATATGGAACTAGGTCCTTTGGCAGGTAAAAGAGAAAGAGGACTGGAAAGCAAATGGTGTAAAGGAAGAACGTGCCTTGGTGTGCATGTGTGTATATCAAATATGTGTGCAATAGGAAAGGCTGTATGTGCACATGTATGTGCATACATGTATATGTTACCATGTATGTGGTAGAACACATGCATGCATGCATTTGTGTGATAGCACATATGAAGGTGTATGTGAGAAACAGAGATGAAACAGTAGAAAAGAAATTTTTGGTGTTTTTCCCTGGTATCTGCAATACCTGAAGCCTCCCTGACTTCTACCCTTTGATTGTCTTGTTATTAAATGAAGGAATAAATGGTCACAACATAAATGCATTTCCAAATAGGAGAGAAAATTAGTTAAAAAAAAACAAAAAACAATGTCTGCAACATTCTAGGAACTACAGAGCCAAGTATGGATTTTGAACTTGCAAGCACCACAAGTGTGTTTTCACATGTCAAAAAGAGTAGGGAAGGCCAAAAGACTGAGGGACTAGACTGGTTGAATTCTGAAGCACTAAACAGGACCTGTAAACATCGTTCATAAGGCATCCTTTTAGTTTACAAATCACTTCTTAAGAACAAGATGTGGGCACAAACTCATAAAATCCTATTGTTCCAGGAAAAATAAATATTGCATGCTCCCACAGATGGTCACTTGAAACTCTAGCCCTGCAACACATATGACAAAGCATGTGCTCATAGTGGTACATTCTGTGTTGGGCAGCAGGCTTACTGTGTAGCAAGCACAAAATAACCACTCATAAGAGAAGGAAATGAGGGTTCCACGCAAAGCTTGTCTGTTGCCAACCTTACTAAGTGCTGAGTACTTCATCCACAGAACTCCCCAGCATAGACAAGGAAAAATGGAGATCTCTGAGTATGATGAGAAGAAGCAGGCATTTCTTTGTCAAAAATGGGCCCCAGACCCTTTCTTACTCCTTATCAGGTTTCACTTCATAGCATCAAACAGCTCCTCCTATACCCCAGGTATAGTGTGGAGACCAGATGTAGACACCAGATGTGACCTGGGATACTGAGAGACATGGAAGTCCTCCCCCTAGCCTGTCCTAAACATATCTGGAACTGGTTCTTTGGCAGGGCTCATACTGCCTAGCTGTATGCTCTTCACAATCCCACCACACTTGAACTACCTCTAGACCCCTGAACAAGGAGTGTAGCATCACCACACACACCACACAAGCCGGAACACACACAGGCACACTCACTGGGGGTAGGAGATCTTGATCAGAAGTGTTTAAGTATTAGGGCAAAGGGAAAGGCTTCCATCTGAATGTAGCAGGCTGGCACAAATTAGGAGAGATTAATAGAGTCAGACACACACTCTTTGAGTCATTTTTAGAAAATCAGCAGGTTCTCACATGGTATTATCCTATTTCAACACCACAGTGGAAGAAATCTCACTCAATAGCTCTCATGGCCAACACCACAGGAACCCAATAAGCTATATTAATGTGCAGAAAAGATCAGGGGCAGGGCAGGTGGGACAGTAGGCTCATGCTAGGCATGAAATTGTGCCAAAACTCAGGAGCTCAGCTTCTTTTAATAAAATCAGATATTCTCTGTAAGAAATTAATCAGTTATGATGATTAATCACATCCATTCAAGTTCTTCTTTGCCTCCAATACTCTAAGAGCTGTGCCTAGCAGTTGCATCTTAGAGATTCTTACTCTCAAATACTATAGGATGTGTGGCAAAGGGGCTGGGGGAGGGGAATGGTTAAGAGGGCTGGAGAGATGGCTCAGGGGTTAAGAGCACTGACTGCTCTCCCGAAGGTACTGGGTTCAATTCTCAGCAACTACATGGAGGCTCACAACCATCTGTAACAGGATCTGATACCATTTTCTGGTGTGCATGAAGGCAGCTACAGTGTACTCATATACATAAAGTAAGGGGGGATAAGATAGCTCAGCCCTTACTACTAGTGGCTCTTTTTTTTAAGTGGTTGAGATGAGAGAAAAAAAAGAGATCATGCTAAGCTACTTTAGCCAGCCATGGAGAGCCTTTGTCATGTAGCCAGACATGTTGGGATACTCCCATTATCATAGTGCTCAGGGCATTGAGGCAGGAGGTCAGGAGTGGGAGGACAGCCTGATCTACACAGTGAGATCCCGCCTCCCCAGCCCCCATCCTCCTCCCTGCATATTTTTATTGTGCTCCATTTGTAAGCCTCTGTTCAACTCTGGTGGCCGAATCAAAGTCCATCTCTCCCACATGGTTTTCTTCATTTTACTCCAAATCATCTTGAAAAATGAAGCCTGAGTTCAAGTATTGCGATATACCCCAGTCCACAGGAATCAGTCCTCTTGGTTTCTTTAACCTCAATGATAGGCTCAGGGATACTCATAAAACACAGTCCAACCAATCAGAAAGCTTCTTGCAGTTGATGTTTAAATTCTAAAAGAGGTAAGCTTTATCACCGGGTGATCTGCATTCAACGTTTCATAGCATTGTTGGGTTCCTCAACATGGGCATGTCTGGAATCATTACAGCCTTTTCCCAGTGCTGGTTTGTACTAAATGTTCTATCACAAGTAGAAACCCTGACCTGTGCAGTAACTGCTACCCTAACTAGACTATGTGGCTAATAGCAAGCTTATGAGTGTGAGAACATGGGCCTCTACCTTCAGACTGCATCCCAAAGCTTGAGGTAGGCCACGCCATTCTGCAGCTCTCTCTGAGGTAGAGTTAAGGATCAGTCTGTGCTCTGACTTGACAGCTCCCAGTTTATGGTAGCTGGCTGTTCCAAGTTCCTTGTCATCTACACAGTGCTGAACAATATCAGGCAATATGAACCTTCTCAATACTGCTAAAGCATTATTGTTTTTAAAATAATCAGACATTTTATTTGTTCTGAAGCTTGGTCCAAAATTTATCAGAGACACTGCCGGAGAATTTTGCCCAGAGATGATGAAGGGTGTTCTCTGAAGAGGCTCCTCTGGTCTCTTCCTTCCTCTTTCACGCACTCTCCCCCTCCTCCTCCCTGTCTTTCTCTCATATTTGTTTCTTAACAAAGCTCCTCTGCAACTTTAAAATCAAGCCTCTGTTTCATATTTAGATCTTCATACCTTGTATTGTTTCTGCCTAACAGTCTTGCTCGCACCCCAAGGCTCAGACATAGCCTTGAGGCTTCTTAGTCTAACAAGCCTCGTTGAAGGAAATTGTGTCTGCTTCTTTTATAGATAGACTGCTGTAGCCTTTTCTTCTTCTTCTTCTTCTTCTTCTTCTTCTTCTTCTTCTTCTTCTTCTTCTTCTTCTTCTTCTTCTTCTTCTTCTTCTTCTAATCAATTATTGTATTATTCTGCAAATTAGAAACCAAAGCAAATCACACTGAGCTAAAATCAAGGTATTGGCAGGGCTTATACCTTATTTCTTCTGCTGCTTCTAAAGTAAGAAACTGTTTCCATTCACAGGAAAGCTTCTGGGTACCACTGCATCTCTCAGATGATATCTTCTGCGTGGCCCGACCTTTAGAATCTTTAGCACATCAAGTCCTAGTCCTCTTGTTTTCCTCTTAGCTGAACATTTTTTTTTGGTTTGGTTACATGGAACATATTTAGTGAAGGGCAGTCATCTCTGATTTTTTACATTAGGCACACATTTTTGTGCTAATTTCCCATGAATTGTGATGAAAATTCTATACTCATCAGATAGGGTACCAACAGTCCAAATAAATATGCCACAGTTAGCTTTAAATGTCAACCTAACACAAACCTAGGGTCATGTGTGAAGAGGGAACATCAACTAAAGAATGACTCAGATCAGATTAGCCTGTGGTTCTAACTACTAAGCATGTTTGTAATTACTGATTGGTATAGGAAGGCCCAGCCCACTTTCGGTGGAGCCATCTCTAGGCAGGCTCATCTGGACTGTACAAGAAAAGTAGCTGAACAGGGCAGAGAGAGCAAGCAAGTAAGCAATATTGCTCCATTGGCTTCTGCTTCCAGCTCTTGCCTTGGCTTCCTTTCATGAAAGACTGTAACCAGTAAGTAAAAATTCTTTTTCCCAAGTTACTTTTGACTAGTTTTATTATAGCAACAGAAACCTAACTAGGACAAAATGACTCCATCCAAGTCCATCTTGGTAAAGCAATGCCTTTATTGAAGTTAGTCACAGTAGAATTGGTGAGCTGTTATTGATAGAAACTTGAGGGAATCAAAAGCAGCCTCCTTACTGAAAAGTCCTGCCCTGACATTTGTAATAATTCATAAAATCTTTCACACCCATCCCCACAGTTCCACCCTTAATCAACTTTCAACCTCTTATAATCTCCTGCACTTCTGTTTACAGTCAGGGACCAGAAGGGCAGAATGACTAGACACTCATTGGTGATCTGGTGATCCTCTCCTAGTCTGTCTCCAAGGGAATGCTAACAACTTCATTACTAACTAGATTTTTGTCTTTTTTTACTTATCTATTGCTGCTAAAACGACTGGACCAAGGTAGTCTGTAGACCACCACAGCAGCCTCTGCTTCGTGATGGCTGATGGCCATAGAAAGCATGGGGAAAAAGCTGCAATGCATCATTTCTGCAACCCCCTCCCATCATGAAAGGTAACATGTTCACACATCCCATAGATTAAGATATGGGTATCTTTGTAGGTTCATTATTCAATACACTATATTTGATGTGCAAAAAGAGCCTAATGGAAATGTTTAACATATTTATGGTCTTCTGAAAGTCCAATATTATAAGTATCTTAAATATTAGAGAAGACAAAATTATGGCAGAGAGAAGAGTGAAAAAAGGTTAATAGATCCTTCTTCTGGGACTCCCTCTCTGCTTTTATTTTGACCCTTACAAACTCTTGGAATAAGCCTTACCTTTCTTCAATGCACAGTAAGCAAGTAAATCTCTTGAGAAAATTTTCTCACATTGGTAAGGAGTAAATCTGAGGACCTGAAAGGCTCTCTCAGATCCCTTACAAGTTTTTAACTTGGATCTCATTACTGGTTCCTCCTGAGAAGAACACTATAGATTCTTCTTAAGATGATTCAAATCTATCCCCTGGGAGGAGGCAAGGGTTCTGGTTTTTGAGATGCACCATTGGGATCCTAATATTGCTCTTAAAAGTATGACATAGGGCCAGTCTGATCCATCATTCATCAAGTTCCGCGACTCGGTGAAAGACACATAGTGATGTGACCCATTGTTCCTATCAATAGTCTTACCTAACATCTACTGAAACCTTCCAGGGGTCAAATCTATTGCTATGTACAGGTAGCAGTCAGAGTTTGCTAACTGCTGTAACAGATTCATGTCTGTATTATTCAATAGCTCCACACAATCAAATCTGCTTCCCTGCTATATACACCATCGTTAGCAGAGGCAGACAAAGCCCCAGATGTTGACATGACATGGTTGTACTCTCTGGAGCCATGTGAAGGCACACATTGCTCAACTTTTTAGCTTATCTTGTCCTTCCTTTGGAGCATCAGAGATTTCGACAATAGATCCAGGCATAGGACTATCACAGAGGTTGTCTGCAAGAGAATCATGTGGGCCTGGTACTCACCAAGTCCATTCATGTCATTGTAATAACCCAGGAATATGAATCCTATCTTGTTGCAAGGTAATCTGGGAATTTTAGGCTGCTTTGTGTTCAAGCAGAAGAGACAGAGGATATAAAAGAGCAAATAGCAACGCAACTATTCTTTATTTCTCATGTAACTTTAGTTTTGACATTTGTATGACTGCCTTGTCCATTAGACATATGGTCTTTAAGAAATCAACAAATTCTCCAGGTCCACTCAAGTCTCCCTGACTCCTAATGCTATGCTCTTGGACAGAACTGTACAGGCAAGAGCCATTTCTCTACTTCACTATGAGGTGTGGATCTTCTGCAACAATTCTAGATATTTTTATTTGAGGGCCCGGAACTAGCAATGTACATTTCCCAGACTCCTTTGTAGTAAGCTTGAGTTCAAGTGCCTAGCATCTGCTGACAAAATGCAAAATGAGGCCAGCTCAATGTCTAGAACTGGCATTTGGTGGAAACGGGCCAAGGATGATGCCACATGTCTACAATGCACAGAACAAGCTCACAGCTAAAAATGACCTGTTCTCTCATGCTGCCAGTGTTCAGTCTGAGCAAGCCCTGCAATCAACATCTCTGCCAGATAAGAGGAGGCTTCTGAAAGTCACCCATTGGGTCAGTCCCCAATGTTGATATGAAATAGCTGGATTTAAGTGGCACAAGATATTTCCCGCCTTTTAATGCAAAAGGAAATGTGTCAAATTATTTACAACAGAAAGTATTGCTTGAAAAAAAATCTATCCTCCAGTAATAAGAATGAAAATATCCAGAATATGGAGCCCAAGAACATCAGACCAAGAGACTGTTCCCTGCTTTGGTCTCACTTAGTTTTCATCCCCCTGCAAGGATGGTACTGTGAGTCCAGTAAAGTGCAGAAGCCTGGCCATGGGTCTAAATTGATCTTATGACAGCACACATAACAAACAAGAAGGTTGTCAGAGACATGGCTCCATGGCAAACATCATGAAGACTAGATGAAATCAACACACAGGTAACAAGCCTGGTGTTCCCACAGACATTTGGAACCAAAACTAGGAGAAAGGCAGAAACAGGATGATATCTCGGACTTGTTGGCACAAACCTACATTCAGAAGAAGGCCCTGCTTCACAGGAACAAGCAGAGAACTGTGAAAGACTAGACACGTTTGCCTTCCTTTTTGCCCCACTCCCCACCCCGGTACATCCACAGGAGTGTACTCTTTCATGTTTGTATTACATACTTTAACACAGACAAATATGTGCATTTGCACACACACACACACACAAGTTTGTAAATAAGTGAACACATCTTTAAAAAGGAAGATGCTTCTTGCATTAAAAGACCTTTTCTTCACAATTTCACGTTGTGATGGGTTGGAAAAGAGGGCTCAAGACTTTACTCCCCCATTTTCTAGCTGTGTGACCTTGGGAAGACTACTTTTTAAGTGACTTTTCTTACACTCTCTTAAATGGGTGTAATAGTTGCGTGTGCCTCATAGAGCAGTGAAGATTGGATGATAATGTAAAAAAACAAATAGAAAATCAGAGTCTGGAGCAGCTTTCCCTTTCGTGCCAGCCCTTAGCAACAGCCCCGTTGCTCCCTCCTTCCTACCAAGCAAGGAGAGCATGCTGAGCCCTGGAGCAGAACATTAACCTGAACAGATTTTACTATGGCTCCAAACACCACCCCAGCTCTGGCACTGTCCCATACTTTTCCCTTTACCCAGGCTGCAGCAGCCAGCAGCCCAGCATGGCGGCTCAACCCACCAATGAGATGGGAAGAAGGTCGTTCTCTGGAACTGTCTCTCAAGAGAGTCCTGGAGCACAAATATGATGACAGCCATGCTGCCAGGATGCCAGAATCCCCAATACTACCTGTGGCCACTGGTTAGAAGTGCTTGCCTCAACTTGCTCTCTCGCCAAAGAGATCTAAATCACTATCAGGACGCAAGAACCATAAGGGCGGGCATTTTGTCTGCTTTGCGAGTGGCTATAATGCTATTGCAGAGGACGGGGTCCACTACACAGTAAGTAGCCAAGAAACGTTGTTGAATGAATGAATGTTTAACCCCCATTGAATAGGATTGTTCGTGACATGCATACATGAAACAGCACTACTATAACAATGTCAATAAGGAGAGGGGGTCATTAACTCTCCGTACTCACAGTGACAGCTTCAGGTTTGGGTCTGCAGAACCAGGGCCTTCCATTGGTGTGTAGTCAAGGGAATCAGGAGTAGCCAACTCTTCCTTATCTCATGGCTTGTCTCTATGGCGCCTACCCAGGTATTGCATTAATCTGATGTTTATTCACCCTTGTAGCCAAGTGCCTCTTTGCTAATGAAGTACTTACGGATGACTATAATGCAACACGCCCATCCTCACAGGCCTCTGTAACTTCGCTCTAGTAAGACGAACTCATACCAGAAAACACTGAGCACACATATTCAACCCCCTGTGTACAGCGAGAATCTCTGTTGTAGTGAGGGTATCTACTTGGCTCTCTGTGGGAGTTATGAAAGGAGCCCTTCAATTTCTGTCCTACCCTCATACCAGTGGCTAGTGGCTTTAAGTGATGTGAAGCTGAATGGTCTCCTTTTCTAACTCCTTGTGGCTATAGGTTCTAGGCTTTGTCAGTGTGGTCCACAGGTCGAGAGAGGCAGGGAGTCAGAGAGCAGGATTTTGCTAGTTAGTGCTTCTAGAATGATTCTTGGGTTTTGTGGGATTATCAGGGTTCTAACAAAAGGCCTCACTAACTTTTTAGGTGGCTGTAAAAGGACACCATTTTGCTTGAGCCAATGTCTCAGATGGAGACACTTGATCCCTAGAGCACATAAGAGTGATGTTTTAAGAGTCCAGACATGGAGGAACATCTCAATTCCTGGCTTCCTGAGTACCCTGTGTGAGTCAATTCTGGATGACTTTTATGAATGTCATTGATGAACCTGACTTTGACCCCTCTCATGGTATATTCCATAATAATCTACTAAAACAACCATCTGTGTGTTTTTCTACCCAGCCTTGACTAATAAATCCATCCCCACCATCAGTTTTGATTTTCAGTTTCATTACCAACTTCACCCACCTTTCTCCTTCCAGGCTCTTACAATTCAAGCCAACAGGTTCTGCTTCATGACTAAGCAGGGAGTCCAAGGGTCCCCAGTCATACTAAATCTCAGGAGGTTTCTATGAATGAGAGAAATAAGAACTACTTTCTGCCACGATTGGGTATGACTTTGGGACCCAGAAACATTTTGCATCTATGAAGCTAAGCCATCTGAAAATGGATTCCATAAACAGAAAGCTGAGCTGATGAATAGGAAGTCGCTTGTGCAGTGTCATGAGATCTTGAATCTAGCCATACCTAAAGTAAGGTTGACCCCTAGGTGATTAGGGTCCATAAACCAAGAGGCTTCTGCACAGTTCTCCTTCCTATAAACAGGCGGTGGCTGCATATCCATCATTTGCCATTTCAAAGTGATCTGATTGTCACACTGCCTACCATACTCATTTGTTCTGTGAGCCTGTCTCTGGCAGTCAGAAGCCAAAGGTTAGTGCAAATGTTTCCTGGGAAAATCCAATTATGTGCAATAGAATGTGCAGAGCTTATAGCCACAGGCTACAACTTTGGTCTTTCTCTCTACCCTTGGGCTGCCCACTGCCTCCGCCCCCCCCCCCCCCACACACACACTAGTGTCTGGGGAGACCCATCCTGAGGGTGATTCTCCAGAAAGCACCAGCTCCAAGAGCCCTTATTTGTGAACTCAGCACATCAGCTCTGGCTTCTGGGGGACCAGAGAGTTTGTTTGTTTGTCACTTATTATAATTGATTTGTTTCTCTCTGGGTCCGCAATCTCGATTCGCTTAGCTGTAGGCAGCAAAACCCAGGGCTGAGAGCTCCAGGAAGCCTATGAATAGTGGCACATCACTTGTCATGTGGAGGATCATGAATCTGGTGGCTCTGGAGGCTGTGAAGGCCTTGGGAAGAGTAAAGTGGAACTGGTCTGGTTTCACTGGCGGAACAGAAGTCCGTGGAGGGCTTAAAGCAGGCAGGAAGGAGGGGTGGTAACATGCAGAAGTTACTGGCCCTGTTACAGTGTTCAACATGAGGATTTATAGATGGGAGTCAGAGCCACTATGGCAGTCTGGCAGTCACCAGGGTTCCTAGGCACAGCCTGTTCCTAAACCTTCTCAAGGATAAAATCATTCTTTATATGTGAGACTGGGTGGAAGCAAGATTGTGGTGGTGGGGAGGTGGGGATGAAACAAGAGTTAGCCTGGGTGTGGCCTCCTCCCTGGGGCATCAGAAGGACCCTTCTGGTTTCCTGTCTAGTACCTTCTACTACTAGCTATTCAAGGCCAGCCTTCTGAGTTCTAGGGCTCAGCTCTTCCTGGTTGGGTTTCCACAAACTGTTACATAGAAGCTGAGGTGGAACTCACATGTGGATAGCAATGTTTGAGGGTACTCTATGTGTCTGATCCCTAAGAATGGGTTTTCAGGTCAGGGTTGAAGCCATCTGAGGCATGTTCCCATATTACATCATCAGTCTGCTTTGGCGTACAGCACAGAAGAATCTCCCTCCTCTGGGATAGTCAGAATTTCTGAAACAGCATTCCTTGCAGCCTACCTTATCTGTGCTTGACCACCATTCATACTTCAAGCTTATAAGCTTCTTGCCCTTGCTCTTCCTAAAAGCTCAGTAGTTCTCTCTCAGCGTCATTAAGCAGATGAGTAGACAATCAGGGGCAAAGTTGTACAGTGATATCACAAGTCCAGTAGTTATTTTGAGGTAGAGTTGGGACTCGCATTCAAATTCCCCCACACTTAACCTAACATATCTGTTATTTTTCTACAGTAACTGGCGTCTAAACTACCATAATATGGTAGCCACAATAACACCTCTCACCATGAAAAGTTAGTAACTTCATATGTTAGAGGCTATTATTAGGAGTCCCAGCAACATCCTCTCCCTGGCATCGCACTATGAAGAGTTCAGAGATAAGCCAAGCAGAAAACAGACATCTCAAGCTTGAGCTCACCCAAAACAGCTTCCTGTTTGAGCAGAAACCCCTAGACATTCTCATAGAAGCAAGGAGAGACAGTGGTGACCATCTTCAGCACCACGGTGTGACAACTGAAGCCAAGACACAATGAAATCTAAAAAACACTGATATGCGCAGCCATGCCACCCTCTTGAATTCCTCACCAGGAGGTGTTGGAAATGGGTGTAGGAGTCACCGGTAGTAGGCACAGTAAGTCATCTAAGAGGAAAAAACACCAAGGTTGTTGCTATTCACAGACAACACCTTAAACAGGAACCCTGAGCTATAGTCTCTGTGCCTTCCCCAGCCCAGCATTGCTAAGGAAAGACTTCAGGGTTTTTACTTTCCTTACTCGAAATGCACAGGGGCATCCAATGGCGATGCTGAGCGAGCAGGCTCTGACACCACTTTTCCTTTCCTTCTTCATTCGCTTTCAGTATTAAGATTGAGGCGCTGGCTGGAAGCTATTCTTCCTGCAGGATAGACTGGACTATTACAAAGTGTATTTGCAAGCAGTCCAAAGCGTGATTGACAAAACCAGATTTGTTAATACAATGGTTTGAGGCACTTGACAGAAATTTTTGTCAACAGTGTAGATTAAGGGATTCCAGGGGGGGAAAAATGAAATTTGCAGATGAAATGGCTTTGATGTTTCTCCTGAAAAGCATTTTGTTGACAGGCTGGATCAGAGTGAAAAAAAAAATGTGCATTTTCTCAATGCATGCGTTTTAAGTCTTTGACAAAACACGCATCAGTCCTGCTGTTCTGGTTCATTTGTCACCTACTCTATTGGCTTTGCCTCTAACCACAGAGGGGGTAGGATGTGAGTAGAAAGAGATAAAAAAGAAAACAAAATAAAGCTACTGAAATGGGTCCCACAATGATGGGATATGGTCATGTATTTTCAAGTGCTTCCTGACTTTCTTCAAATACACTCTTGGGGCCCCTCCCAGTAATTTCCCCAAGATTCTTCCCCTTTGAGAAAATATTTTCTGCCATCAAGCCACTTAATTTGGATAATACATAGGAGAAGCTAATAGAAAGCTTCCAAGCCAGTGGTTCTCAAGGTGTGCTAGCCAGACTAGCAAGTACTCCATGCCCTGGAAATTGAGGATAGAAATCCTCAAGCCCAGATCTACATGAAGGTAATGAACAGAAACCCACCTTTCCATAAGCCCCTTAGATTATTTAAGATATACCAAAGCATGGGGCTTATTGATGTGAGCAAGAGCCAGAGAAATGGGTTGGTTCATTTAACGGGAATATTAACTAGCATGTAATGGTTCATGTATGTCTATGTCCGGAGCCTAAGCATCACTGACTTCATGCTAACCCACTGTTCTCTTTTCCTCTAGAATAGCTGTATTATTAGATAACATCTTTCTCTTTCGTGACAAGATGTCTCCAGCATCAGGTTTACCTTGAGAGAGAGAGGGTGGAGCTCCATCTGCCTTTAGTCCAGCTCAAGTTTTGTGTTCTTTTCTGGCGTTATCATAGGCTGAGGATGCCTGAGTGACCATTTCATCATTTATATGTCAGGGGTGTTTTGAAATCTTGAGTCACCAGGGAAAGGAACAAAAGATCCATCTTCCCTTAGAAAACCCAGTGTGGATTCAGGTTCTCAGCACACGCACACGCATATCTCTACACAGTGGAAAAAGAGCTCTCGCCCTTCAATACAGTTTCCTCAATCCTCTATGGCTACTTGGTTAACAAGAAGAATAGATTAGGTCCTATAAATTTAACCCTAAAGTTTTATCGAGGGCAAGAATTCTTAGCATCATCCTGTGTCCCTGAATACAGAGGGCTTCTCAGGAGAGGACCCTGCATGCATCCCTTGACAAGTACTTTTAGTACAGAGAAGGCCAGGTGACCATCTTTGACCTTGCTGTGTGTGGTGTGGCATCAGCTGCATGGTGTGGCATCAGCTGCCGCAGAGTCTTCCATTCTGACGCTGTTCACCGAACAGTGTGTTTTGCTGGGGAATAAAGAACTCCTGTACACAGTTTGGCTTTCATCTTCAAACCAAGGCTTCAACTTTGAACTGTCATATGTGTGCCATTTCAGCGTCCCAAATCCAATGTTTTACAGAGTCGGGGAAGAAAGAAAACATCCATTCCCCCAGAACATCATCTCTACTCTAAACAGGAATGTGTGAGTGTGTGGGAGGGGTGTTTTGTTTTGTTTTGTTTTTTCTATTTGAGAGCAAATGGAAACGCTCAGTAAGTAATGTCAAACTGACTTGAGAATTGCTATCAAGAACCGACATGTTGTCGAGCGCTCGCACGCTTGGCTGCGGGCTCCCTCTCATCTGTGCATGGCGGACTATACTGAGATCTCTTCAAAGGCTGCAATCAATTTTCATTCCGCCCTGTGCCTCCAGTACTGGGCACAGAATATGGCACAATTAGGGCTGGACATGAACGACTGCACTGAATTATGTGGCAGACGACTCCTACTTCCTTCCGGTACAGTTAGTTTACATCATTAAATCAGAAGCGTCACTGTCTCTGTCTTCTGTGAAAGAAAGATTCGGCTGCAGTGCAAACAAACTAGGGGTCAGCTAGTGAAGATGAACTCAAGACCGCTTTACACCTAACTCCCTCACATGGCCACCAGAGGGCAGCAGAGAACACGGTGCTCACGAAAGCCTTTTTTTTTTTTTTTTTTTTTTTTTTTTTTTTTTTTTTTTTTTTTTTGTCCAGCCTTTGTCTTCGACTCTCAAGTTCCCTCAATTTCCCTAGCTTTCATCCTTTTGTTAACTTTTGGCTTTTATGGGAGCAAGTTTCAGTACAGGACAGCCTGGCTGGTTTCAGAACAAGTAAAACAATTCTCTTTTTTTTCTGCCTTTTTAATGTGAATCCTCAGAAAATGCCCTCTCCTTTAGAAAGTAAGGCTTTTCTTCCCACTTTAGGCTAGAGCTTTTCCTTGTGGGCACCTTTTCTGTAAGATCTTTAGCTGATCTCGCTCATCATTTCTTCAGCTGCCATTCCTCTGATTCAAAATCCAGTCTGGGAAAAAAGCTCTCATTGAAAGGATAATTAAAGTAGATGAACAAGTGCATCAGTACCAGCTAATCCCAGTAAGTCCAATTCAGCTTCTATAGATTGGGGGATAAAACGTGTTCTCCCATCAGGGCCGTTCATGGCTGGACTGCAGCCTAGTCTAAGGAATCACTCAGTCCATAAAAACAAGGTCATGGGGAGCGAGTTTCTACATAAGGAAGATTCTGTTGGCTGCGGTTTGATCCAATTGCAGGGTCAAGGAATAACTCCTTAACAGCAACAAGGAGGAGATGCAGAGCTAACACCTAAAACCTGGCTTGTACTCCAAAGTTTACTTCAAGCTCTGAAAAGTCCCTTCAAATTGACAAACAACTGGAAAGAGTCCTTTTAAAATGTCAATTTACCAATCGCTAGTAAAAATCAGTTAATCCTGCTTGGGGAGCCAGATCAATGAGTAAATTGTTTGCTGCTCAATCCTAACAACGGGAGTTCAGATCCCCAGTGTGCTCAAAAGACAGGTGTGTCTGAAATGCCAGAGCTCCTACTGTGTGGTGGGAGGTGGGAACTAGAGACTCCCAAGAGCTCCTACTGTGTGGTGGGAGGTGGGCAAAAGAGACTCACAGGCTCTCCTACTGTGTGGTGGGATGTGGGAACAAGAGAACAGCTCCCCCTCCCCACCCCCACCCTCAGAAGCTCATAGCCAGACATCCTGATACTGACTGGTTAACAGGAAATAAGGTGGTAGGTGAGGGCCAGCATCTGAGTTTGTCCTCTGATTTCTACATGCTCACTGTGGCATGGGTTTTACACATACACACACACACACACACACACACACACACATTTACACACACTCACACAATTACACACACTCACACACACATATACTCACATACTCTAATGAAATTAATTATTTCATTTCTAGGAATCTATCTTATATAAATTCATATCTGCATGATAATATGAAGTTACCCACTGAGACATTAATAATTAGACATAACAATTACAAATAACCTCAATATCCATCAAGAGGGAGTCATTTCTATTTACTTCGGTAGACCCATACTGTAAAATAACGCACAATTTAAAAAACCTAAAACAAAACAAAAACCAAACCAAACAGAAAACAAACAAACAAAACAAAAACAACAACAACAAACCCCACCAAAACCAGAAAATCATGAACCTCACTGAAATTGGTGTTATCACAATTGCCTCTCATGCACGAGGCCCTGGGCTTGGTACCTTGCACCAGAAAACAAACAACAACAACAACAACAACAACAAAAACAATGAGACAAATGTGCATTTGATAAAAGAGTGGCTAGGAAGGCTAGGAAACACCGATAGCAATTTATTTAGTAACTCAGGATAGACATTTTTCATTTCAAAGCACAGGGCTTAAATGAACATAAACACAGACTTCCGTTTACAAGGTCTGAAAGGGCTCACATAAAACTGGTTTAAGGGAAATGTTGTAAATCCAACAGTGGAGTTAAAAGGTGGAACTTTTTACCATGTTCTGCTATCATGTCGTGCAATTCCTTCTTAAAGAGTCTATAAAGTTGCTTACACACGTTGGCCCTGATCAGCCCAGTCAGGCCTGCTCTCTTATGATCTGCCGTGCACCAAAGCTATTGCTTCCAGCATAGCTTGTGTTTGGTCTCCATATCCCTAGGACAAGAAAAGAGTTTTAGGTTTTGGGTTTTAAGTCTGCTGAACATAAACAAAGTATATGGCAACATTGAATACCAACTGATTCCCAAGCTGAAAAGCCTGCCAAAGATGTGTCTGAATACCATCCCTTCGCAGACATGGACAGATGTCTCTGGAGGGGAGCTTAGAGTTTTGTTGATGCTCCTCACTCAACGGTGAAGCAAGAGAAGACCAGCAGATCATGGGACTCCACAGTCTGTAAAATGGATGCACCCGCCCTGCACATCCTGAAGTGACCATGTCATCTCAAACCAGGATGCTTATGAGACTGAGGGGGTGGGTATAATCTATAACTACCACTGGAGAACAGTAAGACTGGACTGCCTTGGGCTGACTGGATTGGGACCCTGTCTTAGACCACCTTAAATTCTAAAGGGGTAGTTCTATGAAGACCTTATTATACCTCCTCCCACCGAGAAGCCTTGCTGAGCTGTTGTCCCTTACAGAAGCCATCTAAAGGAAAATGGTTCTTTGTTACCTTATTACTCATTGACTATTATCTTTTCATTCTAAAGGTTTCTTATACTATTTATTATGTGTAAGTGGTGTCTTGCATGCATGTATGTGCGGGTGCCGATATAGGCCAAAAGAGGGCATCAGGTACCCTGGGGCTGGTGTTGTAGTTGGTTATAAACGACCTGACATTGATACTAGAAACAAACGTTGATCCTCCCAAAAGAAGCAAGCGACTTTAGCCTCTGAGACACTTCTCCAGCTCTACTAACAATTATTGTGTTGTCTTCTTGGATCCTCAGGAGAAAGAAGCCAATAGCAAATAAATGACTGTCTTGGAAGAAACAGAAGCAAAGCAGGGCAAGCATTCATCTTCAACATGTTAAACCTGGAGCCTCTGGGAAACAACCCAAAAATCTGGTTCTGCCATTGGAGTTCTCTTGATAGACATTACCTGACTCAGAAGTGAGAATGTAGACCATCTTATGGAATTTGACTTGTATGTTCATACAATTATTAAGGTATTTATAATTTTTATAAATTTATAAGTTCTTTATAAAAATGTTACTTAATCCTATTTTATATGCGCTGGTGTTTTCCTACATATCCCTGTGAGGTCTGTCTGTGTGAGTGTGGCAGATCCCCCGGAACTGGAATCACAGGGAATTGTAAGCCACCAGATAGATGGTGGGAATTGAACCCATGTCCTCTGGAAGAGCAGCCACTACTCTTAACCACTGAGTTATCTCTCCAGCCCAAGACTGACACATACTCACATCAGAGATACATGTGGACAAAAGAGTTGAGATCAGGTAGTCTGCACAGTCTGATGGAAAGACACAGGACCCCAGATGCTTAGCATGTTCAATGAACAAAATTGAACAGAGAGGTGAGGTTACTGCATACAGCTGAACATGAAGGTATGATTGTTTTATACAGATAAACAAGGAGATAGGTGGGATTATTACTTAGAGCTGAACAACAACAACAAAGCCAGTTTAGCTAATCTTGGTAGGGACAATCTACAGGGAACAGTCTTCAGTCTGTAAATATCCTGGGGAGAAGGAAACCATCCTTCTTATTGCCATTTGCACTTTGACCCCCAAGGAAGACCTTGCTGCCCCTTCAAGCCTCACCTCAGGGGAATCGTTTTATCATTTCCCCATGGATCTGTGGTTATAGTCCTTGACAAAGCTTGCTCATGTCTTTGTCAAGACACACACACTTAGGACTCCCCACACTCAGGGCTTCCTTCCCCTTCTCACATGCATATCAGTAATCCTAACACTCAGATATCTGAGGCAAGAGGATGGCGAATTTCAGAATCAGCCTTGACTACATACTATACACTGAGACACTGTCTCTACAATATCAAGAAGGATGGATTGGTGACCGTAGAAGAAAAGCCACAGAAAAACCTTACAGAAAGGGAAATAGAGTATTTCTTTAGCCAGTTCTATCCAAGTCCCTGTGGGAATCACATTCTACTGAATTTCCCATCATCCTTAACTTCCCAACAGGAAACAGAAAAACAAGAAAGGCATCCTCACAAATCATCAAATAACCTCTCCCCAAACCCTATTTGATCCACACTCTTGTCCCAGCCCCACCCATTTCTTCTATGGTTCTCTAGACTGCCCTAGATGCCTAGACCTTGTTGAGGCTCCTCTTTGGCATGAGCACACACTACTTGCCTTGTACATTTGCTGGAAGAACAGTTCAGCCACCGTGGTCACTTACTCCCAACCGCACCCTATCAACCTGCTTTCTGGTTGTCATTATGACAACCTGACTTAACAAGCTCTTTAAATCCTTGTTATCTGTTTTCTCTGTCAAGATGGTTACTCCATGGACAAATGACTAGATTGGCTGTGATGCCCACCATATAGCCCCTAGACAATTGTTCAGTGCCTATAAATAGCTGGAGGAAAAATATATAGATGGAATGCACATCCCCTGAGGCCTTTCTTGGCCATGCAAGACACCCACTGCCTCTTCTTCCAGCTGCCCATTCAGCCAATTCTTAGTAAGCATCCTAAGATAAAACACAGCATGCCTCGGAAGTCCAAGTGCTTTCCAAAATACTACAGACCATTATTGTTTACTGACTTTGGTACTTTCTAAGAGATTGAAGGTAAGCTCCTCTTGTTGAAGACACTGCACATATAGAACACAGGACTCAGATGATTCATCTGAATCTGACCTGAAGGCCTCCTTCCTGAAGACTAAGCTTCATGGTACTAGAAAATACTATGCAAGCAGTAAACTTTCCAGCCACAACACCTACAAACCACAACAATGGCCAGTGTGGGAAGATATCTATAAAGGTGCAGCCAGTGGCAATCGCATGTTGGTTGGTGGTAACTGCAGCTTTCTAATGGAACCTATGACTCACTTGAAAGAAGGGAAATCATGCCTGGTATTAGAAACCCAGATAACTTCCTGGGACTAGTGAAGTCACAGACTTTAGAGCCAAATTTGCTACTACTGCTTTACTATTGCTAGAGTCACACAATTCCCTACTATAGCCTAAATCTCACCCTCATTCCAACAAATAACTGTAGCTACCACTCCTCACTTAAAGGTTCTCTTTACAGCAACTAGAAACCAGCACAGAAAGCAACAATTGGACAGAATGCATAGACCAACAAGCCATGGGAAGCCCCGCCCCCATGAATGCATCTAGATCACAGCTCCTGCATCCATGGCTTGGAACATCACTAAAGAGGGATCTTTGTAAAGGCTAGAATACAGGAAGTCTGCTGGGAAGCAGTCTTCCCTAGAAATAACTGCATAATCAAGACTGTAATGATATTTGCATTTGAAGGAATAAGACAGCTAGCCTCCTACAGATCTGAAACACAGAAAATACTTATTAACTTTATAAAATTCCACTGTCAAAATAAGGGAATACTTACATATATGCACAAATACACAAAGAAATGAGAGATATTGGTAAACACAATGTTACCAGTACTTAAATTTGGGTTCAGGGTTACAGTGCTTTTAGTTTTTTCTCTACTTTTTGAATATCTTAAAGTTTTTAGATAGAGATAGTGATAACAACTTACCTGTAGCACCAAACGTGAGCCTTAACATAACCTATGGACTTCGGGTGATGAGACTTCTCAGTGTTGACAGAAGGTGTCATGAAGGGAGCATATAAGCATGCTACATTTCTACACTGCTTTCTGTAAACTTAAAATTACATTTTTTAGAAGTTACTTTGATAATAAAAGATATGACTAAGTTAACGGCAAAAAATAAGGTCACTTGAGAATTGATGATCAGGTTAGGATGAGCTACTTGAACACATAAGTCATATGATAAACTAAGAAATGATGTGACTTCTGCTAAAAGATATCCTGAATCCCAGGAAAATGTGTCTTGATCTGAAAGTTTTGAAGTACTGGGAACACCAGTTCATTTGTTCTCCTGCCCAAGAGAGTAGTTTATGTGCTCCTGGGAGAAAGGGAGGACATTCAAGAACTAAGTTGTGTCCACAAAGGCATGCCTAGCCCTCTAGCTGTGTTCTCTTTTCTTCCACAACCTTTTTCATATCTTAGGAAGTAATCCATATCAGGGTCTGATCAGCCCCAGGTCGACCAGAACTCTGATCAGGCAAATATTTTGGGGAATTTCTTATGAATCTATAAATTTTCTTCTTTCTGTCTCTATGTCTCTGTCTCTGTCTCTCTCTCTCTGTATGTGTGTGTTATGTAAGTCATGTTATATCATGACATGTATAATCAAAAATAAACTATATATACATATACTGTGTGACTATACAGTTATACTCATTGAGTAGCTATTGATCATTATGTTGTCATTATAACTAAAGAATACTGACAAAGTCAAAAGGAAAGGCCCAGGGTTTTTTTTTTTTTTTTTTTTTTTTTTTTTTTTTTTTTTTTTTTTTCTGTTACTGGCTATTTGTGTTGCATCCTTCATGGGCCTCATTTCATTGTTTAAAAAAACCATAGTGTTGAGCTTGAAGCACTCTGTTCTCAAACCCAGGTATCCATCAAATTTTTAAAAATAAGCCTTCTAAGATTAAATTTACTCTTCTAAGTAAGTACACCAGGGAGCAGGAGCCCCAGGATATCTATGTTGAAAGACTCTTATGTGTTTGACTTGGACATAGTCAACAAAAATGAGTTTGGACACTGCTGGCTTACACATCTATCTCTGGCCTTCCCACTCTTCTAACAGCAGCTAATTCGAAGGAATCAAAGGATGTTCAAAAGATTGCAATACACTGAGATATTTTATCTGAAATCTTGTAGGCCTTAAGTGAGAAAATCCTGAATAGAGCCTCGAGTGATAGACAAGGTAAACATTGGGAGGAGATTGTCATGAGGCTTAGCTGGAGGTTTCAGAGGAGATACATGAACAGGGGACCAGCAAATTGGCCTTTTTCTAAGATTTACAATACACCTGGTCTTTAGGTTGATGAAAAATACATCCTTCCCCTGGAAATTGATCTCAGAAAATTGCCCAGGGATGTTAATGTCAAATATGTAAAAGCAAGAGATTTTCTGAAATTTACATGAAAATACAAAGTCCCTGATCAACACCTCTGAGTGGCTCTTCACATCAGGCATCAAGATGATAATACATCAGGATTCAGAGACAGGCTTCATATGCTACTGTTTTCTACTCAAGGAAGTATTCAGCATGAAGATAGAAGTTACCACTATAACTAATTCCAAGATAACAATTAAGTTAATAATAACAAATACAAATCTCCAAGAAACACTTCATTGATTTCAAAGGTTGAGTCTAGTACAACCAGGAAAGGAAAGTAAAACTCTGTAATGACAATTTTGGAATTTTGGTTTTTTTAAAAAGCATGGAAATATTTTGTTTTTGTTTTAATCCAATGTGTGGGATATAAAACTGCTTCATGTTGTCCACAGCAGCTGACTATGATTTGTTTTGTGCTCTAGCAGGGGTGTGATTTTGCCAGCTGCAGCTAGCTTCTGCGATTTTGTAACATTTGGTATTTTGGAGATTTTTCACATGTTATGTAAATTTTGGAATCCCAAAAGGCAGTGTGGCTTGCTGAATAGTTGCTGTTGGTTGTGATTGCCATTTGTTAAGTAGTTGTGCACAAGGAAGAAACCTGAAAAAAAATTAGATATCCTGACAGCAAAGAATAAACTTGCCCCCAAGGAACTCAACAACCCTAATCAGCAAGAAGTAGTCTAATAATAACATTGCCCCCTTTCATCTTTATCTTTTTTTCTCTCCTATCTAGTGTTAGAAAGTTAAAAGAGTGGAGAAGGGTAGAAAAAATAAAACAAAGAACCTACAAAGCAGCCAAAGGCCAGCTACAAGAATTCTTGCTTGGGAAGCTCCATCTCATCACATTCCAGTATGGTTTTTACCAAGCTTCCTGAAGTCTGTCCTCAACAGGAAAACACATAACTCTCTTTCCTAAGCCATTGTTCTCCAGAGAGACAAGTTTCAATAGGAGAGGACAGGGACCAGCCTATCTAAATTGCCGCACCTGGCAACTTTCCAAGTGGCGATGGTGGAGTCCATTTTTACATCTCTACCATTTGAGGTATTATCCTGCCTTATGGGTATTGGTTGGCTTTTTGTATGAGTGGGGCTTATGGCTACTATATTTCACCTGTGCTGGTTATCATCTTCCCAGATGAATAAACATGTAATATTCAAGTACCACTCACCTTGAATGTAGGGAAGGTCATACATGGAGTAAAGGCAATTAGCAGCAGTTTCTTTTGTCAGTGTCTAGCTCAGTGGCTTCATTTACTGATAATGAATCGATTGAAGGGTTTTTTTTTTAGTCACTCCCCAGATGTAAAAAAAATATTTTAAATCTAGGGCCACAAAGGGAAGGAGGCTCTGGCTCACACTAAACTACAACTCCAACAAAGAAATAAAATGTTGGACAGCTAAGCAAGTGAGGTAAGATTTGTTAGTTCTGAGTGATTCTGAAGAAAGGGGCAGTAGTGCTGTGAAGGGTGCATGAAGCTCTTATAAAACCTCATGTGAAGTTTGCAAAGCCTCAGCTTTCCTCAACTACCAAGCACCCATTTACCGTGGCCAATTTCCTCAAGAACTGGTGTTGAGAAAGTGCCCAGAATCTACTGAACCCCACCTTTACATACAAACATGATGCTCTTGCCAAACAAACAAAACTTTCTGAATTTGGTCCTGGACAGGAATGTTTTAAAAAATATTCATGTAAATCCTAATTAAACTAATTAACACTTGGGCATGCAAATCATAAAAGTTAAATATTATAGAGTGTACCTTTGAAGAGTTCTCCATGCATTAAAAAATGCATTGTTTTTAACTTGCAACATTTCTGAACCAAACTGGATATCCTTACTATATTTTACAATATCATATCCCATGATCCTACAAGTGTGTAGGGTTTTCCACAAAGGAAACATAGACCTCTGCAATCATACATCTGATGGAAATCTGCCTTCTAGGACTTTAGTGAGCAGAACAGTCTTGGCACAAGTTTATATTTCTGCCCCAAACTGTGATTCTTCTGCTGCTTTGCTCTATTTTGCTGGATAGAAGAGGAAGAAAGGAGGTCTCCTCTTCAAATGTTTCCTAGGGTGTGAAGCAGGGTAGAGATACAATAGACTCCTTGCCTTAGGATTAGCCACAATAACTTCTGATGAGATGAAGCCCACTGTGTTTCTTCACCTCACAATCCATCTAGTGAAGCCATGTGAGTCCACGAAAGCCTCTCTGCCAGATGACTTGGGGCCACAATAGCCTCTGGTGATGAAGAGCTCTAGCAGCTGACCTCTGACCTCCTTTGCTGATTGGGGTCTTGTGTTGCTCTCAGGAATCTCCTTCGCTAGAACATGGGGCATGTGTGGGCAGAGCAGATGCAGGGCATGTGACAGAATTTGCTGAAAGGAAGAGGAAACCTGGCTTTATGGTCTCAGCTTCGCACAGCAGAAGCCTGGCCAATAGACATGATGCAGCCTCCCTGTCACTGAGCAAGAGGGAGAATTGCATTAATAAAACCACCAATCTGCAAAAATCCTGTCTCCACTAGACTAACCCACAGGCCTTGAGAATTACCAATGGTCCATCAAATCCCAAGCAAGGGGTGGATGTCTTAGTTAGGGTTTTACTGCTGTGAACAGACACCATGACCAAGGCAAGTCTTATAAGGACAACATTTAATTGGGGCTGGTTTACAGGTTCAGAGATTCAGTCCATTATTATCAAGGTGAGAACATGGCAACATCCAGGCAGGCAAGGTGCAGGAGGAGCTGAGAGTTCTACATCTTCATCTGAAGGCTGCTAGCAGATCACTGGCTTCCAGACAGCTAGGATGAGGTTCTGAAAGCCCACACCTACAGTGACACATCTACTCCAACATGGCCACACCTTCTAATAGTACCATTTTCTGGGCTGAGCATATATAAGCCAACACATTAGAGAACTTTGATTGCCAGTCTAGCTGTGCAATCCAATAACCCGGAGAACTTCCTATGTTCAGCTGACACATATACATTCAGTGCCCACTGTATGTACTCATGAGCACACACACACATACACACATATACACACTGATGAAGCCCTTCAGGAAAACAAATTTTCAGTTATTAAACACGTTCTATGCACCTGGCACGGTGCTAAACATTTTATATGTGTATTATTAATCTTCATAACAAGTAGATTTTATAGTGTAATTTAACATAGAGGAGAGTGGCTTGCCCAAGGTCACACAGGTGGTAACTGGCAGAGCCAAGATTGCTTCATTTCTTCAGGGAACATTTGCTCATGGCATGTGCTGGCACGGCCCTGGGATACAACAACAAACAAATGAGCCAGGCTCTAATCTCTGCTGTCTCAAAGCAGACATTTGAGGAAAGGAAACAGATAATAAGCCAGTAAATTAATAAATAAGACAATCACTGTGGCTTTAATTGTCACACAAGGCAGCATGATTTGGGACACCCCTCCATGACCACATAGACCTGAAACAGGAATGACAAAAACACGTTTGGCCAAGATATTCAGCAGAACCTTCCAGGAGGAAGTGTACAGGTCCCCCAAACAGAACCATGTCATTGTACTGAGGGGAGAAAGAAGTTCATTGTCTGAAGAGATAGAGAGCTCAGATGGAAGGGCAACCACAGCACACTGGCCCATGAGATATCATGGCTTTGTCCTGCTATAATATGATACTCATATCATCAAAATCATTCTAATGTACTACGTTTTAACATGTTTTTTTTTAAATTTCTCCATATTCTATTACCCAATAAACAAGATGTGTAACTCTGATTTGCAAAGAGGCAGCAGTCAAAAGGTAAGAAGAAACATATTTCCAAGAGATGTTGCTGGCTGCAATTAGGCTTATTTGGTTTAGACTTGCCTTGGAATGAGGCACTTAGTTAAAAGGAAATATGTCATAGCCTTTTAACCTGCAGTAAGGGTGTACCTTAATTACTTCTGGGAACAGAGTCTAGCATTACAGCTAAAGCATATACACACAATTAAGATGTACAGTCTTTCAGTAAACAAATATTTAGTTTTCCTTTGTGGAGAGATGAAGAGTGTGGTAGGAGAGTTTCAAGTAATGGGATGATACAAACTGACAGCCTTTCAAAGGGTTCCTGGACATTTGTGGTGAATGATCTGAAGACTTGAGGGATGTGATGTCAAATCACAATGCCTCCCGTGTTCTCACCATGCATGAACTCATCACATCTTCACAAGTGGCTTGTGAGTTATTTTCTAAAGACATACCCCCATAGAACAGGGTTCCCAGTGTTCTATCAGGGTGGGTCAGACTTTGACCTAGGACTCCATGGCTCTAACGTGGCCTACCACCAAAGACAACCTTTTATGATGACTGATTAAACACCAGCTGTGTGCCTAACACAGAATGACCTGTAAAGAAAATAAAATTATAAATTCCTCATGTTTTATTGGGGAGAATCCAAGAAAAAATGCACGAAGTAATGATTCCTTGTACTCAAAGACCTATGATCTAAGAGGCAAGGTGCTAAGCTACCTAGAGTTACAGAAAGAATATGTTTCTGGAAAAAAAAAAGATAGCTGTCATCCAGTCAGGCCTGGAAAATAAGTTTAGTCTGTCCTCGTGTGGTGTTCTGAAAATATTTTAACGAAGTCTTCAGTACTTCTTCAAAAAGTAAAGTACCTTTGTCCCCTTCAATTTAAATAGGAATCAATGACTCTGTCTCTAACAACTGAATTCCAAACTGTGGGAGATGATATTGTTGTAACTTCTCAGATTCGGTCCTCTCTTGAGCACGTCAGTCTCCATATTGTCCATTCATGTAAACGGTCTTTGTAGAAACCCACAAGGTAAGCAGAGGTCTTCTTTCAATCACCTGCAAGATATGCATATCTCTTGGCCTCGGCTAACTTACTAAAAGAGCGACTCTCATCCCCAGTGTGACATCAGATAGCTGACTGAGGCCAGAATCAACCTCATGTCATCTCCACCCATCACAGCTACTCCCAAATCCCTGCCCACATAGACTCTAAGACCCTGAGCATCTGCTGCAATCAGCTGTGAAGTTGAGGGTGATAGGGTGCACTGCCATAGATAATTAATCCAGGTGGTGATGCTCACGTAGACTGAGTGGATGGGAAAAATAAAGAACATGAGGGAATAAAGTAAATGACAGACGCCTCATTTTCAAACACATGTCCCGATTCTCTGGAACCTCCAAGTGGCAGGTGAGCCTGACTTAAGTGCAGAAAACAATTTCTGCCAGTTAATAGCCAGGAGCCAATTTCCCTAAAACCTGGTTAGTAAATTTACCTAGCAACTACCCAAGGTCACTGCGTGCCATCAAGAGAGGTGAATACCAACTATTCTTTCTCTGGAAGGGTTCTAGTGTGCCCAGAATAGAAATATTCCTTCACATTGTACCCGAGGGTAGTGGAAAAAACCCAACCTTCTCACGTGCGCCCTACCTTTGTAATTACAACACGGTTGGCAATCATTAAGCACAAACCCCACCTCTCGGGTTCCAGATAAGCATCTCCCTACATGCACACATCCACAACAGGATTCATTACCAGGACTGTGTCCTTCATCTGGGTCACCCATCACAGGAACATGCAATATGCCATGGTCTTAAAGAAATTATTGCCATTTGTGGTCCTAAATAGGGCCACATTATTTTCTACAAGTGTCAATTTTCCCCAGCAATATTACATTTTCCAACATTTAGTTTTCTAGCATTCTGCCATGACTATCTGTGTAGATTAGAAAGGTTCTTAACTGTTATCTGTAATAGATTTTGCCTGTAGCAAAATTCATGCAGACATAATAGAAGAACAAAGTGTACCCTGACGAAATTGCACCCATAATTTCCAGATGCCTGACATTTATTGCTTATTGCTATTAGAATTCAAGTGCCTATTTGTTTTCTACTTTGCTTTTATTCTTGCATCACAACATATAATGGAAAAAAAAGATATTTTAAGTGTTGGGTTAAGTATCGCAGATCAACACGGGGTACGAACATAATCAATACTACTTAAATATACTCCTACGCAATTAATTTTTAAAGAATCAAAATTGTTGTTCCACATCAGAATTCATAACGATACTGTAAAGGTTGTAACATTCTTTATTATTCAATTAAAAGCAACGTTTAGCACTCATGCAGCTAACTGTAACATAACAGAAAAGGTTCTTGCTTATCCTTATGGGAAAGGAGCAACAGCTGACATTTTACAGTATGTTTTTGATTACGAAATGTTAATTGAACTACATTTGCCAGTATCCACTTATCATATTAATAGAGGCAATTGCATGAAAGACTCCAAGAGGACTCTGCATCTATGACAATTGATAGCCAGGGAAATAGCATGTGAAGAAAAGCTGTAAGGCCGCTGTGCTGATAAGCTTGACTCCGGAGATCATAGACTAACACACGCCCAGCTTCAGGAAAGGATGCAAGAAAATGCATACAAGGGACAGAGAAGATGATGAGAATTAATAACAGTCAGGAAAGGAAGTACAGTTGACAGATCCAACCTTCACAGGAGAAACATAGACCTGAGCATTTTCTGATGTCCAGGTTTAAACAGAGCCCGGCTAGCATCACAGTGGGCAGATTGCTCTGAAAAGTCTGGTGGGGCAGCTGGCCAGCTGCGGGCACTGTCCCAGTGGGAAGACCCAACTTATGCTCTAAATAGACAAAAGAGAAAGTCAAAGGAGTGGACTGTGTCTGGACTGCAGTCTTCATGGACCGGGGTTTAATTAAAGGATACCTAGAAGAGACAACTGGTCTCCATCTCTTGTTACTTTCCTCTTATTGCACCATCTCAAGACTCGCCAAAGCACTGTTTACAGGGATACATACACTATTGTCTTCTTTACTTTTGGCAATGCTGAGGATTTAACCTAGAACCTTAGGCAGGCAAGGCAAGTTCTCTATCACTGAGCTGTATCCCTGGACAAGACCCTATTGGCCTTTATATAACACTGAAAAGCGTCTTAGGAGCTCCATGCGGGCTGCTCGCATCCTGATCTACTCATTTTCCTCTGATACTGGTGATCATTATGGTTAACTCCGAAGATGGTCATTCAGTACAGGAAGCCGTGGAGCACAGGACTATTTCGTAAAGTGGCTCCAAGAAGGTGCTCTTCCTGTGGAGAGAATCGGCCTGGGAACTGTTAATAACTGAGCTTCCCTGGCTCAGAATTTACAAATTTGCACACCCCACTACTGCACCTGGCTTCCCAGCAACTGA
The DNA here is from genome assembly GCF_963924665.1 of Micromys minutus. Classification (NCBI taxonomy): domain Eukaryota; kingdom Metazoa; phylum Chordata; class Mammalia; order Rodentia; family Muridae; genus Micromys; species Micromys minutus. The sequence continues at coordinate 14,630,753 of NC_137959.1, forward strand.
TCTCAGAAATAGTCATTGCTATGGTGGAAGTGTGGGACGGGGTCCAAAGTAAGGAGAGAGCGCTGTCCCCGTAAAAGAGATCAAGAGCATGCCTGTGTATGAAACAGATCACAAGGTCTCGCAGATAGGGGAAGAATGTCAAGTGCCTTGGATTTTCTGATGTCTGCATGCTAATAATGGCTCCTCCTTAGTCAGAGGGGGAGGGAGGGAAGCTACTAAGGGTGCAGTGTCTGTTCAGCACACACAAGGTTCTATCCCTAGGACTGCAAGACAAAAGGAGTTTCAGAAGCTAAATTTGTCTTGGTGTGGCTAGCACCTTTAGATCCAGGTTGGGAGACAGAAATGTGAGGATCTCTGTGAGGCCAAGAGCAATCTGGTCTACATAGCGAGTTCTGGGCCAGTCGAGGCTTCATAGTGAGACGGTGTCTGGAAAGCGCTTGGTAGAGCCCTCCTGGAATACCAGCACCCAGGAGGTTGAGCAGGAAGAAGACAAGTCCATGACTTATCTGAGCCACACAGTAAAACCTTATTTTAGAATTTAGAAAGAAAGACATGCACATAGCTTCTCTGTGTCTCTTCCCTCTAGTTCCATCATCTTTGAGGCCTAGCTGACACCAAAACCAGCATGCCGGTACCTCTCGTTATAAACAATGCATAAATGTGGTCTTAAAATATGAACGTAAATAAAGGCATAAATTTGAGAATCCTCCACCGTGAGAAAATGCACAGAATAAGCTATCCTGAGTCTATAGGTGTTCACAGTGACCAAACAGCCAACCAGGAAGCCTGCACAGGACTGACCTAGGGCCTCCACACAGATGGTTGAGTTGTGTAGCTTGGTTCTCATGTGGAACCCCTAACAGAAAGGGCAGCTGATGTCTCTGACTCTGTTGCCTGCCTTTTGGAGCCTTTCCTCCTACGGGCTACCTTAACAGGAGAACATGTGCAGTCTTACTGCAACTCGATAGGCCATGTTTGGTTAATATCCACAGGAGATCCTAACCGTTCCTGAAAAGAAAGGGAGGAGGGATGGATGGAGAGGAAAAGAGGCAGGAAGAGGGACGGGGAGAAGAAAAGGGAACTGTGGTCAGAACATAAAATACATTAGATTATTTATTTATTAATTTTTGTTTCTGAGTTATAGTTTAGATAAATACAATCAAAGAGAATATGCAATTGCTTGAGTATTTATTTATTTATTTTATATTATTTTACTAGATCATACATGGTGGGAGTCCTTCAATGCTGCCTTTTCCTCTCTGATGTACCACTTTTGACAGCCAGGTGGATCTGCCTTTTCAGGGGGATTCCATTGATGGATATGTGGGTTATCACAGACAGTTGGGTGTTACACTCACGTTTAAATGAGCAACCTTTTACATATGCATTGGAACCTGTTTATAAGACTATCCACATTATGAATTCCTAGATCTGGAGTTTCTAACTCAGAGAAGACATTCAGTTTTAATTGTAGAAAATATTGCTAAATATCTCTTCAACATGCCCTTACCAGCTTCTACTTCTGCCAAAAGTTGTGACCATATCTCATTAGTCTGGTAAGGGCAGCCATCTGTCTTTGTCAGTTTTTGTTTTTTTTTTTTTTTTTTTTAATTGCAGAGTATGGCTGTCATCTTCTTGTAGGAGGATCACAATTTGTATTTCTTAAATTCTTTCTTCTCTCCTTCCCTCCCTTCCTCCCTCCTTCCCTCACTCTCACTCTCACTCTCTCTCTGTCTGTCTGTCTGTCTGTCTCTCTCTCTCTCTCTCTCTCTCTCTCTCTCTCTCTCTCTCTCTCTTTCTCTCTCTCTCTCTCTGTGTGTGTGTGTGTGTGTGTGTGTGTGTGTGTGTATGGAGCAGGCCTTTCTGTATAGCCCAGTTTGGTCTTGAACTTGAACTTGTGTTTCCTCAACCTCCTGGCCATAACTGGACACACTTCTTTTTAAATAAACATGTGAGAAATCAGGAAGAGCATAGTACAGAATGTTTGTCAAATGATGTCTCTGGTACTGTTACCTAAGGTTCCCCCAGGGCTTGCAGAAGTCCAAGTTCAGTGAGCTGCATCAAGAGTTTACATTCCCAGCACACATGAGGCTGAGGCTGTCTTACAAATACATTAAGAACCAGTGGTTTCTCCAGTCCCCTTCACTCATGAAACACAATAGTAGGTAGAGTCACCACAAAAGAGATTTAATGTCCTGAGAGAGGAGAGGTCTGATCCCAGAGAAATAGCTGATGGCTTTGCAGATTACTCTTGGGATGCTCCCCACCGCATACTTGAAAGAGAAAAGTGGACGCTAACTCTGTATTTTACCCGAGTTTCCAAACACTGCCATTATTCTGAAGCAATTCTTTTCATGTGTTTAAGGAGTGGGGGTGACTAGAGGGTGGCCCTGAAATCAGATGACACCTCCAGCAGGTGCAAGAAAACAGATGTGGCTCATTTACAGTTCCTCACCTGTAATTAAAGGACTTTCATCCCTTCTTACCTCCAACCATGCATGACTCTCTCCTGCAGTTTTCACATGATTTCAGCACCTGGGCCCTTACCCTAGCCTCACTGAGGCAGGACTCAAGCATGGATTTTTTTTTTTTATGTCACTTCCCCTCCCCCAAGACTGTAACATGAACACAAATGTGTGGACCTCTTTATTAGGAACAACATATTGGGATTAGCTGAATCCTCAAGACCTTCCTGAAGACATTAGCTAATCCAGGGGCCACTCTCCTGAAGCCTCAGGGGTGTGCCTCTTTTCAACACCCTGTCAAATCTGTCTTTGGCACAGTGTCCGTTAGGAAGATGCACACATATGCAAAAGAACCAGCCAGGAGGGACACAATGAAATATTCTAGATGCAAATTGTTCAGGGTCCCTGAAAGATGAATATAAAATCAAAACAAAAATGCCTCTATTTCTATGAATGGAAAGTGAAAGTCAGTTTAGCAATTTAGCATTCTTTAAAAAGTGCTTCTGTGCTGACCCATGTGTTCCATTTTCGAAACCATGCAGTGGGAGAAAGATGGGGGCCTTGGCAAGCAAGCATCTTGAAGTATGGTTTCTCATACAGCATTGAAAACAGTTGCTCTAATGAGCATCCTCTGAAGGTAAACTTTTTTTTTACATTGAAAAACTTTATTTTGAAAAACAAAGATAAATGTACAGAATTTAAGCATTTTTGCATAAAAGTATATGAATACATTTTTGTCAGTACTTAGTTTTTTTAAAGGTTTGATAATGTGCATTAAGATCTTACTAGTTACAACGAGCATAAAGTACATGTAAAACAAGATGTAACCTGGAATTAGTCAAAGTTTTCTTGGTGTGTAAAGATTAAGCATAATGGTTTTTCATTTTCTTTCTTTTTTTTTTCTTGAACTTCATATAGCCTGTGAGTTGTTTCTGGGGTGTTCTGAGCTTTCTGGGGTTAGTATCCAATTATCAGTGACTGCATATTATGTCTGTTCTTCTGTGGCTGGGTTATCTCACTCAGGATGATATTCTCTAGATGCATCCATTTTTCTTAAGGAACTGATAAAGTCATTGTTTCTAATAGCTGAGTAGTACTCCATTGTGTAAATATACCACAATTTTTGTATTCATTCTTCTATTGAAGGACATCTGGGTTCTTTCCAGCTTCTGGCTATTATAAATAGAGCTGCTATGAACATTGTGGTGCATGTGCCTTTGTTGTATGTTGGAGCATCTCTGGGGTATATGCCCAGAAGTGGAATAACTGGGTCTTCAGGTAGTACTATTTTCTGAGGAATTGCCAGACTGATTTCCAGAGTGGTTGTACCATTTTACAACCTCACCAACAGTGGAGAAGTGTTCCTCTTTCACTGCATTCTTGCCAGCATCTGCTGTCATCTGAATTTTTGATCTTAGCCATTCTGATTGGTGGGAGGTGGAATCTCAGGGTTGTTTTGATTTGCATTTCCCTGATGGCTAAGGATGTTGAGCACTTCCTTAGATGCTTCTCAGCCATTCGATATTCCTCAATTGAGAATTTTTTTGTTTAGCTCTATACCCCATTTTTAATAGGGTTATTTGTTTCTCTGGTGTCTAGCTTCTTGAGTTCTTTGTATCCCTTGGATATTAGACCTCGATCAGATGTGGGGTTGGTAAAAATCTTTTCCCAATCTGTTGGCTGCCATTTTGTTTTCTCGACAGTGTCCTTAGCCTTACAGAAACTTTGCAATTTCATTAAGTCAAGGTAAACTTTATAATGGGGCAAAATATAAACATTTAAATTAATATACTTACAGGCTAATGCATTGATATTAAATGGGTAGCATTCAAATGATCAAAATATATTTTCAATAAAATGACAATTTGTAAAGTTGCGTAAGTTATAAAATCCCACTTCTTTATAAATGACATAATAGCACTTTATTATCAGCTTGGGGTTTTCTTGTTTGTTTGTTTTGTTTTGAGGGGATCATGGTTGTACACATCTGGTATCTTAGTAATTAGGAGGCTGAGGCAGGAGAATTACTAGTTTAAGACTAACCTGGGCTACCTGATAAGTTTTAGGCTAATCTAGGCTCCATAGTAAGTCTCTGTCTCAGTGGGTAAACAAATAAACAAACAACAACAGAAAGCAGAAAAACAAAGCAACAATACATGAAGAAGAATCTCGTTCCAGTTATAGTTTGACCACTGTGCGAATCTCACCAGTCATCTTTACAACTCCGGGGATGTCATTTTGTGCTACGTCATTTTAAAAATGAAATCACCGGGTAATGACTTAGCCAGGGATCACACAGCAGTCAATAGCTTAGCTGGACATTCAAACTCACAGTTTTAGAAAGCATTTGTCTGGTAGGAACCACAGTCTCTGAAGCCACCCAGGCCCTGGCTGGGAGGATATTTTCTCTGCTATACACAAAGGGTGCAAATGGGCAAAACTGCGTAAGGCAACAGTTTTGAGTAGCTCCGTAGCACCTAGATGCTGAAGGACCGTGATGGCCCTGCTCTGCCAGGGAAGTCACTCTCCTCTGGGGAAAGTTAAACAGGGCATATATTCTTGTACCTGACCCTAGTGCTCTTCCATCTGGCCCCCTACCTTGGGCCTTCTGACTTCCTGTGGCCATGACCATCCCTACCCCAACCTCTCACCTCCCACTGGGCCCCAACCAATGTTGTGAGGTTGGAATCTCCTCTAGCTACTGAAGCTTAAGTAGTAGTACTGCTTGGCCAAGAAAAGTGTTCGCCCTGAGTTAGGGAATTTACATTAAAAGAAACACAGCTGTAAGGGCCCCTTTCAGAAGCACAGCCATTCATGCCAATGTAGCACATTCAAACCATCACCTAATAAAAGTGCTGTCAGGATCAGCACCTGATTTATAACTGATATGTAAATGTGTGCTTCTGAAGTAATAGAAGGTACTAAAAGGAGAAGGTGAAATGAGCTTTATTCGGTATTTGACGTACACACTCCATTTCATTCTCTCTTGTATGTTCTTTTTGAAAAAAGGCCCTTCATGTCTTCACACACTCCCTTCCTTTAGTACTGACAAAACGGGGTTAAATAAACAAGGTTTCACCCAAAATTTGCTTCTTTTAACACATGCACTCGATATTTTCACAAGTTCACACTTAGGATTGTGGCGCAGGACCACATTTGAGCCAAGAAATGACTATCTTTTGCAATCGTTTTACAGACAGAGCTCTGAAATTAATGACTTTAATAGCATTTTTTTCTCTCCTGGACACTAACCCCTTTCTCTCCCTAGATATAACATATGATATCTGAGACTCGTAAGGAAATTATTCATGGGCACGGACCGGGATAAGAACCTTGCCGTGGAAACTGCTTTCCCCACTGTAAGGATCTGCGTAACTTCTTTGCCTCCTCATTATTACAGAACATAATTCATTCCTCCCTAAGTTCAAGTTGCATATTACAGCACGTTAATGTTGGTCTTCCTTTATAGCAACCTATCATGTGGTTAGCATTCTCATTTATAACCTAAATTACTTTTATTTCTCCAGCCATTTCGCCTAACTACTTTGAATCAAACGGCAAAATGATTCCATATCCCAAATTGCTGAAATATGCTCTAGCAAGAGTTGGCTGGAGTATATTATCCATTGGCAAGTGGATATTCATGTCTGGAGATGGTGGTCTTCCTGAATCTATACTGCCATGCTTTGTCAAAGGGTCCTCCCTGCACTGAGATGTGGTCCTAGAAGTGTGCAAAACTGAGGATCAACCTTTCCCCATAAAAACCGCCAGGCATATTTAAAAAAGGGAGGGGCAAAAAGAGCTCCCACTTATACTAAGACAAATCTTAGCCTTTGAAGGGCTTCTGCCTGCCTGTCAGTCTTTGTCTTGTGCTGTTTGTCTCTGACCACTGTACAACAGTGACCTCCTTTCCATCCCTTAATGAAACACCTCCTTTGCAAAGTTCTGGGTCTTACTACCCAGAGTTTTCCTCCTTGCCCACTGCTCTGACTCTTCTTTCACATTCCACTTCAATCACGGGCTCTTCAGAGGTGTTTTTGAGCCTCCTCCATCAGACCAGTATATAATCTTAACCAGAGAGATTGACTGAAGTGTGTATCACACATGATCATCTGCCTCTCACACTTCAGGCATATGGTTTTTGTTTTTCCTTAAGTTGTCAACTTTTGTAGGCTGGAAAGCTAAAGTACCTTTTAAAGCAGTACAGTCCCGGGGACAAGAGAGCCTGGGCATCTTAGAGGAGATGGATGGGGTAACTGAGTATGAACAAAAGCAAGGAGAAGCCCTGTAAGCCATGGAGGCCTCAGCTCCTAGGTAGCCCCAAAGAGATAGCACCACACCCAAAGGTACTTGCACAGTATTTCTAGATACTTCTTTATGAGGCCAATAGCAGCGTATCTTTGTACTTTGAGACATTTCTGCCACTGATCACAATCAGTTATGGAAATCAAAGGACTCTTTTGAAATGGTTCAGGTGTGTTAGAACAGCCTGGGTCTAAGACGACCAGCAGGCAGAAAGTGGCTCCAGTGTGGGAAGTAGAACCTTGTAGCCTCCCAGACACACAAGAACCAAGATGAGCTAAAATGGGGTGTGGAGTTTGATGTGCTTAGGTTTAGGGACTATTGTTCAAATTTATTATTTTTCATTCTCTCTTTGGTTCTTTTATTATTTTCTATGAGCTCGAGTACGTGTGGGGGGGTGTGGGTCTGTGTGTGGGTCTGTGTGTGTGTGTGTCTCTGTGTGTGTGTCTGGGTCTCTGTGTGTGTGTGTGTGTCTGTGTGTGTGTGTCTGTGTGTGTGTGTGTGTGTCTGTGTGTGTGCACCAAAGGTGTAGGGGAATGTCTTCTTCTCAGAAAGTTCCCTTTGTCCAAATCCACTTTTGCCCATCTTCCTATTGGAGTCAAATACTAGTAAAATACTAGTATAATTTCTGGGTTTTCCCACTATGTTGTCTGCCCTATAACACCACATAAATGGATCCTCACACTACATGCATGTGTGTACACACATACACATACAGCAACTTTGGGATAAGTAGGCAGTAGTAAAATTGCTGAATAATATAGGGGTTGGTATATACTCAACATATATTGTGATATACTGCCAGATTCCTAAGGTAGTTATATAATTTTATATTTTTCCCTATCAAAGACACGGGCAGCTTAGTTGTTCTACGTCTTCAAGACTGCCTATTTCACTTGTACAGATTTTAGTGAGCATACAGTATTTCTTATGTTTTTCATATAAACTTGCCAGCGGTTTTACAATGCTGAACATCTGTTCATGTGCTTAGTGGCATTAATACATCCTCTGAAGAACTGTTTAGTCTTTTGTCTGTTATATATTGGGTCATTTATCTCTGTGTTTTTCATTTCCTGAACTTCACACAGTCTGTGGGGGTGTCCAATGTTACACACGGAGTTTCTTGTGCAAAGCACCTTGGATGATCTCTTCAGTCTGCACGTGGCCACTCTGCAATGGCAACTCTTCCCAGGGGGATTTTACAGTTTGGATGACATTATGCTTACTCATTTTTTAAAAGGAGTTTACATTTTATATTCAGCTTAAAAATGTCTTTTCCCGTCTAGCCAGGTCACCAAATAGTCACACACTTGAAACTTTCACAGCTCGGTTTTTGCTCTGGTATCTGTTTGCAATACAATTTTGCATATTACGGGAGCCCTGCATTACAGGTTGGTTTTCAACCTTTATTGACAGGCAGCTATCCAGTACCATTTGTTGGAAGGGCGTTCCCAGCACCTTAAAAGTGACTGATGTTTGCTTCAAAAATCAATCGACTGGGCTGTGTGTCTTTTCTGGAACCTTCTTTCTTATTTGATTGAACTACTTGTCTTTCTCTTTGTCAGGCATTACTGCACTGTCTTGGCTACTGTGGAATTACAGTAAGTCTTAAGATAACTCTTTCAGATCTCTTCCTTCTCAATGTAATTTTGACTATCAGAATTTTTTTTTTTACATTTTTGTTTAAATTTTAGTAGCAGCTTATCTATCCCTATCAAAAAAGGATGATAGATGTGTGCTTGGAATTACATTCAATCTTTATCAATTAATTTTCCTAAAATGTATTGCTTTCACAATGTTGAGGCTCCTACATGAGCAGGTAAACCGTTTTTTTTATTTAAGTCTTCATTTTTCCTCACAGTAATTTATAGATTTAAACGTAGGAATGTTTTGAGGTTTCCATTTATTTTATTTCTAGAAATATATTGATTTGGGTTTGGGGTTTTGGTGGTAGTGGTGGTATTGGAGTGGTGATGTTGGTGGTTGTGGTGGTGGTGGAGGAGGGGGAGGAGGAAGTAGAAATGGTGTTGGGATAGGGGTGGTTGGTGTGTGTGTGTGTGTGTGTGTGTGTGTGTGTGTGTGTGTGTGTCTAAGTACAGATCTCATGATGAACATATGGAGGTCAAAGAGCATCTTTAAGGAATTGACCCTCCCTTGTTTGTTTATTGAGGCTGTCTTTCTTGTTTCTACCAGACTGTGTCCTTCTGGCTAGCTGGCTCGCAAGCTCCCAGTCACCTCTGTCTCTATCTCTTACCTGCTATAGGAATGCCAGGGCTCTGACCGTGTGCTCCCGCACTGTTTTTTTTTTTTTTTTTTGTGTGTGTGTGGATTCTGGCAATCAAACTCGGGGCCTCAGGCCTGCATGGCCAGCCTGCATTTCCCCACTGAGCCATGACAACAGCCCCATGTTTGTTGTTCTTATGCATGCATTAGTTACTGTGCTCATGGCTGTGACAAATCACAACTGTGACAGGAACAACTGAGGACTCGGAAGACTGGTGTGTGGGGTTGGTGTCCATGGTCACTTGGTCCCATGTCCTTAGAGAGAATGTCCTGTAATCAAACGGTTGTCTTCCCTTGACTGAGAAAGCAGTCGTGAGGTTTTCAGCTCTGGCTGTGGGTTGTTCACTTACTTTTTGTTCTATAAGCAGATGCATCGGTTTTTCAGACTGCTGCGACTTCTTGAGAAAGCTGCCAAATGATAGTGGGATGCCTTATTTTGTGTGTATGTGGACTAATATTTCCTGTTTTGAAGTTCATTTAGTCTGATATTCACATACATCCATTTCTTATGACTCCATGTTAAGCAAACACCTGCAAGCCAGGGCTCGCTAGCACTGGGATAAGAAAGCTGCTAGTTAAGCCCTAGACTCCAAAGTCTGAAACAAGACGTTGAATGTCTGTGGCTAGAAGCCACAACTTCCAAGTCAGAAGAGAATTCAGCCTCCTTTGCCTTTCTGTCCTTTTGGAATCTGACAAAATTGGAGGATGCAAACACTGTTTCAAACTCTTCTTTTCTAATCTGTAAGATCCAAGAAAAAGAGAGGTAAACAGGAAACCCCATCAGGGAGAGAGTCCTGGGATGTGAAGTATGTGTATGTGGAAGTAGAGCCATATAGCATGGCAGCTAGGGACAGCTTGGCTCTTCACTCCCCTCCAAATTTCCACTGTTGTATGTGCAATGCAGTGGGCTTTGTGACAGGTCATTCCACCATGCATCTATCTCTCCTCTGTCTTTGAGTTAAGAATTATGTGATTTGGTTTGCATGGACTCCTGAAAAGCCAGTGGATACTGTTGTTTATAACAACAGGGACAGGTAGATAGTATCTGCTTAGAAGTATCCAACAGCTAGAACTCAAAATGCCCACCATTAACAGTTTTCTCACCCCATGGGAGAACAAGGGCTTCATGCCCATGAAAGAGGGTTTGTCTTGTGAATGGTTCTCCCTAGCTTGCAGGAAGGCTGCTGACAACATGGAAAATAAGATGTCCCCAAGGACCTTAGCAAATGGAGGATCTGTAAGTCTCAGCAGCCCTCTGTGTACCACACATGTGTGGATCACCATCAAACATCTCTCCCTCTGGGAAGACCTATTTTCCAGAACCGTCCCGGCACCTGGTGATTCAGTGTGATTTGGTTTGTTTCTGAGAAATTAGAATAGTTTACCAAAGCCCACAATATATACATTTCCTATTGCAAGCCTGGAAGGATGCAATACTACCCACAATCCTCCATGTCGGCGTTGCTGAAGATGGGGCACAGTGTCCATTTGAGATGGAGAAGGCCACATGCTCTGCATCCAGTTCACCAAAGTCTACTGAACTCCCTGTGTCCTTCACCTGCTGAGCATTGAGGATTTTAAATTTTTGCCACTCTTGGGATCTTGGAATCCTTGTTTGACCTTCATCAGGCTTAGGAGGTCACCCTGCTTTGCTGGAGAGAGAGAGAGAGAGAGAGAGAGAGAGAGACAGAGACAGAGACAGAGAGAGAGAGAGAGGAGGGAGGGAAGACAGAGATACAGGACACAGACAGAGACAGAGACAGAGAGACAGAGACTGACACAGAGAGACAGAGAATAGCACTTCAGTGGTACCAGCATTGCCATAATAGAGATATTTAAAATGGGACCCAAAAGAGGATATCCTTGAACTTAAAGAATTCTTCTACTTCTGACTCAAATGACCCATCTGAAATTTGGCTCTGTATCTCCTTAACATTTCCTTTAAGGTTTGGCAGTAGAAGGAACTTCACTAACAACCATCTCTCCTGATGCCCCCTTCACCCTGATCTACCTGAATCTGAGGGACATAGGATAGCAAAACAACTTAGAGCCCAACACCAACCCATGGCAGCCGCTGGTTGAGTGACAGACCATCTTGGGACAAGACATGTGACTTAGATTTCTGAAAATACACAAAACCTGCCAAAATGGAAGGTGGGGCTCTTATGAGAAGTTCTGGAGCTTTTGACACAAGGGACCTCAGTGCTTATATAGTGAATAGGTAGACTTTGAGGGACCTAGGCTGGCCCTACTCCTGGTTGAACTTTCTATCCCTGACTCTAACCAACCACCACAAGGTCCCACCACCAGGGACCTAACTACTACTGGCTGGCAGGTCTTTCCCCACAATGATGGTATCCCCTTAAACCATGAGCCACAAATAAATCTCCTCATCCCCCCCCCCTAATTTCTTCTGTCAGGTAATTTGTCACAGAGATGAGGAAATCACCTGTCACAGTACTCCTTATACTTTACAAGAGCAGTTATGTTCATTAGATTTCCAAAAGAATTACTGATCAGAGATAGCTTTAAAATCATAATCAAAATATATCTCCATATTCCTAATTTTTCCTCATTAGAGTTATTTCTCATGTTTTATTGTCCTTACTTGTATCTATATATTGGACAAAACCATAATGATTCTGCCTTAATAACTCTAAAACTTTAGGTATTTAAAACAATAAATGTGTAATTCCATATTAGGTTCATTATGAGTCTCTTACATATCCTCTCGGGGCTGCTATCTTCCATTTGAAAAATCCTGTAATTTCACAGTAGAGGATCCTTCACAATCGGCAAGATGAGAAGAGAGGCCCAGAGCCTCTGGTAGCAAGCGATCGGCTCCTTCCCTGAAGCAACACTGCATATCCTCCATTCCATTGCATGTGCAAAGCAGGTAGCATGTTCTTATCTGACTTAAATGAGGGCGGGCAAATTCAAACCTCCGATGTTGCTTAGAGAAGATTATTGAAAACATCAGTGAGTATCATCAATGTCCACTTTGGTGTGACTTCTCAGCTTAGTTTATTTACTCCTAAGGAGAGCATAAGTTTGGGGTTGGGCTAAGTAACCAGGAAGAATGGTATTTTGACAGCAAGCTTTATGCTAAAGACAAAATGGATTGGGTATAATCTTTATACTCACATCGGTAATGTATTGCTCTTGCACACATAGACTCACAAATCTGCACCTACTTGCACATTAAAGTTGAACAAGGAGAATAAAAGGGTGAGTTGTGCAAGACAGATTCTTTTCGGTCTTTGAAAAAATAATGTTTACAAATTAATAAGGGAAGAAAGCTATGGCCCTGAATTAACACCAGGAAACAGATTAAACTCCTATACTAGATAGCTATAGAAATAATTATAGACATGTGTGTAGACAATAATTAGTGTAGATTTATAGAAGCATATACACTATATATACATATTGATTTTAGGGATTAGGCACAGAAACTACAAGATGTGTTTGACCACCATGCATTCTCCGAAGTTAAGAAAGTGTCCAAAACACAGTATGGGGAAAACTGTGTTCAAACAACAAAAGAGCCACTCCAAAGAGACTCTCAAAGTCCATGTCTGAGCAAAAAAACACCAGAGTCAGATAGATTCTACTCTGCCCCAGACTCTATGGTACATGTGCACAAGTCCATCAGATGTAGGTAAATACTTGAATAGGTAAATACATGAAGAAAATGGGGGGAATCTTTTACACTGAAGGGGTCCAGATCTGATGGATAGATACAGTGCAGCCCCCTCTGTGTGCATGTGAGCTAGATCTAGTTACTTACAAACTATAGGCTATGAGAAGGAGAAAAGAGTGGCGAAACTTACCAGATATACGAATCAAGGGGCAAATATTAACACTGATGGATAAATAAGATAGGACATGATAGAGTGAACGGCCTCTGGTTCCTCATCTAAAAGATGAGAGAAATAACAGATCTCTTTCATAGGATGACTGATTATGAGTCCATGTGATAATTCAATCCCGTGAAGTAGAACGTGCCACAGTGTTCAATGGGTATTACGTGCCTTGCCTAGTGATTGGCCTCTTTGCTGAGGAACTGGACAATTTTGGTGTACTGACATCATGAAACATACCTGATACAAGCCTAGCCAACACAGTGCAGTTATTCAGTGTGGTTTCCTAGTGTGTCTAAGACACCCAATAAACATGGCATGTGGGAAGCAATGGCTAGTGAGACACAGAACACTGTGTTCCTTTTTCCTTCTCTTTTTTTTTATTAATGCCTGCCCTAATGTCTTTATTTTTACTAGATTGCCATCTATAAAGGCACTGTCCGCAAGCATGCCCACATTTTAAGGCATTTGGGGTTTAGGGTGCTCACATGTGACTATGGGGGAGATAAAAGCTGAACTTTCAACCGTGACTCTCTCTGAAGCAGGTTTAACTATGGCAGCAAGATGCTCAGAATAGCAGAATTCCAAGTCGAAATGAGGCTTACTCTGTAAAGTAGACACCTTTCCTCTCTGAACCTCCTATATCATGTCTAAAGTAAGAGATGTGGACTGGGTTTTTACCACCTCTGCACCTGAGTTCCAGGACTATGTCCTAAGCAGAGTCAGGCAGTGTAGATGGAAGGGTTACAGTTTGGCCCCATCACTTTCAAGCAGGATGATCTGACCAAAGTTTTGTTGAGGTTTAGATAAGACTCTCTGTGTAACCCTGGCTGGTTTGGAGCTCTCTATGTAGACCTGACTATCTTTATTTTCCTAATGGGCAGGAAGGCATGCTAAAATGGTGAAAAGCACAGCACGGTAAGTAGTTGAGCTAGTAGCAGAATTACTTATAAGCATTGAGAAGCACTGGGTACTGTGCACAACCAGATGTGTTCCACTTATATACAACAGGTAGAGGAAAGCCTAATCTGCAGCAACAGCTCCAGAGTCAACTGAGTAAGGCAATGCACTATGCTACAAAGTTCCTTACTATGACACCATTAGGTGGTAGGAACTTTGTCATTGAGCTGTCTATGTGAGCCCACAGTCTAGGAGACCCTCAGCATGCCTGAGCACATCACTTGGTCCCAATAGGATTGTTTTCATGCTCTAAGCACCTATTGCAGAGGGCAGTCATTACATCTGGCAACTCCTGGAGTGAGATTATCCAGGCATCTTGCCCTGTATTTTCACGGAAGCCTGACCATCTACTCTTCCAACTAAACGTGAGAGGGAGCCTTTGAGATACAGAGAAAGGTAGCTGTATGATTTTTTTAACCACTTTGAGATTCTTTGTTAGTAAGATGGGTATAATATCATTAAACTTCTCAGTGGTAATTCAATGGTCCACTCAATAAACTGCCTGATAATCAATAAATGGTCAATAAATGTTGGCTAGTATGCAAGTTTAAAAAAATTTAAAGAATCTAGCTGCTAGTTTGGAGAAATTTTCTTTGGTAAAAACTGCACGCAAAACCCGTCTCTCAACCCAGCTAATGGAGTTCCTGGAGTCTATACAGACCTCAGTGGTGAAATGGGAGACAAAGGCCCCTAATGAGCCTTGCTGTTTGGGTGGGGCTGAGAGTGAGCCTGAAGTCCTGGCCTTGGCATTTGGGTCTACTGCCCTCGAAACAGCTGCTCCTCCATTTGCCTGCCACTCACAGCCTGGATGGGTCAGGGGAGGTACATCTGAATGGGTGACCCCTGGGACCTAAAGGTCAGACATGGGCTGGAAAGGGGAGGGGTCCAAAGAGCAGCAGCTGCTATTTGCTGAACTGGGTCACCAGGGGATTGATTGTTTAAGTTTCAATAAAGTGATCTTAATTTGGTGGGTCTATATTCTATGTTTAGTTTTTTTTTTTTTTTTTTTTAGAAAAGATTCAATCTGCCGTTTATTTCAGGAAAGCCCTTACCCTCCCCAGAGGTGGTTGATATCGATATAAATGCTTGATGATTTAGTCTGATTCGAGAACAATTGTTATGGGGTCACAGATCTAACCAGACAATCACCACATCAACTCTGAGACACTTCCTTCTGCTTTTGTTCCTGGAATATTTTTCTTTCCTCATTTAAACAAATGAAGAATGATACAATGCAATCCCCCCACCTACCTAGGAACCTCTCCCTACTTTTTATCCCCAGATTCATGCCGAAAAGGCAATAGTTTTCTCTGTTTCCAAGTTTGCTATTTTTGGAATCTTCCAAAGACTCTTACCTCCAAGCAGGCTAGTATGTAAATATACACAATGCCTGTTCATTCCCTGCTGTTCCGTTTTAACAAAGAATATGTCTAAATCACCGTGAAAGTAATGCTAACTGCAATTTTTTGTTTCCCTATGTTAAGGTGGTTAGTATAATGACATTGTAAGTAAATGAATGTTTTATTATTAACATCTACATTCACTTCTTATAAAGGCACTTGGGGTTCTTAGAAGCACCTATCCTATGTGTACTACACAATAACTAAAAGGAATGGGGTACTCTTATCTCTTAGTTCCAAAGAACCTACTAAAAATAAATGAGTGCCTAAATAATGCATTGTATAAGGTTACTGTTTACTAAAACACTGACATCTGAGTACATCCAAATCCACTAGGATTCTACATGGAAGTGCCTAACTCTCTCTAAAGAGTGATATGTCAAATCAAGAACAACGAGGAAGGAGACATAATGAATGGGGGTCAGGGATGGATGCGGAAGGGCCATTTGCGGAGTGCACACTGCACTGAGCAGCCCGGTCAAAAGGCTCTTACTATTGGGAACTGCCATCCATCCCACTGCCCTGTACACAGACCCACTGTTGTTGAGTATTTGGGTGCTGTCATGTGTCGTCAGCCTTGTCTTTACCGTTCAAAAGATTTTAGAAAAACAAAGCCGCTTCTTTCGAAATCAAAGTTACACATAAGAAAAAACAAAGTACATGTGCGAAGCATCTGTATTTTCACTACGAAAAGAGCTCAGAGCCTGTGGCATTGAGTGCAGAGTCCATGAATCCATTTCACAATCCATAATTTCAAGCTATGGAAACCTTCTGTGCTCTTTCCAGATGGACTCAAACGGCATCTGGAATTCTAGCTCCAGCCTTGGAAAGACCCCCTTCATTGTGCTGAGATAGAATCATGCCCTCTTATTCCTGTTCTTCTCAGCCCAAGCCACTTGGGAATCTGTTCTAGATAGTTTTATGTCAACTTTACACCCGCTAATGTTATCTAAAAAGAGGAAAACCCAGTTTAAGAAAATGCCTCTGTAAGACTGGGCTACAAGCAACCCTGTAGGTCATTTTCTTAATTAGTGATTGCCAGGGTGGAGGCTAGCCCTTTGTGAGCGGGGATACCCCTGGGCTAATGGCCCCAGTTCTGTAAGAAAGCTGGCTGAGCCAGCCATGGAAGACAAGCTATAAGCCTCTGTATGAGCTCCATCCCTTCTGCCCTTCTGAAGTTTCCAACCTCATTGCTTTAGATGATAAATTGTTGCATAGAAGTGATCTAAAGCTTTTTGTCCCTAAGTTACCTTTGGTCATGGTATACCATCACAGAAATAGGAATCCTAACTAAGACAGGCACTGAGAAACACTGAAGTGGATGCCTCTAGGGTCAGTTTTAATAAGAGGCTACATTAGCAAGGACTGTTGATCAGAATCAACTCTGGCCACACATAAGGACCAGTCCTGAAGAACTAGAAAGGAAACAGTTTAGGGTTTGTGGAACAGATAGGGAAATTATTCAACTGGGCCACTGTAGCACATGAACAGCAACATGGGTGATATGCGGCTGTGTGACAATTGTCCTTTGCCAACACTACCTCAGGCTCAACTGAGGGCCAATACCAATATCTTGTATCTTTACCTCATCATTGGCCCAAGATAGCCAGTGCGAGATGGAGCTCCTGAACTGTAAATAGCATCATCATATACATTAAGATATCTGTACAGTGAAAAGTAGACTAAGTAAATTCACCTAGCTCACCAGTGACCATAGATAACAGATGCTTTGGGAATATATATATTATGTCTAGTTCTTCCCATTTTAAGGAAATCTGAGTCCTCGTTATGTACAAATTAAGTCTACCAACACCAGAAAATAAACAAAACAAAACAAAAGCAACAACAAACTGGCATCAAGGAAGCCTGATATAGAAGGAGTCTCACATTTTCATCTGGAGTCTTTATTTCCCTCTCTGGGGAGTGCCTGTCTTCGAATTTAAGTAGACGTATAGAACACAGAAATGTAGAAGTCAGATCCTGCCTGGGTTAGGCAGACTTTCCTGATAAGACCCTATCTATTACAAAGCCCCAACATCACACAAGAGATCTATCTTTATCTTAAGTAATAAGCATTATGCCAGTCAATCTTTTGGTAGTAGGTTGACACATCATTAAAACATGGGGATTAAAAAAAAAAAAAAAAGCCCCATCAAAGCATCTGAACACCATTTTTTTCATATGTCATGAGGTAATAAAGGAACTTTTATGTCCTGAATTCAGCCTAACCAGGTGAATTATCTCATTTTCTCTCAAGTTGCCACACCAATGGGAAGGCCAGCTTTAAAAATGCTACCGAGTGAGGAGTTCAAGGGAACAGGAAACGGAACAGGAACAATCACTGTAAAAATCCCAGAAATAACTGGGAGTTGTTTATATTTTCCCCAAGACAAAATGAGGAGGATGTGGAGGATCTAAGCCTTGCAATGAGCAAGCTCCCTGCTCCTTTCTTCCCTTGCTGCTCCCAATTAAAAGCGGGCTCCTCGTTTTACTCAAGATACGCAATTATTAAACCATGATGTCTTTCTTTTAAAAAAAGCAATTCATAGAAAAGGGCTCCACACTGCTGCCACTTCTCTAAGGTTGCCTATAATTGCTCTAGCCAAAGCTTTGACTAATTAAATCACACAAAAGATTGTTTCTTAGTAACACACCTGGTCCATGCTTTGTAGCTGGCTTTCATTTAAGGGCTGCGTCTCTTGCTGCCTCGTAGTATGAAAGGATATTAATCAGGTAAATGGCCATTAAAAGTCATATCAATATTTGCTATGTGCTGATTGTTTCCTTAAATCTTAAACAAAGGAGGTGTCTTTGAAATTTCAGGGCTGATCTCCAACTATAGGAGAGAGCAGCCATGTTGAAACGCTTCGGCTTTTTTTTTTTTTTTTTTTTTTTTTTCCCCAGCTTTATGGAGAAGTAGAAAATGGGAGCAGAATGTGAGGTGTGGCCAGAAGTGAGATTATATTCTCTTTGTTCCTAAAGGCCTGTTTGGAACCAGGAGACAGATGTTGAACAAGCTGAAATCAGTGTAGAGCAAATGAGGAACCTTGGACAGGAAAGCTCTCTAAGGGCTCTCCATTCCCGGAGAGAGGAAAGCTCCCATTTTGGAGTGAATGGTGCTAATTAGGTTGTGATTTGGAGCTCTAGTTAGACATGCATACGCCCAGGGAATCAAGTACTGCTTTCATATTCGGTTAAAAGAGGAACTGCCGCTAAACATTTCCTTCTATCTGCAAAGCACCTTTTGAGGATTCGATGAAGGGGTGCCGGGCTTGAAGTTGGCAATATGGCCACAAAGCTTGATTCCTGAGCTTTGGAGCTTTTTGCCCCCTGGGACAGCCCTAAATGAATACATGCTTATACTGCCAAGCCCAAGTCCAATGGAGCAAACATTCCGTTTGGGAGGAAAAGGGTAGCTATGTGCTCTTACATGTGAGAAAGCCACCTGCCAGCAGCATCCATCTATCGTCCCGAGTCCTGAAACCTTGTTCACCTTCCAGCAAATGGAGAAGACCATCCTTATTGAGCACATGGCCTTGAGCAGGTTAGGATGCAGCTTTCCGATGGTTCTGGATCCTAGATTCCAGAGTTGGAACCCTACCTCTGGAACACTAAGGCTGTGACTTAGAGCAATGTCTTTAAATCTCTTTACCTTGAGTTTTTACAGATGTAAAATGAACAAAGCACCAAGAAGAACCTCTTACGGCCATGGCACAAATAAAATGTTTTATATTATCAATTATATTATTCATTATAGCATTTATATACTATAAAGTATAATATGTATACATACATACAAATACAGTGACTAGTACTTATCATTTCCCCAATACCTGTTAGCTACAACCTCTTGACAGCCCACAAAGTCTTACACAGTATTGCGTCCTATTCAACTTAGCCATTGTCATAGGCTGAGAACTGCTTTTCTGTGGGACACTGAACTATGAGGAGGGAGCAAGCTTCAGTTGGTTCTCAGCAATCAGCAAAGGAACTAAATCTTAGCAACCAGTTTGGAGGCACACTTATAATGCTCTCAGTGTTGCCCACAAGAGGCTGCCTGCATTCAGGAAGACCCTTCTTGGATGGCCATCTAGGTGGCTGTCTTGTCTGTTCTATTCCCAGGAAGATGGAGGAAATACCAAACCAAAATTGTTGGCCTAAAAGAAAAATCAAAACGAGCATCCCCAAAGCATAAATGCATTTATAGGAAGCTGGCGGAGCATGGTAGTGGGACAAAGCATATGTTTAGAAAAGGCATCGGATGTATTCAAACTGAGCCAAGGCACAGTTTTAAAGGCACTGAGACACACTGCAGCAGGTAGTTTGATACAATAACCTTTGGACACAGGATTCTAGATGTAGGGTACACTGTCTGAGGTTGTCGGTGGTGTCTGCAATGGTGTCTTGCTGTGGTACTTTTTGTTCATGTGAGGTGGTACAGGCCTTGTCTGTCAACAGCCTTTTTTTTTTTCTTGAGAACTACTATCAGGTACTCCTATGCAAAAAGAGTTTATAACCTTGGCTTGCATTTACTTTCCAGAGTTGACAGGAATGATTCCATTTAGGCTTCACATTCTTTTTCCAAGGTAGAGCCCATACCTCACTGTGCCTGGCTGTGGGGGTGCATCAGCCAGGACTTTCCCTGGAAGGGATCTGTTAACATCTCTCTTCACTGTAACCATGGCTCCCTACAACTTAATGATGTGTCTCAGAGAGGAGAAGAAGAAGGGGGAGGAGGAAGAGGAGAAGGAGAAAGAGAAGAGGAAGAGAAAGAAGAAGAAGAAGAAGAAGAAGAAGAAGAAGAAGAAGAAGAAGAAGAAGAAGAAGAAGAAGAAGAACAAGAACAAGAACAAGAACAAGAACAAGAAGAACAAGAAGAGGAAGAGGAGGAAGAAGAGGAAGAAGAAGAAGACGAAGAAGAAGAAGAAGAAGAAGAAGAAGAAGAAGAAGAAGAAGAAGAAGAAGAAGAAGAAGAAGAAGAAGAAGAAGAAGAAGAAGAAGAAGAAAAAGAAAAAGAAAAGAAGAAGAAGAAGTTCCACCAAGATGCAGCAGATCTGTGACAGAGGGCAACGCACATTAGCTGAAGGAGCAAAAAATGGCTTAGTGTTTGTATAACCAGGAAGCTCACCTGTGACTCTTATCTTGAATTTGGCCCTAGGCACCTGTAAGCTGCCTTCATCTCCTACTGGTAAGTTTGTCTCTTGAAACTCAGAATTAGGCAATAGAAAGAAGAACTGGGTTGCAGAAGATCCTGCAGGACTCTCAGGAGCCCAAGAAGTTTGCTGATCTTTGGCTAGGGACCAGTGTGACCCCTTTTTCCCACTTACTCTGAGTGAGTATTTTGATTGACCAAGTTGAGGTGCCAAAGGATTAAGAATGGCTTGGGTGTGGCCAGAGTTCTCTGAATGTCAACTCAGAAAGTAGAAATCTCAAGGTTTGGGTAGGCAAAGAAGCCCTAAGATATTGACACAAGAAGAGTGATGGATGTTGCCCAGGACAACCAAAGGAGGAGGAAAAACAGGCAATGAATGGCAGTTGAAAAAAAGGGAGGGGCCCAGGGTTGTGTCCTCAAGGTTCCATTTGATGCTCTCCTGGTGTTTCTGTAGAAGCCTGCTATCTGACCCCTATGACATCACCAGGACTTGAGGAACACCCAAACATCAAAGCTTGTCTCCCTCTCACACTGATTACACACTAAAATCACCAGGAGCACTTTTCAAGCATCTCCATATGAAGCACCAGCTCCAGAGAATGTGTTAATTGGAGGAGGAAGGCTTCAGATCAGTACCCAAGTGACTCTGTTGTATGTCACAGTTGAGACCCTCTGTCCTTGGGCATCCATCTGCATTCACCTTTATAGCACATTTGTTTCTGACCAGGAGGGAGGAGTCATTTATCTTTCGATAATCCCCATTTCCTCCATTTCAGGTCTGAGTCCAGGGAAAGTAAGCTTAGAAGGAAACTAGAGTCTGTCCTCTTGGATGACAAGACATAAACAAATGCGTGTACAAATAGGCAGGATGCTAAGTTTATCTTTGGGCCATTTTGCCTTCGCACCGTTCGCTCAGGTATCCTTGTATCTGAACCTCAATAGCCAGCTACAAAGCTTACAAAGCAAACTGCTACAAAGGCGAGACTGGTAGACCAGATGCTTAGAGAAGTCTCCCTCCTTGGCTTCATTCTTCCTACCCACCAATTTCATTTCTGTTCCTTTGCACCAATGGGAGGAGGGCTCCCCTTTCTATAGGTTCCAAAGACATGCTTTACTGATGTTTACAATCTGACACAGAACTTTAGGATCTAAGAAGTGTGTAGGCCCACTGAAGAGGTGAATCTCTCTAGCCTGCATACTAATTGGAAAGCTCCTTCCACTCCCAGGGGCTGACACATCTGTGCTGGGCTTCTAATCTGCTTTGATTGACAAGTCACTTTTGCTTGCTAATTCCCCTGGATTTTAAATCTGTTCTTTTTCTTACTGTCTGAAGAAATGCTTCGATTCCTTAAGTGTGGCTCTGCAAAAAGCTAAGAATACCTTGGATGTGGCTTGGGGCTGTTACCTATGTGGGAGACTATTCTAGTCATTACTGTTACCCATCTCTAGATACTGAAGGTGACTTTAAGAGCATTTCCAGGAGACCCCCCAGCATGATAGGTTCTATAGTACATGATAGTATTTAGAGATTTCCCTCTACTGCATTCACTGGCTCACCCTTTCCGAGTTCGTAGGCCACTTCTGCCCTGCAGAATACATGTTTCTCATCATACTTTGATCCCTACAGCCACTCAGAAGGCTGCCGCTGATTCAGTTCTTTAAGTGTATGTCTTAATTATTCTGCAGATGCATGATTCCAGTGTGGCCTTTCCTCGTGTTTTGACATGCGATTGCATAATAAATCTTCCCTGGTGGACTTCTAACACAAAGCATAGCTTTTGGCTACTTGGTATCATATGTTACACATCCCCTCAACTGCTCTTTGACCCCATCACCTCATTAAATAAGGATCAAGTTGAAATCCTCACAGGGACCGCTGGGGAAGAACAATTGGATGGCAAGGGCTAAGTCAGACTGTGGCAAGCCGAGGACTAGATAGATCTACTTGTTGCCATTCGGAAATGAGGGAGCGCTGCCAGGTCTTCCCGGTCTCAAGAGACAATAGGTTCAAAGCTTTGTACCACAGCCCTTTTAAATAATAACCACTTTATTTTCATTCTCTTTTTAAATCCTGTTGGCAAAACTGGCATGCATCTTTAATCTGTGTGTGTATGTGTGTGTGTGCATGCATGCATGTACATATGTATGCATATTTGTATGTGTGTGTGCTTACCTGTGCATGGGCATGACTGTGCATGTTTTTCTGTGTACATGCAAGCATGGATGTCTGTATACATATTTGTATTTGTATATGTGTGTATTTGTGTGTGTCTGTGTCTATATGTATATGTGTATGTATGTGTATATGTATGCATGTGTGTCTCTGTGTGCATGTTTGTGTTTGTTTGTGCACATTTCTGTGTGTCATACGTACGAGTATATACATGTGTGTTTGCTTGTGACTGTGTACACATGTGTGTGACTGTATCTTTGTATTGTGTGTGAGTATGTGTGTGTGAGAGTGTATGTGTATGTTGTGTGTATTGTTTGTATATATATGTGTGTGTGTGTGTGTGTGTGTGTGCGTATGTTGTGTGTATTGTTTGTATATATATGTGTGTGTGTGTGTGTGTGTGTGTGTGTGTGTGTGTGTGTACACCTCATGAGCTTTCACTCCTGTCTCCTGCTTACATCTCATTTCTCTCCTTCCGTTGTTTCTGAATTGATTCTGACATCATCGACTCAGAATGGCCCAATCATTGTCTTCAGAAGTGTCCAAAGGACAGATTATCTTTCCCGGTTTCTCAGGTCTGATCACTGTCTCTGTCTACCACGTTGTACCTTTTTACACAATCTGACAATCACTCATGGGTAGGAAGATTTATCCCTCTGCTTCTAAAAGCTAGATATTTATTGATATAAAGAAGTGAAGAAAATATCCCTATGACACTACATGTAATACAGCACACACATACACTCACACATATATATGCCTAACCTCTGAAAATATAATTATTACCACAGAAGACCCTGTGGTCAGCTGATCAGGGGTGGAAAAGCCAAAGTTATTTGTAAAGAACATTTGCAGAATGTGGTTCTGGGAACAGAAGTGGGAAGCCACTGTTTCCAAAACATGCATCTCGAGCTCTTAAAGCCCAGTTGTTTCCCCTCCTCTGCGTTTCTGCCACTGACCTCTATCCTGGTAGATCATGCTAGAGGCATCCACAGGGAATGGAGATGCCACCTTTGGTACTTTCTGCTTCCTCTTCATATTCTACTGTGCTTTTGGGGAATTTCCTGGCTGCCTCAACCCTAGCCAGTTTCCTTCTCCAAGTTTTTATGGTCTTTATAATCCATCCCTCCCTCCTCGACACCTTACTACATCCATTCTTTTCTACTTTAATGTGTAGCTGCATCCCAAAGAAATCATCATTATGGAAAGTACTGTTTAAAACCTGTTGTTTTGAGGCAGAACATGGGAATTATGAGATCAAGAACGCCGCATTTGCAGGATCAAAGTTACGGCTCCTGCACAAGTTTAAGAACAGATGTGCAAGGCTATAAAATGTAAATACCACTGAACAAATACGACCATGGAGTGAGTTTAACTCCTGCTCAAAGCCCTTTGTCTTTTATCCTTCTTGTGCATTGATTCATTTAGCAGAGATTTCTATATCCCTACTGTGTGTAGGTATACCTAGACCTAAGTGCAGAAGGCATAGACACAAGCCAAAGGCAATATCTCTACCTCCAGTTGGCCTTACTTAGAACAAGTAAACAAACTGAAAGAGCAATTAGGGCCATGAGCACAAAAGGCCAGCAGCTTGGAGAGCACCTGTGCACATGACCAGGGGGACAACTGATGGGACACACAGAAAGCCATGCCCAGAACCACCCCCACACATAGGCTCCAGGCTGAGTAAAACTGCTCGTTTTCCCACTTAAATGGATGCTGATAGCTTCTAGATTCTGCTGATTGTCTAACTTAGCACTTTAGCTGGAGTGTAACTTCCAGGGCTGTTCACAACCCTAAGTGACTTCTTCCAAGCAAACATGCCTATCTATCTACCCAGACCAAGAACCTGAGCTTTTCAGTAGCCAAGAAGTCCACATGGTACATGTTGTTTAGCCTTTTTATATTATCATTACAGATCAATTTGTCTGTTTTTAATTTATATAGATGAAATTATAAGTGGTGTCTGGGAGCCAGAGGTACATGCCTGACATTCCACGCTTGAGAGATGGAGGCAGGAGAACCATGAATTTAAGGATAGTCTGGGCTCCTATGGTGAGGCCTGGTTCCTAAGTAAAGTATTACTTGGTCACCCATAACTTGATATGCTGAAATCTTGTTACTCCATGCTGATCTTTCCTTCCCAGTTTTTTACTATTAAAACTGTTGCTGTTCACTGAGAAGAAGTGGACCCAGGCTTCTATCCCTAACCTAGAGGCTATTTGCAATCAATACTTTGCATTTTGTGTTTGGGGTTTTCGGATTGGAGGTGACCAACCTTTTATAACTGACAATCGGAGTAGTACATTTGGAGGAACAGTCTATAGTGGATATTGTTATCTGTCTAGATTAGAAAATGTGTATGTACCGGGCCTTGCCTGGAACCCTGGATGTGCTGTGAACCTCTTACACCAGTCTTGAATATCCACCTAACACATTAGTTTCTATAAGCGTTTCTCCCTCCTCTCCTTTTCCAGCTTGGCAGTTCGTAACTGGTGTCTGTGGCTGGACCGCCTCTTCTCTCTGCTTTGGTGTAAGCTGGTGATCTTTCCTTCTGTGATGGTTTGATATGGAATGTATCCCAAGTGCTCCTGTGTTTGTGCAACTAGTCCCCAGCTCATGGCTCAGTTCTAGGAAGTCATGGGACCTTTGGGACAAGGTCAAAGATGTCTGTCACAGAAGTATAGCTATAAACCCCTTCCTCTTCTGACCTGCTGGCTTTGTCTCCTGGCTCAAAAAGATGTGAGCTAGGAGCCTCATGTTCAGCTTCTGGCACAAGCACCTCCATTTTGTCCCCTCTTTGAGACTATGAACCAAATCCTTCTTTCCCTAAGTAGCTTCTGTCAGATAGTTTCCCATGTACCAAGAAAAGTATCCATCATATCTCATCCTTTCAGATCTTTTGCCAGGAAGTTGAACTGTGAATTTTTGATTGTGTTCCTATTTTTTTTTTAATAAACACAGCTTCTCTGAATGCAAAGCTCTCCTAGATCCAGCATCCTCACAATGTAGCTTCTTGCAGTTGCGTTGGTTACTGCACTCTGATAAATGCTGATTTTATATTTCTGAATATCTAGCTTTATTATTTATCAAGCCCAGAGCTTCTTTGCCCATTTTATTTTGAATGCAACATATTACTTTTGGGCTTATTGGTCACAAACTGAGAGCAAATCCCCGAGGACAGGTGGCATGTGTCCTTCCAGGGAAATGTGTATATAATTTTCAAATCATGGGGATCAGGGGAGACGTGTGTTAATGTCTAGGCTTAGAAGTCTGGAGAAAACTCCATATGCAAGACTTTAATATACTTTTGTTTTCCTCTTCCCTAACCAGGACCCCACCAGAGCAGCTATTCTTAGTTTTAGAGGTTAATGACTTAGGCCTGATCCCTAACCTTCTTTGTTCTTAGCGTCTATGAGATTAAGGCCTCTGTGTTGCCACCAAAAATGCCTTCTGGATACTTTACCTTTGGTTGACAATGAATGACTCAGTATTGATTACTGTTAACGGACAATTCACTATGTCAGCATTCTGATAAATGTCTCAGAAACATCAGTGAAACTTAGCAACAGTTACCTACCAACACCATATTGCAGCTACCCCCATATTTCTCAGAGATAAGCCCTTGTACTAGCATGTAGATTCTGTTCCGTTAGGATATTACCTCTGCTGCCACAAAGTCATCTAATCATTCTACCGTTCCCTTATGACAGGTGTTCTCTGTTCTACCTGCCTCTGGTGATGAGTCTTCATTGCATTTCGGGATTCAAAAGACCCAGCTCCAAAAAAAAAAAAAAAAAAATCACATCTTAGTATCTAATTTTTTCAGACATTTCTAGTACCAATTGGCAGGTGTTGTTCATCAGGAGACATAAAGCTAAAGTGGTAGTTAGTGTGCAAGAGGCATATTAGGCAGCTTTGGAGATAGGCAGCCATAACGGAGAAGGATATTATGATGTGGTCTCAGCAAAAGGTCTGGGCAACTGTGTGTGGATGAAGAAATTGAAGAGTGCCAGGACTTTTACAATTTTTAGCCACAAGTCACTGGACATGGCTGCTTCAAGAGGGGGTGTCATTTTGGGTAAAGTGGCTTCTTCTCCTGCAGTGGTTATGAGATGCTAAAAGCACAATCTATGGAGAGCTCTGGGCTCTTGGTCCACTTTTAAATATAACAGATGCAAAGCAGAATGAATCGCTACCCTTATTTCAACTTCTCCAATGCAAACACTGGGATTTTCCCATCTTCCCTTGCTGCACGGGCATTCTGCTGCTGCTGTGCTGAGACGTGCAGCCGACAGTCAACATTCTTGTCTCGTTCCTGACTACAGGGAGAAAAAAATTAACATTTGACCTTCCATCTCATATTTGATACACATGTTTTTATGTACACATTTTGCTAGGTATTCATTTCTCTTCTCCTACTACCTTTTAAATAATAGATGCTGAATTTAATTAGGTGGTTTTTGTTTCTGTTGAGATAATGATGCATTCCACCGAAATTATCACCCTTTTTCCCTCTAATTCCCATAGTAATTTAGAGTGACTTTAAAATGTTAAACTAAACTTAATTTCATGGAATAAAGCCAACATTGTTAGTCTTTTACCATTTGATGTTGTTTGCTAGAATATTATATTAAGGTATTTTTACTTCTGTGGTTTTGGACAAAGTAATCATTGTTTTGTTTTGTTTCTTGTAATGCTTTCTTACATGCTGGCGTCAGTAAGAAGTGTTACCTCTGTTTCCAGAAGACTGGTATTTGTTATTTCTTAGTAGATCTCACCAGTTCAGAGTGACTGCCCTAGGGCCAGAGTTTGTTTGGGTGAAGATTTTTACCTCACTAAGTTTAAGACTATTTAAATCTTCTTCTGAAGTAAAATGTATTGACTCATTTTTTTTAAAGTAAATTTACCTATTTTGTACAAATAGTCCAGTGTTCCTTCTTGCCTTTGTGGAAGCCTCCTACTGTCATCTCCTGGCTTGCTTTTCCTGCTTTCTGAATTGGCCTTACTATGGAATCAAATCTCTGTACTCTCTTGTCACCAGACAATCAGTCCTTGAATCCCATCTACCTTGGAAGCTCTAAAATTGCTTCAGAACAATATCTTTCCAAACATTATTCATCTTTTCTCATTATTTAAGCACATGGGTGTGTCTTCTCACTCACCACCACAGCGACTTGGATCTTAGAGAACCCAAAAGTCTCTGCGATGGAAACCAACCCATGTGTGAACTTGATGCTTGGTGCTATGGGAAAGAGGCAAAAACTTTTAACAGAGGGGACCTAGTAAGGTATTTTAGGTCACCTGCAGTGTGTGCCCTTGAAGAGACTTGTGGGGCCTGGGTCTGTTTTTCATTCTCATACTCAACCTCCTCTGTTGCAAAATTAAATCTGCTGCAGAAGATCGAAAGCAATGTAGCTAACTGGTAATGGACAGAAAGCACCAGAGTGTGAGGCCAGATTAATTAATTTATTTAAAGGATGGTTTGTCGTAGATAGCTGTCTGTGACATATATATCCACGCTCGTGAGAAACGAAAATGGTCTCCACAGTGATAAAATAAACATCTGGCTGAGAGAAATAAATTGGAGACTATAATCTACTTGTATCTGAATTCTGTTAGAAATATTTGTGCTATGGGAAAAACATGGGTGCATTTTTTTTATATAGCACTCCATTTCTTCTTAAAGATAGAGACTGTGTTGTTCTGAATAGAGATCTTTAGGTTTAGGTACTCCGTGCTTAGTGAAGCAATTTTCAAACACTAAAGTTGTCATCATTTCAGCACAGATTTTCTGATCAGGGTAACCTGCTACTGTCATTGTCTTATAAGTGGTTTATGATATTTCTTGAAGATGACCATCATCAAGAAGAAGAAACATTTGCTCAGCACTAAAGTTGTCTGAGAATGGCTTAGACTATTATCACACTTAGCTTGATGGGAAAAGAGAAGAAGGCATAGTATTTAATCACCACTCACTTACCTTAACCTTTTTATTAAAATCAAGATTGACAGCACTCTAGGCCAGACCCACACATAAAAGAGTGGCAGCCATAGAACTCTAGAAGGCTTATTCCAAGAGGTAGAAAGGTATCTGTTCAGTTCAAAACTCAGCTGCTCATCTAATGGCAAAACACATTAAAAGAAAGCCACTTAGAACTCCTTGGTTGTCTGAATCCAGCCAAACTTCTAAAATGATTTCTCAGTTTCTATCTTGTTTTGAGAGCTTATAATATCCATGAGCTAGTACCAGTCCAGTGGTCCAGGCACCTTGACCAAACTATTTAGGCATAACCATGGGCACAGCATGTGAATAGATACTGGTTACAGGTAGAAATGACAGGGCTTGCCAAACTCCAGTCGTGAGCTATTCTGGTTAAACTCTCCTTTGACAAGCCTTTTAACTCAATCTCTCTATTTAGAACTCCATCACCCTGTGTTTAAAACAAAGGCAGCCTGTTGAAAACCAGCTGTAATTTCAGTCTTTCAGCTAAACAGCATTTACCAGAATATGCCTTTCAGAAGGGTACAATGTATCACCCCCATGGTGCATGGCACACAATTACATCGGTCGTTGCTCTAACGAGATGTTCCATGTCAGCAAGGACTCATCAGCCCTGAAGTTATGAAACATGAATGACTCACTACCAGACGTCAGAACAGACTCCCAAAATAAAACAAAAGATTAGCTTATTTCTCTCTCAGAATTGGAGCTACACTGGAGAGAAATGCTAATCCTTGTTTTAGAAAAATAATGATGTATTTCATTTTTTGACAGGAAGATGATTGCTTGAAATGTTTCTCATTACTGTGAGATCTCAAATGAGGAAATCACTACCAGGTAAACCAAGGTTAAAACTACAGTTATGTGTGAATATTTTAACAAAGCATATGTGTGTGGGGGGGTGATAATAATAAATAAAATAAACAATGACCATCACTAGCAGAGAATTATTAATTCAAATAATTTTTAGAGTATTCAATCTGATGCATGACTTGGCCATCACTGATATTAAATTACATTTCAGAAAATGAATATTTCATTTTTAAGACTCTGTTGCTTGGAGACCCAGAGAGAGAAGGCTGGCAGCCTGAAACAAGAGAAGGATTGTGAGGAGCGATGTTCCCTGCTCCTGGAAACTGTGATGAATGCTTAGGAAACATTACAGAAGAGTCATAACAGTGACAGTGGTCCAAATGTGTTCATTAGAGACACCGGGATGTGTGCCATTGCTTCCCTGCTCAGAAAGCCTCTCTCCACCATTAACCAGGCACCACTCACATGGAAACTGGGGCAGATATGACACCAGAGATCCAACCAAGGCCTTAAGAAACACGGGGCAGAGAACAAAAGAAAAGCAACATCAATAGCAAAGCAAAGTGTGTATGTCCCAAGGAAGGATGACCAGCAAGAGCGGTGTAGAAACTCAGGCCATCACATCAGCAGGATCCTCACCTCCCTAGCTATGTGTCAGTCACAACACTGAGCCCTCCCTCCTTTCTCCATCAGTGAAGGTAGACCAGCTCTGAGATCCTTTGCCTTTTGGGAACAGAGGTACTTAAAAAGTTGAGAATCTGTAGCAGTAGCGTCTTCAGAACTTTACCTGTGCTCAAGATTAAGTTACAATTCACCTTCCCCAGGTGTCCTTGTAAATCGTGGTAGCCATCTGACTATGTTTTGATGGAGGAGATGACCCCAGAAGCTATATGTGTAACTAAAGGATCATGATTTTTTTACATGTGTGTGTGGGGGGTGTCCTGTTTACTTCTCTCTTTTCCCTTCCTGCAGGTTGGGATGTGAATGTGATGATGAGGCCCGCGTTTAACTCTCTGAAACTACATCTAGGGCAGGGTAACAAGAGAGAATTTACCCTGGTTCTCAGATGAACAGACTGAACAAAGAACTCAGAAACCTTTACTTCTGTCAGACTATACCAACAGACAGAAACAAGCTTCTCCTCTACCTTGTTAATCTGTGTTTAAGCCCCCCTCCTTCTTTACAGAAATATAGCCTTCATCTCAACTGACACCTTGGATCTGAGTAGACACTGCATTAATGCATCATTTTTTTTTTTTTTTTTGCCCTACAGTTTTTCCATGTCAGCAGCATTCTAACTTACTTTTGATTCTCCTTCTTTTCCCTCCATCTTCTAAGATTTATAAAAATGGATGTCACAGCCAAAATTTATATTTTGGTTTCCTTAAATGTCTCCTTTGTTCATTTTTTAAATCTGTTTGTTCATTGTTCTTTCTACCTCCATCTCAACTCCACACCCCCAGGAATTCTAGTTTCAAGAACAGGTTTAGTTGGCATTGACTTGAATCTCAGCACTGGAGAAACTCAGAAAGTAAGAGGCCAGCCTGGGCTACAAAATAAGGTCCTATTGAAAGAAAGGTAGGAAAGAAAGCAGGATGCAGAAAAGGAAGAATGGAGCATAGGGAGGAAGAAAGAAAAGAAGGAAAAAATAAAAGAAGAAAAGCATGAAAGTGTGCATTTCAAGTGTGAAATTTATCCAAATAAATGTCCTTGAGTCTACCATCATAGTGATTTACACAAAAATACACCTGTGACCCAAGCTGGGATGGTCAGAGTTTTTTCTAGAATGTTACAATAGAACCATAAGATACTCCCTTGCGTGTGCATACCTTTTACAGCTGGAAACAATGGCCTTTTTGTAGGGATAGGGAAGTACAAAAGATCAGTCCTTTTCTCTCCTTAGCTTAAGCCAGGATCCTAAACCTTATAAGTCATATGAGCTAATTCTTAAAGGGAAAAAATGAAAAAAAGAAAAAAAAAAAAACACTATTTTGTTGCAGGCTAGTATAAAATGGATGTTGAAATTGGCAGAAAATATTACTGACAGTTGCTCTTTTCAAATTAACACCCTTAATAATAGCGTCTGCTTTTGCTTTAAAGTGGTTTCAGTTGCTCCTGACCTCCATAAAGGAACATCAACAGTCAAACAGCACAGATTAAGAAAGCTCAATACTCTCTCCAGTCTGGTCTGCTGAAGCACAGCTAGTAAAGGTAAGTGTGCGCAGTCCCCAGGACTCCAATGTCTAGCTCTTGGTTCATTCTACAGTGCCATAGAGCCTTGCAGGACACCAAAATATCCTGCTTCACTATGAAGACCTGAGGAGAGTTTCAAGACTAGCCATTTTGGAACCCTGCTCCATCAATCCCTTCCCAGTCAGGTCCACTTGAGGGCCAGTCAGCATAGTTACCCTGACCTCCATTGTCTGGCCCATGGCTCACCTTGCCTTTCCAAGAAATTCCCCTGTCATCAGGCTCATCCAACAATTACTAGGAAGAACCAGATGCCTAAAGGATAGACTAAGACACACAATCAAGAAGACCTAGGGCAATATGATATCACAAGAGCCCAGCTACCCTGCTAAAGCAAACCCTATATATCCCAATGAAATGGAAGTACAAGAAGATAATCTTAAACCCAATTTTATAAAGATGATGGAGGCCTTTAAAGAGGACACGGATAAATCCCTTAAGGAAATACAGAAAAATACATTCAAGCAGTCATTAAAAAAGGAAGCAAATAAATATCAGGAAATACAAAAATAGAATCAAATATAAGAAGGATATGAAAAAATCTAAGACCAGAAAAGGAAAATGGAAGCAGTAAAGATAACACAAACCTAGGCAGTCCTAGCGATAGAAAGCCTAAGAGAGAGAATAGAAACTACAGACTCATGCATCTCCAACAGAATACAGGAGATGGAAAGTTTAGAAGATATGAAAAAAGAAATCAGTTAAAGAAAATGCAAAATCAAAAAAGTCCACAACCAAAAACATCCAAGAAATCTATGACACATTGAGAAGGCCAAACCTAAAATTAATAGGAATAGAAAAAGACGATTCCCAGCTCAGAGGCCCAGAAAACATCTTCAACAATATCCAAGAAGAAAATTTCAGTAACTTAAAGAAAGAGATGCCTACAAATGTACAGAAGCTTAGAGAACACCAAATAAACTGGGCAAGAAAAGAAAATCCTACCACTGTATAATAATCAAAACTGTAAATGTACAGAACAAAGAAAGAATATTAAAAGCTGCAAAAGCAAAAGGCTAAGTAATATTTAAAAACAGACCTATCAAGATTACATCTGATTTCTCAACAGAGACTCTAAAAGCCAGAAAAGCTTGGGTAAAAGTCTTGCAAACCTTAAGAGATGACAGATGTCAGCCCAGACTATGATATCTAAGAAAACTTTCAATCACTGCAGATGAAGAAACTAAGATATTCTACAACAACACCAACTGTAAACAATACCTTCCCACTAACCCAGCCCAACAAAGGATACTAGATAGAAAACTCCAACCCAATAAGGTTAATAATACTTGAGAACACACAAAAAAAAAAAATAATAATTTCACACCATTTAAACAAGTAGAAAAGAAACAGACACACTACTACTACTATTACTACCATCAACATGACAAAAAGTTACAATTTTTGATCATTAATATCTTTCAACACCTATGGACTCAATTCCCCAATAAAAAGAAAGAAGGCTAACAGACTGGATGCATAAACAAAATCCTTCATTCTGCTATATTAAAAAAGCACATTTCAGCAAGAAATATAGACAGTATCTCAGAATAAAGGGCTAGAAAAGGGTTTTTCAAGCAAACAATCCTAAGAAACAAACTCTAATAGCCATTATAATAGCTAATAAAATAAACTTTCAACCAAAAATGATCAAAAGAAAGGACAAAGAATACTTTATATTCATCAAAGGAAAAATCTACACAAAGAACATCTTAATTTTGAACATCTATTCCCCAATTGTACAGGCATACACATTCATAAAAGAAACTTTTACTAAAGCGTAAACACATATCAACCCCCACACTAATAATGGGAAACTTCAACACTCCACTCTCATCAATGGACAGGGCATCATGGAGATAGAAATAATATAAGACTAAAATAATGAAACTAACAGATGTTAATATTTAAATGGACCTAACAGATATCTATAAAGCATTTCACCCAAACACAAAAGAATGTACCTTCTTCTCAGCACCTCACAGAACATTCTCCAAAATTGAATATATAATCTGTCACAAAGCAAGCCTCAACAGGCACAAAAAGATTGAAATAATCCCATTTATCTTATCACATCACCATAAATTAAGCCTGGACTTAAACAACAACAGAAACAACAGAAAGCCTACATACTCATGGAAACTAAACAACTCTCTACTCAATAATCAGGGAAATGGTCAGGGAAAAAAAATTGAAGACTTTCTAGAACTCAATGAAACTGAGGGCACAGCCTACCCAAACTTATGAGACACGATGAAAGCAGTGCTAAGAGGAAAGTTCATAGCACTGGATGCTATCATAAAGAAATTGGAGAGTTCACTTAATTAAAAGTAAATTTGAAGGTTCTAGAGAAAAAAGAAGCAAAGGCACCCAGAAGAAGTAGATTGCAAGAAAATAATCAAACTCAGGGCTGAAATCAATCAATTAGAAACAGACAACATTACCAAGACTCAACAAAAGCAAGAGCTGGTTCTTTGAGAAAATCAACAAGATAGACAAAGCCTTAGCCAAAGTAACTCAAAGTCAGAGTGACAGTATCCAAATTAACAAAATCAGAAATGGAAAGGGATACATAAAAATGGACACTGAAGAAATTCAAAGAATCATTAGGTCTTATTTCAATGTCTATACTCCCCAAAATTTGAAAATCTAAATGAAATGGATGATTTTCTAGACATACACTAATCCCCAAAGCTAAATCAAGATCAGGTAAACTATCTGAATAATACTACAACTTCTAAGAAAATAGTAGTCATTAGAAGTCTTTTAACCTTTTATCCCCCACAAAAAGGCCCTGGGACTATATGGTTTTAATGCAAAATTCTACCAGACTTTCAAAGAGCCAATGCCAATATAATTCCACAAACTATTCACCAAAATAGAAACAGAAGAAATATTGCCAATCATATTTGCTGAGACCTCAGTTACCTAAACCACACAAAGACTCAAGAAAGAAAATTTCAGACCAATTCCACTTTATGAACATAGATGTGAAAATACTCAATAAAATACTCTCAAACTGAATCCAAGAACTTATCAAAGGTATATCATCCAGCATGATAAAGTAGGCTTCATCTCACGGTAACAAGTGTGGTTCAGCACATGAAAATTCATCAATGTAATTCACCACATTGGAAAAAAAAACATAATCATCTCATTAGGTGCTGGAAAAGTCTTTGACAAAATCTAACATCCCTTCATGTAAAAAGTCTTAAAGAAACAGGGATACAAGGTTCCTACCTAAACACAGTAAAGGCGATATACAGCAAGCCAACATCAAATTAAATGGAGAGAAACTTAAAGCAATTCCAATAAAATTGGGGAAAAGACAAGTTGGTCCACTCCCACACTATACAATAAAGTACTTGAAGTTCTAGCTAGACCAATAAGACAACTAAAGGAGATGAAGGGGAAACAAATTGGAAAGGAAAAAGTAAAAGACTAGCTATTCACAGATTATATGACAGTATAAATAAGTGACCCCAAAATTCTACCAGAGAACTCCTACCACTAATAAACACTTTCAGCAAAGTGGCTGGAATACAAAGTTAACTCAAAGAAACCAGTAACCCTCTTTTATATGAGCGATAAACAGGCTGAGAAAGAAGTTTGAGAGATCCTTTATAATAGCCACAAAAAAATATAAAACACTTTGCTGTAACTCTAACCAAGCAAGTATATCTGTATGACAAGAACTCCAATTCTATCAAGAAAGAAATTGAGGAAAATGTTAGAAAATGAAAAGATCTCCCACACTCGTGGAATGGTAGGACTGACATAGTGAAAATGGCCATCTTTCCAAAAGCAATCTACAGACTCAATACAATCCCCATCACAATCCCAATAAAATTCCTTACAGATCCTGAAAGAACAATTACCAACTTAATAGGGTAAAACAAAAAAAACCCAGAGTAGTTAAAATAATCCGGAAAAATAAAAGAACTTCTGCAGGTATCACTTTCCCTAACTTCAAGCTCTACTACAGAGCAGTCATAATAAAAACGTCATGGTACTGGAATAGAAACAGGTAGATCAGTTGAATCAAATCAAATATGGAGAAATAAACCTGCACCTACATACACTTGATTTTTGACAAAGAAGCAAAAACCATACTGTGGAAATGGTGCTGGTCTAACTGGATGTCTACTTGTGGAAGAATGCAAACAGATCCATAGTTATTATCCTGCACAAACCTTAAGTCCAAAGGACCAAAGATCTCAAGGTTAAACCAGACATACTAAGACTAATAGAACAGAAAGTGTAGAATAGCCTTGATCTCATTGGTACAGGAGACAACTTCCTGAACACAACACCAGTGGCTCAGGTACTAAGGTCAAGAATTAATAAATGGGACTTCACGAAACTGAAAAGCTTCTGTAAGTCAAAGGACACCATTATTAGGACAAAATGACACTCTACACTTTGGGAAAGGATCTTTGCCAACCCTACATCTGACAAAGGGCTAATATATAAAATATACAAAGAAATCAACATAGTGTCATCAACAGGTTAGACACCAAGGAATCAAATAACCTAATTTTAAAAATGGGTACAGAGAATTGTCAACAGAGGAATCTTGAATAGCTGAGAAACACTTAAAGAAAATTTCAATGCCCTTAGTCATCGGGGAAATGCAAATCAAGACAACTCTGAGATTCTACCTTAAGTACATCAGAATAGCAAAGATCAAGAACTCAAAGGACAGCACTTACTGGTGAGGATGGGGAGAAAAGAGAACACTCTTCTGTTGCTGATGGGAGAGCAAACTTCTACAACCATTCTGAAAACCAATTTGGTGGTGTCTCAAAAAATTGGGGCTAGTTCGACCTCAGGACCCAGCAATACCACTGCTAGGCATATACCCAAAAGATGCTTCCCCATTCCACAAGGACACTTGCTCAACTATGTTTATAGCAGGTTTATTTGTAATAGCCAGAGGGGAAACAACCCAGATGGTCCTCAACTGAGGAATGAATAAAGAAAATTTGGTTCATTTTCACATTTGAATACTGGGTGGGTGTTGAGGATGGGGAGGGGAGGGAAGTTCAAATGTAGAGAGAGCAGGAGAAAGAGATGGGGGTATCTCTAAGACCTGCCAGAGACCAGGAATGTGGGGAAGTGTCAGGGGGGACTCTAGTTGAGACTCCTAGCAGTTGGGGATACAGATCCAAAAGTGGCCATTTCTATAGTCAGGCCAGACTCTCAGTGGAAGGATAAGGTCATCAACCCACCCATAAAACCTTCAACCCAAGATGTGCCCTGCCTATAGGATGTGCAGGGACAAAGATAGAGCAGAGCCAGATGGAATTATCAACCAAGGACTGCCCCAAACTGAGACCTGTCTCTTCAGCAAGAACCAATCCCTGACACTATTAATGACACTACGTTATGATTGCAGACAGGAACCTAGCTTAACTTCCCCCTGAGAGGCTCCACCCAGCAGCCAATGGAAAGAGATACACAGAGACCCACGACCAAACATTAGATGGCACTCAGAGAATCTTATGGGTTGAGGAACCTGAAGAGAACAGACTTGCCACAGAAAGACCAACAGAGTCAACTAACCTGGACTTGGGGGCTCCCAGAGACCGAATCATTAACCAAAGAGCAAGCACAGGCTGGACCTAGGCCTCTTGCTCATATATAGTTGATGAGCAGCTTGGTTCCAAACAACAAGAGCCAGGGCTGTCCCTGAATCTGCTGCCTGCCTGCCTGTAGATCCCATTCTGGTAAATGGGTAAATGGACTTCCTTGTCTGGCCTTGGTGGGAGAGGATGTGTCTAGTCCTACAGTGATCTGACAAGCAGTGTGATGGGGCAGGTAGTGGAGGTGGAGTGGGTGAGACCTAGAGGTGTCTCTACTGTACAAACGAGAAGGGGATGAAAGAATGGGAAGGTTCCATGTGAAGGGGTACTGGGAGGAGAGGGAGGTCTGATATTAGGATGTAAAAGGAGAAAAGAAAAAAAAGAAAAAAAGGAAAGGGAGGGAGGGTGGAGAGAGGGGGTAAGAAAGGAAAGAGAAAGCGAAAGAAAGAAAGAAAGGAAGGAAGGAAGGAAGAAAAAAAGAAAGAACAAAGAAAGGAAGAAAGAAAGAAAGAAGAAAGGAAGGAAGAAAAGAAAGAAAGAAAGAGAAATAAAGAAAGAAAGAAGAAAGGAAGGAAGAAAAGAAAGAAAGAAAGAAAGAAAGAATGAATGAAAGGAATGAAGGAAGGAAGGAAGAAAGACAGAAAGAAAACTCAATACTCTGTAGTATCTGGTAGAGATTCATATCCCATTCACTGATGGTCAGATTTTACTCTTTGAGACGTGATTTTCTTCTTCCACAACTCAGAGTGGGATGAATAAACAGCAGCTCCAGTCTAGGACTTTAACCTAGGCAGGGACCGTGTTCCCAACACTACTCTAGGCATCGCAGCATTTCCCTTTGAGCCTAACTATATAAAAAAGTTATTGTGGTCCCCACTTTACAAATGAGCAAACCAGGAAATGAAACCAATTCAAGTTTCGAAAATGGTGGGATGGTGGTTTCATTCTAGAGCCCTTTGTTTCCAGAGCTCATTCTTTTTCACATTATTTCCAATGAAACAGAGATGACAAGTCTCATTAAAAAGCTCTGTGGTTGGTGCTAAGGATGAAGAAAATGCCCAGGTGTGAACAAATCCTTGTGTAATCCCTGTGCTTGGGAGGCGGAAGCAGGAGGATCTCCAATTTGAAAACAACTTCAATTATATCGAAAACTCCCATCCTCCTTTGAGGAAGAAGGAAGGAAAGAGAGGAAGGAAGAGAAAGAGAGAAAGATTAAAGAGGAAGGAAGGAAGGAAGAAAAGAACAAAGGAAGGAAAGAAAGAAAGAAAGGATAGAAGGAAGAAAAATCGAGAAAGAAAGAAAAAGGAAGAAAGGAAGGAAGGAGGGAGGGAGGGAAAGAAGGAAGAGAAGAGAAAGAGAAGGAAAGAGGAAGGAAGGAAAGAAGCAAAGAAAGAAGGAAAGAAGGAGGGAAGGAAGAAAAAGAGAAAGAGAGAGAAAGAAAAAGGAAGAAAGGAGGTGTTTTCAAGTTTGCTAAACTCCTCAAAAATAGAAACATGCTAATGCTGCCTTCTCTACTGTAATTGTAATTTGTCAACAGTGAAAACCAGGGCTTCAAGGTAGACCTCCCCACTCTGAAACTGGAAAATATCAGCTGTGCCTATCGTCAGCATCAGTGGCCAAAGGCTGACCTTGCTGAGTTAATCAGTAGAGAAACTAATCAGTTGGAAAAAATGCAAATTTGTTTTCTGCACAGAGTTGGAAACTCATTATACTGAACCACTCCTTAAATTAAGTTCAGAGCAGCACTGAAAATCTGGGTCAGATAAGAAACAATGGAAGGCTGTAATAAGTAGGCCTGGGCTGTGAGCACTGAATCCTGTCAGCAACAGCATTGGTGTTAATTTCTCCTTAGCCCCTTGACTGTGGTTGCAGAGCAGAAAAATGGCTTGCTCCATTTGGATGGAGTTGCTTTCTCTAGTTGGCACAGATGGAAGTGGATGAAAGTTTCCTTGTAAAGGAGATTCAGTGTAGTGTTTGAACAGTACACCTGCTCTTTACCCCACAGTACAACTGTAAGCTGCTTCACTCTTCCAAATCAACAGTACATTGCTGTGCTGAGCAGCATGGGTCACAAGAGTCCACAGTAGCTGAAAATCCTATGAACTATGTTTTGCTACCAAGAACTCCTGGGGCTACTCAGTCTGAGAAATCAGAGCTATGTTGGTTTGATTTTGAGAATGCCAATTATTATTTGAAACCAGTCCCTGTCATTCAGCATCCCAGAAGGCCGAGTAAAAAATGAGCTCTATTTCCTTCCCTTACTCTCCACAAGTGATTAAGCAAACCTGTAGAAAATTGGCTCTGTGTCTCTTGGACCATGCCTTAGAAAACTGGGATGGATTCATAAGGAGGGCATTTGCCTGGAGGTGGCATTAAAGAAGGTGGGATACTTACCAAAAGAGCTCAGAGCTTACGTGCAAAAATGTTCTGTAAACTAGCACCTCGATCTTATCATGAAGTGATCACCAAGAACCCTGAAACTGACCACCTAATTTAAAGTAAAGATGTATTTTTGATGAACATCAAAACAGTCTTCTGTGTAGCCACTATATTCCTGACACTGAGTCAGGTTGCTAGATATTCATTGGACAATATGAAAACAGAACAAAGACAAAAAATATAAGCCTCCAGAACTGGGGCCCGTGTCTTACTCCGTCTTCTGTGACTGTGAAAAGACACCATGACCACTGCAACTCTTATAAAGGAGAGGAGCTGAGAATCCTGCATCTGGATTGGGCCTGGCTTGAGCAGTTGCAAGCTCACAGCCCATCCTAGTGACACACTTCCTCCCACCAGGCCACACCTACTCCAACCAGGTTGTTCCTCCTAATACTGTCACTCTCTGGTAACCAAGCCCTCAAGCACACAACTCTGTGGGGCCTATTCCTATTTCTATTCAAACCATCACAGCAGTAAGCCATGGCCAACAGGGAGCCAAACAGAATGACAAGAGTGTCCATGGGACCAAAAGTAGTGCCAATTTGTGTTTGTTTTAAAAAACAAAGCAAAACAAAATCAAAAAAGAAAGTTAAGAGTGAGAAGCCACTGGAGAGAGCACCTAATATCATTCTCACATATATGCATGCCAACTCACAAGCCAAGTGGCACACAAAGGGGAAAGGAAAACATGCCTTCTCTTAAATTTACATGATACATCTTCTCTTACCACAGTTTTAGTTTAACTTACCTGCTTTGGCTCTGTGTCGAGGGGACTTCTGTTACTCTGTCTGCTGATTATTTCACTATTCAACTGGTTTGTGTCTTCGATTTTTATTTTGTGTGACATACGATTCCTGTGAACTCTTCCTATCCTCAATTACCCAACGTCTTTTGAAGTATGGGTGAGTTGCTATTACCTAATCAATCATAATGAGAGTCACATTTAAAGTTTTAGCTTGTATTCCCCTTTCCCCGTTAGACTAGTTTCAACTAGCAATAGAGCAGAAAGTGTGGTGGAGGAGCCAAAATCAGAGACTAAAAGGTCTGTATCACCTTGACAGAAAAGAGAAACAAATTTAAAACAGAGGGCAAGAGGAAGCTGAAAATGTTTTGTCTCCCACTGAGCATCGAGTCAGACTGTCACCCCAGCAGGCCTGAGTCAGGAAGAGCGATCCCGAGAGAGAGAGAAACCACTGGTAACCTCAACTGGAAGAGGAGCAAAATAGCAAGAAGCAGGTAGACTAGGCCTATCAACCTGGAATGTTCTGTTTTGTTGTGTTGTGTTTTTAGTTTGTTGTTGTTTGATGCTATATTTTTTGTTTAAATGAAGACTAAAGAAATATGATTTGGGTAGACATTGATTTAAAAGTGTTAGATAGAATCTGTCTTGTTTTTGTTTGGACTATTTTTGGTTTTGTTGTTTAGTTGTTGACAGTCCCTCCCTCCCTGCCTCCTTCCCTCCTTCCCTCCCTCCCTCTTTCTCTCTCACTCTGCAGCCACAGTTGGCTTTGAACTTGTGATCCTCTTGATTCAACCTCCCCATGGCTAGGATTTAGATGTGTTCTGACACACTAGGCTTTGATGGCCCTTTACTTTCTTAC
This sequence comes from Micromys minutus, assembly GCF_963924665.1. Classification (NCBI taxonomy): domain Eukaryota; kingdom Metazoa; phylum Chordata; class Mammalia; order Rodentia; family Muridae; genus Micromys; species Micromys minutus. The sequence continues at coordinate 14,672,043 of NC_137959.1, forward strand.
TCTGCAAGCATACTGTTATGAATGGCAGCCTTCAAACATACACAGCAAGCCTCACACCCCTAAAAGTAGCTATTGGCTAATAATGTCTTCAATGTATATAACCTCTAGCAAATGATATGAACAAATACGTTAGACAAAGGTATACATGTATTGTATGCAATACTATTTGCATGTATAGGTTCACAATATTTGAGTCTCTCTCTCTCTCTCTCTCTCTCTCTCTCTCTCTATATATATATATATATATATATATATATATATATATATATGTATATATATATATATGCATATGTATGTACAAGAAAATTGCTGTTACCTTGTTCATATAAGAATTGGGAGAAATCGGGGCTAGAGAGACAGATCACTGATTAAGGGCACTAGCTACTCTTGGTGAGGACCTAGAGTTTGATTCCTTGCACCCACATAGTAACACATAGCCTCTTTAAGTACAGTTTCAGGGGGTTCAGTGCCTTCTTCTGCATTCCTAGGGCACTGCATGCACTTGGTGAATAAACAAGTAAGTCACTCATACAAATAAGAAAGAAGGAAGGAGGAAGGAAGGAAGGAAGGAAGGAAGGAAGGAAGGAAGGAAGGAAGGAAGAGTAGGGTGAAATCTTTAAAAGAATGGAGTGGTGGTACACCTCCCAGCACTCAGGAGTCAGAGTCAAAATGATCTCCGAATTCAAGGACAGTCTGATCTACAAAATGAGTTCCAGGATGGTCATGGCTACACAGAGAAAGACTGTCTTGACAACACAGAACAAAACAAGCAAACCAACAAAGACTGGAAGGTTCACATTTACCTGAACCATGCTTACATATGTGCTACTCTGGTTTTCTGGGCATTTGAATTACTCCATGTTAAATTCCTTCTCATATTTCAAAGCAGGCCATCAGCAGACTTGCTCCTACAGAAACAGACCCTGGCCTGCTGGGATTATCAGTGTACATGCAGGCTCATTGACTCATTAGAAACTGGAGTTAAGATTTTTTTTTTAAGTTTATCATAGTAAGGTTACTGCCTGAGATCCTTTTTAAAAAACAAATGTAGCTTTTAGATTAGCCGTGGATCTTTGAAAACTATTTTCCCTGTACTTAAATTTAGCTTTCCCTGAGTTCCAATTCTTTTTATGTGGGGAGGGGAGGGGAGGGGAGATGAGGCTGTGTTTGGCAGGAGGGTTGTCACAGGAGAATGGTGAGCGAAAGCGAGGTCTGTCTCCTTCGGTGAAGGGGACCATCTTTAACAGTCTTTTTCCTTGGATTCATAAATGGATTTCTGCCTCATCTTGCAGTAAATCTGAGAGTAAAAGAATTCATAGGGCCTCCTAATGCACTTAATACAGCGTGACTGATGAAATGTGGCAGGCACAACACAGTATCTAGTTTTCTGAAAACCTCACTGAAATGAACCATCCTGGCCAGAGAGTTAAAACAGTACACAGACTGGAACAACCAGCAAAGTTATTTTCCCCGATTCTTTCGTCTGCTCGGGCCCTTTGTGGTTTGGATTACAAAGCACTATCTGTGTATTTTCTGATGGCGGGTGACAGCTACTGTTTATTCCCAGAAACTCAAATTAATGGTTTTGTTAAATCGACTTTCAGCACTGCACACATAAGTCATCCCCTGGGGATCTGTCGAAAGGTCCAAGCCCACTTCTGTGTGCTTCAAAAGGAGTGTTCTTAAGCAAACAGCAAGGAAATTGGTTACCTGGATCCTGAAAGTCAATTGAGGTGCCACCTGCAAGGACATGGGAGGGTCAGAAGAAATAAGTGTAAAGTAGGCGGTGACTTCATTGGCTCTTCTGTAGCATAACAGTCAGTAAAATGGAGGGCAACTAAATCCATAGGGAGGCTGGAACTCCGAAGACCTTGGTTTTCTGCTTGGCTCTTTAGTCTCTCTTAGCATATATTGTCCCTTCTCTAACACAAGATCCCATAGGAGACCATGAAATGCTATAATAATGGCTGGGGTGTAGCTCAGTGGTGGGGCACTGACTTAGAGCATAGGAAGCCATAAGTTCGAATCCCAGCACCACGTGCACAACTGCACATTAGAAAATTCTCTGTAGATGCAAGACACCATAAAATATGTGAGGTTGGATCAGCTTTTAGATGCTTAGTTGAATTTTCAAATTTCAAGTTCATGGCTTGTACTGAGAAAAACAAGAGATGGAGCCAGTTCTGACTTCTCAGGATGTGGCAGCATCTGATGAGCTAAGTGTCAGGGACACGTTAAGTGAAGAACAAGAGAGAACATGTTCTTGGCCATATGAAAGGGAGAGGACAGATATCCAGTATCCTACGAGCCCTCTGACTCCCTTCTTAGGCAGGTGTCTGTTTCTAACAAGCTGAAGGAAGAGCTAAGGAGAAAGCAGCCATGTCTCATTTTATGTGGCTCAGATTTTTCTCAAATTTTACAGATATCAAGTAGAATTTGTGAGTCTATAAAATAAAAATATTTATTTTATTTTTTTCTTTCCTTCTTTCTTTCCTTCTTTCTTTCTTTCTTACTTTCTTTCTTTCCTTTTTCCTTCGTTTTCCTTCCTTCCTTCCTTCCTTCCTTTCTTCCTTTCTTCCTTTCTTTGTTTCCTTTTCAAGAGTCAGTTGGAACACCGTCACTATCCATTTCCTTTGTTACTGACGGTCAGAAATGAAACAATTCAGCCACAGGAATCAGCAGCTCATTTCGGAAAGATTCTGGTGATAACATCGTTATGGAAGGTATAGTAGTTAGGTAATAGCAAATGTCTCCTTTAGGTCAAAAAGATGTGGGGCTCTGAGGGGAGGGAAGAGTAGAGACCTATAAATTACCTAACTAGCAGCCTGTCTAAAATACCTAAAATCAATATCATCTACTCAGGGATCGGAGGAGAGAAGACAAGTGGTTTATATTAGAGCCATAGCCTACTGTAAGTGCTTGAAAACTAAGAAAAGAAATGCCAAGATTGACAAGAGGTTTATCCCAACACAAAATATAAATAAATAAAAATAAAAAATAATGCCCTTCTCTCAGTGAAGTGATAAGGATTGAGTTCCTTGCTGGGCACAGGTGTTTAAGTCCCAATTTGCTTATTCTTCTGAAACAAGGGGCTAATCCCACCATCCCTGCTCTTTGCTGAACGAGGCATAAAGTCTCAAAGGTGTAAAGCCCTGTGGAAGCCCAGGTGCTCTTGGTTACATTAACATGTAGTTCAAGCAGATGCTTGTTGGTTGGTTCCTACTCTGAGCTGGTCATCAGAGGAAAGACATCTCAGGTGTAAAGGTAATGTTTCGCAAATCTCATGAACCATGAGTGTAAATTGAGACTCCTAAAGGAGATCCATGCAGCACACCAGTGAACACTTGTCAAGGTTATCTCTAGAGATGGTTAGATCACATGAGATCCTGAGGGCTCTGACCTAACCAATGAATTCATTCCTTGTTGGATTTGTAATACAATGCAGTAAGCAGAAGTAGCAAAAGGTAGGAGGGGGAGCCTAGTAGTTACTGAAATTGTGGCCTCAGGTCTCTTCCTGTACCCTTGGCTCTTCCTGAATACCTATTTCCTCCTGCCTCAAGGCTAGTGTGAAATGTCTCTCTCTTACCTCCTGTAGCCCACTGCTATCATGTTCTGCCCAAACTCAGTGAGGTCAAGTGGCCATGAGTTGAACCCTTTGAAACTATAAGCAGAGACAGATAAATCTTTCCTCACTAAAGTGTTTGTCTGTGTGTGTGTGTGTGTGTGTGTGTGTGTGTGTCTTTCATTTGAGAACTCAGAACATTGGAGTAAGTAGCAAGAAACACCCCACTGGGGAGATTAGGGCAGATTAATCACTACCAAGTCTGGGTTCCATTCAGTAGCTGTCCTTCTCCTACATCCTCTGCATTTCATTGTAATTCTTTCCACTTTTAAAAGACTATTTTAAGAAACAAAACACAAATGATGTATTCCCTTAGTGCACCTATTATTGCAAAACAAACCAAGAACTGCCATTTCCTTACCCTTCCAGGTGGTTTAACTCTCATTCTTCTGCAAGCAATAAAACATCAGAATGTCTGTGAATGTTGGAGAATGACTTTGCCAACCACACTTCGTGAGTTAATATTTTTGTTTTGTTTTGGTTTAGTTTTGGTTTGATTTTTTTTTTTTTTTTTTAATATCCCAAGCCATTTTTTTTTCATGGATAAATTGTCGTTATTGTTCTTCGTATAAAAAAATGCTAGATATTTGAAAGCAAAAGGTTTCCTTTATGGTCTTTATTCAAGGTGGCCAAAAGGCAGATCCTGCTTGTTACACACCAGCACAGACAGCTTCTTAATGGCACAGTAACCATAACAAACCTCTAAGTGACAGCAGATGGCCCTCTGCCACAGCTACTACTGCTTTGCTGACAGTCATCTCTAATTTTAGCAAGGATTCTACCCCGTTCTCAAGCCACAAACCAGCTATGTCTGTAAACATGTACCACACTCACTTCATGGATTCTCAGTCCAGTTTTACTGAAGTTCATATTGTTGGGATTCTGTAAACCCCACCCCACCGTTACCTGGCAATAGCCAGGTATGCTCTGCCTCAGTTACCTGACACTATAAAAGTGGGCTGTTTGCTCCCTCCTTGCTCTCTCTTTTGGTCTCTTGTCCTCTTTCCCTCTTGCTATCTTGTGGCCTTGCTCTCCCCATACCCCGTTGTCCCGCCTCTCTCCATTCCTTTCCCACCTCTTTCTCTCCACGTACTCATGGCTGGCCTCTGCTTCTTTCTCCACTCCTCTCTTCTCTCTCTCTCTGCCTCTACCACCCTCTTAACTCTCCCATGACTTGAAAAAACTCTACTCTGTACTACACCATCATGTGGCTGATCTCAAAGGGAGAAGGGATTCCCAACATGGGCTCCCTGGAGACATCCCCCTTTCCCCCCATGCCTTGCCCGCACCTCCATGGGCCATATCACACCCCCCACCCCTACTCTTTTCATCTTTTTTTTTTTTTTTTTTTTTTTTTTTTACTTTGGTGCTGAAACCTGGGACATCATCTCTTTTCTAATGTTCTCTTTTCTATAAAAACAACACACATTCTCAAAGTGTCACCAATGTATCTAGGTTTTCATGGGATGCTGGGTTCTAATTGCTGTGTTTACTAGAAGGAAACACAGTTTCCTTCTATTCATTCACCACTTGATACATAATATATTTTTTTGTTAACCAAGGCTGACCAGCTTGGAAGCAGCTGAGCCCATGCAACAAAGACAGGGCTTGAAAAGGACCAATGGCGAAGATGGAACAAGACTGTTGAGCACTTCCTACTCTTGATCACAGTAGTCAAAACAGACTTGTCCATGGCTTCCTAAGGAAAAAGAAAAAAAAGGCTAGGGAGAATGCCACCATCTGGCTTTTGTTGTTTAAGATCTCATGCAAAGCCTTCAGCCTTTCCTGAGCCCTATGGAAATCCCCAAGTTCTACAAGTCAGAGCAGTGGACTTTAATTAATTTTCAATGCTCTTGTGCACTCTGAGTTGTCCATAACAGCTATCCTGCACTTTAAAAAAAAAAAAAAAAAAAAAAAAAAGGTTTTTTGAAGAAAAAAAGTCTTTCACAAACACCATTTGTCACCAGTTTCTGATTAATTTACTTTCAAAAAACACAGAGAGAGAGGGCCAAGAGTGGTCCACATTGAAGTTTCCTACCATCACCTTCCCAGAGAGACTGGAAGCCTCATGATTACACGTGTTGCAATCAGTGAAAGGGAAAGAATATAAAATGTGTTTAATCATTTATTTCATAAATTCCACTGTGTGTGTCAGTGTTTGGCATGCAAATACCTTGGTTTGTTGTGAAAATGTGACATATTTGGCTCAAATTCAGAGCCCAAATAGCAAATGGATAGTTATTTCCATGTATTTTGATGTATTTCTTCTCCTTAGATGCAAATATATTCCTGTGTGTATGCATATGTGTAAATATACACATGCGAATACACACACACACACACACACACACACACACACACTTATAGCCAATCATAAGACATTTTATTTTTGAATCTCCTCCCCCCCCACTTTAAACCAGGTTTATTTAACATCTTCAGTTTAAATATTAGAGTTTTACCATGAGAATGCAGAGAGGCAGAGAGTTAAAAAAAAAAAAAAAAAAAGTTGCTTCCCTCACATAGTAGCCTTTAAAGCTCTTATCTAGGGCTGACCCCATTGGCTGAAGCCAGCTTCTCCGGTGAATTGTACTAGATTCGGTGTGTCACCTGTCTCTTGTTTGTCTGTAGATTAGCACAGAAATGTCACCGCTTACTAAGTGAATAGGGCAGAGCCTCAGCACCTGCCACTTTTAAAACTCTTTAGACGATCCCCTTGTTTATTTTGTAGGCACCCCTGGGGGTGGGCACACCGCAAAAGCTGCATTGAGATAAACAATACTGGGGATGATTAAGGAGGCTTTTCACATGAAAATTCACTTCAGAAAAATGTTGTGCAGATGTACTGAAGAACACTGTATCACTAAGAACCACTCAAAATACTTTGGTGGACCAAAACACCTTTATATTTCTTCTGGCAACCTGCCAAGTTCACTTCCAGCTTGAAAAGAATTCTATAGCTGGAGGCTGGAGCAGAAACTGCAATGATTTAAGCGAGAATTGGCTACAGTAGGAACGATAATGCCCTATATCGTTAAAATGCAACTGGCATCTTAGCCTCCCTGCAGCTCTTTGAAAATGTGCTTACTCTCCAACTATTTACAAGGGGAAAAATGTGGAGACAATTGAAATAACAGGAAATAAAAAAAAATTATTGTAAAAGGCTGAGAAGTATTTGTCAAATGATTTATCGGGAGTGCTCATAAAAATAATAGCATGTTCTCAATTGCTAAATGATTAAGAAATCCTCGAGGAAATTCTGCTCATTATGAAACTCACCCAGAACACACAAAAAAAAAACCATTTTCATGATGCCCTACATTAATTAATGGAGACTGTAAACACGAAAAACATTCACTTAACATTAAGACGTGAATGTGAATGGGTAATGCCCTGTACGACTGGTTTCTCTTAGCATTTAACAGAGACAAAGACCAGGAATTACTTATGTTTTCTGGCTGATTTGGGCAGAATGATGATTTGGTTTGGCAAGCTAAGGAGAAATCAAAGAATCCAAGGGCTAAACAAAAGGGAATCTCCCAAATGTTTGCAGAAAATCCAGGAGAACATCTGTCTAGTAGTTTTGATTTCTAAGAAGCAAAGCCACACCCACAGTCCAGGATTCAGCACATACACAACAGCCCCTTATTCCTTTCTTATGCAGAAATGACTAGAATCCTTCATTCAGTGCAGACAAATTCGTCCCCATTTAAATTTGCTCTTGTGAAATGTCAATGAAAACGTCAAAAACAATTTGCTGCATAGCTCAACATGAGAACTGTGAAGAAAAAATACTCAATTCCGCTCACCAAACCCTTATCACATGCCCAAAATTTAAATAAATCATGCTGGTACCTGGCCTTAAAAGTTTGATGCAAGAAATAGAGAAGTAACAGCTGCCTAAATCTATAATGCTGGCCTAGGTTTACAACAGATAGAATGAAAGGGAGCTTCGGACAGTAAAAACACCATGGAGGCGCTTTCCTAAACCGCCGAATCACACGACTTTGCTGTGTATAACCCAAACCCAAACCCCACACTTCCATTTTCAGAAGCCACACAGCAAAGTCCCTCCAGTATTTATGACTGGATATTCAATAGTTTTTTTATTGATGGGTTTTTTCATTCACTGCTGGCCACTGCAAAAGGAAATTTCTCTGACCAAATCTGTCAGAAACACTGTTCTTCGTTCATAAAAGAACATTGGAATGTATTGGAGGTTATTTAGGCAGGGCACATCATGTTTATTTAGAAAACAACAGTAGTAGCTTTTCTAGGAAGGGCCTACAACCTTCCCAGCCATGAGTTTTTGAGTAGGTTTACAACACCAGATGTGAATTCCCTCCTGTAACTTCCCAATGGCCTGCATGGCACCTCTGACACTGTGAGGGAAAACTACCAGAAAGAAGTTTTCTAACTAGTTTCAACTTGACTTTTCTATGTCCTGTATTCAAGATAGATCATGGCTTCGGCAAGAGAACCTCACCATCTAGCTAGACCTTGTGTGCAGCCAGCAGCCATGGCCATTGCCTTAATTGTTTGGAAGGTCCTCGGGAGCCTCCCTGACCAACAACTCATACAGAAGTCGTCTATGCCTAACCTGAGATTTTCATTTGTTGTCAACAAGGAACAGAGTCAAGAAGGTGCTTTCTTCACTGACACCTTTCTCTAAAAGTTTTGTTGTCTCAATGATCTCATCAAATATCAGATTTTCTTGTGGCTTTTCCATGCATGGTTAGATTGGGCTGGCTCTCCCCCAATTTACTCCCTGTCTCCAGTTAAACCTTTCCTTCATCTATGCTCCATTCACATATGACATGGACTCTGGAATCACCTCCTATTTAATAAATTATGGATCTGCTGTATTGCTCTGTGTCACCCAGGATACCTTTTCCCCCAAACCACTTCACTTGAGAGTATTCACTGCATAGGTCTTGTTTGAGGCCTCTGGTTCCTACTACACTCACAGTACTGGATCCAGACCGGGACTCCTCTAAGATACCTTGTGGTTGCCCTGTGTCATGGAGTTCCTGCAGCTATGGTTCTGCAAGACAAGCCCCTTCATGTGGATATGGGAAAATGGGGAGATGAATGGGATTGGGTTGTATGAAGTGAAATTCACAAAGAATCAGTAAAACATGATTGGAAAAAAATCGTGAAGAAAAAAGCCAATAAAATTATAAAAATGAAAGAAAATCCCAAATTCCTGCTTCCCAAGTTTTATGCACATTCACTCTATGTAAATGCATGTGACAGTTAGGAGCCAGTTGAGGGTTGTCTTTTTGAGCCCATGTTACCTCATTTACTATATTTCCCTGTAGATTTCATAGCTTTATTCTTCATGGTCAAATAACATCCCATTGCATAGCTGTGCTCTGCAGACAGAGGCCAGCAGATCTCAATACATTTGAGGCCATCTTTGTTTGCATAGTGAATTCCAGACCAGACAGGAAAACAAAATTCAAATGTTAGTACATTTTCTAAATGGCTAAGGATGTTGAACACTTAAAAATGTTTATTGACTTCTTGTACTTTTTTTTTTTTTGAGAACTTCCTGAGGATTGTTTTTTTTTTCTTGATGTTTAGTTTCTTAAATTCTTTGTGTATCATGCATGTTAATAATCTGTCAGATGTATAGCTTGCAAAGATTCTTCCCCGTTCTGTAGACATCTACACACTCACTAACAGTTTGTGATACATAAGCCTTTTAACCTCACGGGCTCTCGTTTGTTACTTATTGGCCTGGCTTAGTGGAGTCCCACTCAGAGAACTTTTCTTCTAGCATTTTCAGAGCATGAGCCAAAGTCTTCAGTCCATTTGGAGACGCCTTTTGTGCAAAGGTGGGAGATGAGGATGTAGCTCCATCCTTCTCTATGTCACTATCCAGTTTCCTGAGTGACACTTTTCGAAGAGCTTGATTATTTTCCAGTGTGGATTTTTCACGTGTTTTTCAAGGACAAGGTTGTCAATAGCTTTGTAGGCTGTTATGTGACTCTACCATTCTATTTCATTAATCTAAGTGTAAATCCCCATATCTGATTTGGGGCCAATACCATTGCATTTGTATAACATTGGTTCTGTAGCACACCTTTGTGTCAGGCATGGAGGTGTTTCAAGCACTGGTTTTGCTCAGGATGCTCTACCTATCTAGGATTTTTTGTGCTTCCGTACAAATTTTCAGATTGGTTTTTGAAGAATGGTGAAGAATGCCGTTAGGGATTGGTTTGAATCTGTGGATTACTTTTGGTAGGGTGCCATTCTCACAACATTTAATTCTCTACATCATGAGCAGGGAAGTCACCCAGATTTTTAATTCTAGGCACACTTCCTGTTTCCTTCTCTCCTGGGGAAATGCATTCAGTTTCCTCCAATTCCATTAAAAATATGATAGCTTTCAATAAGAATAGATGAGCAAATTTATATGCATATATAAGGATATATTCTGAGAAATGTATTGTCAGGCACTGTCACCACAGTGTGAATTTTATAGCCTTAAACCAACGAGGGTATCTACAGTATTACTATACAATAACACTTATGGGACTATTATCATATATGAGCTTGTCACTGTCTGAAATGCCCTTATATGTTTTATGACTACACATACACACACACACACACACACACACACACACACACACACATGTATACACACACACACACTACTTATTAAAACTCCAGACTGAATAATAACTATAGAAAAGGAAAAATTAATATTAATCTTGAAAACAAGATAGGGTTCTAGGAACACAAAAAAAGTCATTACTTCTAACATCTGGCAATGGGAGTGAAATGGAATCTTAGAATCCTACATTAGTTAGGTGTCTTAGCACTTAAAATACCACCACTGTACATTTGTAATTTCTCTGTGAAACCCCCAGAGGCTTAGTCAGCCTAACAATATGGCGAAGATAAACTACCATATAGAGAAAAGAGGTTAACTCTTAGTCTCTCATGATCCTGGAGCTGTGAGGTCAAAACAACTTAATATCTTCCAACTTGCATCTGTTTTCCATCACAGTGAAGTGAGCACATACACAGCTCTGTGTGGAGCCCCTTTATGTCCCCATCAAGCCACCAGGACTCAATCATGGGTCTCCACCCTAGCGACCTCATCTAATCTAATCACTTCCCAAAATTCTATCTCTAAGCATGATAGTCCGATTAAGATTTTGCCCTCTTGATACCATTAGCAACAAGACTTTGGAGATTAAAGTCCTGTATGAGTTAGAGGGAACAAATGACACTCAAACCACAGCAGGAGTCCTGGGGTGGGAGGCAGGTCAAACACAAAGGGAACAGATGCAAACTCTGCTGGCTCTGTAATCAGATCCAGACCTGTTGCTACTGAAGCTACAGTCCTTCTCTGGACACAAGGAATTAGAAGAGTGAAGGAATACGTATTAGGGATCAGCGGAAGGATGCTGCTTTGTTTTAACTGGGCTGGGATCTAACGGATGCATGCTAAGCCGTGCCCACTTAAAGCATGCCGTTCGTTCAGTTATGAAGTCTGTACCTGCCTGTGAAACCAGCACTGCGGGCAGGCAACATTTTCATCTCCCTCCAAAATTTCTACATGCCCCTTTATAATTCATCCCTCCCTCTATCCCATCCCCTAGCAACCATTGATCTGATTTGATTTCTGTGTCACTTTCTAGAATTCTATATAAATGGAATCTTGCAGTGTGCACTCCTTTTTTTTGGGGGGGGGGGCAGGGTTTTTCTCTCTGCAGTGATTTTGAGATTCATCCATATTGTGTCCATCAACAAACTTACTCCATCAAGGGCTAACATCCTCTAAACTGTTTCTTCTTCTGTCATGATCATTTCATAAAAGAAAATACATCTGAACTGTCAGAAAAAGGACATATTCTGCAAGTAAGAAAGAAAAAGCAGACAATCTTTTGTTAACAAAGAGTGGAGTCCTTAGGTAAAATTATGTAAGCCCCATTACCCAAAGCCAGTTCTGGCCATGAAGGGGGAAACACTGCCCTCACAAAGCCCTGCTCCTCATTCAAGAAGGGAGAAAAGCAGAGCCCTCTTGAGACCTGTTTCCATAGTAACCAGCTAGCAATTGACAATGTGGCAGCAGTTGGGCCTCCTGAAGGGGAAAAAAAAATCTTCAACAGAAACCAGACCACAGAGTGGTCCAAGGGGGTATAGCTCACACCCAGCCTTGTGGAGACCCCAGGATTCACTAGGCAGGTCCTTTGTTAGGATGAATTTCCAGAGAAATGGAAGGAGAAGAGATGAGGGATCTCTCATAATCAGGCTGGTCCACAAATGGGCAACTTGCAAGACTGCCATAGTATCTCAGAAATAGGATGAGTCTTGGACAGACCACACCCCCTGCCCTCCCACCTCACTGTAAGCAGTCTCAATAACAGCTCTAAAGATTAGTTTCCTCCAAAACAAACAAAAGAATTAAGCCACACAAAGAGCCCTGGATCAGAAAGCTCCACTGGATAATGTTAAGGTCTCACCTGGGATTTTCCTGGAACCTTTCTGGAGACTTTGTCCAAGTTGTCTGTGATGCAGTCCATGTTGAAAGATGAGGGGGTTTGCATGCGACTTTTTAGAACTGGAAAAAGTGAAAACTGACAAAGCCAGAAAATCTCAGACGAGTGGGGGGATTAAATCTGGGAGCCTCCCATCCTCTCTAAACCATCCTAGAGAAGCCTAACTCATTCCCACCTCCACCCGAACCCTGCCACCCTTACAGCTTTATGAAGAGCAGAAATATGGGGCACACATTTCAACGCTGCTTCCGTCTGCTCCCAAGAATTGTCCACCCAGCCTCCAGTTCACGCTCTCACCCAATGACAGCCTGACCCCAAAACACATCCATGTGGCAAATCCCAGCTCTGCTGCTAGATAACCAGATAATCCTGGATGAGATAACACTCTTAAACCTCATTTGCCAGATGGTAATTTGTGGTAGAGTGTTACTGTGAAGTATGAGTGTAAAAGTCTACACAAAGTGTGTAAAAAAAATCCAGTAATGCTCAGTAAATATCAGTTGTTTTGTAACAATTCTGATTTCTCCTGGACAAAATAGAATATGCCTCAGAATTATTCTATCACTTGAGGCCCAACTCCCAAACACCTCTGTCAGAGAGCCTGAGATTCTTTGACCTGGAACTTACTTGATGCTAAGGACCAGCCAGGACAAGGCTCCTTACCAAGCCCATTGGCATCATTCTCAGCAATTTAACACTGTGACTTTTAAGTGATATATGTTTGGTCTTGGGTCTGGTTCTTGTCAGGCTCTCCTCCAATGCATGCAATTTCTAAGCCTTAGAAGTGATCATTGTAGTCATAACAACCCCTCCTCCCCTACAGGAGTTGTTAGTGAGATGGTGTTTAGACAATCCCTAAAGAAGGGTACCCATGGCTTCCTGTTTCATTTTGCTGACCTGGGAAAGAACGGAGAGGTAGAGGCTGAGTGAATCACCAGGGGTTGATGGTCATACGTCATATCCACATAATGATGGGTTATGGAAAGCTGACTTGAACTTGAAGGTTCAGGGGACTTCAGATTTGTTGCACATATAAGGCTACTGTACCTGGGGTTGGAGGGCAAAAGTCTGGAGCTCAGCAGCCATGGAAACTAGGCTCAGCTACCTCTCCTCATACACCAATGGAGAAGACCATTGTGCAGAAAAGGAGAGAGACAAAATCAAATCATTCATGGGTGCATGGGAAGAGAAGCAATAGGGTAACCTGACGGCTCCTAGATCCTCATTGGAAACTCACATACGTTTTAGGTGGAAACAGAGTAGGAACTGGGCAAGGAGAAAGAGATGTACAGAATTAAGTACTGTTGGCCAAGGTTTCCCCCACACACCATGTCTCAGAGGAAGTCCTTATTGCTTGGAGGAGGGGTACCAAGATTCCTTCTGCCACAGCCCCACTCTAATAGAAAATGCCTATACATGAATGGTATCATTCAATGCTAATGATGATAACAGGAGCTAGTATCTGGCTAGGCAATTTATGGATAAAGACTTTCTTTGATTCTTGTTGAGAAACTGAATTTGTCCTTTGTTAGGTCTTGGCTAGAGGTCTGAAACACCAGACAGGAATTCTTGTTCATTTCTCTTCTTGTTTACATTACAATTCATAACAGTATTGCAGTTACAAAGTAGCAACAAAAATAGTTTTATAGTTGGGGGAACTGCATCAAAGGGTGGCAGGATTAAGGTTGAGAACCACTGCTCTCGAGTATCTGAAGGTGATCATACAAAAAGACCAAACCTGAGCTGAGCTGAGAGTACTGTGTGGTGCCTGCAGTTGTATGTAGAACTCCATATAACTGAACATGTTTGGAGAAGCCCATGTTAGGTTTGTGCTGTGAGACATAAAGCTTCCTGCAGGTCTCTAGACTGCTTGACTTTCTATTTGATGTGTCTTGTTTCCTCCCTTGAAAACTGTCTTTCTTTTGTCTCTGCTACAGATGTGTCTGCCCAATTCTTTGCCCTAAGATGCAAAGCCTGGAAGTTTCCTCCAATCCCTGGAATCGGTTGCTATCAGGAATGGTCTCCTGGGCAAGAACCCTTGCCCTGTGGGGTCTGATACTTGCTTTGAAATAGTTTGCCATGGACACACCAAAAAAGACTCATTATGAACCTTGATGATGAACATCCAACCTCATTCTCAAGGAGCAGATAAGCTGTATGGATAGTTTCCCAATGATGCTAAGCTACTTGCTCCAGGCTAAGGACTTAACACCTCACACATACCCGACTCTTACCTCCTGAACCTATGCAGGGCTGTTGTACTTTCAGGAAGATAGACTCTGGGAGTCATAGCCCTGTTCCTATGACTAAAATCAATAAGATACTTGGAGTATCTTCATCATTCGATCTATTAGTATTTCCTCAGCTTGTAAGTTTCCTCAATATGACTAGCCCATGGCTCCAAGGAAATGGAGTTTCAGGAGGCAGCTGGTGTAGTTGATGCCCATGCTAAAAACACACAACCCCAACTTGGTGGCTAGGTGTGATAGAGATGCCCCCCTTGTTATTCATGTCCTCACGTCTTTGTCTCTTTGTAAAGTCCTTGCCCCCTCCCTAATACAAAGCCTACTTAAATGGATGACATTCGGTCTATCTTTACCTATGTTATCTGACATGAACATAAATAAGCCCCTCTGCAAAAATAGTGCAACACTATGACACAGAGACATTTTGATATCCCCAGCTTTCCTGTTTAGCAGAATGCTTTCAGTGAATGGGAGTGTGAACAATAGTGGGGGAATTGGCTGTTAAGACAAGAGAAAGAATTAAATGGTCTTCACCTCAGGAAGGAAAACAAAAGAAAAAATGAGAGGGAAAGGAAGAGAAAAGGCAGAGGGAGACATGAGTAATGAAAAAGGAAGATTGTAATGTGCTGGTCCCTGTATCTCTCTATGGATCCCCACAGTTCCTTTACAATGTTACTAAATTCATCAGATACTTGTGTATAGATGGATTTTTCATGGAAACTAGAGAATGTGAACTTCATGCTGGGTTGATATAGAATGTGATAAAGAAGGGAGTAGTATAAAAATCCATGGAGAGTTAAACAATTAACTCTCCCCCAAGTTATGGAGAAAGTTCTAGACTCTTCTTGAGTAATATAATTAGATATTGACTAAAGGTAGTTAAATAACTAAGTTTTCACTTATTTTTATTTTGCTAGTTTCATGAGGGTGCCATGTGACTCCTGATTTATGCCTTAGCTCACAAGTTAGAGCAACAGCATCAAGTGCTAGATCAACTTCCTTTAAAAAAATCAATAACCAGTTCATAATGCCTTTGATAGAAACTCAATGACTAGCATAAGGTTTTACTTTATCAAGAACCTGAGCCATTTGTCAACAGCTGTTCAAGAAAGTAACTGATTCAAAATCCAATTGTCAGAACATTCACTGGATGCTCACTGCATGCAAAGAAAGAAAAAAAAAAGCCAGGTGCTAGGAACTTCAAGAGCAATAGAGGCATTCTGTTTCTATAGAAGAAATATTGAAACATAACATGGCTGTACTACTCAAGGAACCCCAAAAACAGTGTAAATAAAACAGGTAAAGCTCATGTTAAAGGATGAAGCTGTGATAGGATTAGACAAACTAGTTTATTCCAAAGACCTAAATAAGAAAACTGTAGAAGATTGGCATAGGGGTGGTTCTGATGTTAAGATCCTATTGCCCAATTGGTTCTTGATCTGTCAGTAGAGAAGCCACAGCCAATTGCTGAGTGGAAGAAATAGGCAGGACTTCCAGGTCCCTGGAGGCAAACAGAAAGAAGCAGGGTGGGGGAGAGTTCTCCATGCTTCTGAGGGAGAAAAGGTGACCAACCATGTGGAATCTGGGCAGAATGGTGGCCTGTGGCCGCTCCTACAGGCATGAGGTTAGAGAGGTTTAACTGAGATGATATAACAGAGCAACTAAAGTTGAGGTCAGGTGGAGAGGTGCAGAGCTAGGAATATTGAGAATGGAGAAGTGTTTTTAATTAGATGAGAGATAGGTAGAGCCCAGCAACTGTGCCAAAAAGGCAAGTTGAAATTGAGCAATGTGTGTGTTTATGTTTTTTAGTTGTGAAATCAAGGGAATCTTGGAGGGGGCTGGAAGCATGGCCTATTCCCAGACCTTAGTCAGAGTAGAAAAAAACACATGTATCATATTAAATTTGGAAATGTTTCATGAAGACTTGTGGATTGAAGACATGATCTTCAGCTAATACTGTTATTGAAAAGCTCATTGGGATGCTACCCTCATCAATAACTGAATGGGCTTTTATGAAGGGCACTGATTTGGGGCGAAGGAGGTCACTAGGGGCACATTTTTGAAGCACACATCTTGTCCCTGGCCCTTTCCAGTCTCTCTGGTTTTTAGCTTCCTTGAGGCAAGCTGCTTTTCTCCTGTACAACACCCTCTCACCATATTTAGTCCTTGACACAGCCCAAAATTATTAGAAGCAGCCAACCAGTAGACTGAAATCTCTGAAGCTAAGAACCAAAATCATAACAACAGTAAAGACACTAATACAGTATGCTTACTAAAGTTATGGCAATCAGGAATGAAGTGGAGGCCCAATCTCTTTGGTGGGCGGTCCAAATGCCTATAGCCTAGGATGAACTTGTTCTATAGGCAGGATGAAGGGGAATGACTCCTGAAGAGGTCATCACAGGCTCGGGATCTGAGTGACACCTGGTAGACTCACCACCAGAAGTCTTTCTGTCACCCTCTAAAAAGACTTTCAAGGAAAACTAAAATGTTTTTTATTGCCAAGACCTTGATAATTTAGTAGCCTAGAAGGCATACCAGGAATTGTATAAGAAAGGAGTAAATCCATGAGGAATCAATTCCATATCCTCCTCATCCCTGCCAGAGAGAAAGCCCAAGTATCCATAGGCACATGGTGTGTACCCAATACAGAAAGGAATTTACAAACACAGAAGTGGAAATGTGGTCCAAAGCATCACTTGGGAATACAGAAGGATGCCATTTACCCTTCAGAGCCAAGACTCTATTCACCATCTTGCTTTCAAAAGCAGCAGCTAGTACGCTGCTGAGACCATTTCCACAGGGATAGGAACCTGAAGATTCTGAAAAACACTTGCAAGGAGGCAGCCAAGACTAGACGTAGCAATAAGTGAAGAGATTAACTGAGGAGTCGGGGCTGCGGTTAGAATCATCTCAGTCTCTCTCAGTTCCGTGATAACAGAACTTTTCACCAAATGAAAGGTCATGGAGCAGACCACTGTCACTGATCTCAGGGAAAGCTCAGGGATGCAGCGACACACGCGCTGCTTTCAGGTGAGGGCCTTGGGGGAATCGAGCTAGTAGAGACAGCCCCCAGACCCCATGGGAATCTCACTTCTGGAAGGCTCGAACAAGAAAGAGTCCACAGGCTTCTTCTGAAACTATGCAGACAGACACACACCAATAAAACAGGGAATGATAAGATTCAGGCCTGTGAAGACGTGTCAAGAAATGGAAATACTGTTGCTGGCGGTGGCCCTGGAAAGGGAAAGAAAAAGGAAAAGGGAAAACAAAACCTGCACCTATAATTCTCTCGCCATATGAGGAGATTGAGCCTGAGAAAGATAAGTCGGCTTACTCAGTCCCACACCTAATCAGCCGGAAACCTCTCCATGGTTGCATGCAACTAGTGACTCAGTGATTTAACCCTCTTGGTTCTTCTTTCTGTGCCCTGTAGATGATGTCATCATTTTCCCCTCACACAAAGGCCCCCGAGGTAAGTTTTTCCCATGCATCATCTCATCCCTGCACTGCTCTCAGTTTATAAAGGGCTGCCCATACTCTCAGCATGGTATTTCGAGAAGTAGGTACAAAACTCCAGCTCCAGCAGTGAAATGTCTGTAACTTTAGCAGGCATGGAGGATGGCTTGTTGAGTCACGTAACTGAAAAGTTCAAGATCGATGCTTTCAGAAATGGCTGGATCTAGGTGCTGAGGTTCCATGAATCCTAGGACCCTCACCATCACTTGATGCTCACTTTTCTCTGTATTGCCCTCCTTTTCATCACCTTTGTACTTCCATACTATATCCTACTTGGATGGGAAAAAAGTCCCTTCATCCTGACAGTACAAAGAAAGACTAAGATTGCATTCTTATTTGCCAAACCTGGACCATTTACCCATGGATGTATTAACTTTACTGATTAATAGACTGTAATAATTTTCTTAGCTAGGTTTGGGCTAAATATGAGCTTAAAGATGCCATCCACACACACTACCTTTATTGAACCAAGAATAAATTTTCAGCAGGAAAAAAATGGAGTGCTCCATACAAAAGAGAAGATAGAATGAATGTGAGGGGGAAAAAATCCCTCTCCCTCCTTGTATAGAAGGACAGGAGGTGAAGCAGAAAGAAATCCCTAGACTGTAGGGAGTTGCTGTTTTGTTGAAGAAACAACATGTACTGCTTCATACATAATGTAAAATAATGTCTGGTCGAGCCAAGCTTGTTTGCAGCACGAACATACTGTTTACAGCCACACGGCTCTCATACAAGCCTGTGCTATGTACCCAGATACACGGGGCACACTGGTGATTTGACGTTTACAGGACAATGGTAAGTCCATAATTGCTGTGGCAGTACACAGGAAACAAGCACAGGAAAGGAACATGGACTTGTTTGATTTCACGGCCTCCGGGAATTCAGACCTTGGGTAGCTGTGACCTTGGGCCAGAAGTGATGTAAAGCATGGCTGAGATGGCACGTGTCGTCTACCTCTTGGTATCCAGGAAGCGAGGGTTGGGGGTAGATACATTCTAGATCAAGACGATCAGGGTCCGATCTTCTCCAGTAACTCCCCACTCCCTTTCAATCATGTCATCATAATGTAAACCTAGTTAGGAAGGAATCCATCGATCAGGTATGAGTCCTTCAGATCAAACGACACTCTAAGCCCATCGACTGGCAACCAAGTCCTCAAGAAAGTTGGTTTCGTATTCCAACTGAACACTATCAAACAGTACTTGTTCTCCAAGATGCCCCGTAATCCATCAGTGTCCGCTGCCACACAGACTTGGCCTTGCTTGCATATGTTGATAGCAAGGTTCACACAGCCAGTGGTTGCTACTGCATGTTGCATCAGGAAAAAAAGGGAAAAAGAGAAGGAAATGCATGTGAAATTATTATAAAACACAGTTTCACCGTGTAGTGAAATTCAAGCATGAACAGCATTTGGTGGGCGGGAACTACATACACCCTTTGCTCCTCAGTTTCTTCTTCCATGTGAGGCAGCTGAGTCTTAGAGAGCAGGCTCAGAACCCAATAACCAGGTATAGGCAAGCCTCTCTCTATTGCTGTGTATAATACCTCATGCAACCAAGGGAAGACATTAAAGAACACAGACCAGACTCTCAGGAAATACAATTGACTTTAAAGCTCTTGTCATCTGCCTGTCTGTCATGCATATGTCTTTCACATGTCTTTCAGCGCACTCTCTCATGTAAAAGGAGAGAAGCTCCCGTCTGTGTATTATGTCATACATTCAGGACATGTTCATATGTGATCATAATGCACACTATTTGCAACATGTTCAAAGCACCTGGACTATTGCATTGGCCAGTTTGTCTCTGTTTTCCTTAAATAGGTTTGAAGTTCTGTAGAACACAAAAATAAGTGGGCCAGAAGATGGGCAGGGAGTATCCCCAAAGTGTATTATGTGTCTGTGTGAAAATATCAAAAAATCAGTGAAAACCAATTAAATATTCAAATGCTATTAAGTTTTTCTTTTTGTTGCAAAACTATATGCCCAAGACCTGCACACTTTTGCTTACATACAAAATACCTTGCAGTATCTTTCTTTTGTGTGTGTTGTGTTTTGCTGGCATGCATGTCTGTGTACTATACACACAAACTGCTTGTGAGGCCAGAAGAGGAGGTTGGATCCCCTAGCACTGGCTTTACTCGCTGTTGTGAACCTCCTAGTGGGTGCTGAAATTCAACCCAAGTTCTCTGAAAGAGCAGTCAGTCCTCTTAACCACTGAGCCATCTCTTCAGCACCTTCATCCTCAAAATTAAAGACAAGGATTAAAGACTTGGAAGCCATAACCTTCCTCACTGGGGCATGTTTTATACTATGCTTGTGTGCTAGCTGCAGTCAATGGAGAAATGACTGAAAGACCCAGAGAGTAGTGGAAGCAAGGAAAAGGAAGCAGAGTACAACACAGTACTTGTGTTTAGCATCCCAAAGTCTGACCACTTTTGTCTACCTACCGTAGGAGAAGCCATATGGTAGGTGTGGCTATTGGAGGGGCACAGGGTTGGTCTGCATAAAGAAGCAATGGCCAGTACAACTGGATGTTCAAACAAGCTGCGGGGAGAAGCAGGGAGCCCTGCTCTACCTACTCTTCACACTGTAGTACTTAATTGATTCTTTTCATTTTCATCCTGTTTAACCTTTTTCTTCTCTCTCTCTCTCTGTGTGTGTGTGTGTGTGTGTGTGTGTGTGTGTGTGTGCATGTACACAGGCACTCTCTGCACATGTTTGTACACATGAAGAAGTGTGTGTCTGATTATAGAAGCCAGAGGCTAATTACAGTGTTATTAACTAGGCATTACCCCCCTTATCTTTTGAGACAGAGTCTCTGCTTGGACCCCAGCCTTGATGATTAGGCTACTCAGACAGGACAGTTAACCCTAATGATATTACCATCTCCATCTCCCTAGCACCGGGCTTACATTTTCACAGCGCCATGCTTAGATTTTTGCACAGATGCTGGTGATACAAACCAGGTCTTCACACCAAGCACTTCAGTGACTGAGCTGTCATTCAGAACTAAAGAATTATTTTTGTCCAGCATGGATCTTTATCATCAATGGTGCAGATCTTAGAAGAACTCAACCTGGAACTCACACCCCACCCTCCTCTCTAGTATGAAAGTGCCAGGAAAACCTGTGAATGAGAAGCTGGTCTGGTGGTGTGCCTTGGAAAGACTCAAGGAGTTTATCACACACTGGGTGTTGCATTTTT
The DNA here is from genome assembly GCF_963924665.1 of Micromys minutus. Classification (NCBI taxonomy): domain Eukaryota; kingdom Metazoa; phylum Chordata; class Mammalia; order Rodentia; family Muridae; genus Micromys; species Micromys minutus. The sequence continues at coordinate 14,693,151 of NC_137959.1, forward strand.
CCAGATAGAATGCACCAAGTACTCCCAGAGCATCTTGCTGGATCTTATCCATGGGCCCCAAATTTTGTTTTACCAGTAAAACACTCCATAAAAGAGACAGTCAATCTGTGAACATCTTGAACAAGATAACACATCTCCAAGTTGAGTGTCTCCACACAGTCCATGTGGTTTCACAAAAGCAGCTTAAGGTTGTGTGGGGCGCTCATTAACATTTGCCCTTTAAGCATCAGAATCTTAATTCAAATCCCTAACATAAAAAATGCTGACAGTCACTACTTACCATCTCAGCACTGGGAGGTGGAGACAGAATTCTGGGCTCCTTGGGTTGGGCGGGCTAGTCCAGCTGGGTGATATTTGAGATTGTTCTCTGGTCTCTACACACAGCAAATAACTTGGGACCAATTGTTGTCAGGATTCTGTTCGCATCTCAGTTTTGTTTCCCTTGGTGTGACAGAAACTCTGACAGAACAGCTTAGTGGAAGGAGGTTTATTTTCATATTGGATTCCAGGTTCCAGTCCATCACAACAGGTATGTCAAAGCATCAGGAACATGTAGCAGTTCGTCCTAACACATCCACAGTCAAGAGTAGAAAAAAAAAGAGTGTGTGCACTCTCTGCACACCCCAACACTCTAATGCTGAAGCTCAGATCTCCTGCCTAAAAAATGGCAACACCCACAGTGACTTTTCTTGTGTCACTTAATGTAATCAGCATATCCCCCCCCCCAGACATGGCTATAGACCAACTTGACTAAAACAGTTTCCAGTTGAGCCTCTGGTCCCAACATAATTTCAATATATCAAGGCAATGATTAAAAATCAACCATCATAGCAAGTTGAAGAAGCTTGAGGCAGGGCTGAGCTAGCCATGGAATAGTTTAGTGCTTTATCAACTCTGGAAAGGGGGGCTTTTTCCATCTCTGTTCCATCTGTCAAGTCCTAGTTATATATCAGATTTCATCTTGGAAAGGCCAAATTGTGTAAACACACATGTTGAAGTCTTAACCTCTAGTTCATCTTAATGTTAACTATACTGAGAAATGGAGCCTCTCATGAGATGACTAAATTAAAATGAGTTCATTAGAGTTACTTACTCCCATGTTGTCAGAGTCCTTATGACAAGAAGAGATACGGGTACACAAAGAAACACCAGAAATAGGCACACACACACACACACACAGAGAGAAAAGACTGTATGGGAACCTGACAACACAGTGGTCAAACACTTTGATCTTGGACTTATAACCCTCCGAAATGGGGAAAAATAAAAACCAGTTGTTTGAAGCATCTAGTTGATCCAGTCTTTCTTTAAACAAAACAAAAACAAAAATGGACAAGCTAAAAACTAAAAGCTGAGTTCCTAATTTGGACATTACTAAGAACCCACAATTTTGATAGCCAGCTCCTCAGCATGTCTGTCTGTCTGTCTTACTGTTGGTCTGTCTATTTGCCTGAGACCCATTGGTTCTGTTTCTCTGGAAACCTCTGTGTGTCACACTTTCCTAACAATTTCTTTTGTCTGGATGCTGAAGTTACTCCTCCCAGAGTGAGCTCTTACGTCTCCTCCAATGGACCACATGATTGAGCGATCACCTCTGTATTCTCGAATACATCACCCATCTAAGCATCAGACATAGATGTCTGAAGTGAAGGGCCATTGTGTTCAAGGCTGTCATGGTAAATTACCATTGGATGAATGAACATGGAAAACTCACCAAAATCACAAGCTCACAGGATCTCTGCGCTCTTACATCTCACAAGGAAATTAAGAGAACACATCATCTTGTTTATTTGCCAAGGTGATAAATGCATTCAATCATCCTGCATTCAGTTATTACAAGGCAATATTTTACTGGGCTTCTAAATTCGGTGGGAGAAAAAAAAAATACTTCCAGTCTCCTATTATTATGGTTCCTTGTACCTTAAAGTCACACAAGTGCATTCAATATAAATGTAAGTGGGCGAGAGACGGAGCAGGCATGATTGACAACACCGACAATAGACTGTAGAGCACAGAGCAAGGGAGGAGTGATGATGGATTTCATATTTAATATTTCCAAGCAAATGAACGCAGTCACTTCTGTGAGACTTAGCTCTGCTTCAGGGTGTGACATTTTAGCCATTCCCTTGCCCCAGTATTTTTCTGTCTGAAATTGCAAACATCTGCTACTGAAGTGAAAATAATACTACATATATTTATTTGTAATGCAACCAACCACATGACATGGGGGAAATGCGCAAACGTGGCAATCAACAGATTTCAGCCACCATGAATTTTACTCACTGCTCTGGTGCATTCCTTCTCCTCTTCTCTTTTCTGGAGTCTAAATGAGTCATAAAGATGAAGGGAGGACTTGTGTCTCCATACAGTCTTCCTCCAACTATGGCTGCTTATAACTCAGTAAGCAACTCATCTTGCAGTTCTTTCTGTCCCCATCTCCCCCCACTCTCTCCCATTCCTCTCTTCTTTTCCTTCTCCCTCCACTCTCTTCCCTCTCCCCCACCTGTCTCTCTTCCTCTTCCTTCCCCCTATTCTCCCTCTCTCCTTGTGCCCCCTTCTCTCTCCCCCTGTCCTCTCCCAGCCTCTTCCCCCTCTCCCCCTGTCCCCTCCCCCTCTTCTCCCTCTCCACCTGTCCCCTCTCCCTCTTCCCTCTCTCTCCCTGTCCCTTCCTCCTCCCCCTCCCTCCCCCTCTTCCTCCACACTCTCCCCCTCCCCCTCCACATCTCTTCCTTTCTCTCCTTTTCTTTTCTCCTTCTCCCTCTCCCTCCACTCTCTCCCCTGTCTCCCACGCTGTTTCCCTTCCTTTTTCTTTCCCCCCTCCCACTCCCTTTCCCCTCTTCTTCTCTCTCTTCTGAAACAATTATTGTAGATGAATTGTATTTCTAGGCATTTGATAGATAGGAAGTGAGGATGAATCAGGAACAAAGCAGCATCTTTGTTCTGGATATGGCAGGTTCTGGAGTGTGAGTGCCCTGGGTCCCTGGAGCTCACTCTGCGTCATATGGGAGGTTCAGTGGGTGTGAGTACCCTATGTCCAGCAATCTCACACTGAGTGGAGAAGAATCGAAGCATTTTTGAGAGATTGAAGACTCCCAGCACTGAGGATGTCTAGACAAGATCATCAGTTTCAAAGTTTAAGCCACTCTGGACTCCAGAACAAGCTGAGGTCAGCACAAGCCATGTGAAGTCCAACCTCAAAACACACCCACAGTGATAATCATGGTAAAGTAATCAATTGGTTTAAAGTTGCTTTAATAGGAAACATGTCTGAAAATAGTTTATATATTCTCAAATACACACATTTACAGTCTTCAGACAATATTGTATAAGGAAACCACACATACACACAGCCTCTCTTAATATGTCTTACTGTTGTATTTGACATGTTTTTCCATAGCAACCACTTCCTACTCAAAACACACCCAACCTGGCTCTGATGCTCTCTGGCCATGTTTCTTTGCTGCAATAAGTCATTCTCTCTCTCTCTCTCTCTCTCTCTCTCTCTCTCTCTCTCTCTCTCTCTCTCTCTCTCCAGCATGACAATCATAGGGAGGAGATGCTAATGTTCATGAATTTCCCCTTCACAGGGAAGCTGAGAGTTTGTGTTAGTAATACCTTATCTCCCTCAGCAGGCCACTGATGAATGTTTAAGGCCAAGAGTTTTTCAGCCTGAATTCTAAAAATTTCTACCACAACCTAAGAGTTCACTCCCCCAGTGAGACACTTCACATTTTCTCATCCCATCCCCAGCCCCACCTTAGTCAGTTCTGGGGACTACTTGTATACAGTCGACTATAAAGTACAAGGAAGCTTAAAGGGTTCAGGGACCCTACAATTTCCTCAAATATAAAATTAAATTTTCAGAGGTTACCTTTGGGAAGGCCTTGATCCGTGCTTCTTAACCCTGGGATCATGTTACTGAATTGCTCAGAAAAAAAAAAAATGAGTTAATGAGGACAAAGTCTATAACGAACATAATTAGGTTTGAACCAAAGAGGGACTTTTCTCAACACTGGCCTGTGCCTGTGGACACTGCTGGACATCTTACAAATTCATGCCACTAATCAGGAGAAAACTCAGAGAAGAATTACTAATGTGAAAGGGGAAAGAAAAGAAGAAAAGGGAAATTTGCCTTCTGGTGAACAGCCTAGCTGGTGGGCAGGTCAGCAGATCTGGTCCCTGCACAAACCGGAGTATTTTTCTGATCCATACCCTAAGAACTCCCCAGAAAGGATCCAAATATCAGGCCCAAGAATAAAGTTGCTACATAATCAGAGCAGAGCTTTGTTTAAGGAACAAAATGTATGTCCCTTTTCATTAAGCAAATCATGAGTCTTCTCATTCATAAAAATATCTCATGTTCCCTCACCCTTGGTATCTGTATGCTTTCTCTTAACCAATTGAAAAAGAATTATCAAAACTTACACTTGAACATATTACAAATAACTGGTATGCATTTCAAAATTGCTTTCAAGGGGAATCTACAGCAGTTCAGGAGAGGCTACAGAGATGACTGGATTAATTAGAACTTATCAGGAAAAAAAAAACGTGGAGAAATGTAAAAATTCTGACAGGAATTATTCTCAAGAATGTTCCCAATAGGTCAGAGTTAACCTCTGAACATTAAAGTGGTTTGATAATTTGCTGTCCATACATCGACAAAAACATACAATCTATTATCATTGATAGATCATTTCTCCACCATTGGTGAAATGAGTCAGTTCAAGCCAGATAAGAGTATATTAAAGACAAATTTATTGGGAAGCTGCTCTCTGGTGGGTGAGATCACTGACCCAAGACCAAGACCAGGGAAGTTGCCATGGTGAAAGGGAGAGTAGAGAAGGAGAGAGAAAGAGGAAGGGGGAGAGATGAGAGAGAGAGAGAGAGAGAGAGAGAGAGAGAGAGAGAGAGAGAGAGAGAGAGAGAGAACATGCAAAATATCTGGACTATATAGGGAGGAACATCTGGAGGAAGGGCAGCCCAGCCCTGGGCTAGCAAGTTTCAAGAGTGGAGGTAGGTTATGTCAGGTTGAGAGATGCTGAGAGAACCTGGAGACCAGGTCTGCTCTGGTATGTAAAATACTCACCTCAGTCTTGTCCCAGGGTCCAGAAACCAAACAGGGATGAGTGCAGGAGAAAGGCAGTAATTTTGGATGCCTAGGGTAACAGTGTGGAATGGCTAACTCAAATGAGCATTGTTCTGGGAAAGACCTTTGGAAGGAAGGGAAAGAAATGAATCCTTATCAATTCCAGGGCATCAAAAGCAATGACAGAGGCAAGAGTATGAGAATCCAGGTGAGCTCTTTAAGCTGTCACTTCCTTGGATGCTGCTATGAGTGGATCAGAGTTTGTGTTGAGCAGTCTGATGTTTAGTCGCAACAGAAGAAGGGAAGTATCTTAGAGAAAGTCATAGGAATGAGAACAACAGAGATTTTATGTGTCTAAGCTCCTCTCTCAGCTTAAAGCAAAACCTCATTCCTGACACCACTGGGAAATTCTGAGAATTTCAGAGAAGAGGAGCTAGGAACTTTGGGTGATAACCATGAGATTTCTATAACATATATAGCAAGTTGGTGTGTGTGTGTGTGTGTGTGTGTGTGTGTGTGTGCGTGTGTGTGTGTGTGTGTGAAAGTGCACTAGGACATTTAAATAAATTTGAGGCTTTCCCCTTATGACCCATGTGGAGTCACAAAGAGTACCACACCCTCTTTGAAATGGCAAAATCCTCAGAAAGATAAAGGGTATGGTTATGACCTTGAGGGTGACAATGATTTTATGGTTATATACCTGTGTCCAGACTCAGCAGCTAGAATACAATAAATGTGTATGCATACCTTAGGCAGGTAAGAAAGAGTTATCTCTGTAAACCTGGCAACAGTAGTTCAATCCCCAGAATTCAAATAGAAAGCTAGACACGACAGTCTGAATCCCAGAGATGGGAGGTGGAGACTGGAAGCCACATAAGCCTGACAACGTGTTTTGGATCCCAGGGTCCACACAGAAAGCTTGATGCAGTATGAGCATCCATAATCCTGTTACTCCTACAGAAAGATGGGAGGTGAAGACAGGATAAGTACCTCAAAGCCTGGAAGCCAGCTAGCCTGAGAATATAGTACAGTTAAAAAAATAAAATGACTCTCTCAACAATGTGGAAGCTGAGAACTGCCTCCCAGATGACCCAAGCTCCCTGCCCCCAGTCACCACATAAGTATGTGTGGGCTCAAAATAAATAATGTGCATAGCCATTTCACACGAAGTATCCCAGACTACATGTGTCACAGTGTCATAGCCTTATCTTCAGTAATACCAGAAAAAATTAAAATCGATAATAGCAAGAAGCCACCAAGGTTCTATCTAAATGCTAAAGTGACAAAGTATTTCAATTTATTTTCTTTACTCCTTAGTATGGAATTTAATTGATATCCAGCTTTACTAAGTACTTCAGTATAAATTTTGGAGGCTTATGCTTTATCTATAAAGATACTGAGATTTCAGCTAGCAGCTAGGTTTGCCATGAATAGAAATGTCGAGAGCCGAGAGATAAAATTGACTTCTTACATCATCAGCCCTTGTCAGTTTGGCCAAGACACCTTCTACTGCAGTAACAAGGGCGCATCGCCCAAAAGCACTGACTTTTCTATTTTGGTGAACAGAAGGGGAAATGGCAATCAGATAGATAAGATGATGGATGTCCCTGGGCTTCACACATTACTTTGTAAATCCTGAATCTCTAAAAGTTCCCTGTCTTAGCTGAAGACTCAGAAACTGGTTGGAAATCAAATTGGGGATGTGATGTGAAATGAGCCCAGATTTCCCCTACTTCAGGGCTTTTAACACAAGGTTCAAACTGAACTGCTCAAATTGCAAAACCTTCTGATTGGTTCAATCATGCTCACAGGGTTTATACTGCTGCTTTAACCATTAAAGATGGTCACTGGAAGAGTCCAAAGTGCCTAGATCCTTGCTGTGTGCAGTTTCAACAAGGGATTTTGTCCCTTGTGCTAGAGAGAGGTGGGCTTCTGATGTAGATAGGAAAAGAATGAAAAAAAATAGAACAATGAGAAGGAGATGGGAATAGGAAAGCAGGATGGGGGAGGGGTGAATAATGAGTGTCAGGGGACCCAGTGAGCAAACAGAAGAGATCACTTTCCCGGGCTGCTAGAACCCTTTTCAAGGTCCAAGAAATGAACTACCCATTTTGGATAGCATCGTATTTATGACGTATGAAGTACAGTTCTGAGCACATGAGAAAGAATTTATTAACTAAGACTTTTATGCAAACCCAGCTGAAAGCAACCAAGAGGCAGGCTAACAATTTCCCTTCATGCTTTTCTTTTGAAAGTTACTCATTCATCTTCAGAAAGAGCAGAATGGCCATGTTGACTCCGTAGTAAACACGGGACAGTTTTGTGGGTAAACTAACCTTAGTTTTGCCACAGCCTTGAGCCAGGGTACTCTGCCGCTGCTTCTTGTTGAGACAATATAGAAGCATGGACTTAATGCTTTCTAGACTATAAACAATATTTTCTCCCTGAATTTCTGACCATTCCCTTCTTCTCACTGAACACTTTTGCTACAAGAAGAATTTGCCAAGGCTTTTTGGAGGGGACCACGTCTACAGACACACTGGGCATCTCAGCAGTAGCCATAGTAATGAGAAGGTCTCAGAAGCCTTCATGAGAACTTAATATCTTATTACAAAGACCATTTCAGAGTCTCATATTCCTTTAGAACCTAGTTGATATTCTAAATAAGTGTGGCCAGGATCACAGCCACCGAGGCAGAAAGCAGAAAAATATTCTAAACTCTGTTAGTCAGGGAATGTGGAGTCTGCGTCTCACATCCCTCCTCCATCTCCTCTTCCTTCTCCCATGGTTCCCCAACTTTCAATCTCTTTCTTTAAGAATAAGTAGATAATATATTCCCCTTGATTAATGCCAAATGAGGGCCCTTCACAGGCTGCACAACTCGAAGACATTGAAAAAGCAGAGGTACAGAGACAGGCTTGATCAGTCACACCTCCCTGCACTGATGGAGATCACTGAGCTACAAATTCTGAGTTTGGAGGAAGAAACTTCTAGAGCAAATAAACGTGCTTTTTATGGTGTTTTTACATTTTGCTTTCATGTGCTACATTTTGCTTCCATGAATGTGAAAAGTAAGCACAAAGTATCTACAATGGATTTGCCAGTTTACTTTCTATCAGAAAAAAAAAATCAGCCTTTTATAATCTGGCCAGGACAAACATGGCTCCTATTGATGAAGGTGGCCCTTTTTGGTTCCCAGAGAGGTGGGACTAGCTGGTAGAGTAAGAAGTAGCCTAACCATAAGAAAAATGTGTTGTATCTATAGATTCTCTTTATTAGATCCCAAGTTCCAGAGGTGACCAGATGGAGGACAGAGCAAAGCAGCCCCTGCCATGGGGCTGAGACACAAAACTGAGTACTGGGGAAAAGAGCGTCAACCCTGCATCTCTCAGATGACAAAAAAATTTTGAAGGTGATTTCCAGGCTCCCCAGGCCAGAAAGCCTTGAAAGTTCCAAAGGTCTTGATGTCTTAACACCAATCAAAAAGAAAGTTTAATGTATGTCTTGTGTTCATACAGATTAGGCTATGCAAACCAACAAACAGAAATTCCATCGCCATCATAAGAATGTCGGAAAACTCATCTCTGTTTTGAAATAGATACGCATAGAAAGAGACAATCTGAGCAGCTGTGCTTATTCAGCATTCTTGGAATAAAGAACTTGGCCTTGTGATGCATGTCTATGTTTGGAACGTGAATGTATAAGTGTTGGTTACCTTTGGTTTGATCAAAGATCTGTAGTTTGAATCTTACAGGTTTCCCCTACAAACACTAAAGAAAGCAACAAAATTCCCATGTATTAAGAGTATTGTACCCAACTTCATACTATCGAAAAGCTATGGAACCTTTAACAGCTAACACCTTCCAAGAGGTTTTACATTATTGGGATATGTCCACAGGGGAGTTCTGGTACTTTGGTCTCTTCATTGTCCTCTTTTCCATCTGATTATGAGGTGAACAGGTCTTCCACCCCCTCCATTCCACCACAACAATGTGTTGTACTATCCTGAACCAAAGCAACCAGTCTACCACAAACTAAAACCTTCAAATCTGTCAGAGTAATTGTTCTATTTTATGAATTGATTAACTTGGACATTTTATCCCAGTAACAGAATGTAAACTACCACATACATACCAACCAAGTGCTAGGCACTTATCATGTATTAGGTCTTAATAACTTCCTATTTATTCTGTGAACTGTATCATTCCATAAACATGTGTTTCCTTTCCATGGTATGTATGAAAACAAATACACAGAGAGAGGTTGCAGAATTAACACAAGATCAAGTAAGCCAAGAGTACCAAATTGAGATTCAAATCTGAATCTGACTCATTCATCTAGCCTCTACAAGATACAGCCCTTTACTATATAAGAGGTAGTACCCTACGTACCCACATTGTCTAAGGACAGATAAAATATATCAGCATAGCAAGATAGTTAACCTTAGTTGGGGAATTCATTTTTCTTTGTGAATCTTTTATATAATTGTGGCATTACTATTTGACCAGGATGCTAACTATCCATCTCTCCAACAGTAGTCAAAATGATACCCACAATTCACATTTCCTCCCACACTCTGATTTTCTATTCATGTTCCAAAGCCAGCATTAGGAGACTCGGGAAGGGGTTCGTTGTTAAGTTTTTTAAAAGATTTCAAAGCTCTACTTAAATCTTTCAGCTTTAAATCATTTTTCTTTTATTCGTTCTTTGGAGATTTCTGGGGGATTGCCAATACTTGACTCTGCTTTGACAAAGCCATCCTTGGATATCAGATTAGATAAGATGATGAATTGTATTTAAGACTCCATATAAGTTAAAAACCCTGGAGTTTTACTGGGAAACTTTTCTCAAACACAGTTAAATCTCATAGCTTGCAAAGAATGCTGAGGGTTAGGTATACCCATCAAATAATCCAATTCATTAATGCCTTTGCTGGGATTACCAAAACCTAGCAACCAGAAGATTCTCTCTATCCCCTGCCTCCCCAGACAAGCCTATACAGCCACAAGAATTTCCCCAGGTTGTGAACAAAGAACATTATATTCTAAATGGAAGAAACTATTCATTACAGAGAAGGGCAAATCTTTTCTACTTTATAGATTTTAAAGATACATCTAGTCACCTTGTTACATGCCTAAATCTGGGACACATATCACTATTGGCCACAGGTAAATATGATAATCACTCAGTTTTTTAACAATACAGAGAGTATAGGCCTAGACAACCCAGGCAGAGAGTTGTTCCAAAATGGAAATAATTTTAGGAATATTCTAACAGTTACATTTTGCTAATATTTTTTCTTTCTGTGTAAAATAAAATGTGTCTAAATACCCAAGAGAAGACTAGTGATATGGGTTAGTTTGAAAAGGCTCTTGCTGCCAAGCCTGACAACAGAGTTCCATCCAAAGGATAATGCTGGTGGATGGGGAGGGGGACTGGCCCCACAAGCTGTCCTGAACAGCACACTGGCACTGTCATGCTCAGAGGCACACATGAACACATCGCAGGCATGTGTGCACAGAACAAAGAAACATGTGCTATTTTAATTGCATTGTACAAATAACTTAATCATATATCAAAAATGATGTAACTTCCTTTTGGGGTGCCTTAGACTTGACCAAGTATGGTAATTATCATGTGACATTTACACTATGTCTGACTATTCTGTTTTTGCTGTTGTTAGAGTCTGTGTGTTTGTGTTATTTTCTTCTGCTGGGCTCCACAAAAAGGCCTGCACATGCCGGGGCGGCATTCTGCCCTAGAGAGGGCCTCAACCAGCCCTGATCTCTGGTTTGGCTATCACAAGACCAGAAATTTGTGCCTTCCCAGTGACTGGCTAAAATGCCTCACCTCTCCACTGTGACCCATGAGGATCACAGGTGCCTACGTCACAGCAGTGGTGGCAGGAGCAGAGGCCACCCCCACTCTCAATTCCTGTGCAGCTCATGTCCCCCACCTGCTTCAATGAGGCTCCGTAGTTTCCTTCTTTTTACACTCTGCTTAGCAGCAAGAAGCGCTGAGAAACTGGTGATGCTCCTCTGAAAACTCTGTCCCACATTGAGCATAGATAAGCAGTGTGGCCTTCTGTCTTCACCCTGGCATAGATTTTTGCAGACTCTGAGCACAGGTGAGGTCCCACAGACGTGGGATAAAGACAAAGTCAGCTTGTAACCGGGTGAATATTAACCAGTGGGAAACATCGAAGAGAACGGAGTCAAATCTTTTCTTCCTCTTCCTCTTCTTGCATGACTTCTCCTCATGGCTGTTCTGGAAACTTCCAGTGTCCAAGCATTGTGTGGACTGTCCTGCACTACTGTGTCTCAGTCTGAAGTGCTCAAAGTACCCGCCTTCCTGAATTCCATGCAACCTCTCCTTTCTGTTCAGATTCACACAGTAGCTTTCAGAAAAATACACCAGCAGTTAATGTCTTCGATTTACCTCTGGCTCTCTAGAAGACTCAGACCACCTCCAGCCCCCACCCTGCCCCCCATACCTGATCTAATAGAATTCACAAAGAACACTGGGGACTTTTTTCTAAAGTGTTTCTAGAATCCAAGCAATGTGCTGCTAAAACAGTCAAATCTGGTGACCCAGATTCAAGAATTGGCTCTCGACTTTATTAACTGTAAGACCTAATGAAATCTCTCTTATGAGCCTAATGAAAACAAGGCAACAGATTCTCTTCTCTGAAAATGTCATCACCGTGATCAAAAAGTATAAAGTGGAGAAAGCAATATGTAAACCATAAAGAAGTATATACATGACAATTATCATTACTACACAAGAATTTGTTCTAATGTATTTAGTTATTTATGTCAAAACAACATCTATGTTAAAAATTAACAGAGTTGTAAAACTTTTCACAAGTTATATTTAAGTTTTATGTAAATAACAACCCAGAAAAACAAAGATAAACCATAGGTGGAAAAGCCCTGAGGTCATTTTTTTTTTCTGTGTATGTCTGAGTGTGTGTGTGTGTGTTTGTATATGTCAGTGTATGCTGTTTGCCTGTGTGTGCCTCTTTGTTAGTGTGTGTATGTATGTCCATGTGTGAGTGTGTGTGCTTTTCTCTGTGTGTGTCTCTGTGTGTGTCTCTGTGTGTATGTGTGTGTAAGCAGGTACTTGAACAATAAGCTATATCTTCTAGCTCTCAGGCCAGTCCATTTTATAAAGTTTTATCAGAACTACACACCTATTATTTTACATATAATGATGACTACTACCTCCACACACACTTACCATTTTCCTATTATTTTATTTTATGTGTATGGGTGTTTTCTCTGCACGTATATATCTGTACACCATATTTGTACCTGGCATTTGTTGTAGCCAGAAGAGGGCACTGCATCCCATGGGACTGAGGTAGCATACGATCCTGAGTCCTCCCCCCACCCCCTCCCCTGTGTGGGTACTGGGAACTGAACACTGATCCTATGGAAGAGTAATCAGTACTTTTAGACACTGAGCCATCTCTCCAGGACTTTGTTTCTAACTTTTAAGGACAGAGATGAGTATTTGTAACTGAGTCTGCCCAGAAAGTCATTAATATTTACTAATGACTTTTTAAAAAAGATTAATCTATTCCATGTAACTACACTGTAGCTGTCTTCAGACACACCAGAAGAGGGCATCAGATTTCATTAAAGACGGTTGTGAGCCACCCTGTGGTTGTTGGAATTTGAACTCAGGACCTATGTAAGAGCAGTCCATGCTCTTAACCGCTGAGCCATTTCTCCTGCCTCTACTACTGACTTTTTGAAGTTAAAAATGTTTGCTAACTCCAGTGTTAGAAGAAATGTTAGTTATTCTGTCCTTTATAGTGAATGCTTTCGAGCAGATCTGTTGTTTTCAAATGTTAGGTTTTCTTTTATACTTATTTATTGGTTGATTGGTTTATTTGCTTAGCATGTGTGTGTGTGTGTGTGTGTGTGTGTGTGTGTGAGTGAGAGAGAGAGAGAGAGAGAGAGAGAGAGAGAGAGAGAGAGAGAGACCTGTGTGAATGTGTGTGTGTGAGAGGGAGATATGTGTGTGTTTGTGTGTGTTTGTGTGTGAAAGACATGTGTGTGTGAGTGTGTGTGTGTGTGTGTGTGTGTGTGTGTGTGTGTGTGTGTGACATGTCCATGCCGCAGAGCACAGGTCAGAGGACAACTATCAGGAGTCAGTTCTCTTCCATCAGGTGGGTTCCCAAGACTCAGATCCTCCTGCTTAGTAGAAGATGCCATTTCCCACTAAGCCATCTTTTTGGCTCTGATTTTTATTTGTTTCTGATTCTTTTGCATTTTCATTTTAGTAGATGTTTAGAAAATATAAAATGCACCAGTAAGGTTTAACATGCACATAATGTATATGCAGACACCTGAGCAATTATGTTAGGGGTAAATAGTCAGAAGTATTTAAGAAACAGCTTGCTGTTTTGCAGTGCTACTGAATATTTTTGCCTGCCCACCTCTGTGCTGTTTTTCATTGTACAATAAAAGACAAATATTTGTGTAGGTTTAACTTCTTACTATAGAGCACAGTAGCTCAGTAGATAGATAGGATTTACTTTCTTGCAGACCAAGGGCTACTTGGTAAAGCCTGGTGATAGAATCTGCCTCCAGCCTTGCCCAGGTTTGAGAAGTACATACAGCTTGTGAAATGTAGGCCTCGACACAATTGGGCCATTGCTGCATTATTCTTGGCTGACTGCAAATGTGCTCCTCTGCCTTGATGACAAATGGATTACACTGAACATTTCCATGAGTTTTCAAAGACAAAGGTGGGGGAAGGTCTCACAGACTCCACAACCTCTGCATCTAAAGGAAGAAAAGATCACCTGATCTGAGTTGTCTCGAAGTCCTCCCAAATTCTTTACATCTCTCTAGTTGTTCCTAACTTCATTAGACCTTTTCGCTGGTACTTTACAAAATGATGTCGACTGACCCTCCCCACCCCACCCATGCTGGCTAGCTTCTGTACCTCTAATGAGACTGCACCTTTTTCTGCCTTCCCTGCCTTTGAATTTAACCCAGCATTCTGAAAGAGCAGAGGCCTGTGCTCTGATTTCAACTATTAAAATAAACCAGTATTTATGTGTTTAGAAGAAAGGTTCTTTTCTTCAAGTATCCCCTGCGAGATGATAAAAGGACATCTTAGAACCATCCAAACCATCAGTTGCCTGCCTGCGCGTATATTCCTTTTATCATCTTTTGCTGTGATGGAGGAGCCGTTTCTCAATTTCTTCTATAAGCCTTTCTCCTTCCAACTATCACTTACTTGGCTAAGAGCCAAGTCACCTTCTATGCCTGGTGGAACAGGGTGGAACTGGTATACATCAGCTCTGTACATGTTGTTTCTTTCTCCTTGACTTTTGTTTGGATTGAAACAAAGGCATCTCCATTATTGACACAGTAAATGAAATGTTGGTTTGACCTATGGGAAGCACTATATAGTCTTGACCCTATATCAGTCATATACTAGGTGCTAGACAGTATTTACTAAACAGATTAACAAACGAAGACCAGGTATGTGGGGTCATCTGGACTCAGTATATTGTGCATTCCTAAGTCAGAGATTCCTCAACAGTGGTATGAAGACAAAAGCTATAAACCCACCAGGGGACCAGGGGTCTGTCCTTCATTCCTCAGACTACATACTCCCTGTTGAGGCAGTTAACACGTGTAATGTTTAGAATTAAATTGGGAATAAGAAAGTCTATTTGGATACTATGAATCAGAGCACCCACATTTGCATCCCAAGCTCCCCCTCTTACAGTGACTCTTTCCACGAGGTGACACTTTCCATGTTGTCTTTACTGTTTGAGCTTCAGTTTGCTAATCCCTAATGCAAACAATCAACAATGTACTGTTTATAAACAAGTTGGTCATGATGAATAAATGCGACAGCGATTTTAACACTGAGCCATGGGAAGCCCACACTAGCTGGAAAGGGGAGGCAAGGTTGAGTCTATTTCTCCTTTTCTCCTTATTCAAGATTACTTGATATTGGCATGTTGACAGGTACTCTGATAGACAGGTTTCGTGGAAAAGACTTATATAACTATTCCAACTATGGTGCATTTTGAGAAGGGGACTTTAAGCTAAAAGAGTTAGTAGTTTGAACTTGGAGGAAAGATTTCTAGGAAGCAGACCATCTTTGCTGATGACACTCATACTTACCTTTGTGTTTTTAATTTCAAAAATTCACTATATAATGGTGTATGTGTTTTTGTGTCCACACAAGCACACCACACATGCACATACACCACACATGCACACAAACACTCGCACACACACACATATACACACATACATACCACACATACATACACACACATCATACAAACAGATCACACACACACACCACATACATACCATACATGCACATATAACCCCCCACATATACCCCATAAATATTCACCACACACACACACACACACACACACACACACACACACACACTCACAAACACAATACATACAGACCACATTGGGCTACATGGCTGTGGTAAGTTTAGTTTGTCTCTTCGAAAACAACATGGAAGTCTTAATCCCAGGTGGCTAGGAATGTGATTATATTTAGAATCCACTCTACATATGTAATCAAGAGAAGAGAAAGTCTTCCTGGATTCGGCCTTGGATGGTTAATCTCAGATGTCAATTAGAAGAGGTCTAGAGTGAAATTGAGGCAGGTGGGTCTGTAGGGAATTACTTGAGGTGGGAAGATCCATCACTGTGGTTGGTGCCTGGACTAGGAGCCCTGTGAGATGAAAACATGGGTTGAGAGCCAGCACTTCTCAACACTCTCTGCTTCCTGATTGTGGGCACAATGCAGCCAGGTCTCTCACATTCCTGCTGCTGTGATTTCCCTTCCATGGTGGAATTAGTCCTGAAACTGTGAGTCAAAAGAAACATTTCTTCCCAAAGTCCCCTTGTTGAGGTGTTTTATCACAGCAACAGAAAAATCACGGAACCACGGTTCTAAACCCGACAACAGGTCTCCTTACAAGGCACATGGGAGAGATGAGAGACGGACACACAGAAAGGAGATGGCCATAGACGGGGAAAGAGTTAAGGTTCTGTTTGCATTTCCCCTAGTGACACAGACAAGGAAAACGGGTCAACAGAACCAGGACAAACGAGGACTTTAGCTGTTCAAGGAGCATGACCCTTCCTGCTTTGATTACGTGTGTCAAGCCTACAGAAATGTCATAGAATGCATTTTTTTTAAAGTGACCCAATTCCAGTACTTTGTTACTACAGTCATTAAAATCTAACAATGAGCTACCTGAAGTTTTCCCCAGCATCATAAATTTTTAATACTGAACTTGTATTGACAGGAAAGGGCAGGAGAGTGCACTGGACCAAATCCATATTTGACAGCAAAATTATAATTTGTATACTACTATATGGCTCCCACATTACTTTCTCAGCCTTATCCTCTTGATCCTGTTGATGACATTTTCTGATAAGGGAAGCTGGTAGCATTATATTCCATTAGGCTGATAAGAGAGATTAAAGGTCTTACAGTTAATAAAGTCAAGAGGCCAGGCTTGAATCTGGGTCACCTGGCTCAACAGTTTCATCAGCACGTTGATTGCCTGGGTTCTAGAAACACTTTAAAACAAAGTGTCCAGCAATCCACATAAATGTTGTACCATTAGCTCTGCAGGGGCTGTGGACATGGACTGAATCCTCTGGAGGGCCAGAGGTAGGTTGAAGACTGATGTTCAGGAGGTAAGAATCCCAGTGGAAAAGGAAATTATTCATCTTTGAGAAGTCAGTTCTCTGTCTGGTCTGACCACTTCAAAGAAGTCAGTACAAGGCACAGCAGGTGTCCACAGCCAATATAATTGCTTGACACACAGACATTTTCTTTGCAGGGGCTGCATGAAGGAACCAGGCACAAATACAAGAGTGAAGGATCTGATTCCCCACCCCCCTTTCTTCCCATTGGTCTGGTGAGGGAACCCTGGTGTAAACCAGGAGATTATCATTAAGCTTGGGTAAGATTTCACTAGACTGAGTTGGACAGCTTTCCACCTCTGGGTCTGCTGTCTGAGAGGATCAAGTTTGAGGGGGAAGGTTTGGCTATGACACTCAAGGGCCATGACTAACTCATCTACTGCCTTCCAACCTGTGATGAGGTAGAACATCATTGGCGGCTCTTTAGGGAAAAGCAGAACTACTAGCCTCATGGTGGCTGGTCAGTAAAGTAAAAGGCACATTCCTGTCTGCTAGCTTCCTTCCTTTACCTACCCATCCCCAACTCTTAAAGGCTCCTTAAATTTCTAATAAGTACCCCAGGCTAGAAATACAGCAGTGCCTATCACCAAGACTTCTGTCTTGATATCATAAACAGTTTCTTTAAAAGCATACCTACAGGGAGTGGAACATTTTGTGTTTTAGGATGAAGACGTCAGTGTGCTTTCTGTGTGAAATCTTTAAGTTATACCTGGAGAATTAAAAAAAATGTAGAGAAGTAAAAGAGATAGTGCTCAAAATTCTAGTATATTTATTTTATTTTTTGTTTTATATGCATGCATATATATGTATGTATACATACACATATATAAAATAAAATATTACAAATAAAGATTATTTCCTTTATGGTTTTCTTCCCATCCATTCTTTCAGAATGAAAATTCTCATGGCTTCTCAGTACAGCTAGTCTAAGTATGTTTCTCATATATAAATGTATATGCATAATTGATATTAGTACATATATGCATTTCATGTAGTATTAACAAATCTATGTATGTGTATGTATATATGTATATTACATATATACATATATATGTTTGCATGCTTTAGTTTGCATGCATATATTTATTATAGCCTAATGGGGGGAAGTTAAATATCCAATAAGGTACTATTTAAATAATTAAAGTCTTAAAGCAAATCCACACTATGAAATACTATGCAGCAATTTCCTAAAATCTGAATTGTAAATATGGGTTCATAGAAAGACATGTGAGACATTTAGCTAAATGATCTAAACAGGGTGCTATGTGTTGTTAGATGTCACTTCTACACCACATTCATCACAGACACAGAATGTATCTAGCCAAAACCATCCATTGTTTGAGAATGAAAGGGTAGACAAGAGAACATCATTTTTCTCCTCTTTCTTATTCTTCTAAAAATATAGCATGTGGTTCTGCAGAGATGGCTTTGCAGTTAAGGGTACCACTTGCTTTTCCAGAAACTGGGAACCCACATGGTAGCTCATCACCATTTGTAACTTTAGTTCAAGGAGATCCAACACCTTCTTCTGATCTCTGCAAGAACTTAGGACAGAGCACAGATGTGACACACAGAAATGCACTTGGGCAAAATACATATACACATAAAGTGAAAGTTGGCGAAGTAATATTCATTAAAAATTAGCATGTACTAATTTTCCAAATATGCATTTGGAACTTTTAAAATATTTAAAATGGCCAAGGAAAGGAATGTTCTGCAGACAGAGTGAGTGAGTGTAGACCCAGTGTGGGAGAAGCAGCCTTGTGGAGAGATGCAGGGGACTGTGCCCAATGAACCTCAAATGAATTTGAGTCCTGTTTCCAGAAAAGATAAAGGCAAACTCCTTCTGCCTATGAGGTTCTTTTTCAACTTGCTATTATCATGATCTGAAGCTGAGGCTTAAATAAGTGTCCATACAGATTTATATATGGGTCCTAGGGTGGGAGTCTGGGCAGGCACTTTGGACCTTTAAGAAGTGAATGAAGTCTGTCCTCCTGCCTGGACATCTTCCACCAGCTCATTTGCTGGACCAACCGCCTAATACCCTGGATTCCCTAAGTACGTGCAGCCTGCAGGCACCTTCCAGTGTGGTGGCCTGGATACAGTCCACTTTCTCTGTTAGCCATGAGTTAGGTCCAGCAAACGCACAGCAACATGGGCACTATTGTTAGCAACTTGCTTGACTATACCAAGGAGAGAAAGATGAGTGTAGTTCTTGAATTAGGAGGAGGATACAAAGTTCCCAAATATCCCGCTCCTGTTGCTCATAATTAAAATTGCAAAGATGTATGCTCAAGTTTTGGGTTCTTTCTGACTTTTTGACTCATTTTAGGAACATTACTTTGCCTTCTAGAAGAATCGTCATAGTAGGAAGAGCAGTGACCATGTGTCCTGGGAGGCTGTCTGCTGCTCAGTATACCGCTGCAGTATAATTGTGCAGCCTGCATTGTGTATCCATTTTAAATGAGCCACATTCTTCTAAGAGTGGCTTTCTATTGATACAAATACAAGAAACTACACAGTGGTATCTCTGCTGTACGTTAGCCAGCACAGTATCAATCCACTACCATGTTAAGCATAGCTCTGAAATCACTAGTGGAGCCCCATGCAGTTTGTGCATGTATGTGCAGTCAGGAATCATGTATGATGCATAGAAGGGCAAATGCTAAAAGAGGTTCCTACAAGCCAATTTCATCTTAATGGACAAGGGGAACTGATCTTCAAAGAAGACAGTGATTCTGGGAATCTCCCAGGGGCTTGAGATCAAATCCCACCACTAGTTTTTGGTTAGTTCTTCCATCAACAGGAGTGTATGAAAGACAACTCAGTATAGCTGTTGATATGTAACATGGATGTTTTCATGCATTCTCATGGATCTCTGGAATTAATGTACATTTCAGTCTATGTACTATGAGGTAAACAGACAATACACTAAAAGAACAGGAAACTAGGGAGTTCCTACCACCTCTAGTGCCTGCTGGAGAGACAGTGTTTGAATAAAGATGTGAAATGTGAAATTTATATAAAACCAAAGGGACTAGAATACTAATGCGAAACAGTTTCCAGGCTCTGCAAAGCTCAAAGCATGAACCCACCGCTGACATACTAAGGGGACAAAAACCATTTACCTTGCAAACCTGAGTGCACTCATGCATGTAAGTGTGGGGTAGAGTGGACTGATGTAAGAGTTGCACCAGATGGTCTAACATCCAACGCAGCTAATGAGATTGTGGTGTAGCTAAACTTGGGACTTTATTTAGTTCAGGGAAATGTTGGTGATTGACATTTGACTCTTACTGTCAGGCTGTGTGGAAAGCAGAGAATAGGCAGAGCTTGTGAGAAGACAGATGATGTAATGAAGGCACAAAACTGGGGCAGAAGCAGAAGGCAGAATGCTGCAGTGGGAGGAGGGATGCAGCCAATGCATGGGGACTGAAGCCACAATTGTTCATGTCAAGGCAAAGTTGGTAAAGTAAGAGACGGAGCTTAACCAGTGTTACTTGGAGTTACTGACAGAGAATAGAATGTACTAATGGGAATTTAAAAACCAGCAGGAAGCAGATGGGAGGGAGGTCAATATGGGTGAGCTTAATCCACACCTTCCCTATTGAGGAGGTAACAGCCATTGACTAAGTGACAAATCAAGAGATGTGTTCGTAGAAGCAGCCATGAAAATAACCAAAAGCCAACATTCATTTGTCTCTGTAGTTAGTGACTTGGAATAGTAGTTCCCTTGTATTATCTAATTGCTTACGATGCATGGACTGCTTTGATTAAAACATGTTGAGTGGGAGATTAGTTATAGAAGCAGAAATAGAATCGGCTGGACTGTTTGCCGAAACAACAAGCCTGTGTTACCATAATTTTCTGTGTATAACTGGAAAAAAAACTGTACATAGCATGCTTTTAAAGTGAGTACCCCTAGAGTAGTATTCACTTCTGAAATACTGTCATGATATAATTTTGCCATGTTTCCCTTCTTTCCTGTTCAGCACAGTAGCCACCAGCCACAGGTGTTCTTTTGGGTACCTGAGAAGTAACCATTGCCATTGAGAAATACATTCTACTGTAGTTTGTTTTAATTGATTCTAATTTAAGGAGAAACATGTCACTGGTGGGCAGGAGACTGTGTAGCGCAGCAGGAGAATTGGGTTGGGGGATGTGAGCCACTTTCTTATCATTTATATTTCTACTTTGCTGGAAATTCTGTAGCAGTGAATTAGATCCTTTCATAATTCAAGAATCCCAAGAATTCTTCAGTTACAAGAAATGTGTAAAAGTAAAACCATGGAATAGTGTAATAAAGAGTCTACAAAGTGGATTTGTTTTTCTGATGGATGGATGCCTTTAAGATGCCTCCTGTGATGCTGACGATGGGTAGCTGCCTTTTGCGATGCCTCCTGAGACTCTGAGCAACACCTCCATCATGCCCTTGCATTGCAAGAACTCGGGTCTCATATCTCTGTTCCACTGAGTCAGTCACAATTCTCTTCTGCTCTTATCTTCCCACAATACTTTGCCACCCTCTGTATGATGCTTCTGTCTCTCCTTGCATGTTGTGGTTGAGGTGCATTTAGATACTCACATGCATGGCCTTTACTCTCTCAGGAGTGAGAGAATTTATATGCATGTACATTCTAGTTACCATATTCACTCTGAATCCCCCCAAAAAGTATATTTACCAAGAACTAGGGACCCATGACATCTATCATATATACCCCAAACCTGACTCTTGTTTGTTCACCAGTTCGTCAATCCATCCATCCATCCATCTATATATATATCTGTCTCCCAATCTTTCTGATGATCCCCTAATCATCAGGCAAAGTGATTACTCTGTCACTGCTTAGTAATGAAGCCTCAAGTTATATACTCTGTCCTGTTGCTTGTAATTTTGTGCTATGGCCTTTATCTCAAGGAAGTGATAATGCTACCAGCCCACTTTCAGCTTCTCTTGTATCCACAGATATCACACACACACACACACACACACACACACACACACACACACACACACAATTTGTTTCTTTCCAGTTGCCCTAGAACACAAATGCTGGGTGTTAATATCTCCTGCCTGGAAAAGCATTCCCTTAATA
Organism: Micromys minutus; assembly: GCF_963924665.1. Lineage (NCBI taxonomy): Eukaryota > Metazoa > Chordata > Mammalia > Rodentia > Muridae > Micromys > Micromys minutus. The sequence goes on from NC_137959.1 coordinate 14,715,055, forward strand.
AAACTTTATCTCTGCTTCCCCCACCTTCTCTAAACTTTAGTGACAAGTCTCACTGAGCCTCTGCCAAACATCCATGAGCACCTATCTGTAGTACTGGCCACAGATCACAGCTTCTCTTTAGACCTCACCTGGCTGATACATTCTTCCTATTCTAAAGCACAGAGAAAAACCTCCTCCCCTTTACATCTCCCTGCCTTTTCCTCGTGGGCTCCATCCAGAAGTCCTGCCTATACCTTCTGCCCAACAATTGGCCCCAGATTTCTTTACTGACAGCTCAAGAACCTGTTAGAGACTAGGACCTTGGCATCAGACCCACCTCTTCATTCTCCCCTCACCTACTAAGTGGAAATCAAAACTATAGGATATTATGGGGTTCTACCAAGAATAAAACAATATTACACAGGAAGAACGCAGTGCAGACATGCCAGATAGGATGTATCTGTGTTAGCTCTTGCTAATTCAAACATAATTAAACAAAATATTTGTTTTGCCAGGAGAATTTAAGAAATTTCCAGTCATTTGTTAAAAATATGGATCAACTTCATTCTCCCATACACTGCCAAACACTTCAAATTTATTACAAGATTAGGAATATAATTGTTTTTAGAGAAATGATAGATCATATCAAAAAGGCTTCCTTAGATATTTACTTGTTTTACTTATGTGTACAAGTGTTATGCCTGCATGTATGTATATTTAACCACACACATGACAGATATGCTCAGAGGTCAAGAGAGCATCAGATTCTCTGAAACTGGAGTTACAGACAGTGTGAACCACTTTCCTGGGAATGGAACCCAGGTTCCTTGCAAGAGCAATGAGTGTTCTTACCCACTAATCTAACTCTCTACCCCTCAAGGATATTTTTCATTTCCTTAGTTTGGATTTTATTGCTGTGAAAAGACACCTTGACCAGGCAATTCAAAGATATCTTTTTAAAAATAAAAATATGATGGCAGGCAGCATTCTTCAGTCTGAAGTGATTTGTAGAAGCAGAAATGGCCTGTTATTATCCTCCAACTCATCCCCTTACACAAAGAGTAGGTCTAGCTCTTTATTATGGTAAAAGCCACACACACACACACACACACACACACACACACACACACACATACACACACGGACAACAAGGTAGAAAATTAGTGTAAAAATAAATACCATTCATGATTCTAACTCAAACGACCACAGATGACCACTGTTCAACTTCTGATACACACAAATTCAGATAGAGTATACACATGTATACATATGCCATTAAATAAAAAATAAACATAAGCTACTGTACATCATAGTTGACTTCAGTTGTCAACATATTGGGAGAACCTTGAGTGAGGAATTGTTTATATCAGATTGACCTGCAGGTATGCTTATGTAACACTTTCTTGATTGCTGATTGATATGAGAGATATCCCTGTGTAGATGGGTGTGAGCTGTGCAAGAGCCTAGAAGCAAGTCAGTAACTATCCTTCTACCATGCTCTCTGATAAAGTTTCTGCTCTGAATCTGGTCATGGTATTTATCACAGCAACAGAAAGCAAAATAGGACAATATATATGCAAGCACATTAGACATTGTATAATTTCATAAATGATATTTATAAATTTTAGAAATAGAAAGCAGATAATAGATTTACAAACATAAACTCAAATGGGATCATAAATTTCATGACATTTTAAGATATTTTTGTTATTTAACCTCATATTATAGATCTTTCCTTGTCAATGGGTTTATATTCAAATAACTTTTAATCAATTTAATATTATATATACTATGAGGTCTTTTCCTCCCACCAATCTCTTCTTGAGTAACATTAGATTGTTTCCTGTATTTACAGATTATTTTGTTGGGTTTTGCTATTTCTAACTTCCTTGATAATGTCCAGTTCCATCTTATTATCTCTGCGAAATTATTTTAGATATGAAATTACTGTGTGAAAGAAAAGCTTGTTTGTGTGGATTTTAATATTTATTGCCCAGATCTTCAGAAATATAGCGTGCTGTTTTTCCCCTGGAGGTAGGGATACCAGTCTCTGTCACCTCTGATGACTGTGTCTATCTCATTTTTGCTAGTCAGATGGATGAAAAAGAATGCTTTATTCTTTTTTCAGTCTTGACTTTTTCAGCTGATTGTTGCTGCCTGCAGAGTTAATGTCTTTTTATAGGTATATTTGCCATTGCTCCTGTTGTTCCACTGACGACACCTCATTGTTCTCCAGTTCTGGAGATAGAGCCTGGAAACAAGATGCCTTTACATCCCTAAACCTAGATGTTCTTCTTTGTTCAAGTCCTCCCCAGTGCCTTGCCCTTCAGTGATAGCCAAAGTGACTCAGTAGTCATGAAAACTTTTCAAACACCAGCCACAAGGATCCCCTCTTCTGTTTTCTTAAAGATCTCTTTGTCAAGCTACTTTGTTGATCTCTCGCTCTCTCTTTGTTTCTCACTGTGTGTCTCTGTCTCTCCATGTCTCTGTCTCTGCCTCTCTTTCTTTTGCTCTCGTGTGGGTAGGGAGGGGGCATGTGCCCAACTGTACATGAATGTGGGAGTCAGCGATTGACATGAGATATCTTCTTCAGTTACTTCCCACCTTATGTTTTGAGACAGAGCCTCTCATTGGCCTGGAGCTCACTGATCAGGCTACTAGCTGACCAATGAGGACGGAGGACCTATCTGTCTCTACCCCCTCAGAGCTGGGATTAGAGGATCACATGGCTCCAGCTGGTTTTTTGTGTGGGGAGATCAGAACCCCTATCTTCAAGCTTGGCTGTCCAGCACTTTACCAGCCATGACATCTCTCCATCCCTCTTTCTGTGGCTGTGAAAGCGTTTTCGGGGTAAGATGGTTATTTGTCTCATTATCTTTTCTACCCCTCAAAAGTTTTGGCTTCTCTATTACTAGTTTCAATCCATTCACAAAGGAGACCAGAAGCCTGAAGGAAACTTGCACACAGTGGTCATTGCCTCCTTTGTTTTAGAAACTTCAGAGGTTCAAGTTCACGTTTATCTATGATCTAGGTGATGATTGTCTTAGTTTTCCAGATGAGAGAGTGAAGTCCAGGAAAGTCAGACAACTTGCCTTAGGTGCTCAGTGACAAAACCGGTATTTCAGCCCCATGGCTCCTCTTCTTCTGAAGTCTGGACTCCTGACGAGTTGGTTATGAAAAATTGATTCAGCAAATAGTATGATTCTGATAAAAATAAATAAATAAAATGAGTGAGAATTTAGACCAGCAAAGTCTGGCTGCACATGGGTGAGTGATCTTGTCCTGGTGGACACATAGTGGTAAACGGCTCCGTGCATGAAGGATGGACATTTGTGGATAAAAGTGCTAAAGTCCCAACCAATCTGTACATTTGAAAATGCATATAAATGATGATTTCAATTCTATTAGGGAACCGCATCTTTATCTCTTGATAGGACTACAGTAAAACTGGCTGAGTGGTTCAAGTAAGGAATCCGTTTTGTTGTTTAGTGCAGTTAGTCAGACTAGAGAAATGGGACTGAATTTCCAAGCCAAAGCAGCAAGCTGGTTACAATCTGCAGCTACACAGTTGATGGTCCCCCCCCTCTCCTTTATTTACAACTCTTTTGATAAGCCCTCAGCAAGTTGCATAGGTTTTTCTAGTTGCATCTCGTTTGACTGGATTAGAATACTTGATGACAGTTCGGAGAAGTTTGAGGCAGATGGTTCTTGACATTTTTCATGGCATCAGTTACAAACCATGCAAGAGGCTCTTTCATCCTTTGTTTATCCTTCACTCAGAAGCCACTATAGTAGGTTGTTAAACTTTCATTTTTCACAGTGCTGATTAAGGCATAGTCTGAGGCAGATGTTACTCCGCACCATTTTTTTTTTTTTAACAATTTACAATTAGCACCAAAGCTGGCTTTGTACCTCTCTCGGTATCACTCTTTCAAAACTTCAAGGTCAGCCAGAAACACTGAGGCCTCTTGAACAAAGTAAGGGCTTGCAAACTTCACTTAGCCACGGCCACTGCCGCTGTTTATCGCTCCATGTGTATGTTTGCTAGTCAACACACAGGAAAACTCAGTCGTGCTCTCTCGACACAGAGCGAGAAAAGTATTTAAGAGGCAGCCAAGTAAACAAAGAGAGGAGAGAAAGGAAAACACACACACACACACACACACACACACACACACACAGACACACAGACACAAACACACACACACAGACACAGACACCCATGACATCAAAAGACGCAATTCTGAATAAAGCCTGTCAGAATATCTTAATTTTTATCAAAGCAGTTCTAGAACGAGACATGACTGGCAGTCCTGAAGTACAAAATTCATCTCACATCACTGATGAAATGCAAAACAAAGATCGAGAGACGGTTTGCCTTTCTTCTCCATGTTTTAGTGATTTGGCAAATTACATACTATTTAGTTCAACCCGAGACAAATAAGGGTAGATGAAAGCTCCATTACATAGGGCACCATGTTGACAAATGGGCTTGCTACATGCAAATCCTGACAAAATTCTATTGTGCCTCAGGAAAGCACAGCCTTTTGCTCTGTCGCTTCTGGAATAATTCTGAAGCACATTTCCTTTCCGTGCAGATGATAGCATCCTGTTTAGGAAACCAGTGTGTAGGCAATCAGGAAGATGGGATACAGGAAGACTGCTAAGATGTGCTCCCCACCTCATTCAAAATACAGTCTCTAGGCATGACTGTGAGTCATAGACGGTGGACTGCTCAAAAAGAAAAGCAAGAATAGCAAACCAAAACATAAAAATCCAGTAGCATCCATAGAAATAACAGAATAAGCGGTCCCCTCTCTCTGTCATACAGAGCCAGCTTACAAACACTTGGTAACTTTGGCTCTAAACCAAATTTTGAGAAACATCTGGTCTAGCAACTTGAATAAAATATTTGGAAAATTAACCTCTTTCTTTGCCTTTTCCTCATTAGAAAAAAAAAAACTAAACAACCCCCCCAAAAAAAATAACCTTGTATGTGAAAGAGATGAGAGGTATGGGGACACCAAAGAATTGCCTGACACTACAGACCAGGTTTTGCCAGGCTGCCATCCTAGGATATCTATTCCTGTTCCCCAATTTCTTAGTTACTCAGAAAGCCCAGAAAAAAAGCATGTAAGTTGCAATAAATGTGGAAATGGGATGTTGGTTTACATATTAACAGGCGAAGGAATCTTCCTAAACCTGTGCACTGACAAAAATAGCTTGTGTCTTCCTGGAAACCCAACTGGGACACCATTGAAGGAAGGACAGACACACGGACAGCAGAGCTGGGATCAGGTGGTCTGTGCTTGCCAGGCTGGAAGATGACTGCCGTACGGCCTGGAAATTCAATACGTTTTCTACACACAGTGCTAGAAGAACTTGATTAATCTTGGTGGGCAGTTCTGTAGGGGAGTCGTGTCAGGTTGTAGTCATCCTAGAGGAGGAAGCTGTGGTTGCTAGCTTTATGCACATTGCTCAGTCCATAGAGAATGCTGGCACTTGGGCCAGAGGAAGGCTTTGTCATTTCTATAGGTCTGGGGCATTGGAGTCCTCGAAATAGCCACGATGATGTCAACAATATATCCACAAACAAGGCTTCATCCACTTCCACAGAAACAGGTTCTCTTTCATTAAGACAGGACATGCCCATGCATCTGTGGACAGCACAGAGCAACATGGAAATCAGTGAAGAAGCCAAGGGAAAGAGGACAAATGCATCAAGAGCCAGTGTTGTAGCTTTTGGAGCAGAAATGAGGAACATTGGGTGAGGATTAGACAATTCTAGGAGATCCAATGTTGGGAAACTCTGTAAGGAGGTAGCTGCGTTATGGGCCCAGCCTTCACAATGCAAACTGTGGGCAAGCCATTAATCCCTAAGCACTGGCTCACTATGCCACGGGCTATCCATTCACATTCAGTGGGCAGAAGGCAGGGGCATGGTCAACTCAGGAATACAAATCTCATCAGCTTTTCTGTTGAGCTCCCCATGCCAGGCTCTCAGAGCCCAAGTGGAGAACCATGAGACAGAGAGGGCTTTCTGGCCACAGCTTGGGGCAGCTGGCACCTGCAAGCAGACAAAGCCAAGTCCTCTTTTAAACAGTCATGTACTGTCTGGGGCCCAGGTCCTTGCTGGCTGTTAGTCAAAGGCATTAGTTTCTTGCCACCTAGTCCTTTACACAGAAGGCTCACAACATGGCCGTTACCTTCCCCAGAGAGATTCCTCCAACAGGGAGCAAGTGAGAGAGGAAGAATCAGCCTGGGCTAAAGGAAGCCCAACATCCATCACTAACTTAGTCTTGGATGTGCATCCTATACCTTTGGCTTAATTCATTTTACTGGAAGTGAGAGATTCCGTTCAACTATAGTCAAGGGAAGACTGTGTCTAAAATAAGAATATTAGAAAACGAGGTCTTGGCAGGGCATTTGATAGTTGACCTATTACAGACTGGATTAAAAAGATTCACAAAAATCTAAAATTACAACAGCCACAAATCTTCTCTTCCCAATGACGTAACAAAGTAGTCTGTGGCTGTGCTTGTGCTGGACTTTCTCTTGTCCTTCAGGTATGTCCCTGCCTAAATCTCTTACAGTGCAAAATGGCCTTCTAGCCTCTGGGCTGCACTACACCATCACTTTAAAATGCAAGGGATGTGCTAATACAATCAGTGGAAGTCCGTGTTCTGAAAGTTCACAGAGTTCTGTGAAAAGGAGTAATTAGCATGTAATGAGATGGGCGACAGTACCCACCTTAAATAAGGAACCGGAGCAGTGTTCAACTACCACAGCTGCTTTGGGGTTTCAATGTGGAAAGGGAATCAGTGTTAGGAAACACTCGGGCAGAAGGCAGTCTACCCCACGTTAAAGCAAAGCATAACAGCCTTGAGATTTTGGCAAACAATCTCAACGTTTGCAAACCCTTTTGTCTGTGCCATTCTTTCTGGGAACTGAACCCACAGACATCATACGGTAAGCACGCAGGAGCGCATTCATGAAGAAAGCTACTGGTGTGCTCTTAAGAAAAATAACTGGATGTATGATTGGTAATTAAAAGTAATTCCAGTGCCTACAAGTGGTAGATAAATTAGGCTAATGACAGGTTCAACAACATGGACGTCCTCTAAAATTCTCTGGTTGGCAGTATTAGGGGGTGTGGTGTTGTTGGGATAGGTGTGGGCTTGTTTGAGGAAGTGGTCACTGTGTAGGTAGGCTTTGAGGTCTCTTCCTGTACTCAGGGTCTGCCCAGTGCAGAAACCCTTCTCCTGCGTGCCTACAATGGAAAGTCCTCTTCTGGCTGCCTTTGGATTAAGATGCAGAACTATTGGCTCCTCCAGCAACATCTCTGCCTGCAGGCTGCATGCTTCCTACCATAAGGAACATGGACTGATCCTCTGAAACTGTAAGCCAGTCTCAATTAAATGTTGCTCTTTATAAGGGTTGCCTTGGTCATGGTTTCTCTTCACAGCAATGGAAACTCTAAGACACTCAATTTATTTCTTTTAAAGTATATTTTTAAATTTTATTTTTTCATTAACATACAATCTGAGTTTTCCTTGGGATATTTTCATACATACTTACTTTTGCTTACCCTACACCCCAATCTTCTCCCTCATTTAAAATACTATATTTTATTCTTACCTCCGTATGAAAAATAATGGGTTTCCTTACAACCTCTTCACTGATATTTAGTTGCTCTAGATAAAAAAAAATCTCAATTTGTTTCTGCAAGGGACAACCTCTATTGGAAGAAAAGAACATGAAAAGAAAGACGAATACAGCTTATTATAAACCATTAACTGTGACTGTTTTCTATATGAGGAGTCATCTGACTTCAGCTTTCCTTTTTTTCTTACTTTTCCACAGTGAGATTAGGTAGATGCATCTTGTAGAGTAAGAAGTAAAGACTGAACGTTTCTTCTTGTTCTGCCTTAGAAATAGGATCCTTGCACTGAGCGCCACTAATGCCCTGAGGAAGGGCTTCACACAACAAACAGCCATCTCCTATTCCCAGTTGGCCAAATGTCTCACAGACAATGTGTGATGTGCACAGAGTTAAGGGTAGCAACAGGTAGACTCTTCTGTTTGGCCAGAACAGAGAAATAGCACAGCACACATAAGCGCTAAGCCATTCTGTGCACATCTCAGGTAGCAGGCATCATTGAATTAAAAATTCACATCCCACAACAGTAGCTAAGTCTTGGAAATAAATGTCATATCTTCCTCTCGAAAATAAATCATAAAGCCTTGTACCCTTGATTTTCATCGTTCTGTGGATTTAATGTCTCATACCAAGGACTCAGCCACAAACGGGCATCTTCTTTCACTCTGAACTCAAGCCAAGAAGACATCTGTGCCATCAGCTTTTCCAATATATCCCATCTGTTTATTTCTCTGTGTCCAGAGCAATATGGAATTTACAATGCTGGCTTTTGTATATACCCTTAAGTCCTGTGGTTTATCTCTAAAAGTAACTTTTCCAGGGTTGCAATTTCTATAAGGAAATCCTAGCACTCACATGTTCCCACTTGGACAGCAATATTTGAAATCGGACTGGACCCATTGCTTTAACTGACGTCAGAACTCAGCTTGTCTGTAAAGCTCTGGGATGTAAGCTTGCCATGTAAGCCATGCTGGTCAGGGAGCTTCTATGGCCGAGTTAAAGCAGCATCATCTTTCACCAAAATAGAATCAAGCAGAGTCTTTGTAATGAAGATAACATTTGTTTGACATCCTGTGTGCTGTGTAGGGAAGATGTAGGTCAAGCCTTTCTTCTGACAAATTAACCCTAAAGAGAAGATCTTAGGAACAATAAATCCGTCATAAGGAAAGTGGCTCCTTTCGTTGATCTTCTGCCCGCCCTGTAAATAGTAAAAAACAAAACAAACAAAACCCCACCAACTATTTTTGCAAGAAAGGATTCATTTAAAGAACTGTATGATTAGATAACTTGCTCTTAATTTTTTCAGTTACCATGTGACAGTTTGATGTGACTGTGTCTGGCTTTTATCATCTGAATGAAAAGTGTCAGGGCCAAGATGGGTGGAAGAGACTCTGGTGGCTTAATTTTTCTAAAAAGCTTATGCTGTAGTGTGCAGACGATAGCAGTTAACATATTGCTTCATACTGGCTGATGTATAAGTCAAGACAAAGAGCAAAGATTTTATTCCAAAGAGAAAATATACTTAAGTGTATTTTGTCTTTTTAATTTGATTTAAAATTATTATTTATTTAAATGTATTTACATTTAAAAGGTGTGTTTTATATTACGTACCTTTGACACCAAGTTTCGAAATGGAAGGTAAAGGAAGAAAAACAATGAATGAAGTTTGGAAGAACTTCTTTGGGGACCTGGTCCCTCTTTGTGTATTCTGAAAGAGTCTTGCTATATAACATACTGGATTGTCTTGAACTTGTGATCCTCCTCCCTCAGCCTCCCAAGTGCTGGAATGGCAGACCTACATTCACAGGTCTGGCTCTCTCCATGGCTGACAGTGTCTCTTCACCTGGTGCATGCCTGAAGTGACTCATATTCCCAGGCCCTATGTTCTGACCTTTGGCATTGGCTCTATCTCCACAACTTGAGACACCTACCAGGAAGACCCTAAAAATGCTTATTGGTGCATTTTTAAAAGTATGTAAAGACTCTTGATGGCCAAAGCACAATTGAGTGTACATCATTTCTGTCCAACTCTTTGACACATCATGGAGCTGGAGAATCTGTCCATTGACAGCACGCTGACTTTATTCTCAGACGTTCACCATGACTAGTTCAAATAAAAGGCAAGAAGGGACCATAGGTATCAGCTTGTCACTGAAGACAATTCTGCTCCAAACTGAGCAGTGGTCATGCTGGTTTACCTTGAAACAGGTAACAGCCTTTCAAGACCTCCATCATCCCACAATTCAGCTGGGCACACCAATTTCCTGCAGTATTCATGCCTGCATTCAGACTTTGCAGGAACTCATTGCTAGCTTTCTTCTGCCCCACTGGCTGCTGTCTCTGGATTTCCTGGTCTATGTTGCCCTTCACCGGTAAATCTCAACACCTATAGTGTTCTCAGTGGTTCTGTTCCAAAGGCTGAACCCTAAGGAGCCGTAGCCTATTTCTAACCATAATTCAGCCAAGCCAGGGACCCCAGAGGAATGTCAGACTATGCAAATCATATCACTTTCAGAGCTGCCAAAGCCAAAGGGTTAAGCCTAAAGAAGTTGCCTTCCTGGTGAAATTGGAGCCAGACTGTGGCATTGGCATGAACTACCACACACCTTCCCTCTTGCCTGCCTTGCTTCTGAGGCCTACCCTGCAGTCAAGATCACCATCGAATTTGGTTTTCCCAGGGGAAGAAAAGCACAAGTCCACAGTGAAGCCTATCAAACTGCTGCCCGCCCCATGGAAAAGGAAGGGAATGAGAAGAGCTTGGAGATGCACACCCCTTGTCTCCTCTTCCTGCCTTGAACTCATCCATACTGCCTGGACTCTGCAGCCTTCTTATACTGCACTGCCAACAGAGAGGAATGGGGGGAAAGCCAACAGTGTGATGATGGAGAGAAGACAGAGTCTGGGTTCACCATGGGTTCAATGAGTTACCAGACCAACCGCAGGGCCGCCTGCATTTAACCTTTATGTTAAATAAACAGTGAACCTTCATATGATTCAAGTTGATGTGTTTTAGACTTCCTGTTACTTATAACCAAATGTACTCTTAGTCTGCCCTCAAGCTCTTTAAGTAATCACAAGGAAAGGAAATGGGGCAGAAAAGAAAATGTATTAGTGAACCCTGATAGTTCATTTCAAGACCATCCTCATTGGGCTGAGAGATTCCTGAGATTAGCATTCCTCTGGGTGGGTGTTTCTGGGGGTGTTTCTAGAACCTGTTAAGACATGGGGGCTCTGATATAATGAATAATATGATCTATTTGTGGATTTAAGATTTGAACTAGCTATTGAATATTAGTGCAATGAGAGAAACCAGGCTTGGAGTGCAAGAAGTAGACCCAGGGGGGCTGTTCTTGGAGGCTAGATTCTACCCAGGCTTCTTACTGTCTCTCTGCTTTCTGGCCACCATGAGGTGGGATGCTCTACTCTGCTGTGTCCTGTCCATTTTGATAAGCTGACTCCTCAAACCATGGGATTTGAAATTCGATCTTTCTCTCCTTAAGTTCCTCTACCAGGTATTTCATTGTTGGGCTGGGAACAAAAAAATGCAAGCTCCTACTGTGTGTTTGGGTACACGCTAGCCACTTTCTCACCTGTCTCTCTATTTAATTCTTAGAATTTTTTAGTAAGGTCATTACTATCTACATTTGAGAGGGGAAGAAATCCAGGCATAGAAATTAAACACCTGCCCAAGGTCAGTTAATTTGTGCAGCCATAATTTAAATCTTCTGATTTAAAGCTCAATTTAATTTTAATTAGTGCACATATAAAACTTGTTCCTTAGCTCTTTAATAAGCATATGCAAGATTACTGGAAGGCTGTTAGACACCCTGGCCCTGTCACATGAAAGTTTATGAGCAAAAGTGGTATGAAAAAGAATGCTGACTAATGGGTGATCACTCAGAGCTAGTCTTCTCTCCCTAAGAGAGAAGAGTCTCCCTCCTGAAGACACTAAATTCTTCACCACAAGCAGTGTTTGAATATGAATGAAACTTATGGAGATTTCAGGGCTGCCATAAACAAATCCTAGCATAGGGCAAGAAAGTGGAATCTTTAAAATTTCTTCTAAGCTTAAGATTCCAGAATTTTGTAGAGAAAAGCAAGATGTTTCCCTTTCAATTCCAGTCGCCTCTCAGTTTCTGAAGTTAGAACTGTTCTCTGGGTCATCCCCCTCAACAAAGCTGTTCCCCACAGACAGAACAAAAGTCCTTCATTGTTTCTGACTTGGAAAATAAATTATTATTATTATTGTTATTATTGTTGTTGTTTTTGTTGTTATTGTTGTTGTTTACTTGACTTCAAGACAATGCCTCAGTGTAAAGTCAGCGTGGCTAACAATAACTCAGCAAATTAAGACAATAGCATCGGTCCGACAATTACAATATTTTAGCTGCATGTGTAATCACAACATGTAGTTTTGTGAATTTTGGCATCAAACACTGTGAAAACTGAATAAAGCTAAAAATAAAAGTCATCCCCAAGTCTCCTTGTGTTTCATCCTCCTGTCCTAGTTTGCTTTCTGTTCTGATAAAACACTAACAAAAGCCAACTTGGGAAGAAAAGGGTTTTATAATCCAATGTCAAGGGAAGCCAAAGCAGAAACTCAGGACAGAAGCTTGAAGCCAAACCCATAGAGAAATGCTGCCCATTGTCTCGCACCCCTGACATTGTTTATATAGCCCAGGCTCACCTGGGCTGGGATAGCACCACCCAGAGTGGGCTGGGATGTCCCAAATAAATGAGAAGTCAAAACACACACAAACACACACACACACACACACACACACACACACACACACACACACACAAACACACACAACAACAACCAAAAAAAAAAAAAACCCCAGCAACCTGCCTCACAGTCAGACATATCTACAGACCAGTCTGATGGAGACAATTTCTCCACTGAGGCTCCTTTTTCCCAGGCGTGGCAGGTTGACAACCACAGTTAACCATCAGCCCTGCCTATTCTGACCTCTTCGAGAGTTAAACATTTAAGAACTAGCTGAACATACACTCACAAATGTGTGCCATGTATTTACATGGATGTCTAGACATGTGTTCATGCAGCCTCCTCCACAGCCTCCCATCCACATTCATAAAAGCAATGACAGCAGCCACATGAGTACAGACCGCTAGCGTGCAGAAAGAAGGTTGAAACCAGCAACTTAAAATGAAGAGGCTTTCTCTTAATTCACCATGGGAATTAACCATAGAATGTGTTCTTCTTTATTGCCCCCTCAGAAAGAACAGCTTTTCTCCTGACCCTGAGAGGCTCTTATCTTCCACCGACATTGAGAGAAAATACAAAAGCCACTGTTTTGATAAGAGACACTATATAGCTGCCCTCAACGTATACATATGCAAGGCATTTCCCTTCATTGTAACAGTTTACAATCTCTAATCCTCTGTTTTATCCTAAATCAAAAATCTTCTGCTTGCCCAGTCCACAAGAACCTGCCCCAGTCCCTTGAGAAACTCTACGGACTCCTCAGTGCAACATGCTGTGTATATGGTATCTCTTCTCCACATTGTTTTTAAACCATCTGCAAACTCATCTTTCCCCAGTGACTTGCATCAACAAAGGTATTTCGGGTCTTGGAGGAGAAATGGAAATGGCTCATGAAGGCAGACTCCCAAAATGGTGAAGGAGATTCCTGTGAGTTCACTAAATGCTGTGCAAGCTCCACTCTGCCCAGAAAGGACACAATTTAAGGCCTCAGAAATGAACTCAAGCTCTAATAAAACAAATATTCCACAGTTCATTTGATCTAAGATATTGAAAAGACCTGCAGAGCCTTGGGGTTACCCTCTCCTCAGGGATGCTACAGTGTCTGAAAAATACAGATTCTACCCTCTCTCTGCATCTCAGCAGCTGCTGTGACAACACCAGACTGCTGCTCCCCCTTGTCCTCTGGAGCAAGGGGGTACCATACCAAGGAAGGTGAAGTGTGGCTTTCTTGGCGTGGGTTCATCTTCAAAAGATAGAGAAGTTTGGCTGAAGAACAGTCATCAGAGTCCAAATACACATGCGTGATTGTCATGGATCCTTCACTAGTCATTGATTGCCTATCATGTGTTGGCATTGTCCCAAATGCTAGAGATATAGGAATACAGAGAGGGAGGAAACACTCCAGCTAATATTGTAATTCATAAAAGAGACAACAAAGGTAGACGGTATTGTGTATTGTACAGTTTAAATGCATGGACAAAGCTTTTCAACAGTTTTGGAAGCCCTGTGGTGGAAGAAGTATGAGTTTAAATGAAGTAGACAAGAAAAGACTGATTGCGTTTGGTAAAGCCTTTACTCAGCTGTAGGACTCCAGTTTTAAAGGGGCATGGCTCTCAGTCACCCCAGAAAGTATGAGTGCAGACAGTGTCAGCTCTGGTGTGAAGATCTAAAGAACTATCCATCAGCTCCCTAACCTTCGCTTCTTGAAGAACCTGTCATCTGCACCATGGATGACTACCAATAAAGCAGCCATGTTCTTGCATGATCCTTCAGCAGGATGTACCAATCACAGTCCACTAAGTCTCTTCCTTAAGGACTTTTAGACTTGAAACCTAGAAAAATGAAGGCAGACTTTCTCAAAGTACAAACTCTTAGATATAAAATTCAGGGAGTCATAGGTGAACATATTTCCTCTACTGTGAAAGGATAGAATTTGTAGTCAGCATTCAGGGAGCTGCAAAACAATGGTAGCCTATTTTATGATGTATCCTAGTTCATGGTTAACATGGAATCTCACCTCTGCTCCAGGTGCTAGTATATTTTGCCATATTATGAAGCTTTAGGAAGCAGAGCTTAGCTAGAAGAAGTATATGGCTGAAGTTGGGTCCTGCTTGGGGAGCCACAAGTATACAGCTCTTCTCCAGGATGCGTCCATATCTCTGGACCATGATGTTTTGTTGAAAGTGTAGCAAAATAAACTGCCCTCCTTTACCTGTTTCTGTCAGGCTGTTTGTTAGAGTGAGAGAAACAAGGAAGGCACTGGTGAGTCCCATTTGTCCCTACCCATACCTAGAGGCTTATTTAACCCTTTCTTGGATGGATGAATCATGGAAAGAGCAACCAGAGTCTGACAAAGACAGAGGTTAGGTCAGATGGTTGGGACAACCGAGCACAAATCCATAGTGTCATGGGAAATAACTGTGGATCTTCCGTTGGGTCCTGCACAAAGCCAGTGGCTTGTCATTCTATCATCTGGCCTGACTGAGAAAACATCCAAACACAGCACTTTCCAAAAGGCATACACATTAATAAGTATGTATGTTCTCTTGCATGCATTCTAGAGGATCAGACGTAGGTGACCCTTAACATCCATCCTCTTTGGATATGACCTATAATCTATACAACTTTGGAAGCTGTTTACAGAGATAGAGGTCTGATTATCACCATGACATCTTCTATTACACAATACCTTCAAAAGGGATTTAGGTACTTTCATTTTCTAAACAGCTCCTGAGTAGAGGAACTCCCTGATACAGATATATGAAGTCACACTCCAGGACTTCTCCATTATACAGAGAAAACCCATAGCTCAGCCAAGAATATTCTGATCTGGGTATTGGCCTCTTGGCCATTCCTTAAAATGTCACCTCGGGGTTCTGTATTTGTTTGGTCCTTTGCCCCGGAACATCTCTCCTCCAGACATAGCCTGATCTCGTTTCCAGTAGTTCTTAGAATGTGTCTTGATCACAAGACCTTCCTCAGTTTCACTATCTAGTATCTTAAACCTATAACCCACACTGTTCTCTTCCCCTCCCACGGTTTCCTCTCATTAGCACTTACAATACTCTAATGGGTAGTGTATTTCATTCACTATGTTATTATCAACATTACACCTCTATGCTACAAGGACAGGGATGTTTATTCAATATGCTTGTTGCAAAACTTATAAGACCTGGAACAGTCCTCGGCAGGATGAGGTGATCAGACACTTACTAAGGAAATGGACAACATCTTGGCTATTTCTGTAGTGACTGATGTCTCAAGAGCCATATTGAACCTTGCTGTTAGGAATCCATTTTCCAACAAGTTAATGAGCCTTCTACACAATATCCAAACACAAGTGTTTTCCATCTGCAAAATGTAACTTTTATTCTGTAGAATTGTCATTTCTGAGGCACACTGCCTCTTGACTGCTTACCTCGGCTAGTCCTGGAAGCTTCTAGCCTTTGTACAATCTATCTAAGCCTAGAATGTTTTCAGACTCTGGGGCTTACTGCTGAATATGCTCAGCCTTTCTTGTTCTCTCTGAACTCTGGCTGACTGGTTCAACTCAGCTGTCCTAGCTCAACCTCCTCTCCCAGCTCACTGATTCAATCTGGCTTCTCTCTCAGTCTCTGACTGAGTTGCCCTAATTGGCCTCATGCTAACTTTGCTAATGTGGTCTAATCTTCTGGCTGCTTCTCATTCTCTGGCTGCTCTGTCTTCACCCATGTCTAGCATATTCTCTTTCTGCAAGCCATCTCTCTATAACTGCTCCGGTAAAACTGTCTCTCTCCTCTGCACAGCTCTCTTTCCTCTCTGTTCTTGGGAGAGCTGGGCATTCCTATTATGTCAAATCTTTCTCCGATTCATTACTCTCTCTGCCACTCAGGCATCACTTTTAAACATGGGCGCTTCCTTCTACAAATTAGCATTATCTTCATTGTTAGAGATTAAAGGCATGTACTAAAGAAGTGTGTGTATTCCGGCCAGAAAGATGAAAGGTGTGTGCTAAGGCTGAGCCAAACCACAACTAGAATAAGGTTTTCCCACTAAATCTTGGGGTTCATAATGTGATTTTTAAAAAAACCTGCAGCATCCATCCAAACAGGTTTTATGCAATTTCCAAAGCACCTAAAACTGTTTATCCTCCGGAGACAAGAGAGACCATGGACATATCAGACTCAAGACTACCAGTTGCGAACCAGCATGGAGAAAAGCAAATATAACAGGCCTTCCTTGCCTAGCCATAGCTTTCCTAAGCCCAAACCTTAGGAAAGAAGCAAAGAGCTTCCCTGCTGCCAACCTACCAACATCCTCTGCTTTGATTTAGAATCTTTGTAGCCTGAGAAAAATGGGCATCAAAGGCTGGGAAGGGCCCTTGCAGGAGAGAGGTAATTATGCACCTTCACACAAAAGCCTTATATGTGTGTACCTCACTAGCATCTGAATACCTTTCAGATACCTGATAGGTATGAGGTCTCAAAGGCCTTCCTAAAAGGCAATTAAGAGATGATGCAATACTTCTGCCTTGGGAAAAGAAAACTCATGTTCTGACGGTATTGATAATTCAACTTAAAAACTTAAATATTTTTACAGGGTCGCCCTCCTCTTCAGCCTCCTCCAGCTTTTCCCTAATTCAACCACAGGAGTCAGGAGCTTTAGTTGGTTGCTTGGGTACACATATCTTCATCTGATTCTTTCAGCTGATTTTTGGGTCTTCCAGGGGGCAGTCATGATAGGTCCCCTTTTGTGAGCACTCCATAGCCTCAGTAATGGTGTCAGGCCTTGGGGCCTCCCCTTGAGCTGGATTCTCTTTTGGGACTGTCTCTGGACCTTTTTTCCCTCCGGCTCTTCCTTATTTTCATCCCTGTAGTTTTTAAAGACAGGAACAATAATGGGTCAGAGTTTTGATTGTGGGATAGCAACCCCATCTTCCACTTGATGCCATGTTTTTCTGCTGGGGGTGGGCTCTACAAGTTTCCTTTTCCCACTGTAGAGCATCTGGGGTCCCCCCTTTAAGTCCTGAGGATCTCTTACCTCCCAGGTCTCTGGTGCATTCTAGAGGGTCTTCCCAACCTCCTACCTCCCAATATCGCCTCTTTCCATTCTTTCTGCTGGCCCTCAGGGCTTCAGTCCTTTTACCCCACCCAATACCAGATGATGTCCTCCCAGCTCATCCTCTTTCCTTCTCAGGTTCCTCCCTCCCCCTTGTTGCTTTCTTCTCTCTCTCAAGTGGTACTGAGGCATCTTCACTTGAGCCCTTCAGCTTGTTGAACTTTCTTAGTTCTGTGGACTAAATCATGGCTATTCTGTATTTTGGGGGGTCCAGGGGAACTAATGTCAACATATTAATGAGTACATACTATGCATGTCCTTTTGGGTCTCAGTTACCTCACTCAAGATGATACTTTCTAGTTCCATTAATTTGCATACAAAACTCAGGGTGTCCTCTACCCTGTAAGAGGACCAGCAGTCTCAATTGACCTGGACCCCCAAAAACTCTCAGACACTGGATCACCAACAAGGCAGCATACACTAGCTGATAGAGGCCCCCAACACCATACACAAACGAAATCTGGGTTCAGTCAGAGAAGATATGGGGCAATCGGCTGTGAAAGATATCCTGATTCTCGGTCAGATAAGTGAAGCCCTGGGAACCTAAGGTGAGAGAGCAGGAGCTTCCTAGTCTCCTGAGAAATTAGGCCCCTTCATGCAACCCACAGCACCCCTCACCCCCGAAAAGTTTTGTAGGTCACTTCGCAGGTAAGGATATGATGTAGGCTCAGTCGCACCCCAAGACCCTCTTCCTCAGGTGAGGACGTGACAACACACAGGACAGAAGAAGGACTGCCCCCAAATATGTAGACAAGGTATTCCCAGGCCCCCAGGCTAAACCAATAGATCTGAACCATCCCAAAAACTGTATATATAGGGCCTATCTGCGATTAAAGGTATGCAAAAATCATCCCATTGTCTGAGAGCTTCGGTCATAAGAACTGTAACACTGTCATTTGGGAAGAGATTTCCTCGTCTGAAGCTTCCTGCTCCCTGCATTGGAATCTCCAACTGGCTTAGCCTTGCCCAGCGCCTCGCTATAGCTGCGGAAAACAGAGTAGGCCCAGGAGCAGAGGCAGCGGGAGCCACTCCTGTTCCTGACATGAGATTTCCGTATAGAGCCTCTGGCATCCAACACCAGCTCAAAATGCCAAAGAAGATACACCTAACCCTCAATTGACTGGAGACCCCAGGGAATTTAGAGGTCTGGTGGGACGGGTAGACTGGGGACATCCTTGTAGAGACAGGACAGGGGAGGTATGAGGTATAGTACAGTAGGAGGGTGGACTGGGAGGGGAATAAAATCTTAAGTGTAAAAATTAATTAGTTAATAATTAAATAATTAAAAAACAAAAATAAACATTTTAATTGATAAACATATTTATTAATAGTAAGCAACATAGTGTGTATGTGTGTGTATGTGTGTATGTGGTGTGTGGTGTGTGTGTGTGGGGAGGGGTGTGTGTGGTGTGTGGTGTGTGTGTGTGTGGTATGTGTGTGGTGTGCATGTGTGTGTGGTATGTGTGTGGTGTGGTGTGTGTGTGTGTGTTTGTGGTATGTGTGTGGTGTGTGGTGTGTGTGTGTATGTGTGTGTGTATGTTCACCAGTCTGTACAGTAGATCTTCTCAGGAGATTCCTCCTGTTCCACTGAATTTTTTGTTCCTCACTTAACACTTGCTCTGCAGTCCTCCCCTGGATGCTACCAAGAATAGTTCAGAAGTTGAGTGTTTGAGATTCCACATGTAAGTGAGATGTTTGGCATTTGTCTTTCTGTGCCTGGCTTCTTTCACTTAGAATAATGTGGCACTGATTTACCCATGTTGCCAGAGAATCCAGGTTTCCTTCTTATTTACAGCTGGGAATTTTCATACACAACATTTTCTTTATCCATTCACCCACTGGTGGATTAAAAACATTTATTGTTTCCGATCACATTCCCTTACTTTCCCCAGCACACATGAAAATCTCCACTTTTTCTTCATGTTTCCAACAGGAATTGTAAAAGGGACGTGGCTCCCAGAAGCAGTCCCTCAAGATGATTTCATTTCCTTTCAGCTTCCATGATGCAGGTGTGCTAGAGAATCTCGAAGGTTTATTTTCAGCAGCAAAGTTGTGCACATTGATAAGGCCCAGCTCCAAGCTGGCAGAGCTGCCAACCCTTTGGCACAGATTCCTTCTTCTTACTCAGAAGGATTGGAGTTACTGTTGAATCATGTTACCAAATGATCCGAGGAGGTCCAGGGAGTCTAGCCTTCTTTTCATTTCTTGTTTATCTCACATGTGAACAAAGATGAAATAAAAAATCAGATACGTTTTTAATTAATTTTTTCCTTTAATCCCCTGCTCGCAGAATGACAAAGCTGAGACTATTTATTACCACATACCTAGACCATAAGCTTTGGTTCATTCACTGAGCAGCTCATAATTTACTTAATCCATTCAAACTATTCTATGTCTTCCACATGGTTGGTACCTCTCCTTCAGTCCCACCCTGCTTCTTCCTTCATGTCTCCTCAGTGTCTTCCTTTAATGTTTCCCTTCATCTCTCTTAGCATCTCCTTAAAAATAGTCTTATCTTTATTCTATCCTGAGTTCAACTCTTCTGGTTTATGTCCATCCTCTTTGCTTTCTTGAACCTCTCTTTTATATTCTATTTCCCAGAATCCTCTTTCCTCCTACTGGTGTCCCCCTCCTTCTTCTTTCCTGCCTCAGCTCATTGGCCACAACATTTTTTTTTTTTTTTTATTGACAGGTGATGCTTATATAAGAGGTTCTCTATTCAGATGATGCTTCAACATCAAGTTCTAATGATTACTCCTTCTTGGGGTGTTTTCTGTATTTCCTCAGCCGCTGTTTTCCTCCTGACTTCTTTACTGAAGTAGACCAGAAACCTCAATGTCTTTTCCACTGCCCTCCCACCATTGAGTAATCTACAGAATCATCACATCACACTTTCTAGAACTCATCCCCGATTCTATTTATCTTCTAAGAGGCTCAGTTGCCTACTAAAGCCTAAAGCTCTGTTTTGACACTGAATGGTTATTTCTAATCCTCTATTACAGGTCCAAGGGAATCACATGGCTTACTGGTTCAATCAGGATACTTTCATCTGTAATCAACACTGAAGTGAATGGGAATCTTGTACAACAGGCAGTGGTCAGAACACACAGGACACTTGGATGTAAATGTTCATAGGCTAAAGTGCACTTAACTTACACTTGGCTTTTTCTTTATACTTCACTTCCCATCTATAGACCATATCCTCCTCTGTATCTTTATAATTTTCAACCCTTCCTTCTTTCAAAACACACCTATCTCATGAAGTCTTTGTAAATATATTTCCAACAGTGTCGTGGAAAGTTGAGACTTTCTCTTTCTTTGTGTGATCAGCACCTTCAAAGCCTTCCCTCTACCACCACTGTGGTCCACAGGCATCAGGATCCTCAGGAAAGCTATAAACATGGGCCAACACAAACTGTAAACTTACTTAATATATCATGAGATGGGGGTGTATGTGTGTGTGTCTTTTGTTTTGCTTTTTGTGGCTCAGGTATGTCACAGGCTTTGTAAATGACAACACTGTCTCAGTGAAGGCAAAAGGTTGGATACAGCTGAATCCTTTTATAGCTTTTCACTCTAACACATATGCAGTAACATAAAGGATTTGAGGGTCTGTCTATAACCAACTCATAGGTGTGGCTGCCTATGTAATTTAAGGATAAACAACAAGACAAATGCCAAAATTAAAATAAACACTTCGGAATGGATCTGTAGTACATGCCTTTAAAAATGAACATTTACCTAGGAGCCTGGGAGGGAACTGTGAAAGTCTCCAAAAATAAAGTCTCTGCTTGGCTGTTCTCTGGTTCCACTTAGTTCTCATTCTTATTAAGG
Organism: Micromys minutus; assembly: GCF_963924665.1. NCBI lineage: Eukaryota > Metazoa > Chordata > Mammalia > Rodentia > Muridae > Micromys > Micromys minutus. The sequence goes on from NC_137959.1 coordinate 14,736,354, forward strand.
AAAGTGAAATAAATATCCCAGGTAATGCACAAAGATGTATGGCTTAGTGAAACCTAATTAGAAAATTTGTAATTGATTTAAAAAATGTCTCTGGCCCAGAGTAACATTGAGAAACATAGTTATTAACATTTCTATGCATGTGAACAGGTTATATTTAGGTTAAATGGACACCTAAGCTCTTCAAGTATCACTATATTTACGATTTCTAAAATTTGCGGAATTTTTTCAATTAGCTGAAAAACCTAAATGCGATTACTACAACCAGTTGACATATAAACATCACATATTTTTTTTTATTCACCGAAGTTCCCTTGAATGCTGCCTTCGTATCATGAGCTACCCAGATGATAATATTTTTCACCCAGAACTTATCCCCATTTGCCTTCTGTTGCTGTGACAAACGTGACCAAAAGCATCTTAAATAAAGGATTTTGGTTTCCAGAGAACATCCCACTAACAAAGGAAACTGGGGCGGGAGCTCAAGGTAGAGACCTCGGAAGAATAGGGCACACTGCTCACTGTTTTCAGACAACCTTCTTATGTCATCCCATCTGCCTATGGAGGACACCGCCCACAGTGAGCTGGTCCTTCCTGCATTGATTATAATCAACTAATTTCCCCCCACAGACTTTCCACAGCCCAATCTGATGGAGGGAATTTCTCAACTACCACTTCCATTTCTAGGATGTGTCAAGTTGACAAGCCATTCACAGAATCCAAATAATTCCCCCATCACCATTTGCATCTATTAACAAAGAGTTAAATGTGAGAGGTAAAAATAAAGACAGACTAAGAGGGAATTTCACTAGTACTAGAATTTCTTCTAAATGTCTATTATAGGATCAGTATTATATTACAGATGTTCTTGTTTTAGTTATTTTCTACATGCAGGAGGAGGGTCAGCACATTATATACTTTTGTTTCTTTATTCTTATAGAAATTATCCTCATTTTACAGACAGAGTCCCAGATTCAAGCTGTGTGTGTTCAAGGCAGAATTACTTCAAATAATTCTTTTGAAATAATTATGTTCCCATTTCCATTTTGTGAGGATAACAACTTCATAATTTATCATCTTAACGTGCCCATTTTTCATAGTTACATATTCAGATGGTAAAATGAACCCAGATAGGTTATAAAGGGATAACTTGCCTTGGTTCCTTCAGCTGGGAGTTTCTAATGCCTTTAGATGATTTGATGGCTAAAGAACTCTAAAATTAACCATAGGTACCTTCACTCAAGTCTGAGAGCTCCTGATGGCCGTTGCCTAGGACCTTGGGTGAGGTTGTTGACCTTAGCCTTTCTTCCATCTGTGTGACATTGTTGAACTTAGTCTCTATTCCAAGTATCCTGGATTTCCCACAAGATGAAAACATCGGGTCAGCAGAACTGTCACCTGGCAGCTGTACATGCCAGAGTTACTTCAACCTAATCCTTGTGTTTTGGACTGGTTCTCAAGCCTTTCAGGATGCCAGGGGATGTGAGGAGAGAGGGGCATAGTTTTTCCTCTTCACTACAGTGGCTGTCAATTATTTTGCATTCACTGTTTAAAATCAGCACAGGCTAGAAAGACAGCATGCTTCTTGATTTTTATCTTGGCTTGAGTCAGAAATATCTCCCAAAGGCTCATACCTTGAGCATTTGTGCTATCTTGGGAGTATAGGATCTTGAGGAGATAGGGCTTGGCATGTAAAAGTGGGTCACTCAGGATGAGCCTTCGAAGCTCGTACCTAGATCGAAACTGTGAACCTAAATAGACTTTTCCCAAAGTTGTTTGTAGGTGAAATGGTGACCACTGCATGAGTAACTAACACCCATAGGTTAATATGTCCCGGCTAGCTCACCATAGGTAGAACGCATTACAACCAAAAGCCTACTTAACACATTCTACTGAAGATTTGGAGGTAGAAACCACAGATGGCAGAGAACGTGTATTTGTCTCTCTGGTTATGTCACCGAATATAATCATTTCTAGTTCCATCCCTTTACCAGTGAAATTTATTTTTCTTTGTGGCTTAATAATATTCCATTGCACATACATACCTCATTTTTATCATCCATTCCTCTTTTGAAGGAAATATAGTTTGCTTCTATTTCGAAGCTATTAGGAATAGAGTAGTAGAAGCAATCCCACTAAAATCAGGAACTCGACAAGGCTGCCCACTCTCCCCCTACCTATTAAACATAGTACTGGAAGTCCTGGCTGGAGCAATTAGACAGCAAAAGGAGATCAAGGGGATACAAATCAGAAAGGAAGAGATAAAAACATCACTCTTTGCCGATGACATGATAGTGTACTTAAGTGACCCCAAAAACTCCACCAGAGAACTCCTACAGCTGATAAACAAGTTCAGCAAAGTGGCTGGATACAAAATCAACTCAAACAAATCAGTAGCCTTCCTATACTCAAAGGACAAACATGTGGAGAAAGAAATTAGGAAAAAGGTAACCTTCACAATTGTCACAAAAACTATGAAATACCTTGGTGTGACTCTAACTAAGCAAGTGAAGGACCTGTACGACAAGAACTTCAGAAAATGGAAAGATCTCCCATGCTCATGGATTGGAAAGATCAACATTTTAAAAATGGCCATCCTACCAAAAACAATCTACAGATTCAACGCAATCCCCATCAAAATTCCAACACAGTTCTTCATGGAATTGGAAAGATCAATGTGCAGTTTCATATGGAACAACAAAAGACCTAGAATAGCAAAATCCATCCTCAACAACAAGAAAACATCTGCCGGAATCACTCCCTGACCTCAAGCTATATTACAAGGCAATTGTGCTGAAAACTGCATGGTACTGGTACAGAAATAGGCATGTGGATCAATGGAATAGAATGGAAGATCCAGAAATGAGTCCTCACATATATGGTCACCTGATTTTTGACAAAGGAGCTGTAAACATTCAATGGAAAAAGGACAGCCTATTCAACAAATGGTGCTGGTCCAACTGGCACTCAACATGCAAAAGAATGAAAATAGACCCTTTCTTATCTCCTTGTACAAAGCTCAAGTGTAAGTGGATCAAAGATCTCCACATTAAACCAGATACACTGAAACTATTAGATGAGAAAGTAGGGAAAACTTTAGAACATATAGGCACAGGAAAAAATTTTCTGAACAAAACACCAATGGCTCAAGCTCTAAGGTCAAAGATTAACAAATGGGACTGAATGAGATTGCAAAGTTTCTGTAAGGCTAAAGACATTGTCAAGAAAACAAAACGGCAGCCAACAGAATGGGAAAAGATTTTTACCAACTCCACATCAGATAGAGGCCTAATATCCAAGGTATACAAAGAACTCAAAAAGCTAGACACCAGAGAATCAAATAACCCTATTAAAAATGGGGTACAGAGCTAAACAAAACGTTCTCAGTTGAGGAATATCTAATGGCTGAGAAATATCTGAGGAAGTGCTCGACATCCTTAGCCATCAGGGAAATGTAAATCAAAACAACCCTGAGATTCCACCTCACACCAGTCAGATTGGCCAAAGATCCAAAACTCAGATGACAACAGATGCTGACGAGGTTGCGGAGAAAGAGGAACCCTTCTTTACTCTTGGTGGGGCTGCAAACTAATACAACCACTCTGGAAATCAGTCTGGTGATACCTCAGAAAATTGGACATAATACTACCTGAAGACCCAGCTATTCCACTTCTGGGCATATACCCCAGAGACACCTTAGTACACAACAAAGATATAAGCACCACAATGTTCATAACAGCTCTATTTATAATAGCCAGAAGCTGGAAAGAACCCAGATGTCCTTCAGAAGATGAATGGATACAAAAATTGTGGTACATTTACCCAATGGAATACTACTCAGCCACCAGAAACAATGACTTGACCAAATTCTTAAGAAAATGGCTGCATCTAGAGAATATCATTCTGAGTGAGATAACCCAGTCACAAAAGAACAGACATAATATGCAGTCACTGATAATGGGATGCTAACCCCAGAGGCTCGCACTGCCCCAAAAACAACTCACAGACTGTATGAAGTCCAAGAAATAAAGAAAACAAAACAAAACAAAACAAAAAATTCTTTATACAACAAGAAAACTTTGACTATTTCCATGTTACATTTTGTTTTACATGTACTTTGTGCTCATTGTAACTATTAAGTTTTCAATGCATACTATCAAACCTTTAAAAAAATCAAGTACTGACTAAAAAATATATTCATAGAGTTTTATGTAAAAATTATTTTAAAATCTGAAAAAAAAGTACTGACAAAAATGTATTGTATAATTTTATGCAAAAAATGCTTAAAATCTGTACATTTATCCTTGTTTTGTAAAATAAAGTTGTTTAAAAAAAAAAGAAAAAAAGGAAAAAAAAAGGGATAGAGTAGTAATACTTAAAATGACTGATCAAGTATCTGTAGACTAGGATGCTGAGTTCTTTGGGCACATGCCAAGAAGTGGTAGAGTTTAGTCATATGATAGATTTACTTTAGTTTTCTGAAGATTCTCTGTAATGGTATTCATGGCACTATTAGTGAACATGTTAACTTAGAAGAGGAAAATTTGGTGAGATTTCAGCCCTGAACAAAAAAACTACAGACAACCACTGACTGCTGGGAGAATGAAGCTCAGCATCTGCTACTAATGAGCCCTGTTGTTGGTCATCAGACATGGAGTGTTCAGCAAGATTGAAACTGTGAACCTAAATAGACTTTTTTTCAATCTAAATTGACACAGTACACACACCACCAAGAATGAACTCAGCAGGTTGTTTTTATATATGTTTGTGCACACACACACACACACACACACACACACACACACACAAGTGACAATAATAATTATGAAATCATGAATATCAACTTGGGTGGAAGCATGGGAATTATTCGATAGAAGGCAGCTCGAATGGGCCAGAAAGAAGCAATCAAGAGAAATGATGTAATTCTATTTCAATTATAAAATGATACATCCTACTGAGTATCATAGCTCTGATGAGTGCTATAGCCCTACTCAGTGTCATAGCTTAACAAGACCACAGAGTAGTTATCATTTTCTCTTGAGATATCTGACTGACAGAGAGTAGTAGCTTTCTGCTATTACTCAAAGTCTCAAAAAAATAAAAATAAAAACTCTCAATAGTTACAGAAAAGTTCACAATTTAAAATCTGCAAAATAATTTCTACTAAACGTGTTTAACTTTCACACTCTCACAACCCAGTGCCCTCAGGAAAAACCATCATAACCAGGGCCTGTCAGTAACACCTTTTAAGTCTTAGAACCCAGTTTCAATGATGGGTTTTTATTATGGGTAACACTTTAGTCTTTATATTTTTAATGGGTATAAATTAGGAAGATGGGGTATTAAGAAAGGGAGTTCAGAGCCTGGAGATGGTTTCTCTATGGTTAAGAACACTGCCTGTGCTATCCTGGGAACTGGAGTCCAAATCCTACTACCTGCACATCAAACCAAGGATCCCACACAGGTCTGTTACATCAGTTATCGGGAGGGCAAAGGCAGGGGGATTGATGGAGTTGACTGGTTTGCAGCCTAGGTGAGAAAATATGAGGTCCAAGTCAGAGAGCGAGCCAGCCTCAAAATAACAGACAGAGAATGAGAACACTGGTTCTCAACCTGTGGGTCCCGAGCCATTGGGTGATTAAAGGACTCTTTCAAAGGGCTTGCCTAAGTACACCTGCATATTACATATTTATGTTATGATTCATAACAGTGGCACAATTGTAGTTGTGAAGTAGCAACAAAAATCATTTTATGGTTGGAGATCACCACAACCTGAGTATTGAGGTGTCACAGCCCTAGGGAAGTTGAGAACCACTGGAGGAGGAGACTCTTCTAGCCTCCCCATGTGTGCACAGCCCACACACCCATCCATACAAATACACACACACTCGCACAAATGCACGCTCATAAACAAGCAAATAAATAACCTTTTTAAAAAAGGAGTTGCAAAATCAAAAGAAGACACAGGACATGGAGCAATGTAAACAAATAAAAGGTATTGAGAATAGTTAAGAAATATTTCTTCATCAAAAAATATCTAAAAACAAATCTAGGTTGTCATGTGAATACCCTTAATTTAAAAAAAGAACAAAGAAACAAACAAACAAAACATTTGTAAACAAGAATACTACAGGCCAGTTTTCTCTTTCATTAATGGACAGCTGCATGATTTTTAGGTAAAACCCATCAAAGTGATAGACATTTACCTGGAATGTTTCTAGCCCTTGTAGTTAGCAATAGACTAACTCCATTTCTTTATAATAAATTAATGTAATCTAAAAACCCCCATATAACAAGTAAATTTCCCTGGTTTAGATGAAAATGGGTTTATTCTTTTACAAATATTTTTATTAATGTTCTTAAAAATAATGATTCAATTAAGATTAATTTTTAAAAGAAAATAATTATTAAACATTTATTTTAAAAATTATACATATTGTACAAGGATATTTCTCCTGTATATATTTCTGTGCATTACATGCTTGCAGTACCTATGCCAGTTGGAAGGGGGCGTTGTATCCTCTTGAAGTGGAGTTACAGATGGTTGTTTGACACCATGAGAGTGCTGGGAATTGAACTAGGAACCTAAGGATAGCTGGAGCTCTTAGTCACTGATCTATCTTTACAAATCAGCTTCCTTATTGAATCATTATTTATTCTGTTACCACCACACATGGCCTCTCCTCAGCAATTATCCTGTATCCTGGGGATAAGGTCACAGACATTGTGACAAGATTTACAGAGTTCTGAAAGATCAATCAGGATTCACATACAAAATTGCTGCACAGACGTGTTGTACTTTAGATCTCTTTTAAATTGAAATGCCCTTTCTATTTTCTAACAGATGTGCAACAAATATGCCCCAACTGTGCTATGTCATCTTAAGAGATCTACACTCTAAGGAGATCACACTGTCATTAGAAACCCCCACAGCTATTACACAATTATTATCATTAAAATCATTAAACACAATCTATGAGATACTGATTTCCAGATGACATAGAATCACGAGTGGTTTTTGCTCCTATTTTACGATACTTTTCAGAACATTGGGTATTTGTCAATAGAAGTGGTTGTTAGCTATGCTTGCTTCATTGGCAGATTGTACAAAAAGAAGAAGCTCAGGTAGAGACAGCCAGAGTCTCTGATGGAAATATTAAAATTCAAAAAGCAAAGCACCAGACGAGTCACATAGATTCTACTCAAGTATCTCGTGTGTGGATACTCAAATGAATAAAGAAATGACCACAAAAATTTAGCATGAGCCTGTGAGATGGCTCACCAAATTAAAGCACTTACTACCAAGCCTAATGACCAGAGTTCAATTATTAGGACCCACGTTGTAGAAAGAGATGTGATTCTTACAGCTCATCTTGCAAACAAGCACTGTAGAGCATCCTCCCTCTGTCTCTGACTCTGTCTCTGTCTCTCTCTCAGACACACAAATTAATAACTAATTTAATTTTTTCAGGCATACAAAGAAATGAAAACAAGAAAAGCCATTTAACTGAATAAAGCTAGATTGTCTTTGACATTACAATAAACAAAAGGGGTCTTAACATTATTATAATTGTAGTCTAAATATTCAAAACATGTTAAATGAAAAACATAAATACATACACGCATATACATATATATTCAATAAACTAAAAACTTACACACTTAAAAACTTACCAAAATCAAATTTGGAGTTACAAAGCCACAAATATACAGTAAGAAACTACAGTAGGTGGAATTACCAACAGATAAACCACTACAGAAGAAAAATTTAGTGAATTTCAAGATAAAAACAAAAACAAACAACAGCAAAAAAACAAAACAAACCAACAAACCAACAAACCAGTAGCTATTAAGTATGAACAGAACAAGAGAAAGAAACAGGTATAAAGAAAAATGAATAGAACACTGGTAGGTTGTAGGGCAATTTGGGGCAGCTGGAAGGATAACAAAAACAGGGGGGAAAAAGTTTAAAAATAAAGATGGATTTTTTTTTCCCTTCCAGAGTAATGAAAATATAAACACAAGGCTCCAAGAGCTATGGACTTCAAGCATATGATACATGAAGAAAAAACTGCAGACAAGCAGAACCCAGTCAAACTGCCCCAGACTAAAGGAAGATAAAAACTTCAAAGACACATTAAGAAAGATGCAGCTCAGAGCAGACTCCTTGTAAACAGTACCGCAAGGACACAGTACACCTACGTTGTCACAGGACTGACAAACAAGGGTACCCAGGAGCCTATAGTTCTATACTGCGATGTTTTCTCATCTTCCAAAAACAAAGATAAGATGTGGATTTTTTTTTTTTTTTTCTCAAAGATGAACCAAAAGAAAAGACAATTTGTATCTGGGCATGGTATCATACACATGTCATCTCAGTGCTTGAGGGCCTGAGGATGAGGAGCTCAGACCCAGACTTGTGTATTCACTGGGAACCTGTGTTAAAGAAAGAAATAGAACATGAAGGAATCCTGTACTCTGCTATCGCCGCATAAGAAGACATGTTTTGAAACACCTTTCAGGGCAAAGCAAAAGATTAGATGAAAATACAGAAGCAGCCACACATAATAATAACAAGAGTGGCCGGAATGATAACTACATCAGGAAATATTTTTTATTTCTACTTAAATCTTCTCTAGAATTTGCCAGCTTTTAAAACAAACAAAAATTCATCTCGTAGGGGGTTTCAATCCCTGTAAAAGTGAAGTGCAGGACCGCACAAAACCTGAAAGTATAAAGTAAAAGGATTGTTGCGGTAGTTTGATTTTTAAAAATGCCTGTATTTCTTGATCCCCGAGTGGCGGCACTGCGTGAGATGAATGGGGGACCTCTAGAAGGTTTCCTTTAGAAGGGAAGTGGATCACTGGAGTTGGGCTTTGCGGTTTTATATAATCCCAGCTCCATTTCCGGTTTGTTCTCTATCCACTTCCTGTTTGTTCTCTGCTTAGCGGCTACCCACAGAACGTGGTGGGCCAGCCTCATGCTCCCGCTGTCTAGTCTTCCCTGCTACGATGGACTATAACCCCCTCGAGGCTTGCGAGCCCTTTTGTTGGTGTATTCTATTACAGAAACAGAAGAGAAAATAAGATAATAGTGTAAGATTTGTTTGTAGTATATATGAAGTGATACTACTTGAGATTAGATCCAGGAGTATTAAAATAGACATTGGGAGTAAAAGCAGATCATTAAGACACTAGAACAAAAACTTTGAGTGAGCTAATCTTCCAGGAAGAAGATAAAATAAAGACATAAAACATAGTCAGTCCAATATAAAGAAAAGAAATAACAAAATTTTTAAAACGAATGAAAATAATAAAAATTAAGAAATGATAGGTTTAACCCTATCCATATCGGTGATAACATTAACTATAAATTATCTAAATAATTTCTATGTAAGAGAGGGGCTATCTAATTAGATTTTTTAAAAAACCTAAGCATTGGCTGTTTACAATATAAAGTAGAAATATGTAAATAAATCACAAAGTCAAAGAATAGATTAATATATTGTTATTCTAATAAAAATCAAAGAAACTTAAAGTTGCTAACTTAAAGTATTAGCAACATCCAGCAAGATGTCAAAGCACAGAAGCTGCAAAGGATAAGGAAGCATACACACAATTAGAAAAATCAATTCATGAAAACCGTATAATATCCTCAAACATTTATAAACATAGCAACTAAGTTTCAGAATACATGAGTAAAAAGAAACAAACAAAAAGAAAACAGAGCTCCAAGAAAAGACAGGCAACCCCCATAGCCTTGACAAGGAGCTACAAGCTCTTTCTCTAGTATCAAAGGGGAAACAAACAGAAAACCAGTAAGGCTGGAGAGAAGGCTGTTGCCTATCAGCCTGTCCAACAGGGATTTACATTCTCCTGGTACTGGGTAAAACAGCAGCAAAACCTTAATCTTTCCAACCTCACACAGAGTGTTTACCAGTCAGCTCATATTGTGATCCATAAAAGATTAAATGACTTGGATGGATTCAAGTCAATGTATGTTCTCAGATTCCAATCGTGTTAAATAAGAAAATTAGCCACCCATCAGTATAAAAAAATTCCAAATCTTTCGAAACTAATGTATCACTAAACAACTCGAGGTCAAAAATTAAAATATGTATTAGAAAATATTTGAAAATTAATGAAAATAAAGCCAGACATTTAAAAATTTTTAATGTGTCAATAAAGCATTATTTAGGGAAAATATTAATAGTTCCAAATGACTATATTGATACAAAAATTGTCTTAAATCAATAACCTTACATTTTTACCTTAGGCAAGTAGAAAAAGAACTACAAAAAATGCCCCAAAATAAAGAAAGGAAAGATGAAAGCGAAAGTCAATGGCACAGAAAAAGATAAAAATGGAAAAATCAATGAAACCAAAAGCCAGTACTTTGGGAAGATCAATAAAACTGAACAATCTCTTGCCCGATTGATCAAGCAGAAGAGAAGACACGAATTACCAGTAGCAGCTATAAAAGTGACATCATTATTGAGTCTACAGATTTCAAAGGAATTATAAGGGCTTAGCATAAATAATTGTATGCCAATAATGTCACAACTTAAATGAAACAGAGAAAATCCTCAGAAGACATCAACTAACACAGCTCACTTGGGAAGAACTGGACGCCCTGAGCACTGTTGACACATGCATTCATTATGTACTGTGAACAGAGACTAGAGCTATCAACCACACAAAAGAAAGGCCAGACCCAAGGGACTTCATTGGAGCATTTACCAAACATTTAATGGCAAAAAAAAAAAAAAAGAAAGAAAACAAAACAAAACACCTAACACGAACTTTTCTTCTGAGGAGACCCAACCTGTTCAGGGCCAAGATAATTCATACACCAAATCCAGAAAATGATGTATGAGCAAGGAACACCACAGACTACACTTTCTTCCAAACATCCCCCCCCCACACACACATAAGCACAACATCTTTTCCTAATTTTGACCCGTGGAGTTAGATAATACAGAGCAATAATAACTGTAGCGTAATTGTATAGACCAGTGGTTCCCAACCTTCCTCAAGCTGTGACCCTTAATAAAACTCCTCCCAACCATAAAATAATTTTTGTTCCTACTTTATAACTACAATTTTGCTATGGTATGACCCTTGTGAAAGGGCTGTGTATCCCCAAGGAAGTCTCGGTCCACAGGTTGAGAACTGGCATACAGATGTTCTCAGGAGTACACATCTGGATTTCTCTTTGAAAAACAATTAATACAATGAACCATGCTACCACGGTGGAGATTGTAACTGTCTATAATCATCTTAATATAAGAAAAAGTAACAGAAGTCATGCATTCAGACCTAACAAAAATTCTCAGCACATTAGACATAGACAGGAACTACATCATATGGATAACATCAAAGGTTTTCTCTTTACTGAGAATAATCAGTCAGAAACTTAAAAATTGCATTTACAATGACATCACAACACTATAAAGGCCAAGTAACTATGTGCAGATAAATGTTATGAAGGATGAGAAAGGCGTGTAATATTTTTAAAAACCCACAAAACATGATTGAGCAAAACTAAGGAAGATCCATATAAATGAATAGAGTGCTCATGGTTCGTGGGTTGGAAGAATAAACAAGTTACAGTGAAAAAAATCTCATTGACTAAAATACAAAAACCATCCAAATAACTCAATGACAACCTAGCTAGTGTTCTTGTAACTCAGAAGCTGACTCTAAATCAGTTTTTGAATCAGAAGAAGCAATTGAGGCACCCAAGTCACTCACCTCAAGTATTGTCTGGACAGTGTGGCATCCATACAATGGAAGACAAGTTATAGGACAGAAGGAGTCATCTGAAGTTCTCACTTGTGCGCGGACAACTGATTCTTAAAGAAGGTGCCAGTCATGGTCAATAAACAAAGGTCTATCTTCAGGAAATAGTGTCTTGATCATTGGATATCTACATGCCAAATAAATATCCTCCATCCAAAATATGCAACATGTATAGAATTAACTAAAACTATACCTCAGAGTGAAATTTGAGTCCTAGAACCAGAGGGTGTGGAGAAAACAGCATGGAAGTTGGGTGAGAATTTTTTTTTAAACAGAACACTAAAAAGCAAAACCCCAAAGGACATAGTGATAAATTAGGCCTCCTCAAAATAGAAACCTTTGTTCTTCAAAGAAAGATAAAAAGAGAATGAAAGAAAAGCCATAAGCTGGAAGAAAGATTGGTCGTCATGTGAGATATAAGATTTTTATCTAGAATAAATTTATCTCAAAACAGTATTTTTAAGATAACAATAAGTCTCAGGCAAAAAAAAAAAAAAAAAAAAAAAAAAAAAAGCATATGTATCTCCGCTTTGTATCTCCACCTTCACTTCCGATTCAGAAGATTCTTCATCTTTCATCAAGTCTGATGACTTCCAGCCATGACCTAAATGTGTGGAGACTTAATCTTCAGTATACCAGTATGGAGAGAGGAGGTCATGTGCTTTGTGATTAAGGATTCCATTCTCCTAAATGTGGTTAATGTCCTTATAAAATATGCTGACGAGAGCACTCTGATACTCTCCCTCTTTTGCCAGATGAGGAGACAGCAATAGACTCCATCTTGGAGGCAAAGAACACACCCAGACTCTGATACCTCGACACCAGGCTCTGTAGCAATACAAGAAGGAAGAAAAAGGTGATGGGGAAGAGGAGAGATGGAGGAAGAGACACTGAGGAGGATGAATACAGTCAAAGCACAATATATTCAAGAGTACCAATGTGGCAGTGAAAACCACTAATTTTCAGTTAATATATGTTAATATGTTAAGGGGTTGGGAGTGCAGCTCAGTGGTTTGTGTGAGACCTTGGGTCCAACTCTTAGTACTGAAAGAAATTATGAAAAGAAGGAAAGAAATAAATCAAAAACAAATAAATATATTTCCCAATCAAAAGTGTATTCTTTTCTTAACAAGAAGAGCAGACTATGGCAGCTCCTGACAGTCATCTTGACTGAGAATGTCCCTCAAAAATCTGTGCTCCAAACCAGCACAGCCATTTCTACATTTAAATAATGTCATTACAATGTTGGTCTGTTAAAATAGCACTTTCCTTCTCCAACTTCCTCTTGCCTCATCCTTCTCCTCTCTATCTGTTCTACAATTACTCTGGCCTCCCTTCTGCCTCCCAGACAAGTCAAACTCATCTTCCAGATTCCTGCTTCTCACAGAGTTCTATCCATACCTCACTTGACTGATCCTATCTGTCAGTTTCCTATTTAATGCAGTCAAGTGAGTCTGTCTATATCATGACAAATATACACTATTTCACTATGCAGAGCAGTGGTTTGTCACAAGCTGAAGCCACCACACCTGTTGAGGTTTAGTCTATTGCTATGTAATTCTAAGTGCAGTGCCCCAAGACCTGGTTGCTCCAGAGACGAGGGAGTCTGCACATAAACCCAAATGAAGGTATGTGACCTTGTCCCCAAGTTATTTTGACTGGTAAATAAAGATGCTAACAGTCAACAGCTGGATAGAAGAGACTTGGGCTGGTTTAGAGTTCCAGGGCTTGGGGTCGGAAGAGAACCATGAGGAAAAGGAGAAGGAGAGGAGAGGAGGAAGCCACTATGAGTTAGATGAGTCATAAAATGATGGCCATATGGGTTGGCTAACTGGAGTTAAAAGCAGACCAGATGCAACATGGTGAATTATAGAGTGGGATTATTGACTGGAAAATAGATAGATCATAGAGGATAGATATCTGCCCAGCTCTTGTGCTGATTGTGGCTTATTGAAAATATAAATGTTGTGTGTGTCTTTTATCTGGGAACTAAATGGTCAAAGGTGAGACAGAAACCCTGGGGAGGGGTTTTCTACAACAGCCTGCTTGTATCTACCCATTAGTGACTTTGTCAGGGGATCAAGGATCAAACTGCATTCTCACATGTATCACGTTGTCCAGCAGCTTTCCAGGAAACCTGAGTATGGTCAGCTTAGCCGCTGTTGGTTCATAAGAGAATTGCAAGTTCCCTCTGTGCTGAACAATTACCACCACCACCACCACCACAACCACAACAAAACCAAACTCTGGGTCTTTCCATAGAGCTCTGTCATAGGCATGTGAAAAGGAGTCTAGGTTCCTAATATTGTTTCAAAGAAACTTCTCAGGTCTTCTGCCTAGCACCATAGTGTCATGAGCCGAGAGGCCTGATGGGAGTAAAGGAACACAGAACACCCGCAAAAGAAACTCTTCGTTTGCCTTGCATAGATAGAAATTTCCTCCTGAAGATCGGCACCAATGGCTCATTGCTTTTTCTTTTCACAGAGCATGAAGACTTTATTTAAAATCCTCAGCACTGTGTTAAAACATGGGTGCACAGAAATCCCAGCACTGGGGAGGTGAGACTGGAGAATCTCCCTGGCTGGTGAGCCAGCCGTCATAGCCACTCTGGGTTTGGCAAGAAGCTTTGTTTTAGGAAGAAAGGTAAAGAGTGATTGAAGAAGTCATCTGACATTGTCCACTGCCCTGCTGCTGCCCTCCACTCCCTCCACACACACGAGAGACAGGGAGACAGAGAGAGACAGAGACAGAGAGACAGAGAGAGAGAACTGCCTAAGAGTCAAAATCACTCTCCTAATATTTCTAGGAATACACTCACACGCTAATGTACAAAGATGCTATACAATTTTGTACATGGCATGTGGGGGTGTCATGCTTGAAATTGTGAGTCCACTTCATACTTTCTGGGATTAAGGGGCTTAGCACTTCCTGTCCTTAGCACTTACAAACTAAGGAGGCTAATCACATGGGCTGCATAGATCATCGGCAGTACTTGTAAAATACTAGTCATAGATTCTAGAATATAATTCAATGTTTGGAGATAATACTAACAATGATTCGAGATATAATTATTCAAATGAAAGTTATGAACAACGCCAACACTTTTTTTGTGTGTTCTACTGAATCCACATGTTTTCGGGCTGGGGGTTAGGTGTCCTGCAAAAACGACGCACAATGCTTGCATGTATGGTTCTCAGTTTAGAGAGGAGGAAGGAAGGGTAAATGGGTATTCGAAGGAAGAGTGGACTAGTATTCACCAGTGTGACTCTCATTCAAACATTCTTCCTGTCTGGCCCAGGACAGGAAGTCTACCTGAATACTAGCAATAGTGACAGCACTTGCTCCAGATGGACATCTCCTTGCTCCACCTCGAGACTCTGCCTCATTTCATGTCTTGGCGAAAGAGATTGCACATGACATAGAACACTACCCATCTGTGTGAGGGCTTCCTGCAACAAGGTGCCTGAGTCAGTCATAGGGGAGTGGTGCCCGGAGCCCCTGTAATCCTACACATCTCTGCCTGACCTATCAACACTGCCCTTCTTCTGTCTTAGAAGACGAGCATTTACAAGCCCTCAACAGATTTCTCATGGCGAGAGAAGAAAGGAAAGCTTTCTGTTTAAATAGTTCAACACAGTTGAGTTCAGTCAGCACATGGTCCTTTGTTCAAGTAACATAAAACCTAGGAGAAAAGGAGAAAAGCTAGCGCCCAAGCAGGTTTTTGCCTTCTTTCTTTTGCCAATGCTCTTACTGGGTGTCAGGGAGTAAGAAAGGAGAACCTTTTCCGAACATAAAAGGGACTACACAGAGCCATTGCCAAGTTGGTGCCTTAGAATGGTTGAGTCAGGTGGGAAAGGGGGAGCAGGAGAGTCTCATCTCTTCCCAGTAGATGAGGTCAAAGTTTCTTGCAAAGCCATTTCTTCAGCTTAGCACCTCTTGAGGAGTGGCTGCCTGGGCCATTTGATTTGTCGCATTTAGACAGAGACGTAGGAATGAAACTATGAAAAGTAAAATAAATATGGGCGGAGAAGTAGTGAACTCCCCCATTTAGCAGCAGGAAGGAGTTTTCCTGGGGTGGGCTGTATTAGCAAGCAGCTTCTGTCTCTAGAATGCTGTGCACGGAAGGTTTCATTTGACCACAGAGGAATCAGATGAGGGTCCAGCTTCTGAACAGTATGGCAGAGCAATGCAGAACTGGCCAGGGCTTTTGTAGTTTGAAATCTGTAGCTTGTAGTGTGTTAGCAACATTGTTTCTCTTTATGGGTGTAGAAAAGCATTATGTTGGTGTTGCACCAAAAACTTATGAACAAAGAGTTGTGGTTTGAATTTGATTGGCCCATGGGAAATGGCACTCTTAGGAGGTGTGGCCTTATAGGAGGAAGTATAGCCTTGTTAAAGGAAGTATGTTAGAGGAACTGCATTTCTGTGAGAGAATTCTGACTGGCTAATCCCTTAGGGTAGTGGTCAGCTAACAGCTGCAGACTGAGGCGAACGCGGAGCAGAAAAGAAGCAGTGTTTCCAATCCACAAAAGCTTTTTCAGTTCCACAGCTCCCTCTTTCCTCTGAACAGCTCGTTGGTACTGCTAATATCTGAGTGAGGTGATCTGCATTGACGTCTCAGTGAGGTAGATATTATTGTACTCATTTTTCATTGGAAGAACTGAGATCGCTGGACAATATGTACCATATTCAAGATCACAGGGGTAACAAGTCAGAGACCAGGGCCTGTGCTGGACAATGGGGCATTATGGAACTCGTGCTACTGGATCAACTTTAATACTAATGCCTTTCTGAGTATGATATTTATCATTTTGTATTTATCCCTATCTGACCAACACTGCTGCAGGTGGAAGAGGCATCTCCTCTCCTCCCTACATTGCACTTCCTAGGCTTCATGCTCTGTTTCAAGGCCAAGGATGCCAAGGCACCAGGTGAGATGTGATCCAAATGCCTGCCAAGGAAGAAACAGATGGTTCTGCTAAATGGTGAGATCAAGTTCCTGCCACAGTAATGGCAACGAGCATCCCACATAAAATAATTACTTCCAGTTTGCCTGGCAGGTTGGATGACGTCCGAGGGAAGGCTCATTCTTCTCTCCCGGCTTTGAGCTTTCAAGCTGCGTTCTCCCAAATGAAAAGGATCACTTTCCTGTGATTCTTTGTAAGATTCATTTAGTCATGACAGAACCACCTCCATGAGTGACAAAGTCGGTTTGGAGTCCTTCTGCTGGACAGGGACCAAGATCGAGGAGGAGATTAAGTTTCAGGAAGATTTAAATCTACAGCCGAGGTCCAAGGGACAGTCAGGAGACACAGTATTGAGAATGGAGATCAAAGGACAAGTTACAGGAGTCCCTTTTTTTTTTTTTTCTTTGCATCATGTGGATCTCTGGGATAGAACTCAGGTCATTAAACTTGGCAGTGAGAACTCTTATCCATGAACTGTCTTGTTGACCTTAAGCATACTTTTTTTAAGCACATATTTTGCATCTTAGCAGCAGAACCACCTCTGCAGACAAATGCAAGGACTTATGCTCATTTTAAATGGGAAAGCCTAGCGGCTGTCTAAGCCGGTCAAGTTCTCTAGGCAAGTTAGCTCTATCCTGTAGAATTATGTGGTGATTTTTCCATCTGTGAAATGGCAGTGACCCTGTGGTGCTTAAGGAGAGCAAGGGAACCGTACAAGAGACAGAGACCATGGAACATATGGAAAGGTATGTGGAACTGAGTGCAGGCACTGATAGAACCCTTCAATTTATGTTCAGGTGCAGAGCCACCTGTGGTCTCTCTCTGTTTAGGCTTCTGTCCTTTGTCCTCAACTGTGTTTAGAAACCCTGGTTCCTCCCCTGGCCCCCACTGTTATTTATCTTGAATTATGAGGCTCAAAAGAAACAATCTGTCTGTCTGTTTGTCTCTCTCTCTCTCTCCTCAGTGTGTGTGTGTGTGTGTGTGTGTGTGTATGAGTGTGTATGAGTGTGTATGTGCATAAGTGTGTGTGTGTTCAGTAAACAAATATCTACTCACATTAAGTGATGAAAGTTTATTCTCGGTGTGACTTTGGCATTCTGACTATGAAAATTCATACCAACTCAGCTCAATCTCTCTTTCAGAGAATCTTGACTTTCTATCCCAGTCCCTAACAAAGAGAGTTTGAGGATCTCACCCCAGATGCCTTCTCTTGTACCCCAGAGATACTTCCTCTGTGTTGTTCCCATCTCTTTCTTATTCAATCTGGATCAGAAACTACAGACCTTAGCAGGTTCAGAGAAGGCCAAGCACCACCATAAGTGGTACGTGCATTGTCAAATGCTTGGAGATCTGTCAGCAATGGGAAGCATCCAAAATTCATTCTAAACAAATTAGCAAGACCGTTGTAATAAGAAAAGAAATGCAAAAGGTGAAGCTGCTTTAATGGTTCTACTTAGACTTCACTAGGGCACATCCCATCTCCCAGTAGCTGCCCACCTTTGATGAGCACTATGTTCTGTACATAGCTCCTGTCTTCCAGGCCACAGAACTTGCTGCATATAGAATTCCTATTTCTTTTACGTGTATATTTGAGAAAGGTGTCATTAGTCTGGCCTCCACTAGCTCAAAGGGAAATGTTGTTCACATTAGCCAACCCTCTGAAGAATGCCTTGTATGTCTGTGGCTGCTTTATGGGTCTTTCTCAACCATTAGTTTTCAAACACTAATTGTGATGCACCTTGCTGCAGACTTTTTTGTATTTACTCCACTTAGAAGGCAGCTGTGCTCACCACTTCACCACCAACGCAGTATCCATCCTGTTTAGAATTAGCTGAGATTCTTGAATATCTTGGCTTCCAATTTTTACCAAATGTGGAAGGTTTTCAAACACTTTTCCCCCAAACTCTTCTTCAGTTCTGCCTTCTCTTCAGCTACTCCAATGATGTGGATGTCTAATGCTTTGGTATTATTATTTATGTTATCTTATCGCAGCCTATATAACCACAATTGCTTGCTTTTACTGATCAGTCCTCAAGTGTATGTATTAACTCTAGTCTACTAGTAAACCCATACAGAGAGCTTTTCAGTTATAGATTCTAACCGCATGATTTCCATTCTATTCTTTTTACAATCTAATTTCAATGAGACCTATTACTTTTTTCTTTGTTTCAAGAAAAGTCAAAATTAAGTGTTATTGAGACCTTTTTAAAGTGTCTGCCCTAAAACCCAAGGTATAACTCATCTTGGTATTAGCATTTACTGATAGTCTTTTTTACACAGTTGGTAAGTTTCCATATCTTGATGAGTGATTTTTCTTTCTTTTATTAGAGATATTTTTATAATACTATGAGACTTAGAAACCATTTTTTTTAAAGATGGGAGTCACATGCCACATCATGCATGTGGAGGTCAGAGGACAAAGTTCAGAAGTCAGTTCTCTCTTTCCACTATGTAAGTACGAGGGATTGAACTCAGGCAGTTAGGCTTGAGGTCATGTGACATCATCCTCTCTGATCTATCCTACTAGCTCATGTTTTATTATCTTTTTAAAAACAAGGCTCTCTTTTTGTTGTAATGTAGCACAACAGCTGCCTAAGTGTCTTTGTTTGACTTCCTGCTGGATGCCTCTGACACCACTCCAGATGTGTTGGAGCAGTGACTTCCACTACGCCATTGCAGATGCATGGGGGCATGATGTCAGTCTGTTCAGAGCTTGATCTTTCTAGAAAAAGTAGGATCCACCAGAGATGAATTTACTGCCTGTAAGTTCAATTAGAAGTGCAGATCCCTCTGGGACCAAGAAGAAGGTAGAGACAGAGGGCTCACATCATTTTGTAGTAGCGGAGTAAGAATACAAGCTGAGTTTTCTTTGAGGCATCTTTGAGCTCAAATGCTACTTTACTCAGTGAAAATGATGAGTACACATTTATGTGAGGGAGGTAAAGAAGTTCTACCAGCTTCAGGCCTGTTGTGCGAGTTCCCTAGACAGAGGGAAGGATGAGTAACTGTCCTCCCAGTGTCTATTCTAACAGAGATCAGCACTGGGGGACTAATTGCATTCCAGTCAAACATTAGCCCAGAGCAGAACATTCACTCTTCTGTATTTGTCTCTTCAGGGATTGCTGTATCAAGCACACTTTCCTATGGGACAAAGATCCCTCCTAAACAGAATAGAATCTCGGCTCTCAGTGACGCTCAGTGTCTTGCCTTCTTCCTTTAGCTCACCAGCCTCCTACTGACACTCTAAAAAATGTTCCCAGTGGAACCCGGACTCCAGGAGCAAAAGCTATGAGGAATTATTGATACCAGTCTCAGTACTGCACTTTAGGCACTCACGGGGAGGGTTTTAAAGCAGTTCTAAAGAGAACTGCTGACAGATTAATGGCACCATGTATTCACTTATGCAATAAAACCCACCCTGGCCAGGTTGTCAAAACTAAGCACAGATAGATTCTGTGATAAGTTTATAGAAGGAAACCATGTTGAAAATCTCTTATTCTAAACTCTAATTGCCAGTGTCACTGAGAACAATGCTCCTGTGTTCCCTCTATCCTACTTCTCACCATCTTGTTAGGCCATTTTTTTTTCTATGTTGGCTACAGAAGTTAATTCATCTAAGTGGTATTTATATTTTAACAACAATCGTTCAGATGTTAGGGAACTTCTTTTCTCATGTATTAACACTGAATAATCCATTTTCATGAGTGTGGCAGCTTAGTCAGCCCTGTTCCTATTCCATTCCATCATGTTCATCCTTCCCGTAGAATATACTTCTCAAGTGAAAGACTTTTGCCTCCAAAGAGATATTTTGCAATGGCTGACTGGTAACATTTTTGACCATTATGACCTGAGGGTAAGACTGATATTATTGACTTCTTAAAAATGGAGATCATGAATACATCTCAATATAATACAACATGCAAGAGCCTCCCTTCTCCCCAACAACAAAGAATCTGGTTTCAAATGTCTCTGTATTGAAATTACGAGCCTTTACCTAGAGCATTAAAATAGACTTCTACTGATACTTCACATGAAATCGAAAATGAGATTTGTGCAGACTCAGTTGTAAATTTCTCTTGTAAATACAGAGGCATAGGGGTTCAGTTCTCTGCCAAAGAGATAATAAATAAGTTTTTCTGCTCCAGCTAGTTATTTTGTATTGTTTGCAATCAAGATCCAAACATAGTTCAGTAGTTCTTTGAAGAGAACATGTTTCTGAGAGAAACAAAACTATGGGTTGATGAGTTTGAAGTCAGAGCTGACCACTGAACATTAGGAGAGAGAGCACATAGGTAGTTTCTGAAGGCAAATGGGCTCCTTCTCCACAGCATGGAGCAGCATAAAATGTAAAGGATGTCATAATGGACTGAAGGTGGCTCCAAAGTGTTTTGTTTGTCACTCATCCATCCACCCTCCTACGCTCATACACATCCATGTGCAAACATGAACCTGGGTTATGCTTTTTTTATTTGATTCAATGAGAAATATGTTGCATAATTGATCCTATATAACTTCACAGAATGATGGCATGCCCAACTTTGCCTCTTAAAATGCTTCCTTTTGGATTTAGACACCATAGTGTAAGAAAAGCCAAGGTACTAAGCTCAGAGGCTACATTAAAGTATCACTATTAGTCTGGGTTCTCTAAAGTAACATATCAAATAGGATAGAGGTTTTATATATTTACATACACATGTACAGACATGTGTGCACCCATACATACACATACACACACATATACAGAGAAGATTATTAGAAAAGCTTAGAGGTTTTGGTCTAGATGGTCTAACAATGGCTGTATCCTGAAGGAAGGGAAGCCAAGATAGTTCAGTCCCCAAGACTGTTCTCAGCAGTCCCAGTCTGGTGGCACAGTCCTTGAGGGTTCCTAGAGAACTGTTGGTCTTTAGTCTAATTGGAATCCTGAAGAAGTAGACTATAATACCAGTGAATGAATGCCTCAGTAATAGAATAGATAAATTTGTCCACATGAGTAAAGGCATATATTAAAAGGGAGGGGTGTTTCCTTATTTCATGTCCTTTTACATGAGTTGCCACCAAAAGATGTAACCCAGATTGAGACTGTGCCTTTCTGACTCACATAATCTAATCAAAAAAAATCACTTACAAATATGCCCAGCTACTTGGTTTTAGTTGATTCCAGAGTAGTCAAATTGACAACCAAGATAAGCAATCATAGTATCATTAACTGATGGTGAAAATTAAATATTTAACCAATACCCAGAGGAAACTATTTTTTATCTCTCTTGAATAGTCTAGGTCTTGTTATCCTTAGACAATAATAAGCTCTTCAGTGGACAAGAAATCTTGTCAATATATATTTGTGTGATGGCAATTGTTACTGACTCAAGTCACTGTATTTTTTTTATACAGCAATATATAACTAAGACAACTGACCAGCAAGCTTAAGAACTGACATGATAAGATGGGGCAGAGTGGCCATTGTCCTAGTACTCAGGAGGCTGAAATGGAAAGAACATGAGTTCTGCGCTGTCAGAACTACCCAGAGAAACTCTGTAGAATGCAAAAACATTTCATATGAGGTCAATCAAAATAATTTTGAAAGGTATAGTCAGAAAAATCAAAGAGTTTTTGTAGTTGTTCTAGAAGAATATGCTATTGACTCTAATCCTGTGTTCTGATCAAAATTCTGCATAGGTTAAATGAGTAGCCCAATGAGATCTCTTGAATACCAGTTTGAGAACTGAACTGAAAGAAAAGAAATGTTGAAAATTGTGGGAAGTAAATGCACCCTTTTAAGAAACAATGTCAAGGATGCTAATGCCTCAGGTACTGATGAACTGTTGACCATTAGCTAAAGATAGCATGTGCAAACAATAAAGACCATAACTTCCTAGTCCTCAGTGACTGCAATACCACAAAACCCTGAAACTGGTCCTTCTGCATTCTGTAGAGACCCACTACAAGGCTGAAGGTACAAAGTTAGAGCATAGGTTTGGAGAATCTGAAAAACAGGAGCACATTCAAAAAGCTGAAAGTCAATGAAACTTGGGGAAATATTTGCAAAAACCATGGGTCAAAGCAGATGTAATCTGATGAGTTATAATTGAATAAAGGTAAATTTACTGATGTTACCCCCAAAGATTCAAACATAGATGTACTCCTTCAAGCAGCTGAGACTGGTTCTAAAGAAATGTTGGAATCCTGAGTTCAGTAGGGGTCTATTGTAAATATGTTTAATAGTCATATACTACTTTCTTCTCACAATGTAAAAAGCAGACTCCAAAGATGTAAGGATTCCAGTAGACTCGTCCTTCCTATGTTAAATATCTAAGGGAAACTATTTGAAAGAAGGAGGAAAAGATTTATTTTGACTCACAGTGTCAAAGGATTCAATCCATGGCTGAGTGAAGTAAAGTCATGATAGAATGACATGACAGAACAAAGTTTCTTAGCTCATGGTTGTCAGGAAGCAGAGACAATAAGGAAGACAAGAAACGGGGTGAGGGGGAAGGTAGGACATCATTAGAGGCACTCTTCCAGTCACCTACTAGATGATGTCAACTTCATAATGTCCTTTGGGCACTCAGAAGTGTTTCTCTGATCTCTGAGCCATGGGGATGTCTTGTAATACAATGAAGCTAACAGTCGAGATGAACTGTTACGGAGGAAAGCAAGGCTTGAGCAAGTTGATTACACCCTATTAGCCATCACACTCTCTTCACCAAAACACTGAGAAATACTCTAATGAGAGAAGCATCAAAGCTTAAAAAGTATCATATTCAATGTACCCTTTAACCTAAGCTTAATAATGCAGGATGCTGCCATGGTGACAGAGCAATCCAAGCATTGTGGTTGGCTGATCCACAGGAATCCCTAGCAACGGCTAATAGATCATAGAGTTCTTAAGGTAGTACATAGGTTCCAATCTGGCCTGTATCAAGACAACCTCTAGATTTATGAATAGAAGCTTAGTGTGTCAGTGGGACAAATCTCAGTTCTGATCCAATTCAGAGATTCTATTTAGTTCTCATAAAAAGGACCCCTTGACTAACTGAAACTCAAAGAAAGAGCTTGCAACCAAATCACAAGCTAGACTCTTTCTTCTGACTCTTCTCCAAGGAAAATTATAAGCTTATGCATAGTGACTATAAACTTGGAAGAAAAAAAATATACATTTCATGGTTACCATTGGACTAAGTGACCCTGAGTCATCACAAATTCTAAGAGATGAGAACACATGTAAACCAACTGCTAAATGGGCTGATAGATAAGATGCAGAATGAGCCATATTGGTACAGACTTCCAAGTAGGTTATTTTGCTAGTTCCCAATATTACAGTAAAAAAAATTATATTCTCCATATATCTTTAAATAAAAGACTTATAGGAGAAATGCCAAAGGAAAAAAATCCCTACAGCTCTCTTTTATGCTAAAACAACAAAGCAAACCAACCAAGTGACAAAAATCTTAGCAAAGCCTCAACAGTACTAATGAAATGAAGCAGAAATGAAGAGGCTTATGTTACCAGCTAAATTATAACTCTATCATAGTCCCATTTATTTTGGTGGGTTAAACTGTGCATGAGATAGAAGAATGCATCTTAGAGAACTACAGTGAGTATTCTGAGCATTCTTGGGTGTTGATTTTGATTACAACTACTATTCCATATGTAGTCCATGTCAGTCAGTCGATTCCAGAAAAAAATAAAATATGGACACAAGAGGAGACGTGAAGAATGTTGGCAGCACCGTATCTAAATTGTACAGTATTAGTCAGAAAGTGTAAGCATCACTCAAAATCGTCATCTCTCTGTTGGACAAGAAACTGATGTGTTTAAAGAAGAGCACATGTTCTTTGCATGTTAGGCTTTTGTGTGACACTTCTGGGAGATACAACAGACATGTCTATGTCTATTTGTTCCTCAAAAGGAATTCACAACAACTATGTCAATGTTTGACTTGGTGAACCAGTGAGTTTTTATTAGGGTAATTAACCCGACAATGGGTGAAGGATTTTGCATAAGGAGCAGAAATGACTCAAAAAGCAGCTGCACTAAAAACCCAGCTGAACCAGGATGAAAAACTCAAGAAAGCTGCAACCCTAGAGTTCTTTGTAAAGTTTGTAGACAGCTCTGAGAGCCAGTACTAAACATTCTCCTTTGCAGCATGATTTATCAGTCTCCCCTCTCCTGGAAGTCATTTTCTCCCTTGTCTATAGCCTGGAAGGGGACTTTGAGAATCTTTCAAGTTTCCTTTCTCCAAGACATGTAACCTTTTGCTTACCTCCTGAAATTTACCACCCACCCCCCACTTTGGAAGGAAATATTTCAATTCCAAGGAACTGTTCTACAACATATACAGATTATGGCCTGCTATCCTACTTTTATGTTGTGATCAAGTGAGATTTGAAGAGATGTGTGTGAGTGTCAAGTTGACAAGAGGTGGATTAAGTTGACTTTGGACATCTTGATAATACCACAGGATGTTCCAATAGATGAGCATTGTTTCCGAGTGGACCTTAGTGCTTTCAAAGGAACTATGGTATGCTCATACCATAGTGTGAACATAGCTTACTTATAGTATGTTGAGTAAAACAGATTACCCTCCACAGGGTTGGGACATTGGCTAGCCTGTTAAGAGTCTGAGGAGAACAAAATATGGAAGCAGGAAAAATTCTCCACCAGGTTTCCTGAGCTAGAATATCGTTTTCCCTCTGTCTTTGGTGCTCTTGTCCTTAGGGCTTCAGATTGAACCTGGAATCACATCACTCTCCAGCAAGCTCACAGGTCATCACGGTGTACATAAAGTTGGCCTTTCTGGGTTCCCAGCCTACACAAGATGGGTGATACTTCCTCAGCAATTATGACTCAATGCAAAGGAAGGACTGCACCTTATTATGTGTGTGTATTTAAGTATATATGCATATGTATATGTGTGACATGCAGAATACAATGCATTAGAGACATATGATGTCATCTATATGCGTGTGTACCTTCAGATGATCTCTGTTTCTGTGGCTCTGTTTCTCTAGAGAAACCAATTATACAGCTGTTAACAACATAAAGTAGGGGGGCTGCAATCAGAAATACCCTGAAAACATGGACATATCAGTACAACCTGGTAGGGTGTAAGACCTTCAAAATTTTTAAGATACATGTTAGAAAAAGGGAGGGCAGTGTCATAAGAAGGATTTTAAGAGATGGTGATGGTTAGGACCAGAGAGAGAAGAAAGTTTCTGTCCTCTCAGAGACTGTGTGATTAGTGTTGGACCTAATTGTGGTAAAAATAAGAGCAGTGAAGGCTGTTTTGTTGAAGCTTCAGCTATAAATGAGAAGAATACATTACTAGACAACAAATAAAGGACTACCCTTGATATAAAGTATAAAGTGGCATAGAAAAGGAGCAAACTGTTTGTGTTTGGGTATGTTGTAGAATGGAAGTAAAGGGCAACTAAATATTTACCTGAAGAGATTTAATGAAAAAGGTTAATGGAGCAGCTTGCTTCCTCCTGACCAGAGCAAGACACAAGGAGAGAAAATTCAAAGATGGTACTGTGAAGCCAATAGGAAGTTAAATCTGGGAACTTCACAGATTGTCAGTATAAGGGGGGAGGGCTTTAAGATCACCACAGCTGTGATATGCATTGTATCAGCCAACATACCCCAGCAGGACTAAATAGAGAATGATACCAGTCCCATTTGACCTAAAGGGGACAGGGAAGGCAAGATGAATGAAAGAAGACTGTTGGGTTTCTTACATCTTACAGTACTGAGTTGGATGTAAATGTGTGCAATTCTTCTAAACAAAGGAATAATCATGAATGCATTTCAAAGCCCCTTTGGGATGCCTCTCTCACTACAAGCCTAACATGTATGGACCTAGCAGGTAAGGCTGTCCCCACTTGAGTTTTGAAGGACAGGAGCAATTCCCAGCAGAGATTGCTCAAGGCAATCACCTTATTTCCAAAAGGTCAGATGATAGTTGCTGGGTGTCTTAGGGTTTCTACTGTTGTGAAGAAACACCATGACCAAAGCAACTCTTATAAATGATAATTGGGGCTGTCTTACTGGTTCTAAGGTTCAATTAATTATCATCTTGGCAGGAAGCATGGCAGGCATGGCACCAGAGGAACTGAGTATTCTACATCTTGTTCTGAAGACAAATAGAAGACTGGTTTCAAGGCAGCTAGAAGAAAGTTCTTTCAAAATCTACCCCCACAGAGACATACTTCCTCCAACCAGTCCATACCTCCTTGTAGGGAGCCGTTTGTGCCACACCCAAACATGGTGCCAGCTTCCCACCGAGAACTCGGCAAACAGAGCCATTGCCCAGCCAAGAGACTGAGAGTGCATGCGCCATATACGTCACAGCCCGCTCTCAGGGCATGCTATTGAGTTACTGGAAGGCGCACCAATCAGGTAGTGACACGAGTCTCCTGGGCATATATAAGCAATGCATTTCTCTCCCACGTGGAGAAGTCCCCTGCTCAGGGAGATCCCCTGCTCAGAATATTGTACAATAAAGGTTGTTCGCAGAAGAATCCTGTTGTTGCACACCTATTCCTGCCGGCGGGACGTGGGGCGCGCGACAAGTGGTGCTAAAATCCCGGGAGTGCCGAGGGGACCCTTCAGTTCGCTGAAGAAGATTCAGAACTGCGAAAAGGT
Organism: Micromys minutus; assembly: GCF_963924665.1. Taxonomy (NCBI): domain Eukaryota; kingdom Metazoa; phylum Chordata; class Mammalia; order Rodentia; family Muridae; genus Micromys; species Micromys minutus. The sequence continues at coordinate 14,763,763 of NC_137959.1, forward strand.
AAATGGTAAGCTCCAAGAGACATGTCTCTCTTTGGATTTTACGGGGTGCCAGAAGAGCGTGCCAAAAACTTAGGCATGTCTCTTCTTGGATTTTCTCCGGAAGTAAAAGGGTTATTGCTTGCATTTGTGGTAACTGTTGTAACATTACTGTTGTGGAAGTTATCTAGACAGAAAGTTATCACGCAGCACCAAGAGGGTGGGTCAGAAACGGAGCATAATAAAAAAGGGAGCACACAAGAAAAAAGTAAAAGAGGTAGGCTCCAAGAGGCATGTTCAAAACAAGTCAGAAATGGAGTGAATTCAAAGGCGGAAAGACCAACAGGAGAAGAGAGGATTGTGCCCCGGGAAAGGAAGTACAAGTTTCACGGAGAGGATACTTTGTATCCGCTAAAAGAGCAAAAAGCTTTAGAGCTGGCAGAAGAAAAATTAGAGGATGAATTATTTGAATCTGTGGAGGAAGATTTAGAGGAGGAAGCAGCAGAATGTGAGGCGGAGCGGTTTCAGCCCGGACAGAGGACTCCTGTAACACAACCGGAAGCTCTTAAAGCAGCCGCTGCCTCTGCTCTTCTGCTTTACCCAGAGAGGAAGTGAGAGTTCTTTTGTACTCTGGAGACATGCCATACCATCAGGCAAATGTTTCCCTTGTTCAAGGATGATCGCCTCGAACATAAGCAAGTTAAAGAGTTGGCAAAGTCAGTCCAAACTTATAGAATCACTGCTTATTATACAAAAAACCTGGATAGGCTAATGCCACCTGGATTGCCGATTGTTGGCCTATTTCCCAGCCAAAGGGTAATTTGTTTATTCCAGCCCAACCTAAGTGGTCACATTTTTATATAAGAAAAAGAGATTCAGCCCTGCATCCTTAGACTGGCTGTCAATCTCAGGAAGTATGTTGGGCAGTTAATGGCCTCTTTAATTTTTTTCCTAATATAAAAACTGTTTATAAAAATTCCTTAAAAAATTGATCTGGTTCAAAAACAGATAGATATATTGTGGCAGGTTGCCCAGCTGGGCTGCCAATAAAAGTTCTCAAGATTATGTGTGACCAATATTCAATATAAAAATTTTACTAAAGCTACAAATTATTTTAAACAATTATCTCAATATTTTTTACATGTGTCCATTGATACTTGTTCAAGAGTTATTTTTGCTTCTCCTTTATCAGGAGAAAAGGCTTCTCATGTTATTACTCATTGTCTTGAAGCGTGGAGTGCATGGGACATTCCTAAAGTGTTAAAAACGGATAATGGTCCTGCCTATACCTCAGCAAAATTCAAGCAATTTTGCCATCACATGGGAGTTTCACTCCTGACAGGATTGCCTTATAATCCTCAAGGTCAAGGCATCATTGAACGTGCTCATCGCACCCTAAAGGTTTATTTAAACAAACAAAAAGGGGGAATTGAAGAGGTGCCCCCCACACCCAAAATGGCCATTTCTACTATACTTCTTACCTTAAATTTTTTAAATTTGGATGCTCATGGCCATTCAGCTGCCGAACGCCATGGACAATGGCCTGTGCCACCTAAAGAGTTAGTAAAATGGAAAGATGTCCTCACTGATAATTGGAAAGACCCGGATCCTATCTTAATACGATCCAGGGGAGCTATTTGTGTTTTTCCACAGGAAGAAAAAAGCCCAATTTGGATCCCAGAACATCTAACACATCAAGTGCTACCCGGTGTTTCCAAAACCAATTCCAGTGGAACATGATGCTAAAGTCTTCCCTAAGTTTTTCACCACCGATATCAACTTGGGTGGGGGTGGGACTCTTTGGAGCAATCCTTTGCTGCGGACTTGCGTTGCTTCTCTGGCTGGTTTGTAAGCTCAAGGCCCAAACAAAAGAGAGACAAGGTGGTTATTGCCCAAGCGCTTGTCGCTCTAAAACATAGAGCATCAGCCAATATCTGGTTGTCTATGCTTAAGCAGTAGGTCGCCGGCCAGACAGCTCTTGCACTCCTAGAACTTCGGTTCATTGCACAGGATTAGAGTGTCTGGTTTGAGCAGCCCATGAGGGATGCCGAGCAAAGCATCGCACTGAGAGCCCCTTGTCGCGGGGTATCTCTGGGAGATATGTCATTTTGCATGAGGGTTGCCTGCCCCAGTGTCCCTCCCTCAGAAAAACAGCAGAGTGACAGGTCAAGAGTACTACAGGCTACAAAAAGCCTAGCAGTTACTCCTGTACATGGTCTTTATACACCTTAATGAGGATTTGACTTCTATCTCTGCCCTCCTAATATGGGTGTCCTACTTTGCTTAAAGAATAAAAGATAGGGGGAGATGTGGGGCACTGCCTGCACATTCTCCATTACAAGATGGCGCTGACATCCGGCTGGAGTTAGTAGTAAACATGTCATGTACGCACGTGCTGGGTAACTTTTTACTCCTTGAGCTCTGCCTCTCCCGTGGCGTCATAGGGCCTGATGAGTTTCAACCAATCAGGGGGCTCCACGTCCAAGGCGAGGACAGATTCCTATATAAGGGGATGGGCTAGATAGTTCGGGGTGATGACAGCCCTGCTCCTGATGCTTTGGAACCAGAGAGTCAGAGGAGAGGCGAGATGGGCGATTCTGTCGGTGTTTCCAAAACCGATGCCCTTTTGCCTTAATGCAAAACTATTTTATTGTTTGTTTAACACCATTAAAACCTTTGATGTACCGTACTTGCCCTTAAACACGGAGATAGCAGGGTTTGGGGATTATAGAACTCTTGCCTTATCAAGTAATTTTTGGCATGCTTTTGTGCAGAGAGACTGTGTTTCTGCTCTGGATGGTGTGCCAACTCCGTACTCAACAGTAACGTGACAAAGTGGTCATAGCACAAGCTCTTGCTGCACTCGAAATGGGCACCTCTCCCTCTGTTTGGCTTAGTATGCTTTAGAAAAAGTGTTGGGTCTGTGTATGGATAGCCCCTGCACCCTGAGCCTTTGAGGCATTGCACCAGGAATGGGTATCCTACATGTAGGCAGCCTTTGCACCCTGCAGGGCTTGTTCCCATTGCACACAGGAAGGTGCCTTACCCAAAAATTATTGCTGATCATGGTCTTGAACCCTAAACGTCCAACAAGAGCCTGATGGTTGATCGGCCATGTTTTTATTTAAGAAAGTAGGGGGAGATGTAGGGAACCGTTTGTGCCACACCCAAACATGGTGCCAGCTTCCCACCGAGAACTCGGCAAACAGAGCCATTGCCCAGCCAAGAAACTGAGAGCGCATGCGCCATATACGTCACAGCCCGCTCTCAGGGCATGCTATTGAGTTACTGGAGGGCGCACCAATCAGGTAGTGACACGAGGGCATATATAAGCAATGCATTTCTCTCCCACGTGGAGAAGTCCCCTGCTCAGGGAGATCCCCTGCTCAGAGTATTGTACAATAAAGGTTGTTTGCAGAAGAATCCTGTTGTTGCACGCCTATTCCTGCCAGCGTGATGTGGGGCGTGTGACACCTCCTAATGTGCTACTCCCTGGACCAAGCATATTCAAACCACCACAATGGGCAACATGGAGGTAGGGCCATTCTGAACCTTGGGATAACAATCTGAAACCCAACATAGCTACAGACACGTAATCCCACCCAGCAAAATCTCAGGAATATTGTCACTGTCTCAGAATTTGCCAAAGACATTTAGTCTCACTCTTCAAGATATGATGGGATTTGTATTGAGAAGGTTCATAATTACTTGTGACCTATCTTTTTTTCCTCTTTGACTGAGAATATTTATGTTGCCTGTCAACTATTAAATCTAAGAAGCATACAATGTGTTTCCTTTTGTAAGTTCCTAACTGGAGAAGCATCTTACCTGCCAGTAAATTGTGTTACAAGTATTATCTGTATGTAAGTTATCTAGTATTCATGAGACTCTGGACTTAAGATCTAGATTTAGTACTAGAACAGAAGAAAGTACTTCCTAGTGTTAGAATAAAATAGGTATATTTTTCCTGCAAGAGGGATGGAACTTTGAATGACCAATAGTAAAAGTTATTATAAACTATGTCTTTGTTTTCTTTCTCATCCAATAAAATCATGCAAAATGCAGCTTCAGAGAGATTAGCCTTAAGAAGTGTCACCTTGGAAGGTAATGAAGTTTAGATGTTCTGAGTTTACTGATGTCCACATAGTAAAATGTGTGTACTTATGAGAAAAGAAAATTATTTGGATGTCCACTGTGAGCCATGTGAGCAGACCTCATATCTCATGATGAGCAGTGTGGAGGTGAATGTCTGCAAGCCAGAAATGAAGCACTAGCCAGACACTGGATCTGAGAGCACCTGACCTTGGACTTCTCAACCTCCAGGGCAGTGATTAATAAATGTTTGTTGTGTAAGCCATCAGTTCATTGGTACATTTGCTATATCAGACTAAAGTAAGAACTACTCTTTTGAGTGGGATGAATCAATACAGACCCTGGCACTTAATGTACAGATATTGATTTATCTAATGCATTTTGCTTCATTGCAATCATCTAAAAACACATGACTAAGTAACCCATAAAGCTGCCAGTTTAGAAGGATACCCAGAGCAAGAGGAGGCTCTCCAGCTGATCCAGCTCAGCCAGTTGATCTTTTTGATTTCTTTGGTCCTGTGATGCCTGATGGTGTTTGATTGTGGTTGATCAGAATACTACATGAGGGTTGAGGTAAGAGAAAATCAGGGGAATCACAGCTCCAATCCCTAAGGATTAGTAATAAAGCCATACTCTCTTCAGAAGGAAGATAGTCTTCCTTTAAGAAACAGCTCATACTCAAAGCAGCTGACAAGTTCACAACAAGAAATTGTACAAACTGAGTTGCCTTTCATAAAGTGTGAGATGTTGAATCTGTCACTCTACTTTTGTAAGCCCTGCAAACAACTTGTTATGTCAGTGAAGTGTGTATAGAATTGAGCTAAAGGAGATTCTTCACACAGGTTATTGGTGGGAGCTTCACACTCCCAGTACAGAGATCAACCCACTGTGGTACCAGGGCTGATAAGGAAGTTCGAGGCTGATGCCCTGTGTCACTGTGAAATGGACAATTCTCATATTGCTGCCTCAAGCAAGGATTCCTTGGAAAGACAATGGGGGAAGAGAGTTGTTCACTCTGTGAGATTCTAAGTCTTTATCCTCATCATACAAGTTCAGGAACTTAAGGAATGAGATCAAAGGATAGGTGATAAACAGGCTCCCAAAAGGTGCCTCTTTCCCATACGAGTGTTCAAAAAAGGACCCCACCATCCAGACAACTCTCAGGACCATGTACAAATTGTTTCTGCGAACTCCCATCATTCTTTCCCTGTTAATTGGGTTTGTGGACAATGCGGTCATTGTAGCAAAGATATAAGTGATGTAAAGGTTCAATAACAATGTGATTTACAGATATCATCATTGTTGAGTGTACCAGAGACCCGAACACTGCATCATGTGTTCTCAGGACCAGATGCTTAGTAGTGGTAGCAAATTTCACTGGACCTGTTTCTTCATGAAGGGCAGATATTTGTACTTAAAGAGTACTTACTCTCTAAACATGTTTCTATTTATTTTTTCACAATATCATCCAGAACCCTCTAGGCATCAGAATAATGAAATGCTTTGCTTACGCCTATGGCATCTCACACAACACTCCTTCTTCACTGAACAGTAAAAGTAGAGAGGTGGGTGTCACTGCTATATGGCATTATTGTTCTATGTACCTGATAACCTAAGGTTACTCTCCTTGCAAAACAATGGACTGGCCTACCAGAATACCAGCTGTCAGAAGCAGCATCTTGAAAGGCTAGGTGATTATCCCATGTAATTGCATATGTTCTGAACACCAAAGAGACCGATGTGATGATGCCATTTCTCTCATGGGTGCTAGAGAAAAATGGACATGAAGGAGAGAGCTTTGCTATCCTTGCAACTAGTAGCCTGAAAGACTTTCATCTACATTTCTCTTATATTGGACTTTGCTGGCTGAGTAATCTTGGTATACAGGAGAGGAATGCTTTCCTCTACAAAGGACACAATCAATCCATTGAATACCAGGTGAGACTTCCTTTTGCAACTTAAAAAAGAAAGAAATCTCTTTGATCTTTTATCAGTGATAAAAAAAAAATGGAAAATGTCAGAAACCTAAACTGGTGTCACTAACAAAGCAGAAGTGGGAAGAAGTGAAAGACCACCAAATGAGCCCAATGAGCTGGCCTCTGATGGAGGCAGAAGGCTATAGTCTGCAAGGTGGAAGAAAATGTTATGATACGTTGTTGAAGCAGAAAGTGAAAGGGCTACCTATTCTTTCTTCTTGCTCCATCACATAAATGTCTATTTATGTCAACCAAGTTTATTTTCTTCTATCTCAAATATTGTCTGTTTACAGTTCATGTGATTTTCTTTACAGGTTATGTGACAGGGTTTAGGAGCAGAGTTCAGTGGTAGAGGGCTTGCCAATGTATACAAAGCACTGGGATCAATTTTTAGTGTACACACACAGAGACACACAGACACACAAACACACACACATAAACACACTTTCACAATGGCACTTTAGAATGTTATTATCAAGATAAAATCAAAACCATATAAGTATGATTTAAATATGGATATAATGAATATAGAAATTTGAGCCTTGCTTTTGAAAGTGGGGGCTAGCTAGCCACATTAGCTTGTTATTTGCTTATTTACTTTTTATATGTACTTACTTATTTTGTGGGGATGGGGAATCGTGTGCTGTAGTGCACTTGTGGAATTCAGAGAACAACTTGCAGCTGTCTTTTGCTCCTTTGTGTGTTCTTCTTTCTTCCACCATTTTACACCTTTTCAACCCCCAACATGGAATAGTAGAGAACAAAATGTTAGGAAAAATAAAACAAAAGAGGTGAGGCTACACTACTTCCTGATGATGAGTGGTATCAAGTTTCTTGGGGCAAGTTAGATGTTCACCACCAGAATATCTAATTTCATCTTCTCCTCCTCCTCCTTCTTTCTTCTTCTTTGCATCCAACTACTTAATACACTGTGGCCAACAACAACCCTCAGCAACAAACAAACAACCAACAACCCTACAATAACCCAACAACTAACAACCAACCAACAACCTTCTGGGCCCTAGAACTTATACACCTTCTGAAAAGTCCCTAGAATTTTAAATGTCACATGAGTGCAGAAACTATCTGCAGCTGGCAAAATCAACCCCACCCCACTCCCCAACTCAAGAGCATGAGTCAAATTATGGTCATCTGCAAGACATAATATGAAACAACCCCATATCCCACACCTGGGAATGAAACAAAAACACATTCTATTTCTGTGTTTTTGGTTTTTTTTTTCTTTTAAGAAACCAGCATTCCAAAATTATCACTACAACAACTTGCCAGAGTTGGTTATCTTTTCCTACCATATGGTTTCTGGGAATTGAGCTCAAGTTCTCAGGCCTGTCAGCAAGTGCCTTCACTCACTGAGGCATCTCTTGGACTCATTTTTAGCTTTTCAATAAGCAATTCCTATTTTATTCAGTCAAAGAATATTATTAACAACAACTTATGTTCTGAGTTTAAGTGAAATATAAGGAGTAGGTATGGTATTGTATAAAGACAGGATAGGAACACACAAAGAGAGAGAGAGAGAGAGAGAGAGAGAGAGAAGCACACACAAATATAGACTGACTTACCTTCTACTGCTCTCTCTATTCCTTCCTTATATTAGAACTACAAGGCTAAGCAAACATTTCTCACTCTTGGTATGTCTTCTGATTCTACAAGCAATCATTTTCCATTAAGAAAACCCATATTCCCAACTGCATTAATTTGAAGAATTAGCAAATATTCTATGGCTTTCCTAGGTATGATTTCTTTTGTGGCAGTTCTATCAACATTTATCTTGTTCTGTCTTAAGCTCCAAGGATACTCTAATAAAACCAGTGATTGCAGTGGAGTTCTTGCTGGAAAGAAAATGAAGCCTTAGGTCATTTCTCCTCAAATACAGCATCCATACTTAGTTTTCCATCTCCCAGATGTTAAGTAAACATTTTGTCCTATACTGGATGGGAGTGAATTCATTGTCAACTGCTAAAGCATAGGCCCCTGTATGTCAGACATGACCACACAAACAGGAACTTTAATCTTAACTGTAATAACTTTTTAGCAATCCCTTCATAATTTCCCATTCACTTATCTTTGCTCATTCCACACAGTTTTTTTAACTTTCTTCAAAATAATATTTAATGTCATTGATTGACCATTTCTTCCTTTTCTTTTAGAACACCCTAGACACAGCCTCCTATCATCTGCCTATGCCCTTTCCTTTGAAAAACTGGCCTCTCTTACTCTCAATTCAAGACGTTTGAGTATGTGACCCAAGCCTGATCAATGAGCAAATCCTACAGCAAAGGCAAAGGTAGTTAAATGAAGAAGTAACTGCATGATATAAAGTTGGACCAATGAGAATATTTTGGGGACTTTTAATTTGAAATCATTATGAATATGATGCTCTTACACTGTTTGCTGAAGTGACAAAGTCTAATTCTGGGGTAGCTTGCTTTGTCCAGTGTCATTAGAGGAACAGTTAACTGAGAATGAAACCAGCTGAAGGCAGAGTTCAGAGATGGAGAAAGAGTGATCAGTTTTGACAACACCATCTGTGCCCACTGTGAAAAACAAGTCAGCAAAACACTGACATCACCGGAAGCCACATCATTACAGGTGATCTCCGTCTTCATGTCAGCACATTTTCATGCATGTTCTTTCCTAAGTACATACATGCCCAGCTTCTCCCTGTGTAGAAGAGGGTACATTGTTTTATTATGAACATATTCATTGGTTTCTCTAATGTAATTTTATTTATCATGCCTCTTTGCCTCTCTTTCTCTCCCCACATTTTACTTCTTCACTCTGTACATCAGCAGCAAACATTAAGGGTTGAGTGTTTCTGTTTCTAGACATTCCTTCATGATCAAAGAAATGGATTCAGCCAGCATCACAGTGCATAGAATTATGTCGCAATTGTTACCGTTATAGGAATAGTGTCACACTGGGTACCTACCCCTGCGTGCAGCTTTTCTCACACCATTGTAGCAGTGAATGTTGTAGCAATCATCTAAAGATAAATGATTAAAAAAAAACAGGCTGTGAATTCAGCAGGTCTCATTTGACCATTCCACCACTGAATACCAAATTCAGCTGGCTTTGTTTCTTTGGTTTATCTTTCAATACAACCCATCCTAGAATAAAGGCACTGTGGGATGCTGTTGCTTTTTTTTTTTAATCAGTCAGATCAAAACATTCATGTTCACTCAAAACCAGTTTTACCAGCTTGCTTTCCAAAGGTTGAAATGATTTCCAGCTCCTTCAATAGTGTGCGAGATCCTCTTTCACTTGCTCTTGGCATGTTACCAGTGTTGAGTGCTAATGTACTCACAAGTTTGCATTTGGTATTGACTTGGAAATGCTCCTGAAGAGCATCAGTGTTAAGCATCTTTTCATATGCTTCTTGGCCACTTAGAGTCTTTTTCTCCAGACAGAATTAGTTATGTTTTTTTTCCCTATGGCATTATTGCATCTTTATTAATGATCTGATTATGTATAATATGCAATTTTTTAAAAAAACATGTGTTTCATATTTTTTAGGAAAATCTATAAAAACCATGCATGTGTGCACATGTGTGTGATTAGTGGCCAACATCTGTAGTAGAATCTGCAGTGTTTGGGATTGCAAACTTTTGCCATTGGACAATAGAACTGGCACAGAGACGAACTACAAGCTTGTCAGTTAGCTAGAAATTGTGGTGGCTGATATTTATTGTCAGTTAGACTGGATTTAACATCAGCTTAGAATACACATGCCTGTTTCTATGACAGTGTTTCCAGAAATGTTTACCTGAACAAAGAAGACCCACCATGGCTAGCTGGTACCATTCCATGCACTAGAGTCTTAGAGTAAATAAAAAGAAAGGGAGCCAAACACCAGAATCCATCCATCTCTAGGTTTTGACTAAGGATGCAGCATGACCAGCTGCTCCAAGCTTCTGTTGCCACACCTTCTCCTGCATAATAGACTGTTCCCTTAAACTTTGAATCCAAACAAACTCTTCTTACCTAACTAGTTTTTTGTTTGAGTATATACTAACACCAATAAGAAAAGTAACTACTGAAGAAATTTGTAACCCCCGGTGCCCCTCCCCCATATACAGCATATATGAAAACAATTGGATCTCTCAAAAAAAGAAGAGAAAAGAAGAAATTGGAAAAAAAACAAAACAAAACAAAACACCAGCTAAGATAGTGTTGTCCATTCCAAATACAATTTAAAAAATAAAATCGCTAAAAGAGAGTGGGGGAAAAAGAAGCCTGTGACTTTAAATAATAGTGAAGCAAGATTGAATCACCCTGATTTTAGCCACAACAGGGGCATCTCATCACCAATACCGTGCAGAGGTCTAATCTCTGCTCCCAGGGAGGTGCAGTGCCTTTGTGGTCTATACAGCTGGTGAGAAGACCAGAGACACAGAGGAACCGATGGTGCCAGCTCTGAGCGCCTGGCCCACTCCCTGCCTCAACAGCCAAGCTGTGGTCATTGTCAGTCTGTCTTATATTGTTCAGTTACCATAACAACATGCTGTTCTTAAATGTAATGTTCAGCATACTGATCTACCCAGTAAAGAAGTGCTTCAGCCTGGATTTGGGGGTGTTTTGTTCAGTTTTGTTGCATATCTACTGGGTTGGAGACAGAAGTAATAGAGGACGTTTGGTGCTGGAGGAACTTTGAAAACAATATGGTTTTTATACATTGGTGTACTTATTCTTTCTTTTTCTGTGGCATACATCTCCATTCCGTCACAGAATTTGATACTGAGCCTGGGTACAGCTTCTAATTTTCTGTCATTAATTGCCTCTTAAAGATGAATTCAAGCTGATAATTGAGACAAATGCAGTATAATATTTGTAAGCCACTTCATCTACAGATTAAAAAAAATGAATCTCGGAGGAAGAGTTAGGTTGTCTAAAAATAAGTAGCAGAGCCCACGAGAGTGAGTCAGGGGGAGTCTGGAAAAGGCATTCAATTGACCAAGAGCAGAAGTACATGTTTACTGAGGTGCCACGCTAACCGAGGCGCCATGTTCTAACCCAGGCGCCACGATAACTGGGCACCATGCCGGCTGAGGCGCCATGCTAACTGAGCCGCTATGCTGAGGAGCTATGTTAACTGAGGCACCATGTTAAGTGAGGTGCAGTACCTTTTGCTTTGCACATTGTTGTCTCAGAACCGAACCCAGACCTCCTGAGCATGCTGTAGCAGAATTCTCTAGGCCAGATCTCTTTTTGGACAACAGCACCGGTACACAAGATAGAGAGCCAGCATCATGGCTCCAGCTGTGTACGAGCTCTGCACCATGCCTGCCATGTAGGCCCTGGAAATCTCCTGATTAAAGCCACGCCCATACTTTCTTTACCCCTTTTCTTCTTACCTTTAGGTTCTCATCAGCCACTTGTACTGAAGTATCTCTTAAGAGCAGGAATAATGATGGTTGTAAAGACATGTCATATGTTCTCTGTCACGTAATCTGTATGTTTGAGGACCCATTTTCTGCACCCTGAGAAACAGTGTTAAGTAAGGGTAGGGGCTGGACTCATACAGGATGATACCCGAGTTACTCTGATCTGATTGATGGTTTGTTGTTGTTTTGTTTTGTTTTTTTTTTTTTCAACTTTTGACAATGCAAAAGCAATGCACAGTCAATGGAAACCAGACTTCAAATGTTTGAATTAGGATCTTTTCAGGGCATTCATGACCAGGACTTTGGGCAGTGGCAGTGAACCAAGGCTTTCAGGCAGTTACAAGATCACAAAGGGTACAAGAGACACAACATGCCAACATGCCATGCGGCTAAGCCATGATGGTCAGTAGGATGGAGTGTTCAGTAATGTTCTTGACTGCCAAAATACTTAGTATTTTGCAAAAAGCTCAGTATGCCTATTTTCTCAGCTAAACACAGGCCAGTTCTCCCCTGCCACGCTCCATGCTCCACATCACCATGGCTGATATTCAGTCCAACAATGGTAGGGATTCAAGACAACCTTGCTGTTGATGAGGATGTTACAATGATCTAATGGGCATGGCGTTTTCTTGCTGTTCCATGCACGTTAATCAGCATCTGCCATATGCTCTGGGCTGTCAGAGAGAAAGGCTCGGGGATGCAGGTTCACTAGCTTGTCCCCAATAGAGCTTCATGTAACACACCATGGACAGGGGAGGTCAGAGGGAACAGATAAGAGTTCATGTCCTGGCTCAGTCACCTCACACAAATTACTGCAGGTCTCTGAGTCAAGTTTTCTTCAGCTATAGGTTAAACTCTGGACAATAATGAGAGGGTAAAAAGAAACCATTTAATCTGCTTGACACATGGCAAGCTCTTAAAAATGCTTATTATTAAATATTGTAATACTAAGAAGTATAAGTAATAGGTAAGGACACTATCTCTCAAGCCTCTGTGAACAGATGTTTATGTATCTTCCTTGACCTTGGTAATGACCCTCATTACCTTTCCAACCCTTTTGTCTCATGTGCCCACACATAGCCCTCCTCACAGAACCTTAAAATCCATTGCATTTCTCAGGGGGAAACTGCCCTCTATCCACCAATCTAAGAGCTCCTGTCCTTCAAGCCCATTAAAAGGCTCCTCCTGAAGGCCTGCCTCACTTGAACTCCTTTGTCATGAAATCCCTGTCCTATACATCTTGACATACCTTCTGCTACCTACATATTATGCTTGGCTTTGTCATGTCACGTGAGACTGCATTTTGAGTCTTGTGTCTCTTGTTTCCTCTCATCTTTCATGTTTGCCCCATGACTACGCAGAATCAAACCCTTTCCCCTCACAGACATCAGGACCCAGCACTGCCCATACAGAGCCTTCCTCTGTTAGGCCCTTCCAGCGGCATCCCATCTTCCACGGTTGCTTATTCATCTGTTTGCTTCATCGTCAGCTCATTTAGTTAAACTCCCTACATTCCAAAACAGAATCTGTGCATCTTACGCCCATGTTGTACCCATAGGACACTGAACTTTACTTAGCAAATAAAGGCTCAATAAATGTTTGCTGACTGAATATTTATAGTGTGTCCCTTTTCCTCCATTGATATCAGAAGCTTCAGGACAATACGTTCTAGAGCAGACACTCCTTTATAGTGACTTTATTGTTGCAGAGTCGGTGATTACTCCAAGGTTCAACACAGCAGCTGGTAATTTTCTGGGCATTAATATTAGCGTGCAGGTGCTTCGGGTGGCGTCACTGGAGTGTAAGCGGCTTTGGGGATAGAAACTGGCTCTTTTTCAGTGTCATGCTTCTTCTCGTGGGGCCATACAAGCAGCATGAAGCATGTACACGTGGCAAGGCTTAGCTGTGGGGGATGGAGTTCAACAGAATCACTCGGCTAGCTGTAGCAGTGATCAAATATGGGCACAAAGAATCAATGAAACTGCAAACTGGCAGCCTGCTCCTTTGCAGCCTTGCCTCTGCTCTTAGAAAGGTACCACGTATATAGTTAGGCCTTTGTTCTTTTTATATCAGAGGATAAGGAAGGAGCGTTTACTTGCTGAGTGGCTGGGGATGCAAGAGAGAAATCACTGTCTGAAACAGAAGCGAAGAAGCATTGAGTCTCCATTTTATCATGAGAATTCCAATGAAATGACCAGTCCTCGAGTCTAATCAAGTCTAGCCCCATCTTATCTACCCAATACTCTTCCCAGTAGGAAGCTGGACTGATCATCAAAGATGTGCAGAGGCTCCTGTCTAGGAAGCACAGTGGAACTCTCTCCTCATTGGTTTGTGTACTAAAGAGGATGGTGGTGGCCACCATTTATTGAATGCATGTGACATGGTCACGGCCAATAAGATTCAAAGTGGGTCATGTGCATTATGCTATGTAGCCCCGAATTCTAGTGCTGTTAGGAGTAGCTCATATGTGTGCTTTCTGAAAGGCCACAGCAGAGACAGCTGACATCTGAGCTGGGCTGCCAGGGGACATTTGATAACTACTTTTTAAGGGAGGTGTGTTGAGCTAAGGTCTTGTTATGTGCAGCCCAGGCTGACCTTGAACTCCTGATCCTCCTTGCTCAGCTTTCCCTGTCCTAGCACGATATGGATGCACCATACTCTGACTGATAATTTCCAGGGAATATTAAGCTATATCACTATAAAGTTGTTGGTTGGTTGGTTTGCTGAATCCTAAGACAAAGAGAGCTTCAGTAGCTTGTCTGATGTCATCAGCCTTAAATATGATGACATCAATTTACCTCTCCTTCACCTGCTGCTTTAATCATTCCACACTGTGCCCAGCCTCAGGGTTCCTCTGCTCAGACAACAAGAGCACCTTAGCTCCATGCTGTTACCTATCCCCTTGTCTACCAGGAAGCTCAGGCCCCATGGTACCAAACCACACAACCTATTGGCTGTTGCTGGAATATCAGTACCATGTTCTTAGACCAGTTTCCCTTTCACTTCTACAGACCCTGGATTTTCTTAGGTTCATTTTCTCTTTTATCTGGAATTACTTTTCTGAATCTTCTGATACGTCACTTAGGTTCTTTCACAAAGGAAATGATCCCAGGTTACAAGTAAAGTTAGGATCTCCTCTGTCCCGCCCCCACACCTCCCACCCTCAAAGGCTAAAAGTATACTTGCTTACTCTAAGATGCCTTGTTCTCTGGAGGCAGCTGCACTGGTGATCCTGGCTGGGGACATGGGAACCCTGGTGACTGGGTACAAAGTGAGAGTTCTCAGGTTACAGAGGTGACACTCCACTCCTGTCTTCATTTCATTTCCTGAAAATTAAATACTTGGCAGGCTCTTCCTTGAGCTAATTAGCATCCCTTCTTAACATTTTAAGTAACTGCTCATTTAGAGCCGTGAATGATTGCTGTGAGCTTATCGTGCAGGAGGAGCTTCTGTTGGGAATAATCTACTTACCTCGGCTGTTTGTTTGAAGCAGGGATAAACAGATTTTTTTTCTTTCCTTTTTCAACATGCCGGGCATAAATGAAGCAGGGAGATTAATGAAACTGCTTCTCACTATATAAAGTTTTGACTTTGGACATGAGCTTACTCCTTTTAAGCCCATAGGAAACAGAGGGAAACAACCTCTCTCCTGTTCTGGGGGCCATTTAAATCTGTTACATTACAGAGTTTTTTTTTTTTTTTTTTTTTTTTTTTTGGTTCCTAAAATGGTCTGGGTAATTTTTCATTGGCTCTCCTGGGAATGCCACTTTGTGCTGTTATTTATAATCTACAGAAATTAATTACGCTGCTAATTAACAGCTTGCAAACACATTATTGCTCAAGGAGTTATTTATTCGGTTATGAAAGCATGACTTCAGGGGTCCGTGTGAGATTCTTCATGACAGCTCTTTTGTTTCTTGCTTTTGTTGCTGGGCTTTCACGTATCTACATTTTCTCAAAACCCTACATGGAGGAGAGATGATCAGTCGGGATCTCAAGTGCAAAAACCACTCTCCTAGGGAATAGGAGGAGAATAAGAGATACACAGCCTTCCTCGTGCATGCCTGGGAGTAGTTAGAGAAATTCCTAGAGCTAGAGATGGAGCTTGGTGGGCAAGCCCACGCTCACAACACGCTAAGTCCAGGAGCCATCTCTAGCACTGCCAGCTATAAGGGCAAACTGGAGAATCCAGGTGAAATCAACAAGAGAGAGGTACGTGTGAATAGAGGACACTGCTGCTCTTGGTGGCAGGCACACACCACTCAGCATCACTTCTACTTCAAAGGAAGCCGATTCACCATGTGCTCCTGAAGCCATCCTCTCTCTCAAGCTGTCTCCATCCAACGTCTTGATAAGCACGTCTTCCTCTAACAGCTCCAGCTCCTTTCCCACCTTTTAGAACCCAATATGCAACCACTCTAAGTGAAGATGCACCTTCTCTACTGGAATTGAGAAACAATGATCCATGTTAACTTCTTTAGAAAAGTCCAGAATCCCCTCTGACAGTTGGGTTTACAGGCTGGCTTCATTGGCAGATTGCCTCAGGTTAGACCAGACATTGCTGAAGTAGAACTCTGACCTGGTGCTGCACAGAAATCAAGTTGTCCTGGAGACCACTCCCTCCCTTGCTTCTGGACACAGACCTGTACCCTCATAACAAGTCTGCTCCTCAGCATAACTCGTTACCTCAAATATGAATGGGACAAATTGTCAAGAAAACTGGGAATAGAGCTCAGTTACTACAGTGCTTACCTTGAATGCCAGAAGCCCTGGGTTTGGTCACCAACACGTCATTAACTGGGTGTGGTGACATGCAACTAAAATCTCATCAGTGGGTGTAGAGGCAAGAGGATTACAAGTTCAAGGTCTCTCTCAACTTCACAGCCAGTTTGTAGATCGCCCGCAGTACAGAAAACCTGCTGAACCAGAAAGAGAATAACAGTGATATATTTTCTGAACTTTCATGAACTCAATATGGTAATGGTATGTTTGCTTAGTGTCCTCTTTCCATCATCTTCGTTGAAGCTGACAGTCAGCTCCTGATGTTTCTGTGCTAGAACCCACTTTGCATCTATTCATTCCTTCCTTTTTCCATTTTGTGTCTGGGGGTGAGGGGGTGTGGCACACGCAAGCGTGCATATGGAGGTCAAAGGTCAACTTGACAGAGTTGACTGTCTCCACTATGTGAGTCTTGGAAATCAAACTCTGCTAATCAGGATGGTGGCATGTGTTTCTCTATTCCCTTAGCCACCCAGCCCTAGAACTCGCCTTTTACAGACAACACTCACAGACATGATGCAACAGACCCCAGGTTCCAAAGTCAGGAAGTGGCAAAGCTGAGCCTTGATCCTGTAATGTGACATCACCTTCCTGCCTTGTTACCATCCAGCATTCCTTGGCAGGAGCTGAGAACAAGTCAGTCCAATTTGGTAGAGCATCCCTCAGTCTCTCACATCTCTCACCAAGCAGGTCTTATCCAGAAGACCATCTGGCCTACCAAGAAGCTGGAAACATCAAAGGAAAAAACATGGTACAGATCTGAATTCTCACCTAATAGCCACTTAAAAGCAGAAGGGTCCCATGAGAGCCTTGTCCTGGTCAGTTTTTTGTTAGTTTGATACAAGCTGGAGGTACTGGGAAAGAGGGAACCTGGATTAAAAAAAATCTTCATAAGGTTTATCTGACTGCAAGTCTGTCGAGCATTTTCTTGATTAATGATTGACTAATGATTGATGTAGGAGAACCCAGGTGATGCCACCCCCATGCAGGTCGTCTTTGGGTTATAGAAGACAACAGGCTGAGAAGCCATGGGGAGCGAGCTAGTAAACAGTAATGTTCATAGTCTCTGCTTCACTTCTGGTCTTCAGGCTCCTGCCTTGAGCTACTACTGTGGCTAAGGTGAAATAAACCCTTCTCCCCAATCTGCTGGAAATCTGACCAAAGACTTGACAGCCATCCTGCCCACCACTCAGAGGCAATGAGTCAAGGAGCAATTGTGTCCCCAGTTTTTCTCTTAGGAATTAGCCACGGTCATTACCAAAGTGAAGCCTTGAAAAAGCCATACAAGAAAGATATTATTTTTCTTAATTTTCAAAAACCACTTCATTTCTTTTTCTCTGTACACAATCTTTCACTTTTATGAATCCGGGCTCTTCCAAAGATAGTTGACCCCAAGCTCTCTTTTTATTCCCAGAGTGGCTGGAGCTAGCCAGCATTTGTGCATTCCTTTTGAGAAATGATTGTTCTAAATGGATGAGATTTTTGTAGATTAGAGCTACTTAAAACAGAGTCCAAGTGGCAGATATCCGATGTTCCTTGGAGAAAAAGTTCTCCACATAAGTCAGAATCACTGATAAACACACTGAGACAGTGTGCCTGACGCAGCCCAGGCTGAAGCCAGGGGAGGAGGACCAGAGAGATCTGGGCTATGTCATTTGTTCTGACTCTGGAGAGCTTCTCCACTTCTCTGTGGATTCCTCTTGCCTAGGAATGACAAGCCAGAGAACTTAATTCGCATCTAAAATTTTAAAAATCTGCAAGTAAAATGTGATCAACCTGGCTTGGTACAGCCACCTGGACAATTATTAGAGACGGACTGCTGTGCCGATCAGGACTGACCAAAATACCCCTCCTGAACACCATCCAACATCCAGCAGACAGGCTGTGATGTTCAGCAGCCTGGGCAGCCATGTTACAATTGAGTTACAGGAGGGAAAACAGCTCCTTGCTGACTTCATAATTATCATGATCTACTATTATGATCCATCACAGAGCAAGCCGTCAGCGGAGCCACAATAAATCACTGCTATTTACATGGCAACAAATCACAGGGAACTATCATTGGGAATCATAACTCACATCAGCTTCGGTTCATAATTACCCATATATGACTCTTTAGGTATATCACAAAGATATCTCAGAAGGGAAAAATTGTGAGCTGCATCCTCTTGAAGACTCGGCTTCTTCCAAGCAAGCTCTCGAGCTTTGTAAGAGTGAAAAACACAAGTTTCGCTGTTTTTCCCCCTTGTGTCTGATAGAAGTAGCTAAGCCTCAGGCTCTGCCTGTAGAATGACATCAGCTAGCCATACAGTCTAGTGGACTTGACTCTGCTATCATTTGGATAGGAATTGTCCCACTAAAAGGATGGAGCTTTTTTTCTCTTGCTCATGACACTATAGAGAGCCGATGGCTCATAGGGGCACTGAGGTCATCAGTGGATAGATCCATTAGTTCAAAGAGAGGACAAAGTGACTGGAGGGGTGCTTTTGAAAGGAAACCACCCCACTCTAGAGCCTAGATGCCATATGATGATCAGCTTTGCTCTCCCACAATGTTCCGTTTCACCAGAAGCTCAGAAGTAGAGTCGAGTAACTAGGGGGTGAAACCCCTCTTTTTGTTTATCCGTCTTGGGCATCTTGGCTCAGTGATGGAAGAACTGGCCAACAGAAACCCATTTCTGTAGGACCCACTTTATTCAGGACAAAGCGAGACTTGAGGAGACGAACTTCTTGAAGGATTGCCTCACAGTTGTTCCAGCTCAAAAAGATTCGAGCCCTGCCTCCTTTGGGCAGAGGCCAGACAGCCATGGGCTCTGGACAGGATGGAGATTCTGGAGTCGTTGTTGTACATTAGGCATCACATGCTTAGGGCCAATAGAAATGCCATGCCAACTACAAGGGAGGATGAAGCAAAAGCTGACCTTGACTTTATTTCTAACTGTGATATCTTGCTCACTGAAGCTTTTTGTCAGAGGGAGAGGGAGCACACCAAGGGCCCGATAACCCAGCTGTAACTGACATCCTCTCGCTCTGATGAGGTAGAAGTCCCATGTATACATGAACTGTTCCTCTGAATAATATTACCTAAGTTGTTCATTGGACACAAAGTCAGCATTTATCTCCAATCCAAAGCCAACCTCCTACTTCCTGGCATTTTTATCCAAATTGGAACTGAAAAAGAACTTTCAATAGAAGATCTGCTGCAGTGCAAAGATTATCTCCAATTTGGGATCAGAGCATCTTGTAACCTGTACCACACCTGTATTATATGTGCCCTCCCCTGCCGCCCTTCTTCTAATGTTTCAAGAATTTTCTTTAACATACATTATGGTGGTGATTATGCTTTAAAAATAAAGAGAATCTATCATCAGAGAGTATGTGCCAAGCCTCCTCTCATAAATTGTAGATAGTCTCATTTGTAAATGCAAGAGCTTTATAGAAGATGTTTCAATAATTAAAGCAAACAAAGAGGAACGGAGCTAAGGGAGGCAGGTCTGGATGGATATGCTTCTGTCGGATCTCAGGCCTCAAGAAATAAAAGGTCTGCAATGAGATAGAAGACCATTAACCATTCCCAAGAATTTAAAAGGGGGGAAAGGATGCTTAACACAGTAGCCTGACATGTTCAAAATCCTTCAAAACTGGAAAATAATGGGTACCCTGTTGGAACATGGGTGAAGGGAAAACAGAGACATGATCTTCAAGGAGTTCAAAGTCACAATGCAGAACAGCATGGAACGGGACGTTGCCCTCTCTGAAAGGAACAGTAAACATCAGCGAAGGGCATTGTTTAGTGGTTGAGCCCTTGCTCAGAGTGCATGGTGCCCAGGGCACTAGAAAGCAAGCAAGAGACTAAGGACTGGGGCTGACGAGAAGGTGCGGCAGACTCAATTCTCAGCATCCGTGTATGTTGGCTTACAACCATCCATCCATCACCCCAGCTCCAGGAGATCTAATGCCATCTTCTGGCCTGTGAGGCACTGCATGAATGTACAAAAATAACCTCACAGCAAATAATAAAATAAGATATTTAAAGAAAGGGTAGAGGGACAGAGGAGAAAGGAAGGGGAGAGAGGGAGGGAGAGGGAAAAGAAAAAATCAGTGGAAGAGAAGATATTCATTTGTTGCAGGAGTTCGAGATAACAGTAAGGTCAAGATTGATTCATGAAGATTCCTCCCTTGTTAGAAATAACAGAAGAAGAAAATGACCACTCTCCTTCCTCTCTTCCTTATCTTCTTCCTAGGCACCCCAGTAAAAGGAGCCCGGCAACGACTATTGAACCCTGCTTAACTGGGAAGAGAAACACACCTCAACAAACCATCAAATATCCTATAATTAGGACAGTTATACTCCGTGCACATTTCTCTACCTTGAACCCAGATGTTGTGCACACATGTGACCCTTTTATTAAACAGGGATATCTTTCAAATATGAAAATGTCTTACGCCCTTCAGTTCTCTGTGATACTGTCCAGATTCTCCCTGGGTGGTCCTAGTCACCTTAGTCACCTTGCCAAATCATTCCAGAGTTCCACCTGCCCACTACAAAAGCCCCTCCATGGTCCTGAGACTCAGCATCAACAGGAGCATGTAGTCAAAAAGGAGCGCAGCTCATGTTCCTGACCATTGATCTGCCATCAATTTTTTCCAGGCCCGAGGCATGCGATTATCTGCAAAGCTGACTTACAAGATAAAATCCCCAGGCCTCTCCCCTTCTCCCTCCCCTTCCAACAAGCAGACATTGATTTTACACAGAATGTGCATGGCTTTGATGGTGTTATTGCAATCAACATGAAAAATACCACCGCAGCCTTATCCGGATGTCTCTCCCTTGTTTTGCCTCATAGCGCAAGTGATTGTTTAAAGAGGCTTGACACTGTTGGAGTCTTTTGTTTTATGGATTTTGCAAAGCAATGCTCTTTGTCTCCTGGGCTGGCAGAGGAGAACGCTCCTTTTTCAGGGCTATGGGCAGTGCTTTTAGAAAATAAGCTCCAAGGGTGTAGGCTGTTTGGAATTCTCGAATTCCCACATTTTAAAGGGAGAGGTTGCATCTAACTGGTTTGGGCTTTTTACATCCTACAGTCTGAGGCATCTGAGCCACCCTATATGTTGTTCCTGGGGTTCCCCAATTCCATGCTGTTTCAAGGCAACTCCCCTGCTCCCCCCAACGTCAGCTCCACAATTGAGAACCACTGTTCTGACTGTTATATGAATCGCCAGTTGTATCTCAGGACCTAGCAGAAAATAAAGTAATGGGATTTCAGGCTGACCCCAAGAAGCTACACTCATGGGAGGGGTCCTCCTCTTACCTTCTACACACTAGGGTTATGTATTATGTTATTATGGGTTAAATCTCTTCCCCATCCAAAACAATGTTTTAAAATCAAACAGATGTGTCTATGTACCATACACACATATACGTACACATACACATGTATGTATGTACATAAATATGCATATAAATATATAATGTGCAAACACACATGTTATTAACACAGCTATTTAAATTTTAAACCCCAGTGAACTCTTCTATTTATAATAGGGTTTTTTTTTTTTAAATCCCCCAAATAGGAATAATTTTGTAAACAAAAATACTTCAACAGGTATTGCAAGTAAGACTTGGGAGGAGGCCAAAAATTTGATCCATCCTTCCTTCACCTTACCTGTAGCCACATACTCCCTGGGGAGTCCTCAGGAAGACAGCCCAAAACAAAGTGCACTACAGAAGGCCGGAATTCTAAGGATCAGTAAAGGCCAGCAAGGGTAAGACAGAGGGTTGGGTTCCCGTTCTCCATGCATCCCCCTCTCTCCCAGACATTGCCTTAGAATGTCTATCAGCATGGGTGCCATGTCTACTTTCCTAGCCTTTTACAGCAGTCTGGACCTACAGGTTTGGTTCTGGAACATTCACCTCAGCCCCATGCCTTGTTAACTCAGCACATAAGGAACAGAGGCAGGCTGAGAGGCGACCACAACTCTCTGCCTCTTTATATATGGCTACACAGGAGAGTTTTGCAGCAGGATAGCATATAATCCTAAATTTAAATCCCTCTGAATCTCAGAGGTTCCAGTATTAAAATCCTTTTAGGATTTTTCTTTTCAAAGTGTATAATCTATTCAGAATTTAAAAATAAACTCCAACCCATTCTATCTCCAAAATTAGGGCTGCTTACACATTTAATTTTCTTTTAAAAAGAAAGAAATGTCGATTTTAATGAACTATTTGTGTTGTTCGTTTGACTAAAGGGGCAGTCGTTCCTAAGCCACGCAGTGGAACAGTCTTTCTGACATAAGGTACAGTTTCTTCCAATGACTGTAAAGAAGCCCAGGAGAATCATGTGTTTAAAAAGGAATGAAGGATGGAGGGCAGACACTGTACCAAGAACAAACAGTTCGAGGTACACAAGAAAGCCAGAAGGACTTTCCTCCCTTCTCCTCTAACCTGCACACAAGGCTGCCTGCTTGTTATAATGTAGATTAAAGGGTGAAAAACACATGTTCTCTTAAGGCTGGGATGGGGGCAGAAGCTTGGTGCAGGGGGAAGTGGAGAGACCAGACAAACAGAGGCAGAGGAAAAAGGGGAGGAGCCGAGGAGGTCAGAAGGCTGGGCAAGTGTCTCCCAAGCCAGGCATCTGAGCAAGCCTTCCACCCAGGGAAGACCTAGGACCTTTGCAGGGGTTGAATAAAGGTTGATGTGAGAGAAAGGTCCCCAAAGGCAATGTCAGGTAGAGCCTTCTGTCCTTGGGGTGGCCGAGCCTCACAGGTTTTCCTTGTGTTTCATTCCATTTTCATCATCTGTTATAAGGTAAAATTTCATCAACTGTAAATGTCAGTTCTTCCCTTTATTATTTGCTAATGTCATAAAAATCTGAATTGTTTGCTTTGTTAAAGGGCTCGCTGGGCCCTGACATCCCCTTATTTGCACGTTACCGCCCCAAATGTGTGGCGTGTATTTATTTTTATTTTTTTTAAATAACATCCCCCTTTTGAAATGGGATTTAAATAACAGAGCAAGGTTTGCCATCGTCATAAATGTGTAAAGCGCTTTGTGAGTAATAAAATGGATCATGGATTCAGGATAATTCAAACTGAAATGTTATGTTCAGTATCAAGATTAGATTACATTAATGCCGTTCATTTTAAATGCTTTAAAGGCCATCAAATGCATGTGGAAGGAATCTGTATCATAACTTAGAATAAATAGACTGAGACATTTGTTTATAATGTCAGTGCTAAACAAATCTATTACTGCATTTCTTCATGTAGTGTTGTGTTACCACTGCTATTAAACAAACAGAGCATGAAGATAAATTATAGCTTTAATTATAAACATTACCTTTGCGTATTTATTAATTTAAAATGGAACAATGTTCAATAACCTTAGGTTATTTATATCAGCTAACATTTTAATTAACTTTGTTGTATTTATGTGACTTGGTAATTGTTGCTACCAGGCACATGTAGCTCCTTGAATAATGGAGGCCAGCGAACCTTTCCCTGTGCACATTACCCGTTAAATGAGATGGTGGCTTTGCTACTCCTGACAGAGACACTCCTCAGCTCTGGGTCCCCAAGTGAAGAGCCCAAGGATCCCAGATTACCCTTCTCCTGGGGACCCGCCAAGAGCATGCTTGAATTCCTGGACAGTCTTTTTTTTAATTAAGAAATAATGCCCTTCAACAGAGACTCATTTATGCATGGGACTAGAGCCTATGGCCCTTCCTTGACAGTGGTTTTGCTAAATATACACAATTCTTCAGTTTTGATGCTTCAACCTGAAGAATTCTGACTTCATGATCAGAAAAGATTATACTCCGTAAAAATAGTGCTCTGCTGTTTCAAAGTAGTACCAGCACTTCCTGATGGTACCCGTTCTTGAGCTGACGTGAATGTTCCAAGCATGAAGGTGATAAGCTACTCATAGTTAAATGTACTCAAAGTTCCCCCCTTACAGTGGCTTTACTGCGGCTGCATTGTAAACTGGGGAACACCTGTGTACACACTGGGGGTTGATTCTCAGTCCTAAAACAGATAGGTAATGTCTATCACAATTCTACTTATTATTTATCAGCTTATTAATTTTTTTCCATTATAGAGAGTGGAAAATCCCTCTATCTTCGCAGAAATTGTACCACAATTCAGAGCTCTGTCATGTCTCACCGTTTTCTACTTAACAGCTCTTTGTTTTCCACTGGTGTCTTAGATCCTTCCAACGTTCACTCCATGAGAGATCTGAGCCCGTTGGGCAATGCCTGTGAACTTCCTGCTTGCTACCTAAGAGTCATGGTCACTTCCTCTGGGGCCTGGCTACCACTTGAAGAGGCTGCCCCTAAGAAGCAATCAGATAATCCTTCTCAGCTTATTTATAGGCTCTCTCTACTCTAAGGAACCACCACCAGAATCTTGAGATCGTTCCTCTTACATTCCCACAACTTTCCCTCTCCTTCCTAAGCTACCTTTTCCTTTTTTTCCAATCTGGGTCAGACTTTATTAGCCTATTTTACCCAAAGACTAAAATATTCAAGACATAAGCATGTGTCCCCTGTCCTGGGTGGCTTCATATGTTATCCCACACTTGAAGATATTACACAGAAGTGACTGTGAAGGGACAGGGATCTTTTAAACTTTTATCTCTCATATTCACGTACCCATTTTATCCTTTACTCTCACAGAAGTTATCACTCTGTTTGAAGAGCCACTGGATAGAAATTACATGGATGAAGCAGGTAGGACACACACACACAGGTCACCTCATGAACCTTCTTTCTTAGGAGTCTGCCTACCTCTAGAAGCACACACAACCATGCACAGGGATAAGAGAGAAACATGCATGCTGAAAACTCCAAGCAGACAAGAAATAGTGACATGTAATAATAAAATGACACAAAGTGGAATAAACATGGTCAAAGAGCTAGAATAAACATTTCTGCAAAGCAGATATGCAAATAGTCAACAAGAACATGAAAAGATGCCCAACATCACTGATGACTAGAGATGCTCAAAGTTGGGTACAATAGGATATTATCTCATAGCCATCATTAGGATAGCAACTCTCTCAAATAAAACAAAACGGGATAA
Source organism: Micromys minutus (assembly GCF_963924665.1). Taxonomy (NCBI): domain Eukaryota; kingdom Metazoa; phylum Chordata; class Mammalia; order Rodentia; family Muridae; genus Micromys; species Micromys minutus. The sequence goes on from NC_137959.1 coordinate 14,789,068, forward strand.
TGTACTAGTACAATAAGAACCTGGACCCATGGCTACTGTAGAGGAGCGTTATAAGAGGGTACAACCAGCCACTACAGCCTCATGATCTTACAAACAGACTTACCTAAAATGCTGCCATTATGTTCCTGTGTAACATGCCCAGAGACTTGAAAGCACACCAATGTTCATAATAGCTTTTGGTAATGAAGAAACCATGATGAATGAATGGACAAGCATCATGCAGCATATAACAACAGAACAGTGTACCTTTAAAAGAAAATAAATTCAGAAACATGGCAACAGTAAGGTTATTATGAGGATTACAGTAAGCCTGTCACAAGGACAAATCCCATATGATTCCACGTGTATGGGAAAATCAGAGTAGCCAAGTGGACACTGAAAGCAGAATGAGGTTACTAGGGAGCAGAAGGATAGGGAAATTGGAGAATATGGAGTTTTATAAGATACAAATGGATCTGGAACCAACTGGTCTCACGATGTGGCTAATGTATTTAATAACACTTAACTGTATTTTAAGATTGATATTTTTGGTATATTAGGTGTGCGTGTATGTGTGTGTGTGTGTGTGTGTGTGTGTGTGTGTGTGTGTGTGTAATGACATCTATAACATATCCACCAACCTTCCTATATAATATGATCATTGTCTCTATTTTCAGGAAGCAAGGGGATCATTCCTAAAGCTTGGGATACTCTCCAGAGTTTCCCTGGTCCTCACAACAGTCTTGATGTCACAATAAAGTCAAAGAGGTCAACATGCCTAAATTTTCACTACAACACTATGAATCAAACAAATGAAAATTCATTTACAACAAACACACACAAAACAATCCACCGAGTGAACATTATTTATTGCCAATCACCCTCTTAACGAAAATTTTAACCAAATAATAGACATACACACATCCCAGGGTTTTTGTTTGTTTGTTTGTTATTTTAATGTTTATTTTATTTATATGAGTACACTGTAGCTGTCTTTAGACACACCAGAAGAGGGCATCAGATTCCATTATAGATGATTGTGAGCTACCCTATGGTTGCTGAGAATTAAACTCAGGACCTCTGGAAGAGCAGGTTTCTCTTAATCATTGAGCAAACCCTCCAGCCCCACAATAGCTTTTTAATCACCCGTGCAGCATTAAAAATGCATCCGTAAGCTCAAATTTTTAAAAGGCAACTTTGTAGTAATAGTTCATTATCTGAGGTCACAAAATATCCAGGAAGCTGAGCTATGCAGAGAATGATAGAACTTCTCTTTAAAACTTGGTAACTTTGGGGCAGTGGTGATGACTGCCCCATCAGAGGCACTAGAGGAAGTTTTTAAGATACTGCTGCCTATGGTCTGCCTCCTCAGCCTCACAGAGAAGTGATATTAAAAGCTCCTCCATGATTCTAAGTGCCTGCCTTGATTTTAAAGGGCACACCCCATCTGGCCCTCATATTATCATATCCATCCAAAAGATATGGATTCCTCTCTTGCCAAGTTCAGTCAAATGAAAAATTGTTGACCTCTATGATTCTACTTACTTATCTAGAAGACATGGTCATTGATTTCGAGATTGGATGTGGCAGTTTGAAAGAGAACCATCTCCCACAGGCTCTTGTATTTAAACACTTGTTTCCCAGCTGGTGGCATTGTTTGTGAAGGTTCTAGAACCTGTACGAGGATCAACCTTGCTGAAGAAGTATATCTCTGGGTACTATCTTTGAGGTTTTATAGCCTGGACCCATTCCCTGTGTTGTTGGATACATTGTTGTATGATCTAAGACACCATTGCTGTGATTTCTATGTATAGTTGCTCAGATTCCTGCTCCTACTGGCATGCCTTCCCTGCCTGCTGCTATGTCTTCCCTGACATGGTAGACTCATTCCCTTTAGAAATGCAACCCAAAATTAACCCTTCCTTCCTTGAGTTGTTTTTGGTCTGGTATTCTACCACATTAATCATCCTTAATAACCTCACCAAAATAATCAGTGTATTCAACAACACAGTCATCATAGGAGGGTATTTGGGGAGAAATAATGTCTCACCTGAATGAAAGAAACCATTTTATTAAAAAGAAAACTTCCCTTTTCCTGCCTGCAAGGATGGCAGGGAACAAGGTGAACAAATGGGGTCTCTATGTTCTACATTATGACGGCACGTTGGACTCCATATTGTAGAAAGAAAGCTATACATACACATTATAAACAACTGGGCTCATACACAAAAGTCAATGTTTTCCTTGTTCTGAATTAACTTCCTAGATTTGTGTCCTGAAGCAAACAGTATAGTGACCTGAAGCAACATAGGCTTGATATTGGTAGACCCTTATGGGCACACACTAGCTAAAACCAGTGTCTCACTTGGGGGTGTCCAACCTAGCTGCCTAGAGAACTGATTATATGAAAGACATGCTGGAGATAAAAAAAAAAAAGAGAGAGGACATCAGGACAATGAATCTCAGAGACTGGATGAGCCCCTGACAAGAGGATGGGGCTGACATCTGGAATGATTGGCTGATTTTGTTTCCCTGTCCCCTATGTAACCTGTCAGCTAAGGCCAAGTTGTCAAGTATTTTCTAAGATATGGGCTCACTGTCTTCTCAGGTTGACAGGACTCCTCAGTAAAACACAATGTACAGATTTCCTTCCTGTCTCTGCCTACTGGTGTTTGTGGTGTTAGGTGTCATGAGCCTCACCCCTCCAGTTATGGCAACACCTCTAACTGGTCATGTCTCTGTGTAACTTTATCCCACACGGACAGCTCCAGCTCATCTTTGCCAAGGCCACTTGCTCTTAACCACCTCCTGCCACTGTAGTAGGGTGTTTCCTGTTGTTTCTGCTCACAAGGTTCCTTCAACTTCCCTTTTGAACTTTGTAACTCTATCATTCCTGTTAAAATCCATCACCTTTCCTGACTCCTTTGGCCAACTGGCACTGTATCTTCATTCTAAGTGAGAGTGATGTCAATCTCATTGCCAAGCAGGAATGAGGAGAGAGAAATTTTGAAAGTGTTCATCATGTTTCAGAGATGTGGTGGTTACTCTTGATTGGCAACTTGACAGAATGTTAAATCATCCATGGGCATACTCCTGGGTACATCTGTGAGTGTTTCTAGGCAGGTTTAATAGAGATGGAAACCTATCATAAATACTAGGAGTCATGTTTCACAGGGTCCTGGACTGAACAAAGCAGAAAAGACAAGAGGAGCCCCTCTTTCTCAGTCCTGGCTGCCGAGACAGAGCACCTAGCTGCCCCACATTCTGCCTGTCTTATGTCTGTTTGTCCCTTTCTTTTTTTCATTTTTTAAAGATTTGATTAGTCTTCTTATGTGTCCATACATCTATGTTGGTAGTCGCATGTGAGTGTAGGTCCTTGCAGAGGCCTGAAGAGGGCATAATATCCCCTGCTGTGGATTGCCCTGTTGCTATTTGTATTTTGATGCTCATTCTGATTCCCTAAGAAGGGCTGCCTAGGGGAAGGAAAAGTGGAGCTGAAAAGTTTGGGGGAAAGGCCGGCGAGAGGGAAGGAGACTATGGAGGAAGAGGAGGTGGAAGGAAGATGGAGCTGAAGCATGTGGCCTAGAAAAACAGCAAGTTCTAAGGGATCTCATAGCTGGGGTATAGAGTAGTGTCGTGGTAGATCTGCCCAATCTGGGCACACAGCTTGTATTTACATTGAGCTATGTTTTCTTTGCATGGGCTTATTTGGGTTGGAGAAGTTACTGAAACAACACCCTGGACCTGAAGTTACCATCAGTAGTGAGTCACTCCACACAGGTGCTGGGAACCAAACCTGGGACCCCTGTAAGAGCAGCAAGTGCTTTTAACTGCTGATCCATCTCTCCAGCCCCTGGCAATATTATATTCCATGTCATGAAGGATCATGTCCAGAACTGTCAGCAAAATAAACCTTCTTCTCCTACATTGCTTTCACAGTTCTTTTGTTGCAGCAATGAGAAAGGTAACTGAGGTAGGTTCCACATCAGGGTGAAAGGTAGGGATCTGAGGGTGTCCCTCAAAGCCCTTTGCAGGAGTGTGGCTGTCTTCCAGCCTCCAAGGCACTTCCTATCTCTTGGAAATAGCAGGGTGAGGGCTGTTAGCCAGAGAGAACACTTCTTGCAGTGCTTAGAGAAGCTGTTCATATTATTCCTGGCATACCAGTTTAATCAAGTTAGTCCCACTATTTAGCTATCATTTAATTGCCTGTGGTTTATACCTTGCTTATCCACTGGTTATGTGATTGAAATTTTAATGATAGAAACACTTAAGTAAAAAAAAAGACAAATATTAATATGAATTGCATGAAAATTTCAGACTAAATGGAGTAATTATGCATTTCATCAAATTTTCCTTCTCAAACTACTAGGGTAAGCTTGGGCACACATACCAGAAAGAATCCTCACCCTGCAAGGATTGACCATGCCTTTCCCCCTCCCATTGATAAATCCATGTAGCTGTACTTACAGCATTCTCTAACTAAATGGGCCTCATTAACCTATATTTATCAGCTTTAAGCACCTAGTGATCACTGATATTTTGGAATTGATTCCATTCAGGTGTGTCTCAGAGAGCCCTGGGCAGAGGAGACATTAATGGATCTGTTGACATTTCCAAAGGGTTTGAAATTCCAATCCCTCTTTCCTGAACACTAATCCCCATCCATTTTCTTTGACCCATGGGAATTTCAAATCACCCTGCCTTTGCCCCTGAGCAGAAGTTGTGACATAACAGGGACCTCTGACCTCCCCAGAACTTCTGCAGCTCATCAAAGTGGTGTGGTGGGCTCAGTGACCGGTGATGCTTAACTGCAATGAGGAAGGGAGGGAAAATTAATTGTGCTTTTAGGAGCTGAGTGGTGTGGTCTCTGAAGAGTGAGGAACAGATCCTAGGTATAGAGCCCACAGCACATACACTGCTTGGGGGTCTAGGGCTCCCTGAGGTCAGCAGCCTCTTGCTGCTCCTCATGGTATTTAAAAGCATTCACTAAATTAGGTCTAAGCATCGTTAAGCTAACACAGGTATCACACTCAGCAGATCTGAGTCTGGGACAGTAAGGCTGAAGTTTAGAGGCTTCACCGTCCTTTGCCTTTAGATGGCTTCAGGACATCACCAGCCGCAGGTCACACAGCAAGCCTTGGATTCAGGTTGTCACGTATATGGCCCCCAGAATCACAGACCTGGAGGGGTCTTTGAAGGAGACACAGAAATGCCCTCTCATTTATACGGTCCCTTGTTGGTAGTGGACAAGTCCACATCAGTTTCTATGTGATTAGGAACTGTAATGCTAGAGAATCTACCTTAAATTATTTTAGTATGTTACACCAAATAACACCACCACATACGGATTGATGATACTCATTTCACATTGAGAGGAGAAACAAAACGGTTCAACATAACTGGTCCTTTTTTGATGTTTGTAGTTTTGTAAATAAACCAAAGCGAGTCACACCTGAGTATGCATACCTACATAAATCGGTAAGCCAAGTGAAACAAGCATACACAATGGAATAGCATTCCGCCTTGAAAACCAAGGAAAGTATGATGTGTTACACACACAGCATGAACCTTGAGGATGTTTTTGCTTTAAAAACAATTAAATTGCCCAGGGCATGCCACCTGGTTCTACCTGAATGATGTACCAAGAATTTACAGACACAGAAGGTAGAGGGGAAGTTTCCAGGTGACTGGGAAGGGAGTCGTTTCTTAGTGAGGATGAGACTTTATTGTGAAAAGATGAGCAATACATGCTAAGTGTCCTTTCCTGTCCCTGTCACCAAAGATGGCCTCTTCTACCTTAGTTAGTGCTGAGAAATTGGATGAAATAGACAGGGATGCTACCTAGACACATCCCACAAATTCTGACCCATGGGTCCATGAAGAAAGGTGAGCAGGGAGGGGTCTGTTCTGCTAATATCCAAGTAGAGTGAGCAGTGAACACAATCCTTCGAGTTCAAGCTTCAGAGTCACTTTCTCCTTCCTTTGTGGGACGGTTTTTATGACTCCTGGTATGTATACCCCTATCCAAGGGCAACAGCGGCATTGACCGGCCACCATTTTTCATTTTTCCATGTTTGTCTTGATAGGTTGTTTCTCCAGACACAGCATAGGCATCCTCTGCCAAAAGCTTCTTCAGAGACCAAGTCTCCATGGCACCCTCTCTTCATGGTGAGTTTCAATTATGATCTTTCCTCAGGGAAGTTGGGATATGAAACCAGGAGCATTAATTCTAGCACTAGAAACAGGAATTCAAGGCTAGCCTGGGCTACCTAACAATACCTTGTCCCTGTCATTAAAAAAAAAAAAAAAAAGTCATGTCAGGTACAATGTCTTCTCTTATTTTAAATGTTTTTAAATAATATGAAATGGTATACTTTTCTATTAATTTTATATTTTAAACGTATTTTAACTGTTTTAAAATTCTGAAAATATTTTAAATATTTTTAAAGAGTATTCATCTTAATTTGTATGAATGTTTTGCTTGCATACATGTATGCGTAGCATATGCGTGCCTGCTCTCCAGAGTTTAAAAGAGAATATTGGCTATCTAGAACTGGAGTTACAGATGGTTGTAACCCATCTTGTGTGTGCTGAGAATCAAGTTCTAGTCCTCTGCAAGAAAAGTGTCATCTTTGCAGTCATCAAAGGAATGTAGTTAGTTTTACTGCGTTTGAGTGACTGTTAGTCTGCACATATTTGTCTCAGGTGCATGGATTGTCCACGGAGGTCAAAAGAGGGCCTTCTTCAGGAGCTGGAGTTAGGAGTGGGTGTGACCTGCTCAGTGTGAATGGAGAGAAACTAGACTCTGATCCTCCATTAGAGCAGCAGGTGCTCCTAACTGCTGAGCCATCGCCCCCGCCCCTTTATGTCTCAAGTAGCTGACATATTTGTTAATTTTTGGTGCTTATTGTCTTTGATGATGTTGCTTATTTTAACTACTTTTGCCATTTTTTAAAGGACAAGGTGATTTTTAAACTAAGGTGATATTTTGTGCTCTGTTCCTGGTAGTTTTCCATTGCTTTATTTTTGGACTTTGTAAGGAAAGCAGTCTTATATAAAGTGACGATCGTAGTCTCCCCAGGATTTATCCCACATTTTCCCTTGCTTTGTTTAACCGAGAAGGTTCTCCAATACTGAATGTCAAGGGTGATAATCACCAGAATATCTTCTTCTTCATACTAATAGAGCTATCTAGTGTCTTGCTGTTGAAACTTGCATATTCTTTAAACTCATTGTTGAATTGGTAGATTAAAAAAAAAGACATGAATATTGTACCCAAGAGTGGGACCCAATGTGAGGAGATGAATGGATACATTGTGTAAGGTTAAAAGAGTTTGACAATACCTGTCTCCTCATTTATTCCTGGTAACAGTTCCCCTAGCTCTCTGAAATGTACTGTGTGTTACTGTGTGTCAACACTCCCTTTACCCCAACACAGTGCTACTGGCCACCCTTTCCCTGTCTCTATTTTGAGATCTTGCCAGCAACCATTCTATTCTCCAATTCTAGAAGATCCAGTTCTTCACGTTCTACCTGTGAGTGACATTATATGGTACTTATCATTCTTCCCCTATATTAGTTAACATTATGGTCTTCCATGAGAACCTCCTCTTTTTACTGCATCGACAAAATATTATATCATATATGTGCACCACCCTACTCCTTCTCCTTCCCTTCCTTCTCGGGCATGCCTTCTTCCCTTCCTACTCTTCCTCTTCTTCTCTTCTCCTCCTTCTTTTATTCCCATTCTTCCTCCTCCCGAATCTATTGTTTCTTCCTTCCTTCCTTCCTTCCTTCCTCCCTTCCTTCCTTCCTTTCTTTCTTTCTTTCTTTTTCTTTCTTTCTTTCTTTTTTTCTTTCTCTCTTGTATAAACCACTTCAATATCTCTAGTGCTAGGGTTACAGACATGTGTTACCATACCTGGCCTTGTATTTATTTTCCCTATTCATTCATAAGCTGATAGAGAGAGGATTTTTATGTCTCTTGGGAATAGGACATGAAACATAGAAATACTAATATGTAGCTATTCTTTTTCTTGCCTTTGACTTGTTTTTTTATCATTAATTATCTATGTATCATGATGCTGGTGATAAAACATAGGGCCTTGTACATGCTGACAAATATTTTATTACTGAGAGGTTTCCTGAGCCCCATAGACATCTATATTTTATCTGCTACTTTTATTTCTCTCTCCCCAGTCCCTTCTCTCCTTTTCTTCCCTTCCTTGCATCTATCCATTCTTTAGTTAAAATCAAAATCTCACAAGGTAGCTCAGTTGGTCTTAAATGCAAGACCCCACTGCCTCAGTCTCCTAGGTGCTAGGATCATAGGCGTATGCTACCGTACCTTACCTCATTTTGTTTCTCAAAAATATGCTTTACTGAGTGAAAATTGTAGATCTAAAGGCTTTCAAACTAGATCACCCAACTGTGTGAACTTGGAACAGCCTTGTAAGACTCATCACTGAAAGACACGTGGATGTGAGGGCTCATAGAGTTGAAAGAGTGTAGAAGTAGCTCATAATCCTTAGAAAACCTTTTTATTTCTTTTTTAAAACTTTTTTTGAATTATTTATTTTCTTTATATAAGTACACTGTCACTGCCTTTGGACATATCAGAAGAGAGTATCAGATTCCATCAGAGATGGTTGTAAGCCACCATGTGGTTGCTAGATATTGAACTCAGGACTTTTGGAAGAGCAATCAGCGTTCTTAATCACTGAGCCATCTCTCCAGCCCCAGAAAAACTTTTTCAAATATAAAAATTGAAAAGCAAAGAATTTTTTTCAAATTATCCTTATTTAAATCAGAAATTAAAAGTATGCAGAATTAGCCAGCTGCTGATGCTACCAATAAAGACAGAATTGTGTCTTTGAGCAAATTACCCAGATTCTCTGAATGGGAATATTTTCACAATTTACAATGAGGACTATTACCCACCTCCTATGATTGTTTTTAAGATTAAGTGAAATGTAAGACATCTGTTATAATTTCTAGTACAATGCAAAACTCTCAATACGTCTTCATTCTTTTCTTCTTCTTTAGTCAAATCCCATGTACATAATAACTACTTTATGAATATGTATGGAGAAAAACAGGATTTACTATTCAATACATTTACCCTTAACTTCTATTCTTTAATAGAATCTAATTATTCAACATCCTTTTTTTTTCTTACACAAGATTTGGATAGAACACATCCTTTTGGAGCAGCTGTGATACTCCAACCACACTGTACTCTTCAATTTCCCACGTGTTCCCAGGAACACAATGACAGGAGATTTCGGATGTACCTTCAGAATGGTCAGCTTCCTTCCTTCTGTACTGCCACAGCTACAGAAATTGTTCAGAGTTTGCTATTTTTTGACTGATAATGACCAGGTAGGAGGCTCAGAGAATCCAAGTTTACAAGGACTACAGAAAAGCCTTGTAGGAAAGAAGAGTAAGCAATGTTGATTGTTTGTTTATTTTGTTTGTTTGTATGTATTAAAGCATGGTTATTTTTCTTTATGCAAAAATATACTATAGTTTAGTTATTAAATGTCCCTCAAAGACACATATACTGAAGGCTTGGTTCCCAGCTATGGCATTATTCTGCAAGGTAGTAAAACTCTAGGAAGTGGGGCCCAGCTGGAAGAACTAAGTTATGGAGGATCTATCTTCGAGGGTTAAGCCTCATCCCCATCTCTTTTCTTTTTCTATCATGAAGTGAGCAGCCCCTGACAACCTCAATGCCATGTTCTTGCCACCTTTCTATGTCCGAAAGAAAGGTAGAGCCAACCAACTATGAGCCAAAATAAATCTTCCTTTGGTTAAACAGTAACTCTCAAGTATTTGTCTCAGTGGTAAAAAACAATATGGTGGATGAGAGAAAAGATCATCCAAAGACTGCCTCACCTGGGGATCATCCCATATGTAGCCACTAAACCCACACACTATTGCTGATGCCAAGTAGAGCTTACTGGCAGGAGCCTGATATGGATGCCTCCTCAGAGGCTCTGCCAGAACCACACTGATACTTGCATGATCAGTATGCTTGCATCTAACCATTTGACTGAATAAAAAGACACCAATAAAGGAGCTAGGGAAAGGACTAAAGGATCTGAAAGGGTGTGCAACCCCATGGGAAGAACAAAATTATTGACTAGCCAAACCCACCACAGCTCCCAGAGACTAAAACACAAACCAATGAGTTTTTATAGAGAGATCCATGGCTCCAGGTGCATATGCAGCAGAGGATAGCATTCTCTGGCATCAGTGAGAGGAGAGGACTTTGATCCAGCAAAGGCTTGTTTTCCCAGTATAGGGGAATGCCAAGGCGCTGAGGTAGGAGATAGAGGTTGGGAGAGGGAGCACCTTTCTGGAAGCAAATGGGAAGGTGAGGGGATGGGATTGGCAAAAGGGGAATAACACCTGAAATGTAAATACAGAGAATATCCAATAAAAAAGCAGAAAAAAAATACAATATTGCCATTTGATATGTAGTAGGCAATGTCTAGACATTGAATATGTAGCACTAATTAAGGGTGGCATGGTATCTGCTCTCCTAGAGCTCAGTTATTACACAAAAGACATTAAGAAGCCACCAAAAATGAAATACTACAATGTTGATGGTAATGTGCTGAAAAGGACAACTGTGGGTTTGTAATGAAATCCATTAGCATGGAAAAGGTATTTGTTTTAGTTCCTGGGTCTTCTTAAAGGGGGAACCTGAGCAGAGGCCAGAGGAAGGGACAGCTGGAGAAGTGGGAGAAAATATGATACAAGAATTAAAAGTAGACTCTAATGGTGTTGGAGAGATGCTCACTGGTTAAGTGGATCAAAGTTGAGTTCCTGGCTCTCTTGATCTTCTCTGCAGCACAGTCCAGGCCAGCTGGTCATCAAGCTTTAGAAGGGTTTTCTTGCTCCAGATATGCGGTCCCACATTCAGGGACCATGGGCTCCCTGAATTCATTTCCACAGCTTATAGGATCTAGACTCAGGCTCTCGTAATAGTGTAGTGGATGATTTACCCATTGATCCATTTCCTCAGCCCCAAGAATTAAACTTAAAAATAAATCCTTAGCAAGCTTCATACTTGGTGGCGAATTGCATATTATCTTTTTTGGGTTCATAATATAGTGATACCTGACATTCTTACTTATTTAACATTCTGATTATGGCCCAAGACAAGCAAGTAAAAGGTATAAGGAGTAAGAAGGAAGATATAAAACATTGCTATTCATACATGACAAATTTTCACATATGAAAATTTTAAAGGTATCTATAAATATCACAATGAATTAGGAGATTGATTCTAAGCCTGGTGGTACACATCTTTAATTTCATCACTCAGAAGGAAACTGAGGCAAATCTTTATGAGTTCAAGGCCAGTATGGTCTACAGAGTGAGCTCCCAACCAGCAAGGGCTACATAGTGAAACTCTTTCTCTAAGATTACTAAATTGAGCAAAATTTGCAAGGTTATACAAACTCAGTTATGTTAACATATGTCAGCCATAAAGACACAAAACTAATTTTTAAAAAATCATTGGAAATATCAAATACATAAGGAAAAACAGGTTGGAAGACAAGCCTTTTATAATAAAAACTGTATAACATTTAAAGAAATGATCATCTCCAATCAATTTTTTTAATTTTTTTTAAAGAAATGGCGATGTTTGCCTGTCTGTTCATTTGTGTAGCACGTGAGTGCCTGGTACCCACAGAGGTCAGAAACCTTCAGATGAACTGAGAACTGGGGTTACAGATGGTTGTGAACCACCATGTAAGAGATGAGAATCAAACTTCCATCCTCTGGAAGAGTAGCCAGTGTTCATAACTGTTGAGCCATCTGTCTCTTCAGCCCTAAAAGCAATTTCTTGACCAGCACTGTGATGTCATAGACCATTCAGCTACCAAGGCTAAGGAGACGTGAGTACAGAGAAGCGGCCTTCAGTGGGTGAAGTGACTGCCATTCCTCAGATAACCATGCAAATGGGTGCAATGCTGTGAATAGAGAAAGAATCACAGGGACACATTTGAAAATCTATTTTATCCTGGTCAAAGAACAAGAAAAGCCTTCGTACGCTGAGAAAAATAAAGTTTAAAAAGGTCAGAAGGAGGTATTTCTGCAAAGACTTTGTTCAATTAAAATTTAGAAATGGATTTTAATTGAATCAACTACTCTTGGCAGTTGTGGTGTTTTAGATCCCAGTGAGCACCTCTGTTGCTGAGACAAAACAGTAGCCGAAAGCAACTTGGCAGGTGTGAGGGTGGTGTGGTATCGAGTCGGTGTCAGTCCATCGTCAAAGGAAGTCAAGGCAAGAGCTGTAAGTAGACACCACAGAAGAATGCTGCTTGCTGGCTTACTCTTAGGGTCATCATCAACCATCTTTCTTAACAGACATGTCAACCTGCCTAGAAATGGTAACACACACACACACACACACACACACACACACACACACATACACACACACACACTTACAGACTTGACCATGGCCAGTTGATAGAGGCCGTTATTAAACTGTGGTTCCCTGTCTCTGACAGCATCAAGTTTGTAGGGAGTCTATGAGTACCATACAAAGCCTACAGGGACTTCAGGGGCTCTGCATGTTCTCCATAAATCCTACATGGATGTTCCATGGACTCTGGACTAAGTCAAATAGCTTCATATGGCCATTGCGAACTAGGACTTGTTGCTACATGCATAGCCTGTTGCTGCACATTGGAGCTACTTCCCTCTTGCTGCACTCATAACCTTGGGAGCACCTTTTAAGCAGGCTCAGGTTAGCCCACTAGAGCATGAGATACCCTGTGAGGCAAAAAGGAGCTACCCCAGCTAGAGTTCCCCTGGATCATCCAGATACACGAGGAAGGGTCTCCTAGATCATGCAGCTAGAAGCCAAGTACCACTGACTTTAGATGATAGAGCCAAAAGGACCAGCCAAGCTCTCTCAGGTGGAAAGAATGCCCAGCCAACTCAGAGAGGAACAGGCCAACTGAAATGGTTATTGTTTAAGCCACCATGTTTGAAGTCATTCTTAAGTCAGGCATGGTGACAGTGGGTTTCTGGTCCCACTACAGGGTTTTAGGAAATGACTATGTCACCTGCCTGACAGCAAGTCTCTTACATTGGAACAAAATGTCATTAAGGTAAGCTAGGAAATTGTACAGGGGAAACTGAGCTAAGTTAAACTGAAATACTAACTTCAAGAAGGGAAAGGAGCTTTTTGGTATTAGTAACCAGCCCTTTTAATCCTGACTCCAGCCAGGCACATGAGAGACGACAGAGACAGGTGGATTTCTGAGTTTGAGACAAGCCTGGTCTACGAAATAAATTCCAGGACAGTCAGTGCTATACAGAAAAACTCTATTTAGGAAAAAAAAAATCAAATCACAACAACAACAAAAATTCTGATTAAAGCTGTTATCATTTTATCTTGTTGATGGAAAAAAGGAACCACTGGTTTTGTCTGTCTGTCCGTCTGTTTGTTTGTTTGTTTGTTTCAAGGTAAAAAATTGAAGAATCTTTTTTTTTCCCTACTTCAAACTCTTTAATCATGGCAACAAACTTGAGCTGGTCTTTTTAAAAAAGACCGCTGGGAAAGAGGGCATGGCTTCCATTCAAAAAGTCTGCTGTCCCTAGGAGAGAGCACTTTTGTTGACCTCAAGGGTCCACAGATGTGAAGGGTTAAACAGAGACTAAGCACTCTCTTCAGCAGGGGATGGTAAAGTTTATTTATTTGCCTGGTTTAGTAAATTACAAAAACTATCATTTTTTTCCCAGAACTTGGAAAGAGAGTTCAGCAAACAATATGAATTTCAGGAAAAAATTTTTGTCATTAATTATGTCATAAGCAAAAGAGTAAAATAAACTGTTTATTATCACATATAAAATGCTTTTGATCAGTCAACTGAAAAACTAATTTCATTTTCTCATTACAGTGCCTCAGGCATCCTTTAACGTCAATTTTTATTATAGCAAAAGCAAGGAAATTAAAATGATCAGTTACAGGGCAGAGAGAAACATTTGCTACAGAATTTTTAAAAGTTAGCATAATAAAGCAACAAACCTCTTTATCATTCATAATAATCACAACTTATCTGCTGAGGGAGGAACTCTGCTTCAAGGGCCTAGAGTGCCTGCCTTTCCAAGCACAGCCTCTCCTTGAGGATACTGAAGTGTCAGGAGCTGATCAGTATTGAGAGACATGCTAGGGGTTCTGTTCATATGTCTAGAAGAAAAGAGGTTAAACTGGATCTCAATTGGGTCTCAATTCTCAATTGAGGTCAGCAACAGGGCACAGTGCATGCCAAGGGAAGCTAAAGCAGAAAGCTAAGTGATGGGAGTGACAGGGACTAGACTTGGTCTTCTGACCCGGGAGCTTATGTTATGGAAAGGGAAATTATTTTAAAATTAAAAAATCATAAATATGGTGACATTTCTACTAAGTATGGTCCTACTTTTGACAAACTCTGTGATTCCAGGATTCCTGATTATCAATCTTCCCTATTAATTTGACTTGCTTTAGAATTTCTGAAGATGTACACCATGGGGTGTGTCTACCAGGGTGTTCCACTGAAGAGAAAAGCTCACCATCACTGTGAGCAGTCCCATTGGTACCATCCCACAAACAAAAGGCTTAGACTGGATCAGAAGAAAAAGGGGAATTGGGTGCAATCATTCATCCCACCCCCTCTCTGATTCTAGACTCCAGATACAATGCCATTACTGCTTCTCAATACTGTGGTGGACTTTCCCTGGAACTTTGAGCCCAGATGAAGCCTTTCTACCTTAAGTTGCTTTTTCCCAAGTATGTTTTCACAGCAGTGAGAACAGTGAGGTTGTTTTCTACATGGTAACATTGTCAAACTGCCTTCTCAATATTTATATACAAAGAATTGCATTGCTCTTACCCCCTGTCCTAGCCACTGCCTATTGCGGACAGAAGTAGTTAATACAGAGATCTATCGCTGTTTTTACTGCTAAGAATGAGTGACTCTGAGTGCTCAGCTGAAAATATCACATGTGTGTGCATGTATGAGTGTGTGCACATGCACACACACTTGCACACTATAACCAAGGCTCAGAGTACATGGTGAAAGAAGAGGTCATGAAATTCTGCCCTCTGGACAATACATGGTACTGGCACACTTGAACTTATAGCAGCTGTAGTTATCTACATGGGGTTAAGTCAATTAATTCCAGTAGAGAAGCAAAATACCCTGCCTAACTGAAGAGCTATTAGCACTTGTTGGTTGTAGGGCAGAGAGTCACTTTTCTTTGAGGGTTGGTAGCGATTGATGGGTTGCCCACTCCTCAGCAGATCATCCCATCCCAATGTAAACAAGAGTAGCACTAATTGAAATCAGAGGGTGATAGAAGAACCAAAAGAGGATAGGAAGTTGGGAGAAAGATATGTTAGGAGAGACAAAGGTGAATTGAAAGAAATGGAATAGATATGATAAAGATACATTGTATACATGCATGAAAGTTTCAAAGACTAGTTTCCTTGAGAGGAAGCTATTATGGTGTCAGGCTAGAAAAGGCATTGATAACCAAATGCTGTCCATGTCTCTAGCCCCTTGTCTTCCTGAATGATGTAAGCAACCTATGGTAACAAGGATATGGAGAAACTAAGACAGCTATAACTTGGGGTGGTGCAGGATCTGGACAAATGTACTATTGAAGGTCCCTTGACCTTCTGAGTTACTCTTCATACACAGTACAGTGTTGGCAGCCTAATGAGGTAACATTGCCTGAAGCTGGTTGAATCCACAGAGGCAGAACTCATAGGCAGAAAAGGCTAATTTTATGATATAAGCAACTGGCTCTGATGGGCATGTTACCCAAGCCAAATGATCTGAGGTGGTCTTAATTACTTTTCTATTGATGTGAAGAGACACCAGGATTCTGGCAACTTATAAAAGAAACAACTGACGTGGTGACTTCATGACAATTGTGGCAGAGAGCTTGGCAGCGGGCAGGTGAAAGATTAGATACAATCTACAAACAGGATGCAGAAAGAGAGAGGTAGAGGGAGGGGGAAGGAAAGAAGGGAGAAAGAAGGAAGAAGAAGAAGAAGAAGAAGAAGAAGAAGAAGAAGAAGAAGAGAGAGAGAGAGAGAGAGAGAGGGAGGGAGAGAGAGAGAAAGAGAGAGAGAGAGAGAGAGAGCACTAACTGGGAATGGTTTGGGCTTTTGAAAATTTTGAAAAATTTTGTTCAGCAATACACTTCCTTTAACAAAGCAATATGTTCTAATCCTTTTCAAATAGTTCCACCAAATGAAAAATAAGCATTCAAATATATGAGCCTATGGGAGCCACTGTAATTCAAATCACTACCTAAGCTGAACATGGAGAATTTTGTTCCTGTCATTGTTTCTTAAATAATGAAGAATTTGTATTGTATTAGGTATTCTAAGAAACCTAGAGATTATTTAAAGCATATGAGAGAATGACCATAGGTCCTATGCAAATATCATACTATGTAACATAAGAAATTTGAGCATCTATGGATGTCAGGGTATCTACTGGAGGTCCAGGAACAAGTGTCCTATAGGTACAGAGAGACTAACTGTTCTCTGATTGGCCAGGTTTGGGTCATGTGACCTTTCCTGGAGCTTAAGTAGTTAGTACTTAACATGGGTTAAATTAGTGAGCAAACATGGTGAGCAAAACAGTGTCCTTATCAGAAGGAATGTGCAAAGGCAGAACACAACAGATGGTTCTGTGTGCAACAGCAGCTAGGTTTAATGTTCTCCAAGCTCATCAGGGCTGGGTTGGGAACAGGGAGATCTGAGAGCAGGAGCCAGATCATGCATACCTGTGGGATTCCGCAGGCACACACAGGTACCAGAGGAACACAGGACAGCCCTGCTGTCTTCCAGCCAAGATCGCCCAGCCTGATGAGAAGGATGATTAATCCGACTGGCTCTTGGTAATCTCCCAGCCCAATTGGGAGCCATCTGTATCCCTCGTTCCATGAGAAAGCCCAAATTAAAGAGGTCTGTATTTTTGTTTTTGGTTTTGTTTTGGGAAAATATTATGATTTTTAAAGTAAACAGTAGAAAGTTTATAAAGCCATAAAATTTATTGAAACTTCCAAATGGTCTGGACTTGATCAAAGCCATTAATGTTGGTCCTACTGTGTGCTTTCTTTTCTCCTTTTCATTACTATAAACGACCGTTTCTATTTATTTACACAGGACTAGAACTTTATTTTGATTACATAGTATTCCTACTGTGAGTGCTTCTGGTGTGCTGATGGGGTCACTGGCAACCTAAGTGCTGTGACTGCATGTGGGGTTGTAAGCCAAATCATTCTCTTTAGTTCAGTTTGCCCTTGACTGATTCCCAGAACACTGGGGATCACCTGCCCTCTTGCCCAATCTTTTACTACTTTAATATTTAAGAATGAAACAAAGGAGTGAACTGTTTGATTCATTCCCTGCCTGTGAATCATGCAATTCATGACTGACCGCATCAGGACCAATTGCATTCAACTTACATACTTGCTGTATCTTTTTAAGAAGAAAACAAATTTAAAGCCCCCCAAGTTGTCTTAGAAACTCTACATAGATGAAGAAAGAATGTTCCTTTATCTTCAAAATCTTGATATTTAATCGTGCATATAAAAGAAAACTTCAAAAAAAAAAGCTTATAAAATTTTAGACAGGTGGATGAATGGGTAGTTAGTGAGCTAGATACAGAAAAACAGGTGAAAGTGCTTGTGTTTAAATGAAGAAAAAGCAACACTATACTACCACCCTGGAATTCTACATAATTTGTCCAATTATGGGAATAAATGGAAAGATAGTATCTAAAAGAGTGTTCTTTAACAGCCTTCCTTACCAACCTCTTCCTGTTCAGGGATTTCCCTAAGAGGGGTCAAGACATGCAGCCTCCTGAGGCACTGCAAACTACCCTTTATCCCATTTCTGGACAGTTAGATGTCTTATCAAGCAGCTACTTGATGATGTTACAGAACTTTCCCAGACTCATAACTGTGCGGGCTTTCTCTGCCTTCATTTGCTCACCAGGGCAGAAACCTCGTTCTCTCCCATTTTGTCCCTACCCCTTTCCCATCCATCAAAAGTTTGTATCCTCAGCAAAGGCTGAGTACAAGACAGATGTTGAAACAAATCTATTTTACCTAATGAACCCTGTATACACAGCTGCTTTAACCATGCAGTGTGTAGGGAAAACATTCCCTTTCCCAAGAGCATAGTGTAGCATCTAGCCAGACAGACAACTCAGTCGATGTGAGAACCAGGACCCCATCAGATCAAGCTCCTGTAGGGAGCAGCTTTGTATTCTCTCTCTCTCTCTCTCTCTCTCTCTCTCTCTCTCTCTCTCTCTCTCTCTCTCTCTCTCTCTCTCTCTCTTGCCTTTCTGCCCAGCACCCCCTGAGCCAATCTAGAAAGGATGGGACCAATGAGCAGCCAAGCAGAAGAGAAAGTTACCCTAAGTCCTCAGAGTTGTAGATTCTTTTAAACAACACTCAGTGTCTTCTCTACCCTGGTGGTCTAGGTCTTGTGGGCATTTGAACCACAAAGGATCTTGTTACCACAGACAGAAATTTTAAACTAATATTATGCACTGAAGATGATGGAAAAATGCACCTGAATGGGGGCTAGCACACAGAATAAATAATAAAGATCTTGCCTTTTTAAACCCCATGCTTCTAAAGCATCCGACTCCACCTCTTTCCCTCTGTCAGATGCCTCTACTTGCACTTGGAAGGTCTTCGCTGAAAGAGTCTTAATAAATCATTTCTCTTCTGAGCAGAGACTTCTTGACGGAGCCTTGTTTGGTTCATCTGTTATAACACATCGCAGCCTCCCGTAATTACTCCTTTATTTAATTCTACACATTCTGATTAGCTGTGTCTGTTCCAGGAAAGCACTAGGAATGTGCTAAGTGCCCTTCATTCAGAAAGAGTTCTTCAGCACAGCGCAGAGTGAAATTAAAGTAATTATTAAGTCATAGAGACTAAATGCAATTCCATGATAGGCCTAAGGGCTGGCGTACAGCTAGTTTGCCCCAGACAGAGACTACTTCAAAGCTACTTCCGGGGGAATTCCTAGTGTCTGCCTTGGTAATGACACACACCAAGTGAAGAGACAGGAAAACCACTCTGAGGTGCAGAAGGCCTTTCTCAAACACATTCTTTTGGTGTGGAGATGAAAGAATGCATGGGATAAGATGGCTGAATAGGCCTGTCTTTCTTAGTCCTTCTCTTTAGCTCTCATGAATATTCTGGATGCCGAGAAGCTTTTAGTATAGCAGAGACAATTAGATTCAAGCTTTTCACCATTGTCTCTCTTGCACCAGAGTGAGCGGTAGGGCACAGGGCAATAGACTGAAATTAGATTGTAGCAGAACATGTGTACTGACCTTTCCCAGAGCACATCTATTTACTTTCTAATGTAGTTCAACTCGTAGAAACTGATGTACTCAGAGCAGGAGTAAAGGTTAAGAAGCATGTGCATCTTAATTCATCTGGACTGCAGCTCAGCTCTGATCTTCTGTTCACTGTATGTAAACTACAACACGTATTGTCAGCAACAGAGCAAGAAGGCAACATCCTCTGGAAATCAAGTTATACATGCACACATTTCTGGGCTGTTCAGTGCCTTGATCTTAAAGCGTGGGCTTGGCAGCTGTGCCAGTGTTACCTGGGACCTTGTAAGAAATGCAGATGTTGAAGTTCTTTGACAAGCCATGCTTCAACAAGCTCTTTTGGCACATGATTTTACTTGGTGTATCCTGTGTGTGTGTGTGTGTGTGTGTGTGTGTGTGTGTGTGTGTGTGTGCACTCACATTTGTGTCCTCAGATGCTTTTGGTGTTGAGAAAGAATTGTCAGCCACTGATGTAGTTGGGTAGTTCTTTGCGTCCTAAGATGTAAATGCAGCCCGTACCACCAGTGTCATATGCATACATTTGGGTCACTTTGCATGGCCTTCAGACTGTGAGTTTAAATGGCACCACAATGTAATGTTACATAACATTGACTCTGTTAGCCAGAAAGGGAGTCCTTCCCAACCTCACTATTCAAATAGACAGAGTTTGCTGCTCACAGTTTCTCTAGCCTCTTTGTAGCATTCCTGAATCTTCCTTTTCAAAAAGGCATAGCAAGTATTACCAGGTTCACAATCTGTAGTGCTCAACCGAATCAAGGGACAATGTGCTTCATATAATTAAACATGCATTTGGGTTATGCTTATAGGGTGTTTTTATTTATGTCCAGTAGCGCATTTTCATTATATGATGGTGATATAAATTTTTTCTTTAATTAATTTTTTCTGAGAAGAGTAAGCCAATTTAAAAAGAAATATTTAATAAGTCACTCAAATAACAGATTCTAACAGCTCTCGGGAACTTAGTCAAGGCCAGGGCTCAGTCGGTGTGCGTCAAGCCTTATCTCTAGCTCTGGCTCAGCTTTCCTCTCCATGTCTTGACCTTCAGAAAGATGACCTACAGCCTGAGACATTTGCCATCAGTAAAGAAAAATTCCATTATGGTTACTACACAATTTACTAACATAGACAAGCGAGTCATGCATTTTGGAACAATTTCTCATCACAACATTTGAAATGAGAAAGGGTTCTGAATTACCCAGATAATTAAAATGTCAAAAATAGCCCATTCTTCAAAATTCAGGGTAATTGAATTTGGGTTGGTATTTGAAAAGAGAATTTAGGTTTTCTAACTTTTAGAAGAAAAGCAATCAGATTTTTCAATAAAACCCTTGGAACAAAACTAGAAAGTAGAAGAAAAATATCACACCATCTATAGTTCTGTCCTTCAAAGGGACTGCTTGGGCTGTCAAGATTCCAGTCTAAAGCTTTCCAAAGTTTTCTTTCATCTGGTTATAACACACATGCATAACATATACACATGCTTGCATGTACACAAATACACACATATTCACATATACACACCTGCATGAGTGCATACACATGCATATACATAAACACTCACACAGGTGCACACACACTAGTACACAAACACACATGCACACACATGTACACTTGCTTGTTTCTGTGCCTCAGCTTTTAGAATGAGAGTATTTTATTTTGTTTTTCAGTCAAGATTATTAGTGTACGGATAACAGAAGAATAAATGGATTATTTTAAAATAAGAGTTTCTATGTCTGCATTTTAATACAGAGAGTATACCTTCCAGTACCTAGATAATTAAAATGTCAAAAATAGCCCATTCCTGAAAACTCAGGATGATTTAATTTGGGTTGTTTTTTGAAAAGAGAACGTGAGTTTTCTAAGTTTGAGAAGAAAGGGGGTTAGTTTTGGCTGTAAACAACAGAAAGTTCAAATCTAACAAAGATATTCATAATTTTATATAACAAAAAGTTCATACTACATCACACCTCAGGATTCACCAGGTGACAGGGCATATCAGTTTCTTAGATCTCCCTGGTGTGAGTTCCCACCTCAGATTGCCAGTTAAGAAACTCAACAGCTCTAGGTAGCAAGGCCGGCTCTCCATAAAACAGTTCCCCCATGCCACCCTTTCTGAGAAAGAGAAATTTGGAAAAATTCTCTCACAAATTTTCTCTTGCTTTGCATGAGCTACATTACGTGGTGTCTTTCTCTGATCTATCACATGTCAGGCTGGCCCTGACATGCCTAAGGTTCTCAGAGGAAGGTCTGCTGGCCAATGCACTGACTTTCCCTCCAAAAGGTCTCTTTAGCATATTTGCAAGGCAGCTGACAGGGTGGCCCTGTTAGCATTCCTTTTGCATATGCATAAAATGAAACTAGCACCAACCTAAGTTCTAGCACCTTGGTAGTTTAGCTCACTTTGCTATTCTAGCCTTAATTATTCACCATTTCCAAGACCATTTTGCATCCAACTACTCTGCTTTCTCATGTTCCACAAACACAGCATTTTCTGCCTCCAGGGAGTTATTACTTCATGCTGTCTCCAAACCAACCCCTACATTCCCTATATTTAAGGAGTCCCTATAAACAATCTCCCTTCTATGGTTGCATGTTAGGCCTGAACATGCCTTACATATGCCTATGCAACATCTATCTCCTATGGATCTTGCAACCCACATTTTCGTGGAGAAACATAGATGCAGTTAATCCATGCATCAGTAATCTTAGTAGGGTGTTAGGACCAAACAGCTTCACCAGGAAAAAAGAATTTCATTTCCATATGTGTTGACCACTGAGACTTAAACCTGGAAATCTTAGCAGCCATTTGAGCACAAAGAGACACTCAGCCTGGGAAGAAGGCACTGGCAAATGAATGTGAGCCAAAAGCAGGAGAATGTGAGACCTAGCTCTGAGGAAAGCCCTGCTATCCCAGATTCTATTACGCACAAACCCAGTGCTACTTCTGAACATCTGGACACTTAGCTGTAAGCCCAGGTGTTTCCTGACTTCCTTGGGTCAGACTGAACTAGAGTCTGTCGCTTACGACTAAGACAACAATGATTTGCATGGCTTCTTCATGATTCCAATTATACACATACTCAATGCCTAGGCTCAGGTCACATGTTCTTCACAAAGTCTTCATCAGCCTCAGTCCTCCCTCCCTTCTTCCCATGTCTCTCTTTTTCCTCCTCTCCATAACCCATCTCTTGCATAGATTTTCATCAATTTATGAACTATTTAAATTTTTAATGTTTCAGCACTAAGAGCAGTTTTTCTGTCTAAGGTCATGGTTCATGTGTGTTTTATATTGTACATTTTGGGGGGGAATAAACTAGGCACACTTACTATGTATGCATAAAGAAAATGTACTAAATTTTGTTGTTGTTGTTGTTTTCAAGCATAATATCAGTTCCTTCACCCACCTGTTAGATGTGTCTGTTTGGGGTCTATGAAATCCCCCAAATTTCCAACAATTCAGATCTTAAATCCCAGACTTCTACACACACATACTTAAGAAACAAGATGTGGAACAAAATATTACTCATTAGAATCATGAAATCCAGGATAGAAAATTCATTGGGATTATACTCATGTGGACCCACACGTACAACTTCAAACCATAAAGACTTAACTGTCTAGTCTTGGTTAAACTGTATCACAGAGGCTTTCCTTGAAGAGTAAAGGGCAAAAGACACATAAATTAGGCTTCTTATAGATAGTTTACTTCCAAAGAGGAATGGAGATGAAACTGCAAGGATTATGTTCCCTTCTTATTTGGTCAAACATTCCCCAATCATTGGATAAAGATAAGAAGATTTTTAGTAGCACCACTGAATAATTTCCTCTGCCTCAACAGAAACACTGAGGCTTTTAGAAAAAGCCTCAACACACACTCTGAGCCACTCACTTGAGTCTTGTATTAGAAACCTGTTACTTCTTCAAGTCCTAGCAATTAAAAAAAAAAAAAGATTTTGGAAATTGCATGGAACTGATCTACTAGTCATGCTATTTCATAGGATACATTTCTGCCATTATTTAAGCTTTAGCATTTTCTCCAAAGTTTTCTTTTCAGATCTTCCTTTTTTACATAATATTTTGGAGACTATGCTGAAGTGGAATTTTATGCTTCAATAAGAGAGAGTTGATGAATCATGGAAAGTGTAATTGACAAAGAATTGGCATGTTTTTCACTTTTCTTTTTTCTGCATCAACTGAATAAGATTAGTGTCTTACATGGATTATTTTTTCAATAAAAGAGAAGGCTGTGTTGGCAACAAAAATTGCAAAACAGCAACATCATAAGCTTACCTAACCATCCAGTGGAAGAGAATTTTCAACTTGACAAATACTCTTGGTTCAGCAAACCAAAGACCCAAGTAACAATTACAACTGAAATCATTAAACACCCACGTTTTCTCCTATAGAGAAACTGGATCCGCTGGGGTTCTTAGAGGGAAAAGCAGAAGCATTAGAGGAGACCTTACATAATAACCTTTCTGTAAAGCTTGGATGGCACAAATGATGTTTTAAGACATTCAAGTCACATGTCATTAATCAGAAATGACAGTCTTTATTCACATATATTTGACTGAGCTGCATAATTTTAGACTCCACTAGGTCTAGATAAATGACCCTAAGTATTGTACTTTTTCAAATTGACAGTGATTGATGATAGAGTAAAAAAAAAAAAAAAAAAAAAAAACGAATGCTGAAAAGGGAGCCTGAAGTAAACACCGAAAATCAGTTTGCACAGTTTTTGGGGGAGGGAGTTAGCAGACTTTCTTCTTCCATGCATTTTTGTCTTCATGTCTCTGACTCCTGAATTTTCTGCTTTATTCATTAGTCATTTCCAAACCCTTTATGTTATAATTTATATTTTAGTGGAAAAACTAAGATATCTTTAGTTGTTCAAAAATGCAAGAAGAGCTGTCTGCCATTCTAGATGACTTTAGTTCAATCCCTGGGACATGACAGATATACCCACCCCACAAAAATATATGGTAGATAGATAGATAGATAGATAGATAGATAGATAGATAGATAGATAGATAGACAGACAGGTGAGATGGGGTTATCAAGGAAAGAAATGTGATATAAATGTCTCATGCTGAGTCACTGAATGAAATGTTATTTACTGCAAAAAGAAGCTTTTCTAAGGAAGGCTGAGAACTGAACTAATCTATGGATATAGAGGTACATACTTAGAAAGTAATTAGATGTCATATCCATTTAGCAAAATAGTAATAGCAGGCTCTCTTCCAGAGCCCTTGAGCTCTTTAGCCACGGGTGTTGGCCAGATTGAGTTTCTTTCTGTGGATTAAGTCTTAAATCCAATGTTAAAAAGAGGTTGGTTACATCTTTAACCTTCACGCCACTATTGTACTTATAGGCATATTTTCCAGGCTGGTCACAATTGTAGCTCACAGGATTCACAGATGGGTAAGATCACTGGTGATTTCCTTTCATGGTAGCCTCCTTAGGACTTTCTAGGATTAGGAAAGCTAAAAAATAGATGGGAAGTTTTCAAATCAGTTTAATTTTTCGCATGTCCTCTGATCAGAGTATATGATTTTATCGACAAGATCTTAAGAAATTTCTAGTGGGCAACCAAACTCATTAGCAATAGGATGGTTTGTTTTCGGGCTCTCTGGGACTCCTCTGACAAACAACTCAAAAGGAAATATCCTGTACCCAGCCCTGAGATTTTGTTTTATTCCATTTAAATTTGTTATATGTATTCATATTTTCAGAAAGCTTCTAAAATAATAGGTTTCCACATAAATTTTAAAACATCCTTAGAGTTAGTCACCATTCCCGTACCCTGTCATCCCACCCCCTCCTCATTTAAACCTCCTCCCACTATTCTCTTTTCTCCTTTCACACCAGTCTGTGTTCTACCATCCCATTCCTGTACTTTCTCCCTTGACCAATCCCCCTTTTCAGTTTTCTGGCTTTTCCCACTACTTCAAGTCAAACATACATGTAAATGTTGTTGTTGTAAGTGACTCAGATTTCTGTGAAGAAACCATGAGCTTACAAAAGTCAACTTACCAAAGGAAGAGTTTACTGGGGCTTAGTCTCATGGGTTCATGACCATCATGGTAGGAAGCATTGCAGCAGGCAAGTAGGCATGGTACTTGAGCAGTAACTGAGAATCTACATCTCTGCCCACAGGTAATAAGCAGAAAAGGCTGTCGGGTAAATGATATGGGCATTTGAGACCTCAAAACTCACCCTCAGTGACACATATATCTATTCCAACAATGCCATACTTCCTGTTCCTTCCCAAACAGTTCTACCAACTGGAGATCAAGAATTCAAATGAGCCTATGAGGACCATTTCCATTCAAACCCCCATAATTTTAATCACACCCTTTTCTCCCCAAAAGCTTAGAAAATTTCATAGAAATAGCAGCTGAACGATTGTAAGAGCCAGAGGTTGGTGCAGGTTGCTCAAAATAGTGCCTTTTGAGCATGACAGGGCTGTGGTTCTCATGAGACACAGCAGCTGTGTTTAGCTGCAGAAAACGTACAGAAGATCTGCCCACTCAACAGTCTTAGCAAGGTTGTAGAGAAGAGCTTCTGAGATTCTAAACAGAACTGAGAAACTATTGGAAACGGATGCCTGTGATAAGAAGGAAGACCGCACCCAAGTAAGCAAATAGAAAATTGAGAGGGCTAATATACACGCACGCATGCACACACACACATCAAGATCAGGCATGTTAATAAAAATGATGGAGAGTAATTTCAGTTGAGAAGTGAAGGAAGGCCCAAAACTGATCGGCAGTAAACTCTCAGGAACAGAGTGAGCAAACATCCCAGATTCTACATCAGAACATTGATCCTGTGTCATTAACCCGTGTGTGCTGTAATGAAATGCAGAGGGTTGCTTGAAAATTGTTACATTTCATGAATCTGAACATTTCCAATTTTCTCAATACTTGACAGTTTGCAATAATATTTTAAATGATTTTTTTTTGAAAATATTTTCCCTGTTATTTCCTTCTGCTCTTATGGAATGTTGCTGGCTCATATGTTGAAGATCTGTTTACTTCCGTTTTTAATATTTTATATGCTGTACTTAGGTTTGGCCCTACTGAGCTGTCTTCAAGGCCACTGGATATTTTTCCTCCATTAGTTTACCATTAGTTTTTATTTTCAATTATATCAGCTACCTTTATTGTTGCTATGACAAAAGAGATCTAGACGCTGCTGAGTTGACAGTATAAACCATTACACTGGTATTGTATTTCTCAAGAACTTTCTTTTTTTATTCCTGAATTTTTTCTCATTGTATGCATGTTTTATTGTGCATTTTTTTGGCCATATTCAAAATACTGTCTGTCAGTGCTGCCAACGTTTTCAGTTCTGGGCCTGTTTATACTGAATGATTTTCCCCTTTTACAGGTCTCTTTATTTCTTAAATCATGTCTATCCCTTTAAAGTTAGATTTGTTTGGACATTATAAATATTACAATGAGTTTCTAAATGTTTTTTAAATTTTATTTTGGGTTAGCATACAGAGGACTGAGTTTCATCGGGCCAGTTCTGTACATATCAGCTCTTATACTTTCTTTGTAATTACAGCCTCCCTCCCCCAGAACTCTGCTGTGCCATCCTACCTTGTCCCCTTGCGATAGATCCCCCTTTACACCTAGTTACTGGCCTTTACTCTCCATAGCTGTGACCTAAATCCCTAACAAACAGTGAGGATGAAAATGTTTCTTTGTGGGCTCATAGTGTCAGTACATGATGATACATACTAAACTCCACTCCAGTGAGGCTGTGAGATAGCAATCAGCTACACATGGCACCAGGAACTTGGGAACTGGACACATTGGCCAGGGATCATGGATACCCTAGAACTTACCCTCACTGATCTACTGTTCCATGTCTCAAAGTTCTAGAATCCGGTCTAGCATACAAAAATATGAGTTTGTAAGGGACATTACCTATTCAAGCCATGATAGACAGTATATGCACTGTTGGGTAGCTACCGGGACCCAACAGTCACTGTCCTGAAGAATTCTCCATTAGGACAGGAAAAGTCAGTAGCTTCAGTTTGTAATTTGATCTAAATAGTGAAGTCCCCAAGTTTTAGCTGAAGTCATCCAGATACCACCAAGACAAACAAGATGTTGGCACGTACTCTCAGGGCAACTCTGTAGCAGAAAGCTACTGGATTTTGACAACAGCAACTGAATTGTTAAATCCAAATATAAGAAGGAATCATAGGCAAGAAGTGAATTAGTTTGGCTAGTCCTACAACCCATAGTAGAGTCTACAATTTAAACTGATATTTTCTTTGAGCCCCTGAAGAATTTATTCAAAGCAGAAGATAAGAACTATCAAAGAGTGCACACAACCGTAGGGGCATGGCTTCATGGTAGAGTTTGTGCCTAGCATGTGTAAGGCCAATGCACCAAAATAAATGGATAAAGTACAAATTATGTGGATATTATAAAATATACTGACCCTCTTTGAGGCACTATGGAACACAAAGGAAAAACAAGATAGTTTCTGCTCCCCAAGTCTTAAAGACTTTGT
This sequence comes from Micromys minutus, assembly GCF_963924665.1. Classification (NCBI taxonomy): domain Eukaryota; kingdom Metazoa; phylum Chordata; class Mammalia; order Rodentia; family Muridae; genus Micromys; species Micromys minutus. The sequence continues at coordinate 14,816,988 of NC_137959.1, forward strand.
TTTCTATATGTTTCTTTCAAGGTATTTGTTGGTTTGTTTTGTTTTTACTTTCCTAAGACAGAGTCTGTAAGTGTAGCCTAGACTGGACATAAGTTTTTCTTCCTCTTTCCTCGGCCTCTCATGGGTTGAGATTATAGTCCTGAGTCACCACATCTGTCTACTTAAAGTCTTTCAGGTGTGTTCTACTCACAGCTGGCCATATCTATAAATATGGTCAAACGCAAAATTATGAGAATTATGGTGATTCTCATATCTAATTCAATCATGTGACTCTTGAGCATGAACTTTGTAGTTGACAACAGTTTTTCAGAATGTCAAAGTTTAGACAAGACTGCTACTGCTCCATTACCAGGACTTGTAACAAGGAAAAATGAATACCTGTGAGTCTTCAAAGCAAAATGTTGACGTCCTTTCTTCTGAGAGACAAGTATAGTGGTGCCTTTGGGTAGTTTCCAGGAAAGCTTTGTCATTACATTAGCCAAAGGCTATCAACCAACCACTTTGTGCTGGGGTGGCTCTATGCCTATTTCTCTCTCCAGTGGGTTTGAGCCCCATCCTCTGCAAGGAAGTGAATCTCAGTATTGAGAAATCAATTCCCAATTATATCCTCAGATTTCATTATTCTTTGTTAGCCGGTCCCCCGAAACTAATTAATAGTCTTTTTGTTTATTTATTTTTGAAACAGGGTTTCCTATAGTCCTTGTTGGCCTTGAATGTACTATGTATCCATGAATAACCTTGATCCATGGTCCTTCTGACTCAGTTTACCAAGTGCTGGGATTATAGGGATATGCTGTCACACCCAGCTTAATGGTCATTTTTAAATTAAACCTTCCCTTTTCGAGTTTCTAAATGGTTTTTGACCTCAACTGGCCCTGACTCATGCTCATATCATTTTACATGGCCATACCTCTGTTCTACCTGGAGCATCGTGTAGGTTGTGCTGGAGCAAGGCTCTGAAATCACCAGCTCAATGTTAACTAACATTTCCCAAAGGATTCTTTGACTGCAAGTCGTTTTGCACAGCTGAATGCACGTTATGAAAGTACTCCAATATTCTGCTGTCCCGCTTAGGAAATGCTGCTTTGAAGACACATGGGTAATGTCACCCTTTCTTGAGAAGGTGAGTGCTCATCACCTCCAAAAGCATCCAAGTGGTTCAGAACAGTTTAAAAATGTGTATAGTTTCCAAACACAATTCTGCTAGGAAGCTTAAGAGTGAAAATGCAAGTGTGGAAAACCACAACAGAGACTTTTAGGGAGAAGAATAGCATTGCCTATTACTAGAGAAAATTTGGGAGATGCTTCTGTGAGCAGAGGCACATTTCTTCACTCTCAGATAGTGAGGCGATTTGACAGAAATGAGTAAATTGAGAGAATGGAGTAAAAGGGAGAAAGGGAAAAAGGGAGAAAGAAAGGAGAGAAGGAGGTAAGATACAGAGTTGCCAGTAAGAGCTGCTGTCTACAAGTGGTAAAAAAAAAAAAAAAAAAAAAATCGAACCAAATGGCTTTAGTAAAATGCTATTTGTTGACTAGAATAGTTAAAAATTATAAGTCATTCTTTCAAGAACCTACATTGACTCACCACACCCAGGCTCTTTTTCTACCTCTTGACTTTACTTTCTTTATTGAATTTCACTTCAACTCCCAAGACATAAGGGGGGAAAGAGTCGGCGAAAGGAGTAGGTTCTCCTTTTTCAAGAAGAGAGACTAAAACTTCTGGAATTCACTCCCATAAACTGACTGAGTCAAGTGTCCTTTTCTGAGTCTTTCCTAGTGTTCTGTAAGATATATTGATGTTCTTGCTCACCTGTTTGTCCACAGGCCAAAGTAGAGTCAGCAAGAACCATCCGATACCCAAGGTAAGGAAACAGCAGGATGAGTTACTAAGAAAAGACTGCAGATGCTGTAGTGCTCCCCCAAGCTTACATATTAGAGGCTTGGCACCTGGAGTAGGAATTGGTGGAACACTTGAAAGGAGGGACATAGAGGGAGATCCGTAAGTCATTGGAAAAAAGCCTCTCCTCTCTCATTCTTTGCTTCCCAGCTCATAACATACATGGTCTCCTCTACAATGCACTCTCTGCCATTGCCACCTGGTAAAAGTTCAAAGCACTTGGCCATGAAGGCTAGGACCAGACACCACAGAACCATGAGCCGTAATAAGCTTTGCCCCTCTTTAAGTTAATTTCCAGATGTATTTTCTTATAGTGAGGAAAGACAAAGGACAAAACACAAAACTAAGGACTCTACTGGCAATATAAAAATTGAAGTTCTAATTTTATAAAACTTGAGCCCGATGCTGAGAGGCTCATAACCTTAACACTCAGGTAAGCTTCCTTCAGAGGTGAAGCCTTTATATTGCATGCAAAGCACAGCAAGCCTTGGTTTGTTAATTCTCATGCACATACCAACCATGTCCCATTGGAAGCAAATTCAAGGGTAACGTCAATACAGAGGTAGAAGCATCAGGAGGGTTTGACATTTTCATAGTTCTCAGGGATAGATGGAACTAGTAGCAGTCTTGCAATGTCTGTGACTCAGAGGCTGAGTCAGGAAGTTCACAAGTTCAAGGTTGGCCTGGGCTATCGAGATGGCCAACCCGGTAAAATATGTCAGGTAAAAGAGGGCTGAGGATAGAGCTCAGGGATAGAGTACTTGGCTGCCAAGCAGAGACTCTGGGATCAATCCTCAGCATTCAAAACCAAATCCAAGGCAGAAATACTCTCTGGTGTCTTGTGGAGAAGTTGATTTGATGACACTTATTATTTATAAGGAAAATAATCGGTACTAAGCTGACGATGCTTCCTGACAGTAGCTTCACGTGGTTAGAATTGATATCAATATTTAGTGGGGGAAGTGACATTGAACTTGGTCCCACTGGAGGTCTTCCTAAATTCCACATTACTTGGGAGAATTAGGATGAAGCTGATAACATAGCTGATGAGGCCTGGTGAGGAAGTGCTAACAAGATGTGAGCATGCCTAATGAAAAGGGCCATCCTTGCTGATTTATAGCCAGCTAATTACCTGACAAATACCCAGGCTGTGCTCATCCTGCTGAGTAGCAAGTATGTCAATATGAGGTAGGACAAAAGGCAGTTCCTGGATGAAGGATTGAAGAGGAAGGTCTGACACCTTCCAGTGGACACTGGTACTCTGATTCAGATCATCTTGAACTGCCTAGAGTCACACTGTCAGTCAAACCAGAAGGTCTATTTGTAAGGAAATTTGAAGTAACTCAGAATCTCATTCACATTCCAAATGTTGGGAACTTGGGAACAGAGCCAACAGAGGACATATTAGAGCTGCAGAAATCCAAGGATGAGACAACTCTACCCATAGCCTGTACTCTGGGGGACTCCAAAACATCCTCTGTTTGTCGGGTTTCTTATCAATTTGAAGGCCAGCAAATTGTAAAGCTTTAGACACTCAACACAGGGATCTGTATCACCTCAAGATATTCAGTAGACCTTGGTGACAGGACTATTAGAGTTTTGCTCTTCACTAGCATTTGTGTGTGTTTAGAAAACTTGCTTCATTGCACTAGGCAGAAGCTACCAACTAGGTTCTAGGCATTAAGAGATTGAATACAAACAGGCCAACTTTTTATGCCCAGGGGGAGGGGGCTGCTAGATTTTCCTGATCTCGTTGTCAAACAGGGAAGCATGGTGCTTCTTCATTTTATACACTTGTTGACCCTACAAATCAGCCTTAAAACATTGACATTTATGTAAAAAAGGAATACTGAACAAAACAGACCAGGGCATCAGCTAATCCAAGAAAATAGAATGATAGAAAGCAAGGGACACCAGACATATGACAAGTCACAGAGGTCTACCAAGGTAATGACTCCTATTGGTTAACTCTTGTGAAGGGTCAGGCCCCACATCGAAGACACTCTTCTTCCCCATGCAAATGCCTGTAAGCCAGCTAGTGCCTTCCTTTCAGTTACCTCATCTAGGCCTTGAGTACTCATAAAAGACTCCTAGACTTTGATATCCATGCTAAGACTTTGACTAGAGACTCAAAGATATTTTTTAAGTTGGTCCTTTATTGGAAGCGACAGAAACAAACTCTAGTAAGTTTATGGAAGCAACTTTTCTTTCTTGTCCAGTGGAACCTTGCTGATAAACATCCTGGTCTAAAGACTCTTTGGTCTCCAAATTGGTAAAAACCGTGAGAAGCAGAGGATTCCAAAATAGGAGTTTTGTGCTCTTGTGTTCATGCCTGTTTTAGAGCCCCAGAATAGAAGACATGTGCAGAGAAAGTAAGGTTTGTTTGTTTGTTTGTTTTGTTTTGTTTTCAGTTCTGGGAACTGAACTCAGGCCCTTGCAGATGCTAGGTAAGTGCTCTACCAATGAGCCATACTCCTAGCCAACGGCAGTAAATTTTGAAGGGAATTCAGTAGGCTAATATGGAAGGAAGACTTGTCCACCATAATGGACTTGAGAAGGAAGAACTAAGCCTGCCACTAAGATGTCATAGTTTGAAATTCTCAGGCCATCTCTAATGAGTGGTCTCAAAAATAAACATGGTGGCAGGGTCACCTAGGAATGCCTGTTAAAGCACAATACCCCAACCCAAACCACACCCCCTGAACCTGCATTTGGGGAGAAGAAACCTGGAAGTTGTATACTTAACTGTAGGCAGTGATGACATTAATTCCATTCCACTGGCAGGCAGTCTCTGCTTCACCTGGCAAACTCCAGGGTGAGCCAAACTGGCTTGCTTACATGGGACAGGTGCCTGTTTTGAGCCCATCACTTATAGTTGGAAGTTATAGTTACATTGAAGAATGCAGTCCACACACCAGGAGCCAGTAGTAGAGAGAGAAAAATCACCAAAAGCAGAAGCCCACTGCTATGTACTATTCCCTACCAATAAAACAAAACAAAACAAAAAAATATATAGATTCCATTGCCCAGTTCTTAAAACTCATTTGAAGTTTAGAAGTACTGTACTAATCATTTTTAAAAATTAGGAAGTATGGCTTTTCTGCAAAATTGGAGGAAGTTCTCCCGAGACAGGTCCAACCTGGCAGTTTGCATAGAATAAGTGTGATGCAGCCAACTGCCTCCCAGAGACTGCATGCATTCCACAGCTGCCAAGAGTTACTCTTCCCCTCATTCTCCCTGCCCCCACCACAGGCTGAACCCTGAAATGTCCCAAGCTTGCAGTATGCCCTCCCTCCCCAACTCCCTATGCTTTTTGGAAAGCATCAAGCCATAAGCCTGGGGAAGCCCCAGCATCCATTCCTCTAGGCTGAACTCTTGGGGTTACCTTCTATGTGCTCTGCCACCCCCCCAGGAGGCCCCAGGAGGCCCCAGGAGGATTTTTTTTTTATTTGCCAAATGATGGCAGCTTAACAGATAGTCTTTTTTTGTCCACAAGGTCTTAGTCACAGAGAAAATTCAATAGATGGTTTTGCTGCAGGCATATTTTCAAATGCCAGGAACGCATCTGACAGTGTTGGATGTTTGGAGGGCTATTGTTAGGAAGATTAAATGCTGTACCTCATTCATTCATTTATTGAACAACAACACAGGGAAGCTAACAAGGGAAGGCAAGTGCAGCAGGGGCGTTTGTGCATTTTGTAGAGAATAATCTATCTTCTTATGTTATGCATAAAACCAAAGACAGGAACTTGAACAACAGGCAGGTCATATAGCCTCACTATGCTTGTGGACAGACTATGAGAGTTGCCTGCAGGCTCCATGAAAGGCAGGTTGAGAGTAAGGGAGAATGCATTGCCAAAGCCATAAAACTAATTATTTTGGCACACATTGAAAACAAGTTTCCTCTTTCCTAGGTTCCCATTAGTTGCTTTGTATCAGCCATCAGTTCGAGAAGGATTTCTTTGGAAAATGGGTCATTTGTATGGTTATTACCAGAGGCATCTACTTCTTCTTCTCCTTCTCCTTCTCCTCCTTCTCCTTCTCCTTCTCCTCCTCCTCCTCCTCCTCCTCGTCCTCCTCCTCCTCCTCCTTCTTCTTCTTCTTCTTTCTTCGCCTCCTCCTCTTCCTCCTCTTCTTCTTATCTCCCTCCTCCTCCTCTTCCTCCTCTTCTTCTTATCCCCCCTCCTCCTCTTCCTCCTCCTCTTCTTCTCCTTCTCCCCTCCTCCTCTTCTTCTCCTTCTCCTTCTTCTTTTTCTTCTTCTTATTTTATTGGATATATTTTATTTAAATTTCAAATGCTACCCCCTTTCCTGGATTTCCCTTCATATCCCCTATCCCATCACCCCTCCCCCTGTTTCTATGAGGGTGTTCACCCACCCTCCCTCCCCCTACTCCCTACACTCACATTCCCCTACACTGCAGCATCAAGCCTTGGCAGGATCAATGGCTTCTCCTCCCACTGATGCCCAACAAGGCCATTGTTCTCCTGACAATATTTAACTTTTCCCCAGAGAACAAGCCCCATGTGAACGTTATGCACCTATGGTGGTCTTGAGTCAATCATTAATTCTAGGGATGAACAGGTTGACTTGAGTCTGTGCAATCACATCAGTACATTACACTAGCCAACAGATTGACTTATGTTTGGCATTAGACCTCATCAAAATTTAAGGTGGTGGGTTTATCACTTAGGTGGTAAAATATAGACCTTTTATACCATGAGTGCTAGCAATAAGGACATTGTGAGCTGACCTTTAGAAGGCATTGAATAAGACCCAAGGATAGAAATAACTTTGTGGATGTCAGAGCAAAGATAGAGATAGAGAATGAGTCCTGATGACTTGTTTGTGCTGTTGGCACAGCTGTGCTTGAAGCCAGCCCCATCCCTGGACTTTTCAGTTATACAAGCAAATAAATTCCCTTATTTTCCCTAAGCCAATTTGATTTGGGTTTTTATCTCTGGCAATTGAGAGTCCTAATTAAAACAGGAATGGACAAAATAATGTGTTTTGCTAATTTTGTTTTCTTAAAAAAAATCTATTGAGCACCTGCTGTGGGCTGCTAAACAATTAGAAAACACTGTCCTTGCAAATCACTGAAGACATATGAGCAACAAGGTACAAAACCACTTGGACTTAGAGCAGAAACAGGCATGTTGATTCTCATATAACACTCTAAAGGGGCTGAAATGATACACAGAGATAAGTGTGGGAGGCAGGGTTTGGGTTTTCTTGAGGGTAATTGTTAAGTTTGGCATTTTCCCCCCTTTAGTCAGATGGATTTGGGCCTCAATATATAAATTCAAGACATCCTTGGGAGTCTTGGCCAATATTGTGATTATCTCAGGGGCCATTGAGAAACAGGAAATCTAAGGCATTCAGCTCCCCCTTTGCATTCCCTTCTCATCTGGTTGGGTTTAAGGGCTGACTGGATGCTGCGGAGGTCAGGTTAGACCAGTTACAGTCCCTTTGTTTCCCCCTAAAAGGTTGTTGTGGAATGCTTCACTCTTGAGCTACTTGTGTTACTGATGTCATGTAAAAAAAGGGAAATCCATAAATCTTAAAACATTTTAACACAGCGATTGTGGACCCAATGTGAGCTAAAGGGACACAAATCTGAGAACTGGACTTTGTATCCCATGGATCTGTGTGTGCTATCTACCCTATGACAAATGCAATAAATTAGATAGTCATCTAACTTGATGGCCATTTAATTGTGCTTAATTGTGAATCCATTGAAGTACAATGGCTGGCTCAAGAAGAGAGATCAAAGTGTACAAACCCTGAAAGCTGTTTGCATCCTTAACATTGGGCTAGTCTGAGGCAAAATGGAAGGTCAACCTACTATAGAGTTATGGATTAAAGAGGATACTAAAGTAAGTATCTAGGAATGATATTTGGAGATAGAGCTCAGGAGGATGAGGAAGACTCTCTTTATATTTTTAATATTTGATCATCTGGGAGAAATGCTAAGATTATCTTTGGAAACTTTGATGTTATTGGGTGGTCTAGATATCCATAGCCTTCCAAATATTTACAAGGCATTGAAAAATGAGAGGTTAAGTTCCTGTATATTAGACAAAAGCATTTTTTTCCTAAATTTCTTATCCTTGCCTCTTCATTAGAACTCAGAAATTGGGATAGTAAGACAACTCAGTAGGCAAAAGTCTTTCCTAGTGTCTAGTTACCTTTCTATTATTGGGATAAGAAACACCAGGACCAAAGGAAATTACAAAAGAATGTGTTTAATTTTGCTTATGGTTTCACTTATGGTTTCTGAGAGTTAGAGTCCACAACTGCAGAGCAAAGGAACAACTGAGAGCTCATATCTTGAGCTGCAATCATGAGGCAGAAAGAGTGTGTGTGTGTGTGTGAACACTGAATTGGATGAGTTTTTTGAACCCTCAAAGCCTGTATCCAGTAAAATACATTCTCCAACTAGGCCACACCTCCTAATTCTTCTGGGACAAGGTATTCAATTATATGAGTCTACAGGTATTCTCCTTAAAACAGCCACATCAGATGACCTGATTTAGATTGTCAAAACTCATGTTAGAAGGAGAGAACCCACTCTTGAAAATTATTCTCTGACTGTTATATATATATATGTGTGCACATATGCACACGCACCCAAACCCATCACACACTGAAAACCACAAAACAAAAACAAACACAAAAAACCCCACGTTGGTCATCTTTAAAAAATCAGAAATCAAGGGCTGGAGAGATGGCTCAGAGTTTAAGAGCATTGTTTGCTCTTCCCGAGGTCCTGAGTCAAATTCTTGGCAACCACATGGTGGCTCACAACCATCTGTAATGAGATCTGGTGTCCTCTTCTGGTCTGCAGTTATATATCCAAGCAGAACACTGTATACATAATAAACTGTTGTTGTTGTTGTTTATTGGATATTCTCTGTATTTACAGTTCATATGTTATCCCTTCCCTGCCACTCCCATCCCCCTTTCCCCTCCCCTTGCCTCCATGAAGGTGCTCCTTCTCCCAACCACCCTTACCCACCTCAGCACCTTGGCATTCCCCTACACTGGAAAAATGAGCCTTCACTGGACCAAAGGCCTCTCCTCCCATTGATACCAGACAATGTGCTATATATGCAACTGGAGTCATGGGTCTATCTGTGTATACTCATTGGTTGGTGTTTTAGTCCCTGGAAGCTGTGGACAATTTGGTTGGTTGATAATGTTGTTCTTCCCATAGGGTTGCAAACCTTTTCAGCTCCTTCAGTCTTTTCTCTAGCCCCTTCATTGGGGTCCCTGTGTTCAGTCCAATGGTTAGCTGCAAGCATCCTCATCTGTACCAGTATTGCTCTGGCAGAGCCTCTGAGGAGGCATCCATATAAGGCTCTTACCAGGAAGCACTTCTTGGCATCAGCAATAGTGCGTGGGTTTGGTGGCTACACATGGGGTGGATCTTTTGGTGAGGTAGTCTCTGAATAATCTTTTCTCCAATCCCTGCTCCTCTATTTGTCCATTTATTTCCTCCCATGAGTGTTTTGTTCTCCCTTCTAAGGACTTAGGCTTCAATATTCTGGCCTTCCTTCTCTTTGAGCTTTATAACATCTGTGAATTATTTTATGGGTATTCTGAGTGTTTTGGGCTAGTATTCACTTATCAGTGAGTGTATCCCATGAGTGTTCCTTTATGACTGGGTTACCTCACTCAGGATGATAGCTTCAAGTTCCATTCATTTGCCTAGGAATTTCATGAAGTCTTTGTTTTTAATAGCTGAGAAGTACTCCATTGTGTAAATTTCTGTATCCATTTCTCTGTTGAAGGACATCTGGGTTCTTTTCAGCTTCTGGCTATTATAAATAAGGGTGCTATGAACATGGTGGAACATGTGTCCTTGTTATATGTTGGATCGTCTTTTGGGTATATGCCCAGGAGTGGTATAGCTGGGTCCTCTGGTAGTACTATGTCCAATTTTCTGAGGACACCAGAAAATAGGACCACCAGACCTATTTCCAGAGTGGTTGTACCAGTTTGCAATCCCACAAGCAATGAAAGAGTGTTCCTCTTTCTCCACATCCTTGCCAGCATCTGCTGTCACCTGAGTTTTTGAAATAAAGAAAGAAATCAAAGGCTTCTTAGAATTTTAATGAAAAGGCACAATATACCCAAACTTATGGAATACATTGAAAGGCAGTGCTATGAGGAAAACTCATAGCTCTGAGCGCCTCCAGAAAGAAACTGGAGAGAGCATACACTAACAGCTTGACAGCATAGCTGAAAGCTCTAGTACAAAAAGAAGCAGATATACCCAAGAGGAGTAGACGGCAGGAAATAATCAAGCTCAGAGCTCAAACTGACCAAGTAAAAACAAAAAGAACTATACAAAGAATCAACAAAGCCAGGAGCTGGCTCTTTGAGAAAATCAACAAGATTTATAAACCCTGAGCCAGACTACATAAAAAAAAAAAATCAGAAATCAAAGTAAAGACTGAGTAACTCACTGTACTACTCCTTGTGTTGAGTGATGGGAAGAAAATATTTTAATGTGATTTTCTCATGCTGTAGAGATTTTCTGGGCAATGTCACAGTGTCACTCAAAGACCCGACTTTTACACCCTGCAGCAGCAGAGCATATTGTGGAATGCCAGTGGTTCAGGGCATGTCTGCTCAGCCATCCTTTCTGTGTTCAGTTCCCTTTGTCCTCTTCATCAGTCTGTGTTTTAAATTGCCTTTATCTGTCATTTGCTGATTTGGCTTTGGTTGTACACCCAGCATCCAGAATTATGTTTCCAGCACAGGTCACATGTCAGACCCTAGCATTCCAATGGTCACCATTTCCCAGTGATACCATTTCTCACTGGAGTGTAATCTTATGTCCTAACAGCTGGCTATCAGAGTCAGTACCAAAGGTCTCACACCATCAGGATTTATAGAGGCTCATAACCAGCCATGCCCCAAGCTGCACTCAAAACCAATCAAACTGTTCTTGGCGCTATTACATCTTCTTAAGGTTCCTGATCATTTGTTTCTATGGCATGATCATGGAGAATTTTGAACATACATAAACAGGGAAAAATCTAATGCAGACACAGCCCCACATCTCTCAGTCCATAGCCCATCCTCTTCTTCTCATGTTCATCTTTACCTTGTATCAGTGGCGACCTCATTCCATGGACAAGCCCACTCCACCCATACAGGCTTAAGGACAGAAAGCGTAGATTAAATGAGAAGGAAATTAAAAACACAAAATGAACCTGAGAGAGAGATGTAACACACAAGCGTGCGCACACACAGAGACACACACAGGTGCACACACACAAAATTGAGGACTCCCCTTTTAGCTACATTTTAATGAGAATGCACCTAAGGGGAAAAAAAGTGAGCAGGTGTATGTCTCTCCCCTCCACAGCATTCCTTTCAGCCCCTCACCTGGATCTCATACTTTCCCTTCTACCACCCTCCTCCCCACAAAGTCTCAAGCACTGGCCACCATGAAGCCCTAGCCTGGGTTCTCCCTACCTGGGGTGTTCTACTCCCAGCAGACAAGGGGCTTGGCTTGTTTTTTCTCCGATGCCACCTTCTGAGTGAAGCCTTCATTGATTATCCTATTCAAACTCGCTCTCAACCCTATACCCCTCTATCCCTGCTTATTTCTATTTATAGCGTTTCACCGAGTCCTCAAATACTGAATTAGTGAAACGTGTCCCATCAGAATAGAACACTGTAAGAAAGGGAGCCATGTAAATATTTGCTGAATGGACATAGGGGTGAATGCCTAGAGATGAGCCAATGAGACGCTGGGATGAAGGGGAAGAAGCCCGATAGATAATCTATTTCATAGTGTTTTCATGGAGGACACAATATCAAGAGACATGAAGAGATGAGAATATTAATAGGTAATGCATTCACGGTGGACTAATGGCGAAAGCTGCAACGTTTCAAAGAAATCCCTAAATACTAAGGTTACATCAGAGAGGACAACTGTTTCTTTTATTAGCAGTCTCTTGGGCCTGCTCCTACTACAGAATAAAGTCATGTTGGTGGAGCAGAGCGACTGCACGGTCATAATCAAATAGTCACAATACATAGGCCAAAAGCAGCAGCTCCTAAATACATATGCATGTTTATGTGTGCTAGCAAGGGGAAAAAAAAGAGTCAGAGTATTGAAGTGAAGTCTAACTGGGCAAAACCCCAAGCATCCCTGCACTAGGCCATTGCAGTCTTCTCCTCTGGGGAAGCTGATCCCTGAGTTCTGTATACGTTGCTGTTCTCCTTGAATCAGGAGCATTGTTGGCCCATTGCCAAGCACAGGAAACTGCAAGACAGCTGAGAATCTCTGGAAGGCCAGAGCTACACTGTCAGGCATAAAGGTATTAAAGCCCTTCCCTACCCCCCTCCTACCGAGCCAGAAGGCCACGTGGAAGCACTCCCTCTGAGAAGCCTATCTAAAACAGGTTGTTTCCATTCGGCCTTGGGACATTTAGCACTGGTTTCCAACATAAGAAGGAAACTTACTCTTTCTTTTCCACATCTAAGGCACAAGTTGTTCTGCCGAGGCTTGGCAGAGAAACATCCAAGGATACTGTTTGGAGAGCTAGTCCTGCCCCGTTTGTAAGCTCCAGGATCAGAGACCTTGTCTCTAGAAGAAAAAGAAATAAGTGAAGAAGTGACTGTGAAAGACACATGACTTGCGCCTCTCTTACCTACACAGGCACATCGTGTTCGTGTGCCATGTATGTGCATTTGTGCACACACCACAAATTACAAAAGCTACCACTGAAGCCATCTGTTCCCATGCCCTGCTGTCCCTTGTTATGTTTGGGAACAAAAAGCTGTTTATGAACACAATTAAAAGGAACTTTTACTTAAAACTTAATAGAAACTTAACAAAAGTGAGTTTTCTTTGGAGTTGTTTTGAGGCGTGGTGGGACTCAAAGAACACCCCCTCACCACATTCTATTAGAAAGAATAGTAACTAATAACCAGATCTTCTAAATTCACCATCCCTTCCCAGAAAGATTCATGTAAGCATATGCTGATGTGATATTTGTCACATTTAGGACAGTCTAATTCCCTTTGCTGGTTTGAAAAAAACTAAGCACCTCCTCTCCCCGACACACACACACACACACACACACACACACAGAGAGAGAGAGAGAGAGAGAGAGAGAGAGGGGTGCTGTAATTTCTATTTTGTAAATGCTAAAATATTGGTGCCCACATCGCCCCATTGCTGGCTTCTGAGGTCTCACAGGTGACTACAAACAGAGCTTGCTACCGAACCTGAGGGGAACTGGTTTTTACCAGTTGAAGAAAGAGAGCCTAGACAGGGTTTGTAACTCTGCCAAACCTTAAGTAAGTTTGTAAACATCATCATAGAATATGCTACGATGTTTACATCACATCTTTTATTATCAAGGACTACTGTGGAAGCATGAGCAGAGCCTACTTCTTAAAATGTTTTCACATAATAGCTGTGGCATTAAATTATACAATACTAATTGTGCTAACTGTACCAAACCCCAGTCTGTTTTACGACTGCTTCTCACGCTGAGCTCGCAAACTCTACACAAACACCATCTGTATCAAACATAAAACTCTTAGCTACCCTAAGAACACAGGCTTACCAAGTAGCTTATTAATTCTGCGGCCAGCCAGGTTCATGGCTGATGTTTGTTTGAGTCCCTACCAGCTACCTCACCCAGGTGCTGTGTGTGCTCTGTCTTTGCCTTACCGGCTGGGTGCCAGGGCAACAGGGCTCCTTGCAGGCACCATGACCCAGGTGCCCCGAATGCTGGCCCACATTTGCACAATTTGTTTTGCGCTGAATGCATTTTGTTCTGCAGAGTTTGCTAATTTCCTGCCTTTCAGGAGGTGGGGAGGGAAGAATTCAGGGAGATAAAGTAGCCAACAGTGGTACTTCCTCAGTGTCCCTTTGTGGAGTGCTGGCAGACCTCAGATGGAGCTTTTTCTTTGCCATAAAAAAATTATTTTTTAAAAAAGGGGTGGGATAGCTCTTAAAACAAAATTCTGAAGTTCTTGTCAAAGACAACTAGAAATTTTACTCAAGAAGCTGAACCAGATAATAACAGTAAAACGCTTGCTTTTTTGTTTTTTTTTTTGTTTTTTTTTATTTGTTTTGTCCAACGGACACCCAGTTATTTTCTCAGCACCATACAAATGTAGACACAATCTACAAGTGAACAGAAACATCTTAGCAGGAAGTGAATCAGTTGAATCCACCAAAGATCAGTTGTACCCATTCTCACATGCACTGTTTGGATTGGCCATTTGTGTCTAGCAACTGATGGAGCTCAGACGACTGTTTCTGGGCTTCTGATGATCTAGGAGCAAGTAACGATCATCAAACTTTAGTATATTTAAATCTTGTAATGTTTCACTGACAGAAGTCCCCATCACCCTGCCAATCAATATCATAGGAGTTAAGGGACTTTGGGGGGTAGGAAGGGTTGGAGAGCCTATATAGAGCAAAGGCATGGAATCGGGTTCTGCTTTGGAAATAACTTTGGTTGGACTCATGTTTATTGGCCAGACGATTGTGAACATCGTTAACAAGTTGCCAGCTAGGTGTGTCAGCACTTGGGCATGGTTTATAAAAATGTTATTATGGACAAAATACTGCCTTTTCTTCCAGGTAACTGTCCCAACATTCAAAGACGGATGTCTTAATTTGGCATCCAAAAGCACACAAGAGGTCAGACTGTATGTAGGTAATTTCCTCAGCTGCTGTCATTTGTCCCCAGGGGCTCCACGTGCTCAATACCAATTACAGAGGAGAGGATTAAGAACAGGCAGAAAGGGGTGAGGAGCAGCTCAGCAGGTCTGAGTAATTTGGAACTAAGATCTTGTGTCAAATTTGCAAATTACCAATTAAGGCAGGTTTAGGACATGGCATCATTTTCGCTCACTGTGACAAAGGGAAAATTAAGACTCTCTCTGCCCGTTAGAGGGATGACAGCAGTGACATATAACAAGAAATGTTATCAAAACGCATCGCTCTTGGTAACAATATCCTTGGATGCAAGGCAAATGGATTGGAAAGGAAATGTAGGGCAGAAATCTGAAAATAAACCCAAGACCCAGATCCCAAAATAACCACTCTGTTATTGAGTCTAGCTAAGTCACTCAAAGATCGGGCAAGTGAAAATCCTGGGTATTTATTTGCTCACAGAATGCTCATGACTGGTGGTCCATATCTGTATGGTTAGAATTCCAGACTACCCAATCTTGGCAAGCAGCCAGTTACAAGGTACTTTTATGTCCTTTATTTAAAATCAAGACAATAATAAAATTTGTTGACAAGAGACATATATTGCATTTGACAAGTAGCTGTGTCAAATCCCCTCCTACCCAATAAGAGCATGTATTTCTCAGAGATGTAGTGGAAACTCATGAAGGGCGGGATAGGATGCCTGCTGCACCATTGCCAGGGACACAAACTCCCTCTACCATTTCACATTAAGCAGATCAATTCTCTGGGCTCCTTAAATCATGCATAACAATCCACATCCTCCTGACTCTCATCCTATGCCATCTTCCTCAAAACTTCCTCTTTCTCATACACGTGAAGCAGTATATACTTTGCCTAGCCATCGGCATGGTACCTAGTGACCTAAAACTTGAACACAAGTCCAAGCCATTTGCCAGAATACAAAATAATGACAGAAAGACACCATGGTAGCGAAAACGATCAGAATGGAAAGTATTCACACCAAAATCAAGTGCCATGTGGCACTGGGCCCCATTGAGAACATGGGTTAGGTGGCACTTGCTCTGGCTTGCTGCTTGCCTAGCCATGGGGAAAACATGGATTAATTACTCTGTTTAGTGTTGTGATGGATTTCTGTCACCCATTTACATCCACAAGCATCCTACACATGAATACACAAGCACACATACAAATGCCACGGATATTCAAGTCCTCGAAAGCAAATAAAATTAACAGGACCCTAGAGTGAGTTTCCTCTCTCCTTGTGCCTGTGCCTCTTGTAAATACATAGGGAATGAAGCCAGCATGCCTTTCTGTGCCTCGGTTTCCTGGTTTGTTACATGTTAACTCCCACCTCCCCTGGCTGAGAAAAGGAAGAAGTTATTCACTGTAAACCACTCTGGAAAGTACAGCATGCTATACAAGGGCTAGAGATAAGGAGGTATTTTACAAGAGAGCATCATTCATTTGCTAAGAGGCGTTCACATGCCAGACTTTGCCTGTGAAGGTTCTTCTTTGAAATTAAACTGAGACTATGACCAACACCTCCTGCAAACCTAGTGCATTGGCTTCTTTTTATCCTCTGTCCTGTTGGAGTTCAAGCTCTGAGAGGGACTTTTCCCCAGCAGTGAAAATAGCTTTGTTTGTTTGTGTGTTTGTTTTCTTTACAGCAGACTCAAAAAATATTCTCTCTTGATGCTAACATAAAGATAAGGCCAGTCTACTATGACCACCAAGAAAAAGGACAAAGCCTTGAGGATGGGAGGATGAGACATTGTGGAAACCCAAATATTGAAGAACATTCTCAAGTAGGGATTTCTCTTTCAGGTTTACATGTCAACTGGATCTCGGTCTTTTTGTATTCATCCGTGCCTTTCTTGTGTGAACACCTTCAGAGCCCAAGTTAAGCAATTCTTCAGCAGATCATCAACAAACTCCCTCTCCCGGACTTGCTTTTGCTCACCTCTGCACAAAGAATGTATTTCCACATCTGTTAGCTACTCTTCCGCTGCGTTCAAGTGCCTATATTGTCAACTTGAGTCTTCCTCTGCCCTCTCTTAGGCTGGAGACACCTGCTCTTCTAGGTCAAGACTTCTGTCTCGGCTTCTGACAACCTACCAACCCCTAAGGCAGCTCCTAAACACGCGTAATTTCATGCAGCTTTCTCTATTACTCCTTCCCAATTGCAATCTCTCCCTTTCCTAATGAGAATTTTCATTTTCTCAGATTAAAAAGAAAATGGCACACTTTTGTTTCATGTCTCCTGTTGGCACACCTCATCATTCTGGGTGGTGGTACCTTCCTTGCCCCAAGGGGAGGGGGAAAGAAACTCTGATGAAGGATGGCCTGTTATGAATTTTTTTTTAAATCTTTATTAGGAAAAATTTCAAATATATACCAAGTAAACAGAAGGTGCTATTTATCTCTGCGTCTCCTTTGGGACCCATCACAGGGTTCTGCATGTTGCAGAAGTAAATTTAAGTAATTAGGGCCTAAGGCAAATGGAGCTGTCTGCCTGCATATCTGATTCCACATCTCCCAGGTGGCTTAGTGTTTCCTCAGTAACATACACAAGCAAACACCTGTAGGCTTGCAGTCTACACAGACGGAACTCAGCCACCAGCTTTAGCATTCAGGGGACATATGTATCCTTGAGGGTTAGTTTAAAGAATATAGACAAAACCAAACCAAACCAAACCAAACCAAAACAAACAAACAAAAAAACATGTGGTTAAGAATATTTTCTAAGAAAATTCAAGTTCAGTTGAGTAGCACTTGTGCAGCATTTGTGGGACAACCTACGCTTCTGAGAGGCTCTGCTGGATCAGAAGTGTAGGTTTCTTTGCTGACAAGAAGTCACCACTGCTATATTCTAGTAGGCCCCCCAACCTCAGATTCCTATGCCTACTTTAGAATTTTCTTTTAACCTTGAGCTGACTTACTCATTAATTTCCATGTTTTTATTCTCTCTCCCTACCCATGTGTGCGTTTGTGTTAAGGAGCAATGAATTCCTTAAAGTGTGTGTGTGTGTGTGTGTGTGTGTGTGTGTGTGTGTGTAGCAATGAAATCCTTAAAGCAAACAAGAATTCCAGAGTGATGGGTTCCACATCCATGCTGTGTCATATGCAATTAACTCAAATGGACTGTATAGTCCATTATTCTGTTAGTGCACGGAAGATCAATAAACACGGGGAAAGATCCACCCCAGCTCTCTACTTTCCCATCCAATTCTGCTAGGGCTGAGCCGGATCATGCTACTGTGATGTGTACGCCACGGCTAAGGCAGGCAGGTGGTGCATAGACACCATTCAAACTTGGCCTATTCAGTCCCAGCTCCTCTAATGCTCCATTCATGCATAGCAAAACACCATCTGGTCCTATTTTGCCTCCAGCAATCACAGCTGACCAAAAAACGATAATAACAGCTGTTGCAAAACAAAAGCCAAACAAAGAGGGTGGGTGAGGGGAGGAAAGGTTAGCTTGAAGTCCGGAGCTGAAAATGCTCTGTGAAGTGAGGGCCGGGGAAGAGACCATTCAGAAGTCTGGAGCCCGCTGAGTGGACAGCGAAGGACTCCTACTTAAAACTTGAGATATTAATCCATCTGTCTCGGAAGCCTTCAGACCGCCGTCAGGTGGTAATAAATTGCAGAAATTATGCTGCAGGAAGGCATTTAAGTTTCTGTTCTTTGAGTCAGGAACTAATGACCCCATGTCAGCTGAAAATGAAAAAGTCCTTCTGCTCTTTCATCAGACGGCCATACAGGTGAACGCAGAAAGGGAACTCGGTGTCCCCACAGAGGGAAAGAGACAAGGAGTGTGTGATGGAGACAGGGTATGGGGATAGGGAGTCTCAATGTCTGTGGAACAATTTGAGGGTCTACACAATCAGGTACCATGCTTTCTCCCACAGGTTTTCATTGCCCAGACTTCTTTCTGACCTACTAAAGAAAGAGTTGGGTACCAAAAACCTTAAACTCAGAGTCAGAAACCAGCCACAGAGAAAGCTTCAATTTAGACATAAAACCTGTTTTAAATATACAGGTTTGCTTGGTGGTTGTGTTTTAATTGCAGAAATTTATCTTATTCTTGCCCTGGAACTGACCAGAAATAGCTTTATATAATTTGATGAAATGGGATAAAAATCTAAGATAAAAAAGACAAAACCAAACAAAAACCAACCTCGGGTAACGGCTGTGACAGATCCAGCCTGTAACTGCAATCAGTTGCTAACAGACTTCACATGCAATTAAGACTCATCACTGCTGACATTTTTTTTCCCCAGCAATACTTCATGGGTTTTCAAAATGACAATTATAGAACTAAGACACAATTACTGTCACATGTAGTTTAGCAATTAATGTTGAAGACATTTGTCTAAAGGTCCCACAACAGAATATCAAATGGTTCTTAGTGCTATGTAATGCTGGGTCCCATTCACAAAGACCCTTTGAGCACTGGCTCTGTTCCTGATGGTCCTGCTGCAGGCCGACCACTGTGCTTGGGAGTACAATCATCTCCTTGTAGATGTGGTGAGGCATCTTTCTAAGACTGTTTGAACCCTGATACCTGTCAACTAATACATCTTATAAAAAAGCTTCAATTTAGACATAAATTTTTCTACAGCAAGAAACCTATAAATTTATAATTAGAGTATCTCGCTGTTCAATATTTGTACATACGACAGAGCAGGAGAGGATTATGAAATATTAAAAGCAAGATTCATTATTCATAACCCACAACATACAGTAAATATTCTTTGAAGTATGACAACTTTGAGGAATCCCTATTCTATTATTTTTGGACGTCTTGCACACAGGAGCAACGGACACTGTCACCCTCCCCGCATTCTTTTCAGATTAGGATTCTAGTCAGGCTTGACACTTGCTGTTCTTAATTTTCATTTTATCATAAGCAGTTTAAGACTGTTGCCAGTGGTAATTTGCAATTTTTATCAAGACCTCTTCATTACCGCTTCTGACAGGACAGATGCTGTAATTAATCATGCCAGACAACTGGGGATCGTGGTCACGTAGCTCTCAGAGAAGCCACCACAGAGCAGACAAGAAGTGGAAAATGGCCACCAAAATTCTGATTTAAACCTTAAAATCAGGATCCGCCATTTATTTTAATAGCTGAACAGGAGACAACTGTTTTTTCTTTTTTTCTTTTTTTGCTTTATATAAATATCTCTGTAGCTCATCTGTATTTTATTTGTAAATTATCTGTATCAAATTCATATCTTAGCAAAAACAATAATTACAAAAAATATTCCTGCCTTTTCTTCTGGGCTCTGGGATTTGGATGTAAAATCCAAATTCTTGCTCATGAATGGTGTACTTCGAGATGAAAATGGAGGAGGATGCAAAGCCCAGGCAGGGCTGGTCAGTGCCACGTTCCCCGACTTAACGTATTCAAGGGACCAAAAGTAAAATTTGACATTCCATTTTATTTGAAAAGTGAACAGGGTCCTTGCTGTTGCATCAAAATACAGTCCACAGAGTTTACTGAAATGTGTTTATTCTATAGCAAGATAAAAGCATTTTGTTTTAGTTAAGCAAAATACAAACAACTTAATTGCTGCTATCGTAACTCATAAAAAAGTATAAAACAGCATAAAAACACAATAAACAAGGTAGCAGTGAATGGTTCATGTCACCAGTGTTTACGTTAAAGCCTCGTTTAGGAAAACTTTACAACACATGATATGAAAACTTACACCTTGGAAAGAAAATATTTACAGTGATTATTTCGGATGTAGTGTGCCTTTTAAATATTCCATTTTCTACCGGTATTACATCATAATAAAAACTCTTGCTCTTTCTTTTTAAATCTTAACTTTCGTAATAACTGTTTTCATTTAAGTGCATTTCCCTTTTAAAAATACAGTGTTTTTATTTTTCCAAACGCGTCACTCAAAACACGTAATATAGTATTCACATTTCTTCTAATCGGAATGAACGTGATGGGCTAACAGTGGCCGTAGATACTGTCACAACATATACCACGGTTTGATTCAGAGAAGTCATGGATACAAAGAAGTAAGGAAATAAATCAATCATTGAATCTAATCACTTGCATTTTTTTTTTTCTGGAGAGATTTTGAAAAAAAATAAGAGCTTTGGCAAAAAGTCTGTGATTTACATTATTTTTTTTTTCATGACAAAAAAATGCCATCAACTATTCACATCATACAAATGTTTGTATGACACTGGGTCTTCATATGTCAGGTAGTTACAACTGTGCTTTGTACTTAGTTATTTATTTTAGGGCTTCAGAAGTCCAAACAGCCTGGAAGTGTGATTCACTCACTTCTGGAGAAATAAGGCCATCTTTATTTTCTATGACTCGGCAAGGCCAGTCCACAGTCATCCGTATGTCCCAGGGTTCACTAAACGGGTGGATTCACATATTGTAGGAATAGCCTGAATAAATAAAAAGGCAGCACATGACAGAGCGCAGCTTTTCTTGTTTAAAAACAAAGTGATGTACAGTCGGCTAACAGACTCTTCCCAGCTACACTGAAGTTCTTATTGCCTATCTAATAGACACTTGAGGGGATCTTTTGATCTGTTACGCATTGTGGCATAACCAGAGTCAGCTTACAAGTTCCGGTCGGTACACCTTCCCTCCTGAGCCTCACTCAGATCTGCATGCCTCGTGCACCTTAGAAAATACTGACCTGCGGTAATACTTGAGTCTGTGTCTGCGATTGGATTTGAGGCTGGTGCTGCTGAGAGGCTGGCTGGGGGCTGCCAATGGCGGGGATGGGGGATGTGATCTGTGAGGTGACGGGCGAGTGCTGCCGAGGAGAAGGCTGAGACTGGTGCTGCATGTGCTGGAGTTGCTGCAGCTGGAGATGCTGCTGCAGCTGCTGCTGCAGCTGCTGTTGGCTGATCTGTTGCTGGAGATGCTGCTGCTGCTGCTGCTGCAGGTGCTGCTGCATGTGGTGCTGAAAATGCTGCTGCTGCATCTGCTGCTGGATTTGCTGATGCATTTGGTGCTGCTGCAACTGCTGCTGCTGCATCTGCATCTGATGCTGCTGGGTTTGCACCGAAGGGCTCACCTGGGTGGAGGATGCTGAGCCAACCATGGTCGTCCCCATGGAGCTTATCAGTGGAGCCCCAATGTTCGAGGGCATGTTGGCTGCAATGGTGACTGATGTGACAATCTGGCTCATGGGTAGTCTCATGGTTAAGGGTTTGGGGGCAATCGACCTAGGGAGCGACTGTGGGAGAGTCTGAGGTGAGGCTGGGACTGTCCCATGCTGAGACAGTGATGTGTTCAGAAGGAGAGAGGATGTCAGGTTGGTTGATGCCAGAGTCTGCTGGACAGAACGGATGGTCTGGGCTTCTGCGGATTCAGCAGCAGCCTGCACATAGAGGGACAAAGTTCCAGAATGTTACAGTCTATAAACATGAACTATAAACCGACTCAAAAGCTAGCCACCGTCATTCACACTGCACCATCTGCAAGGCCTTTGCCACGAGACTGTCTATGCATGGCCTGAAGGCAGAGTCAGCTCTGCTCTACTCCACTGAGTCTGGCTGGTGTGATGCCTTTGCTTGGTCCCTGGGCTGGGATGACAGTGAAGCTGTCCCAGCTCCAGGCTGATGCCCTCAGGGATCGTCCACCACCCTTCCACTCACTCTCTCTATCTAGAGCTACCACAGAAACACAGAGCCATGGCCCCGCCTCACTCAGCAGCCAGCCCACTGTCTGCATCCAACTGCAAGTGTGCAGCTCCTTCAACCAGACAGAAGAGCAGGGCTCCATCTGAAGGGCTAGTCAGCTACCTGGCTCTCTGCGATAAAGCTTATCTTTGTATGTCTTTGGTGTCTGTGGTTGGTTGTTACACACCATTAACTGGAATCAAACATACCTGACATACATTTTAAAAGCAACAGTTCTTCATTCAGCCACTCCAACCTCCTTTGTGAAGCAACACATACTGAAAGACAGTGGCCTACAGCTCTACCAATGCACATCTCCAGATCTTTGAGAACATCTATTCATTCATCACTTCCGTAACACGGCACGGGGTGATGCCGAGCTTGCAGAGAAGGCTGTAGTATGAAGAACCATTCAGGCACTATGCTTCAGATCTGTCTCTGGTTCTTGGGGAGTACTTTGGAACTAACAAGAGATGCCGCCAGAAATCCGAACCACTAGTAAAAGTCCAAACTCCACCTGCATAACTACCTCAGTGACCACTCAAGTAGATGAACACTATAACTACATTCTTCAAAGACACCAAATGGAAGCAACTCGGGACTTGAGAAGTTTCAGGTTTGACAACCATTTTCAAAGGCCCCTAGACTTTATTGTTGCAGTCACAGATGAAGAGAGACCATTAAAACATCATACAATGTGATAAATCATTAAAGGGTGTTGATAAATCAATTCCAGTTTGTGCCCAGAACACAATTCTGCAAAAATAATTTCTTGTACACATGCTGGAGAGGTTTGAATGTTTCACCTTAAGGAAACTTTCACCCTTTATTTTTCATAAGATCAATTTTCCTACTTTGTTTGCTTTACTGCTTTTGGTGGTGCTGGTGGAACCCAGGGTCTCCTATATGCTAGACAAATACAACCATCATTAAACTATCTTCCCATCCTTTAGGATTTTTCTTTGTGTTGTGGGGAGGGGTCAGCAAAGAAGACCATAGTACAACTGATAATCATGAGACATCTTTAGTGATTTTAAATATTTTTTTCTGCATTTTTTGTGACTCAGATATGTAAAATTCTGCTACTCGAAAGAACCTGAAAATGGCCTCATATAGAGTCACCCACCCAGTGTAGCTGGTGGTTAGACACACCTTCCTTAAGCACCACTCTCATAGGGCCCCACTCTCTTGTATAAAAACCCAGTGCAACTGAATGTTACTGAGGGCCCCATTCTAAAGGCTTAGGGTAGACAATGTTGTAAGTGTGCAAAACTATCCTTAGAAATTTTTAGCAGACTCACAAAATAGAATATGCACCGTTTCATAATATAACTTCATGTACTCTATTAAAAAATCACCAGGCTAGTTTTAAGGAAGAAATTGTAATGGTAACTGTTGGCACTGGCCAGTGGCACCAGGGAGCTTTAAGGTGGCATTTTGGAGGTAAATGAAACAGGGTTGTTGACTGTGGAGGCACCTACTAGATTTACTCACTGAAAATCTAATTGTAAGCCTCTATTTACTGCTCTGAAGATTTAAACTCAGGGGACAGTAGAGTTAAAGCTTGGGGTGGGAGTTCTGGGCTCTGCACACAGGTGTGTATTCTGGGGAGTATGATTCAAATCTGCTCTCTTCTCTTTCACTGTGGCCCTCACAGTTGAAGATTAAGATCTCTTGCCTCCAAAGTCTCATTGACCAGATTCTTGTAATTATTCTAATAGGAATTGGTTTACATTGATCTTCATCATGAAGGTAAGTCTGGGAGTCTTCAGTTGATTATTCTTTTAACTTGTGGACTCTCATACAGAGCTGTTCTTCAGAAGAGTGGAAAGTAGTCACCCTGTGTCATTGGATGCTGTCTACTAGGAGCTCTGTGTCCTGGCTGGAATTCTTCTGAACATGTGCCTCAACCATGACTTTAGTCTCTTTCACCTATCTAAAAATGAATCCAAGTGCACTAAAGTACATTTGGAAATAGTTTGGAATCCTGACTCTAGTCACAATATTTAAAATTATTCCTTCCAAGTAAAGCACAGACCGGAAGGTCCTGGTTGTGGCTGTTACTTCCATTTGAGATAGTAGTTCTTGGTTTAAATTCATGTGGTCAGTTGCTGACACCATCACTCACAGAGGTCACCGGCTTGTCTCTGGGTAAGCCAACAGCAAACTAGTCCACCTGAGAAGCACACACTGCTACTCTACCTACTATTGCCAACCTATTGATCAACCACACTTCTAGGTGGTTGCATACACCACAATACCCATAGTCCACACAACCTGCTTTCCATCCACTGCACATCTGAGTTCAGACTCAGTGTATTTTACAGTATATGTCTTTCAGAATTTCAGAAAAGGGATGTTGCTATTGACCAGATAAACCTTTTCTTTCTTTTTTTCCCACTCTTTCTAATGAGGTGGGAAGTATCCTAAGAAGTGTCAACAAAGACAGGAGGCCCTCTGTGGTTCTGATGCAATGGAGCTGCCTTTGGTGGCTCATCATACAAAGAAGAAACAACTCAGGCGAGCAAAAGAAGAAAGGGAGAAAGGCCTTTCAACAGGGCTTTGAGGCCTTATGTACTTGAGATAATGAAGATAAAATAGAATCGACCTCTCAGAAAAGATGAATCTGGGACAAAAAACCTGCTAGTCCAAATCGTTCACCCTAAAGCCAGTCCAAATTCTAGAAAAGCAAAACCCCTCAGGAACTAAATGGTAAAATAACAGTGTAAGACTGTACATCTTGGTGATGAGACTCCAAGCTAGAGTGGTTGCTTAATATGTGTGAGGTTTTGGTTTAATTCCTAGGACTACCAGTAGATGGACAGACAGAGTGCTCATTCCTCTTGGGTCAATGTAAAAGTGCCCAAAAGCAGAACTGCTCTGAGCTATCAATGCCTTTTAGACCACATCACTGTACCTTCTAAGTGTAATGCATATGCTTTGTGTCTTAGTACTTGGGACATGATTTTCTTTTAAATAATCATGAGGTTTATTTATTTATAAGATGTGAAACAACTTGTCAAAATGTACCACTGTTGATTACAATAAACATAACTACCAGAGAACTCCCGGTATGTTCAAAAATGCCTGACAAGCACACCTCCAGTTTCAAACAGAGGACATTAACCCAGATCCAACTCCCCACCACCCAGAGAAAGAACAATAGGCTATTTAAATGTATCTATATGGCTACAAACACAGATAGAACGAATGGCAAGTCTATCACAAGTTAGCAGTGATTCATCCTCATCAGCTTACAGGAGCCCCTAGTGTTCACAATGTTGGGTGGGTAGAGTCTAATGAGAAGCTTGTAGGGGGGCCAAAACTAAAGTTTCCTGTGCCCAAGGACTGCTCCCACACTTAGCAGACTTACCTTAGAAACGAGGCTGGCCCGGTAGGCAGCCAGGGCCTTCAAGTATTCTTTCTTGGCAGCTTCTGTCTTCCTTTTATACACCTATTAAAATAAGGCCACAATTAGCATCACTCTCAGCCTATAAGTTCTTAGCTATAAACCCATTGCACAAATTAGGTCACATAAACAGAGCTCACCTGTAAACGTCATGCTCCAGCTTTGATTTTTCAAGGGTTTTACACATGCACAAGCACACACGCACACACATAGAAAAATCCATGTCTACCTATACCCAAATCCAGTTTTGATGATAGTTGATGATCAAAGGGGAGAATGATCTCAGGTTGTTACAGAAGGCCCCTTGATAGACAGCCAAAAAGCACTGACTACCAGCTTTCTGCAAATGGCTTCAATTCTAATAAGAACAAGGCTTCTCCATCGGTATCAACTTTCCCTTGCATGTCCTCGTACACTGTACCAGATCTGAGCTTTAATGTCAAACTAGAGGGGCTAAGGGGATGATGGCTCAGCAGATAAAGGCATTGGCTGCTATTCCTGAGTACCAGAGCCCAGGCCTTGGGATCGCCACTCTGGAACTGACTCCTCTAGCCTCTGGCGGCCACACACGTGATGTGGACCTCACACATGGCGGCCCCAGAATACAAAACAAACAAATAAACAAAGTTATTTATTTATTAATTTTTAATTAGACAAAAGAGAAAAGATGGGGGCCTCTCAATCTTGGGCTTCTCTGGGAGAAAAAGGAGAAGCAGAAATCATAAATAATAAAAGATGGTAGAGTGCCAAACTGGAACCCAGGACTTACGGAAGGGCTGGTGCATTACATAAGACTGGGGCTTCATTTCTCTGAAACAGTCTGATGGCTGACTGTTAGAACAAAGTAAAACTCTCCCTTTCTCCAGAATCTGTTAGGTTTGTGGCAGTTGTTTTCTAGTTCCTTAGAATTCCATTTGGGGACAGACGTCAGTATGGGGTGTATGGTAACAAGCTCATGGCAAGCAAACTGGCACAGTCAATACCTGCACCACTCCATTGAACAAGCCGTGCGGGAATGAGTTCGTGATGTGCATTTCTACACACCCCCCCCCCCCGTAAGCATCAGTCTGTTTCATCACAGAGAGGGGTCTGCTCTCCCATAGATGTATAAAACTCCTGTTAAAGGTAATTGGAGTTTTATGCAAGCAGGGAGACCAACCGCAAAGGACCCCGATTCTTCCCTTCATTTGTGTTGAGTAGTTGACGAAGGAGCAGGCCCCTGAGGAAGTATCTCCCACCAGCATAGCAAATCTCTGAATACCTCTCACACTACCTAGCTTCAAAATGAACTTGGAATGAAATTTCAAATGCCCGGTGACAATAATAAGATACTCAGAGGCAGCTTCAAAGTTTGGAAACGCACCAGGAGAGCACAAGAGCTCAGAAAGATGATCAATGGAAAAGCAAGCAGGACGGGCCTAATCCCTTTCAGGGTCCATTCTGAACAAAGGGTGAAAATTCCACATTATTTAAAATGAAAAGATTATCATCAAAAGTTTATGCTTGCAGGCTGCTGGCCGGATTTCTTCCAAGTCTCCTGTGAATGAATTCTGAACATGTACCCTTAACTTGACTAAAAATCAATACAAGTAGAGTTGTTTGGATTTATTTGTGTGTGTTTTAATTCCATAGCTTAGAAAGGCTTTCTTAAGAAGCAATCATGCTAGATGTAAAAAATATTCTGGTAGCTTTTTAAATACATGCCCATGACATGCTTGTCTTACCTGCTTTTGCTCCTCTCCAAGGCTGTCCCACATAGATGCTACAATTTTTGAGACCTCTCCAAAGGTTGCATTGGGATTTTGACCTTTAATTGCTGCCTGTGTATCTCTGAAAAACAGGGCATATGCTGACACTGGCTTCTGAGGCTCGTTGGGATCTTTCTTTTTCTTTTTCTTTGGAGTCTTGGGCTTCTTGCCAGAATCTGGGGCTGTTCTTTTCTCTCCAATGGCCTGAAAAACAGGAAGAGAATTCATTGCCTAGAATGAACTTGCAAAAAATGCAGCAAGACCTACTCCAAGCCACAGTTGCCCTTTGAAGGTTTTGTTAAGCATCATCAACAGATGAATTACCACCAAAAGCGGGGGAGGGGCACACTTGCTTGGAGTTAACTGGACAGCAGAGATTAGCATTTAGAACACTGATTAATGAGACCAGGAAGTAGCTTCAATATATTCGAAACATATGCTTTCCATGGCAATTATGAGTAATGAAAGCCCGAACACTCTGTACCACGCCACACTATCTATGTACACTGCTACACACACACACACACACACACACACACACACACACACGAGAGCAAGACAGTTCACAGTGAGATGGTTTAGAAGGAACACCTAATAACATTTTGGATGTGGATCACATTAGCATATTTTAAACAAGGCCCCCTGCCATAGTTACAAGCCATCTGTATGACTGGTCAGAATTGATTTTTGTATGGCTGATTTTTTTCTCCCCTTTTATAAGGAGGTTGCTGTGCTAATGAGCCTCTGGAAGTGCAAATAGAAATTAGCTGTAATCACTACACTTGCACAATAAAGGAAAGGTCATCTTTATTTTCTAAAATAATAACTTTCTAAAGGACACGATAACGAGAAATATAAAAATGTCAAAACCACTTTAACTAGAGATAGAAAAGAAATGAATACTCATCGTAACATTAACAGCCTGGAAAAGAACACACGTTGCTACTTAAAACCACCAAGACTAACAGGCAAAGCTACAAGAGAGCTATTCATTAGACAAGGTAAGTAACCCAGAGTGCACAGCACTACAGAGAGACACGTTCACAGGGTGGACTCTCAAGAACCCTGTGTATGTCATGAGTAGAGATCCACATCTACACACAGCCAGACTTCCTATTCACACGCTGCTATTTGCTGGTATGTTTACTGTCATGTGTATTTTGCCTGCATGTATGTTTATATACCAACATGTAGGCACTGCACATGGAAGTCAGAAGAGAGCATTGGATCCCCTGGAGCTGGAGTTTTGTAGGTTATGAGCAACCACGTAGGTACTGGGAACCAAACCTCAGTCCTCTGTGAGAACAGCAAGGGTTCTTTTTTTATCACTGAGCCATCTGTAAAGACCTTACCACCTGCTTCTTACTAATCATATGATAGAGATACCCATCCAAGAAGAAAGGCAAATGCTCAACCACTTCCACTTTCTCTGACCTAGGTTACAGTTAGAGTACAGTGAAGATTTCTTTGCCTGTGGTTATCTTCACCAAGAATCCCAAATGTTTGACGATATCACTTTAAAAGCCAGACATGGGCCTGATGAACAATAATTGATTCAAATTTGGATCAATATGGGTTTTTAGGAATGTGAATCTTAATTCAAATATTAGTGGAGTTTTAAAACTTTCCAAATGAGGGGCATTTGGGATTTAATCCAATTGCTAACAGTTCTTAGGGAGGAACACAATAAGCAGCAACCTTTCCGAGAGATTACTACATATTTCAGTCTTTGACAAGCACTGGCTGTCTTCTAGTTTGTACTGGTTTGAGGGGCAGCCACATCTACAAGGCATACAAATGACTCATTTCCTTCCTTTTAAAAGACTGGTCTTTAGAACTTACACAGTTAATCTGGTGATTCTGTAGACCCCATAGCCTTCTCTTTCCCCCCTACATTTTCAGAGTAAGCATGACTTGTTTAATTCTATCCAGTGCCTGAAACCTGGATGGGGAACCAGACCCCTTTCAGGTAGCCACTTAATGGAAGCCAGGCTTCCTTTCTGAAATGCTACATTCATGTGTCCCCAATTTCTGAGGCCTCTCTAGGCAAAACACAATATGTCCTGACCACCATTATGTTCTAAGACTTAACTAGAAAGAAAGAGTCCCACAGTTTAAACAACAAATCAGAATACAAACATCTACAACAAGTTTCATAGTTGACTCCAAAGGGCTGAGAACACTGAAAAGAGGTATATAATGATCATCTTGGCCCTACTTTATTTGATAATTGGCTCTAAAGGTAACAAATCAGTCTTCACACAAACGTAAACTCTCGGTTACAATGGAGAAAGGCAGGGTGGGGTCATTTGGACTGTTTCTGTTTGCCAGGGGACTGGAGTGCATGTGAGTGGAGGGAAGGATGGCAGCTGGATATGCAAAGGCATAGCTGCCTAAGCAGCCATGACCTGCGCCTCACTTTCCTCACCCAGCCAAGCCTCTGTGAAAAAGGATATTAGTCACTCTGCGTTAGCAGCTCAGTACCCAGCTGGGTGCTCTAGACACTGAAGCACCAAACCCTCCACCTTAAATCCCCTCCTTCTGCCATATGGTTTCTACCCACCTCCTATTCTTCCCTTTGCTACTATAATAATGATGCTCAGAGTTCTGGCTATGTTAGGTCTGGACATTGTCCTACACCTGGCCTCCAACCCCAAAGTTTCAGCTCTGAAGGACTGAGCTCCAGTCTCAAAAGTAAGCGCCTTAAAACTTTCCCCATTGCAGGTCAACCCCTCCATGCTTTCTCTTAAACCGAAATCCAATTTATCTCTCCCATCCTATCATCAAATCCTAGCGATTCACCTTCTTTAGAAACATGGGCTAACCTGATATCCTATACCTGTTCCTTCCAAGGATGAAAACTGGTTAGCTAGCATAAAGGTCTTCTCTAGCCAATCTCTATTTCTCTTGACCCTTCCTGTGTACTGTTGTCTACAGACAGCCAGAATGGCGGTATCCATCCAATTATGCCCTCACCCCATGTAAATGATCAACCCTCATTTACCACTGGAAGATGACACTGTACAGCCATGCCATTTCTTCTATTCCTGCCCTCCCCTATATCAAACTTCACAGCACTCATAATCAGTCACACAGTTCCCACTGTTTTTCATTTTCCCCTGAACTTGAAGGTGGCCTCTCTCTTCTGTCTCACACACTTTTATGCATCCTCTCAGACCTCAAATACAATCTTCTCAGTAAAGTCTTTCTCAACTCACAGACCAAAGTGACGATAATCTCTGCAGTGGCGCCAATTATGACACTAATCAGACCTGGAACTAGATTTAACTAGTTCAGAACTAGTTTTAACTAGTTCAGAACCAAGGAAGGATTCCTTTGTCTGTCTCTGTCTCTCTGTCTCACCCTCCCACTTCCAGTGGTGCTGAGCATTGAATTCAAAGCATTTCAAAAGAGTAGAAATGCTCCCAAGCACTTAGCTACATGACAGCTTCTTAGAAACTTTTACACCAAGAAAACCAAGAAAACTGACAAGCATAGAACAGGTCCAAAGCACACCCCAAGTAGAAGCAATATGAGTACTTGTGCACCACCACAATGCTCGTTTTCATTAAAGCTATCCATTTGGCCATTCAGGAAAGTCTGCAATCTATGACATTCAAAAGTATATTATACATGAGAAAAGCAAAGCACAGAGGAATTCAAATCCACCGAGTGGCCATCATTGAGATAGAACCCCCCTGAAGTGTAGTCACTCAACAAGACAGGTGAATCTTGCTCTTATCAACCACAGAACGAGAGCCTTTAGATTTCTCAAGAGTCTAGAATATTGGAAACAGAGTACAGGCCCTTCCACCTACAGAGTGAAACAGTTAAGTCAAAAAATACTTAATGGGTGTGCCTAAGGTCTTCTAGCTCAGAGACCTGGTCTCTCATCCTAGTCTTCTCTTTCATTACTCTTTCACCAGGAATCGTATATGAACGAAAGAAATAAGAGCTTAAAATCATTGTCAACTAAAAGGTGTGTTCAAATCCATTAAGAAAGGAAGGTGATTCCCCCAAATGCAAACTCTAGCATGACCAGGGACTGGCCCAGCCATCAGCTCAGCTCCATAGTAAACCATCAATAACTTACTCTGTTTGCTTCATCAGCATCCTCTTCATTGATAGAGCTGGAAGGAGAGGGAGTGGCTGATTTGCTTGCTGGAGGTGAAGGAGATGTGTGGGGCACACTGGCTCCTCCCAAATTTAAGCCCAACTGTGCACTGAGCTGAGACTGGTTAATGGTGGTCAGTTGGGCAGGAGGCATGATTCCAGAGCGAGCAGCATCCGTCATATGGACAAGTGACCTCATGACCAAGGACGGATCCTGGCGGTACTGTGACACTTGTGTGTGGCTCTGATCCTACAAAGAGTAAGGGAGAAAGGGATTTAGTTTTTCAAATACTGACAAACTTGCAAGGTCAGCAACCCTGTAGGTGAGTCAGACCCATCTGCAGCTTTGCTGAGAAACGTAGATGCAAGCCACAAAGATGGAAGGCCAGAGCACAAAATGCAAAGACACAACCCAGCTGTCCTGCTATGGGACAGTTGTTAGATGACTTCTGTATAAAGACAACTAGCCAAAACCCTTTAGGGGTTCATCAGTGAGTCTATGTCCTTCTTACACTGGTCCCATGACTCACCATGTAGGAGGAGGGTTCATCCTCCGCTGAACCCCATGGAACCGCATTCCCACCAGAAAGTGGCCAGAGACACGCAGTTCTGTGATTGCACAGAGCAGAATCTGTTTGCATTGGAGAATCCTTCCCATGTAGTCTGGTGTTAAGCAGAGTCATCATAATTCTCAGTTACACCCCGAAGGGCATCTGAAAGTCATTCAATGTCTTGGCTCCCACACCAGTGCTTTCAATTAAACCTATTTTGTTTTCGTTTTCTTTTGCTGAGCCCACCGTGATTTAATGTCATAAAACTTCTAAAAATATTCCAGAATAGCAGGTGGGGATTTCCCCATCAGCATTATTTTCCTGTGAAAATTATTTCCCTGACTTCAGAAGTAGCCTTCTCTGTTTGGGGAGTCACACAAAGCCACTAAAGCTATTGCTGCCTCTTTCACTTTGCTTCCCTTTTAAAGACCAAAGAAGGCAAAGTAAAGGCATGCCTTTCCAGCCACTTCTTGCAGACCTGTCCTTTGGAGTAAGTGAGGTTTTACTAAAATCTAATTCTTTTGACTCCCCAGTGACTTGGGATCTCATTTTATATAGAAAATGAAGGATTCTTTACTGTTTCTCTCTCTGGAGTCTTTTTGGTAAGGCTTCGTTTTTTTCTTTAATTAAAAAAAAAAAAAAACCAAACAGTAGGTTGTCAATAACTACATTGAACATTTGGTTTCTTAATTACATATCGCCCCTGTCACTAAAGAAAACGCTATGTCCGGAGAACAGTGGCTGTGTATAGGATGGCCTCCCTACACAGTGTTGGCAAGCTTAGGCTGTATACTAATTGATCTATGGCTGGGTTTTTCAATCATGGACCAGGTAACTGGAGGTGTGGATCGGGTCCTCGGATTTTGTGGCACTTCCACAGCATCCTCGGCTGCCACCCACTAGAACTGAGCAGCTTCCCTCCCTTCTAGAAATGGTTTCAGGGGACAAAATCACTTCCACATAGTGACATCTAAGATGGTAAAAGGTAAACCGAGGTGTATCTGTAGAGCAGAGTCTGTTTTTACCTTTTAAAAAGTGAGCCCACTGTTACTAAGGGTCACATTGTAAGAGACGGGGTGAGAACAATGAGACTGTTCCAAACGTCTTCGAAGAATTATAAAATAAAAGTATCGCTAGAAGACTTAACAGACAGACGCAAGGACTGAAGCAGGACTCAGGAATAAGACAGAACAGAAGATAACACAAGATGGTTAAACCAAAGTAACTGCTAGATTTGTTTGTTTTGTTTTGTTTGAAACAAGGCCGCACATAGCTCAGGCTGGCCTTACATTTTTGACATACCCAAGGCTGACCCTGAAACTCTGGATTTTTGTTTGAAACAGAGTCTCATGTAGTCAAGGTTCACCTCAAAATCACTATGTAACCAAGGCTAGTCTTGAACTCCTAACCTTTTCAACTCAGCCTTCAAGGTGTTGAGACATTTCTCCTCTTTACAAGCCCTGAGCTACTGGGCAGATTTCATGTTCTTCTGAGGGTCCAGCGTTATCCAGTCATTTGCCCTTCCAATGGTACGCACCCTGCACACACATCTTTCTGGTATGCTTTCTAAATCTTTCCAGACTTGCCTCTGGAAGTTTTAAAGTTGTTCTCAAGCAACGTTGGGAGTACAGTTCAATACAATGAATTCTGATTGAGCACTAATGTCTTAGTTAGCTGGTATAGCCATGTGAACTAATATTAATTGAGCCTGGCTTTATCCTCCACAAAGGAGACACTTGATTCTCATTGTTTCAATGCCTGTGAAAATCGGCCCAGATAGATACTTATTGAATGGCCCCCAAACACAGCATTTTCGATAGCCTCTCATCAGCAAAATGATGTCTAGGAACCAAGCTCCTCTGGCAGAAGCCACCTGCCATTCACACCTTTATTGTGGAGCTGGCTGCTAGGGGGCTAAAAAGCAATCTTCCCTGCATGTTTTCTGGGTACTAGGATCTAAGCTAAACTCAGTATGTGTTTCTTAACTCAACCCCTAGGACTATATAACCAATAACTATATGTATTGGTTATTGGTACTATTGTACTATTGGCACTATTATTATATCAACCCTTAGACAGACATGAGTGAGTCTGTGAGCCTCTACTCACTTTCTAGTGATTCTTGCTCAATAGTAAAATGATTCTCTAAGGAGTCACAGAGCCCAAGGGACACACGGTGCAAGCAGCAAAAGAAGAGAATGGACCCTGGGCTCTCCACACCACCATCCATTTTAACAAAATCATCTTCATGCACATTTGTTTTCTAAACTGAGGTCTCTCATTTTATTTCATTTTAAAAGACAGTGCTCCTTTGCAATCAGGGAATTATGTGAAGAATATTGGTGGTGAAGCTAAGTTTTTCCCAAAATGTTAATAATCCAAGAGGTTACTGGTTCATTTTCCCCCCATAGGACAAGATACCAAGAAGCCCCTAGAATATATTCAAGAAAATTCCAAATCATTAGGATGTGTCAACATTCCTCAGGGCCCACAGTCACCCTACTCACAGCTTCCTTCATTGGAGGACTATTATATAAGACTATTGGTCAGAATGCCTGTAGACTATACTACAAAAAGTATATACTGCACACACTATATAGCAGTCTAGAGTATATACTGCACACACTATACAGTCTAGAGTATATACTGTACACACTATACAGTCTAGAGTATATACTGCACACACTATACAGTCTAGAGTATATACTGCACACACTATACAGTCTAGAGTATATACTGTACATAATATACAGTCTATAGTATAAAGGCTTAAGCCTCAGTAGGGCCACCAATTATTAACAGCTCCTCAGAAGAACTTGAGCCTCAAAACCTCCAGTCATTTTTCATTTAAAAAGTAATTATTAAAAGATATCTATAAGCTGGGATGTAGCTCAGTACTAGAGGGCTTGTCTACTACAGGA
Source organism: Micromys minutus (assembly GCF_963924665.1). Classification (NCBI taxonomy): domain Eukaryota; kingdom Metazoa; phylum Chordata; class Mammalia; order Rodentia; family Muridae; genus Micromys; species Micromys minutus. The sequence goes on from NC_137959.1 coordinate 14,851,997, forward strand.
TTGGTAGTACCACAGTTTCTAATCCCCAGTACCACAAAACAAATGGATCTTAGGACTTCTTTATTTATGTTAGTTCTTGAGCATTGAATTATCAATATTTTAAGACTCAGTTTTTAGAAACTAGAAAATCCTTTAGATATGCAGCAGAGGTTAAGGATGGCTCATCTTATTTACTTCAACAAAGCACAGGTCAGAAGAATCTCTATGTACTTCTCCAAAAGAGCTCATAGTTTTTCCCACTAGGAATGAGATAATAAGGAAAGGCATAATCCCAAACAATGCCCAAAGAAATATAACGTTTTTATAAACCAATAAATAATAATAAACCCTATAAAATTAGGTCTTGAAAGACTTGCCAGCGGTCAACTTGAACAGGCAACATATGCATTCTAAGAGACTGCTACAAGCAATGAGGGTTGAATGCTAATAACTTTTGCAGCATTGCTTGTTCATATATTTGTCTGTTTAATTTTGTGTTGTGTTTCTGACTTCAAACCTAGGAGCTTTCTCACACTAGATAAGAGTTCCACCAGCAAAACATAGGTAGTGTTCATTCAGCACTAGAGAAAAACTTGTGTTTCAGGACAAGAGACCTGAATGCACAAGTTGAGGGGGACAGCACAGAGCATGCTCAGAGGTGCTCAGGGCAGGGTTAGTCAGGAGAACAGGAGTGGACAGAGGGCAATGGGTCAGAGTGGACAAAGTCAGAACACTTCTCTGACAAAGGGCGCCCAGAGCTAAGGTACAAAAGGAGGCAGAAATCAATAGCCAGGAAGAGGAGCAGCACACAGCAAACAGAGGTGACCTGTGGAGGTGCAAGGGACAGAGCAGGATATGCAGACTGGATGCTGCCAACACAGGGCCAGGAGCAGCAGGATCCCTAGGCTGCAAGACAGAGATAATGGCTAGAAAATGATGGATCTGACAGACTGGTCTAGGACATCTGGATGGCAGCATATAAGACCCAGCAGCAAGCTGCTGGTTGTTCAATGGATGCTCAACAGTGTGTTTTCTACCTAGTGGGATTATTCATTCTAGTAAATAAGAACTGACCACTCCTCAAAGGCAGTCTCCCTAAGTCAATTCAAGACATTCAGTATACATGTGTAGGTGGCTACCTCAATCTGTGTTTGAAGATTGATAATTTAAGGATTAATATTCAACTGTAGAAAGTCTTCAGGATGAACAAACTTGGCTCCTCTTGTTAGCTACCTGCTGGCCTGGAAGTACCACAATATCCACATGCCTCCCAACAAAAGGCCTACTGCTCTGAGGGTTGCTTCTCCCTCTTCCCCCCCCCCCCCCCAAACAGGAGTCCAGGCAATGGCTATTTCTGACAGTAGTCCTGTGCTTATTGTCTGGATCCTTGACTATTGTTAAATATTTATCATTTAAGTGAACAGTTTTTGAGACTGATTTTTATTATTTAAATTGTGTGTGTGTTTCAATACGCATATGAGTGCAGGTACCTGGGGGTGAGCTAGAAGAGAGCACTGAGTCCCAGGGAGCTAGAGTTCAAGCTTTTGTGAGCCATCTAGTGTGGGTGTTGAGATCCAAACTCTAGTCCTCTACAACAGGTCTCCACTGAGCTGTCTCTCCTGACTACAAATCAAACTGTTAAAAATGTGGATAATTTGTATTACTAAAAAAAGGTCTCGTCAATAAAATAAGGAAAGACTAAGCCCACTGTTTGGTGCTGAGCCAAACACTGGGTAAGTACCAAAAGGCAGAAGAAACAATGTGGGTCTATGAAACCTGGGACCTGCCTAAATTAACAGCACAAGGTCTGCTTTCCCTTATCATAGGCAAAAGAAAGGTGTCAGAGGAACATTATCCTCTGACAAAAGGTTCTCCTTGATTTACCAACTCCAAAAGACAACTGAGAAAACCCTCCTGACAATGTAAGTCCCCACTATAGAACCATGATTGCAAATCACACATAGGACTTGGGGGAGGGACGGATAGATACAGTGTGCTTTCATTTCCTGAGCAAGGAAAACTGAAGTCACATTCATATTTAAATCTTTTTCACACATTAAAGCATTGATCAGCAACTTCTCTTGGTACAGAAAGAAATATCTCCCCTAGTGTTTTTCCCAAATGTAAGCTATATGCTTTTGAATTTGTCTTTTTAACTTTAAATATTACATATTATCCTTCCATTTTAAATCCATACATTCATTAAATGGTGCTTCCTCCCATCTCTGTTGATCTCATTGTAAAAGGCATTTTAAATTTCATATGTAAATGCTTTTATGTGCCTTCTATCTGCATTGTTGAGTCAATATTTTCTATAACGACCCAGCATCATGTTCACACTGGAGGACAGCATCCAATTAACAAGCAAATAATCCAAATATGAGACAGTGTGACTAAATAGATTTTCACTGAGCCAGTTTTTAATCAATATTTCCTGAGAACCGGAATAATTAAACAATTACTTGTAATAAACATTATATTGCATCAAAAATACCAGAGTAACTATAAATATAAAATATAGGCCAACAATTTTATGCTCAATTATTTAGTCATGTCCTATAGCAATGTTAAAATTTTGTTTATAAATTAACAACAATCTAGCAAACCCTAATGCTGAGCCAGTAATATGTCTAACCCCTAGACCATGAAGCGAATGCCAATAAGTAAGCCAATGAGAATTACAAATTCTACTACTTTTATTTGGAGATATTTTTTCCCTATGTTCAGTTGTACGTCTGTGATATGGTGGGGGAGGGGGCTTTAGGCACCTGAGTGTAGGTGCCTATGGATACCAGAGACAGTCAATCCCCTGGAGTTGGAATTAAAGGTGGTTGTGAGCCACCCAGTGTGGGTGTGGAGTCAGTCAGGGCAAACTTGGATTTTCTGCAGAAGTCTAAGCTCTTGTCAGCTGCAGTGTCTTTGAAGCCACCATTCCAACTTGCCTTTCATCATGATATCTACACTCCTCAGTCTCGCTTGGTCACCACGCTCAGACTTATGGTCTCACACGTGACCTCAGGTTTATATGACTTGCCTACACTTGAATTTTATGCACAAGAGCAAAATAAAAATTTAAAGGGTTTTATATCCAATGCGCCAGGGTAGGTCAGCTCTCCTAACAGTGAAGCTACTACTCTGTCTTAGCAGAGTCTGCACCATGCTTACGCCCTTTAACCTTCTGTTAAGTTTCCTCAAGAGGAATTCCAGCCTCTTGCCTGTTTATGTGCTAACTCTCCTCCCCTTTCATTTAGTGTAGCGACCAAGAATGCCGTGTAATGAAAGAGCGCTCTCACGCTGTCCTTTCATTCACTCATATATTGGAGAGATGAAATGCTCTAGCCCTAAGGTCGGCCCACAGATGCCAAGAAGCAGCAGTAGGTGAGGCTGCTGCCCTCCTGGAGATTCTATTCTGGAGGGAGTCAGGGTAGGGTCATGGTAATCACACAAAGGCCACCAACACCAAGATGGCAGGTAACAGTAAGGATCTGGGATAGCTACACAGTGGCTTTTGCCACTAACCCATACTGTACCATCTTGTCAGGCTGTACTGAGGAACCTGAGCACTGTAAAGTGGCACCTCCATAGTCCCCCTGTCACTGCTGAGGTTTGGCAACACTCAAGTACAGTAGATACCAGCTGCGAAAATGAGACATGGAAATAAATTGACCATGTCACTGTTGAAGAATACTGACCCTTTAAAACCAACAAATCAAGTGAGCTACCATGTACAGAGCTGCCCAACAGCTAATAGTATTTATTAGTCCCTAGCACATGCCTGTTTCTATAGATAACACTGACTGTTCTTAAAGACAGCGCCTCACCCATGTGATGTGGGTCAGTGGTATTTGCAGGCCATGCAGACAGAAGATTTTAAGCACTGGATGGTTTGAGGCCCTCTGCTCCACTGTGAGGGGCAATAGTGGGGCATCTGGACCTGGGAAATTTGGCAGGCAGTCCAGCACAGAGTAAGAGCTACATGAAAAGTGTCTTCGGTAATGGGCAGCTTTTAGCCCTCAGACTGTGAGTGTTGACAATCCACGGAGGAGACATTGATTATCAAAAACAAAGACAAAAAAAAAAAAAAAACAATAACAAAACAACATGCTATGAGCAGTATAATTCAGGTAATTAATAGCGTTGAAGCACTTAGTAGGTCTCTGCAAAATGTTGCTTAGCAGTCCATGAGCTTCAGTTTCATAATTCGGATTTTGTATTGTTGAGGCCTTGTCCACTAAAAGTGAGGTGTCTGCTCCTTTTTCATTGTTAACTAACAATGAAAATGGTTTTTGACAGCAACTCAACTTAAAATACACAGGCATCGTAGTCATTCAATCTGTACGAGAACTCGCCAGTCCCCAGTGGCTGAGCAGTAACCATCCTTCGGAATTCAGCTGTGCAGCCTTTGTCGACAACGGCAATGAACATGCTCATAATAATAATAAGGGCTTGTTTTAATAGAACGTTCCACACATTAAACACATTAATGACCCATGAAATAACTGTTTTATCTGTAAGACATTAAGCAACATTACTAAAAACAATGTATTAATTGGTAGTGGGCTATTTCTTTGAATGTAAGTTTTTTGGTTGTTGTTGGTTTTGTTTTTTTTTTGTTTTGTTTTGTTTTGAAGATAGTAAAGAAAATCATTTCATATTAAATTAGAACCATGCCAATTGTGTGGGGGGGAAAAAACCTTGTAAAATGCACTTGGTAATTTTAGACATGTCATGTTGATAAACTCTCACTTTCCTGATCACAAATGATATCTACCAGCATTGCAAGTTAAGCATGTGATTAGCATGTGAAACACTCCTACTCTGCTGCCCAGGTCCCTACAAAGCCTCTGCTCTCTCACCTGAGCAGATCCCAACACTTCACACCCCCATACACTCCCAACACCTCCCCCCTTTTCAATTTTCAACCACTCCCTTTGATGTGCTACGGCATCCGCCCCGAGTTTCCTACACACACAAGTTATCACAATTAAATCCAACGCAACATCAAACAGAACGCACAGGCCCTCGACACAGAAACATAATGTAGGCAGGAAACGTGTGTGAATTATCAGTGTGTTTTATAAATTCTCTTTTTTGGGGGGGGAACATACAAAATATCAAACTAGAGACAATTATTGCACTGTCTGTTTCTTTGATATCAAAGAGAATTTTGAAAGTCATCAAAGCTAACCTCCTGTTATGTACAACAGGCTGAGCTGAAAAGAATGTTAACAAGTTCAATTTTCATTCAATCAGCAGCACTGCTCCCTGAAATGTTTCATTGCAGGAAAGAAATAAAAATAATCTATATGGTAATTATGAGAATGAATCCCCCAGTAACTTTCAGCTACATGAAAGGTCAGTTCTATTGAAGATATTTTATCAGTGCCCTGCAATACTCCTGTCCTGTCATTTTAAATCTGAACAGCATTTTATTTTCCCATTTACAGCTACCTGCAGAATTAAGTACTTAAGCCAAATAAGAAAAAAAAAGGAGAAAGAAGAAAAAAAAAAAAGAAAGAAATGTTGAATGCTGGCAAAAGCTATAATAGCACAGAGATAAATCGTTCATCTGCTCTCTCTCAAGCCTCTGGGGCTGCAGATTTTTCTTCTCCTGGTGCACTGTGGGTATTCAAAACTTGTTCAACATGATTTCATTTCATTTCAGGCACTGCCTGAGAAAACTAAATTACAGAATCAATCATACAGAAGGTCAGAGTGAGACTTCATTACAAGTATTGCATGCTTGCATGAATATCTTTCATTTATGACTGACCCAATATGTCACAATAGCTGTCTAGTAAAAATAATCCACTTTCTGAAATTGATGTACTACTGATGCCGGTGCTGCTCAGCAGGTTGGGCAGATTATAGAGAGGTGTTAAAAAAGAAGAAGAAGAAGAAGAAGAAGAAGAATTCTTTGGAGCTCACATTGTCAGTTTTCAGAATTGTAATCTTTTGTAGATTAAAATAATTTCCAGATGATCAGCTAACTGACAATAATGCTTAGAAGTAACAAATTTTTTAAGTAAAAATCTACTGTTGATTGCAACCTGCCAACCACCTCTTGTTTTAAAACCTCTGTGCCCACCCCAAGCAACTCGAGGTTGCTCTTCGATGGCACAAATGCATGGACCTTCCGCTTTTCAGCAGTTCTCTTTTGAATACCAGGGGCGGCATTTTCATTTTCTGAAATGTGAATGCTAATCACTGGACTCTCTTTAATCTCTCCCCTTTTGCTTCTTCGTTCTGTTGTTTTTAAAAATATAACAGCATACGCTTAAAGAAGATAAACATGCTGTGCTTGTTACCTATCATAAAACAGCTAATCAGCCCTCTGACAAACTGTCAGTCTTCGCTAAAGCAACGACGACAGGGCTCTGAGGATACGCTGGTCCGATATGACATAAACAAACTGGCTTCTCTTCTCATATGATAGGCTTAATTCACCAGAGCAATCCCTCACAGTCAGCCATATTCATTTGGATAATAAAACTTGTTACTTGATAAGGTATGGAACAGTCCACGTGCCCTAGAATGCTGCACGCATGATGCACACCGTATTATTTATTATTTCTGGGTTGACCTTCCTACAGAAAACCTCAGCGGAGGCTTCTGCTGAGCATTATGATGTAGCCAGCACCTCAGCACCCAGAGGAAAATAGAGAGGAACTTTGACAGAACCCATTTTTAACCATGCCTCTGGCGATTCTGAATTCAGGTTTACAGGTGAACATGTCAGGAGTCCACAGAACAAAGCCAACGACACATTGTATTCATCATAATTCTGTCCTGCTACATTTTATTTTTCTCAACATTTGTGATTTAAAACCCCATGACATTTTTTCAAGGTGAAATTCGACTAGAATTTCCAACAAGATTAGTTAGCTTCAAGCAAAATAAATAGCATTCAGGTTGAGCAGAACTTCAAACCAGTAGCTATAACCATGACGCAGTCTGGTCCACGTAAACAAAAGAGCCTGCACTTAAAGTACTTATACATAAAAAAAAAAAAAAAATCAATGGAATAATTGAACTGCTTTACTGATTAGCCATACATTACAAAAGAAGCATTAAAAATTGAGTCCTCGCTTCCAATGCCAGCCCAGGAAAGCATTGTCTTTAAGTGTATGTGAATATCATAATTATTTTATGATTCCATCTTTAGTTCTTTCCAATATAGTAAATTCAATTGACCATGAAATGAAATTTCATAGTCAAAATGCCTCCTTTACACTTTTTTATAGCAGCAATAACTGTTTTATAGCTTTGAGGCAAGGTAATTCATCAGATGTTTAATTTAAAGGCAGATTCTTGTATTACTAATAAATATTTACCAATTTAATAAAGTACACATTTTAGCATATATTATATGGTCTTTTAAGTATTTCTGCAACTTGAATGAGCCTGGCTGAGCATCTATAAATATGGCCAGCTCTAGTAAACTCCCTTGGTGACTAAACACCCTTTTTTTCTTTATTATTTTCCATGTATATTACAAGCTAGACTGTAGATTGTAGAGGAAGACAGAACCCTCCCCCCTTCCAGTGTCAAAGGAAGAAAACTGTAAGAAAGTCCACAGAAAACAATTATTTGTGATGTCAGGGAACATTTATGAATACTTAATGACTACTTCCTGCCTGCTCACTGCATTCTTCTCTGACCAAAAAAAAAAAAAAAAAAAAAAAAAAAAAAAAAAAAAAAAAGAAAAGAAAAAAAGAAAGAGAAAAAAAAGAAAAAATGAAAACCCTCATGTTGTTCAGCTCAAACACAAATGATCACAGGCAAAGAAAATTATGTTGCCGAAATCCTATTTGGGGAAGTAATCTTACGTTTCAGAAAGCACACTGAATCTTTGCACTGTTAATCCACTATGTATTTTGCAATCGTGCGTTCTTATCTGGGGAATTAAAAATAAAACCAATAAACATCACTGGCTTGGTCCTAATGCACAGAGAAATATGTAAACAAGTGACGGGATTTGTTTTTCTTATACCAACACATCTGTCCCATTTTATCAGGATTTAAAAAGAGAGAGGGAGCCCTATAAACTATTAATCTTGCTTTAAGATGCCTGGTTAGTACTTCACCTCCGCAGATACAAATACATTATATGCTGTGCTGGAAAAGACACAATCCCAGCAGAAGAGTTTAAAATACTTAAACAGATTTACTCTGGTGATTGCTGACTATAATTGCACACTAAGAAAAATAGAAATGAAATTATCTTGTTAGTAATCTTTGCTCTCTAGAGTGCCCTATTCAATGTTTGTGACAATAAATACCACAATTAGGTGTATTTCACACAATAGCATGGGCCATTTTTCCTCTGCTTTTTATAAGCAGACCCCTCCCCCCTTCTTCTGTACCAGTTTGATATTTGATTGGAGGTGAGAACCAACTATGTACCATACACATTATCCTCTAATACAAGTTCAAAAGACCTGGGCACCTAAGACAGGCTTCCATGTTCAAAGACTCGCCTGAGTAAGTTCTCACTTTCAGCACACTTCCACATTAAAACAAAGGCCAGGAAAGACCTGCTGCCTTCAAAGCAGTAAGCAAGCATCCTTCCTAAAGTTCCTTTCATACTGGAAGACTCTTGTTGGCCATCCTCTGTGACTGTCAATCAGCCAATACCAGATATCAGTCTAGAATTACCTATGGTTAGAGTATTACCTAAGTGGCCACCAGCCCATCGGACAGGGATATTTCTGAACAGAGCCTCACAGATCTTTACCATGAAGACAAATGACACAGTGTGGTCTAGGGTAATGAACAAAGTGCTTACCAGGTGCAGACCATTGCTATGAAGCACACCGTCTTGCTCCACCAGATTTCTTGAGATTGTGATAGAAGGAAGATCCAAGCTTTGAGGGGGAAACTGGGGTGTGAACTCATTTCCCTGGGAAGGCACCGGATCGCTGAGAGTCTGAAAGGGTAGCAGTACATCGGGCATGCCCAGGGTGGGGTCTGACTCTGGAGGGGGTGTGATCGGTGGAATTTCAAACTCTTCATCCCCAAGGCTTGGCGTGTGGAAGGTCTGCTGAAAAGGAACAGAATACAGACACCCTTGAAGTCAGTTTCTGTATCGTATCCCTCCTTAGAGGAAACAAGCAAGACTACGTTTCTAGGCCAAATAGTTATTTCTCAACCCGAAAACATCTTAAACACAGATTTCCATATATAAAGTTTTGCTGATCATTCTGATTAAAGATTTAAGTCTCATTATCATATGGTTTTAATGGAGTATCAGTATTAAGAGTGTTTTAATGCGTACTTAATTAGCAACATCTGTCTTTGTTGTTAGTTGGAGCATCGGCAACATTAAATTTGGCTATATAACAAATTGCCACTTTATTGATATGTTAGTGAAATAGATCAAATAGCTTACACCATCCACATGCTTCAGAAAAAGCTGACAATGTGGGGGCGCACACATGCATGTAGTCAAGTGCTTGAGCACACACACACACACACACACACACACACACACACACACACACACACACACAGACACACACTAACCCAGAAGTGAACATTATAGGTGTTCACTCTCTGCCAAAACCTATAAAACAAGTAATATTAAACTTGTGGTTTTGTTTTAAAACTTTTCTTTATTGGCAGATTCCCAAGTGTAATAAGTCCTTCTATGGAAATTGTTATGGTGTCATGCAGCGTTTTCTGTGAGAAGATTGGGGTTTTTTTTTTTTTTATTTGAACATTTCCATATGCATTTATCAGAACACCATCTAGCAGGCTTCTACAGACGACCCAGAGAGAGAAAAGCCATACTGATATAGCTACCCTAGGAACCTGCCTGTTCACTTCATCAGACAAATGTTATGTCTTAAAACACGAGTAAATCTTGGTACATTGTTATCCTTGAATGCTACGGATGCTCTTCAGGCTGGGTTTTAAAGTAGGGTCTTTGAAGACTATCAAGGATGCCTTCCATTTCAATTACACTGAACATCTTTCTCTTACCATGCAGGCCATATGGAGAGAGAAAAGACACCAAGATCCACATTGATGAAGATGATGATTATTGTATATACATTCGTGCGCCTACATTTTGCTGAGACACAGGATTTGGGGGCCACCCAGATTTATTTTTTATTTTTAGCTAAGAGGGTCACAGATGTAGTTCATTTATTATTAATAGTATTTGAAAGAGTGGACTGGCATGGGGTAATTGGAGTCTGCTATTATTGATAAAGAGACCTAATTAAGAATTGAAAATCATCATTTTCTCAATTATAATGCTATATAATAACCACCTGAAAGGAAAGATAAACAAACTCTGTGGGGGTTTGGGGGGGGATAGTTTCAACAAAAAGCAGTTCTTGCACACAGAACCTGACAACTGTTACTTGTAACTCACCAGCAAGAAAGAGAATCAATGAACTCTGAACTCTGAGAATCTATGGCAGGCCAAGTGGTCACCTTGCGCACCCTGGTAGACTCAATAAACGCTTTTGGTTTTGGTTTTATTTTAAATTGAAACCTAATAAGGCATTTGGAGGCCAGAGTGAAGCATCTGATATTCAGACGTGGGCACACTTACAGTGATACCCTCCTTCAATGTCAGTCTCTTTCTGTGGTACCCTGAGTTCCTAGCAACAAAGGGATGAATTGGCCACAAACGCGGGTTGGCTAATGAACGTAACCCTATGGCTGCGTTCGCTGTTATTTTGGCACTAATGTGGTCTAGTAACAGATGCAACTGTAATTTGTGACTCATTTGCTACCCCATTACTGCTTAATGAAATCTAACATATCACATTAACAATACGGATAAACACTCATTCTTGATATGTGGCATTTGGCTGTTTTCATTACCACTGTAATTAACACTTGAAATATTATTTCAATAAATATTTAAAGCACTTTAAAAATGGTCAGAGTAATCATGACACAGATAGAAAGCATAAAGCTAAGGTGTGATTTTCAAACATCAGAGTACCCTGGTCTCTGTAGTGCTACCTGCAGGACTTTGCCCATCTGAAGGAAACTGGCTTCAGGAACGATTTAGGCTTTACAGCACGCTAATCTAAAGTCTTTCTGAATTAGTTTGCACTCATTAAAATGTTTAAAAAAAAAAAACAGATAAATTTACTTTCAGTGTCGTGATTGGGAAATTAGATGAGAGCCGTACTGTGGCACATTAGCATTTACTCTGGCTTTATTTTTGATTGTGGGAAGACACACAGAGTGAAGCCATTACGTAAGATTTTAAACTCTAGTATAAAGCACACCTCAGGCCAGGCAGTCAAAATTAAAGAGGTTTTCAATTTTTATTTTTGTTAAGTAATATAGAGAGGCATGTTATATATAATATGTCCCCATGGCATAATTTTTTAAAGGCACATTAATTTTAACTTATAAGCAATATATGTCTTTATTGACCTAATAAAACAACACAATGAAATAACATTGTAATATGTAACCAAGGAGATGCTAAAACCTTAACTACCTTTAAGGAGAGGTAAAATATCTGCATGTGAAGCCTTCCACAGAGAAAAAGAGATGTAAAGTATCAAGTATGATATTAAGTACCTCTGATCCAAAGCATTGTTTTCTGAGAAAATAAAAATACCACAAATGCCATCAACATCGAAGGACACAGGCTTTGGATCAGATTAATCATTCGGAGCTTATGTGATTGATTTTTACAGATACTGACTTTCCAGTGTTTACCTTGAACATGTTAAAGTAGTGTGTGCATGGTTAAATACCATCTGTACAGAAATGTTCAAAACATTTGTTCCTTTTGATAAGAATGCAAATCTGGAGAGCACTGTTGTATCAACATGTAACAGCCAACGTCTGACACGGTGAATTATCACAGCTGGAATTAAATTGTTTCTGAACAGCTGCTGGCAGCACAGCCTTCATCAATGTTTGATTCAAATGTAGAGGGGAAAAAAATCCCACAGAATGAAACATCATGTTGTCCTTACAGATGGGGTTTGCACTCATTATCCCAAACAGCCCGGCAGCCAGTGCCAAACAGTATTCCTGCATCTAAGCTGTCTTCCGGTTGGAGCTGCGATGCTCACTGGAAAATGATTAATCTACAAAGACCCTTACTTCGAGTCTGCACTTACACTAATAATTTTTCGACATTCATTTCTTTCATATCACTTGTTCGCCTGTACCAAGATCATTTGCAAAGCCTTTATTATTTTCAATCTCTGGGGTCAGCCAGTTCACTCTCCTATATCTGAATGTATTTGGAAAAATGAAGACTTTTTATTGCCCGAGCCACAGAGGAACGGCTCAATTTGGACTGATTTTTATTCTTCTGTTTGTTCTTGTTTGAAAATGTTAAATCTCACACAAGCTATCCTTTTAGGAAAATGTTTTGATTGAGCTAATCAAGTATCTTGAGTTTTATTTTTTATTTTTTTCCTTTCTGGGAGGCATGCCAGTGAGACCAGACAAAGGTGGGAAGTCATACTTAAGAAATACAGTAGAGAGAGCAAGAAGACAATACTTATGCCATGTAACCTGTAAACTAGCAAAAAGCATGAGTTAATACGGCACTGTATGCAGAGCCCATCACCCAGAATTCCTTGCTACAATTGTATCATGTACCAAGTCTACTCGTTGAATCAGACACTCAATAATTTCTTATTGGATCTCTACTATCGTGGGCTTTGTGCTAGGTGGTGGGGTTCTAACGACAAAGCACTCAATGCAGGTCACTCTAGAAACCACAATACTGTCGCTCATAGTTCCCTAAGCTGTTCTGCTCAACGAGGTTAAGCTTAGAAAGCTAGGAAGCAAAACATTTTCTATTAATGTTTCCAAAATACCAAGATATCTGCTTAGACATCCAGCAGAGAGAGAGGGAGAGGGAGAGGGAGGGAGGGAGGAAGGGAGAGAGAGAAAGAGAGGGAGGGAGAGAGCAAGAGAGAGAGAGAGAGAGAGAGAGAGAGAGAGAGAGAGAGAGAGAGAGAGAGAGAGAGAGAGAGAGAGGAGAGAGAGGGAGAGAGAGGAGAGAGAGAGAGAGAGATGGAGAGAGAGAGGGAGAGAGAGAGATAGAGAGGAGAGAGAGGGGGGGGAGGGAGAGAGAGAGGGAGGGAGAGAGAGTGCTTTTTATTACACATTTATAATTGCTTGAGTGTGTGCTTTTTCTTTTCCTTCAAGAGATTCACTTATAAGCTTTGCAATGTTAACAACTACCCGTGGACAGTGCTAAAGTCTTGTCAGGTTAGTTTCTTTTCCAATAGGCTTTTCTCATTCTCCTCCAAAGTTACTGTCTTCTGCCACAGGAGAGAAAGAGAGAAATCCAATATTTTGCTTTTCCCCTTCAAGCCTGTTACATTATCTATACAACACACAAAACACAAACAAACTTGGGAAGACAGATGGACACCCACCTCACTGGCAGCAAAGAAGGCGTTATTTGCCTCGGCCATGTTCATGTAGTTACTATTTCCCAACTGGAAAAAAAAAGGAAACATTGATTTATGTTAATAGGAGGCAGAGTAAAACCTTGAGCTGTTTAGTTAATGCTCAGGGGCAATTGGGAAAAAAGCCAAGCATGGGCTAACCTGGGAATGGGAAGGTGTAATGTGAGTCAGCCTTCTGCAGTTACAGCATGGAGTTACTCTGTCTCTAATTCTAGGAACTAGTTCTGTTTCTCCCCACGACTGGTAGTGAAAGGAGCCAGTCACAACCATTGGGCTGTCTGGTCACTAGGGTGCTGTTTATAACCAGCCTTTGTCAAAGGCTGGGAAGAAAAGGAGTTCCCAGGAAAACCACCTGGAAATGTTCGAGAGCATGCTGCGATCTCATACGTTACCTCTCAAGAACAGGTGTCACAAGTGTGGGTGGGTTCAAAATGTGAATTCAAGAGAACACAATTCAATCTCCAAGACTCATATTCTAGTTTCTGGCGAATGGGGTGTGGCATGAACATAAATAAATAAGACTAAAGAACATTCTAAAATCTCCGAGCAGAGCTCACTGCCATATCGGCTCCATCAGAGCTGCTGAAAGCTGTGCTATTTAATCTCTCCATGTAACATTAAGTGCAAAGAGGTTTGGAGAATAAGCAGGATCCCATGAACACAGCAATTTTTATTTCATTCCCTAACACAATGGCCCATTCATAGCGTCACAAATAAGACTGTATCAGCATTTCACATGTAGGCTCTTTACTTCCAGGGACCTGTTATCAAAATGTAAAACTTGGATTTTGGGCAGAAATGTTATTTTCGGGTTCAAATGATCTGGGCCGGCACATTTCGTTGCTTTCAGCATTCTGCTATCAGGCTGGCAATGCGGGAGGCTCTGTGGGCATAATTATCTGGAGCTGTGTTATTTTCATGATGGTTAAATGGAAAGAGAATGTCCGTGCGCAAGGCATTCTATTCATCTCCTTTAGCGCATCAGAAACAGCACAGGTGTGGTCTCCAAGCGGTGAAATGTATATAGGCATTTTCTAATGTATACTAAAGCTAGCAATTACATTAAAGTAAAAGGTGTAATTTTCCCCTGAGATAAATTGGTAGACCAATGACTGGCTGGATGAATGGGGTGGTTGGGGGGGTGAACAGGATTAGAGACAGGTACACAGATACTCAGATACTTATGTAGACTGACACAACCAATAAGGAGAAAGGAGACATACAGGTAGGAAAATACAACATAATCCTCCCTTCAAGATCACTGATTTCTGGGGTGGGGGAGTGGTCTTGGTCCAATTCTCAACCTGTAGGAAGCAGGATTAGCACGCTACATTTTTATCATGTCAGGGACCCAAGAGCTAAGCAAGATTTACAGGATAAAACTCTAATGGCTCCAGAGTGCCGTTAAGGTCTACAGAGGCAACATCAACCACCACAAGCACTTCAACACACACACACACATACACACACACACACACACAGAAGCTATCAAAAGCACTTCTACTCCTTTGGGTGAAGAACTCCCTAAGAATTCCTGAAAGGTGTACTCATTAGCCCTTAAAAAAGACCTTTATCTGGCTTGACTGAGGGCATGTAGTTTCAAAGACTGTGTATCGGGCCACAGTGCAGATACACATGTACACTCATACACATGTACACTCACACACATGTCTCCGTTCTTCTACAGTGTTAAAAGTATGTCAGAACAGACCCCCATAGGCTTCTGTCTTGATTGTTTTCTATGTAATGTTCAGGCCTAAATCAAATATGACCCATATTTGAATCTATATATTTCCACGCTCCAATACGCTCCTCCCACCCCCAGCTGCCTGACAGCCAGCGTCACAACTTTAACATTATTTAAATGTCAGCTTTGTTGGGGAATTAGAAATCCATTTAAGGCAAAGAGCTCATTATCAGAGAGTATTTTTTTTTTTAAGATTAAACTCACTTATTATCTAATAGCACCTAGAACAACAAAGGAAAATAAAATGGCCATTAAACCAAAGGCCTAAACAATTCAAAAAAAAAAAAAAAAAAAAATTAAGCTCAGGGTGAAGTAAGAACTGGGTTAGAAATCCTCTTCAGAACAGTTAGTATGCGAATGTAATTACCGAAGAAACTACGCCTAATCAGCTGTGAATTGTATCCATTAATTAGTATTTGCCCTGGAGAAATGAGAAAAATCAGTAACAACTCTGGCACCACCACCGTGCTGATGAGCTGCAAGCGGGCTGAGCTGCGTTTAGTCAAGCAGGTGGCTCCAGCGGTCCACATAATTTGGAAAGCTCTCACCTGGAGGTGGGGAGCTGGAGCGGACAGAACACTCTGTGCATATCTCTTGTATCTGCGTAAGGCCTTAATTAATGGCTTTTAATTTGGAGGCGCTTGGTGATCGGGAGGGAGCGGTTATAAATCATTTCAAGTAGAAGCAAGGGTTTCCCTGTCTACCTAGGGTGGAAGATGCTCTGTTAAAAGGTGCCTTCAGATGTTGGCGGGTGGCAGGAGACTGTTCTTCAGCACATGGGGCTGTGGGGACTTAGTCACACCACCACCAAAACTAATTCTGAAACCTACATTTCATTTGGTGCTGTGTATCCCTTACCTACTAAACCCAGGCATTCTAATAGCAAGAAGAATTTTGTATTTGGTTATTTTCTGTCCCCACCCCCTCCCCCGCCCATGCTCACTTACTTTGTTTTCTTTTACATTTTGTTTTCCTTTGCTTGTTTGTTTGAGTCACAGTCTCACTAATGGGAGCCTAGGCTCCCCTCAGAACACACCCCTAATCCTCCTAACTCAGCCTCTTGTGTGCCTTGCCTCCAGGAGTGTGCCACCATGTCCCCTCTGTTGATTCCACGTTAAAGTGTAGCCTACGAGCCCTGCTGTACTTATTGGATGCCTAAAAAGAGACAGGATTCTGAGAGGGAAAGTCCTCCTTTGGGGTAGACTGCTGACAGAAGGACCAAAGAACAATTCACTTTGAGTTGTGTACAATGAAATTGAGTTTATGTTATAGAAGGAGTAGCATTGGTAAAAGCATTATATTACACACCCCCAGCTCCAGGAGGGAAGGACCTTAACTGGGCTCCCCACTGCCATTCACTGGACTAACCATGCCTGGCATTTGTTGAAAAGATGACAAGCTGATCCCACTCAAACTTAGGTGACCCAGAATCACCCCTGCTACCCAAGGTCATCTGTCCAATATCCAAATGGTGGTTAATAATGAGTGATGCTTCTGTAAACACTTCTTCATTTCATCTCCCAAAGTGGGACTAAATGCAATCCATTTTTTTCCCAACAGCCAACAGGAAAGAATTATTAACATACTCATTTGTTCTGGTCAGCGGACTGAAGGCTCCAGGGGTCATGCAGTAGAGAATTTGAGCTCACAAAGCTGGCATCCCCCAGCCTCACTCTGCATCCCTCACATGCCAGGACCCACACACAACCTTCTCTCTCACTTGGTGGTCAGTTCAGATTTTAAACTTTATTGTTAACTCTGTTATTCCAAGCTGGAGGGGTATTCTAATGGTCCCAGGTCTCTTACAATTTTCCCAGTGGAAAGGTGTTAACTGGGAAAGGTTTTTTGATGACGCTCAATGCTTTCTGAGTCTACAGGCTCTTCGATCTCTCAGTCCGTTTGATCTACAAATAACTAGGTCCCACCTGTTTAGGGCTGGAGACTCACTGGATGGTGACAGAAATTGGATTCCTGGGAACTCTTTTCTAATGGAGGCCATATATACCTTGCCTACCCTCCAGCAGGCACCACGGAAAAGGAAACAAACAAACCAACAAACAGCCTGTGGATCTTCCTTATTCTTATTGTAAATGTTCCTTACAATAACTAAACTCTTTGGGAGGCCTTATTGGAAAACAACCATTGGCTCCTCCTCTTAATCCTTTCTCTTTTTCTCCTCTTACTCTTCATCTTTCTTCTTCTTTTCCTGGATTATTTATATAAAAGCCAGCCCTGATTTTGCACTGTAGCAAAACCTACACATTAAAAAAAAAAAAAAAACTATTTTTTCTAACTTTTCCATTCTATGTCACTGCCTAGCTCCACGTTTTTGAGATGAAGACCTACAGTGAGTGATATTCCTCCAAACCAAGACCCTACTCAGTCATGTCTTCTCATGTCTTCTTACATTCTCAAAACTCAAAGCAAAATATTCTGAATAAATAAGATGAATGAGGGAAGACACTTAATTACTGTGGTGGACACATGAAGACGTCATCCAAGAAAACATCTCATTCCCAAAGTCTTAAGGAGAACACATATGAGGTTTAACCTTCACAAAGAACACAATGGCAGCAGGAATGTATCTACATTGACCAACTCCAATAGATGTCATTCCCAAAGATACCAAGGTAAAGGAGAAGGAAGTCACTTTGCTTGTGGAGCCTCTGTCTCTTAACAGGCCATAAAAGGACATCTCTCCTGTATCAGAGGCAGATCTGCTCTTGCTTCATGATGAGCAATTATGGCTTCAGCAGACATAATTTAAGAAGGACATCAATTAAAAGGGAGCAGCGCAGGATTTCATAGAAACACATCAAAGAACATCATGTGACTGTGTGAAGTGCCACAGTAAATTACTGCAGTTTGCAAAGTCTGGCTCAGCTAGCAACAGGCTTGGTTCAAAGAAGGACCGGCAAAGACAAAAGCCCATCTGTAAGCACAAGGCAGTAACTTGGCCTTGGGCAGTTCACAACAACACCATATCCACTAAAACTACTTTAACATGCATGTGAAGAGTTGTATAGGCTTCTAATAAAGAAGCATTTACAATAGAATCTCAAACAGCTAAATGGTACACATGTAATCGTTTTAAAAAAGATATTCCTTCAAAGTCTTCTTTTCCCCCATTAAATTTGTTAGCAGACCCCATTCAATTTGATGTCTCACCCAGATATCTCTCAAGTCACTTACGTGAGAAAACTGTGCCATTATAAACCACTTGTGCCTAGCCTGCTCATGTGACAGAGAGGGTAACAGGTGAAGTCCACTCACTTTTGATGGCTCTGTTAAATAGATCCTGGGAAATGACTGGTGGGTATCAAGCTACATTTCACTGAGGATCAGAAGCCCACAGGGAAACAAAACTGACATGACAAATAGTGGATACCCTACGAAGAAACAAAGGTCGACGGGGACACAATGCTGTCACCAAAGGTTAGGGGCCCAACAAGAATCTGGAAGAAGAAAAGCTACAGGGATTGGCCCCATGGTGGTTTTTCTTGACCACAGTGTAAAAGTGAAGTGCATAGACACTCCACACTCCTAGGGTTTTGAATTCTGATCCCAGACCAGTGGCAGGCAGTAGGAAACCCACTGCAGAACTAGTCAGGGCAGTAGCAGCAGGTTATCGTTCCCTGTCAGCCACGTGAGCATGAGTAAAGGAGACTCAGTGCATCGTTGGATAGCAACTATATTTTCTCCTCACTGGGTCTACAAAGTGTCCACCTATCTGTACACATCAATACCCCATTATCACATGGGTTTTGTGTGGGTGATTTTCCCCTACTATCAATAAGGTAGATCCATAAACATTCTTGCCCCTGTGACTAAACTGCCTGACAGAATAACTCGACGAGGGACTTATTTTGGCTCCTGGTTTCAGACCAGGAAGGGAAGATGTGGAGATCAAACCAACTTATCATGGCCCAGAAACACAGGTACAGGGAACTCAGGAAATAGTCGTGCACAGGGGACTGCCCCTAGTGTCCTGCTTCCTTCTTCTAGACCACACCTCCTAAAGTACCCAGGTCCTTACAAGTGAACAGCCCACAGTGGGAACCAGGCACGTGAAATATGAGCCTATTATAATTATATGTTTAAATTATATTTATTAAATATTATATGTAGTATATTGAATTATAACACTTCATTTTAAAGCATAAAAGTATTTGCAATATGCTGGCTAAGCTGGGATGTTTGGTGGGCTTAGTGTCTTACTGACATTTTCAACTTAGGTTATTCAAATTGTGGTATTTTTTTACATACAGTATCTTTAATACAAGATTTATCAGCAAAGAGCATCTAAATACATGTGTATACATACATGTATACATAAACATAATATGGCTAATTAAGCATATACAAGTATATGTACATATATGAAGAGAATCATACACATATGCACTATTACACACACACACACACACACACACACACACACACACACACACACACGCATCCCTTTTGACAAGCTAAAATTGCCCAGATGTCTTCTACTGAACACCCAAAGTATGAGGACTCACATACTCAACACTCAAACTTGGATGTGAGCAGGCATTTCAACATCCATCCACTGCTGAACCCGATTTGCTCCCCGAAGTCTGCCCTATACAGTCTTTCCCATTGCCTTCAATGGGGACCTGACTTAGGCCAAGTCATTCTTGAATCTGTGCTGTTTCTCCTTTCTCCCATCAAGTTATCCAAAGGAGATCCTGTTGGCCCATCCTTCTAGTGAAACTCAAGCAGATCACTTGTCCTATGCCCACCTCCTGGGTACCCAGCCCTGCCTAAGCCCCACGGCCTTTTGGCTGCAGAAGCTTCCTAGCAGGTTACCACTACTCTACCAAACTGTCACCAGACTATAATAGCACTGTCACAGAGACCTTTGTCACCAACTTTCCAGTGGCTTCCTACTGGCTGAGGGAAGGAGCCATGGCAGCATTCTCATTGTCATACTACCACATCCCGGCGGTCTGCTTGCTGCCCCAACAACACCCAAGACCCATGCTTACTAACTTCAGGGCCTTGACACTGGCTGGTTCTTCCATCTGAATCACTGTCCCTCCAAATGTCCCCATGGCTTACACATTCCCTCCTTCTAAGTCTTCCCTGGATGCCACCGACAATCACATTTCTGCACAGCCTCCATCACCAACACCTTTGACCCTTCTCCTCCTAATCTACTCTTTCTAACCACACTTTCCACATCGTGCAGCAGAGCCATTGCCTTTGTCCTGCTACTAGAGTCTAAACTCAGTGAGGGGAACACTGGGACTACTTGCTACTCAAAGGCCCTGCTGACAAGAAGACTGGGAAACGGTGGATGCTCAAAAGCTCTGCTCTGAAGGAACCTATGAGCCAGCCGTGAAAAGCCAAATCATTCTCCAAGCCCCTCAGATGACAGCACCAACTCCTGGAATCCAAAGGACAAGAAAAAGGACCCACCACCACTGTTGTCCCCCCACAACATCTACGGCATAAAAAAGCAGAGAGAAGGAAACACACATTCTGAGAAGGAGACACCCATCTGGACCAACACTGTTCCTGGAAAGGCACTACAGACTGATCTGCAGCTCTGGACAGTTGTCGTGCTTAGCAACAGCCTGTGCATTTCCAGGCAGCTAGCAGAAAGTATTTAGAGCATTCCCAATGCAAAGCATTGAAACACACTTGTGGGCACCGAGGTGCGATCAGGGTCATCTCTGACCTGACCATTACAAGGTGTAATACACTGTGCCCATGTGTATGGACAATTACCGTGTCCAGTATAAACAAAAGATCCATATGAAAGATCCAGAGGTCTATACGGGTAGGGTGGGCTGTTGGGGAAGGAACTATTGGTGGCAAATTACAGACTGGTCTGACTGGACGTGCTGGCGGGCAAGATGCTGAGAGAAGACAACCAACCACGTGGTGTCAAAGGGGGAAGGCTGCAGGTATTCAATTTAATGACTGTTTGTTTTATCTTTTAATGAAGCTTTTTAGTCTGAACCAGTGTCATTTAAAGTGTATGACCAAGGACCAGGGATTAATCCAATGCTTGCTCAAGCATACAAATTACCTGACCGCATCATGACTATCAGATTGTAAGGCTGTGGGCCTCTAGTTTCATGTTTTTTTCTCAGGGACTGCACAGTATGTCAATATTTGTCTCGTTCATTTTATACTAACATCTTGAATTATTATGTATTATATTTTGAGATGGGTTGCTGGCATGGGGCAGAGGCTTGCCCCAAATTGGCCATTCTCCTGCCTTAGATTCCTGAAGTGGGCTCAGAGGCAGGCCTCACCATGCTGGCTTTAAGTAAGTTTTCTAAGCCTCTAGAACAGGCTAAAGGAAATGCTGGGGTCCCATTGTTCTGCCGTTGTTGACAGCAACACACAAATCAACAGGGGTTCCTCATCTTTCTCCTTTCACACCCACAGGAGAAGGGCAATCTGGGAAGAGGCCACCTACCTAACTCTCACCCTAACCCCCAGGATGGCCAGAAAGATCTGCATCTCTATCAAGAAGGGAATGTACACTTTGTTATCTGAGTTTAAGCAAGCGGTGTGGCCACACAAGCAACAACAAAACCTAAACATATGCATCCTCCTCAAACACAAAGGCCTTTGGAGTCTCACGATCTGGATGCATTTGAGTTTGTGAATCACACAACCATCTGGACAAGCTACTAGTCACAGGGGAAAAAAAGACACTTGTTTAATATAAAACTTACACACACACACACACTCACACATGAGTAAAACGATAAAGGTTTCAGCATCATGGGAGTTTTGAGCCGAAGTGGAGTCATCATTGGCCTGGTCAACACACGCTCACTACTATTTCCAGATCAGAGAACGGGAGACTAGTGTTCGTAAGACATGTTTACCCATGACAACAGTCACAAAACACTGTGTGAGCAGCCTTTCAGAGCCCTTCTATATGCCTCCCCTACCTCCCCTCATTCTCAGTTAGTAGGACTGGATGCCGGTTAGTAGGATTTATTTGGGGAATGTCTTACCTCTCTGTAGAAGATGAGAAAGAGGTGGGGCTGTTGCTCTTACAGGGATAAACAGTAAGGCTGGGATGGGGGCAAGAACAGTAACAGCATCATGTGGGCAACAGTCACCAAAGTGAGGGAGGAAAAAAAATCAGAAATAGCCACTTCAGAAAACAAGTCCTGGACTCAGGAAGTGGGCAGGGGAACCAGTAGCACAATGCAGGGTTGAGTAGGGTCGCCAGTACTGTGGATCGAACCATGCACAGGGCTTATTTAAAGATCAAAATAGGGAAGTAAGCAGGGAAAGAGAAGGCGGGCAATGGCCGTGAAGACCAACCTTGGTGTTCTTAACGGGAGGTTTAGGAAAGATTTTGCTGGGAGAGGATATCTCTCTACAAATGCATACGTGTATATATCCATCAATGATGTGAGGCATGCAAAAGTAACACTGAAAGATGCCACACACACTAAAAACATGGCTCATGGGGAAGTATCTTCCTATCACGTGCAAAGGCCTAGATTCCAGTCCTAGCACTACGAAGAAAAACAAAGCACAACACGAGATGTCCACAGTGCACAAACAAGTGCTAGGGACAGGGGCAATGATAACGCTTTCCCAGGAGACTGGACCCTGTTTGGGCTCACCAAACTAGCTAAGGGAGGAAGTCCAAGATCCCAGCTGAGCCACAGGAAACTGGCCACTTGTGTCCTCCATGTCCTCTTCTATCCTGTAGCACTGAGGAAAGAGGCCAATCAGTCCTGTGAGGCTTTGAGAACTAAAAGGGCTACCGCATAAAATGCCATTTTTCTTAACCACTAGAAGCCATCGGAAAAGGCAAAAATGGATGAACACTGATGCCTGTGGCCCCTGTGATAGCACAGGAGAGTTTGCTACTTAAAAACTCCAATGGCAAGGCTGGGGAGATGGCTTATCAGGAAAGTACCTGTTACTGGAGCCCAGACATAAGGGGTTTCAGTTCTGATACCCAGGAGGCACAGAAGAGTGAGGCAGGAAAGACAAGCCACCTGATTCCTGGAGCAAGCTAACTGCCAGAATGCAGAGAAGGGTGAGTTCCGGCTTCAGCAAGAAACACTGCTCCACTATAATTTGGAGAAGAAATCCAACATTAACTCCAAGTCTCCACACATACACACAGGTGCATATCACACACACACACACACACACACACACACACACCAAACAAACAAACAAAAACAAAAATAAACATGGCTTCCCTGTGGTATCCTTTTCAGTCACTATACACTCAAGCTGCCAGAGCATCTCTTGAACAACTCCTCCTTAGAAGACTGCTTTTGCCGCCAGGCTCTGGGCACATTGCGTGCACTCTCTCTGTCTCTGTCCCTGTCTCTTTCTCTGTGTGTGTGTGTGTGTGTGTGTGTGTCTGTCTGTCTGTCTGTGCATGTCCCAGTTATTTTCTTGAACCTGCACAAGCTGCTCCTGGCCCCACCACTCTCTCCTTTAATCCCTGTCCTCTGCTCACTCCTCAGAGCAATACTGAAGCCCCTCCACCCTGCACACCTGCCTTTACTACCCTTCCCACGGCTCTGCCTTCTGCTTTGTTGGAGTCAAACTCACTCATCACAAACTGACTTTCCTTCACTAATGTTTGTTACCCTCTCACCGGCTCATGACAATGGAGAGTCTGTGACAGGGTTTCCTCTGGCTCTGTGATTTTTTTTTCACCATAGGATGATGCCTGGTCCACAAGAGGTGCTCTATGTATGTGCAGAGTAAAAGAACAAGCCGGTGAACCAGAGAGATCTCAATTCAAATCCCAACTCTGCCATATCAAGCTTGACCTCATCCGAGGAGCCCTGTCCTGTTACCTTTATGATCTCCTCATTTACAGAGAAGAAATGAAAGAAGTCTATGGAAATGAACTGTGTAAGGGAAGCAGGACAATGCCAAACAAATCAAAGATTCCAAGCAGAAAGATCCATCAAGCAGGAGAAACCCGAGGACCAAGGATCTCAATAACCTGGGTAAAAATGAGGTCTCGTTGAGACATTTTACGTAATATTAGCAGCCTGTTACATAAGAAGCAATAAGCACTGTGCTAAAAATAAGTTCTGACTTCTGCCCAAGATTCCACTAACGAGAAAACCAGATAGAACTTTCTATGGTGGGAACAAGACTGGGTAAGTATGAAGCAACTCTCACTGGAAAGCCAGGGGGCTTCCGAGAGGAACCACTTGAGTGAAGTCTTGATTGGCTTGTCAGAACTTCCCTGGGATATAAAAACATCCTGGTAGAGAAATATTACTGAACAGAGACCCAAATGTCATGGTAGGCAAGGCAGGTCACGAGATGTGAACACAGCCTTCCTGATAGAAGGAGCCCTGGTACAGTATCCCACATACATGCACTAGTGTGAAAGGCTGAGCCTCAAGATGAATGGATAACAGGAGACGTGCACTTCGGTAGGTGGAGAAAGCCTAAACATAGAGAGAAAATCTGCCTGCAACAGAAAAGCAAACACAGACTGCTGTTTCCAGATGATAGGAATATTGTGCCAGATGTAGCTTACCTGTAGCCTCAGAACTGAGGAGGCTAAGGCTGAAGGAATTGCTAGTTCAAACCCAGCCTGGGCTATGTAACAAGATCTTGTCTCAAACAACAACGACCACAAGAATAGACTTCATAGTTCCTATCCTGTGCATCTCCCACAGTGTTTGGCAAATGCAAAAGCATTATATGCTGACAGAAAGGGGCAGAAGAAACATGTATGATCACACTTGAGTTTTGTTAGGACCACTGAAATTACAGCAAATATGCCATTAGTCCTGAAGGGAAAGAGGGCTACTTGGCCTCATGTTGCTTCAAGAACTAGGAAGATTCCCCCCCCCCCCCATTGGTTTGTCCAAGAGATGTGAAGTTTACACCCAAACTTCTCACAGCAGCAGAACCCTTGGGTTGAGAAAGGGCTATGACCTGTGATAAACATGGCATCACTGTGAAGAAAAACAACTTAGCTGCCATCTACCATGGGCACTTTAGTATAAATTAGTTTTTAATAAATGGTCCATTAATGTAGACTGCATCATCACTAAGGATGCTCAGAAAACAAGTCGTATCATGATACCCTCCCACTCTGGGCTGGACCAGCTCCTCTTCCATGCTCCAAGGCAACCTGTGCTTCACTCTACACTGTGTTAAAGCAATCTGTTGTAGTGCCAATCTGTCTGTTGGAATCCTTTCAGGCAAAGACCAAACCCACCAAAGCCTGGCTCACAGGAAGTCCTCAACTGATAATGCCCACGCACACCCCCCCCCCTTTAGAGTAGTTGGGGATGTGCTATTAAACCACTTACTATTTTCTCTTTTCATTGATGACAAGTATGAGTCAGTCTGCATCAAAGTCAGACGACCCAGTGCTATTATGACTTAACAAAGCCTTAAAACAAGGTAGAAACGACAAGTCATAGAAGATAAAAACCCAAGTTATCTCCCTTATACTGACAGACTTTGTAGTTTTCTCTGCAGTCAAATGATAAAGGACCCCAGAGAGTTTCTAAAAAGAAATGGAGGTCTCTCAAGGCATATTTAAACCAAGGACCCTTAGCAAGTATCTTAGACACTACTTCCTATAGGATTTGAAGTTTCAAATTATAAAAAGAAATAACAAACTAAGTCAAAGGAACCCCTGTGTTTTTAAACGAACAGCCCATGGCTGGTTACAAAATATCTTCAGTTCAGTAACTCAACTCTACTAACCAATGGGAAAACCATCTGCTCTCTAATCTCAATCAATCTTTCTAATTATGATTTAGTATGAGTGTAAAAAGAAATCACCAATGGCTTCCTATATGGTCTTCTGTCTCTGATCTCTAAAGCTGATGATTTGTTGTTCTGTACCCACCACATCTTCAGTTGCCTGAACAATTACCACATACATACATAGATGTATAGACAAAATCATGCATACAGGTATAGATTAGTGACTCTCCACCAGAGGTAATTATGTTCTGCAGAAAGAGTGATCTGCAGAAAGAGTCTGGAATTTTTACCTAGGTGAGGAGCCGGTGCACTCACTACAGAATGACCTCAGTAGAACCATTGTGTTGAGATCAACAGTGACTGAGAAACCCAGACCCAGACCCACCCACCCAGCAGGCATAAACAAAAGATGAAAAGTGAAGTATTAAAAAGACAAATACTACAGAATTATGGCGCCTATGCCATCTGAACACCAGTATTCTTTTCAGACTGGGTATTGGGCTGACTCTGAACATCTGTAATCCTAACATTATTGACTACCCTCAAAGTAAATGTCTTTCAAGTATGTAGCAGTAAGTAGGTTGTCAGCTATGAGCTTTATGTATATAAATATGCACCTTCTCTTATTTTCTGATGAGAATAAGTCAAAAAGAATTTTAAAGTGAATAGAAATAGTTAGCATGGTCTTCTAAGGCTAACATTTCCCGAGAAGACCAATAAGCCCATAAATCCTTCATGAAATATTTTAAGTGACTCACTGTGTCTATTCTCCAGCCTTAATCACATCTGATAAACCAAAGACCTGAGACTTCCTTAACTGAGAAAACATTAATGACTAGCCCACGAGTATATGTAATATGGAATGACACATAACCATTGCCTCCCAGCAGGGTGACACCAGGTCCAGGAACGTCTGTAATTCACAACCATGATTTCAGAATTCAGAGAGAGGGAGGGAGGGAGAGAGAGAGAGAGCAGGCCAGGGAAGCCCCTTTGTGAGCACAGCAAGAAGACCTCAGCCCCATACATCTTCCTAAGGTTTTATGGTGATAACAACTTTGGACCAGATGGCTAATGATATAGTTCTTATCACTTCTCTCTATTTGACCAGTGATGTATGTTTGTCCAAAGCCTTTTAGTGGGGAGGGATCACGTGAGACAATAAATTCATTTCTGATGTGGTCTTAGGGCAGATGAGGGCAATCACATTCCCCTCAACCAACCAGTATCAAATCTTATATTTATTTTTTAAAGGCAGGCTTTTCAAAAAGTACTTTTGAGTATGACACTAATCACTTCTTAAACATAACTATAAAAATAAAATCTCTTCAAAGCAGGACCACTAGCTTTCATCTTGAAGACAAAAAATAGAATTCAGCCAAGCTGTCCAATGTTAATCTGGTAAACAGCTCGAATTTATTTCAGCATTTTGTATAAACAACCAAGAAATTAAGTGTGACACAAAAGGCATTTTCTTACTAGGGTCATAGTCATGGCAGACTAAAACATTCAGGACTACCTTCACATTTCCTTCGAGGAATCCAAAAGATGTGACTATGCAGGAGTTTGGGAACACTTCTTTCTATGTCACCTACCTGATTTTCTAACTTCACCAAAACCCAGCTCTATCCCAGAGTGACTCCGGTAGACAGGGTCAACTGTCACAGGTGCAGGGGCAACTCAAAGAAGTGAACCACAAGTGCCAAAGTGACCAAAAGAAAAATAGCAGAGGAGAAAGCATAAATCAACTACAGAAGGCTATGAGATAAGGCTACATCTGAGCTCAAGACTAAAAAGACCACCTCGAAATAGTCTCTCTATTATGTTATAGCTACACCAAGACATACTTGGGAGCAAGTTCCTGCTTAGAACTCAAAAGCAATGTTCCTCTTTCTCCACATCCTCGCCAGCATCTGCTGTCATCTGAGTTTTTGATCTTAGCCATTCTGACTACTGTGAGGTAGAATCTCAGGGCTGTTTTGATTTGCATTTCCCTGATCACTAGGGATGTCGAGCATTTTCTTAGGTGCTTCTCAGCCATTCAATATTCCTCAGTTGAGAATTTGTTGTTTAGCTCTGTACCCCCTTTTTTAATAGGATTGTTTGATTCTCTGAAGTCTAATTTCTTGAGTCCTTTGTATATTAAATATTAAACCTCTATCAGATGTGGGATTAGTAAAGATCCTTTCCCAGTCTGTTCACTGCCATTTTGTTTTCTTGACAGTGTCCTTAGCCTTATAGAAACTTTGCAATCTCATTAAATCCCATTTATTGATTCTTGATCTTAGAGCATAAGCCATTGGTGTTCTGTTCAGGAAATTTCCCCCTGTGCCTATTTGTTCTAAACTTTCCCCCACTCTGTTCTAATAGTTTCGATGTACCTAGTTTTATGTGGAGAGCTTTGATCCACTTGCACTTGAGCTTTGTACAGGAGATAGGAAAGGATCGATTTGCATTCTTCTGCATGCTGACTGCTAGTTGAAACAGCAGCTGAATAGGCTATCCTTTTCAGCTCTTTGAATGTTTTCAGTTCCTTTATCAAAGATCAAGTGACCATATGTGTAAGATTTCATTTCTGGATCTTCTATTATGTTCCATTGATCAACATGCCTATCACTGTACCAATACCATGTGTTTTTTTTTTTTTTTTTTTTTTTACCTGATTGCTTTGTAATATAGCATGAGGTCAGGGATGGTGATTTCTGTTGTAAGCTGGTACAACCACTCTGGAAATCAGTCTAGTAGTTCCTCAGAAAAGTGGACATAATACTACCTAAAGACCCCGTTATTCCACTTCTGGGCATATAACCCAAAGATGCTCCAACATATAATAATGACACTTGCTCCACCATATTCATAGCAACCTTATTTATAATAGCCAGAAGCTAGAAAGACCCAGATGTCCTTCAGTAGATGAATGGATACAGAAATTGTGGTATATTTACACAATGGAGTATTACTCGGCTATTAGACATAGTGACTTTACAAAATTTCTAGGCAAATGGATAAATCTAGAGAATATCATCCTGGGTGAGGTAACCCAGTCACAAAAGAACAGATATAATATGCAGTCACTGATAATTAGATACTAGCCCCAGAAAGCTCTGAATACCCAAGAAATAACTCATAGACCATATAAAGCTCAAAAAAAGGAAAGAAAGAAACAAAGAAAAAGAAAGAATGAATGAAAGAAAGAAAGAAAGAAAAAAAAAAAGAAAGAAAAAAGAAAGGCCAAAAAGTGAAAGCCTCAGTCCTTCTTAGAAAAAAAAATAAGTGTATAGCACCTTCTCAGAGTGTGGTACACCTAGACCTTAAATCATTAATAATTCAAGAGCTAAGAATTTAGCCTTGTGGCAGTTTTTGGTATTTAAAAATCATTATGTTTAAACTTTACACACCAAGAAAACTTTGATTATTTCCATGTTGTATTTTGTTTTACATGTACTTTATGCTCATTGTACTAGTAAGATTTCAATGCAAACTATCAAACCTTTAAAAAAATCAAGTACTGACAAAAATATGCTGATATAGTTTTATGCCAAAATGCTTTTAAAAATCTGTACATTTATCTCTGTTTTTTTAAAAATAAAGTTGTTTAAAAACAAAAAGAAGTCAAAAGCAAACTTCTTGGCTCTTAGATATGAGAGAGAGAGAGAGAGAGAGAGAGAGAGAGAGAGAGAGAGAGAGAGACAGAGACAGAGAGAGACAGAGAGAGACACAGAGAGAGCACATTTACATAAGAAAAATTATTGCACATTCTATGGTGCTGGTTAATAAAGTCATCTATAAAACCACACTATAAAATTCTTTGGCCATAATAGAAACAAGTTAGAGGCATGATATTTTTAAGAACAGCAGCTGCCTTCCTATCAAGATTAATATTGAAAGTAAGCCCCATCTAATGGGGCCCCTGGGATTGCTAACAGATTCCATGAGGGGTGTCCATATGGCCCTGGCCATAAGCTGCTTCCTTCTTTGAGTCTACCACACACTCGGATCCTAAAATACACCCTTGCTGATACTATGTCCCAGGGCGATGTTGACTGTCCACAGCACTTCACTTGGATATTTTAATGACTGTATCAAGGTTGAGGCTGAATATCAGAACACACAAGTGTAAAGCTACATCAAACAGGCATGCAATGGGGAGGTTCTTGACAAAAGGCATCAGGGCTCTCCACAGGCGATGACTCCTCTTGAGGTAGGAGGGCAGACATAAGAAGTCAAAGTTCTTCAACAGACTGTGAAGAAAGCGTCCAGAGCTGACGTGGCCCTCCTCCAGCTCAACTGTCACCTCCTTACAGGTGTTTTTGGAAATGAGTGATAATGAAACTTTCAAGGTTCAGTGAATTTACTCTTAGGCAAGATGTTAAGTGGTGTTAAAAAAAAATCAAACATAGCTGGGCTTTGTTTTGTCTAAAGAGTTTTTATTTGTGCATGCATGTGAGTATGTGTGTGTATGTGTGTGAGAGTGTGTGAGTGTGTGTGTACATGTGTGCATGTGTGCCTGCAAAGGTAAGGGAAGGTATTGAATCCAATGGAGATAAATTGTCAGGTGGCAGTGAGCTGCCTCAGTGGGTGCTGGAAATCAAACCTTGGTCCTCTGGAAGGACAGCCAGGCCCTTAACTGCTGAGCCATCTCTCTAGCCTATGGGCTATTTAAAAAATACAGATGGTTTTATTTCACTAAAGAGATGGGGTTTAGTTCTTAGTCCAGGATCCTAAAGTTAGTGTTTTATGTGCGGTCACATGGAACTATCCACAGCATGGCTCTGTGGCAAAACTCAAGCAAGAAATCCTCAAACTAGCCTCAAGAAAGATGAGGGGAAGTCCAGGTAATAACATGGAGTTTCAGAAAGCAGCCACAGTTATTGGAGCAGAAAACTGACTTTGACACTAAACCAGATGTAACGTATTTTCAAATAGAACCTCAGGTTCATCAAGCTTTGCAGACTCCTGTAAGAAGTTTCTCTTAGAAGAGCTTCTCTTCCACCAGAGTCAAGCGAGCACCCCTAAGTTATCTTCAGTATGCTCATAGTATTTTGAATCTTTCTGAAAGGGTTTGAATGGCAGAGGAAATAGTTATGGTGTAAGAGCCAAGACTCAAAACCATAAACGATAATATGCTTCATCCCTCTTTGGCTTTTCTGTTCTATGCCTTCTAAAATTAACACCTACCAGCTCCATCACCAGAAAAATATGTGTCTACAGTGGATGTTCCCAGAAAGGATATCCTTAATCTCTCCTGGCAGGAAACAGGTACATAAACACCAGTCCTGAAGACAAAAAGCAACAAGCAGATTTTACTGTCCCTCCATTTCCGCATTCTTACATCACGTATATTCTACGGAGCTTGTTCCGGTGACAATACAATGGGAGCCAAGGAAGATGGCTGCTGATTTCCAAGAGTTGCAACCCAGTCAATACAGAGAAGTCAGACAGAAATGCACGAGTAACTCCACCTGTGAAAAATGCCATGAAATTAGGGTGGAGAGTGAAACAGATTGGCCAAGAATATAGGAACAGAAAACTACCTGATGGGGCCTGAGTTTGGGGGGCAGGTAATTGGGTCCAGGGTGAAATGAGGGAGGATCAGGGATTTCTTAGAGGATCACTTTTGCCTGGGGTCTAATTAGGACTTGAGAGCAGAGGAGGGGAAGGAACTGTCAGTGAGACTTCTAGGTTTGGGGTTTCAAAACTTGAGTGTCAAAGCCATTCAAGAAACTGAACTGAGTCACCCTCTGGGGAGTGGGCAAAAAGACAGGTGTACTTTAAACTCATTAGAACTGAGATGCTGAGAGATGTTTGCAGTTCATGGGAAAGTTCTAGATTCACTTTTTCAGACTTCTCGAAAGATCCATGGGGAGAGGGGATCAGTGACACCTCAGACATAAATGGGGTTGAGAATTGAGATTTCCCCGAAGCCCCAGCATATCCTTTGTGAACTGTAGTCAGTTCATGAACTCGGTGTTGAGAATCCAAGGGAAGAGTGACTAGAGATGTGGAACAACGCCTAAAGGGTGGTATGCCTGCCACCAAGAGAGGCATAAGGAATGAGCAGCCATGTTTAGTGCTGCTCCAAAGAATCTACCAGACACCAGGATGTGAGGACACTGTCAGGTCTCAGATACAAGGAGCAGAAACATGGGGAAGCAGCTGTGACCACTGCCTTCTGGAAACTGTGAGAACAAGACAGATAGCCAAGCTAAACCAGACACACAAGAACCACACAAATACTCAACTGAGTCTGATAAGGAAAAAGATTATGAACATTCTGTCCTTAGCCTATAAATTATGCCCCAGTAGATTAAAAACAAGCCAAAGTTTTACAAAGGAAAATACCTAAGGCCAAATGGGCAAAGTAATTATCTTAAGCTACAGCAAAACACCTATCATCTGGGATCAATGAGAGGGCTTGCTCACCAGTGAGATGTGACATGGTATGACATGACAGTGTTGGTTCTGGGGGCCAAATGCAGAGTCTGCTCTTCTATTCTACATCTTTCCCCTCACCAATAGCCCAGAGGCCACCAGAGCAACTGAATCACAGATGATACATTGAAAGCATGTCTATTGAGCAAGAGTTGTAAGGACGTGTTCATAAGACAAGGACACTGCCTGAAATGGATGGAATTAAAGGATTCAGTTGTCAGGACACAGCAGTGAAAGCCGGGGACTAACACCCTCCTATAGTTCATTCAGTATTGCTCTGGAAACAGAGGGGAAAGGGGCGATTTTACAGTGAAAGTCAATATGCAAAATGTTAACCGGAAATCTGAGGATACTTCCCAATAACAAGAGGAAGCATTTCTTACAACGAGATGGGGGTTTGATGGGTGATCTCTGGTCACATTTGAACGGTCAGTTTTGTCTGCAGAGGAATGAGAGTTTCTACCAAACTGCAATGTTTCGAATCAAAAGATGAAGAATGAACAGTGGCTGTCTTTCTCTGTTCTGAAAGGTAGAGAAAGCGAACTTCACCCACGTCTAATTGTTTCCCCTAATTGCTGGGAGGAAAGTAAAGCATCTAGGACACAAGCTCCAAATGTGACTCACTGTGGTCCTTTCTGCATGTGGACTCCTCTGTGTCCATATTTTTTATATTACCTCTGGAACACATCTCACATCCCCTCAACTTCAGCCTGTCCTCCACCTAAGCCTCTTCCTCTTCCCGCATCCCAACACACTTCAGCTTTCTCACACTGCTCTTCTCTGGAGGGCCAAGCAACCATCTTAGTCCTGTGCTAGCCAACTTCTCCACCAGTTCAGACAGGCAATCACTCCACCTTTCTTTAGAATCTCCAGATCTTTCTTCCTCTCTCTTTTATCATACCAGACCATGTGAATAGGTAACTTTTCCTTTTACTACACCCCTACATTACTATACCCCTAGATTACTATACCCTCTACATTACTACACCCCCTATATTACTATACCACCTACATTACTAAACCCCTATATTACTAAACCCCTACATTACTAGACCCTCTACATTACGCCCCTTATATTACTGTACCCCTACATTACTACACCCCTATATTACTATACCCCTACATTACCATACCCCCTACATTACTACATTCCCTTAGAAGCTAATGGCAAGGAGTATCGTAGCCCCACAGACCCTCTGCTCAATCAACAGCATATAGTGGCTTTAACTGTGGATCTGGATTTCATGTTTTATTGTTT
The DNA here is from genome assembly GCF_963924665.1 of Micromys minutus. NCBI lineage: Eukaryota > Metazoa > Chordata > Mammalia > Rodentia > Muridae > Micromys > Micromys minutus. Next base: position 14,885,556 of record NC_137959.1, read on the forward strand.
CCTCAACTTGGGAAAACAAATTTACTGGGAAAGAAAAGGCATTCTGAAAAGAGATGAAAATCAAATGGCTTAATGTCTACTGCTGACTGTATTATTCAGCAAACAGGAACTAGACTTCCATGTAAATAAACATCCATCACCACCTCCCCCACTTTCACACTTACTGATCTCCTTGGAGATATAAGGACCAAAAATATGTATCTTTACTCCTGGAGGCTTGGTTTCTTCATCATAAGGGTTCTGGTCTCATCAGAGCCTCTTCAGCACCCAGCACCCCCTTGTAACTGGCTCATTTTTTCAGTCTCCAATGGCCTCCTCTATTCCTCATATATGCTCTTGGCTCTAACTCCTACCTACCCAACTAGCAGATCTTCAACTGTCAGCCTAACTACTTCAGTTGGCTTCCCTTCCTTCGGGAGAGAAAACACTGTCTTCTGCCTGGGTTCACTTGACCAGGTCTACACTCAACCCCACCAACTCACCTCCCACTGAATTCCAGCTCTAATGTACCACAATATTCATATCCCATTCAACCTTAAGTTACAGAAAACATGGAGCATGGTGACTGATGTCTGTAATCCCAGCACTCAGGAGGCTGTGGCAAGAGGATTCCCATAAATTCAAATCCAGCTTAGGCTTCAAACCTGCCTGGGCTAGTATAAAATCCAATCTCAAAACAAAGGAGAGATGGAAGGAAATAAAAATGGCCAAGTCTCCAGTTCATCATACAAGCCTCTTTCACCAGCCATCTCTACAATGTGACTTTCTTTTCTGCCTTGTGGTCTTTTTACCTATGCAAGATGTGTTATCAATGAGTTCACCATGAGCTGCTCCTTAGAAATCCCATGGACACCTTCCCCTTGTATCCCTGCCTCAAATGACCGCACCTCCTCTGACTCTTCCATTTATCTCTGTTTTGAAGAAATGTTTCCATTTGGAAGTAGTCACTTAGTGTTCCTGAAAAGCTCCCCATTCCCCTTTCCTTAACACGTACATTGTTAACACATATGCTGTGCCTCATCCACCAGGCACACTTGGCCAATCTAAGCAACTTTCAATATACCAGGCTGCAAACCTTTAACACCTCACATCCACTAAAGCCACATAGAGCTTGTTTCTTCTGGTTTTTGGGTTGCTCCTCTCAAGCAACCATTATTATCTTTCACATAAATCATCCAAACCTCAGCGAACATCTCTGTCATCCTGCACATAAAATCATTCCATTTTGACAATGACATAAATAGACTCTAGTCCTAAAGTTGGTTGGCATTTGTGCTTAGCCCAAGTAGTGGCAAATATTAGGAGGTGTGGCCTCGTTGGAGGAAGTGTATCACTGTGGGAGTGGACTTTGAGACCCTCCTCATAGCTGCCTAGAAGAGTCCTCTTCTAACTGCCTTAGGATCAAGATAAAGAACTCTTAGATCCTTCTCCAGCCCCATGCCTGCCTGGATGCTGCCATGCTTCCTGCCTTTATGATAATGTGCTGAACCTCTGAGCCTGTAAGCCAGCCCCAATTAAATGTTGTCTGTAAGAGTTGCCTTGGTCATGGTATCTCTTCACAACAATGGAAACCTTAACTAAGACAACCATCCAAACTGGTGATCTGACCATTCCCATCCCTGACATTGTAATGCACAGCCTATTAATCATAAACTCCCCTTATCATTGGGACAGATGTCTACTTACAGAGGACACTATGAGTGCTTCCTGTCCCCGGTTCCTCTCATTTATTATCAACCTTGTCACCTCTGCTCCCAGGACCTGTGCCTTATTCCTTCCTTCCGACTGTGTTAATACTCAGCTCTCTTTCCCACACCCCAGGATTCTCCATCAGTGATTGGCTTCTTTTTCCTGATCTCTGCTAGGCAGACTGAGTGGCTCCCTGCACAGGTAAATTCACAACATGATCTCAGTTCTCTGCTAAAAAAAATGAGAATGCTTTTAGATATGCAGTCAGAAAAGGACTTAATATGTGCTATTTCTAACAAGTGCTCACATTTAAGAAGAGCTGATTGTCAGTGAACACAACTTTGCTTACTCTTTCCAGGGTTGTGACTTTTATGTATTTGTGGAATTTTAGCCTGATCTGTTTGCCCCGCCCACTGATTATAAAGGATGACTGTCACTAAGGACATTGTATCTCTTTTTGTTATTTCTTGATGACACACAATATACAAGGTATGGGGGTCCTGAGTATGTCCTGCATAATGAAAAGCTGACCCTGCAAGTCACAAGCAGTACTTTGCCCATCCTTGGGAAAGAGAAGCAATAAATACTTTGATCGGGGTTTCACATCAAAGACCACAATCTGACAGGTTTCAATAGCCTACTCTATTTTTTCTGAAGGCTTCTCACTTGTCAGAAAAGAAGGAGCACAAGACCATGCACCAAGCAGTGTTCAGAGCTATGCACCAAGCAGCTATGAGCAGAGCCAAGCAGCTTGGCCCGTAAGGACTCCAGTCACAAGGGCTGGTCCTTGCAACCAGACTCAGTCAGTTGTTCCTGACCTAAAAAAATCATATCTCTGAAAACAAATGAGCACAGTGAATTTCAGCATCAAATCGTTGAGTAGCGTTTGGGGGAATTCTTGATGGTGCTGTTATTGTGACTTTTGAAATTACAGGTAAATGTATTTCTTAAATTTCACTTTCATGTAGAACCTACATTTTCATATCATTTCTGAAGCCTATGAGCCAACAATCAAAAAGAAGCCACTCCCACCCCTTCCCAGTTCAGATATTCTGGGCTCCACCTTGGCAGGTAACAAATGCCTTATTATGATTTCTTTGATTCGAAAGATGAGGAAAGCATCTTTATTTCTTTTGCCCCTGAACATAAGATCCTCTCAACCCTCAATTTCTTTTCATGAGTCATAAGCTAGACTCCGGGGAGGGAAGAACAACAAAAAAGACCACCGGGATTATTTGCTGTGAACAGTCAGATCAAAAGAATATTTCTGAAGGCAAAACAGGTGGGTTTCCTTCTTGATAGCTACAGGTGGAGTTCCTCCTTTATATTCTCCAGTGGAGCCAGTGGAACACACAGAGAGGGGATGGATCCCGCAACCCTCACATATGTGACCCAATCTAGCAGGTATCTGAAGTCAGTAACTTAAAGCTGGGACAAAGATACTGAGAACAGAAACTGAAGAAAAACTTGTGTACAGTCACGGTGGCTAGAGGATTGTGAGTTCTAAGCAACAAAAGTCGGTGCAGAATGAAGTACAAGGGAGAAGCAGGAGACAATGTACCTGTGCCCCTTCGTGCACATGCAAACACAGCCACAGTCCAGGATCACTCTCACTCACTCAAGGATGGCTTCCACAGTCCCACCCACCAGCTTCCCTCCTAAAACGTCTCTCTATTGGGGAAGGGCTACAATTCTTACTCAAATTTGGCATCTCCACGCACTCAACTATAAAATGAAACTAGTCCCGTTGAGTTCCCAGAAGAGGTTTAAAAAAATGGGTAAATAAATAAACTGCTGATGAGAAGCAACAGAGCACATATCAACCCAAGTATCACCTGAGGAGACTTGTCCACAGCCGGAAATAAAGAGAGACAATGGGTTATACATATTTGACAAGCCCGTCTTTTGTCTCTCTCCCCTAAACCCTCTTCTCACAAAAGATCCTTGATGTCACATCTTCCCCAAACTCATGGTATTTTAGAGAACAGGCCTTCTCATCCAGGCAGCCTTTGTCTCCACCTCTTGAAACCAGATCTTTCCTGCAAAGTCTCCTCATTTCTCTGGGATAAATGAAGGGATTATCTCCCAACCCCTGGGCAGCATAAGCCCACAATTAGCCAGGCAGCTTCTCCCGGCCACACCCTTGACGTCAATACAGGACACGGTTGCTCTCTGTTTTTAATTCGCCCCGAGAACCTACGCTGGTTAAACATTCATCTTCACCAACACTAAATGGCACAAGTTTCACACATGAGGAGAATGAGAGTTTCTCTAATAATCCTCCCCCAACTAAGATCCATTAATCCACAACTGTAAGAATAATTTTGACTTCCCGTCTTCTATCTCCCCAAAGAAATCTTAAATTTTGACAAAGCAACGTGTTAGTTACTTGTGGCAGGTACAGCTTGTTATTTCCTGGAGGGTCACTCCACTCCTCTTTCTATGGTGCAGGGTCTTTCCCTGATGCCACCTCCCCCCTACCCCCTTTGGGGACAGGTAGGCCATGCAATTAGTTCTTGCAGAATGCAAAGTGAATGAAGAATGAAACCCAAATCCTACTTTAGGGCCTGTGGTGGTTTGATTAGGTTTAATCCCCATAGACTCACTTGTTTGAATGCTTGGCCCACAGGAAGTGGCACTATTAGAAGGTGTGGCTTTGTTGGTGTGGGTGTGGCCTTGTTAGAGAAAGGTTGTCACTGTATAGGTGCAAAGGGAGGTTTCCTCAATGAAGAATGAGGATTTCACTTAGAGACAGGTTCAAACTATATGACCTTAGAACTCACGATATGGATCCGGCTGGCCTCAAACTTATAGAAATCTACCTACCATATTTATGAGGTCTCACAAACTCAAGCTCTGCCCAGTGTGGAACTAGAGCCTCCTCCTGGCTGCTGTGGAAGACAGTCTCCTTCTGACTGCCTTCAGTTCAACATGTAGAAGTCTCAGCTCCTTCTCCAGCACTTTGTCTGCCTTCATGCTGCCATGTTTCCTGCCCTGATGAAAATGGACTGAATCTCTGAAGCTATAAGCCAGGCCCAATGAAATGTTTTCTTTCGTAAGAGTTGCTGTGCTCATGGTGTCTCTTCACAGCAATGAAGACCCTAAGAAAGGGCCCAAGAGGTTAAGAAGCAGGTGTGACCTCTCTGACTACCATTTCTCCTTCCACTCATGCTGATTGTAGACAACCAACACATGGTTATAGGTTTAAGGACACCACCCAGGGGGCAGGGGGCGGGGATAGGCAGATTTCTATAAGATTGAGGCCAGCCAGATCTACATTGTGAATTCTAAGGCCATATAGTTTGAACCTGTCTCTAAGTGGAATCCTCGTTCTTCATTAAGGAAACTTTTTGCAACAGCTGAAGACTATTATAGTAAATCAGGATCCATCAAAATGCAGAACTGTAGAGCTCAGCCCAACTGACGAATCTACAGTAGAGCTTCTGTTCATAAGGCTGGGGTGAGGGGGGCGTTGTGGAAGAGGAGTTGGGAGATTTTAAGATCCAGAAGAATAGGGAGTTTACCATAAGATTTTTGTCTCCTAGAAATATCAGAAGTAATACCACGAAGTCTCACTGATATTACTACTTAACCATGACTTTAACAAGGGTGAAGTAATAGATATGCTAGCATGAAGTGTGGAGGAGGGGCATGGGATGTAATCATAGGCCCTCAGAAAAAGTCTTCCCCAGGAAAGAGAGTAGCAATTAGATAACCAATACCCAATGTCCAACCATAAGAACATTTACATACAAATGACATTATATAAAACGGAGCAGGTTGTATACCTACACACACACACACACACACACACACACACAGCAATTAAAGAAAAAGAAGAGGAAATTAATTTGAAAGAAAGCTCAAGTTGGGGGCAAGTGGGGGGGGGCTTGGAGGGAGGAATGAGGAGAAGAAACTGAGCTTGTATTATAATCTAAATAAAAAACAAATTAAGAATGCAGAGTAACCACTAGTCTGTGTTCCGGCTGACAGCCAGAGCGACATCCATGGCTCAAAGCTGACAAAAACTACACTTCTGTTACATTTCACGGCTGACATGTTGCAGGGTCTACTCCTCACCAGTGGCTAACCTGGACCACTGTCTCCTGCTGCCTCTTTTCCACCTCAACTTTTGCAGTCATCTTAGAAGTTTCATACACCATAAGTCATTCAGTCTTTGCCCTTCAGAGTTCCCATCACGTCCATATCTCTAATTAAAGCCCCCCCAAGGCCCTCCTCTTGCATATAGTCCACTAGAAGCTGTACTCCCTTGCATCCCGTTACATCACGTGTCCCGCTCCCTCGCCACCAATCAGTATTTACTCGGGGCAGTGACTTCACCAGCCTCAAGGAGGGGGGATTGTGGGGGACAGTGGCTCTCACTTGGCATGTTACTCCGTGCCACGCCATCCTCCTCAGACCTGTGCCAGTGGGGAGAAGTAAACTAGCTTCATGGACTGAGTCACTCACCTCTTATTCTGTCCTCAGCATGTTCCTGGGAGGGGAACTAACAGGTCTTATGTGAAAAAGTTATTGATAAGTAAACAAGAAATATACCTCTGATACATTTCTACTGCCCGCCATGGGTTCAAATCAAAGACAAGGGTTCAAATCCCACCTAGCAGCTTCTTTCCCCCCTCCCCCAAGGTCCAATTCCTTTCCTTCAAGGGTTAAGAACAGCAATGTGATCTCCCAACAAAGAGCACCTAGCAGTTTGGCAGTGAAAAAAAGAAAAAGGGGGGGGGGGGAGGAGAGACAAAAGAAGGCAGCCAAGTAATGTCTCCAGACCCCTATTCCAGGTCTCAGTAGCCCTAGAGCTGGAAAGGCACCCCACAACAACAGCAGCACATACAGGCCATGCAGTTCCTCTCACCTTGATAGGGACACTAGAGGGAAAGCATTGCCTTCCCCCCGTGTACAGGTGCAGATTCTAAGAGAGGCTGGGTACCGTCTTGTTGAAAACTCACCTAACGCATGAACCTGTGGTAGGTCCAGGATCTGAAGCCAGTGTGCCTGGTACCAGATGGTAAGCTCATAACGTACCACAGCGTGAGTGTGCACCCATGCCCTTCCAGAGGACAGCTAACACACAGATACTCTCCAAATTCTTGCAGCAGGGTACTTGATCCTGAACCAAAATTCATCTAGAAATTATCCAATTTAAGTCATGGGGGACCAGGCAGAAGATTGCCTTCAGCCTCCATCCAGTGCTCTTAACTCGGATACTGTGTTTCCTTCCGTTTATCCATTAGAGTTTTAGTAGAAGCAATTCTGTGCATACTGCCACCCCCCATCAATGTTCAAACAACAGCACCCCCCGAAGAGCCCCTATCCAGTTCCACCGAATGATGCTAAGGGGGGATCAGATTCTACCTATTGATTTCCCTCGCTCACTAGCTCACTCATTCCTTCTCTGACTAAACACTCCTTTAACAGCCTACATAAAATAGTAACTGGGAGCTTAAAAAACATGTAAAATACCATATAATCAAGATTGTTTAAATGTATAAAACTGTCAAGCAGATTATCCTTCATGCAATTCAAATGAACCTTTGGGAGACAGAATTAACTGAGGGCAAACAAGAGCTTAACTCTAAAAGACAAAGAGTTGGCTTCTATCAAGTTGACACTTCCAGATAAGACACTGCATTACACCAGGTTACACTCGCAATAATAATTTTTGATTGGCATATCATTTGCCACTAACTACTGCTTGGCTCCCACTGAGCACAGGCAGCATACTATAAACTGTTATGAAAGATGTCTTTGTATTGTTCAATATTTACAGAATATGTTATTTTATAAATGCTCCAGTTGGCAGAGGTAACCCCCCACCCCCAGAGCCAAAACAACAATGACAACAAAAGCATTAAAAATATCTCAGATTTAAATGATTCCTCTGCCTTAAAAAAAAAAAAAAAAAAAGTGCTTTCATAAGACAGGTGACAATTCTGTTCAGAAAATTTCACACCCAGACTCAGTAAATGCTCAGTGGTAAAAACAGAATGGCTTTGTTCAGCTGCACACACAGATTTCCACATCGCCTCTGTTTGTGTATCCCTGAATATACTCTTTCAGACCCCACTCTCATGGAACGCAAAATCAATTTTCTTTTGGACCCAAAAGAGAAAAAAAAAAGTGAGATCTGGTCTAATGATTTTTAATCTTTTAAATAAACATGAACTGAATTTGGAGCACAAGCTCTTCTCTCAAGAAAAGATCTTTGTTCAGAAAGGTCTCTTTCAGCATGTGAACAGCTAAGGCCAGGGACACAGTCCAACCTGGAAAACATGGTTAAACACACATCTACACGGATATGCCTTTAAAAGAAACAGCTAATGTTTGAACACATGCACACATGCAAAACCACAACCAAATGCTCTTGCCCCAAAAGCAGACTGATGTTTAGTTTAATTTTTGAAGCAAATTAGGTTCTCCCGATTCAATTTTAAACAAATAGAAAATGAGAAACAGAAAACTATAACATAAAACTTTTATGGCTACTTTGCTTTAAAAAATAAATAAATAAGAGTGGCACACTCATGTTTATGAAGTAGAAACCTCTCAGCCTCAACAGGAGAATCATCCTAAAAATCCCAATCCTTCAGGGTCCTCACAAACACCTCCCCAGCATGGCCCTGGCAGCCGGTTTCAGTTCCCCTAATAGTTATTGTTTGTAGCACTGTAACTAAGTACATTACCAACCAGTTGTTCAATCTATATAAATTTAAGAAACACACATTGCCAAGGAGTGACTCATACATCAGTCTATTATATGGTACAGGGCTGACTGTATTAAACAAATCACTCTGCCTACAGCTGAAGAATGGGAGCTATATACAGAGCAGAGGTTATTGTCTAATTTAAATCTTGGCTCGCTTCCCAGTGCTGTACAAGATTCCAATTTGTGGAAATGTTGCTCTTTGCTACTGCGAGAAAGACTGCAGAAGACGGTACTGGGAGCCTTCCAGAAATATGTCTGCAAAATGCCAATCAACAAGTCGCTGAAGATTAACAGTATGACTATACCAAATTAATTTAAATTATAGAAACATATGGCTAAGATGTCTGCGTTACACTTAAGACAACACCTACCTCACAAAGAGCGAGGTTTGTTCCAGGGTAGAAAATGATACTCTAACATTCAGATTCCTGCAAAATGTGAACATCGGCTAATAAATGGGGAGCTAGCTGATCTCACAGAGGCAATCTTCTTCAATATTTAGGGTCTTATCTTTCATATATCCTAAACATATGGGAAAACACTTTTTATAAGAAGGTATTCGGCTCCCACAAAGATACAAAGAAAATAATCAACATGATTCAGCTTCTGAAAACAATTTGCTCTCTCTCGAAAATTTTAGCTTTCTTGAGATTCACCATAGAGCCCAGAGGATCAAATAATCCACTATGCATTGCTCTGGTTCTTAAATACAATATTAGACCAAGAATTGAATATGCAGCCGAGAGATGTTGCCAATTACATGACCAAATCATGAAATCCAAAGACAACACAGTTTCTGTGCCATCAGCTGTTCTGAACTGTATTATATTCACGCTGCTCCCGTTATTTCCATGGGACTCTTTAATATACACAATCACGTCATCAGCCAAGTGGGGGGTGGGAATCAGTGGCACCTCCAGCCGTAGTGACACACTCGTGTGTGCTGTATTTCAACCAAATCGGAAGGGAACTGTTTCCTGTCTCTCTCCACTGCTTTCCTATTACTGCCTAGCTAATGGAAATACATCAAACAAATGTTCTACATGAACAATAAATATTAAAGTTGACCTATCCATCTGGGAGAGATGAGAACAATACTGCTCATTTTTAGCCCAAATATGACACTGATAAATGAATCGATGAGATTCCATCACACTTCCAACAACCTGGGCTGGGAGCCCCTGCATGATCCTGGTCCCAGCAATTTTCTTCATTCATCTTCATTAGGCATTCACTTGACCGGCCTCCCAATATCCCTGTCAACTCAGACCTGTGGGGGTTGTGGTCGTCTCTAATAATGTAGCCTAAATATGTTCTTCATGATTTGAGAGAGAGAGAGAGAGAGAGAGAGAGAGAGAGAGAATATCCAACAACAAAACAAAGTAGATGAAGGCCTTGATGAGCCAGGCAGAGGGCACAGTTCCTCTGCAAGCAAAGAGCCATCAAGTGTTCCTCATGATTAAAAGAGAAACCACAGCACAAAAACTGGTCCACACAGCAACTCTGTTGCCAGCTCATTGGCCACCAGGGCAGGGAAAGTCCTCCAGGTGTGCATACGAGTACCCAGAGCCATCAAAAGACAATTACGTATTCAAACGAAGGATGTTCGCAGGGCCTTATCACAGATGTAGAAATGCCTTCCATTTCCTTCCTCAATCACAGTTTCAAGTGAGCTGGAACAAGAAAGGAGGACATTCTTCCCCTAACACAATGAACGGGTTTCAGCACATTAGCGGCTTTACATTACAGTCCCATTATTTTCTATTTCGACAGCATAATAAGAGAGGTGCTGATTTGATTATTCTATAATAGTGAAAATGAATACCAATGCAGTATAAAATTGCTATTATAACACAGAGCTACTAATAGGATTCACAAGACCCTTTGGAAATTAGGTTTTACAACTATGATCACAGGGGTAAAATTAGAAAGCCAGTAAGCAACAGAAGGGAATTAGGTGTTCCACGCCAGAGTCCCGGCGATTCAGACAGCTGCATGCATGAAGCCAGGCGGCATTTACTTTAAAATGACCTGCAAAATGCAGACCTTGTGTATTGCTAGAGAGGGATCCCTTCAAGATAAGTTCCCAGGTATCCACGATGTTAAGGAAAGCTTTGTGGAAGTGTAGCAAAAACACAAGGTTTACTGATTTCAAAAGAGAGCCATAAATGAGCCAACGGTGGAAAGAATATGGAGAATTCAGTGGTTAAGGACCAGACAGACTCAACAGACCAACAGCAAACGGAATGTGAGATAACATACCTGAGGAATCTGGAGGAAAGAGCCTAACCTAGTACTCCTCATCTCAGATAAGAGGGATGCTAAGTCTCCATGTGGTTGTTTGTGACCCCCTATTCCCACCCCCCTAGTAGTCCACAGGACCCATGACCTACTGCGGGATATTCTTTACTGGCAGAACAGTGCATACCTGGACTCTGTGATTCTATTGATACATGAAAACATGCTTCCCTTATGACTTCAATACATCTCTGTCCTAACAGGTAGAGGGTGAGTGGAGATGTAACCAAACCCAGTGTCACCTCAAGCACTGGCAAAAAGACACACTGCCTTTTCCAAAGGCTCTTTCCAAGACTAGCCTCTATCAGGGTCTGAGGATGACCAATCTGAGACAAGCACATCTCCATGAAAGCAGCCATCTCTAGCCATGAGCACACAAGCCACAGGCAGAAAGTGATGGCTGACCATGCTTGTCTTTTCCATACAAAAGAGAATATGCCGAATTTTACAGAGTTCAAATATAAACGGATTAGTGTCTACTTGGAGAAAGAAGTTGGACGGCATATTTAACCTTACATTTAGACCCTTCACTTTTGTGTGAATGCATTTTCATTATTTGAAGATGGGAAACTACGCCACACAGAAATGGCAGGTGTGTCCCTTACGTATCTCATCCTCGGCACGGATGTTTGACTCCTGGCACAGACTTACAATAACCAGTCCTCCACCAAGTGACAGTTATTGGAAGCATATCATCAGCGCTCCATCATTTAAACCAATAGCACACCACAGAGATGCTTCACAGAGATGGCTTCCCTGCTTCTCAAGCTGTGTACCACAGAGGGTCTTCCAAGAGCCAAGCGCACAGAGATTTGAAACCGCAGTTATGTCAGAGCTGGTCTTCACAACTCTCCAGCCACTTCTGAGTTTTGTCATCTCCCTTCCCTTTCAGAATAATGCAAAAGCTACTCTAATAAATAATAATAGCAATAAAATGTCAGCTTAATATTTATTGGGTAGTTTCTAGGTGGTAGATACTGTACTAGCCATTTCCCATTTTATCCTTAAGAAGAATCTTTTGAGGTTGAAACTAGGGTATTTCATAAAACCTCTGACCCTGTGGACCACAAGATAGAATTTAACTGCAGACATGCTAAAATATGAAAAACTATGTGCCCCAGTAAGTGGGGCACAATAATATAACTTACTAACCCCATCTACACTTACGGAACCAGTGCCCAAACTGCTTAAGTATCAAACTGGTCCATAGTTAAAAACAAGAAAGTCTGCACACAAATTAAGAACTGGGCAATTCTGAGGTCTTAAACTTAACTAAATTGTCTTCAGTATTTTTCATACATCTCACCTAAGGATTTTCATACATGAAGTTGTGATTAACGTCTGCATGTTTCCATATGCCTGCAGAGTTCAAAGAACTTTCTGGATTCACTAATGGCCTCACAAAAGCCAGTGAGTCTACCCATTCTACAGAGAGAAAAAACAAGGGCTTTGGCCAAGGCTGCTTGATAATGCAGACCAATAGGCTCTTTAGTCCATTTTGAGCTACTGCATTGTCTTTCTAGAACTAGGAGTCTCCATCATAGAACAGCTTTTGTGATAAATGAAAGACACAATCTGTACCACTTTGTTATACATAAGTCAAAGCATACCAAAAATGTCAATAGGAAAAGAATTGTAGGACATCAAATCATTAACATACTCTGCTCCAATCCTTAGGGAAACTTCCTGAGATATGTAGACAAAACTGGGGAAAGTATTACCTCCCATACTTGCCTGCACCCACCAAGTTGGACAAGCTTAGTGACGACCATCCTGAGGAAGTCTCTGTGGCTCTTACTACTAGTCACTACCTGAGATAAAGGGACAAGAAAGATTAGGAGGCCACCAAAGCTTCCTGTCATCCAATATAGCAACAAACTGGACTTATATTAATTCAGGAGAAGAGAACCCACATGTTGCTGCATGACTTAGCTGACATAGTGCTTCTCACACACTGCAAGTCTGTTTCTTAATAAAAGATCCCTCTAACCCCACCAGACACATAAGCATCTTCTGAGCACCTAGTATTGACCATGAACAGAAAAAAAAAAGCTGAAGCCATCCAGGAACAGGATCTCAATGAAAATAAAAGACAAAAGAACAGTGTCCTGGTTACTTGTTTGTAAACCTGACACAAACTGGGGTCATCTGGGAGAAAAGAAGATCAATTAAGAAAATGCCTCCATTAGACTGACTGGTGCTCTCCCTGGGCAGGTGGTCATGGATTGAACATCAAAGCCGGCTGATGTGGTCTCTGCTTCAATGCCTGCCTCCAAGTTCCTGCCTTAAGTTCCTGCCCTGACTTCCTTCTGTGATGGACTGCGAACTGTCCATCACAGAATGCCTGTGATTTTCTCGTGTCAGTTTCTCTGCTGGTAAAACCAAGATGTGATGGTGCTAAGCCATAGGGTCTCAACAGTCAGGGCTGCACTGATGAATATGCACAGACTACTTAACATAGCCACATGTAACCCCACCTACCCCACTGCAACTAGTACTGTTAACTTGTGGCTTATAACCAGCGACATCACACAACACCCAAGCACATGAGCCTGAGCTGAGCCGATACTCACTGGGAGTAAATGAATGAGGGAGATGGCACAATGTGACCTTAGCTTCCAACTCCAGAACAATGCTTGATAAAAATCAAAGGACAAGGCTACCTTCTTAGCTCTTGAGTTATTAATGATTTAAGGTCTAGGTGTACCCCACTCTGAGAGGGTGCTATACACTTATTTTTTTTTTCCTAAGAAGGGTCGAGGCTTCCACTTTTTGGCATTTCTTTTTTTGAGCTTCATATGGTCTGTGACTTGTTTCTTGGGTATTCAGAGCTTTCTGGGGCCAGTATCCAATAATCAGTGACTGCATATTATGTCTGTTGTTTTGTGACTGGGTTATCTCATTCAGGGCGATATTCTCTAGATACATCCATTTTCCTAGAAATTTCATAAAGTCATTGTTTCTAATAGCTGAGTAGTATTCCATTGTGTAAATATACCACAATTTCTGTTTCCATTCATCTACTGAGGGACATCTGGGTTCTTTCTAGCTTCTGGCTATTATTAATAAGGCAGCTATAAACATGGTGAAGCTGAGCTAAGAAGATAGTCTTGTGGCAATTTTTGGTATTTAAAAAAAAAATCATTGTTTAATCTTTACACACCAAGAAAACTTTGACTATTTCCATGTTACATTTTGTTTTACATGTATTTAATGCTTATGGTAACTAGTAAGATTTCAATGTATACTATCAAATCTTTAAATAAATCAAGTACTGACAAAAAATATATTCATATAGTTTTATGTCAAAATGCCTTTAAAAATCTGTACATGTATCTCTGTTTTTTAAGTAAATTTGTAAGAAAAAAAGCTTATTACAAAAAACAAAACAAAACAACAACAACAACAAAAAAAAAAAGATAACGGGAAGACAATCAGTTAGACTGCACCCTCTGGTTTTCTAGAGAAAAGCCTATGTAGCCTCCACTTCAAAACTCCCAAGGATTAGGAAACAAGACATGAATAAAAAGGCCTATGTAGTGAGGGGTGAGAGTTACTGTGATCTGTGGTCTAAGTGCAAGTATTGAGAATGAAAGTAGAGACCATTATGGAGCCCACACTTGTCAGAATGCAGAGAGCAACCAACTGATCACAGGGTGCCCATCCCTAGTGAACACACATAAACCACAGCTCCTGCACATCATGGAAGACCGAGAGAGACTGAGAGCCACAGGACCAAAAAGTCTTCATAAGATTGGCTCTCCTAGAACTGATAGAGAAGCAATGCCCATGATACTTCAACACTTTCGTGACCTCAATTAGTTGTCTAAATAAGACCTGAGCCAGGGCAACACAGATTTCTATGTTTATGTGGAAGGGGACTTCACACAGGGCCCCCACCCTTAGACAGAGAACCGCAAAATACTAAAGACAGCAGTAGAAAGGGAGACAATTAGTCATCCACAGGAAAAAGCTCTTTATTAGTTATTCAATACTAAGTGATCTTTCCTGAAGTCACGGGCATCCAGGCAATACTAAATGGGATCAGTAGGCTGTGTGTGTGTGTGTGTGTGTGTGTGTGTGTGTGTGTGTGTGTGTGTGTGTTAAACAGTAATAAATAAGTAAGAAGAGGGTGTGAACTTGAGAGAGCAAGGGAGAGAAGTTAGGGGAGGGACAGGAAGGAAGAAAGGGAAAGTGAAATATATTTGTGTCTTCATTTCAAAACTTTTTTAAAGGGCTAAAAGAGCTATTAGCATTATTTGAATGAGCAAAAAAGGGGGGGGGGTGCTACAGCCTCAACACACACTATAAGTAAATTAGCCAGCTCTGATATTGCAATGCAATACCCCAACAACAAGCATGTCACTGAATTCAACTAAGTCTGCCATGGCAAGTAATAACAGATACATCACATAATATAGCCATCACTCTGGGGTCTGCTTTTCTGTTGTTTTTCAAATCAGGGAGTCCTCTCCTGGCATCTGCTCCCCCACAGACCCATCACCTCCACATTCATTACAGTACAGGCTATTTAATAAGCAGTGGGTCACGACAATCCAAAGACCATGGAGCTTCTCTTAGGGAAATTGAACATGAGGGCAGCGGATGCCAGCGATTCCCAGTTGTGCAGCACTGTTTGCTACTTGGGGAAAGTGAGGATGCTTCTGTTTATTTCTCTTAGGAGCTCAGGATTGGACATGAGGGGAAGTGGAAAATGCTCACGCACGCACACGGATCCACACACCACCAGCCGAGCGCAAGGCCATCGCTATACTCTCCCTGCTTGGGGGACATGTCAAAACCAAGATGAGGTCCAAAGGCTGCAACAAACCTTCGTCTCACATCGGCAGTGACCGTGGATTCAGGAGGCTCTTAGAGACCAATGGGATGAACAAGGCAAAGAGCAGCGAGGGATGGATGGGCGGCAAACGGGTGGACCCAGGGAAGTGGCCCGAAGTGATTCCAACAGACTCGAATTGCTTTTAAAGAAGCAAGTCAAGACCAATTAAAGGAGAACCAAGTGGGTAGGCGGACATGACATGGGAGCCCTCCTGGTCCCCATTTCCCTGTTGCCCTCAGTGGCAATACAGCTAGGAACCAGATCAACCCAGTGGAACGAAGCACCAAGTGACTGATTTGTCTAAAGTCACACTGCCAGTGAAAATGCCCCTGCTGACCCCTATCCTGGAAGCATTCACATGTTTGCTTCTTTCTTCAACTACAATAACATCTGATGCCAGACTCCAAACAAGCACTAAACAAAGTCAATCTTAGAGCATAAAAGTAATTCAGATTAGGATAGATACATAGCCAGATTGGATTTTCCACAAAAAAAAAAAAAAAAAAAAAGAAAAAGAAAGAAAGAAAGAAAAGAAAGAAAGAAAGAAAAAGAAAGAAAGGAAAAAAAAAAAAAAAAACAACAAAAAACCTTACCAACTGCTTTGGTTCCCATCCAATAAACTCAAATGTACTGTGGAGATTAAAAACAACCAAAACCACATCAAATCAGCTAATAATTTTATATACAGTTAAGCACTTAAAACCCCTAGAACTTTCCCGACCTTTCTCTTAGCCTATCTGTAAGCTGGGTGGCGACTTTTAACTTAAACTTGATGTTCCAAAATTCCAGTCACTGCCAGAGATGTGCCTCCACATTAAACTCTGAAACTCTTTTACCTACAACCAAAAATTTGGGGAGAAGCAATTAAAAATGTTTTTTTTTTCTTGAAATTGAACAATGTTCAAAGCTCCTCTCAGTATCAAGTCTCAGTCGTATAATGCCTGAGACACAGTAGTCCCTGATCTGTTGCCCAGGCATATAAATGCCCAGCTACCTGTGAGTACTAACTCTGACTGTCAATTTGATTAGGTTAAAAGCTGCGTGGGAGATTAGTGGATCACACCTCTGGGTGTATCTATGTCATTTCCAGGAACAATCAGATCATGAAAGTTATAATAATCAGTAGATTAAGCCCTTGAAGGGTTCATAACATGATGGCATTATTCGGTGGCGGTGTTAAGGCTGGAGGTGGGGCCTGGAAGGAGTAGGCCAATAGGGAAAGAGCTTGGAGCTCCATCTCACATCTCACCCTTTCTTGTTCCTGCATGAACTTCCTCTCTGCTTCCTCTCTAGAATCAGGAAAATGTGTTTATCTGGCACACATTCCTACACCACAATGCCTGGCTCAAGCACTCATGACCCGAACCTTCTGATTTTTTGGGTAAATGAAAATAAAGTCTCCATCCTTGAAGTTGATTCTGTCGGAATTTGTAATGGAAGCAAGCAAAGTTAACTAACACGGTGCTAAAGGGTAGGAATGAGCAGGGCAGATAAGAAGTGTAGGTGTCCCAAGTAGTAGGACAGTTCCAAGGTGAAGGAAGAGAAAAGAGTAAAAAGCTAAATGCCTATCAGATGTAGAGGTTCACACCTGCTAGCTCACTCTCTACAGGTTATAGGAGGATTGTCTCCAGCCCAGGGCTAGCCTGGGGTACAGTGTAAGACACTGTCTCAAAAATCCAAAACTCAACAAGACTCATAGATGAGACACAAAAAAAAATATGCAAACATGTATGCAATGATATGTGTTCTACCATGCTTCAGCTCCACCCACCCTGGCAAGTGATGGGGTGGGCTGTACTACAGCTGGTTTGGGGGCGTTTTAAAGAACTAGCAAAGGCCACAGAGATTAAGGGCAATTCTTCTAATAAATTCCAAGTTTCTGAACAGTGATGTGTCCACGGAACCAGAGGATTTATCACCACACATACATTAGCCATGTATATAATTCAAACTCCCCAAAGACACAGGTGAGAAGATGCTCCCCCTGGGCTACTCTCTAATAATCACTAAGATTATTAGAGAGTACTCCAGTAGCAGCCTGTTACCCATCACCATCCCAGAGACTGAAAGAGACATTAAACTCCCACTTCCTTAACCATTCTATCTAAGAAGTTCTGGGCTTTAGAAGGCAATACTGTTGGTCATTCCACAGAGGAAGTGAATGGGTCTAAGGAGATGGAAACCCTGGTTAGAGACGAGACATGTGAATTCTAATCTCAGAGCCCAAACCTTCCAACAAAAAAGCTATCAATCACAGACTGAAGAAGCCATCCAGCTCACATTTGAGTAACAGTAAAATGTATGACATCCCCTTATTAGAAACTGAGGTACATGTATACATGTCTTATAGGGAAATTTTTAAAAAATAATGTTTCCAAACTTACAGAATGAACTTGATAGCTTTCTGGCTTATGCATTCACTCGGGAGAAGAAAAGAAGAGGAGAGGGGAAGGAAGGGGAGACCTGCCCTGACTTTCACAGCAAACATGGAGTCATGGATATCCCCAATTCATTAATATACTCATTTGAAGAAAATAAATACATGCACTACCCATTTGCTAGTGAAATAAGAGGCTGAAAGGCCGGGTCAGTGCAAGAGCCACACACTGAGAAAAAAGGGTGCCATAGAATTTTTAAGTATATCCATGATCTGGATTCCATTTTACTAAGACTAATACTTTTGTATTTTTCTTTTCTGCTACTTCTAGTTTAGATTATTTGAAAGTAAATGTCATCAAATCTTGTCCAATGGCAAAAGAAGGCCCGGGAAGAAATGAGAGTAAATATGTTGTCTGAACCACCTTACAAATAAACTGTGACATCAACTAAACAGTATGAACGGATTTACGGTTTATTAACGGCCTGCTTAGTACTTGCCCAAGACAACTGAAAATGGGTACTTTTGACTAAGCTCTGTAAGCACAGACTATGCAATCACAGGATCCCTGTAAGATTCTATTGTATGTTTCCTGTGACTTATTTTGAGTTGATTAATCATACAAATATCTGAAGATATTAACATGAAATCCAACTTGGAGAAAATGTGTAACCCAGAAAGATTCAACTCAGAAATATAGATTAGTATAACCACTCCAGAAACCAACTCTATTCCTGAATGAACTGCTTCCTCCAACCCTCACAAGTCCACCCCCACATAAAGAGAAAAGAGAGAAATCCTAACAAGGACATTTGCTAGCAGAGAGGACAGCAAACAGTACCGGATTGGACCAAACGTCCACTGATAAAAGTGGCCAAGAGAGGTAACCTAGCTGGGTGTGGTGGCTCACACCTTTGATCCCAATGTTTGGGAGGCAGAGGCAGGTGAATCTCTATGGATTCCAGGCCAGCAAGAACTACACTGTCGTGAAAAGCAGCCTACCGGTGCTAAGGTGGGGGTGAGAATGTATTACCCAGTAACAAAAACAAGAGGTTTAGGCATGAGGTCAGGCTTAGACATAAGTAAGGCAGGAATAATGCTCTAGGAGGAAACAGAACAAAAGAAGACAGATACAAAGCTCTGCTCCAACAACAACAACAAAAAAGAAGAAAGAAAAGAAAGAGAGAGAGAAAGAAAGAGAAGAAAAGAAACATGACTTTCACTGCAGCCATGTGGTGGGCAAATGGGTGATTCCTGTGCTGGTCTTTAAAACAGCCTCACTAACCTTATAGCTGTATCTAAAAGCTTTATAATTTACATCCACATTACCATAGTTGGGATCCTTAATGTCACCCAAAGATTCATGTGCTAAAAGGCTTGGTCCCCAGTCTGTGGCACTATTGGATGGTGGTGGAATCTTTCTGAGGTGGTAAGGCCAACTACAAGGAAGTTAGGTCACAGGCAGTGTGCCTTTGAGGGGATATTGGGATTGCAGTCCCTTCCCTTCTCTCAGGCTTCGTCTCTCATGTGCCTCATCAAAGCAATAGGCCAGAACAACCGTAGACTGAACTCTCTGAAACGGTGAGCTAAATGAGACTTTTCCTTATTAAGTTTACATGCATGCACGCATGCACATGCACACATGGGACTGGAGTATGAAAAGCAGTAAGATGGATAAGCCAAACTCATCACCAAAAAAAAAAAAAAAAAAAAAAAAAAAAAAAAAAACTTATCAATCATGTATTTCAAAAAGGAACATTGGAGGGTTTCCAAAAGCTTTGATCATTGCGATTTTCTTTCAACCCAGGGTAAACTTTCAGAAGGTCGCCTCTGTGTGTGTTTTGTCTAAGCTTCAAATACACATAACTTTTCTGTGAGCTGTCTCCGTGGCTATGCTGGAAGGGGAGGCTGCAAGTCACGCTATTTATACCCCTTTATCACTGATGTGAACACTCATCGCTGCAGCTTCATTACAAAGAACAGCTAAAAGACTTTTTCCAAGCTAAGAAAAAACAGGGCTATAATAAGGTATCTTCCATTCGTGGGTAAAAATACTCCTTCTAGAGAACATAATATAATTAGTTTCTATTCCAAGTCTGTCAGTGTGCACTGTTAACCTCTGACAACCATACACGAACCTTCTAATTAGCATGTTATCTTTAGTGCAATTAATAACTTGTACCTCATGCTATAGGCAAATTAAAGTTTTCCCACTAAAACTAAATTCTTCAGCGTAATTCTAAGTGTTTTGCCATTTAAATGAGATTTTAATATTCAGACCTCTTATTCCAGTGTTCCCAAGGCTGGACAGCTTTTCGCCATCAACATTCTTTCAAATATTTTACCTAAGACAGAAAATCTTATACTAAATTCAATTTCACACTTGCCAATCACACACGCCCACACACAGTTGCTCCAGATGATGTAGCCTAATGTGGATGCATATGTATGTCTGAGTGTGCACACACAATGCTTAAATACATATAATCACATTAGCTGCAGGGCAGTGGTTCAAACAAACTTTCAGCACACTAACTTAAATATATGAAACCTAATGACTAATATTCAGACCTACTCACGCACTTAACTGTGAATCTAACATCCACAGCAATGTCCCCAGCACAGCGCCATAATGGCCCTCACCACAGTACTCAGAGTTGAGTCTGAAAGTCCTTGGCCCTAATCCTCCCACAATTCAGAGCTATTTCTACTTGTAATGGTGAGAGAGGTTTTGTAAATACAAGATCTCCATATTCTTTTTTGTGAGACCTGACCCTTCCCTTGATCCTCAAAAAATATGGTTGCATTACTAAGGAAAGACAAAAGCTATGCTAAGCTTTTGCATGAATGATACTACTCAGATTCTAAAAAGTCAAAGTGTTTTATTTGCTTTTCTTCTCCCTCCTATGACAAGCATGGATAACCCAAAATATTGACATCAATAAACTGATTACTGGAAAGTAATAGACAAGACAAAGATGGATAATGCAGAGGTTTAAAAAGAGGAAACACCATAATGTTTATGGCCTTAAGAAGCCAGAGTTCATAAAGGAATACATACATGTGTATTATAACAAAATAAACAGAGATTTGGGGTGGCTGGACTTAAATGTGAGGTAGCTATTTGAATTCATGACCTGGTATGGAGATAGGCCTAATGGTACACACATTCCTTTTCTAAGGCTTCACCTGAAATGGCTTCACAGAAAGTCATTTCTTTCCTCCAGAAGTCTTTGCAATAGGACTCCTAGCCGTCAATTGTTCTGTTCTGTTTGACTTCAGTCCTGTTCTCTAGTAAAAGGAACTGGAACAGAGAGTTGCTGGCACCGTGTGTAGAGAGGGCAAGAAAAGAAAAACAAAAGAATAAGATCTACAGGAAAGTATGTGGGTCTCAGAAAACAAACAGGAAGTAAGGAATGGCTGGAGAGTATCCCTGAGACACTAAATGTAAGTGACTCAGGACCATCTGAGTATCCCCAGAAAACCATCATTATGATACACAGGAACAAGTACAAAGTCAGACCATAAAGCATGCTTTCTACAAAGGCACCCACAATACAAAGAGGGAGCGTAAAGGAAAACACCCAAAGGCATGCGTACTCACACGCACACACCACCACCATCACCACCACCACCACCACCACCACCACCACCAGAGCTAAGGCATAGATTTGAGGGTTCCTGCTCTCTCCTGATTCTTTATGAAGAATGACTTAGCATTTTTGTTATAGAAAGAATAAACAGAGAGAACCCTAATCCAAATAGGTCCAGCAAAGTAGCAAGATGTGAAGTGTAACCCTTAAGGCTTCAAGAAGGTGATTCTAAGCATTTAAACTTCAGTGTGTGCTTCAAAACAAACTACTTGTGTGTTAAAGCATTTCTGGCCTAATACTTTTAGAGAATTATGAATCCACACTAGATGAACTGACAGGTGACCAGAGGTGACAGGATGAACAAGAAGCATGGTTCATCAGAGTGAGAGGCTGACTGTTTTTGCACATTCAGTGCATAGGCAGCCCTGGGGCCGGCCCCACACTTCACAAACATCCAAACAACTAGTGCAAGGGCGGTGGCACGAGTTCATAGGCACAAAAATGCAGAGGAAACAAGAGCTGAAATGTGTGTGAAAACCTACACTTAGCTCGGGGTACTGCACAAAAGGCTCCCAACCCAGAGATGCTTGTCCTCTAGGCAAGGTTAGGTCCCATAGGAATCGTGAAATGACAGTTGGGAGTGGTTATGAAACTACAATGTCCCTCTTGCCATGGATAACAGGTTAGATGACAGAATGTCCGATGCACAGTTTAAGCATCCAGAACATGACTTTAAGATACGGGAGGCTCATGACTCAAGCTCCTTTGGCTCCTTATCAAAATTTCGGCAATTATGAAAACTCTTAAAACCGCACACTCCTAAGTTGTGGTTTTATTCCTTTGTCCCTCAGCAAGAAGTGTAAAATACAACAGGAAGCCCACATTAGAGCATCTGCCCACACGTTTCTTAACAGGAATCTGCTGATGATGGTGTCTGAGCACACTGAGAACCAGATATCCTTAGCATCTGAAGGAGAAACAGAAATCTGGCTCATTAAATATAGTTTACCACTACAGAGAGGGGGAAAATTTATACGTATTCTCAAGTGTCCTCCATCCATTAACTGTACCATAGACCTGAGGTTAGTATTGCTACCTCCTTATTCCCAAGGACACCATGTTTAAAGATATTAAATAATGAAAGCAATGGGCAACACAAATAGAATGGTGACTTTGGATAATCTGGGGTTATCAGGCTCAAAATCTACATTTTTTTGCTATATCAGACCCCTTGTTCACTCACAGTTTTTAAGGAATTCCAAATTACAGGGGTCTGAGTAGGTGCCTTCTTAATTCAACATCCTTTCCTGAATCCCAGGCACAGCCAATGTGTATATATTTAACCCACTAAACTGATTTCAGAAAGACCCCAACTGATACTTGACCACTACTCCAGTCTCATAACACACACTTCACGGATAATTGGTGGAGCTCATTACGAGTCAAAGTATAACCAGGAGAAGCAGCTAGCTGTCCCAAAGGTTCCAAGAGGATGCTCAGAAGCATACATCTGGTCTGCTCCATTTTGTATGATTAACTAGACTGGGTGGATAAAGCAGGCAAACAGCTGGAAAGCCCAGCACGCATGGAAAATCCAAGGGAAAACCCTGCCATGCCTTGTCCTTGGTCCTGAAGAGTTGAATTTGGTTGGCTGGGACTCAGTCCCACATTCTGTGAGTTTTTCTTGATTTGGCTTTTCCATTTTTGCACATGGCTTCGATTATCTCTTGTGGTTTTGTTAACATGGAGCAGAGCATCCTATAAGTTGTTTTCTGAGGGTAGGTAGCTAACTTCATGGACTTCTCAGTGACTTCTTTTAATCATTCTTGGCACAAATATTTTTTTCCTCTCTCTCTCCAGGAAATAGGCATTTGGTATTTCTTGTTCTCCATGATGATACATTTACATTTGAAGATAACAGTCATTAATACTGAATAATTCAGTGGCCAAGATGCAGATGCAGGAGGATTATCCTGACAACATGATGAAATATGAAATCTATAACGCTATGAGATCCTGCTTCTCAGTCTGAAACAGAAAGGCCAGAAGAATCTAACATGTTCCTCCTATCACCCTTCTAAGTTCCTTCCTGCTGGTGCTGAGGGCACCCAGAGCGATGTGCACTGGCTTTTGTTGTTTCCCTTGGTATGGAGCAACATCAATACTGTTGATAAATTATCCATATCTTTCTTAAAGCTGCAGTCAAACATCTCCACCAACTGCTCACTTCTAATAGCAGGGTCACTGGGTAGGAGGTATCATTTTCCTTACTATTTAAAATCTGCATTAAAAATCTTGCATGATTGTTTACATGCACGCTCCCACATTACACTTAATTCAAAAACACATATTTAAAATGAAGGGTTTTCAGTTTCCTGAAATCATAAGGTCATCTAGTCTAAAGTCATGATACTTCAGTGAGCCTCAAAGGTCAGATTATTCGAATTTCACAAGGATGAAAGTCAGCCCAGCCAAAGATTAACATTAAAACACTTAAGATTTTAAAAACTGTCTTAGTTAATATTTTTAATCAACTGTCAGGTGTGAAGAGCTAGGTCTGTATACTACTAGAGCTCAAACTAGCTGGACGTGGAAGCAGGCTTTTGTCACTGTAAAACTAGCTAGTTATGTAGAATACAAATTGCAGGCTTTCCTTCAACCACAATCAGACACAAATGCAAACCTTAAATTAACTACAAGTGAAAGAAAGTGGACTCATGAATTCCATGTACTTAGAAAGACCTAGCTCATGCGATGGGAACCTTGAAGGAAAAAATAACTGCCAACAATTACAGATTCCAACAAATCTTTTCTCAACCACAAGCAATATAAAGTCTCATTCAACCCAAATCCCTGACACCTTTTTCTCTTGGCAGTAACTACCAAAATACAGTAAAATATTTAAAAGCAAACCATATCTGTGCCTACTAAAGGCTTAAGAGCCCACAGAGACACTTGCATTGAGACACTGGGATAGTCATGGATTCAGTTTGGTTGACTTATGAGAGAGACATCTTAGGGGCAGAGGACTGGCAGCAGAGGGACAGAGGAAATGGTGAGGATGGGCATAATTTACCAATCTGTGCACCCCAAACTGGCAGATTGTAAATTATAACTAATGTGTCAGGCTTCTCCTCCTACCACATAATTCTGTGCACTAACTCCTCCTCAGAGTAATTTCTGTGGAGTACCTACTGAGGTCATGGACTCCCAGCTATCATCAAAAGCCAGCATACTCCTAACAACCACACATCATGGGGCTGGAGAGATGGCTCAGCACTTAAGAGCACTGACTGCTCTGGCAGAGGTCCTGGCCCTGCTCCCAGCTCTTGCACAGCAGCTAACAACTATCTGTAACTGCAGTTCCAGGGGATTTGATGCCCTCTGCTGTCCTTTGCATGGTACACATGCATACATGCATGCACACGAATAATCATACCCATAAAATTAAGTGCTAACTTAAAAAAAAAAACCCACATGCCACAAAGTGTTAAGGAAAAATAAGTACAATATTTCAGTCTGGAGATGGAGAGATGGCTCAGCAGTTAAAAGCACTGATTGCTCTTCCAGAGGACCTGGATTCTATTCCCAGCACCCACATGACAAGTCAAACCATCTATACCTACAGTAGCAGGGAATCCAATGCCTTCTTCCCCTCTCGGGTGCCAAGCATGCATGTGGTTTACAGACATACACAGAGGCACAACACCCATACACATAGTAGAAATTTTAAAAAGAGTTCAGTCTGATACCATCATGCAAAACAGAAGACAGATTGGCCATCCCCCCACACTGTCCCATCCCACTGCACATACCAATCTGTCTGACTCAGACTGGTACTGGGGGACTTCTGGACCTATCTTAACTCACATCCTCTCGTTACAACCGAACATGCCCTTGGTTCCCAGACACCTCAGCTTGGTATATGTGGGTAAAGAAGAGAGAAAGAAGGTGGCTGCCACCCATACATCTATCCCTAGAGCAGAAATGTGCAGTCGGAGAGGCCAGTTGCTGGACAGGAGTGTAATGGAGAACAGGGTATGTTTTATCAGAATATTTTCCTCCTGCCATAGGCCCTTCTTAATGGTGGCCAGCCTACCCTAATCTATAAATAGACCAAGGAAAATGACTCATACCAGCTCTTGTTAGCAGAAGTTTTTAAATTATGAAAGAGAAACTGTCAATGTTGTACACACACCAAAGAGATTGATGGCATGTCTCTCTTTATATTTTTATTTGTGTGGGTATTATGTACATATATACATAAATAATAAAAATATGAAATATATATACAGTTCCATGAGTTTATGCACGCCACGGGTGTATAGGATTGACCGTCTCACCAAATGACGTAATTGAAACCACTGTGACCCAATCACACTCAGCACACCTACGCCACTGTGAAAAGATGGAGAAAAACCCAAGAGGAAAAACAAAGCAGTATTTTAAAAACACGCACGTTTTTAAGAGTATCAAAAACATTCCTATTTAGGCCATCGATAGTCCTTTCAAATCACTAACCAAAACAGACATGGGTTTCTGGAGAAAAAAAGAAAAAAAGCTCTTCCACACAGAATACATGTGCTTTCAATTTGGTTTAATAAAATGTAGGGCAAAGTAGAAAACCAGGTGCCCATGCAGATGGAGTGTGCTAAACACATGTAACACTTCTGATAATGTTGAACTACCCCTTTTTGGAATTTAAAACATCCCTTAAAACCTGCATTTTCAAACACTGCTAAATATTTGGAGTGTAAAAAGATGACATTTATTATTTTCCACAGTAACACATCTTCAAACATTCCAGGCTAGTTTTTGAAGAAGTGCAATTGATATCTTTTCCATATATACTTAACCTCCTACAGATTTATTTGATTCTCAATAATTACTGCTCTCTGGTAAAAAGGCATATGTTATTACAGTGCGCTGTGCTCACACAAGCTGTCCATTCAGAGTATTTTAATAAATCTCTGCCAGAGCTGTATAAATTTGATCCTGTTTAAATTTAATAAGGATCAGAATATATCAAAGCGCAAATACCCATGGGAGAAATAGATATTTTGCATAGTTATTGAATGGCCTATTCAGGGTTACAATATGTAAGACCCAGACCATCAACCTTGAATTAAAAAGAGAGATTAATGTGTTCAAAGCCAGCTACTTGTTAAATAACATATGAAATTAGTATCTAATAAAACATTTTCTCTCTATTGCTGCTAATGGCATCCGCCTTAACAAAGCCGCAACATCAGCATTCTCATACAGAATTCCAATATTTACTAGGACTGTCAGCAACATGTCTGCACTGTCTACAATAGCTCTGGTAAAAGGCCGAACTATGTGGAAGAAAAACGAGAAAAACACCTCCCAGAAGTTCTGGAGTGTGGGGGGTTGATATTTGTTTGAACAACACAAATATTAAGACTAAACAACCACTTGGCTTGATTTATGTTCCCCCCAACAACAAAGAGCTGCTCCCTCCAAACATTCTCTCAGACAAGATGGCATGTCTGAGTTGAATGTGACGTCAATGAGCATTAATGCTCTACAGTTGGGCAAACCCTCTCTATTTTCTCTCCCACAATTTACCCTTGAGTGTGAACAGGAAGGACAGTGACTAATTAACCTGGATTTAGAAGCTGCAGGAAGGTACAGAAGGACGTGATGTCAGTCACCAGGAAGTCCTTCCTCACAGAGAGAATGAATTATGGGGCGGCTATCACACTAGGAAGATCAAAGGGGTGTGTCTCAGCCAAAGCATGTAAAAACAACCATCTCAAGCCGATAGAAGGACAAAACTGTCTCCTCTTATCTGCAAATATTTGGAGACCTCGAGTTATCCAAAGCCTGTCAAACCTACATTAGTCTGCGGTGCCACATTCAAATCTACAACTAGTTTCTCTTCTGCTTTCATCTTCCTTAAACCAGAGGCACAATGGCTAGTCCATTCATCAAACTGATAAAAGACACTGTCAGGTGGCCCACCCGGCCCACCCGGATGCACTACCCAGCTTACCAGAGGATTAAGTCCTACCATCAGATAGAGGGCTCTCTGGTGATGAGGACTCTCCCCAGTGTGCTTGGCTCCCTCAGTTAGGCAGGCCCTAATCACGCCTCTCTGGATATTCTACATATATCTGCATCTTTTCTGACCCCCCTTCCCTCCTGGATGGAGCTGAGTGAAAGAAGTAAATTCTAGCTACACAGAAGATGAAAGAGATGTGATAGTTAGGTAACCGTCCATTTCTCACATCAAGAAGATCTGCTTCAAAATGGGTAAGCCTATTTTGAAGAAAGAGTGATAGGCAAAACCATGATGAGCAAAACCCAAACATGGAATACAGAACCAAGAGAGCAATTAGTACAATGAACATTCCGGATATGATCTAGAAATATACGTTTAGCCAACTAGCTCCTGACCGAATTCCTTTGATTTTTTTCAGCGAAATAGTGAGGATGTTGTCACTGGTCTTAAAAATGTTTTAAAGATGGTCAGTGCCAGCAGGGTTGCACCTTATCTTCTGCTGGGCACAGATGTGGCCTCTTAAACCATCATGCACCCACAACCAGCTGTTTACACTAAGAGCAGAGAATTGTTGTTTCAAGACATGTCCGATCTGTTCATGTTAATATGCAGCTTGTCCATCAGACCGTGCCTGTCGGTTTCAGTAAATGATAGATGTCCTGGGAGGATTTGATCACTAAAAGCAGGTCCACAATCCTCTTAATACAGAAACTTGAGCCAAATATGATTTGCCCTTGAGAGATTCTAAGATTTGGAGATGAGACAGCCGAATGTGAACCAAGCTTACATAACTCCTCTAGTCAATGTTTTTGAAGCAAAATGTCTAAATGCTCACCCACAAAAGAGACCAAAAAATAGCATCACAAGCTGGCACAGATGGTTCAATGGGTAAAGAATTTGACTCACAAGCTTGATGATTTGAGTTCGATTCCCAGGGTGCACACAAAGGTAACCAGAGAGAACAGACTTCCCAAAGTTGTCTTCTGACCTCTATATGCACACCACGACATGCTTACCCCACCCACCCACGTGTCATATACATATGTGATCATAATAGGCAACTGATTAAGAACAAACAAACAAACAAACCTCATGTCAGTGGAGGCCAGATTCTACTTCAACATGATATTTCGAACTATTTTCTTCAAAGCATTTATAATGTTAAGATTAGAAATAAATTTGTGAGGGCCTTGATTTCTCTTTAATTTGTCCATGTGGATAAAAAATAAATGTGTATTTTTATGCAGAAAAGGAAAGTTCACATTGTAATGGAAAACTGATAGAGCAGAGGCAAAGCCATCTATTTAATTCTAACACAGCACCAGCTGCAGCCCTGACTGTAGCTGCGACCTGCATGTGTTCCCCACCCCCTCTCTGCAGCACAGCTCTGTTAAAAAGCAAGATTAACAAGTGGTAGGTGTTAAAGACATGTTAGCACTAAACAGATCTTCTCACTGGTGTAGTAAGAGACTGAAAGGGAAATGAGGAGTTGTCTGTGAGTTGGTGTAGTTTAAAAACCAAGCCACATCCTACTGGTAGGAACTCTGTACTGCCTCTTTTCCCTAGTTCTAAACTGCTTATAACCTTCTCAGCTAGATGTTTGGAAGCACAGAGATATCACCATTGTTCAGCTGGGGGGTGGGTACGAGTATCAACAGTATAAGACAATAAGGCTCCAGGACACGCTTTATTTACATGTAGTCAGTCACATGGTTTGACTGTGGTTAGTCCCCTCTGAACTTACATTAAATTATGACTGTCAGAGTACAGGTGTTAGTAGGAAAGGCCATTGAAAGGTGATTAGATCCTAGGGGTTGTAAGCCCTTTAAGTGTTTTAATGTTCTCTCCATACTAGATTCCTTCTGGCAGAAGTCACTTATTCCTCCAAGAGAGAATTCTTACTCAACAAGCTATCCCCTCTTCTAGTCACACATACTTACTGCTTCACACATCCACGTCCCCTCCATTCCCTGGTGTGGGCTGAAACAACATGTAGCCTTCACTGGGGGTCTTTTCAACCTTTGCTCAATCAAGCTACTCACACGAGCCCAAACAAAGCACGTTCCTACATAAGTTGCATGCTCTCAGATGCTCTAATGGAACAACAGAAAATCAACTAAAGGCAGCCCATGAACTTGTTGCCCTGTCTATGGCTATGTGTGCTAACATCACCGTTATTGATGGAGAATGTAAGTGTAGAGGTTAACAATCTACACTGCTCTGGTGGGTACAATAGCTTCCTCATGGGACCCTGGCCCCTTCAGATGTCTTGGGATTCTTTGGGACTTGAACTATGATACAGGATGGCAGCATCAGTATCATTTGGAAACCTGTCAGAAATGTCAACTCTTAGAATACACCCAGATCTACAGAATTAGAAACTCTATGTGGGCCAGCTTCTGCCATCTTGGTTCAACAGGCCCTATGAGCCTCAGGGAAGTACTAAGAAAAGCCTTGGGTAAGAGACACAAAAGGGACACATAAAGAAAACATAAGGGACACAACACAACCAGTGGTCTGATGGCCTTTATCCCTACCTAGTCTATAATTTGAGTGTTTTCATAAAACCACAGTTATGCCTCTCTTTCTCATCTGTTAATTATTAGTTGTTATTTATGAAGTTACATTATGAAGTTTACTAATATATACAAACTATGAGTTACTAAGTACATTCTAACTAAAGCCTTTACTTTCTACATTCATTAACATGAGCCTCATAGGACTTATCTCCTAATGAGTTAGGACCCTGGATCTACTTCAGCCAGTGTAAGCAAATGAGCCACAAGTCATACACAGTCCTTGCAGTTTCCAGTTAAAGCTAACAACTGTTTAAAAATTATCTGGGCATAGTAGTGTGTACCTGTAATCCAAGTATATAGTGAGAAGGAAGGAAGAAAACCAGAAGTTAGAACCAGAATCTACTAGCCAGAATCTTCTGCCCAGTGAGTTCAAAGCCAGCCTGAGTTACATGAGACCTTGTCTCAAAAGCAGAAAGAGACATTAAAATTAAATATGAGAAATACAATAGAAATCAAAATGAGAAGCTCATCTTGGGAAGTAAACAACTTAAAGACTTAAGGCAGTCCCAGAAACTGATCAAATTCACCAGGCCTCTCACTCTCCAAGTGCACATAAACAATAAGAAATTCTGAGAAACACACTCAGATAAGTTGAACTACCAAGAAGAGGCTCAGATTAAGCTATGCTATCTACAAGAAGCAGAGATCTGATGAACTATCTGGAAGAGGCTTAAGTGGACTGAGCCACCCGGGAAGGAGAATCCAGACTGTTGAGTTGCCTGTAAGTTATACAGTGCACTTGAAGTGTCCAACTTTCATTAACTGCCACCCATGGTGAGGTGAACTGTTAGTGATGTCTTTGAGTTATTCTTCTCCTATAAATGACCCCTCACCCATATTCCTGTAAATAACCCCAATAAAACTCACTGGTTCACCAAGTTGGACTTTGGTGGTAAAAGATTATCCTTGACTCTGGGGATAAACTATGGACCAAAAGAGACAAGACTCCCTTCTTGAGGTTACTTTTCAGCTTTGGGGAGTCCAACAAAAATAAACAAATAAATCAGTATGTTACTGCAGAGAAGAATAAAGCAAGAAAATGGTCAAGATGCACCAAGCAAAAGGGAAAATTCTATCTGAGATAGGCTGGTCCTTGGGGAAATGACCTTGAAGGAAAGATCTAAAGATGTAAAAAAATAGGGTTAGGGTCAGAGGAAGACAACCCAAAAGCCTAGGGGTGGGGGGGGGGGAGAACATGTTCAGGTGATGAGAAGCCAGAGAAGGCCCAGGTCACAGACACCAAAGGCAGACGCTAAATTAAGGCCACACAGGACTTTGAGAGAGCTTCAGAAGAGCCCTGAGCAGGAGGGAGCAAACCTGGTTCTTGTGTGTCTACAGATTGGATGCTGACACCAAGCTGTCTCCCTTCTGTCCCAGTAGGTAAATGCAGAGCAACCAGAGTCACCTCTATAATGCCAGCACCATTGCTAGATACCGTGGCCAGCTAAGACAGACACTGAATCAAACCATGAAAAGACCTCAGTCTATCCACAGGAATTTATGTACTGCAGGCTATATTCTATTTCACTTGGATATTTGTGTTTATGAAGACATCGTAATGAATGATGCTTTTTTTTTCAGTTCATGAAATTTTCAACATAAAAGAACTCTGAATTCCTATTTTGAAACCCATTGTGCCATTTTTATTCTGCCTGTATTTTAATATAGCATCAATATTTAACTACTCATTAAATGAAGTGTGACTTTTATAGTGAAAATGTCAGTCTTTGCAGTTCATTAAATTCATTTAAAGTATAGCTGTTTGACTTTTCTTTTCCTGGAAGAATAAAAAGACTGTGCTCTGAAGGCATAAACTTTAAATTTAAGCATGTGTTTTCTTTAAAATTAACATTCAGGATCTGTGGTATGATTCATAAGACTGAGGGACTGTTTGCATTTTCCTGCATTTACTTAGTGGCTGTCGTCTTTTATAGAGTACAGAGCTGTTTATCACAGTTGGATATGACCAGTGGAATGTCACTGTGGACATTAAGATGTCATAAGCGATTATGAATCTCTGGAATTCTGCATGTAGTATTAAAAAAACATTATCTTGAACTATGGGCATCAGAAAAAAATAAACCCTGGAAGATATGAAATTTAATAACTCACAGAATCCAATAGACCCTAAAAATGGTCTATTTCAGTTTTAAAAAAATATTTCTGATAAGACATTCAACTGCCTTAAAGAAGTGGATACATTAAAATGGTATTTGAGAAATGCATTCAAATGAATTTTTTAGATGTTTGTGATTCTTTCTTCCTAAAATTACTATGATTTACATGGATGAAGCAGTAAATGCAAATGGCTTCCCATCACTACCAGTGCGTGTGCATGGTGACACTGTCTCTTAATGAGGATGGAGAAGATTGTGGCACTCACTGAGCAAGACTAGAGGCAATGCACACTTGCAGGCCCTCTTTCCCCATGGAAAGCAAAAAAGGGGCATGGCCACTCCGCTCCCTTTAACCAGCTGCCTCTCACACCAACCCCAGCTTTCCAAGCAGAAATCTGAGCAGGAGCACAAGGTGTTTTTGTCTTGTTTGAAAAGATAAAGCCCTACCCTGGCCACATGCCTGTAATCCAACTATAAGAGAGGCAGAGGCAGGAGAGCTGGTTTTCCAAAAATATCCAAACAAACAGAAAAACAAAATGAACAAACAAAAACCTGAAAGAAAAAGAGGAGGAAGAGAAGGAGAGAGGGCTGACCTCTGTACCAAGACATGACCTTTCAACACCTCAACCACCTTCTCTAGTTCTCCTGAGTCCCCACTTCGAGCTTTTTGACTGGAACCTGATGCTATGGTCTCTCCTTGGCAAACTCACCCAATTTTATCCTCATGCTATGTTTAAAACAATCTCCCAGGAAATTGCCAGAGCTGGAATAATAATCACAAAAGTAAAAAAAAAATCCTACCTTGTTCAACTCTTGTTTCAAAGTCTTAAAACACAAAACAAAGCAAGATAAATGTAGAGCTCTTGATACTTCCACAATGCAGTGCCCAACACACTGCATTCAATTAGATACGGTAGAGAGTATGAACCCAGAACCCTTCTGATGGATGCGTAAGCTGCTGGCTCTTTTCCTCTTTCTTTTTTTTATCCTTTTCTCTGAAATCTTTATCCTGTCAAGGAAATAGAGAACTTATCTGGAGTGCAAAACACCTACCAAAACACCCGAGTTCAAAGGGCACAGACAAAATACCACATTCGACTCCAGGCACCTGAACACTTGCTGATCAAGTATGTTTAGACTTCAGTCACTTCACCAAATACACAAATGAGAAACAGTTTCTATCAATGGCTACCATCAAGCACTTATGAACTGATATTTCTGCTATGAGAGATGGTGGGGGCATGCGCTGTGAAGGCAACGGGTAAGGGGAAGGCTTTTCTCACGGATATGCTGCTCTGAAAAACCTGTGCGTACATGCGTGTCCCATGTGTCATATGTAAGCATTCATGTTCTTTCAGCATTTTCCAACATTCCATGTTCTTGCTTCAATCTCTGTCTCTTACACTTCTACGGGACTATTTATACTGTCCTAAAGTACTTACTTTGTAATAGAATTTCTCACTGCTTGTAGGTCATTCTGCAACATTCCCACTGGCTTAAGTGGTCTCATATTTTTCTACCTAAGCCTGTAGTTTCCCAAGTTTAATTACCCCAGAACAATCTGGTTCACAACAACCAACTAAAAGAGGAGGAGACTCCCCTCCCCATAAATCTATTCATCAGGACTCCACCAAGCCCGGAATGTCTAGGGAAAGCTTCGATAATCAGGGGGAAAATGAGCTGCAGAAACTCAAAGAGAATGGAATAGCTGGGGCAGATTAGGAAGCCAGGAGATGAGGGCGCACTGAATTAAACATTCTTAAGCAGACTTACATACATAATGAATTGGTCAATTCTGCCCAATGTTTCTGAGAGAGATTACCCTTCCAACAAGCCAAAGGAGTATTCGAGGACAGTAGCTCAGAGACGGATTCCTGAACAAAATAAGTGTTAATCACTTTATCACTTTATCTACCCCAATCTTCTTCTTCTTCCTTTTTTTTTTTTTTTTTTTTTTTTGTGAAGAAGAGCAACTTTACATTTCCATAAAGCCTTGAAACCATCCTCTGGTGGGGGCTGGGATTTGGGGCTGAGAGCTGGTTAGAGGATGCTGACAAAGAAGTCTCTGAAAGGGGGGATTTCCTGACAATAAACCCAGATCAGAGCCAGAGAGGGGACATTGTTATCTTCCGCTCTCCCCTTTCCTCTGCAAATTCCAGGCATAGTAGAGCGGGCAGGGTCACAGAGATGGGGCTTGGTAAGGAGCTAACAGGTATGCTAGGCAACTAACTTCTTGTGAGACTCTGGACCACTACAATATTTCTTGGAATTTGTTTTTTAGACATATTGCTTTCAGATTGTTTAAGATACCCTGGGTATATCAACTTTCCCCAAGGGTGTACAGGTAGCTAATAAAACTAGAATCAAAGAAACCTAAATTATTAGTGTAAAATTTTACACCTAATTATGTATACGTAGTTTATTCACCAAGCAGAAAACACATGGCAATTGCTCCCGAAAATTCACAGGTGAAAGGGGCCTCACTGCCTACCAAGTTTCAGTGTTCTCCATACCAAATGCAGTGACTGTTTTATCAATTTCTGAGGCATAATCTGTGCACAGACTGAATATTCTTCTCAAATCGCTTCGTGACTTAGTTTAACTACCTAAAGATATAGGTGGACCCTAACTGAGCCAATTCCCAGTTGATCAGTAAGAAAATTATATTTTCTTGAGTGGACACAGGCTTTCTCTTTTTTGGGCCACCTAATTTGCACAACTTTGTAAACCCAAGAGATACTTCTATTAACCTGGAGAGAAAGAAGAAGGAAGAATTTGCCAGATGTCTAAGACAAATGCAGATTATTTTTTCCAATCCTGTAGCTTCTTTCTTTGGTGATCATCTCCTCAAAATGAGCAGTGGCCTTCTTAGCTATTCCGAAGAACCGCCTTTTCTCCTTTAGACACTAAAAAGATACCTGCCCTCTGTGTTGATGAATTTCCTTTGTAACAAAAGAGTAACTCATCCTGGTTAGGACTTTCTAAATGACAATCCCCACCCCCCCACCACCAAAAATAAAATCTTAAACCAAGCAGAACAAAGCAGTGGTTGCCAATCAGCAAATGTTCGCCAGTCTAGAGACTTTCTTGTTTGTCACAACAGAAGAAGAGAGGCTTGACCCTCAGTGGCCACAGATGCTACTGAGCACTGTACAGAATACTCAAAGGAAACTGATCAAGATAAGAAATCTTGCCCAAGTGAAACATTAAACAAGACCATTGGGGTTCTATGTCAGAACTCATGATGGAAATCTTCCAAACGGTTCCTAAAACACCTGGGACTATTGTGAGGCCATGGGTCTACAACAGTCTGCATGAGCTTTGATCCGTGCGTGAAGACACCAAGCTGATGTTAGCGTGAGGATAATGTCTTGGAATAATACTGCTGAACATAGTTAGCGTCAATGGAGTCCTCCCTAAGAGTTACAGTCGCCATTCCAAGGATCCTAGGTTGTCAATACAACCTGTTTTCCTGTGACGGACCTGATCACACAGTAATCCACGTTCCTTGGAATTTAAGTGCTATGAGGCAGGATGAAATCTGTTTTGCTCACCACTGTTTGTCCAGATCCACAAAGTCAAATCTCGGAGAGGCCCAGGAACATGCCAGAATCGCCAGGAGATGCTTGAACCCTGGTTCCAGCTGGCAACTCTGGTTCCAGTCTGCTTCTCCAGCTAGTCTCGCACCCTGCCAGCATCCCACGTTATCTACTTGAAGTCTCAGAAACCCATTAGAGTTCTCAGGTCTCACCTCTGATAAACAGAACCAACAGCAAGGAAGGGAGTCCAGCAGATTTCCAAAAGTTATCAAAGTCAAGTTTTCCAATTTTCCAGAAAGCTGATTAAAGAAAACAGTGACAGCCCTGCCCCCCACAGCAAACAATGGTCAAATACATTTGCATTACCAGAGTCACTTGAAAACCAATCTAAGAGGGTACAGGCTGCAGGATAGGTTAGCTCTTTCTCTTCTTTTAACACGTGGCACCAGGCTGGATACCTGATGCCTAGGGCAGACCTTTCTCAAAGGCAACTCTTTCTCTGGACCCTTGGGTGCCAATTCTTGGATGATGGGATGCCAGTGTAGATCTGTCAACACCTGGTAAGAGATCCTCAATGACAGGCCCATCTCAGCACAGACTTGAGGTAGAATTCAAATAGGTACTAACTATGCAGTGAGGTCTACGCTCAGGATTAATACCTCCTTGGGTGATATGAAGGTTCAGGCATTAAATACACAGTGAAAGCAAACCAATTTCTGCATTTTATTGGGTCAGGAAAGGCTAGAATTCTGAAGGAAAAAAAGCCAATGAGAAACTTCTGGCAAATGTCACACACTGAGGATTGTATCATATTAAGAAAGATACCAAAAGAGGAACGGATGGAGTGTGCTTTTTTGTTGTTGTTGTTTGTTTTGTGTTTTGTTTGTTTGTCTTTGTTTTGTTGTGTTTCGCAACACTGAAACAGGAGACATAAGCCCCTTTTCTGACCAGGAAATTTTACTTCCGAAGGATATAAATATCCCTGACATTAAACACTCATGTATCACTGTACTTGTTGAAGCTTCAACTAATTTACCTAAATGTTCAATTTTTCAAGGAGGGGGCGATACTTCTTAGTATCAAAGCAAAACCAAGTAAAATTAGGAATCTAATAAAAAAGTCCTAGACAGACGGTTTGGTGGCAAGGTCTCTTATTCTTGCAGAAAATACAAGTTTGATTCCCAGCACACAAATGCTGGCTTACAACCATCCCCCACTCCAGTATCTGGGGTTCTGATTCTATCTTCTGGCCCCTGATGGCACTAGATACATACATGGTGCACATATATGACATTGAACCAAACACTCATATACATAGAAAACAAATTAAGTTTTAAAAAAAGAAACTAACAAAGGCTAGGGAGTTGGCCAATAGGAAGATGATTCCTAGCATCCCAAACAGCTACTACATGCTTACTTTTTTATTGCAAGTGCTTGGCAGCCAATGGAAAGCCAGAAAATGAAAATGTCAAGAACAATACACCAGCAGGATAAAATAGTAGGATTTTCTTCTGATCCTCCTGTGAAAGTTTCCTAAGAATCATCCGTGTTGAGTCTTTCTAAGGACTCACTGAGATTCAGTGAGCCACAGTGTAAACCAGTACACACAAGTTCCCTCAAAGCTGAAGTGAGCCCTCACCGGTGTGCACAGTACTGAAGGATTCCGGTGCACAGGGCACCACTGGTATCCAACAGTCCTTCAGTTCTGGAGTCTGGCCAAATTCTGGATAAATGGATATGATACACCTTCTTTACACCAGCACTATTCTTAAGACAGAATATATATATATATATGGTTTGAGCAAGCAGAGATGTCAGGATGACCACTTCTGATAAGAAACTAAAAAACACAGATTCTGTGGCAATAATTATGTGAGGGCAAAATTTAACAACAGAATGAAAGGCTCTCAAAACATTGAATTCTAGTGAATTGGAAATTCTGGTTGGTGGCTGCGATCAACCATTGAAACCTCATTTCTTGTCAAACATATTTAGCAATGCTACACTAATCTTATTTTAATAGAGAAGACCTTCCAAGATTTCTCTCAACACCTAGATGTCACTCTGTCATTCTATCTATCTCTTCGTCTCTGACTTCTTGTTCTTCTATTAGCCCAACACGTTTCCTTCATCTTTACATGAGGTCCCTCTGCTCTGTTCCTACCTTGGACTTCCCCAAGCTCTACCCTCACAGGCCTGCAGGCTCAAACACAGGTACAAAGGGGGATGCTCACTGTTGTCTTGCATTTCCTGGAAGCTGGAACATTTTCGAAGTACCTGAAGGAGAGAAGCCAGGTGTCCAAAGCAGTGTTGTCATGGCCACAATGTTGTCTACTAATCCATGTTTGATAAGCCTCTCAAGGTGCATGATTTATCCCAACTGGAAACTTAAAGCCAAGAATGGGGAAGGCCTCTTAGAAAGATGGAGCAAGGATCTTTTACCACCAAGAAAGTTGCTTTCTGTAAACAGCTGGGTTGGCAGGCAGAAGGAAAATAGCAATTTCAAATTAATATTTTTAGAAACAACTAGCATGTCTGAGCAAGGTGGAAAATTAGAAAGACAGGCAATCCTGGCTTGTGGTGCTGAAAACTGTGACTATGACTCAAACGGGTAAAAAAAAAGTTTACCAGCTACTTGCTAAGAAACTGGAGACTGGTTGACTGTAATAGGACTGATATTAAACATGAACCATCTTCATTGCCAAGTTGAAGTCATAATAGTTCCCTCTCTGTTGGCTGGATTAACAAAAGCAGCACATAAGTGCTTAAAAATATGAGAGTTACAAACGTACTTAGTAACTGTCACATACCACAGTAATGTAGGGTTGCCATATGCAACAGGGAGCAAAGTAAATCAATGTGGAAAGTGTTGATTGAATAAATAATTCCACTGATAGGTGAATCTGGAGGTTGCTGGTTCAAGGAAGCATTGGTACCAACACCCAAGGCACGAGATATGTTTCTAGAACCATGATCGCCTAGACTATTCTTGTGAGGTTAGAAGGAAGGTGGAACACATTTTTGTTGGAGGGAGGGATGGAAGGAGGTTAGAGAGACAGAGAGGAATGTGAGGCTGAGATCTAGAGCTGAGGCCTGAGGTAGAATGTAGAAGGGCCATACTTCTGCACACCTCTGTAGCCAGGCCCTTACATTGGATAATTTTGTTTCTCTGTCAATCATAAATAGAAACTATAAAGAAAAGATGACGGGGCACCAATGAAAGGAAAAGTCACAGGGCACCAGTATTGTGAAAAGATGAACGTCCTGGGTTTCAGCACCAATGTTAGGGGAAGGATGAAGAGAGTGGGGGCCATATGGCCCATGGAGGTGTGGTGAGGCCTGGGAGCAAGGGAGATGCCTCTGGGGGGCCCATGTTGGGAATCCCTTCCCCCTGAGGGACCAGCCACACAATGGTATAGTACAGAATAGAGTTTATTCAGGTTAAGGGGTGAGTTAAGAGGGTGGTAGAGGGAGGGGGGGAAGAAATAGAGGAGTAGAGGCCGGCCATGAGCACATGGAGGGAGGGGAGGGGGAAGGAAAGGGGAAGAAGGATGGGGGGAGAGCAAGGCCACAAGAGAGCAGCAAGAGGGGGGGGGCAAGCAGCCCCTTTTATAGTGTCAGGTCATTGGGGTGGAGCATACCTGGCTACTGCCAGGTAATTGAGGGGTGGGGTTTACAGAATCCCAACAGAAACTATGTTCTCTCCTCTGGAATCCGGGCTAGCCCAGTGACTCACTCTGGCTCATAAAATATGATAGAAGGTGTTACATGACATTTCTCATCCAGGGTCCCATTCTTCTTATATATTCCATAATCTTTCAGGAAGCTACCATGAGCCCAAACCATCACACAGTGGTATGGGATAGCATGCTGGAAAAACAAGGTCTCCAATCTGACAACCAGGTGCTGTTCAGAAATGAAGTATCCCGACAATCCTATAAGGACCATATGAGAGAAAGCCCAGAGGAAAAGAAAACCTTCCCTGCTGAGCTCCCTGACCTGCAGAATCATAAGCCAGAGTATGTTTAGAAATGCTTTGTTACAAAGCCATAGATATCTGATATAAACATCCAAATGGGGCCAACAAAAGGCACTGTGATGGTACCATTAAAAGGTATGGCCTTGTTGTAGTAGGTTTGTCACTGTTTGTGGGTGTGGACTTTAAGACCTTTGACCTAGCTGCTGAGAGTCAGTCTTCTCCTAGCTGCCTTCAGATGAAGATGTAGCACTCTCAGTTCCTCCTGCACCATGCCTGCCTGGACACTGCCTTGCTCCTATCTTGATAATGGACTGAGCCTCTGCAACTGTAAGCCAGCCTCAATTAAATCTTGTCCTTATGAGAGTTGCCTTGGTCATGGTGTTTCTTCACAGCAGTAAAACCCTAACTAAGACAGATACAAAGTAAAATCCATACAAAAAGTTAAGAACAA
This sequence comes from Micromys minutus, assembly GCF_963924665.1. Taxonomy (NCBI): domain Eukaryota; kingdom Metazoa; phylum Chordata; class Mammalia; order Rodentia; family Muridae; genus Micromys; species Micromys minutus. Next base: position 14,925,767 of record NC_137959.1, read on the forward strand.
ACAAAATCAAACAAACAAAAACCACAAAGTGAAATGAAAACAAAACCAAGCTTAAGAGGAACTTTCACATTCTTGGGGAAGATGAAAAAATCAGTAGTCATATGACAGAGAGGCAGTCATCAGAAATATCCAGATATATGAAAGCAGGATCTAGGGGTGTTGGAAGAAGGAGAGACAAAGAGGGACATGGTAGATGCAGGAGGGTCCAGGTTACCATAAAGTAGAAGTCTGGGCTTAGAATAGTATGTTAAAGTGGCATTCCATTTTCTTTCAGGGCAGTTTGACAAGGCATTGAGAACTTAGTGAAGGAGATGGTTACAGTAACTTACAGAGGGAGAAAGTGGTCCGTGCTGGTGGCACAGGAGTAGGGGTGGGAAATTGGGGGGCTACAGCAGGTCTCAGTGGGACCCTAGGTAAAGATTACTTATTTGAACAATTACTCAGAGAAAATACATTCAAGAAAGAGCCAGTCGAGGTGGCCAGACAGAAGCCATGTAGACAATAAATCCTGTAGTCAGGGTTAAAGAGTCAAGGGGAAAGGAAAGGACCTGTGGGTTAAGAGAGGAACAGGGACATTCAGGTCTGTGGGCTTTTGGAGAAAAGGGTGTTTGGTAGATATGCATATACAAAAGTCAGTTGCAAACTGAGTTTGATCACATTTTTTTCAGAAATGTTGATCGGCCTTTGAAACCTCTGAGCAGAGGATTACGCAGCTCAAAGCTTTGTCATCTATGCTGGGATTTGAGAAACGGCACCATAAAAACTTGAAGATAGACTCTGAAAAGAAAAGAAATGTGGACCCGAAATATATGTAATCAGTGAGAATGAGGACATAACAATTTGCAGTTTCTGCAAAGAAAAACATAAACCACTGGGTATTTTAAGCATGCCCAAAATAAAACCCCCAAAGTGGAGAACACTCAAGAGCCGTCCATCCTGGCACCAGACATCTCTCACCAAAGGCTTTCCAAGAAGCAACTGACAACAAGGACACATAGAAAACTGGACCACTGAATGCAATCTCAACTTGTAAAGGTCCAAATATTGGGTTTAGGACCTCACCAGGAACAATACTGTGTCTTCTCCACTTACTTCTCCCACACTGCTGGGGTGTTTAGCTTGGTCACATGCCCAACAGTAGTCCAGACTACATGCCCTAGGAATCTTTTCATCACAGGAGACATCTGACTCAGTCTAACCAGTGAGCTATAAGCAAAGGCTTTGTACGGCAGCTTCTGGAACCTTCCTTTACCTTTAGCCTCCTCCCTCCTGTTGGCCTGACCACTGATAACTCAACCTTGAACTAGGAATTCAAGAGTCGAGTTAAGTACTGAACCCTGGTTCCCATGTGTGCATGAAGCCTTGGAGCATCCCTGGCCTACTTTCTTTGAGAGTTGAAGAGGAAGACAAGCAGATGCTCAGTTCACTTAATCCATCCCTATTCAAGTTCACTATACTCCCCGCTGGGCCTGCACTGAGGATACTCTTTCCGTAGTCTCTTCTTGGCCAACCTGGATTAAGATCAGTTCCTCCTATACCTGTTCTTCTCTGATTGCTCCCTTAGCAAGATCCACCATCAAGCCCACATCATGACCATTCCTCTGCTCCTTCCACGAACACATAAAAATCCTGATATGGAAGATTAGAAATAAGATTTGAATTTTAAAACTTTGGAGAAAATCAGTACAAACGCAGGCCATCTCCTTAACAATAGGACAGGTGGGTCTTTACATCTACACTTCCATTGCCTCCAAGTGTTTAACATGTGGTGGGTCCAGTCCATGTATAAACAAAGATCAAACTACAACCAGGTCTGTTCAACAGTCTTCTTATCCATATCTTTGTCAACCTTAAGGGGTTCAAATTCCAGTGGGAAGAAGTAAACCAGAATAAATACTAATGTAAACAATTAGGTTACACAGTAGGAATAAAATTATATGGAATCACTAGGGTCCTAACTGAAGGTCCATACTGGAAGGTGGTATCTGGGCATCAAGGGGTCAGTGAAGTGAGGATCTGTGGGAAAGTGGCTCCAGACACAGGAAGGTAGGATGAATGGTAGTGTGGTAGAAGTGCACAGAGCAAGCCGGAGTGTGAGGAATACATGAGGGAATCCAGCAACGACAGATCCTGGGCTTGCCAATCCATGCTCACACCACTTCAACATCCATTCCTCTCAGTCTGTGGGTATCTCTTCCTCCTTCACTCTAGTCTCTTCTACTCAACTATATCTACATGTATGTTATATAAGTCTGGCCATCTGCCTTTTCTTCTCAGTGGCTAGCAGGCCTTCATGTAAGGTTGAGGTCACGTGTGACCTTTATGCTAACCCACTGCCCGTCACTCAACAGCACTCTTTGGGTTCTCCCATCTTTCCTCAGATTTTCAGATGCTGCCCTGAAATATTCAAGTATCACCCTCTGCCTACATGCTTGCCTATAAACACATGTGCATATACATATGTGAATGTCCTCGAACACATGTAGACAAGCCTATCAGTACCTGGCTAAATGAAAGCTTGGACCATTCGCCAGGCACCGTAATGCTTCCATAACATGCTCTTAACAAACTGTATCTCCAACTTCAAGAGGATAAAAGGTCATCTCCATATTCATCCTGTGGGGCCAACCTGTGCAAGCTTCTCAAAGGACTTTTGCCTGTGTTTATGTTCATGGAACAAATCTCACCTAAAATTCTCACTCTCTCATCTTCTCTAAAATCACATTATAATCATATATGTGTGTGTGTGCATGCACATGTGTGTGTATATATGTATAGTACACTTAGATATATGGATATATACAAACACATATTTGTGTGTATACATGTATAGTATACATAGATATATGGATACACACATGTATATGTGTGTATTAAATAAGCGCCAGGCTCATTCTGGTTTCCAGAAAGAATAACCATCAGCATGGTAATGCAAACACTCAGAAGTCTTCAGCTGCATCAAGCACCACATGAGTTGGCATCTGCACACGTTTATTTCCACAGTAAACCAGATCCCAGTCTTGTGATACCAGCACTTTGCTTTTTCTCATGGGAATCAAGAAAGCGCCCCAGTCTTCAACCATGTGGGTTACCATATGGTCTCAAGGGCAATCACAATATGTGAATCCCCTCCTGAGATGGCACATGACTTGGTGTCTGGGGCCAGAATCTATCCAAGGAGACTTGACCTTATCAGGAACCACTGTTGGACATTATCACAGCAGCAACAATCAGACTGATTTAAAACGCCAACTAGGTGAAAGCAGACGTGATAAGAAAGTCCTCTGGTATCCCGTTGAGATCTGGATCTAGCTGTGCCTGAATCCCTGCTGACAACCCAACTGTCTTGACTCAGTTAGCTGATATCGTCTCACCTGCAACCCAAAGCATTTTTAAAGAATAAAATTCTATTACACACATCTCCATTAAACATTTTTACCAGATTTTTTTTTTAAATAAGCCAAACAAAAAACTGCAAGTCCTTCACTAAAGAAGCAGCCAGGAAGGGGAGCCAGCAGAGATCTGCTGGACATACTTTTTAATGGGTCAATATTTCTAAATTGATTCCCATCTTTTCCCTTTAGGAAAACAACTTGTAACAAAGCACTCGTGTATTGCAAAGGTTCACAAGGCAGCTCAGCATTTGGAGCACTGTTATTACTTCCTACAGGAGTTAAAGAAACCGTAGAACCTTTATCAATCTGGAGCAAATCCTTTGCCCACCACAAATCAGCTGAAGGAATCGGCAGGGAAATCTCACATGCTAATGTAGTTACTTACTCTAAGTCAACTTTAAATCAGTTTGAAAAATCACCTCCATCATCATCCTTAGTAAAATTCTTCTATATAAACAGTTGAGTTCAGAAAGACGAGGTCACATTAAAATGACATTTGGAATAGAAGGGCCCTGTTGAAGATCTAGTACCTCTCAAAGCATAAAGTCACATTATTCAAGTACGTGAAATCTCAATGTGTCGTGATGTTGGTCTATTTGTTTAATTTCTGGATTATCAGAACATTCAAATCATTCTTTAATAAGCAAAGCAAAATTAAATTAAGATGAAGCAGCACTTTCCAGTAGTTGATATGTCTTCCATAATCATGGAATACAGTTCAAGAGACCATGGCCTCCTTGAGGAAGAGATTAAAGACACAAACCTAGGGAACAAAGAAAACAAAATGATCTACCATCCCAGGAGAAGATTAAAAAAAAAATATATCAGAAGCTCATGGACACCTTGAATAAAAGAGGCCACTACTGATTTTTTTAACATAATTTTTGTTCCTTTCCCTAAATGATCCTAATATATCTCCAAAACATATTTGAATTTATAAGTACTCAGTAAAACTTCTGTCTCCCTTTAATTACCACTTTGAAAGACATGCTAAGACACTTAAAAAATGCCATTATATCTCATTGATCCAATATAAAAGTGCACCTCTTACTCGTAAGAAAATGAAACGTTTTCCTTCATTATTGGCTGGTAGTATTTAAGTTACCGCAAACTTTACATCATTTCTAATTAACCATAACTATTTAAAAGTGTTTTCTTCCAAATAACTATTGAAAATACAAGGATGTGTCACCACGCTGACAAGATGCTATAATTACCCTATTCCCCCACAATTATTATCATAAAGAATTGGCTCAGTGGGCAGAAGTGCTTGTCACACAAGCCTGGTGGCCTAGGCTCCTTACTTGAATGAGACTCATGTGGTTGAGGGAGGGAGTCAACTCCCACACATTGTCCTCTGAATTTCCATTGGCATAGCATAAACACCACACACACACACACACACACACACACACACACACAATTTCTTTTAATCATGAATTTGGAAGGATTTCCAAATGAGTATATATCCATACAGCACTTTCCAAATGGCCGCCTCACCAACTGAATGGAATGTGTTTTAAAAATTTTTTGTACCACCCCTGGGCTAAGGTCCATCCTCTGTTGCTTCACCCTGGAAGATTCTTGAATCACACTATAAGTGCTGGTGGGAATAGTCTACCAGAATAGCCTAGGTCAGCTTTATCTTCCGTTCAAACCAAACACCTGTGAATCAGTCTCTAGTCATCCTAACAAACTCCCCTGTGTTCTTGTGTGTGGAAAGATGGAGGAATACAACTCCGTAGAATGGTCAACACCCCCGCCCCTCTCACACACACCTTCTACCATCTCCTCTGCCATGAGAAACCAAGCCATACAGGTGGTCTGATATTTCTCCAGTGATAGCGACCTTATTTCCTTTGGTTTCTGCATGATGCCTCTCTTGCTTAATAGAATCTCCTTGTAAAGAGACCCTTCAAACTCTAAGCCTCCAACCAAGCTGAACAGGAGATAGAGAAGCCTGCAAACTGAGGTTCACACATGTGCCCTTCAGAAGTGCTTCTAGAAGATACCTGGTCACAGACTTAGTGTTAACAGATTTGTAAGTATTAAAAAGAAGAAGAAGAAAAAAAATTGGAAGCTGTATTTATATGCTAGGAGTTTTAGAAACAGTCAACGAATTGAGGCTGATTATTTGTTTGTTTGCTTGTTTGTTTGTTTAATGGTGATTAAATAAAGTAACTCCTCAAGTGGCTTCAGCTTCCAGCTGAGTTTGTGCCCTGAAGGAGGATGGCAGAGAAATACTCTGAACACCACGACCATATAAAACCATTGGCTTAATCTAAAATCCTACAGATTAATTTTCTTTGCTTAACTATGTGCTTGTCCCTACTGAGCACAGGGGTCCATTGAGCATTCCACTATTTGGGATGCTGAATGGAAAGTGTGTAGGCCTCTCTAGCTTGTAACCACTGGGCTGCTTTACTCCTCAGTCACTATGGCCTGTAAAAATGTGCATGTGTGAGTGGGGAGGCAAGCAATAAAATTAGAATTAACATAATTTTATGTTATTAATTAAATGTCATATATATATATATATATATATATATATATATATATATATATATTAACTGATCAACATCAACCCAGGACATGAAATTCAGGGCTAGTGTCAACATTTGGTATGATGTCGCAGGCTTCCCAGACCATGAGTGCACACACTAGCTTTCACTCTGACCAAAGTCTAGTCAGCTTTACAGCTATCACAACACCCAGGCCTTTACCCATGTCCACTCTAGCACTACACGAACCACACTGTTGGATAGAGGAATAAAATCTCCCATTATACTGAACTCTGTGCCTACAACAAATGACTCCCTCCCTACCCCCGCAACCTCCCCGCAAAAAGGTGAGCCCTATTCCACTTTCGAACCTAAGACCAAAGTTTCAAAACAACACAAATGTAGATATTGATGGTCCTGTACAATTATTTTAATTATTCATTTCTGCTTTAAGACTATGGATATTTCACATAAAATCTAGATTATCATCATCTCGAAAAAGAGAAGTGAAATATATGAACATACAGGGCCCAAGTGTTGCCATGGTGATAGAACTCTTGCTAATACTGAGCAAGTCTGCGCCTTTAAATGGGTGTTACTTTCTGCTTGGCCACAAACCCTGTCCTCACGTGGATTCACTGCCCTATAGATACCTGAGTGCATCACCCCTGCTAGGAATTCCTTAAAAAACTATTTTTCTCTCATAATATTGCTTCGCTATCTCATTGTAAGACCTGGCATGGTCTTATATATGGAAATATCTCAAGGTGGTTTCAAAATTCAATAGCCTCGTATTAGAAATGAAGTAACCAACCTCATGCCAAGGTAAGGTACTGACTGATCTGGGAAATACCCATCAACACTCCCCTTCCCCTTTATGTCTCTTCAGTTTTAAAACATGGTTTCCAAGAAGAGACTCAAGGAACAAATCAGTCTTCAGTCCCTCTGTTCCTTCCAACTAGCCAAGGGAAAGGCCCAATGAGACAGAAATCAAAGGAAAAGCAATAGTACACTTTAATACAATAGGAGTGATCAATAAAAACACATAGATCATCCATAGAAGTGAGGCTTATGGCAGAGGCCTTCATCTGCGTGAATATAAAAAAGTCAATACCCATATCTTGAAAAGGAAACAAAAAGCCAAAAGTATGAAGGAAGTCAACTTCTGCGGGATTCTTACTCACACCATGTTAGTTATATGATCGTATTTTAGAACACCAGACTTACAACAACTCCATTTTAATTGATATTTTATGCATTATTTTCTTGCTGGTAGAATAAAATTAACTGAACCCAAGGTAATCTCCAGATCAGTCACTGGGTCACCAACTCACTTGAATAACATAGTGACTTTTTTCCTCCTTTTTTAAAATACAGATTTTTAGTTCAATTTTCTAGTCATATCCTAAAAAAAGAAAATTTCAAACAGTGGATTGAAATTAAAATGGAAATTAGCCCTTGGAACATAGACATGGCTTTAAGTTTAAACATCAGTGGCTGATTCATGAATTATTAACTGATTTTAATGATCCTGGCCATATTTTATTTGAAGTTATCCTCTGACTTGCAATGACTTCTGAACCCTCCAAACTCTTTCAGCCATTTCCCACAAACAGCATACTTGCACGAGGGCTGACATTTAGCAAAGGGCCCATATACTCACAAAATGTAAAGATAATCTACTCACATGTAATTTATACAAAGGACGCTGGTCATTTGTTAAAAGGGGAAGTAGATGGAACCCTATTATTCACAGTTTGTAAATAAATGTAAAGATAAGCAGGAGAATTTCGCTTGTGACGCCCTGGCAGCGGAGTTCAGCGTCTTCTCAGGTTTCCCAGATGGTCATTAAAACAAGAAAAGGCAGAAACATACTTTTTTTGTAATCCATCATTTCTCATTCAAAGAGATAATACAAGTCTTGGAAAAGTCAAGTTTTAAGGAAGATTAATAATCCCAGGTAGTTTCAGATGAAATAGGCGCGTGTCTTTGTATGCTGGTTTACGTCTTCAATAAATCTACCCTGAACAGCAACAAGCGCCACCTGAGGTGCAAGTTAGCTGGGGAGCAAATGCTGTAAACCTTTAATTAGCTCTTGCTGTTCTGCACTCATAAAGTTAATACTTCCTCTTCTGTTACATTCTCTGTGCTAAGATAAATTCAGGGGGAATAAAGCTGTTCTTTTTTTTTTTCACTCTAGAAATAAGAATATAGAAATACTATATTTGTGCTGTGGCTCAGTCTAAAGGCACTTCAGTTTTTACCTGTAAACAGGGAAAGGCAAACACACCTTAGAACGAGTACAGTTTGACCCCTCCCAATGCTTAGTGCTGATGCCAACTTTTATAAGTTGGGTCCCCACGGTCCTTCCTACCATCAGACGGCTGAATTATTAAAGCAAGTTATTTCAGGACCCTCGCGGGATTCAGAAGGGGACACCTTCTGAATGAGCTTCTTCTCTTCACTGCCAAAGTTGACAACCCAGCATCTAGACGAAGACTCTGATTTCAAGGTTCATATGCCTTCCCTGAAATAAGTTTCTGAGTTTAAATTGACTCAAAATAACCCTTCTCAGAAAATGAAAAGACACACACACACACACACACACAATTTCCTTCATCTCTTGAAACCCTTGGGATCCCAGTGAACAGAGATTCGCCATGCATGGCAGCAACTGGCTTAATACAATAGGTTTCTATTTGGATGCCATTCGAGTGCTGCTGATCTTAAATCAGAGAAAGAAGTAGTTACATTAGACAAGGTAATGGTTTCCAAAAATAAGAACATGCTTGCCCAGTTTACAGAAGGGCTGCATACACAGGCTGAACTCTAAGGAGATAAGTAATACCCCACTGGAACAATTAGGCGGATTCTCAGAAACACTACATACTTAATTAGGCTGCCTAAGTCCCTGACTGAGCATACATGGGGGACTTTTTAAAGCATTTAATAACCTGAGTAAATCCAAAATCAGACGACAGAAACCGATCCTTTACTCCGGCTACAGCCTTCGGCCTTTTCTAGCCTTAAGGCATGCCTCTCAGATCCTACAAGAGTGTCAATGGCCACTACCACCACTGGGTTGAAAGCACTGAATAAAGTCCCTCATCCTATAGCTACTGGAAGGGTCCTGGGTGCCTGGCTCGGGGCTACCCACACGAAGTGAGCCAGTGGGACTGCAGTGGTCTTTGCAAACTTTAGCTCTGGAGCTGGGTACTGTGAACAATAAAGAACAGACTTCCATCGGCCAGGGGCACAGACAACTATCCGGACTCTCATACAATCCCTCCTTTCTGCGATGTTCTCTTTAGTTTTGTGTTGCGCCTTTCTTTCAGCTGACTCCGTATTTCCTCCTCTGTTATCCAAACAATCATAAACAAACTAGGATTTGAAAGAAAAGTCGGAGAGGAGGGAGGAGCAGGAGGAAGGGGAAAGAAAAAACACATTCAAAAGGCGCAGGGCTCTTCCTCTGAATCTCTCCCTAGGGGTTATGTCTCAAAGCTCTGTGGTGGGAGCAGCAGGCAAGGTAGAGACCCAGTCCGGGAAGCCCACTTGGCTGCGTCTGAGGGCCACCTATGACCACCTGAATCGCTTGCTCCTGTAAGTTAGTGCAGCCTGAGGTGAGAAAAATGGGGTGACGCCGAGGCAAGATGAGGAGCTGCAACTCTGATCTCCATGAAAGAAAAAAACTTACCCCCCCCCACCGCGCGCAAGAGATAAAATTAAATAAATAAAATAAAACACGAAGAGCCACTTGCATTAACTTGGGAGAGGCGAGCACCTTCATCTGGTAGACCAAAGCGCCCCAGAGAGAGGGAAGTAAGAGGCACCTGCTGGGATCCTGCAACTTCAGGCTTCCCAGACCCAGACCTGGCCACACTCTATAAAGTTTGTTCATCTTCTCCAAGCTCCCGGGACCAGCTCCTGACTGGGTGGGTGAGGAGAGAGATTCGCTGCGAAGGTACGGGATCTCCGGCCCACGAGATCGGGGACCCCCTATGTAGCGTACCGCCCCCCCCACACCCGTGCACACACAGTAGTGGTGTAGCAATCGTGTTTACTAATAACATCAACAAAGAATCACACACGAGTTCAGTCCCGGGACTGCGCTTCACACAGCTTTTGGGAGAGCGGGGGGGGGGGGGGGGGGGGGACCAGGAGAGCAGAGGGAGCGCCAGCAGAGGGACAAAAAGGTGGGTAGGAAGGGGACATAAAGAGAAAACCAAGAGTTGGTCAGAGACTAAGGCGCACCGAGAAACCAGCGGTGGGAAGGAAAGATCGGAAAGAAAGTGCAGCAGGCAAGGCGGGACGAGGGACGCGCCCGGGATGGAGAGGTGGCCCCCGCCCCCCGGCCCGGTCACCTTGCTGTAGCCGTAGTACCCCAGGCACTGCGCGAAGTCCAGGCCGGCGGGGTCCCCGGCCGCCGCGGGGTAGAACCTCACATCCATGCCGGGGCCGGGGGCTAGGGACCGGGGCTGGAGCTCGCCGGGGCCGCTACCCGCCTCGCGGCTGCACGATCCACCGTCGAGGACGCCCGGCCGGGGGCGCCCGGGGACAGCGCGCGGGCCGTGGGGCTGGAGGGGCGTCGCGCGGGGGCCGCCGACGAGCCCGGGAGCTGCGGCCGCGGCACACAAAGGCGCGGCCACGCGAGCCGCGGGAGAGCGGGAGTCGGCCCGGGGGACGCGCCCCACCGGGACACCGAAGCTGGCTGCGCGCGGGCCGGGCGCCCGGGGCGCGGGGCGCAGCGTGTGGGCCCGGGGCGGCCGGCGAGCTCAGGTGCGCGGCGAAGCTGGGACGGCGGCGGCGGCTGGCCCCGCTCCTCCTCCCCGGGCGGACTGAGCCGTAGAGCCGCGGAGACAAGGGGCCCGGCCCCTCCCCTGCCGCTCCCCCTCCTGCCGCCGCCGGTCCCCTCCCCGCGCCGCCGCCGCTCCGCCCCTCCCACCGCGGGCAGCTGGCGCGCCGCCCGCCCCGCCGGTGCGCTCGGCCGCCGACCGCCTTCGGGCTCGCGCCCCGCCCCGCGCCCCGAGCAGCCACCGCGCGCTCCTCTCCCGGCCCCTCTCCGTCCCACCCCTTCCCTCCCGGGTCCTCTTTGTCCCCGCGGCCTCACCGCTCTCCCCGCTCCCGGGCCTCCCTCGGCCGCCCCGCTGCTGCCAGCGCGGTCCCTCCTCTGGTCCTGCTCTTCTCCCGTGTGACCCTCGCTTCCCTTGGCCCCAGCATCCCAAAGTCGTCCACTTCCCACCCAGCGCTCTCCTCTCTACCACCTCGTCCCAGTTCTTGCTGGTGGGGACCTGTCTCCCAACCCCTCTACCCTACCTACCCTTCTGCTCGGATATCCCCGGTGTAGACTTAGCCCAGAAACTAACCTGTGCAAGTGGCTCCTGGTAGCCAGGACTGAGAACCCCTTGTACACCTGTGGTATTTTCCAGATGGGTGTTAGGGCCTGACCTTTCACAAGTAGGCAGACTTGAAGCTTCCCAGGTTAAGCCTCAAGCCGGGTCTCTTTCTATTTCCTTAACTTGCTTGTTTTCGAAAGGCATTTGAGTAACTGGATCTAGGCGGATCACTCGTCCCTCTTTTCCTAAAGGGTTCTGAGTGATTAACTTCCCCACGCTGCACCAACCCTCTTATTTCTTTCTCTTTCTTTAATCCCCCCCCCCCCCATATTCACACCCCCATCACCACCACTCTTGGCTTTATTTCTCTGAGTTAATTTGAAAGTTTGGCCTTCAGCCTTGGCGGTAGAAATTGTTGGCTGAGCTGTGAGATCTCCCTTTCCTGGTTCAGTTATTTGTGAACTACTTTCAACTAGAAGGGAAAGATGTTGAACTATTTCGACTGACAGTCTCTGAAGGTGAGGGCCCTGGATCACTTCGCTGGCCCGGAACCTGAACTTTTCCACACATACGCGGGTTTCCGTGTGTTCTCCAGCTTGTAACAACCTGTGTACGTACCTTCACTAAATAGTATACCTCAGGAACCAAGCGGAGGGGGAGGGAAGGGGGAGAGAAAGAGAGAGAGAGAGAGAGAGAGAGAGAGAGAGAGAGAGAGAGAGAGAGAGAGGGAGAGAGAGAGAGAGAGAGAGAGAGAGAGAGAGAGAGAGAGAGAGAGAGTTCTTAGCAGAAACTTGTTAGGGGACTGCCTGAGAGAGCCCTGTCTATTCAGAGAAGGAACAACTCCCCACATTGTCACTGGGTTGACTCTGATTCCCCCCTCCTGAAAAGGCTTTGGTCCCCTCTCCTGGGTCTCCATTTAATGTTGACAACCCAGCGGCGCTCCCTAATGGCCCAGCGGGTTGCACAAATTGGCAGTGTGCTGAGATGTTATCAGGACAACACCCCATTGAGTAAGTTCTTGAAACGATGAAGTGGAGGCCCTTTCTCTGGGCCACTGGGCACCTTTCCACCAATCAAAGCTAGAGGTTGCAGTGGCCACCTGTTGTCCCGAAAGAGAACATCTTTTAAGTTTCACTATGAGTATCTAACAATGGCGGCAAAATGCAAGGTCTGACCAAGGAAGAGAAGCAACTGCTGACCCAGGGTACCAGCAAAGAATTTTCCTATCACATAACTGTTAAAGGAAACAAGCATCAAAGGCAGGGAAGATGAGCTTTTCTCTCTGCACACTCCTGTCTCTCCCTCAGCTTATGGTCTATCTGCCTTGCATCTGGAGGGATCTGAGCTTGATCACAAAGGAAGGAGTAAGTATAAACAAAGTTGCTAGGGGTGTGTGTGGGAGAGAGAGAGAGAGAGAGAGAGAGAGAGAGAGAGAGAGAGAGAGAGAGAGAGAGAGAGAGAGAGAGAGAGAGAGAGAGAGAGAGAGAGAGAGAGAGTCCTGAAGTTGTAATCAGACCTTAGGGATCAGGCATATAAATACTTTGCAGCAGAATCCCACTAGCTGCAAGAGTTGGAATTACAAGAGCTTCTGGGTTGTACTCACTGAAACTATGAGAACCTTGCCTCTTAGAGGCTCCTGGATTTAGGAATACCTGCTCACACACCCCATACCCCTCTTGGCCACTATTTTAGTTTTGGTTTTTTTGTTTGTTTGTGTTTTTTTGTTTGTTTTTTTTTTTCCTATGAAGCCTCTGCCTGCTCTTAAGAGATGTGAGTATTGGGGGAGGGGTGAAGGGAACTGTGAGACCTGAGGTATGCTTGGGGCAGCAGAGTGAGAAGTCACTGGTCATTTGGGAAGTCTGTGCAAGTGATCTTTTCAGTTTGTCCCCATGCAATCAACAGTTGTCTTCGAGCACCCAGGATATGCCAGCTACTGTTTACACACTTGTGTATAACAAAGGGAACCCCAACATGACTAATAAAAGTTGTACAGCAGAAACACACACACACACACACACACACACACACACAGAGGTCCTGTCTTATCCAACCACCAGGAAGTCCTGTCAGGTTACAGTTACCGAAATTATGGAGTTGCAGAATACTTTAAAAGGAGACTTAAGGGATGGGGTGGTTGGTACACCTAGCAAGATGTGTGGTATTTCAAGAGCAACAGACCTTGATTGGTGCATCCTTTGCAATGGATAAGAGGAAGTTTAGAAGGAAACTCGGAAAGATGGGGGAAGGAAAGAAGCGAAAGCACTTTGATGTCTGAATATTCCTGGCCCGAAATCTGGCTATGGGGGTGGGAGGACTTAAGGCTACACAGGACCTCTGGCTCAAATAATCTCCCCAGAGGGGACTGTATTTTAGGCCCCTGATGCCTTAGGGATTTTGAGTGGGTGAGCTCGAAAAGTGATACCCAATTTCATTTAGAACTGACTAGATTTAAACTCTCTATTGTACTGGTGGTAACACCTCACTTCAGAAGTTCCAGAGGATGTAAATAAGGCCCAGACACAAACAGCTTTAGAATGGACTCTTAAGTATTGAGGACAATTGTGGTGTGATGTCATCTTAGACACCCCTTTTCCAGTCTGTCAGAACTTTCCTTTCTGAATCCCATCCCAAAGGCTTCCTACCACTAGGCAAGCCTTGAGCCTGAAGAAGCTTCTTTGAAACTTCATCTTAAATGTGATTTGAATTTATGCCGAATGGTACTGACCTTCATTAAGAAGGGCAGCAGAGGGCTGGAGTGGGAGATGGTTCAGTTGACAAAGCTGGTCAAGCAGGAGGTCCTGAGCTCAATCCCCAGAGCCCACTTGAAAGAACTGGGCAAGCCTGTAATCACAGGACTGGAAAAGTAGAAGCAAGGTCTTGATGTTTACTGACTGTTCATTCTAACCTACTTGGTAAGCCTCAGTCCAATGAGAGACCCTGCCAGAGAAAAGGTAGATGGCCCTTCTAAGACACCAAGGTTTAACTTCCATACAGATGCACACATGAAAATACACATTCATCAACAAACGCATATCTTTTTAAGTAGTGACCATAGAATTCCTTGTGATGCCAAAATATAAATTCTGAGCATAAAGAAACTCCTTGAGTAATTTTATTGATTTGGGTCATTACTAGTAGCTGTATTAGCTTGGTATCTCTATTCATCCATACATATTTTTTAATGAGAAAAAGTAAGTAAATATTACAAAGTATGAAAGCTGCTTTAAGTCTTAGCAGAATTCTGGGTTTGTTTGTTTTTTTTTTTTTTTTTTTTTTTTTCTTTCTACTTTCTGTGGCCTCTGGTTTAGCAAGGACCAGAGAGGAGTGTATTAAACTAGACCCTACTGGATATTGTAACCAGAAATCTGACTTTTAGGAATTTCTGAATGTCATGTAAGCCAAATGCGACAGATACTATTAAATATTATATATGGCTTAGTTCTCTTGAGTTTGGGTGATGAAAAGTCCTATCCAAATATTATGATCCTTGTTTGCAGGATGTAATGTAGCCAAATTAACAGCAGCTCCAAATGGAAATTAACAAGGCCTGAGCTTCTCAAGTTTCTCCTCTATTCCCATAGTAACAGCTAATGTATTATAAGGGCAAATGTTTGGTGGTTGGTCTTGTATCTGAACTTGGCTTCTCGTCATAAAGCAGTGTCTCTAGCCAGCCTGGATTCTTAACACATTGCCACAAAGTTTAAATTTCCTGTCAGAAAATCAGCGTTTCACATTTGTAGTTGGAATCAAGTGAAAATAAAATCAGACTGGCCAACATTTTCACAATGGCTAACTTGGGGCCTTAAGGGGATGTCCAAGTGACAATTCTTAAGCACGACACCCAAGTAAAACTAGTCAACAGGCAAGAGATCCACCAGGAAATACTGGGGAATACTGCCGGAAAGAAACCTCTAGGCCACGGGAATCTTAGTTTTAGTGTTTACTAAATCCAAACTTCTAGTCTAGAAATGCAAATTATTTTTGTTTTTATCCCAGCTTAAGATATAGAAACAATGGGCAGATGGGGAAAAAAAGTAAACCTTCCCTTCGTAATAAACATATATTCAGCTGTGTCCATGAGGTTATTTCTTGCGTTGCTAAGACAGATTTTTGTCCATGCTGGTCTCTGTGTAGGAGACACAGGAAAAGGTACACCCAAACTAACCACCTCTCCAATCCATGGTTACCTTTACTAAGGACAGAGTCACTGGTAGGTTCTGACAGACTGTAATTATGGACCAACAACCCTAAAAACCTAGTAGCAAAAAGTACTAAAACGAGAATTAATTTTTAGAAATAAGCGCAGAGCTGCACCAAGTATTTGTATGTACTCTAAATCTTTCTTCAATGAAGCTGTTTTAGAAACCCTTACCCTTAATGCGATCAGGAGGTGTGCAATTTTCAGCATATCTACCTTAAAAAGAAAAAAGAAAGAAGAAAAAACCATTCACAGAAACCCTAAGCTGCTGTCCTGCCTGTTTGCTGAAACATATTCTATTTTTTCTGAAGGGAAAGAATGGCCTCTTTTGCAGGAACAATTTTCAGAGACAGCGTGTTTATCAAATGGTTTCTCTGTTTTCATAAAAACAATTTATTTCTCACTGAACTCTTCGAGATAAGCATCAAAGCCAGGAAGAACACACAATGAAGTTTATAATTACACTCCAGAAACAAATCCTAGGTAGTTTTTATTTTGTTCAAGTGAAAGGTTTTTTTTTTTTTTTTTTTTTTTTTAAATTCAAAAAGACAAAGGCAGTAATGGCTGGTGAGGAGGCTTCCACAGGAGTGGAAATGAGGAAACCCAGCCAGTTTACAGCAGGAGGCCCCAACAGGGCTGCCCACAAAGCCCAGATGAACAATGAGGGCTGAAGACCCAGTATTTTCTCTCAAAATGGGTGTGTGGGGTGTCAGTCTGGATTTTATTTTTCATTAAGGGTGTGAAGAAGAGAAAATCCTTAAACAGATATACATGAAACCTTCTCATGACAGATCCGCTGAATGGAAACGCATCTCCATGACATCCTTTCTTGGAAAGTCCCGAGCCTTCCTAGTCTCCATGTATATGAAACGTTCTCTTTAAAAACCAGTGCACAATAAATTTGCAGGAAATAGTAATAAATAAATAACCGAGAAGAGCCGAAGTCTAATAAAGAGTGTGTGTCTTGAGAAAGGAGAAACAATTGCGTTTGATCAGAGAGCAGCCGAGGACTAGCAGAAAAATCATCTCCCTTAATTTACATAGATCTGTGCATGCCAAACAGATGAGTGTTTGCGTTTCCAGCAACAGTGCAGGTGCGTCTCCTGCAGGGTCTAAAATCTCTACCTCATCAAACTGTTTCACCAGAGTGGGACATGCCCTCTTTCCTGGAACGGCTTCAAGTTTTTTCCACAGCATTCCAGCCACCTGTTTGTGGAGTTCATCCTGTGGAGTCTATGCATGCAATTAGAAACAAGAGAATGAAAATAAATGACCTTGTTTGTTATTTATAACAAAGAAACTCAGCAAAATTAATGCTGTGGAGCTTGACCTCGTGACCCAAGAGAAAAGGCCACCTCATGGCTTTGTGGCCAACACACAATAGCCCGGCAGTTCCTATTGTCCCAATGGTGTGACTTTTGGATGGTCATTAAAACCGTATATCCAAAATATTAAATGTCTTACAAGTTAGATTAGAGGATTTGTTCTCCTTAAAAAAATGAGCATGTGTAAAGACATGAGTTTAGTTAGTCCAAGAGCTTTTCCCTTTAAAGACAGCAAGTAAAATAATTTAGCTTTGTCTACTTACTCTGTCCTGTGTCAACATGTTGAAGAAAAGGGAAATATTAAAAAATTTCAAATGAGCACCCTGGGATTTGGAGAGTTGAGTATATAATAGAAATCAAACAGAAGAATGATCTTTGCAAGTGGTCCAGGGAAAACACTTTGTTTCCTTCCTGTTGACGCTACTGCTGGGCAAGGAAGATACAGCTTCCTTCAAGATAAACATATTGTAGATGCTGCCCCTGGAGTTGTGTGGTGAAATAGAATTACCTCATCCTCAACTGCTATCAACCACACGGCCCAGAAGTTGTAGACAGGAAGAAAAAAACATGCACAAGGAAGTACCTAAAGGTCATTCAAATGGATCTTAAGATGTGGTGGTTCCTAATAAGCAGCAACTCTGAGTAAAGAGTCTGGGGTTAACCTGTATTCCTACCTGTTGCTTTTCCAGATTCTATTTTGGTCACTTCCTTGGTTAACATCAAAAAGTGTAGAAGTTGCAGCATCAAATATTCAGCCAAAATTTAATTTTTTTACATTAAGAAAATTTATTAGGTTTTGCTTTTATCTGTAGTAAGTGAAAAAATTATATGACCAGCAAACTATCTTCATATATCTTTTAAATAATTTATCATCAGCAAATATATGGTTTTTATGTCTGTTAAATAGACCTATATACCCAGGCCAAATAAAAATGTCTTGAGTATAAAAGAGTTCCAATGTGGGAAAGTCTAGGAAAAGCTGGCAGGGTGCACAGGTCTTTAGAGATGCTGTGGTCATATATCAACCTTTAGAGCAAGAAAAAGTGATAAATTATACAAGGAAAGTTTAAACTCCATGGTGAACGTTATGGGGACTAGCCGGTTCTCAAATGCCAAGAAGGGAAGTATGGGAAGATTCTTAATTTAACAAGTCTGTAGAAACCCATTGGGCAGACAAAGACAACATACCAATTATTGTTTGTTTGTCCAAAAGTCTGAGCTGTTTTCATTTATTCTTTCATAACCTCATTCATAATACACATTAAATCTTTTATATAAAAAATAAATATTGTGAACCCAACTCTTTTATCTGTAGTAAATGAGAAAAGTATGTGACTAGCAAATTATTTTAAAATACATCTTTTGGCCACATCTACCCTGCATCTTACTCCAACTACTTCAAGATTTCACTCATTCCCTACTTCTTTTCAACTTCATGTCCTCTTCTTTGTTTCTTTCTCTCTCTTTTTTTTAAAACCATTGAGCCCAATTACAGCTGCCCCATATGCACATGGATGCAAAGTTGACCACTGGCCTGTGGAAAATCTACCATGGACAATACTTCTAAATATGGACTAGAATCAACTGATTTTAGTTCTTCAGCTAGAAATGGGGTCTCATGAGCTCCTTCCCCATCCATGCTGCAAAGCTGATGAGTCTTGTGTGGGCAAACATGGTGAGCTCATTTGTGCAACTACAAGTTCATATCCAGATGAAATTATTTCATACCTATCTTCCCTGAACTCTGCTTCTTATACTCTTTCTGTCCCTGTCGTGCAATGTTCTTCAAGCACTTGGGGAAGGTAGTGTGATACTAATGTCCCAGGTATGGCTGAGCATGCCACAGACTCTTGTTCTTTACACTCTAACCTGTCATGAATCAATCACTTTCTACTGAAAAACAAGCTTCTCTGATAAGGACCAAGAGCCCCATTTATCTATGGGTATGTGCATAAAGGAAGCAGTTTGATGCTGTGTCCTTTTAGCAAAATAAGGGTGTTAGGCTCTCCTATAGGTCCTTCGAGCTTTCTATCCATGGGTTCCTGACTCTATTTATAGCATCTGTTTTTTCCTCTGGAATAAGCCCAAGTCCAGTCTGAAAGCCATTGGTTACCATAATATTTATATTCATATGACTATTGTACCCATGGGCATGTCTTGCTGGGCCAGTTGTTATTGTAGCTCACAGTTTCACAGTGGGATAAGACTGTTGATGACTCTTCTCTCTGAATCACTTACCCTAACCTTACTGTGATAGCGCTCCATGTTCAAGGCCACCCCCAGTGACACACTTCCATCGGCAGGGCCGTATCTTCTAAACAAGAGCACCGTCAGCTAAGGACTGAGTGTGATGTCTGAGATGATGGGGGCTATTCTGTTTTAAAGCACCACACCCCAGAAACCTGAGGAGTACCTTCTGGTACTATGAAAGCTAGCCAGCAGGGAACGTGCTTCCGGTCAGAAGTCACTTGACTTCTCCAAGTCTTGAGACCAAGGCTGGTACTACCTGCAGCAATGTGATCATATGTCAAGTACCTGTGGGCAATGGAGAAATGACAGTAGTTTGCATTGTTTTGGGCAAATCTCTGACACCCAACTTAAACATAGATATCTTAGTTCGGAAACTAGGATATGTTTGGTTCACAACCAATGTTTTCTGGAAGGAATATTATCTTCTCTCTAGAGTAATTCCACCGAAACAAATTCTTTCCCCCTGTTGAGGGGGCAGAGAGAGCATTACAAAACACTAGATTTCCATGTGGCTTTTCATAGTTCAGCTATCCCTCCCTTTACCCCGTTCCTTCTTCAGATCATGTTTGTGTTCCATTAGCCCCTGTCCCTTAATGTATTTCTTGCCTCCCCTTCCAGCTAAACTGACTTCATCTGAAAGCACCACCAAGTCCTCACTGTGTGCCCTATGTACCAAGTTCTTTCAGTAGCCATGTTACAGAGTCAGCAACAGGACAGAGTGGTAAGCAGTTTATCTCTCCTGGAACCAGAACCCATGCAATGAGTTTCTATGTGCATTTTCGCTGTGCTTTTCCAAGTAAGGCTCCAGAAGAGGAAAACTCAGGGCCCTGTCTATCTGCCTGAGAGAGTATTGTAATGGTGAAATAATATAATTACCACCACGGGAAAACATGGTCTTTCCAAAGAAGTCAAGAAACATGTTGCAGAAACCATTACAGATACTGTGTTGAGGCTGTTTAGAGAAAGAAGTGGTAACCTAAGATCCTGGAAACAGAAGAGGGAAGCCATGTCAGAAATACATCTGCAAGATAGCATTTTCAGTAGGCAAAAAGTAAAAAGAAATATTCTAAATTAAGGAGTTTTTAAATACACAAAGAAGTCATTTGTGTGATGGCATTCTGAGGTCCTATTAGCCATCTCTTCTATAAATGATGCTTCAATATGGAGAGTATATAGACAACTTAAAAGGACTGAGTTAGGCTGAAACCCATGCTTATCCTCTGCACAAGCTATGAAACCCCATCTGCCCTCCTTCCCCTAACCCCTCCCATACAGAAAAAAATCCCCCCATCCCTCAGAGAAATCTCTGGGCAAAAATCACTCCTTATCTTTTTGCTCCCAACCACCCATCCCAGAGTGCCCACCAGGGGCTCAGTCTTTGACCATGCATGGGCAAAATCCCAGCTCCTAGCTGACACATCACCACCCCACACTCAAGACCCATAAGACACCCTTGCTTGAGCCTGGATGTGTGACTTCATTGACCTCCACCTGTGAGATCTGTGAGCCCACCAGAGAGCTGCTTCCTAATAAACCTGTTTTAGTCCAGTCTAATCTGGCCTCTGTGTCACCAGGAGAGTGAAAAAGCCTATAACCTGCTCCTCAGATACATCCCCATCTGCCTATCTACCTCCCAGCAGCTCTTGCCCGTTTGTAGTATTTTATTTCTGGAGAGATAATGTCTTGAAACAGACTTTTCCTGGGGAGATATAACACACACATTCACTCACCCCAGAAAGGAAGCCCATGATAGATCAAAGAATAGATAGCACCAAAGTCCAACTTTAGTGAAACAGTGAATTTCGTTGGGGTTTCTTTTGGGAGTATGGGTGAGGGTGACTAACAGGTGCAGACATATCTCAAGGACAGCTCTGTTACCAAAGCACACCCCAGTGTAGTGTCAGTTCACCAAAGCTAGGAGCCTGGAGCACACTGCAAGCCTGCTGACAGATCAACAGATCAATTCCTGAGGTTCAGGGAATTACTTCACAAACCACATGAACACTGATCTCAGTCAGATAGGGATAGTTTATTGAGCATGCGTCCCCAGGACTGGTCGACCAGGGCCATGGTACAAATTTGGGAACTGAATCATGACCCTGAGTTAAGATCCTACAGGGTTTTAAAGACCAAAACTCACAAACATCTGTGTCAAATTATTCTACCAATCAGGATTTGGGAATAAGGAAATTTTTTTGGCAACAACATGTCTTTGGTTTACACTTATGCCGCTCCCATTGGTTGGGATATTCAACTGTGACAGAAGATTTGCCTTGTCTAATGGTCACCTCTTCAATTGTCTACCAGGATGGGACTTGTTTAACATAATGTCATAACTTGCCAACCACAATGTCATCTCCCCATTACTGAAAAATGGAAGCCTTATTCCAAATAGTTTCTTATATTGGTGCAGGTCTTATGTTGGAGTCTATCCAATATAAGGCAAATACCATAAAAGCTTATATATAGTGCAGGAAGTACTGTTGGGTGGTTGGTTCAGGTCCAAGCTTATTGTAGGTAACTAGGCAAAACAGTTCAATTGAATTCTGTGATGATTGTTTTCCAAGGGCACAGAATATAACCGAATATGTCATCAATCATGGCATTAGGAAGTTTCCTTATAGTGGCAAATCAGCCAGGTAACTGTTACCTAGACCTTAACAGTTTGCCTACACCTTAACATTCCATCTAGGCCTTAATATTTTACCTGCATCCTAAGAAACTGTCCTTTCCTGGTGACTCAACTGATTCAAACCTTTTCCAGGTGGCTCTGCTGGTTTCTACTTTCTCCAGGCTACTCCATTGGTCTCTGTGTCTTCTTCGCTAATCAGTTTCAGGGACTTTCTGGAGCTATTTTGAGGTTGTTTTTACCCCTCTCTGAAGGATGGAGTATTTCATTCTGATAAGGCTCAGGAAGTGTGTGGAAGTATGGGAGTGGGTCAGGAATGGGTAGATGGGAAATAGGGGTTGGTGGAGATGGAACAGGGGGTGGGAGTTTTGGGGCAGTACCACATGACAGAGGCTTTTATATGTGGCCTGTTAGTCTTCGGGTAAAAGAAAAATCGAGATGCCATGGAAGGATACTGTGGTGCTCTGGTCCCTTCACTTCCTTTCACCTTTGTTGGTCACAGTAGTCAGGTACTCACACCTGGCATCAGTAAAGGAGGAAGTATAGCTTTTCCAAAAGGACTGATCTGGTCTACAGGACATCTAATATTTTGCAATAAGTAAGTCGGTACTTAACTAATTAAAAACATTAGGTTTTTAATATCTTTTCAGAATTCTCAAAAAAGTTTGCTGCAACAGTGTTAAAGGAGGAAGTACTTGGAAGGGTTGGATGTTAGGGAGCAAAGTCATAGGAAATAGGATTGGAAGATTACCTAGGCAGTAGAATCCGAAGGCCAGACAACCAAGTCCCAATTGAAACATGAGGCTCCATGGTAGATTACATGAAATCACGGGCAGGAATTAGACCCTAATATCTGATCCATATTCAAAAGATTCACTTGACAGTGAATTTCGACTGCATGCCAGCTGTATACTATATAGACATTCGTGTACATATGTGTCTTTTAAGTATACTATCATGACTGTAAATGTTACAGCTCTGAAGGGAAAAAATCCTGGCAGTCAAGGGCCAAGGAATACGACAATATTACACTGCACCACAAACCTCACATGAGAAATTTCTTTAGGAAAACCATCAAAGATGGCTGCCTCTGCTCAGGAGAGAACAAGCCAAGAACCAAGCAGGAGGCGGCATTATATGGGGTTGAAGGGAGGGGAATTTCTAGGGTGGCCTGGGAGTGAAAAGACTTTGTGGCCTGATCTTGGGGAAAGATCAAGGACTGGTGTGGTGTTGCACTCAGAGTCTCCTGGGATTCTATAGCCTGATCTTGGGCCTTTTCTTTTTCCATAGTGTGGCCTGTGTCTCAAGGGGCTGGAAATGACCTTCACATCCATTAAAGTAGTCAGCAGGTAGGACCTGGCAAGGGCCTTACAACAATATCTCTCCAGGTAGATAAATATTACTATTATTGTTCATGCTGAAGAAGGGGTGTCACAGAAGTTCGATGTTTTACTTACGGAAAAAAAAAAACATAAAATGGTGTGTTTGCTAGTTTAATGTTAACTTGACACAAGCTAAAGTCACTCTAGCTTTGAGAACTTGCTAGGAAGGAGGAACCTCAGTTGAGAAAATGTTTCTATAAGATGGGATTGTGATAAGATACTGTCCAGAAGTCCTTTGGGAAGGAAAAAGATTTCTTACACTTGTAGGTTGTAGGTCATCAGTGAGGGAAGCTGGGGTCGGAACTCAAGGCAGGAACCTGGTGGCAGGACCTGAAGCAGAACCCATGAAGGAACTAGGCTTGTTGACCCCAGCTTGCTTGGCTCCCTTCCTTATACAACCCAGATCCACAGTGGGCAGGCCCTCTCACATTGATCAACAATCAAGAAAGTGCCCTCGGCCCAGTCTGATGAAGGCAATACCTTAGTAGGGAACCTCTTTTCAGGAGTATCTAAGTTTGTGTCAAGTCGACAAAAACTTACTATAACAGTTACAGATTCTGGTCGTCTAGAACCAGCGGGCTGTTACTCTCTCCATCACCTTTTGCCATTTTTGGTTTCAGTTTAGAACCAGTGGCTAAGTTCATGCACTAAAAATATTTAAATGGTAATAAGGTTTTTGGCAACCCCAGTGGATCAGGGGATTAGTTCATACATGTATGTAGTTAAGGGGACTTGGAGCAGAATAAATAATCACAAAGTTGTCTGTTTATCATCGATAAAATAAAGTTTTTAGTGAAGTTGTACTTTATTCTGCTCTTAGTTCTGAATTATTCCTTAATTATAATGTTTCAGTGACTAGATTAGGAAATAGAAGACATGCCTCTGGATTTCTTACCTGGTGAGAGGACTGAGGCCTGGGTGAATGAAGGGGAAAGAGTTAAAAATAATCTAAAAGGACGAGACATCTAGGTAGAACCAAAATTAAAGAAAATTAACTGAAATTGATATTAACTTCCAATTTTGGAAGCATTGCTAGTATTGGCTGGCAAAATAATACAGCGGAGCTTAAATTGAGCCTTTCTGTAAATTACAGACCTCTGTGGAGATGTGCCTTCCTTTCTGAGAAAGAAGCTTTTTAATTTGTTGTATGTTTGTATAAAGTTGGCTTTATAAATGTCTTAGAATAGACTATTCCTGTAATTTTGATTTTTCTTTTATTTAAAACCAGGCATATAATGAGAAAATAATTTGTGTTCCTTAGGCTAACTCCACAACCTAGAAAACTCCCTGAAAAAAGAGCCCCCTTCTTGAGATAGCTCAGTGTGTTACAGCTACTGTAGGACACAGCCTAGTCTACATGACACCCTATTTTGCAGCAAATAGATGAGCATTCATGAGCACATTTTCCTTCAAAGGACAGAAAGAAGATAAATGTTTCCATTTGGAGCCATTTTGTCATGCTATTTTTTTTATTTCTTTGCTTTCTCAAAATAACCATATTAAATCCTTCTTAATGAATAGATAAGAAATAGATCCTTATTGAAAACTGAAGCCCAAACATTATTTTTTTTTAAATATACAGGAAATGAAACACCACATAACAGGTAGTCCGTGTCTGTAGTTAGATGAGTCTTCTTTCAAATTACAGGTCCAGTGCGTACGCAGTGAGGCACTGCCATTTTATGGAAGACCATACTACAAATGTTCTTAAGCACTTGTTTTTCCAACGTAATAATGTATCCATCAGTAGGCAATGGTAAATTTATTATAGGTCACTCTGTCAGCTAGAAACAACTACAAAGCAGGATATATGTACTTCATTGACTTTGTATGAAGACAGTGTACAGCATGAGGCACCAAGGTGGTGAGCAGCTAAAATCTCTATGAAATGCAAGTATCGAGTGCATTCGGTCTCCTTTTGCCTTTATGCCTCAGTTAATTGCATAAGAGTCATATTCAAAAGATTAGAAACTACAGGACAATATCAAGGAGGAAATGACAGTTCAGAACTTGCCGTGGTTTGAATATGTCCACTAAGATCAAATGTTGGGAACTTGGTGCTCAAGGACATAGTCTTGGTAGAGAACAGATTAGATATTAAAAGGAGATGTTTCAAGATAGAGGTCAGCCTTTAACTTACTCTGTTATGTTTTTTGGCTGTTTGGTTTTCCCTTGGTGCAGGAATGGCAGGAGAAACCACAGCCTAGAAACCCTCATAAGATGCCTGCATCTCTGCATTGAGTTTCCCATCCTCCAGAATGCTAAGAACCACATCTCCTTCTTTATGAGTCTCCAGCCTGCAGCATTCTATTATAATGACACAAAATGAACCGCAGTGAAACCTACCAAGGAGAAGCTACCATTCCAGCCATCCTAGGTTCTCAACTGACATCAAAAAGGGCTATACGATGGAAGTGAGAGTCAACTAAAAACGGACCAGTTATATGAAGACTAAATCTAGATTTGAGCAGCCTTAGTCCCAGATTATTAATGATACATCTCTATGTTGTTTACTGGGTGGGGACAGGGTATGGGAAGGGGAGAGCAAACCTTTATAAAAGTACTCAGACTCTTGAACTATCTTAATTTTGTTTTTATTTACACACAAAATATACTCCTACACTACCAGTCATCTCCGAAGACAGGACCATGTGACTGGAGGTACAGATTTTGGAGACATACCTAAAGTGTGTCCAAATGTTGAAGTTATTACACATGGACTTTTAAAATCCATCATGATACCAGTACCCACCACCCCAACCCTTGCTAAAGAGAGACAGACACTCCTCGGCTACAATGAGGTTATGCCCTGATAAACCCATTCTAGATGAAAGACACTGCAATTGGAACTTCAATAGTCTTAGGCTTACAAAGAGTCCTAGCTTAGTTTAACCTCTCTGGAACACACTCAGAACACATTAGCCTCTACCCTGGTAAAATTATCTACCCTAACACCTGTTTTATAATAAAGCTCTAGCTATCTCATGTAGCTATCAACACCAATGCTGGCAATACAGTACTATGTAGGACTCTTTCTCGTTTACCCTGGTGATTCCACAACTAGGTGGGATATGTGGCTTGCTGTGGCCCAGCATTGTAAGAAATGTCATGATATATGCTGCTAGCCTGGAAAAGGATTAAAATCCAAAAGTCCAAGTATAACTTCTACTGAATATTTATTGTGTTTGTAGCATCGACAGATCCAAAAATATTAACGCAGCTGTCATAAGTCATGGGATTTCTGTACTTAGTACATCATCTTTGCTCGGTGTGTTTCCCCAGTAAATATTTACTGATGTATACTAGTAAACTAATCCAGAATAATGTTACTGGTATATTGACAACTTAAACCTAAATAATTTATGTGTGATTTAACTGTGATTTCTAAAGATCCTATTATAACCCAAAGACACTACCATAAGTCAAAGTGATTTGAAGAAGTCCACAGGCACTAAATTACATGGAGAAAATCACTCACTCCTCTTCCTCTTCTCCCCATCCTCTTCTTGTTCTTCTTCATCTTTATTAACTTATTTATAAGTTATTTGTTTATAAGTTATTATTTGTTGACATTTCAAAAGTTTCCCCCCTTCCAAATCCCCCCCATGTTCTTCACTCCATACCCTGGGTGGGTGCTGCCCAACCTGTCCACCCACCTCACCCCGACCAGCACTCCTCTTCCCTGGGGCAAGTTACCACAGGATTAAGGGCATCCTCTCCCACTGAGACCATACAAGACAGTCCTCTGATTCACATATGCCTGGGGGTGTGAACCAACCCATGTGTGCTCCTTGGTTTTTGGTTTAGTCTCTGGGAGCTCTGAGGGGTCCAGGTTTGTTGACATAGTTCCTATGGGATTACAATTCAATTCAGCTCTTTCAGTCCTTCCCCTAACTCTTCCACAGGGGTCTCCAACTTCAATCCAATGGTTGTCTGTAAGCACTTGCATTTGTCTCAGTCAGCTGCTGGTAAAGCCTCTCAGAGGACAGCCATGCTAGACTCCCGTCTGCACACACAATATGGCCTCCATGTGAGAATTTGGTATGCGTGCATGAGATGGATCCGAGGTCTGGCCGGTCACTGGGTGGCCTTTTTGTACAGTCTCTGCTCCATTTTTGTCTCCGAATTTTCTTTAGACAGGTACAATACTGGGATAAAATTCTTGAAGGTGGGTGGGTGGGTACCTACCTCAACTGTGGGCCATGTCCATCTACTGGAGGTTTTCTCTTCCAGTTCCATCTCCACACTGTTGGGACTTTCATCCCCACTGAGTCCTGGTAGCCTCTCATATCCCAGGTGTCTAAAGGTTCCCCATACCCCCTAATTCCCACTGCTGCATATATTCATTCATTCTCTTGACCCTCTGAGCTTTCCACCTATCTGTCTCCATACCTGATCCTGCCCCTTCCTTTCCCCTCCCACTCCCCTCTCCCATCCAGTTTTCTTCCTCTCTCTGCCTCCTTCAACCATTTTATTCCCCCTTCTGAGTAGGGTTTCAAGTATTCACATTTGGGGTTCTAAGTGGGTTTCAGGTATCCACACTCACACCTTCCTTCTTGTTAAGCTTCCTATGTTTTGTGAGTTGTATCATTGGTTTTTTGACCTTTTAGGTTAATATCCATTTATCAGTGAATACATACTATGCATGTCCTTTTGGGTCTAGGTTACCTCACTTAAAATGATATTTTCAAGTTCCATCCATTTGCCTACAAAATTTATAATGTCCTCATTTTTAATAGCTAAACAGTGTTCCATTGTATAAATGAACCGCATTTTCTGTATCGACTCTTTGGTTGAGGGACATCTGGGTTGTTTCTAGCTTCCAGCTATTACAAATAAGGCTGCCATGAACACAGTGGAGCACGTGTTCTTGTGGTATGGTAGAGCATCTTTTTGGTTATATTTCCAGGAGCAATCAGTCTTTTCTTTTTTAACATTTAGTTCTAATGATCATGAAAAAAGTTTCAACTTAATGACAGCTGTCTCCCACACTACCCTAACACTATTAGAGGTTCTCTTTTAAGAAGGAAACCATAGGCCTCCAGCTTGACCCACTTGATAAAAAGGTGTCATAGTTTTCCTACTTGTGGTTTTTAAGAAGACACAATAGGCTTCTTGGGTATCTGTGTATAACCAGAACCTATCATCAAGAAAGTGCCTAAGACAGACATAAAAGGGAAAATATAATGTACTAGAATCCTACCTCATGTTTCCTTGGTTCTGAGGTATGTGACAAATATTAGGGTTCTTTTTATAACTGATTTTCAGAGTGCCTTTGACTTCTGTTATGATTAGAAACCACTATTGTAATTTTTGCATTTATTTGAAGTAAACAGAAGTGAATAAAAGAAAGAGTTCCTAAGAGTAAGAAATGAGAGAAAGACAGGGGTACGTAGTGACGGGGACAGCATGCTGACTTAACCCAGAGAGGTGGAGTTGGCTATGGAATTGCAGGCTGGCGGCTATGTATCAGGCGTGGAGCAAACTCGCATGTCTACCAGTAAGCATTCGCTTAATGAGCAGCACCAGCAGACACAGACACTTTTCCAGTTGGAGAGATAGGGCACCAAGCAAGGCAAGTCACTGAAAATGCTTACAGTATGGCAGAGGAACACAGACAACAGGCTAAACGTACTCAGAAATAAGCTGGTATTTCTATAGGAAGCTGAATGAAGAGCCAACAACTTGAGGAGAGAGTGGGGTAGTGAGAAGAGGCGCCTTGCTTGACGCTGGGTCAGAAAGAGACCAGTTTCCACTCCATGGGTGCCTGGAAAAAATGAAGAGTAACAGCTGGGCTCTCTGCACTATTTCTGTGAGCCAGGAGGAAGCCTGAATCCCCTCAGTTGTTCCTCTTGACACCTGGGTGAATGGCTGTTTACACAGGCAGATCACCTAGCCGCTCCCTGAAAGGCAAACAGCTGCTTCCTGCCTTGTTAGCTGGCACAAATTGGGGCCCTGACATTGTGTGCCCATGAGAAAGAGGGGGCATCCTCCATTTGTGTTTTCATTTGTGGGTTCAAGCAAGACATCGTGGATGCCTCCTAAGGACAAGGACGTAGGTGGGAATTGGAAATAAAGGATAAGAAAGCTGTCATTCTTCACCTGGTCTCTCCCCTCCACTTAAAATCCACGATTATCCAACTTACCAGTGCCTAAGTCCATCCACATACTACCCAACACATATGGACAGAGACTTTCCCAAGATCTAGATCAAGATGGTTTTGGATTTAGTCAAGTCAGGCGTCTGAGCTCTCTTCCCAGTTGTGTTCAATGCCTCCTGCCTCTCAGTTTGTCAATCTGGGAAGCCTTTGGATTGATTCTTGCTAATTTTACTTTACCAAACTTTCATGGTTAAGTGAAGACCATGAGTTCTCTCTTGAAAGCGTACAAAAATTCAATACAATCCAAGTCCCTAAACTATCACGTGGACCCTCTGGACTGCTGAGTAAGGCTTATGTTTGTTTGCCTTACTTTGCATAGGACACCTCTGAATATCATTTCTCACACTGAAATTAGTACAGACTACAGTTAAGGCAACTGTACATTCCATTTGGTCAACACTCTATTTGCATATATGTTGTGTTTCCCCAATGTTTGTTTGCTCTGTTAAATCCACAAGTGTTCACAACCTCCCATGAAGACTTAATGGCAGTTGAAGTAAAGAACACACCCAGATTTGATCTCTCTGCCTTTATAGTCCAATCTAAGAGTATGTCAAATGATCGCATATATAAATTCTTCAGCAAACTAGATTAGATACTCTTCTCTTAGTTTAGGTCCTCCGAGAGCCACATGAAAACAGGGATTAGCAAGAAGGCAGATTACTGGGAGCAAGCCAAGTGGGTGAAATTGAGAGAGGGGCCTAGAGAGAACTGCCGTGCACATCAGGTGAAGTGCTTCTACAAATGAAAGAGGATAGGAGAGGTGCTTGTCTTGTTCCAATTTATGTAGTTAGACAAAGTACACGAGGCTAAGTAACTTGTAAAGAAAAAAGGTTTTGGTAACAGTTCTAGTGTCTAGAGTGTCCAAAGAGCCATAGGCTGCACCACAGTGTAGAAGGAAGCAGAAAGGACCATGGCCACAGACACAGATGCATGAGACCATGGAGGTGGCAACCTGCTCTTATTAGGGCAATCCTCTTTTGGGGACTTGGGGACTATGCCTCACTAAGATCTGAATCACATGCCCAAGACAGCATTAATGCACTGCTGAGGATGGTACCACTGTGGCCAGATTTCTTTCTCTCTAACCCTACCTGTTAATGATTCTTGCCTTGAGGACCAAGTCTCGGGTACAAGAGCCTCTGGGGGACCAGGCAAGTCTAGACATATGTTTGTATGGTCAGACCACAGGATGGCTCTGGGGGCATTCTGGAAGGGCCACATACGAAGAGTTTCTTTTCCTTCTGTGTTCAGTGATGGCCTGCCAGCAAGACTGGACCTTAAGACTTGGCATAAATAATAAAGCAGTTGATTGTGAGCAAAGGAATAAGAATGAGAAGCCAGTAGGCAGGCTGGCTGATGGCCTGAGCTCAGCCAGGATGAAGAGGGATATAAAATCAAGTCCAGAGTATTCTAGTGCGTGTTCAACAACCCACTCCTCAGGGAGAGAAAGTCCATATTTGTAGTGTGCATTGATGTCCATGATGAAACTGAAAACTTCCGCTCTGATGAGGTTCAGAATCCAGTCTACTGTGCCTAAGCACAGAGTTGGAACAGCTATGCATACGTCCTGTGAGATGGAAAAGCTGGTCCCAGCTCACCACTGCGGTGTGTGAGGCTAGAATTACTAAATTAGTGGAATTGTGACCTTCTGGACCAGTGCCTGGAGTATAGCAGGTGCTCTGTAAATGGCTGTTTACCCAGGAACTGGGTGAACTAAAGCCCACAGATGGGAAATCAGAGAGGGGTGGGGGAGGGCAGGGAGGAGGACTGTGTTAACCCTGGGTGCACGAGTCAGAAAGAAGTTGTGATTGTTTTGAGCAATTACCTTTCAGACGTCTAGATCCTGCATAGGGCAAGTGGATAGGAGGTTTCTGTGGTTTCTGTAACTCCTTTTATAATCCTGTGCTTGAAAACAACAGTTTTAACCATTTTTTTAAAGTGCAGTTATCCTTACAAATAAAATATTATAGATAAAACAGATGAAGAATGGCCTTCTGTTAGGGGCCCTGTTCTGCATTCCTTGAAAGACCCCACTAAGAGAGCACAGACTCCACGAATCCCTGTGAGATTACTTTCTTCTGTCTGTGCCCTGTAAAGTTTCTACTTTCTTAGCTTTTTGACTTGGCCTATGGCCCAATATAACCAAGATGATGCATCAGGAATGAAGAAATTCTTGGGGCTTCCCTGGCCTCCTACATTAGAAACTCAGATACCCTGCTGGAAAGGCCATACAGAGAGACCACAGAATAATTCAAAGGTGCTGAGACCACATGAACCCAGAGAAAAGGAGAGAACCCCGGGTTTGCAGTGTTCCAGATAAACGTGGCCAAGGCCTAAGTTGTGTAGAAAAAATTTTAAAATCATGAGTACATAGAACAGTTGTTATGCGGCTTGAATTTATGCTCCCTTGGATTTAGATTATGTCGATGAAGTTAATTATCTGAAAAGCATGCTAGAGAGACTGCTTACCAGTTAACAGTTCTGGCTAGTCATCCAGAGAATCTGGATTTGGTTCTCAGCACCCACATGGTGCCTCACAACAACCTAAAGCTTCAGGTCCAGGATATTCAGTGCCTTCTTCTGGCCTCTTCAGGCACCAGGCGCATGTGTAGTACACAAGCACAAATGCAAGAGAACATCTGTGCACATATAATGATAATTAATAATAATAGCAACAACAACCACAATAATAATAATTATCCAGGCAAAGTGAGCAT
This sequence comes from Micromys minutus, assembly GCF_963924665.1. NCBI lineage: Eukaryota > Metazoa > Chordata > Mammalia > Rodentia > Muridae > Micromys > Micromys minutus. The sequence goes on from NC_137959.1 coordinate 14,957,661, forward strand.
TGGGTCACATACTGTGATTCTAGCAGGGAGAGAACAAAGTAGGAGAATCCCTATAGTGGAGAAGGAAAAAGAAGGAAAGAAAACCAATGAAGACTCTCAATGACTTAGCACTGGATTCCAGTCTCACAGATCAATGTAGCACATGCTTTTCAATTTCCCTCCCAAAGAGGGAAGAATCTGAGACCTTTCCCTTCAGCCTCTGGGTGCATCAGTTCCGTAGGATTTCTAGTGAGCCCCACCAAAAGGCTGAGATGCAGAGAAAGCGATGGTAGAGGAGATTCAAGCAGGGCACCAGGCTCTCCTCACCTATCAAGCAGAGCTTCAGTCAAAGCTCATGTGCTAATGGGATGAGGAAGAAAAGAAACCAGAAATGACTATGCACTACACTTTGATAGGATGGCTGCTTAGCCCTAGTGTGTGTCTTCTTGGAGACCATGGGAAACTGCTTGATCATCCCCATCATGCCTGGGAGAGTATGAAGGAGAAGAATTTTGTACTTCTTGGTTACATAGATGTTGATAGTAGTGGGTGACATGGGGGTCTTCTATGTCACTGATAACTGGCAATTCCTGGGCTGGTTAATGAGTGAGAGACCTGTGATATAGGATGAAGGAATGGAGGTGCCTAGTAACCCTGGGAGTCTGAGAGCCGCTACCTCAGTAAGTCCTTCCACCTTTCCTACCACCTGTAGAAGCTGAACTATCCAGGACTCATGGGAGGAAGATGAATGCTGACATCTGGTACCAGGATGGATCTTGAGGTGGTATACAAATTAAACCCAGCCCAGAAAGCAATGAGAGAGACAAAACCAGGTGGCATGTCCTGAAAGTCACAGATCTTCACTAATGAGAAGGTTCATAAAACACTTAGCGGTTGGCTTTCAAGGAGAGAGACATCTCAATAATGCTTCCTGGTCATTATAGAGTAGAGGATATTAACACCGAGAACAAAAAGAATAGGTTACTAAGACCCAAGTCTAGTTCCCCCAGAATATCATGTTGTACCAAATGTCCATTATTGATGAAAGTATTGTAGTTACAACATTTTGTACTTTGACCTAAGAATGCATCTTTCCTACGATAAACCAAACATGGCAGCACAGCCATACAAGAGTTTGTTTGCTGTTCTTTTTAAATAGTGCTCACATCTCCTGAGCTCTGGTTTGTGCTCATGTGTTGCTCTCTCTCTCTCTCTGTCTCTCTCTCTCTCTCTCTCTCTCTCTGTATCTCTGTCTCTGTCTCTCTCTATATATATTTGATCATGTGAAAGAAGGGAGAGCAGCCACATTTGCCACATTCACCAGATGCACAGATGGCATAAAGACAGAGTAGTTGTTATGTTTGGCTGCAGGACTGAGGCTCAACTTGTATCGACAGGACATGACATTAGGGAACACCAGGTTGGCATAATATTTAAAGATAACAGAATCTGTATTTAACAATACAAATGAATCAATCTTGTCTGTACAGAGTTTGGGAGCTAGATTGATAGCCACTGAATCAGAAAACCTGAAGGTTTTAATTAACCCAAGACTCAATAAGATCTACCAGCAGAATATTTATTTTTAAAAGCAATTTTAGGCTGCAACAGCAGGTCTTATTTTGAGCAGAAGGGCAGTGATGATCTTAATAGATTCTGCGAGGAGCACACTACAGCTGGAGCAGTGTGTGTTCAGTTCTGGGTGAAAGAGTAAGCAATTAGATGCAGGCAGGATTTCAAGCACGTGTCACACAAGGAATAGTTATCAGCATCAGGGATAAATGAGAACAAAATGATACCATTTTGTAGGAATAATAGTGGCCTCCATCTATCTGACGAGCACTCAGGTGCAAAAGGGAGTCAACAAATCCTCCTTACTCTGCCTTTTACTCAGCTATGGCCACGCTAATGTTGTATGAGCTACAGTAACATCTGTTTATCTTGTATGCATCTACAGGTGAGCTAATTTCTCTGGCCTGATGAAGGGAGCCCGGTGTAGAAGTCAGTAGTTTGGGGATGTGTTCTCTGTATTTCTTCTCCTTCTCCTCCTCTTCTTCCTTCTCCTTTTCTTCTTCTCCCCATCTCTTCTTTTTGAAATCAATGTGCCCCTGAAAATAACTTTCTGATGTTAATATCAGAAGCACAAGAGGCATGAACATGGAAACCATTTGTAGGCTCCATATTGACCAACATCCCAAGTTAAGCCATATAAGCTGAGGGGCAGGAAAGTATACTGTGTCTACTCTGAGACCCCCAGAAGGGAGTTGCATACATTCCTATCACAATAGACAAGAACCAGTGATCTTTACTCACTTGAAACTAATAAGATAAAACTACAGCCTATGGTCTAAAAAGTTACTAAAGGAAGTTCTATTTGGGTATAGGGCAGTGAACAACTGGATGGTTGTTAGAAATACCCAAGGATGGAGATGTGTGGCTCAGAAGTTGAGAAGGATCCATTAGCTCATTCCTAAGAGCATCGGAGATGTGAACCGATATCATTTGGAAAGTTTACCATACACTGAGCACCTCATGGTCCCATTCCATCTCTTTCCCCTGACTAGGCTCTTTCTCTCTGGACCATTTCTTGGAGGTCTTAAAAAATATAGATAATTTGTATCTATGGAAGTTTCCAGAAGGGTTTCTTTCCTTCCCAACTGCCATGAAAGTGTAGGGGCTGCAGATGGTTATGAGCTTCTCTTGCTTCACACGTAATGTGAGCTCACTGGCAGGTACCAAGTCCGTAAGATGGCATCATTGAACATCTAGTTTAGTCCAAGCCATCATTCCAGATTCCATACCCATTCCACTCTATAGTCCCCTCAAGTGTTGCTAGCTGCCTGTTCCTTTCCACGTTCTCTGCTTTGCAGGGCAGGTTCCCACATATCATTGCCCACTCGTAGCCTCAGACCCCCACCCATTCCATCATACCAAACTAAGCACTGTCCTCTCCCAGATGTTTTTGCTCACAATCCACCCAAAGATGTTCCTCATACTCATAGTCCTACCCAACATGATGGCACTTAGTGTGTTCATATCACAGAAAGGATGACCTCGGAACATTTAGCACATGCATACTCACATCTTATTTTTATAATATTCTCACATTATTGGTCTGATAGAAACTTCAAGCAGAATTAGCTTAAGCACGAAAGACATTTGGCTAACTCACACACCAGGGTGTATAGAACTCAGTGGCCCCGGGTTAGCACTGCAGTTTAATGAAGCCAGGCTATCTCTGGTAGCTGCTATTCTTCATGAGTTACCAGTATCTTTCATGGTTGGCAGACGGCTGCAAAAACCCCAAGCATCATATCCTTACACAAGCAGTTTGTGCTGTCTCTCTTATCACAGTAAGAGGATACAAGTTTCCTGTAGACAGTTTCTTTCACCTGACTGGTTAATACTGGTGCCCAGGCCCACATCCCTGGTCCATCTCTAGCAAACAGGAATAAATTAGTAAGATAGTTCTAGGTCAAGCATGAGCCATTGTTGGGGCTAGACTGTGCTGAACAAATTCAAGGCTACAAACTGTAGGCAAGAAAGAAATATGGGTTGATGCTTCATCCTTGCATAGCTTCAGAATTTGCTCTAATTAGGGGTGACATGGTAATGAAGAAAGGGCAGGCAGACAAGAGGATACAAATAAAATCTGGGACTGGGTATAGAGAGATACTTGGGATCTCAGCAACATTATGATACACACCTGAAAAGCGGGAAGGGTTTGTAGTAGCTGAATCCAGGAAGCAGGCTCAGCGACTCACCCTAGGAGGAGTCTCTGTAAGGGAACAGTTGAGGGGGAAAGCTACCATGGCAGACATTTTCTGCACACACCATCAGCATCCACACACAGACCAGAGATGCTTTAGATCCCTCTGGACCTAACCAAAGGAAGGTTTTGCCTCTCTCATAGGTCTGAGTCATTGGGGTTCTTAACATGGCTGTGACATTCACTTGGGACTTCACTTGTTCGGTGCACATTTTTCTTTGCTAACCAGTCACTAAGAAGGACCTCTTACTGAGCTGTCCCTCCGAGGAAGTACGTTTGCCAAGGTTGGACAAACTTCTCCATAGCACAGATGCGGTTAGTGATCCTCCTTTAACCGTGAGTACAATGCGGTCTTAGTGCTGTTATACAGTCAGTGCACAGGTTCCTGTTCTCCTCATCTTCCGAGGATCTCCAGGAGTGTTTGGCCTTCACTGAAGCTGGGGACTTAGAAGTGAAGTAATCCTATCAACACATACTGACAAATTAAGTTCCCAGGGGAACAAGTCTCAGTAAAGAACCTAGGAGTTAAGCCTCGCTCTAAACTAGGCCTTTATTTCTTCTTTTACTGCCAGCCCATAAGAAAGGATGGGGTGTGAACATATTGGACAAATGAGGAATCAGACCCTATCCCAACACCTACTACTCATATGAGCACGGGGAAAGGATTTAACGTCCTGAGCTTTAGTGCTTGGGTTTGCTCATGTGAAAGTATGAGCCTTTCCCAGGGATGCTGACTAAGGCTAATAATGATACAGGCTAGACCCTATTCTAGATGTTTGAGTTCAAAGTCACTTTTACAGCTGGTCAATTGCTCCACACTTGTGAAATTCCCTCCCTCTAGTCACCTGATGCTCTCAAACCCCTCTGAGCAGTTCCCAAAGGCATTTGTCATCTTGACCGTAGTGTGTCTTTCTGTTGTTTCACGTTTCTGTTTTGTCTCTAGGTAAATGTGCAAATCTTTCCTTCAAGTAAATGCCTATATATTGAAAAATTCCTGTAAATATACATATATGTTATTACATATATATGTGTGTATATATATACATACTTTGGATACATATACACGTTCAGGAAACAAAAGAGTAGAGAGAGGGAAAGAAAGATGTGACCTCAGATGGCCTCATAGTCTCTCTGCTTTCACTTCAGAATGCTGTGTCACTTAGGAGTGGTCTCCGGGTCATCTCTCCTCCTCAGGAGAATACCAGCTACCTTTCACTTCCCTTTTAAAGTGACCATAGACTTTGTTCCCTGACCACTGTGACTGCCTTGGGTTTGCCCTACCATTGGTGCAGGGACCATTTCTCTAATAAGGATTCCAAAGCAGCATACTGAACTTTTGTACCCAGCCTGTCATACCTTTATCCCAGATACCACAGGTACAGTCCCCTGGGTACCTCTACCCCTCTCCTTTCATGCAGGTCCAGTTTCCATTTCTACTGTCCTTCCTAAGAACTAGGACTACATTTTCCCCTCGTCTTGGGGCTACTGGTTTCCATCCTTTCCAGTTCCAATTTTGGTAGGATGGGGGTTCACCGGGGTGCTTTCCAAAAACAGGGCGGCCTGTTCTGCATGTATTTTTAAATACCTGTCAGGTAATATCAACCCCCAACCCCCCACACCCACATCCTGTATCAGCATATCACAATCTTTCTTCATGGACTGCAAGTCTTGCCTGTCATCATAAAGTAGCCATTACTGCTGGGCAGATAGACTCACATCAAATGTGGTTTAACTGAACTTAAAGTGAATGCACTCTGGACGTCTAGAAAGCATAGTATCATAAAAATCCAGATGCGATTTTTCTTCTGACATGTGAGTCTAGCGAGGATATTTGACACAAGGCTACAATAGGATCATTATTGTTTCACTGTGCTTAGGTGTACACATAAATAAGTATTATCTTTGACTGAATCCATACCAGTGATAATCAGTCTCTTCAACATGTTCTACAAGTGAGGTCACTTGATCTGTTTGACAAGTCTCAAAGGAATATATGGCCATCTCAGATTTTCACAGAAACTTAAGGCTAAGGGGGAGGGGCTAAGTGATGTATCTCCCACCACACAGTCAGTGTGTGTTGGAGGAATCTGAACACCAGCCTTGGGTTCCTTACAATAACTGCTATCATTCTGCTTCACTTGCATCATGTTCTAAGTACTGCTGCTCGCTGCTCCTTCCGTATTTACCTTCTGGTTAATATTTACTGCCTTCTCCCTGGTACACCATGTCAAGGGTGTGGCATGAGCCTTTCACTTCCTGAATGCTCATTGCTTAGTTTAAATCAGATTCCAAAAGGACGTTGAAAGAAGAAGCCCTGAGCTTATGAAGAATTAAAAGTCGACTCAATACACAATCTAGTAGTTCACATCCGGTGGCCTTTCCTTCCCCACAATGGGAGTCTCTTGAATGGGAAAATGGTCCAACCACCTTCCAACCTGCAGATAATCTCAGACAACATGTGGGAAATTGTCAACTGTAAGGGAGCTTCATGGGGTGGGGGTCGTAAATAGACTCAAGAACACTGGTAGATGGGATTATTGGAACACAGTAGGCACTTGGTCAGGGACAATTATATGACTTTTATCCCTCTTGAAGGATGGTGGAGAGAATGTGAGCTTTGAATCCCAAGCCTATTGATTCTGAATTGTCATCAGAATTCTAGACATGCTGGGCACCTCAGCTTCCCCCCTGGTAAAATGAGAATGATGGGCATGGGGAAGTTTTTTTCTTGGGAATTACAGTATTTTGTATATAAAGTACTCTGTAGATACCTGGAACACTGTAGGTATTCCCAAAACCAAAGTGACCATTATATCTGGAGGCAGCCCAGATCCCCCTGGCATTGACATATTCGTGATCTTTCAGCCTTCTTCTAAGCCACTGGGTGGAACTGGTCTTGTTCTTTTGACTACAGAGTCCAGGCTCCAAGCTTAAGCAATGGGACTCCTCATTCCACGTTACTGTCTCTTGCTGTGCTTTGATGAGAGTCACTGAGAAGTCTGTGAAATGTTTGCAAGATCCAAAACACCCTACAAGATTGTCCTCTGTTTACCTAGCAGAATGAAAGGAAGAATAAAGGATGGGAGAAGTAGAGAAGAGAATCCAAGACAGATGTATCCAAATTTGCAAAGTTATTTGATGGCTGATCCTTTCCCCTTACAAAGATCAGAGCATATTCAAATCACCTTAGTCAGTCTTTAGAGAGACAGATAGACAGAGGGGGTGGATATTGATTATACCACATACTTATACCACAGAGAAAACTACCTACTAAAGCCAAAGACCTCACAGCCCGTTCTCTCATCCATTGGACTATATGTTGAGCAACAGTAGCCCTTTCATCCAGGTTAACAGAGAAGCATACGCAGAGGGATTAGGGAACATGAACACTGTTCACCTCAAGGTGCAGACTCCCTATGAAAAAAGGATTCTCTGGTTAAGAGAACCCCCCATGAAGACATCTTGCATTTTCCATGCACACGACACATCATTTCTGCCATCTTCCAAGGTCTGATCTTTAGTAAAGATATACCTGTCTTTCTCATACAGACAAGTAAATTCTTCAGCCATCTGCTGTGCCTGGGGTTGTTATATCTTTCTTGACCTCTTCAAACCCTTTATTAACTTTAACGTAATTAGCTTTAACTGTCAACTTGATACAGCCTAGAGTTATCTGAAAAGTGAATTTCAACTGTGGTAAACCCTAGATAGAATTGGCCCATGAGTGTGTCTGTGGGGATAGTGTTGGTTATTAATTGATATAGGAGGTTCCAGCCCATCATGGGTGGTACCAATCCCTGGGTAGGTGGTCCCTCAATAATGGACTGTGACCTAGAAGTGTACATCAAATCAATCTTTTTCCCCTAACTTGCTGTTAATCAGAGTGTTTTATTACAGCAACAGAAAGGACACAAACATGAGCCTTGAAGCAAGTAAGCTGAATGTAGGACAAACCAAACATGGGCATTGAGTTAATAATGCAAGCCCATCCTAGAAGGAGCAGCTGGAACTTAGCGGCAGTAGAAAATGGCCACGAAATATAATGGAGTCAAGGCGTCCACAGCTGATTTTCAGACGTCCATTGCTCACAAGTCTTTCAAATATAAAATCTGCTGTTTTCTCTTTAAATGCAGGCTAAACAATCCTAAACACTGGGGAGGACAAATGCTTGCATCATTTGGTACAGTTGCCCATTGTTGGGGGTTGAAAACCAGCTAGTACTGAGGGCTGGTCTCAAACCAAGAGCTGGAGCCACCTGAGTCAAATGCAGCCTTTGTGATTCTTTGCTGGCCACTGTCAGATGTCCCAAGTTCCTAGGCAGCATTTGTTCCATTATTTTGTGTTTCCTTTCTACAAAAAAGGAAAGAAAAGAAGTGAGTGACCAAAGGAGTTGTGGGGGGAAGGTAGTGAAGGAAAGAGGGGATAGGCTTCTACCTATATCACCAGTGAGCTCCCAGAATGCCTTTCAGCAAAGCAAAGATGGATGTACTCTTCCCTACCTGTTCCACCTTACCTGGATTTGCTATTGGACATAACAATTGGTCACCAGAATCCTGTAGGACACTGGCACTGCCATGATACTCTGAGACTTGAAGGGACATTTTTCAAGAGAGACTGGCTTGTAAAAGGCTTGTGGGGTTGGCTCCATTTCTTTGTCCCTGCTGTTAGGCCAAGTGAAGGGGAAGATTGTAAAGTACTTTGGATATTATCAAAGGTCTCTCTGTCTCTCTGTCTCTGTCTCTGTCTCTGTCTTTGTCTCTGTCTCTCTCTCTCTCTCTCTCTCTCTCTCTCTCTCTCTCTCTCTCTCTCTCTCTCACACACACACACACACACACATACACACACTACCAAACAACCCCAGCTGATTATGCTGAGTTTCTGATAGGAGGCTGGGGTCATGGGTCTTGATATTCCAAATATTTCTCAACTCCTGACTGACCCTTAGTCCACCTGCTTTCTTTGGGGTGAGTTGGGAACACACCTTTTCTGTTTGTTTTATCTATTGCCTATTCCCTGCTTCAGAAGCTCAGCTAGAAAGGATAGCATCCTGCAGTGAGCCTCAGTGACTGGTGTCAGGACAGGTCAGTGTTGGGTTGGAGCCAATTACGAGCTATGTAGTTTATCCTTTCTGAATCTTGCTGTTCTTAGCACCAAAGAAGTAATGATGTATAGCCCAGCCTCAGTGAAAAACTCAGGTCAAGCAAATGAATGCAAAGTGCCTACCCGGGGGATGAAACACACAGGAAATGTTCGACAAAGGGTTGTTCTGATGAGCAAGGGCATCTCTAGTGCTTCTAGACTTGGATTCTAAACAGAGATCTGTGTGAGATAGTCAAGGCTCTGGTACTAGGCTGCCTGGATTAGGAAATCCTTGCTCTTCTACATTAGCAAGTTGTTTAGGGTGCAAGATCCTGCAGTGGGATCCTCATGGGTTGGTTTTGCAAGCTGAGAGATAACATGTATTATGTACTTAGTACCATGCTTGGGCCATGAGCCAGCCATCCATGAGGCAATGGTGTTAATCAGGTGGTAATTACCAGTGTAGACTGATAAGTCAGCTCAGCCTTTCTTTTCCTTGGGGACATTATAGTGTCCATGAGATTTTGCATGACCAAGCTGTGTCTATTTATATCATCCCAGGCCTCACCAGGACAAGTAACTTGTGACTGTAGGAGGCTGTTAGCATTGGTGGCTTATTGTCCCAATATCTACTATTGGTGTCTCTGCACTTCACCTCCCTGGCACCCTCATCCTATTTTGTATTCACAAGAAGCATGTTAATATTCCTGCAAGAGCAACTTTCTACCAACAACATGTAGGAACTTCGCTATAAACATCCCCACTGGCTGACTCCCTAGTGAGGGAACTCTGAAATGGATGTTCCTCACAGTTCTTAGTGGTCCCTAGTAGGCCTGAGCCCAGACACCCAGGGCTTGATGGTCCTCATTCTTGGTTTTTACTGGGCTCATGAATTTCAGTACACTCAAATCTTCACCTTCTGCTTTTAGAGACACATTGAGATGGTGGATTAGTTACCTTTTTCATTGCTATGAGCAAATACCCAACAATAATAACCAAAGACAGGGAGGCTCCCAGTTTAAGAGGATGCAGTGCCCAGTGGAGGCATGTCAGCAGGTGACTCCATGATAGCTTGAGCATAGGGCACCTACATATTATATACATGGCCCATGACAGGAAGCAGAGAACTTGGCTGAAATTGGACTGGCTGGAAATCTTCTAGTCCTGTCCCCAACAACCCTGTCTGCTAGCTAGATCCCATGTTCAAAAGGCTCTATAACCTCCCAAAACAGCATCTTTAGTGGAGACCAAGGGTTCGAACACATGAACCTGTTATAGATGGTTACATCCCAGGGTTACTCTGAAGGATGGAGATGACATCTTCCCACCAAATGCAATGATGCCTGGTTATTCTATAAGAACATAGAATCTGTGGTCAGTATCAGAGGAAAGGACCATGGCCCTGGGCTCTCTGCCGCTGTGTTCCATGACTCTGTGCTGAGTCCTTGTTTGGAAGCAAGCTTCCTTGGTGATGCCCCTGGAGGCCAGGAGCCATGAGTGGGCTGATGCAAGAATCTGAAGTTGTGTCTCTAGACTATGACCACATCCCAGCTGTGGGCTTCTTAATTTAAGCACATCTGTGAGCAAGAGGAAGCATACTTCGTCCAGGCCAACTAGAGCCTCTGTTTCCTTTTATAACGGGGAGACTATGGAAACACTTCACTCTGGAGCCTTCACCCGAGCTAATAATAATTAGAACAGTAGGTCCAACTGAGAGAAGTTCATCTCAATGAACAGTAATGTGAGAGACAAAAACACATCCAGACAAATAACAATAGGCAAATAGCTGTGCGTCTGAACTGGGTAAGTGAGGGACACAAGTGACTCAAGTTCTAGCCTAATGTTTTATAAGAGGCATAAATAAGGGAGAGAAGAGAGTCTAGATGCCAGCTATGGTTCTCAAGTACTTGCTAAAAAAAAAAAAAAAATTAGTATGGTAAAGATCAACCTGCCCGCTCTAAAATGTTGCCCCCTGCCCCCACTAACATCTCCTTGTGGTGTCATGCTGACATGGTTTGGAAATGCAGCGGTGACCTACCTACACTACATTCTGCATAACCACCATGTGGGTGAGCAGGTCTCGGGATGAGTGAGGAGAAGAAGAAAGAGGCTTCTCTCCCAAGACGTAAACCATTTGCATCACATTCAGAATCAGGACAGATCAATGCAGACAAAGAACCGCACTGCTCCTCCTTTCAGCCCCTTTCAGTCACACAGGGTAGTGGTTTCCAACCACTCACAGATGTGTCTGCTCCCAAAACAAACAGAGCAACAAATATTTACAGAGCTCCGAAAAGTCAACACAAGTCACCTGGGCACAAGGTCTCCTTGCCTGGGCCTGAGATCTCTGGCCTGGGATTATTAAACAAGAGTGTCACACCTAGTTTCCATTGCAGGACAAGAAACCCTTGCACCCCAAGCAGCTTAGTTCCCAGTATGTATTTGTGAGAAAAAGACCACATCTTTTCAAGAAGGTGTTTGCAGTCCCAAGGAAGAATGGACTAGAGACAAAGATAATGCTGGTAACATTTCCTCATTGGCTAATGTGTGCAGAAAACACGCCCGAGAGAGCTCATGACCCCCTTGTGAATCAACCCACTGTGTTTAGTACAATGGCTGCTGCTGGGGGCCCACTGCCCACCTTGAATAATCTCTCATTTTTTCATTTTCAGGAAAGGTTTTTCCTTGCTTTTTCTGAATGTTCCAGACATGAACAGGTCTACAAATTAGAAAACAGAGCAGCGATTGCTGTCAACAGTCTCTATTTCACTGTGGTTCTTTTTCCACAGAGCTCAAAACCTGACAAGAAAAGATGAGGAATGGCATTATGCAAGGAAAAGAAGGAAAGTGAGAGGGGGGAAGGAAGGGAGGGGGAGCAGGGGACAGCGTAAGAGGACAAGGAAGGAGAAAGGAAGGGAACAGGAGGAAAAGCAGCAGATAGGTACAGAAAGGAAGGGTGGACTAGGCAGAGAAAACCCTGCTGTTCTCAGACACTGGCTGGTTCACACGGAGGGGCCGGATAGCCTCTCAGTGAAAAGCTGAGATTAAGCCCACAACATAATTTCCATTATGTTAATGTTGCTTTAAAATATATTGCGCAGAGTGCTGCAACAATCAAATTATCAATTATAATGTCTACTCAGAGTAGAAAAGTGTTACAAACAGAGGGCTGATTACTGCTTCAGTACATCCAATCTACATACTCATTGTTCAGTACAGGGAAAACAAATTATCTTGTGTTGGCCCCAGTTCAAATTTAATTAAATGAGTGCAAAGCAATTATAATAAAGTACAATAGTGTAGTAATGAAAGGAAAATAACTCATTAACCTATTAATCTTTATTTATGTTCCTCTCAAATAACTATGTAATTTCTTTATCACCGCATCCCATAAGAAAAAGTAGGGTCTCATTGCTCCAGGCTTGCTTTAAAGATTCTATTTGGTTAAGATTTTTTTTTGTGTGTATGTGGCTGCCATTTATATATATATATTTTACCTACAGGGCCCGCCTCTTCCTTTTCTTCCATTATGCTGCCTGCCCACGTGTTCATGTGTAGTGTCTAGATTTTGGTTCCTCACGTACATGCCTCTGAACCATGTCAATTGTGCCACGTAGATCCTTCTGGAAGCTGAGATATGGTTAGTTCAGCAAATAAGAGATAGGCATCCTCTGCCCCCTATTACTTAAGGCAAGGGGGAAAAAAAGCAGGAGAGGGAGGTTGACCATATCTAGGGTAGAGGAAGCCCATACTTAAGGCCCAAAGTGCTTACCAGCCAAGAATGCTTTGCCTTACATCTCACTAAACCACTTTGTGAGGAGCATGGTTGAGAGATGAGAACACAGTCTTGGCGTGAAAAAGTGTTTTTCCCAAACCTCATATGATAACTAGTAGCCCCTGGACACTGAGTCATATCTATAGTCTGGATTCATTCTCTCGTAGACTTCTGGTAGAGCAGTGGTTCTCAACCTCCTAATGCTGTCCTTTTGAACAGCTCCCTACATTGTGGTGGCTCCCTAACCATAAAAATTATTCTTTTTGCTCCTTCAGAACTGCCATTTTGCTACTTCTGTGAATGGAATAATTGTAATATAAAATCTGTGTTTCCTGATACTCTTAGGCAGCCCATGTGAAAAGACCATTCTACTCCCAAATGGGTCACAACCCACAAATTGAGAACTGTTGCTTAAGAACCCCTATCCTCAAAGTGTGAAAGGCTAGACAACAGCTCAGAATCTTGCCCCCCCCCCTTGGTTTCTAAGGAGTCAGAACCTGGGTTATACACTCCCCTGATGATTCTCATGTATACTAAGGTTTGAGCAGTACCTTCCTACCAGGCACCAGCCACACAGCTTTCTCCTGAAGAGTAGCAACTTGGAGAAGTCTCTAGGAACATGATTCCTTGAAGCACCGTACCACTTTGTTAAGAATCTCCTTGCAACATAACACTCAGAAACAATCTCTAGAAGTCAGAACTGACTTTAGTTTCCTTTGCATAGCCTATAAGAAGAAGAAAAATATTGTATATCCATAAAAACAAAATATTTTCCCTTTCTTGCCTAACACCCAACTCTAAAACCTCCACCCTTTCCTTCAAGGAGAATTTGGGGAATTGCCAAGAAGAAAAGAGACCTTGATGAATTGGTGAAGGAAGCCAACACTTGTCAGGTTTCTAAACATTTTTCCTATATTACCTAACTTAGTCTTCAAAACACTCTCCTTTTTAGGTGAGGTTACCAATGAGTTTTAAATGTTATGGCTGAATGCACCTTGGTAGTAAAGGTATGCTTGGCTTCAATGCTAGTAATTTGCTAAAAGGAGCTACAGAGGGAGGGGAGGGAGGGAGGGAGGGAGGGAGGAAGGGAGGGAGGGAGGGAGAGAGAGAGGAGAAAAGGCAGAAAAGCGAGAGAAAAGGAAAAGAAGGAGAAAGAAGAAGGAGGAGGTAGATGAGGAATAGAAAAAGGAGAAAAAAGAGAACCAGGACAAGGAGCAAGAGAAGAAGTATGAGGAAGGAGAAGCAGGGGGAGGAGGGAGAGACTGAGACACAAATTAAAAGGTGGTGTAGAGGTCACTAGGGTTAGTCACAAAGTATCTCCACATTGCACTCTTTTAGACACCTTGAGGACTGAACTTCCTCCTGCCTCATCCCTGGCTGAGACCATATGCATAGCGCTGACCAGCCAGCAGGTTTAATTTCTAGATCAAATACCTAATTGCTTGTGAACACTCTACAGAGCTGTCTCTCTCTTCTCTGCTACAGAAATCGACAACACTCAGCATGTTGTCTGTGCCACCAGCCTGCATTTCGAAGTGAATTAGAATCCTGCCCAAGGGCCCCATGTCAACTTGCAACAGGCATGGCATGAATGAGAGAAAAAAATCAACTTTTTTTTTTCTTCCCTAAGCCACTCGGGTTAGAGGTTGTTTGTTGCTACAGCACAGCCTAGCCTATCCTGACTCTACAGCCAATACTGTTTTCACTAGAGACAGCATGTGTTTCTTGTAGGAGAAACATGGATTGAGTCATTTATTTTGTACTGAATCCTTACTATTTTATTTTGCAGGTAATTAACAAAGATATAGAATATAGTGCCCTCCATATGCAAAGTCACAAATGGCAGGGCAAGGGATGGAGCACAGGTCTCAGGACTAATTCTTTCTCAGTACAGAACACCTCCACCAAGGAGCCTATTCCCTCCCTGCGGACAAAGTACGCCCCAGGTTTCTATATCTAGCTTTGTACCTGGGCTTTGTTCCTCTCACCTCTCAGGAGGAACACAAGTTATCTCGCTCTCTCTCTCTTCTTCTCTCTCTCTGTCTCTCTGTCTCTCTGTCTCTCTGTCTGTCTCTCTGTCTCTCTGTCTGTCTCTATGTCTCTCTCTCTCTCTCTCTCTCTGACACACACACACACACACACACACACATATTGGATGATAACTTGCACACAGAAGACTCTCTCTTCAATAATAACCACTTAACCATTTCAGTAAATTAACCAAAGCTCTCCCTTCTAAAGCACACCATGCTGTGTCCCACCGGGCAGGCCCAAAGCTCTGACAAGTGGGTTTGTTTGCCCCCAGTCAGGCTTTTGCATTCTTTGGGCACTAATGTTACTAAGAGTCCGTTAGGCTTTATACCCAATCTGTTTGCTTCAGTTCCATCCATTAGTATGATCACACACATTAACTCGAGTGGGAAAAGAAGCGGGGCTGTTTCTGTGGAAATGAGAACGCATCGAAAAGAGTCAATAAAGAAAACTAAACACAATGCTGTGAAAAAGGAAATCTGTAAAACAGAGGAAAATTGTGACAACTTATATGCAAACTGCCCTAGAGTATTCCTTCAGTCTCTTAAGGTTTGACATGTTATGTTTTAAAGAAACAGAACCTTCTAGGTATGGTGCTTCGAGTGCAGTTTATAGAAGAAAGAGAAGCTACATGTGTCTCCACAATATAATGTAGTATTAATTGAAGAAAAAAAAAAGCCAGAAGCCTTCATCAAACTATGCATACTTGGTAGTAAAATAAAAAGTGTTGATCTCTTTCTTTCTTTCTCTCTCTCCCTCCCTCCCTCCCTCCCCCCTTCTCTCCCTCTCTCCCTCTCTCTCTCCCTCCCTCCCTTCCCCCTCTCTCTCCCTCTCTCTCTCTCTCCCTCCCTCCCTTCCTCCCTCCCTCCCTTCCCCCCCCCCCCTCTCTCTCTCTCTCTCTCTCACCCTCCCTCCCTCCCTCCCTTTTCCTTTCCATCTTCTGCTTCCTCTCCCTCTCCCTCTCCCCTTCTCTCTCTGTGTATGTGTGTGTATGTAGGTGGACATATATGTGAGTGTGCTTGCCTGTGCATACATTGTATAGGCCAAAGCTTGATCTTATGTGGCTTCCTCTGTCATTTGCCATCTTATTTTTGGATACAGAGTTTCCCACTTGCTGTACTCTTTACAACCCAGGGCAGGTCTTGACACAGGTGACAATGAATGAAGAAAGGACAGACACAGAGACAGTCAATCTGGGATTGGGTGGGTCATACATGTTCTGATAAAGAAGCAACAGCACCAGTAGCTGAGCAGAAACTCAGACAGTGCATATTAGACATCTGAATCTGAGAGATGAGGTTACTGTATGCAGCTGAACAAGGAGACAGGTTTATGGTATACAGTTGAACAGGGAAGGAGATTTAATGCATCTTGCTAGGAAGTCTTTGCAGGGATGAAGTCTCAGGCTGCAGTCATCCCAAAGGAGAAAGCTCTGATTGACAGCTCCTGCATACACTGTCAGCATTCTCACTCAGACCATAAAAGTCTGATCCCTCTGAGCCTAACCCATGCTTTGCCACACCCATGGGTCTGAGGCCTCAGGGTTCTTGACACAGCTGTGTTCATGTCAACAACTCACTTCATTCAGAACTTTCTCTACTCTTCATTCACTCAGGGCTTCTTTGGACCCTCTGTTGAACTTTGTGCTCATTAAGGAAGCATGCAAGCTAGCAGGATTTGAGGACTTGCTCAGTCTCTGGGCTAAGAATTAGTACTTCCTTAAGCTTTGTGCCACAAGCGCCTCGTTTCTACCTGCTTGTCCTGGTCCTGAAGCATACGTCTTTTGTAAAGACCAGACCTGAATGTCTGAGCTTGGTAAGTAGTGTGATCTCCGTTGCTATATTAGGTGCTGCCTTTGGACTATGCATGACGATGCTGCACCAAAGCTGTATTTTCATAGACCAGTGGTAGACCTGATCTGGTGCATGGCCTGCAGCTTGCCATCCCTAGTTCTAAGAGAGGAAGTTGCTGACTCTGGGGCACAACATCAACCTCCTGGTTTCTTGTAACCTTACACACATCCTCAGAAAAAGAACCTTTACTAAACTCTTCTCGAATTACCGACACAGAATGTGCCATCTGGTTTTTGCTAGGACTTAATTGATGCACTTGGCTTTGCATTTCTCAGGCTTTAAATGCAAACTAACAACAATAACAAAGAAACAAGGAAGACAGACTGCGACCAATTACTGTGTGATGGGGACATGGTGCTTATCATGCATGCGTCCGCGCCCAGAAATGACAGAACATTTTGCCAACCACAACACACTCATAGAGCAGACCAGAGAGAAGCTAAGTACATCTCCTTTCTTGGAGCCTGTAGCCTCTGCAATCCTGCTGCCCTGTTTGTCTTAGAAAGGAAGCAAGGTCTATTCTAATTAAACAAGAAAACACATCTTTTCTCAAGGAGAGACGGGGGCCATTGTACTCTGTGTCTCAAAGAAAGCATGCTTTAATAACAATTCTTTTGTAATCCCTGCTTTTATTTGTAGCTTCCCCGGGCTTTTGCTTCTAAGAAAAGGATTGTAAAGTTGACAAATATAAGCAGGGACAAAGAAGTTTGGGGAGATAATGCCTTGGTGAATGGGCAAGGCTTTGAAAGTATATTGATTCCACAGCACAGAGATGAGCATGAGAAGCCAAGGCTGCCATCGGTTAGTGTGATATTTCTATTACAAAGTAAAATTCTCTCTTGCAAGGATCATGTCTTTCTTATATCATGTCAAATGATGCTCTGTGTTGAGGAAAGTAGTTCAGTCCAAACATATCTAAAGATCTGTTTTCAAATATGGATTCGTATCCCTTCCCACAACCTACTGTGTTAACACGTGTACTTGACAAATGGAATTCCAGACACTGCTGTGCATTCTTTTATGTGTGTTGTGGGCACCGGTTCTCCTTACACACCCATGACCAGCCACAGTAACTCTTTCTTCTTCCAGTAACAGCTCCCAGTCTTCCCTGGAGATTTCCTTTAATCCACACTTAAAGCTTCCATACTTCTTGTGAGGCCACATCTGGGTTCATGCTCTGGGCAGTTCATGAACTGTGTGTCCCTCTGGCTATATAGGTTGGTTTGATCGAATAGCTATATGACCTAGTTACAGGCAGGAGAGTTCTCTAGGAAAGCGAGGAGATGGATGTTCCTTCCCTGCTAACCTTGACTGTGAAGCTGGAACTGTTGGGGCCATAGTGACACAAGGAACCTGAGGCTGATGTCAACTGAGTTGGTGATGACACTGGTCAAGCTCCAAATACAGCCTTGACTGAAGCCACTGATGGGAAATAGGTAAGCATACAGATGGTGTTCCATGCTTTCTACCTGTAAACCCTTGGTGATGCATCTTTTCAGATGCTTTCCGGAGAGATTTGAAAGAGGAAAACATTCCCTGTCCCTTAAACCTGCACTGAAACACCTTTTGGGCAATGCAGTGAACTATTGATATGCATTTCAGGTTTTCTCGGAATCCAACCACCATATAGAAAAATCTGGACTAGTCTTGTAAGAGCCCAAGGAGGCATCATGAAAAAGAATTAAATCATTCGAGCAAACAGCCAGCAAGCTGCAGTAAGCAGGACTGCCCAGCCGACCCACAGCTCTTTTTGAGGGATAAAGAAGACCCAGAAGAGATGCCCAAGTGGGTTCAGCTTAAACTAATAAGCTCACAGACTTTGAGAAAATGAAAACAAACAAACAAAAGCCCCCAGCTGTCTTAAAGTATTCCATGTTCATCAGCCACTAGCGGATACCCGCCCCAAACCTGGCTTTATTTTATTTTACTTTTTTTTTATGTCTATGAGCGAACAATGTAACCTTCCTTTCAGCAGGAATTGGATTTTCTATCATTTGAATTAAAAAGCATGTGACTTTGTTCCCTACCCAGACGATACTCACAGGGGTCTTGTTTCATCTGCTCCCCAAAATAAGTACTATATCAGTAAATATTAGGCAAATATATAATATTGGTAGATTCACAGGTCACATTTTGAAGAAGAAGGAATATATTTATTTGAGTTTCTAAGACTGTCTCTTGGAGAAAGTGATGTATACAATTTAGCTCATTGTTTTAGACCATTCTCTGTTACTATAACAAAATACCTATGGAAGGGTTAACTTATAATGGAAAAAATGTTTTAGTTCACAGTTCTGGAAGATCAAAACTACAGCCACATAGTTAGTTTGCTTGGGGCTTTTGTGATGTCCTCATTCTCCATTGCATTGTTCCGAAGCAGTAGACAGAGGCCCTGGCCATACACGAAAAAGATATACTTTGTGAAAGGCACCAGACTTGCTTTATAACAATTTACTATTATGAGGATTCTTCCACCCCTTCTAGAACTAATCCAGTCTCAATACAACTGTGCTGTCTCTAGAGAAAGACACTAACCTAGTGTGATGCTTCCTTCCTCTTATGGGCCTACCACCTCTCAGCATCACGACACTGGGGACTTCATCTCTAGAACAGGGATTGATTGGGGTAGGCGGGGACAAAGCCATCACACTTCTAAACAAACTTAGAAGACACAGCTCATCTCTCCTAACCCACACAGTGGCTGAAAACAGGTGCATCTAAGATACATATTCAAGGGAGCACACTCAAGCCAGGCCTGGATGTTTAGGCCTGAAACCTGAAACCAGGAATAATTATTTTTTCACTCTAAAATGAAATAGGCAAGCAAGAAGCCCAGCTCTGTCTGTCCTCTGGTCTCCCAAGCTGTTTATTGTTGTAACATGCAGCATTATTCCTACTAATTAATTCTTACATGTTTTTTCTAATGGCCTGAAGCCAGGTACCCACAGGGTCATGCCCCATCTGACCTATCTTCTGTATCAGAATGGAAGACAGTTCTCACCAACTGTTGACATGTTGTGCTTTTATGTGTGGGGAAAAGGGGAGGGGTACACACTACTATTTTTATTTTTAGAGCATTATTCATCACTTCCACCTGTTAGCTTATACTGTAAGTTCTCAAGTATCCCCTCTCCTCATATCCCCATGAAGGTCAGAAGCCCTTGTTGAAGTCTGAAAGGACGAATGTTCTTGGTGAACAGGACATACCCCAATTCTACCCATGTACTTTACACTTTACTTCCTTGACCTCTGCACATCCTATGTATACTTGACTCTCTGGACAATGTGCCTTGCAAGCTGTTAGCAGCTCAACCCCCCACATGCATCAGACTACATACACACCCTCTCTGAACAGTGGGGGCACTTCCTTTCCCACAAAGTGACCATCATACTTAACTTCTATTTATAAGTGTTTCCAAAGCTTCCTGGTACATGGTAAGGGAGCAGATCCAGATAGCACTCATTTTGGTTACCTGTGTAATAAAGCAAAATTTTGTTCTCAAATGAACTTCTAATAAGAATTCCCTATTTAGCATCTTCTGCTTATGCACAATCAGGTGTGCGTGCGATTAAAATCGGATTCATCCTAGAAATGGACATGTGCAATAGAGAAATGATGGCCCTGTCTATCAATCAAAACAAAGAAACACTCTTGTTGCAACCCTTACTAGCTAAACTCCTCTCTTGAACCCTGTAAAAGGAAGACCCACACAATAACCAGGAGCCTTAGGTAGCTTCACTCACGTGGCCCACAGTCCTCTCACGGTGAGCTCTCATTTTTTTTCATTGCTAAGCTTGAAATGGAGTTCCCTTGCTTTTTATTTATTTATTTATTTTTTTGAAAATCCGTGTGACCCTTTTATCCTTTTATTCTTTAAATTAGGAGCTAAGAATCTGGCAAGACCCAGTTCCTTTTCTCCCCTCACCCAGACCACAGATAATACTGGCTTTGTCTCTGTTGAATACTAGGGGGTATCTGCTACTCCTCCTGACACCTGCTTTGTACATAGTAAAAATCCAGGACTTTCTTAATGAAAACAAATACAACAAAAGCATATTTGGGAAGAAACCAACTGTTAAACTGCCAATTTAATGAAATATAATTTTATTTTATTAACCATTAACTTTTTTCTCAAAATGAAATATTAATTATCCTTATGACAATTATGTTTTTAGTTTTTGAGTTTATGTCTCATGAATTTTTACACTCCCCAGGACTCGTAATAAAAGGTGGCAGTGTGGGAAATCACATAAGAAATTATTCTGCACTGCAAGGTGGGGGGTCACTTGCCTGACAGTCTAGAACGTACAGACCCCAGTGTGTCTTCAGTGGCAGGGTAGGAAGTGCCTTGGAATTGCTGCAATACAGATAGAAAATAAAAGCTACTGTGATAGATAAAAGGAGACAAAAGCTTATATAATTCACTTTTCTGTGACTGTGATGAATTACCATGACCAAGACAAGACAACATGGAGAAGAAGGGACTTACTGGGTTAATGGTTCCACGAGAGAGTTCACAATGCCAGGGAAGCAGGCAGCTGGGCAAGGAAGCTGGGACCTCACATCTTTAGCCACAAGGGGTAACCTGGAACTGGTGTGAGGCTATGAACTCTCAAAGCCTGCTCCCACCAAAGTACTTCCTCCAGCAAGGCTGTACCTCCTAAAGGTTCCATCACATCCCCAAAATATCACCACTGGGGACTGTCTGTTTAAACACCTCAATCTACCTAAACCACAAAAGGAGCTAAACTGCAGACAAGATATGACCAGCTGTCTAAAGCTCCTGCTGCCACCACAGCTTCCCGACTGTCACGGACTGTGTCATCTGAGACTGTAAGCCCAAATAAATCCTTGTCACCTTTCACCTTACACTGCTTCTGTCAGTTACTTTATCACAGTGATGAGCAAAGGAGAAGCTACAACCAACTACAGCTAGCTGTTGATTTTCCACAAACATTACAACTCTCACTCCTACACGCTGGACGGATTGCTTGCTTGTACCTCCCTTTCCTGTCCACATAACACTAGATTCATCTCTGTTCTGTGTACATTCACTGGGAGAGCAGGTATCCTGAAGACACCCAGAGGGCCAGCCTCATGAGAGCCAGCACCTCTTCACAAGCACATGCAGAGGAGGCATAACAATGGGCAGCTCTGTTAATGTCAAAGAGCCTGGCTAATCCAGGGTGCAGGGCATCCCACTTCCTCAGTGAAGAAAGATGAAGGTGGGGTGAGTCACAGAGGGGACATGAGCTAGACTCCATCATCACTATAAGCCCCATGATGGTGAGACGCCAGTGTTAATAGTATATTCTCATTTCTATTTCTGCTCTTTTCATACTGAACAAACTGGGGCCACCAGTACATTATAGCAACAAACTGGGCACCTGTCACCTTGCTTCTGGCCTTTGGTCACTCATGTTCCAACCCTGACAGCATGTCCTAGTCACAGAAAAAAAAAATCACACTATGTGCTACCATAGTTTTTGGTTCCTTCCTCTATGTTCCCACTGCCTTTGACAGTAAGCCTTTCAGAAGCTTTGTAAGGGTTCACAGGGGACCTGCTCACAGATGCGTGTCATGCCTCCTAAGCCCTGGCACTTAATTTATGTTGTGCTGCAAAGACCGTGTTGAGCATTTTCATCCTTGGCTGCAGTCTTCATTCTTTGATGGGCTCTCCATGTGTATGTACTCAACCCATATTGCCCGCTTTTTCATCCAGAGCATTCAAGAGGCAGTAGGCTCTCAGTTTTTGTTGTTGCTGCCTTTGTTTTTTTGTGCCCAGTCACCTTGACTCTTAAGAATATTTGACTGCCTTCACTTATCACACCACAGCCCACCAGACAAAGTGACTTTAAATGACTTAAAGTCAACTAAGCATCATTTCAACCAAAGGGAGAGATGCTTCCAGAGAAAGGAGAGCTTTATGACCCAGAGTTACATTAATGGCTTATCAGTACTTATCAGTGAATATAATCCCTTCCCAGAGTGACATGCTGGCTGCTTCAGGTAAATAACAACAGATCCCTAACACTCATAATCCCAACTGTTAACAATTAATTTCCAAAATCCATCCTGAAAGACCCAGACAGGCCTTGCTTGGTGAGTTTCTCACTAGTCACCATTTTAAACCTCAAAACTTGAAACTGTTGTCAAGACACCGCTGACTTAGGCAATCAAGTTAACAATATTCAGCAATAACCCGGGTGAAGCAGGGACTAAGTGTGAATTAATAAGTCGGCTGACACCCGGCCCCAGATGTTTTCAACACAGGCAATATGCTCGAAGTGATGCTAAGCAGATTTACATACTTAACTAATATGTTTATTTAAAGGAAATTTCCAAATCCCAAATAGCGTCCAGATTTCTTCTTTGGCGGCAGATCAAAAGACAGCCTATCAATAAAGACAGACTCCAGGATAAACCTTTCAACATCTGCTTCAAGCCGCTGAACAACAGATTTGAGAGTTTTGAAAAACTTAATTGCAGACAAATTTCACTGCCGCTTACATAAATATATATGTTCTTGTCCCTGGGATGGTGCTGACCTCACCCATTTTTACGTTCACAGTACTCGATGCTGTTCAGTCACCAGTGTCAGCAGCTCTGCCTTCACGGAGAATTCTAGAGCATGGCTCTTTTTCAGAATAAAGGATATATGGATAGACCTTCCACTCTGCCAGAAAATGCTATACAAGCCTTAGGGGGTGGAAATTATTTGATCATGGAATGTTGTAGAAGAAGAGGCCCTGCCTACTACCAGTACTTGTTTTCTTTGATTGACAGTGAGGGTTTGCTTGCCCTGAATGTTCTATCCTTGTGGTGAGGAGGGGTATATGAGAAGCAGTGATGCCTCGGATTAACAAGAAGTGTCTCAGTGTCGTCAGCGACTCTTCATAAGAAAACACAATAACCAAGTAAAAGTCTGAATAGACCTGTATGTTGAAGGGAAAATGAACAGGAGCATGTTGGTTCCATAATAGCTCTTTTCCTTGTGGTGGGAACTATAGACGGGAACTACAGGAGACTGGACTGTGACTGTTGAACACAAGAGGCATCCTTCCTATGGAATAGCCATGATTGTAAATAAGGACTTTGTTCAAAAAACTCCTTTTGACTGGGCATCTGTTTAGTGCAACGACCAACAGCTGTAGGTTCGACCCTGGGGTCGTGTAGTTTAGAGAAACAGAAGTTTAACTCATCCCTGTTCTCTCCTGCTTCACCCTTTGAACTTTGAGAGCCAACCCTGACCCAACCATGATAGGAATAAGATGCCATGTCATTGGTGACATGGCATAGTTAGTTCTACATGGCTGCCATGACAGTATTTGTATTGAGCATGCCAAACAATTTTCTTGTCATTATCCTCTAAGCAACATTATAGAACTCATCGGGTGTGGCAAGTAACCTAGAAACAATGTAAAGTCTCCAGAAGTGAACACCTAAGTGACCATTAAGTACCGTGACATTTTAAATGAGAAATTTGAGAATTTCAGGATGTGATATTCTCAGGGGTCCTTGGAACCAACCCTTCATGAATACAGAGGGGCTGCTGTTTTAAGTATGTGAAGTCATACTTCTTTGCCACGATAAAACTGGAAAATTCTATTTGAAAATGGACTTTTGAGGGGTTTGTTGTAGAATGAGCCCACTGGGTTGTGGGTCTATGCCTCTGTTCCTCTGGAATGAACTGTGTCTTCTGTCTGATGCACACCAAAGCTGACTCCATTCACACATGTCCACTGTACCTCCACATGCCGAGGGCACACTTTCTCACATGGACCCCTTGCACTGACACTAGCTTTCCTAGATGGCATGGGCATGTTTCTCATGTCTTTGTGTAAACAGTGTTGTGTTAATCAGAGAAACAGAACTCATAGGATGGATGCATATATGTTATATGTGCTTTCATTAGAGTAGCTTAGAGCTGGGTAATGCAACAATGGCTGACTCACAAAAGAAAGGCTGAAAATCTAGTAGCTATTCAGTCCACATTTCAACCTGGCATTGAATTCCATACGGATTTCTAGAGAGCTCCTGGGTTTCAGTCTAGATTGGAATTCCAAAGAAGCTGGATTGAATCCTGACCACAGTAACAGGGTTGATGTACTTGCTAGCAAGAATGGGGGAAAAGTCAGAGCTTGCTTCTTCCATGTCTCTCTCTCTTTCTCTTTATGTGTATGTGTGTATGTGTGTGTGTGTGTGTGTGTGTGTGTGTGTGTGTGTGTGTGTTTCCATAAGAATTACCCAGATTCAGGAAAACTTTCTCCAGATAGTCTTATTAAGAAAATTCTTCACAGAAGCACCCAGCAGCGTGGTCTTCAGTTAAGCCCCGATATAGCCAGGGAGCTCACAATCTGAGTCAGACATCAGAAGCGCCTGGTAGAGAACAGAGAAGAATAAGAACCCAGTGAGTGTCTTCTGGGTGTCTTCATCCATGGATGGATGGGTGGGATCTCCGGTCATGAAGGGGAACAAAAACAGCCACCTCACTTGTTCACTTGGGTTGAATGAACCAACACAGGAGGTCCAATCATGTCTAGATAATAGCAAGCATGGTACATACATAGCTCTGATTGTTTTCGTGCTGTGTTTTGTATGACTCATTTCTTATAGAACAGCTTTTCATGTTTCAGTGGGTAGATGAGGATTTCAAGGATGGTCATGATGGTACCATAACTCTCAGACCTGAGCGCCCCCCCCCCTTGCGCTACATAGTTTTAAATCTTCATGATAACATTAATTTACTGTTTAAATTGTGCATCCATGCAGGGTGGAATGCCTTTAAAATATAGAGGAGGGCATTGTATCCCCTTGAGCTGGAGTTACAGTGGTTGGGAACCATTCAATGAGTACTAGGGTGTGTGAGTGTGTATATGTCTCTGTGTATTTGTGTGGGGGTGTTGGTGGTGGTATGTATGCATATTTGTTGGTGTTTGGGGGTGTGTATGTGAACGTGTGTGTGTGTGTGTGTGTGTGTGTGTTCCTTCCCACACTTTTCCCTTTCCACTGGAAAGTCTCTGACTTAGTGAGAATGAAGGTACAGGTCATATGAACAAGAGGAAGTAAACTACTCAGGTGGGGAGAGGAACCAAGCAACTTTAGAGACACAGTACTAACATCCCCCCTTTCCTACCTTTCTTTCTTCTTCCATTTCCCTTCCTTCTTTTATCTTTCCTTCTTTCATTCTTTCCTTTCTTTCTTTCCCAATTACTAACAACCTTCAAATTTGCCAGAAGATACAAATATTATTTGCTAGAACAAGATAGAATTTTTCCTTTTAGAGAAGAGACATAGTAACATTTTACTTAGAGTTGGTATGTTGTATCCTAGTCCACAAGAACAGGTTTCTGTGCTGTTTTGCTATGAAAAATGAGTGACAGATCACTTTTAACAATGCCAGCATGTGGAATTAAAGTCTTCACTGATAAGTGAATTTGTAAAGAAAATGCTGTACATACACACAATGGAATGCTACTCACCCATAAAGACAGAATTGTCATTTGTGACAACATGGATAGAAATGGATAGAGTTTACTGTGTCAAATTAAATAAGTTAAGAGCTCTAAGATGAAGAGCATTTGTTCTCACTTAAATGTAATATAAAATATTGATTTCATAGAAGTAGAAATTAGAACAGAAATTACCAGAGCTCAGGAAGGGGAAAAGGGCTGAAAAGAGGATGGTTAATGGGAACAGGAGTGGAGCTGGATAAAGGAATGGCTCTTCACGTTCTATTTTTAAAGGTTCTGCATTGGTCAGTAATGGGCATCAGACACACAGCCCTGCACATTAGGCAAATGCTCCATTGCTGACCTACATCCCTAATCCACTTTAGTTTTTAAAATCTCAAAATAAGACTGTGTGTGTGTGTGTGTGTGTGTGGTGTCTGTGTCTCTGTGTGTGTATGCATATGTGTGTGTATTTGTGTGGGTGGTGGGTATTTATGTGTATTTGTTAGCAGGGAGGAAGGTGCATGTACATTATGTGTGAGAGCTGGTATGTGTCAATGTGTATTTGTGTCTGTATGTATGTACATATCTGTAATTGTATGTGGGTGTGTACTTGTATTTGTGTGTGTGTGTGTGTGTGTGTGTGTGTGTTTCTTCTCTTTACTTACTGTGCTAGAATTTGTGGGGGTCTTTTATGCTGATGATTAATGCCTTGCAGTTCTTGGAAATTCTCATGCACGTTTTCTTAAATAATTACCTCCCGTCCATCTCTATGTTCTTTCTTTCTGAACTCCCTCCCCTTCCCCACTTCTAATGTTCTACAGCACAGTAGAGTAATGATGGTTGACAACAGCTAATTGTATATTACATAAGAGCTAGTAGGGAGGATTTTCCATGTTTCCACACAGAGATGACAGATGTTTAAGGTGGTGAATATACTAATTACTCTGAACTGATCACTACACTTAAGTGTCCCTGTACTGAAATACCAGACTGCATGCTTTCTACATATATACAATTATGTGTAATTAAATTTTTAAAAAATGTTTTTAAAAGTAATCATCCAGGAAACATGCTCTCCTTCTTCACAGAGTTGGAACTATTCTCCTCCACTACATGTTTCTCCTCTCCAGGTTAGGTAAACTCCCTTCTCCTCTCTTTCAGCTCCCTAGTGCTCAGTGGAAGTCCAACAACACCAGATTGCAGCAGATCAAAACAATACTGCATTCACTCTAAAAATTACTTTGTTACTGGAAACATAGAGCACAACAGTAAGCAGGACCTCTGAACTAAAGCTAAACGGAGTGGCTGACTGGGATAATAAAAGATTAGAGCAGGACTAAGAGTTTCCTGACATGATAACCAAGATGTCCAGGACACAATCAAAGTGCATCATACCAAAACCCAGGAAAATCACAGTTTGAATGAGCAATGATAATCAACAATCCGAAGTCAGTTGTTGGACTTGTCTGAGAAGGATTTTAAAGTAGTCATCATAAAAAATACTTCAACAATCACTTACAAATTCTCTTGTAACACATAGAAATAGAAAAATCTCAGTGAAGAAATAGACAATTATTTTTTTAAACGACCAAATGGAAGTTGCAAAATACATAAAAGAAATAGAAAGAATATGTCCTCAGGCAGGGCCAGCCTTTTCAAAACACCACAGAAGGACCATTCGATGATTTCCACCTACTCATGTTGCTATTTCCTAGCTGCAAGGGAGGCTGTAACATGAAGTCTCGGACTTGGAATACCAGTGATGGACTAGAGTTTCTTGAGTAAATGGAGAGAATGGCTGATTAATGTCCCTGTCAGCCATCAGAACAAAGATATGGCAAGACTGAGAATAGGCTGTGGAAGTGTAAATCAGAATATGTACTTACTTGCTACTTAGCAGAGAAACCAAGTGCCCACTAATGAGACCAGTGTCACTTTTGATTCAGACTGGCATGATCCACAGTTACCATGGTTTCTCTGTATAGCATAGAGGCAAGTTGATGTGACCTGGTGTCACAAACACCTTGGCAGGGTCATCTTCTGGGAAAAGGCCACTTAATTACCTGATTAATTTTCTCATCTTAATTAACTTGTCCCCATTGTTGATAACCTTATATTGATTGCTCTGCTGGTAGTAATTAGAAAAGTAGTGAAGAAATAAATAGAGAAGTCATGGAAAAGGCCGAGGTGCATAGACTCCTGTCTTCCTGGAATCTACTATCTAGGATTTGAGCTTAACACCTTTGCTTCTCCTGTTTGGTGAATGTATTAGAGACACTGCTAATCATTTCTGTCTATTCTTCATTCCCTCTTGTGAAATACATTTTTATTATATTTTCCAGAGACTATTGTCTAACTACAACATGGTCTAGTCACTCAATCACAGCTGTTCAGACAATAGATGGGCACTTGACCTAAGTTGGGTCAACCATATTCTGTTTTGTTTTGCCTTCTAGATGGATCAATGGGAGCATGAAGACCCAGCATCATCTCACTTTGGGACAATGAGACTGTTGGATAATGTAGATGCAAGAAGTAGAAGAGTCAAGCATTTTGCAGAGACAAAAGCAACCCATTAACCTGCCAGCAGTCGGAGAAGACAGGCTATTTAAGCTCATCAGAGTCACGGTTTTCCAGTTCCTAAACTCAGTCTTTTTTCCCAAGCTGAGGTTCTTACTCTAGGGGTTGCAGAGTATTTCCGGTTCTTTTAAGAAGTTTCCCATATAAGATAGTTTACACAAGTCATTGACGACTTCTTATGACCTAAAAAAATCCTTAATATAACAAACCACTCTCACAGTTAACTCCTATTTTAGCTTTAAACACTCCAAGTGAAAATAAAAATCTCAGCAATTTATGTTTAAAACCAGCAAAGAGTAGGTTGCCTTTTAGATATATACACTGATAAACTATGGACTCCCTGAGGGTCATTCTGTGTCGACCTCTCCCTCCTAGTGAGTCGGGACTTTCCTGCCTGACACGGACTATTTCTCTGTACTGACTTAAGACCTGCAAGATTCTCTGGTTCTCACACTCAAACGAGTTTCCCAAACTCTCTTTCCTGAAGGAATCCCAGACAATTCGTTGCTAGCTACTTTTGCTTGGGTCATGAAGTCCCGAAAGAGGCAGAGTCCTCGTAGCACAATAACCTCCAAAGGCCCCACCATCCCTTAGAAGGTAGTTGTTCTTAGATTCAGAAAGTATTCTAAATTTAATACACAAAAGCATAAATTAAAATAGTGAGTTTTACAGCCATGCAATCATCTCTTCTCTTATCTGTAGTCTAGCCTATTTGAACATGTATCCACAGTGACATTTCAACAGCTGCATGGTACCCCAGGGTATGAAAAGACAATTCACTTTGCCAGCCAATATTATGTGAGGTTAAAGCTAATTTCCAAGTTTTCTGTCCGCTAAAGCATCAATGCCTATCCCAGCTCTCTTCTTACAGTAAATTCTGAACCTTTGCTGTCCCTTTTCAGCCAGACCTTGCTAAACTAATGCACACATCTAATGCACACATCTAAGGCACACATCTAATGCATATATCTAATGCACACATGTAAGTCTTTGATGCTCATTATCACTCTGCTTCCTCTGCCCAGTGGTATAACATGAGGCTTTCAGATCTTTCAGGGCTTCACCTCTTCCTGTTCTCAAACACAGGTAAACCTTGTGCATCATTGGCAATTTGATTCATGCTGGGGTTCTGCAACCAGGCCTGGGATCGTGAATCACATTATTTCCCTCTGCCCACTACCATGAGCACTACCCATCCTCTGCCATTGGAATACCAATGCCAACAGTACTCTTATCATATTTACTTCATTTAGGACAGAAAATTGCAACCTGCATCCATCCATTCATCCCATCAGTATTTTTGAGTACTCTCTTTGATGTAGGTTGTGATATACTGATGGCAGAGACTGACAAGGGGCTTATCTTTATGGAGCAGGAAGTCTCTGCCACCATCTACACTGTGAGCTGCCTTAGGCTCATGGTCTGCTCCCATCTCAGCAGTGTAGAAGCAGCTTCAATTTCAGGCCATACTTTCTTTTCCACAGGTGATTACTCCCTGTGTAGAACTTTATGACCATTTCCTTCTGTCTCCTGACTGTGGTAAGAAGTGTCCACTAAGACTCCCTGACCACCATAATGAGCTGCCAGTGAATAAAGGTGAGCCATGTCAGAGTGGTCCTCATTTTCCAGAGAGGAGGCTCAGCCAATGATCCCATAGAGTATTGGTTTTCTGAGTGAAGTTTTTCATATTCTGGATTCTTCCATGGATTGTGCAATCTTGAAGGTAGGTGGAATTGTGGAAGTGGAGTATAATCTTTTTCCTTTTTCTCCAGTTTACCTTTTATGTCTTAATTCTTCATCATTGAGATATTCCAAGATCAATATAGAGGGGACAGGACCAGAAGCCACAATTCTTTTCCAGACGCAGAAAAGAGACATCATTACTGAGCAAGCTTGGGGAAACAAGTCGATAAACCCTTCTGTCCCCAAGTTTTTTGGTCAGTGTTTTACCGAAGCCACAGAAAAACAAAACTAGGAAATCATCAAGCTTATCAATAGATCACATTGGTCTATTGGTCTATCTACAGATTTTTGCAAGAAAAGGAATGTGTACTTTAAGGGCATTCCATGTGCAAAAGGATGGCATGTGTATATGTAAGTGTAGGTGTGTGTGTGTGTGTGTGTGTGTGTGTTTGAAAATCACCCAGAAAATCCAGATGAAAAAGTCTCATCTAATATATGTTTGCAAGTTTCCTCTTTTTTGTTATTTCCCACAGGATCAGAAAAAGGGTAGAGAAAGTTGATCTCATAGGTACGATCACATATTCATTTGGGCTTTTCTTCCTATTCCCTGAAGAAGAAAAAAATCTGTGAGGGCGGAGAGCCTGCCCATTATACTTAGTACTCCCTCTCTATAACCTACAATGATGCCTGGTGCCAAACTATACTGTAAACAAATACATCACATTTCCTTCAAAGAACTGTTCTATGAGGGGATTTCTACTGTTTGTCTGAACACTTTTTGATGCTCTACCATATGCCTGGTTCCACACCACTCCAGAACTCCAGAGCCTATTTCAGTTTCACTCAGTCTAGCATCCTTGGGGGCCTGAAATATCACAAGGTATGAGCATGGGCCTTAGATAGCAGGTTGCAATGACACTGGGAATCCCACTGTATTCTGCACATTCTGCATAGAACAAGAGAGAAATATTGCCATAGAATCTGACAGAAACAACTTCAGAAAGGAAAGATTTATCTTGGTGCATGGTTTCAGAGGGGCTTAGTCCAATGTGCCAGGAAAACCAGGATGGGGCATCCAAAATGATGGCACTAGGCATGTGTGACAATGCTGACATACTGGACCAGACAGGAAGCAAGGTGAGGTAATAACCAGAGGCCTACTCTTAGTGACCTCCTCAAGTTTTCATAGCCTTCCAAAATGGTGTCCCTAAATAGAGATAAAATGTTTAAACATGGGCTTATGATGACATTTCAGATTTAAATACCAGAGGGAAATAAAAATATTAAATTTATCATGGATGGTATAGGTAACTGGCTGTCTCCTTTCTCTACCCCACTACACTCACTATAAATGTGAGGGGGGAGTAGCACCGAGAGAGAGAGAGAGAGAGAGAGAGAGAGAGAGAGAGAGAGAGAGAGAGATCTAGAGATCTATACCCTAGTGCAAGCAGGCAGGATCCCACCCAATTCAAGTATAGACTCAATTTTACCATTGCTCTCTTTCCCCAAATATTGGATCTAAACTATGACTTGACTCCAAGGAAAAGGTTTTCTCATCTCATGTTGAGGCTCCTCCAAGGGACAGGAAGTTGAAGCTGCTAGTGATCTCATCCTTCCCAAGGGGAACTGGAGAGAAGGGTCCCCAGAAGGTGCAATTTGCAGCAGGAGGTTGCTGCTGATTGACAGTTCGACTTAATGGACCAGGCACAGTGCCACACTGACAGATGGCCACAGGAGTAGATAGCCAACAGATAATGTATGAACAACAAATGTGTTTGCTGAGGGCAGCTTGCCCAGGTAAGAGCTCTAAAGCAACCTCAGCGGGACTCTCCACACCTGTGCTCTGCTCTGTCTGAGAACCTGTGAGACTGTGAGCCCCAATACCGGATGTACACAGATGATGCTTTCCTTCTCTGAGGGGAAGGGGTGATCCTGATGTGCAATGGAACCCTTTGAGGAGCAACAGGAGCTGCCACCACCTATCACTAGTGGAGGCAGCAGGAAGAAAATAGAGCCCTATGCACTTGCTAGGGTCTCCCCACTCTCACAGATGACAAGTTGGGAAGACCTAATTTGTCACAGTCCTGGAGCTATGATGAACTTGGAGGGAATAAATGAAATGTATAAAGAATTGACAATTGACCATGAGGTCATTTCCCTCGAAATAGCCTGGTCCACTTTCACGAGGTATAAATTAGGGCAAGTATCAGAGGTAACCAGGGTCAGCCCAAGGTTACCGTCTCCTGTGTCCATGACAGTCACTGTTCATTGAACACAATATATCCAGTGTTTCCATGTGAACCTAAAGGCAGATTTAAGAATGTTTCAATGGCTGGTGTACTTACAGGTACTAAATGTATAAACTATGAAAGCAAATATGGGGATGTCTCCCATCCACACAGCTGCCTTCCCACAGTGAGACAGAGTTAGCATGTCTCAGAATTTAGGGGAGAATCCAATAGATTTGAAAGGATGTGGTTCCGGAGATCAAATTGATCAAATTCAGAATCTGTAGTATTAATATCAGAAAAGTGACTGGCTTGTTAGTACTTTCAACTGTATTTTATTTACATATTCTTTGAGATTTCACAGATGTATATAATATACTTTGATCATATCCACTCCCCATTCTCCTCCTCAGACTTCTCCCAGATAGCATGCCCTGCTCTCCTCGGTATCATAGCTCTCTTCTTTTTACTTTTATTCTTTGAATCTTTCTATCCATCGAGTCAGAACAGACTGACTCTGAAGCAATGCTCTAGACCCACTAAAACCATTTTGCAAGTGTAAGTGCTTCTGTATCCATGATGAATCAACTTGGATGGTCCAGGATTTCCAGAGGTCAACATCCACTAAGCAGTGTGAGAACACCCAAGCTTCAACAAGACTATGGACTCTTAGAGTAGGGACTGGGGTTAAAGATTAGATGCCACACTGAGAAATTTCGCAGGTCTGTGAATATCCAGGAAGCCTTGAGTAAACACAGAGATAATTTCTTGATTCTAGACTCAACTAGCTGATGTATCTAAAACTGTATTTTCTTTTTCTAAAATAAAGCACTCTGATAAAGAAGGAGACTTACCTTAGAGTTAAACCTGCTGGGCCTGAAACTCAACTTTACTCTCTGCCAAACATGTGACCCATATGTAAGATGTAAAACCATTTTTAGCCTCCATTTTCTCCCGAATAATGGGAGGAGAATAATAAATGGAGTTCCTACTTGGTTACCAGTCAGAAAAAGCTTAAGCTATATAATATAATACCTAATGCATAATACTTGGTACTTTGGCTACTGTTGTCTGATAATTGTTTTCAAGGGGACAGTAGAGAGTATCAGGAACACACTAAAAAAGAACCACTTGCTTTGAAGGAGACAGTAGAAAGTATAAGGAACAAAGGATGAACCACTTATTTTAATATCAACGGTATTATTTTCCTTGGTGCTGTGGTCAAATACTAGAAAGAACACTAGGGGAGAAGGGCTCATTTACAACTTGAGAAAGGGATGTATTTCCATCATGGTGGGTAACATGTACTCTCATGAATGTGTGGTAGCTGGTCACATGACATCCGCATGAGTGGAATGAGCATGTTCAGTTTATGTTCCCCATTTTCCTCACTCTGGGCTTCCGGCCTATAGAATGTTTGTGCCCACATTCAGGTGAGTATGAAACATCTCAGATACCCTCACAGATACTCTCAGAGGTGTGTCTCCTGGGTGATTCTAAATCCAGGCAAGTTGGTAATCAATATTAACCATCACGGAAGCTGGAGAGATGCATCAGTGGCTACGAGGACTTGCAGCTCTGTCAGAGGACCAGAGTTAGGCCACCAAAAAACCCTATCAGGTGCCTTCACTATCTGTAATTTTAGCTCCAGGGGATCTGATGCTCTCTGTGGGTACTTGCTTACACGCACAAATACACACACACACACACACACACACACAAATACACACACACAGAAACACACACACATACACACACAATCACATACACACAGAGACACACAAAATAAATCTTAAAATAAAAGCATCCAGTATCACAACTATCAATGACCCTGGTTGCTAAGTTACTGTAAACTCTTCAGTTGACTGCCACTCACATGCTTCAAAGGCAGGGCCACTGGCTGTCACATTTGTTGACTTAATCTAAATGTGTTGATAATGTTATATGCTTTTATCAAGATCAAGCTTCCACTTAAACATCAAAACACTGCTTTAGCCAACAGAATAACAAGCAAACCAGCCATTTAACATGAGCTCTTGGCTTTTGTCCTTGGTAGAAAAAAATGTCAAAGATATGTTTGAAATTCTCTAACACTCTTGCCCTGATGAGATGCTAAAACTCATAGTGAGGAGTGTGTTTTTCTAGAGCTCAACCGGAAGGCAGCTCTGTTTATATTAGGCACATAATTCTATATGTCGTGTATTCTATAAGGCTTTGTACTCTTTGTTATCAAACTTGCATCAAATCTCTTTGCGGACATCTTTCTGTAATATTATTAAAATCTCTTCTATGAGTTAAACTGTACCACTAAAATCTAAACTCTGGGTACCTGTGAATATGACCTTATTTGTGACTAGGGTCTTCACAGATCTGACTGAGCTTATTCTTCATTGCTGTGATATGCAGTCATACCGACTCAGAATGGGCCATAATCAATATACTTGGAGGCCTCAGAACAGGAGAGACACACACTGAGAGAACACATGATCATGGATACAGATTGCAGCAATGTGTCTTCAAGCCAAAGAGAGAACCAAAACTGTCCAGCAAATCCTGATAAGCATGGGGAGGCTTGTTTTCCTTGATCCATTTTAGCATCGGAACCCTACTAGCCACACCTTTATCTCAGACGTTGAGCCCATAGAACTGTGAAGAAATTGCAATGCTCTTGTTTGAAGCCATGGAAGCACCCGCAGAAATAAGTACAATCTGTGATGGAAGTGAATGAGAGATTTGGGTTTAAAAGAATAATGAAGGACTGACAAGTAAAGTGTATAGAGAAATGTTTGTCAATCCCATACGCACATATTTAAAGAATTATACATGTAAGGGTTATGCCACCTCAGCCCACTGTTCCCATTTCTGAAATCACAGCTGTTCCCTCATTCTAGAAAGCTCTTGACCTGGTAAGATGTTAATACTTTGAGTGAGGGTTGTGTTGTTCTGGGCCCTACCTAGAAGACAGCCTAGCTCATAATAGGCACATGATTCTTTATTTCTTGTACTCTACAATGACCTCAGTTGTAGGAGGCACCTTTACTCTGTGTGTGACATTAAGATTCTACTAAGTGGCTCTGACTAATGATGGGATAGAGTTGCTACCCAGCCTCAGAGATGTTAAACTGAAAAGAAAAGAAGAGCTGTAGAGATGGTGAGAAATGGCAATATTTGAGTAAAAAATGATTTTACATTGGAGTCTGGTCTACACAACGTCTCCTGACCCTTGTGAAGACCAACATGGAAGCTTCAGCACTGACCCCAGACAAGGACCTAGGTCTGTTAGGTTCTCATGTGCATAGAGAAGAAGGAGTAGGAGGGAATGGGTCAGGCCAACATGTCTATACCACAGAACCTTGTGACCATTTCTAAGGCTTTGATAATGTCTTTGAACTTCAGAACCCCAGCAGAAGTTAAGGGTCATGTGATCCACTGAGGATTCCAACTTTGGGGGGGGGTGCACTTTCAAGGGAGAGCCTTAGATTTTCTCTCCTCTTTTGGGGGTTCTTTAATGCAGACAGTAAGAGACCCGAGGATCAGTTAACTGCATTGACCAAGGTCAACAGGTAATTAGTATCATAGCTAGGATCCAAAAAAGCTCTCCAATGGGCTCCAGTGCTAAATCCAGGCTAATTAGAGAGCTTTACCTAAACAATTGCTCAACAGAATTAAACCGCAGTGACAGTCCATACTGATCCTTCTCAAAAATTCCTGAAACTCTGGACCCTCCACCTAGAGACAGCGTATCCCCATTCTGAATCTGGGGATCTTTTTATATGACTAAGCCACTGAATCCGGTGTATCAGAGGAGAGGGTCTGAGCTTTTTTTTTGGGGGGGGGGACATTCTGAAGGAAGGAATTTGATGTTTACTTAAAGCCTGGGAAAGAGTAAGTCGTGATCGATAGTGAAATCGGCCTGAATCTTGGAGGCTCAATAGAGGTGGTTTTATAGCCCATCACAGCACTTGATTTCCTGTTATTTACTGCCATGAGTTAATAGCTCAGCAGTAGCCCAGTGCCTAATGTCTGTCAAATTGTTAGCTGAAATCTTTGGAAGTTTGCTGGCATCTTTTCAGAATACAGTAACACCTTACAGTGTGCCTGTTGCAATGGGCCAGCTGGTTTAACTCTTAGCTTGGAGGCTGAGATAAACTCGTCTGTGAGAGTCATCACTGGCATGGATGAAAAGGCACCACAGATGAGGCTCTAAGTAGTGGCGATGTTCACCTCTGTAGCTGCTGCCTCCCTGGATGCAGGCTTGGACCTGATATTTCACATCTAACAGAGACGAGACACTGTCCTTAGAATTCAGAAAGCAGTTGTTGACGTGGTGAGGTTCGGTAGGGGAAGATATTCCTAGAACAGGAACAATATCAGTCTACAAGGTGGACATCGAACCACTTGATTATCTGACAGATGGAATTGATTTTTTATGATACTTTATCCCGGTTGGCAATGGAGCTGTGGCTTCTCAGGGTCCCTTCCAACAGGAGTGAGAAAGAACAAAATATCTAATGTTTCAGAGTGGAGCTCTGACCCTGAGTGCATCCTGCGTGTTCATGGGGCCAGGACTTCCCCCAAATCAACCCACAAACACGTGGAAGCATTTAGACAGGGGCAGAAAGAACTGCTGCACTAGAGCACAAGGCTTGCTCATTTGGTACAGTCTGGAGCAGTAAAAACATTTTTTTTTTAATTGAACAACGTTATTTTAAAAAACAAAGATAAATGTACAGATTTTAAGCATTTTTGCATAAAAGTATACGAATACATTTTTGTCAGTACTTGGTTTTTTTAAAGGCTTGATAGTGTGCATTAAGATCTTACTAGTAACAATGAGCATAAGGTACATGTAAAAAAAGATGTAACCTGGAATTAGTCAAAGTTTTCTTGGTGTGTAAAGATTAAACATAATGGTTTTTCATTTTCTTTTTTTTCCCTGAACTTCATACAGTCTGTGAGTTGTTTCTGGGGTTTTCTGAGCTTTTTGGGGCTAGTATTCAATTATCAGTGACTGTATATTATGTCTGTTCTTTTGTGACTGGGTTACCTCACTCAGGATGATATTCTCTAGATGCATCCATTTTCTTGAGAATTTCATAAAGTCATTGTTTCTGATAGCTGAGTAGTACTCCATTGTGTAAATATACCACAATTTTTGTATCCATTCATCTACTGAAGGACATTGGTCTTAAAAGTCTCCCAGATCTGCTCTGGAAGGAGATTCTATTGCCTAATGGCTTCAGTTGTGGCAAAACTGCTAAGCTTCCTGGTTCCTCTGGAAACTGTGGGCTTGGGGTGTCAGTGTGGATGATAAATCATCGGCATCCAGCAAAGCAAAGGTACTTCTTTTCTACTCAACACTGGTTCTCAATTTTGAACCCTACTTGACTCTCTGCAGTTACAACTGTGCCTTCATTTTTGCCCCCGGTTTTCAAAGTTCTCTCCTGCTCGTTACTTTCTCATGAGTGATAGGGAACTTAGAAGAGTAAGTGGAACAGGTCTTGGTGTTCCTGCATCACATGTCAGAAAGCCTCTCACTCTAAGGCAAAGAACCCATACCGTGGAGACCGAAGGTATGCTAAAACTGCTAAACTCTCAACCACTGCTCCAAATTTCTCCATGCCCCATTCATATGAATCAGAACAACCAGCACACTGAGAACCAAGGCTGAGGGCTGAGCTGCACTGAGAAAATCCCCAACAACTTAAAAGGGCTTGGATTTGTGCATGGCTCCCAGTAGGTGCTTATTGGGGGGCCAATGAGATGAATGTGTTGGTGATCCAAGCTGTTTGTCTCCATCAGGATTTTAGAGAAGCTGGAACCCATGTGAAATATAAGAGACAAAGTAATATGACCACGGAGAACACTGCACTCATGCCTGTGATCATCCAAGACTCACACAGAAAGTACACTCCATTCTAAATCAAAGGCAGGCCGACTCCAAGAGCAAGGTGCAGAAGCTCCTGAGGCACCAAGTTGGCAGTGCCTGAGGGTTGAACTCTCCAGGCGGTCTAGCCTCACTTCCCACACCTTCTGCTAGAGGATAACAGTTGGCCCTTAGCACTGGGGCTTCTTCAAGACCCTTGCAACTTGTCTGAGCACACTCCCCGTCCTCGGTCTCCAGTTCCTGGCTTCAAACTCCACTGCAGTGCTTTTCCCACATGAAATGAAGAGGTTTAGGTATGGAAGGTTTTATTACCTCTGCTTTATGGCCAAGGAAAAAAATAGAGAGGGAACCCACTGGGAGATCTTTGCTTTTTCTTCTACAGGTCTATTTAAATAATTAAACAACCTACTCCACAGTAGCACTGTCCCAGTGTGGGGGATGACATGGTGGAGGCAGTAGGCAATGTCGTGCCCTGAGGGAGAGAACATTCTAGAGAGCCAAAGGGAAAGCGTGTCCACGTCACACTACTGAGTTGGAAGTCCAACAAATGGTGAATGGAGAAAACAATGTTTTGAGGGAAATCTAATTGAGACAGCACAATCAGAAAGCAAGTCTGGAATACAAGATGGGTTAGAATTAGAAAACACAAAACAAAGTGGGGAGGAGGAGGGCAGAAAGGGAAGAGGAGAAGGAAGAGGAGGAAGAGAAAGAAGAAAAGGAGGAGGAGGAAGGGGGCAGTAGAAGCCTCCAGAAGAAAATCTAAGTTTGTGAAAATGTCAAAGTGTGCTGAGTCAAAGAAATAGCTCATCATAAAATCTGATTTGGGGAAGAGCTGCATCAGTCTGAAGCAATAGAGTGATTTCTAGGGGATCCTCTTGACGAATAAGAGAAAGTAAGGTTTTGGAAAACAGAGATTGAGAGGCTGGAACACACAGCTTGGTAGGTCATGGATTTTTATCATCAATACAGCTGAAGCCACAGTCAATGAAGGGGTGATAATGAGATTAACTTATAACTCAAGGCTGCCTTCTACTGGAGGGTGTGGGGGTGGGGCAGGGAGTGGAGATCAAAAGGATGGAGGATGGAAAGGACCAAACAGAAACTGGCTGGCAAGTTGGGACCCTTTTCAAGAGGAATAAAGCAAGATGGTGGCTAGAAGATTAAGCCAGAGTCAGAAAGCTGGCTAAGACCAAAGCAAGCTGAATAAGATGGCGTATACCTGTAGTCTTAGCATTCAGGCAGGAGAACTGCCACTACCAAGTCAACCTGGGCTACATAGCAACCACAAAGCCAGCTAAATAATAAGACTCCGAGTTTAAAAAAAATACTGAGAGCTGTGAATGTAGCTCAGTGGAAGAGTACTTGCCTAGGGTGTTCAAGGCCTGGGTTCCATCCTTGGCATTGAAGGAGAAAGAGCCTACAACCAACACTAGAACCCACATCATTTTGGAAATGAACCCACGCTCTGATGGTACCTAGGATGAAGGGAGAACACTTGAAGGGATGGGGAAGTTCTTAGAATGATACAGTTGAACATTGTATTCAAGCTCGAATCCTTGGGGTTTTTCTTTTCTTTTCTTTTTTTGCACAGTATCTTCTCTGCAAGAAAGTCTTACTGTTACTAAAAATGTCAGTGGCAAATGAACAGCAACCAGTAAACATGTATTTGATCAGTTGGATGAGTACCTTCTAATGAGTTCAGACACACCAACTCAGAATGACCTCTGCTGATCTCTAACCCTACCCTGCAGGCAGCAACCACTAGTCTCTGTGTGTTCTTCAGAAGCAGTTGAAGAACCCACTGCATAGATTCATAGATTATAATAAATTGTAGGCCAAATGATGGAAGATAGAGTAGAAAAATGAAAGTCATGTTAGCACACAATCTCACTTTGGTTTGACTCCAAAAAAAGTCTGCATTCAAGCCAAAGAACCACCCCTAAGAACATTGATTTTCATTACTGTAACCAAGTACTCAACACACTTAACTCAAGGTTTTATTTTTGCATTTTTTATATGAGAGAGAGGGGGAAGGGAGAGATGGAGGGACAGAGGGAAAAAGAGAGAGGGAGAGGGGGAGAGAGAGAGAGAGAGAGAGAGAGAGAGAGAGAGAGAGAGACAGAGACAAAGAGAGAGAGAGAGAGAGAGAGAGAGAGAGAGAGAGAGGGAGGGAGAGAGAGAGAGAGAGAGAGAGAGAGAGAGAGAGAGAGAGGGAGAGAGGGAGAGAGAGAGAGAGAACTTGCAAACAGGCCTAGCATGCCTAGGGATACATATGGAAATTAGAGGAAAAAGTATAGGACTCAGGTCAGGTCTCTTCTCCTACTGTGTGGATCCTGAAGATTGAAATCTGGTCAGGCTGAGCCACCTCAGCAGCCCCTTAACTCATATTTGAGTCTTTAGTGTCCAAGATCAGGTGACATTGCTGGTTTGACTTCTGGGGAGGGTGGGAGATGGCAGAGCACCATGGCAGGAACAATTCAAAACCGGTGGTCACATGTCAAACGGAAAAGAAAGAGAGAAGCTGGTATCCCACAATCCCAACAGGGACCAGTGATCTAAGGAACTTCCACTAGACCCTGGTTCTTAGAAGTCCCTATACCATGACTACTTCAATCACAACACAGCAACTGTGTTTATTTAATAGTATTCGTTTCAATTCATTTGAATCTGCAGCAATGTTTATATTTAACTTTTCCTTTGTTTTGGTTAAGCATAATTAATTTATGATTTCTTCATGTTTATGCATATCACTCTTGATGAAAATCTTTCAGAACCTCATTAGGATCCATTATTTTTTTCCCCTCTCAAGAATCTATACATTTTCATGTTTAAGAAATCCTGTTCTCAATCACATGAAGAAACAATTCATGGGGTTATGGGGTGGGGCTGCTCTAGACTTCCCACAGCTAAGGGTTTGATGGAGTAGGTGGGAAGACAGAACACCATAGGAAAGAGTCATTTTCCTTCCTGGTACAAATCTCAGAAGCTGTGAAATCTGTCAAAAGTTAAGATGTAAAGAATGGGCTTCCCGAGCGTTAATGTGATGCTGAAGCCTCCTTAGAGCTGGGTATGTCTCCTAGCTCTTCAGACCAAAAGGCTTTTCAGATCTCAGCATCAGAAGCTCCCCAA
Source organism: Micromys minutus (assembly GCF_963924665.1). Taxonomy (NCBI): domain Eukaryota; kingdom Metazoa; phylum Chordata; class Mammalia; order Rodentia; family Muridae; genus Micromys; species Micromys minutus. Next base: position 14,999,110 of record NC_137959.1, read on the forward strand.
GTCCAACCAGCAAGACCTTCCTCCTACACTAGGCCAAAATGTAGATCCTGAGAAAGACGTTAACGCGGACCCAAGCAACATGCTCCTGGGAAATACTATGTCTTTAAGCCTGAAACCTGCTCTCAGCAGAGAGAGCTGCTCAAGCTCTAGAGCCTGCCCACATCTCAGACCAGAAGTTTTGTTCAAGATATATACTAACTCCTTAGGCAAACAACAGCTATAATATCTGAAAAAGACTGGAGCCCAGGCAGCAGAGGAGCAGTACAGAAAAGTGGACCCAGAACAGAACAGATGAGAGCTGATGTCTTTATAATGTTCTAGGGTAAAAGCCCATCCAAAATTCGAGAGAGCTTGCTGTGTTAGCCGTTGGGGAGGTGTGATGTCATAAGATAGACTTCCCTTGCTTTGCTCTGAGAATCACCACTGACCTCTGCTTCTCTGCTACCCATCCATTCTGAGGCATAGAGAGCACCTACCTTCCCCATTGGTGTCCAATGCCACCACACACAGAGAGCAGCCAGCATGTTTGATAATTCATTGGCAGTAACAAAGACCACCATCTCAATGCAATGCAAACTGCTTTGGCTTCCACGTGGCTCCTGTCGCTTCAAGTGCTCATGGTAAATAGCCTTCCTCAGCACCGTTATCAAGTATTCATTCTAACAACATTAATTTACAATGTGTTTTCCCACTTTACATTGTGCCACATGACTTATTCACAGAGCTGGCCCTTTAGTGACACAAAGATTCAGTCTACCATTGTCCCCACCTAATATCTATCTCGGTTAATGGAAACTAGAGCAGAAAAGGATCCTGGCCGGGTCGTTTCTATGGGAATGGTTGGTGCCGAAGGAGAGGTGTCTCCTGGAAAACCTTGCCTGTCTGCCGGGGTTTGAAGGGAAGAGGTGATTGGAAGTATTAGAGTTAAATTAGTTTACCCAGGGGAGAAGTCCCTGGCACTGATACACTAAACAGTCTACTAGCTCCTGCCAAACCCACGTTCTCTTGGTGGTACACACTTCCCACATGTCTTCCCAAGTGGCTTTCCCATGATAAGCATGTGGGACACACAAAGGAATGACTTAACTGTGAGACCTGGAGAATGACTCCTTGGGTTGAAACTTGGATCTACCATGCCCTAGCCAGGTGACCTGGGACAGATGACCCCACTTTTCTTTGCCTTAATGGCACCATCCTCATTCCTTTGTGGGCTTTATTGGCCAGGAGTATGAAACATAGCACTTCATAAATGATTCTGACCACTGGAATGGCCTTGCCACCAGTCAGCTAGGCTGTAGGCATGTGACTTGCCTCAGCCAATGAGAGTGGAAAACTGCACCCTTGTGTTGCGCCTTCCCTCCATGTCAGAGGTTATGGAAATGCAGTGTGGGTTATGCTGGAACTTCTGACATCTTTGACAGATGTCAGCTGAGATCCTTGACAAAGAAGACAGGAAGCCAAGTGCCAAGCCAGCTATAATGTTTCAAGAATGAGCAGTAAATAATACTTTGTCCTTATAAGCTTAAAAATAAACTTATATTAACTCATCAGAAAGCTGTCTCTGAGCACCAGGCCTCATTCCCTATATTTTCCAGGGGAATTGAAAACTTGAAATAAGGTGCCAATACTACATAGCAGTGGTGTGCTAGAAGCATATTGAGGACCAAAGTCTTCAAGTGGGACAGAGGGAGGCTGGGAAGAAATAGGAATTTACTAACTATGATGAATGCTCACTGAACAGTCTCAAAAAACTTCCCTACCTTGAACCAAGAATTGTGCATAAATTAAATTAAATAACACATACAAACCCTATATATAGGGCTGCCTATAATTTAAACTATTCTAAATTCTTAACTATGCTAGTTTTTATCTTCAATACTAATATTACTAAGTATCCATTATTATTATTATTATTATACTACAAGAATTGTATGATTACTGGATCTAAGTAAGCAACTATGTGTCATATAAACAATAAATATAAATCAAGTATTCCAAAGTACCCTCATGCTTGCTTTCTCTCCTTATTCTGCCTCTCTTCGGGTAATTTCTCTGATTGTTAAACATTTCTGTTACTAGAAAATCTTTTCTGTTGACCTGACCTGAAGCTGTTAAGCAGCCCACAGAAGCGATCTATCTCCTTCTTTATGCTGGTATCTCCAACCATGGATGAAGTGCACAGAACCGTGGGCATCATTGTTTCTACTGCAAATACAGACAGAGCACGCTCCAAATAGACAGTAGTGATATCTGAGGGCGAGCACGGCAAAGAGAGTAAGAATAATCCCCGGAACTTTGAGAGAGAATTAAGCAATATATCATCAGTTGCTAAACATGATCTGGAAGGCATTCTCTAGCACTCTGCAGAGAAATAAGAACACTAGAAAGTAAAGATACATATTCAAGAGTACTCATTTCAATATATGAAATTGAACCAATCTATAATGCACTTCCATGGGGAATTGGTTAAATAAAATTTCTACTTCAATTTGATAGAATATTGCAAGACAAGATAAAGTTGTATTATATGACCCATTTTTTTTCTTTTGCTCATTTAATTCCATGTGGGTTTGACCCCTTGGAATGGTACTGCTCATATCTCCCCTCAGTTAGTCATCTCTAGAAATAACCTCACAACCATACCCACAGGTGTGCTGCACCAGTCTCCTAGGTGATTCTAAATCCAGTAAATACTTTGTCTTGTTCTTTGTTCTATGTTCCCAAAGCCCAGCTAGCATCTGGGACCTAGCTAGTGATTGTTGAGTAATTGTTGGAGAAAGTAATAAATACATGCTAAGCAAAATATTTTTAAGGTAGAGAACAATATTCTTGTCATTTTGAATAGGACTTGATTTTTCTTTAATATGTGTATATATAAATAAATTGATGAAAACTATATATATATATATATATATATATATATACATATATATATATGAATAGACAACATGAATATGTGGATACATCAGTGATAGGTTGATCAGATGGATAGATGATTGATGGATGGATAGATAGATAGATAGATAGATAGATAGATAGATAGATAGATAGATTTATCTTCACAGTAGTTTCTTTTCCCTTAACTGGGCATCGTGTGACTAATAGATTTTTTTCATCTTACTTTACATAATCATTTAACATTATAAGTTATCATTTCTCTTTCTTTTTATTATTTTTCTTGAATGTGTCAAAAAAATTTGAAACAATGTAATAATAATAGTTTGACTCAATGATCCTAAGAAGGCATAAAAGATTAGTAAATAAGACTTATCCTCAAAGTCTCGCCTGCTAACCTCCTTTGCCCTCAAAGAAAGATTTTCCTTCTGCATCCCACGCCTAGCCAGCCGAATATACCAACAAATGTTAGTAAGTTAGAAAAAGACAGCCTACAGTAGTGATCCAAGGGCACAGCTCAGCTCAGCAGGTAAATGCGGCCTTTGTTGTTTTCAAAGCCTATTAAGCTCTGGAAAAATTAGTCCACGAGGGGGAAAAAAAAATTAAAAACCATCCTCTAAACAATTGTCATTTTGGTAAAATTCTAAATGTATCATGAAAACTATGGCTGCCCCAAAATCATGGCAACTTAGATATAACCTAGTGTAAAGCCCAGACTGGTACAAACCGTGAGGCTATGAGAAAGTGATTACAATCCTAACCTCCATTCCTACATCTACAAAAGGACAGTACTGTACCTGTAGGGTCCCTAATAATGTCCACTATACCCTCAGGTCTAAAGGGTACATTTAAGATACCTCATTCATAAATGAACTTCAACATCTCCATGCACGGGTACTGCACCATAGGAGGGAAACAGAAAAAGAAGCCACCAGGCCTGGAAGCAACATGTGTCACCTCACCCACATTCCAGGGACTAGATTTCATCATATACTCCATCATTTTCCCACTAAAGATGATATAAAATAGAATGTAACCGTCCTATAAACTCAGGGAGAAAAGGAATGACTGGGTGAAATAAAACCTTGTTTCTTCCGATGGAGACACTGGTTCTTCTGGAAAGTACTTTGAGGTCAGGAACATTCAGGAACCCAGTGTTCTAGGCACATTGTTAACAGGCCAGTGATAACTCTATTTGTCATCTGCCGCATGAGAACAAATGAAGCTGAAAGGTACTCCTCTATGAGGAAGCAATGGCCTTGCCTGGCAAAGATCTGACAGGAAAGTTGAAGGGTGGGTGTGAAATATTTTCAAACCATGGATTTATGGCTGTACTTCCTTTTGTGTGAGGTTCTCAAAATAGACCAAAATTTGTACATAGGAAATCATCTCTAGTCCTATGGAATTGAGTCACCTTTGCTGATCTCTGTATCTATCACATTCCTACTGATTGTCTCTAATGTCAAGGGATCAATTTCCAATCAGGCAAAACTGTTTATCCCAGGGGTTCAGGAACAAGGGTCTGAATTTTATATCCTGTGCCTGGATGTTTTTATCTTGCCATTAAACAGAGGCAAGGTGATCTTTGTGTCTTAGTGGAGACATAGACTAAGCGTTTGGTATCAGGTATTTACATCTGTGATTGGTACTGTCAGGGATTAGTTTGACCAAATTGGTAAGGCCTTGCCTTTGGATGTACCTATAAGGGTATTTCCGAAAGAGACGGGCTTTTAAATTAATAGATAAAGATCTGACCACGTCGAATGTAGAATTTCATGTTCAAAAACTTTAAGTCAGATGGCTTAATTATGAAGAGCAAGAAGGCAGCATGGTTCAGTGAAAGATGTAGGGGGTGGTCAGGCATTAGCAGCTTTGCAACTGAAGTATCCATTCTTAGAAGCCATTTAACACTTAGGGCTTCAGTTTTCATAACTGTTAAGTGGTGACAAATAGCACCATTCTGCTTACAAGACTTCTCTAAGGATCAAATGATAGATTGAAAGTGCACATTGACAGCAATCAAGGACATTCCAACCAAGTTCAAATCTTGTCCCTACCACTGACTAATCATGTGGTTGGTGGCTATAAAATACTCCCATGACTCAGGTTACCTGTGTATAATACAGAAGTGGTATCAGAATCTATTTCACAGGGTTGCTAAGTAAAGAAATAACATTTGTCAGTCTCTTAGACTAAGTAGTGTGCGTATGTATATGTATACGTATACATATACGTATACGTATGTATGTATAGATGGATGCATGCATGCATACATGCATGTATGTATGTTGAATAATGGAAGTGTCTGTGATGGGTAGGGGGCTCACAGCTGTAATCTCAGTACTTAGGACCCTATAGAAGGAGGATCACCAGCATCTGAAGGCAGCCAGGGTTACATAGTCAGTGTATGCTAACCTGGCCTACTGAGTAACACACACACACACACTTCCAAGCAAAGAAGAAAGTGCTTATGTTCTGGGAGGCTCCCATCTCAAACAAAACCTCAGTAATCATCAGGTGATTCTTTTCTGTTCTCTAGCACCTAAAGATATGCCTTCTTTTGAAACAGCATCATTAAAACTAACTTTTCAAGCAGAAAATTACCAAAGATAACAAAAATAACAAAACGCTTGAAGCATTCTTCACCCCACCTACCTTCAATGAGGTGGGTGCCATGACCCCTACACTGCAAATCTGCTCCCCAAGAAAAACAATATCTGAGCAAAGGTTGTTCAACTTTCTCTAGAAAAGGTAAGGTAGCAAAGATGTTAACCTTTATATGTCAGGCAATTTCTGGTACCCATGCTTAATTCCACCATCTTAGCCCAGAAATATGTGCAGACAGAATTTTACTAAGGCCAACAGAATGAATAAATGAATGAATGAGTGAACAAGTGAATGAACATGGATCCATTACTTCTGTAGAGCCTTACTCCTAAATATTATGACTTGACTTTCATACTTCATAAACTGTGACATGTTCCCTTGCTTCCGCCCCTGCCCCACCAACTTTTTAAAACAAAGACACCTTTAAAAATGTGAAAATCACTCTAAGTGTATAGGTTATACAGACAGAAATAATGGGATGAACTTGGTCTAGGGGCCATAGTTGGTCAACCTCTATACATTAATATTTGACACATGCCTACCATATAGTAGGGGCTCAGCCGTGGTTCTCGGTTGACTTCTTTGGTAATGACATTAGCTAGAGTGCACCAGGCAGTGACTTTCCTACCCTGCAGTGTAGGGCACACAAAGGCACACAAGGCCACCCCATCTGAAACTGCACTTTTTCCTTCTGTCTTTCAAGTAGCTGGTCTTGATCTAAGTTGGGGCCAAGAGTTAGGATGAGGGTAAAGGAGCAGGGTTGAATGAAGTCAATGCCTTCAATGGCTTCCTAAACACTAGTGGCTGGGACCCAAAACTGCCTTCAAGGAAAGGACTTAATAAACAGAGAGGCTGTAAGGCAGTTCTGAATCTGATTTTGCTATAAAAGTACAATTTTAATGGTTCTGTAGCTGTTTCTAACCTTTTAACACTGTCTCCTGTGAGTCAAGAGATTCTGATCTTGTAACTAAATTGACTCAACAACAGGTTTGACATTCTCCTGGGTAATGTTTCTGATATGACTGCCATTGGGCCCAGACCCCTGTTCAACACCCCTTATCCACAATCTTTCTATATATGTATAGAGATACATACATACAGACAGACAGACAGACAGACATACGTGCGTACATATATGGATTATATACACACGCATTCCATCTCATTTCTCCATATTGAAAGAAATACATTTTTAATTATTCCAGTGAATGTCACAATCAGGTCCCTTTTGCTCCACACCTAGCATTTGTTTTGTTTGGGGGTGGGACAGGACACATCTGTGGTTTAATCCTAATGCTAATATTTGAAGAAATGACCACAGATTTTAATCAGTCATTTGAATTATGCCAGAGTTCTAATGACAGAAAGGTCAACCATGACATGGCAATCAGGCCTCTTCTTTGTATCTTCTTCTGGTCTTGGTTTTAAATTTTCTTCCTTGAGACAATACTGTTATAGACTCTCAGAATAAAGGGCTGCAGGAGTCTCTTGGCTGGGGTTAAAAGCAGTGGATCTGCAATGGAAGCCTTTCTGGATGGCACATTGTCCAGATCCTACGGAGTGAAGGAAGAAGCACTGAGTTCTGAGGCCAGAATCCCCTCTGGGCATGTTCCTGCCCACACAGCAGCTCTCAAGCGTGAGGAACACAGCCCCAGGGGCTGTGATGAAACTGGAATGTATCTGTCACCTGGAGCCGAGAACAAAATATGACCAAGAGGAACACCCTCTTCCAACAGAAACAGACAGTGGGGGTGGGGTAGTAAATAGAGAGGAGGAAGGTAGAAGAAGCAATGAACTAATTACTGAGGATCAGGGAAGAAGCTGTGCTCTGGGAGCTTGTAGGCTTTGGTTCTGAGGAGATGGGTGTGCTGAGATAACAGCCCCTGTTAAGATCTGGAAAGGAGGGCTGTCACAGCAGACTCTGCCAAATAAGTAAATCCTCTTACTAACCTAAAAGTGCTTCACAAACAGATGTGTGGGAGAGGAAAAGAAAGACAGGAGTGATAGAGAACTAGAAAGAAAAGGAGGTGTGTGTAGGGTGGGGGGGGGGTTCTAAACTCTACTCTCCCAGACTGGAGATTATTCCAGAGTTCTGCTTAGGAATATTGGTACCCTAGAACTCCAAGAGCATCTTGTGGCTGCAAGACTGAGATGAAGAGTCCCCAGGGTGAGTGGACACAACTAACTTGTGCAGCAGAGAGGATGCTACACTCTGGGAGAACATTGACTCCTCAAAGTCATACGGCTCTCTGTGGGGATTCCTAGGTGTGAGAGCAATGCTCAGCATGTATTCTCAGCTTCACCGAGGAAGGAAATATAATAAAGCCTTTTAAAAAAGAAAAGAAAAGAAAGAGGAACTGAAATTCAATACGTTAACCACCATCTTCTTCCTAACCAACATTCTGGCTTATAAAGACCTAGCAAAGAGCATGCAAGAGCTTTGCTTATTGAAGTCGGGTGGTATTACAAATGATCAGAAGGCTTCAGTAACAATTATGACTAGTATTTGTTAAAACATACTATACATTACACATGTAGCCTTATAAAGTTTGCCGAGACTCTAGCTGTTCACCATCATTTGATAGGTGTGAACCTTGGGACTTGAGAGGGGCAGATGGCTCGCTCAGACTCACAGTCAGTCCAGAACAGAAAGGAGTGGTATTTGAATCCTAGTCAGCCAGTTGATCCAACAGCAGAGTTCTTGTGCTTAACTCCCGAGCTATGCTATTTTTAATGCAATGATACATGTGTGTATCGGAGGGATAACCTAAGTCAAACATAGGTCACCTAAACAGGATCTGGTCATGAGGATTATCTACAAGTGAATAAAAAGCAACAGCTGCTCCTATGAATCCTATGAATACACAGAGGTATCAAGCCCCAGCCTGTGTGTGTTCGGTCACTTTGTGAGCCATTCTCTGGGGATGCGAATGTACACACATGTAACAGGGTAAGGACATGTTAACCTCAAGGAGTACTTTCTGTATCGGGCTGTACATGGGGTAAGCTTTCACAGGTAAACAGATCACAGTGATCAGGACTTTCTCTCGGACAAGAGAACATAATGTTCTGCAGCACAGAGTCACAAACACCAGATACTCTCAGGGACCGGAAGTAGTTCGAAATGCCTGGGGCATAGAGTACCAGTTAAGGAATGAGGATGAAGGAAAGTACAGATATAGGCAGAGGTTGAGTTTACTATCAGACTTTGGGTTATCCAGTAGAGAGCCTCTGAGAACATCCAAGTATCCAATCCATGGCTATGATGCAGAATAATAGGCCTGGTGAAAAATAAACTTAGGGAAACCAGGCAAAAGAGACTTGTGTGTACAGTAGAGATATCTAGAAACATATAGAAACTTTCATATGGCCAAAGTTTGAATTCTGTTGGTTGGTTATGTGTAGATCACTAATGCTTTTTTCATTTCTTGTTTGTTTCTATGTTTAGTTTGTTTGTTAACTAGCTTTTCTTAAAGTAGTCATTCAGAAAGTACCTATAGAATAGGCACATGAGAAGGGAAATAGTGTCTGTTCGTCTGCCTGCCTGCCTGCCTGCCTGCCTGTCTGTCTGTCTGTTTGTTTTGAGAGATGGAGTAAGTGTGTGTGTGTGTGTGTGTGTGTGTGTGTGTGTGTGTGTGTGTGTGTGAGAGAGAGAGAGAGAGAGAGAGAGAGAGAGAGAGAGAGAGAGAGAGATCTCCCCAAGCTCCTGTTTCAAGAACTTCCTTTCTGCCTACAAAGAATGGGCCACACTAGCAGGCAGGTTCTTTATTCCTTGTGTATCACAGACAAACCGGATAAGACCAAGAAGACACCTGGCCTGAACTCAACAGAATTGACACATTTCTTTGACAAAACAGAAATGTGAAATTTTCAGATAAATGTAGGTGGCCCTCACCGCCCCCCCAAAAAAATCTCTCTCTCTCTCTCTCTCTCTCTCTCTCTCTCTCTCTCTCTGGCAGATGAATACCATTACAGAAATCTACTGCTGGTCAAACTACTGACCATGGAGTGCCAAGCCTAAATTGATACATCTACAACACAACCCATATACCTAAGTCTTAGGGAACATCAAGGGAGAGGGGGAAGAAAGATAAGATCCAGGAGGCCAAGACATCTGCTGCCATATAGTGTCTTCTATTTATGACATGGAAGCTGCACCCGTGTAATCTCAATAATATGATAGCATAAAAAATACTCACACAATGACAATACTAGTTGTCATACCAGCTCTCTCCAGGCCCCAACCCAAGTGGTTCCTCTCTCTGGGTTCTATGAGACTTTTGCATCTTTTTGTAAACCCATTTTTTCCTTGACTCTCTTGAGTTTCAGTCATTTAAAATTCACATTAAAAAAAAATCAGTATTAGAGCCTACCCAACAGGCCAGCGACCACCAAGAGTGTGAAAACCAAGAAGATAAGAAACTGGATAAAAGTATCAGGGGCTGTTATCATTAAGTTATATCCTTATATCTGAACAGCCCGAAGGCCCTCTATTTAAGGGGTATTTTCTCTAATAAGGTGGGTCAGCCACCTAAACCAATGCTGTTTTGATCAAACCAGTGCTGAAATCATGGCTGAAGTGTAGTGGCTGAAGGTTCAGTGTAATCATGATAGAGAAACCTTAAGAGATGGGTTCCCTCCCTTCAGAAGCTTTCTTAAGCCTGTGTCCCACACAGATCCCTTCTTTCTTGGCTGGTAATGAACTTTATTTTTGTGTACATGACAACACAGCAGCTAGTCCACAGCTGTCACTGGATTTGTGCCACCATCTTCCTCTGTAAACAGTGTTACCTGAGAAAGGGACTCTATCCTACACTGAATCACAGAGCTTTTATCCATGACTATCTCTTTTATATTATTAGATTTTGTCTGTCCATCTACCTGTCTGACTATCATTGATCTATCTATCTATCTATCTATCTACCTATCTATCTATCTATCTACCTACCTACCTACCTACCTACTACCTACCTACCTACCTACCTACCTATCTATCTATCTATCTATCTATCTATCTATCTATCTATCTACCTACTACCTACCTATTACCTACCTAGTGCCCAAAGCAACAATTTCCTTATGACTTTTCCATGTGATAGCCTTTGGTTGACAGTCTCCCTCTTTGCCTTCACGTCACAGAAACCCAGCCCTCTATAAACCCCTCCCCCAATATTTCCCTTCTATTTTTATATCACAGGAATATCTTTCGAATGCCCTTAAAGAGACATTAACTGTCTCCATGTGCCCTTTAAGGTAATGGGATAAAACCCTTACTGTTGATTCTGAAGCTTCTGCCTAAAATAGTGAGGAAATTAGATCTGTGTCATTTCATTCAACAAGGGAAAAGGGACAGAATCACCTCAATCATGGTATAGAACCCACAATGTCTTCTGAACAAACTGTCAATCTTGCTGCTGTTTTTCGTCCCAGATTGGTCCATACCATATATTAATGAGCTCAATGAGATGGAGATTCTGAGCTCTCAGGAAAAAAACCTTTCCATCTTTTCTATTTTCCTCTTCTTCTCTGTGTCTTTCTGTCTATCTCTCTGTCTCTCTGTCTTTTCCTTCCTCCTTCTCTGTCTCTCTCTGTCTCTCTGTCTCTGTTTCTCTGTCTTTCTCTCTGTGTCTCTCTGTCTCTCTCTTTTCCTTTTCTAAGATGGGTTCTTAGCATGCAATCCAGGCAGCCCACCAACTCAGGATCTTTCTGCCTCTGTGTCCCAATGGCTGCTGGCATTGCAGACATGCACCATCATGCTTGACTGCCTCACGGTCAGCCTCTGCCTAAGGTGCTTGAAGACAAGCACCTGAGTGGCCCTGAGCCTCGGGCCATTGTAAAGACCTTTAACCAGAGTTCCCTGGCCAACAGGGAAATAAAGGAGAAAGGGGGCACTTCTGTCCCCAGGGAAATCATTGCCTTCTTTAGAAAGGGTTTTTGATGGAGAAATATAAAAACTGGGCAGTCAGGCCAACTGATTCCCTAACCAAGTGGGCTCCCATCAAGGTCTTAGAGGTCCCTTGATGTCACCTCTCCACAGACAGGGTACTCTTAAAGAAAGAAACTCTATAGCTCTTTAAATGGTGCTTCTAATGAATTAGCATACTCTGTTCCCGAAAAAAGGAAGCAAAGGGTGGGGGTCAGGGTCATTTTATGGTTTTGACTAAAACATCCTATCCAGAATATGCTCTGAGAATCCTCCACAACAAATCCTTCAGATCAAGCTTTTAGAAAATTGTAATGGAATACATCCCCAGCTCCTGAGTCCTCAGGGAAAAAAATAGTCAGAACTTTATCACATCTGGGGTTTGCTCTGTGCTTGTATGGAACTCCTTCTGGAAGCCAATACCTGAGAGGGACATTCCCAGGCAAGAAAAATGATAGACCCCATATTCAATAACTGTACTTGTTGGCTGCCTGATATATTTTTCTTCGTAGCCACCATGGGAACATGGAATAAATATAAAACCAGAAAAATGATGTTTTTTTATGCTCTATAGACATTCCAGAACTTTCGGTTTATGAGATAATTACTTTTAATGCTAACAAGAACTGTCTTTGGAGACCAGCAGTATGAGTAACAGACCCATTTGTCAAGTAGGGAAATAGAGGCTCAAAATGACACTTTCCATCATCTGAGTGAATGATAAAGGAAGGACTGGAATCCTAGTGTGATTATGCTTAGCACGCTGGTCCTTTTATCCCCTGTGCCTCCACTGAATAATATACAGTTGGGGGAGTGCACATTGAAAAAGCAAGTCAAGGTCCCAATCTTTGATGCTGTATTCCACAATATAATAAATTACACGAGTGTCCCAAGAAGAAAAGAGCAGTGGAAACCAGAGACTCAGAGTAGGCTTCACAGAGTGCAAGTGCCTAAGGGTGGGCCACAGAGAAATGAAGATGGCAGTTCAGTGGTGATGGGAATGGAAGCTAAGGTGAAAGCTCTCTGAATAAGCATGTTAGCTACTGAGAAATCGAGCCTCACAAGAAGGAAACAGAACAATTCTAAACTCCAGTCAATAAAAACCCTTAGAGGCCAGAAAACTTCCAGCAAGGTGCCCCTGACACGGGAGAGCTCTGCCAACCCTACATGAGGCTCCACAGCAACAGGGATGGCTGGTGTACCTGAGAGAAGGGCAAATGGAGGCTAGAAAACGATTTGACCTTTGGTGCTGGAGAAAAAATTTAAAGGTGGGTCTTATCCTTGTCTGTGAAACTCCTCACTAGCTTCTATCATGTGCTTGGCCCTCCTAGCAACAAACATTGCTGAGCCAGAATAAAATTTGAGTATTTGGAGGAGCGGAGGGGTCACGCCTTGGGGTCTCTAACTCTTCCAGAACAAATCATCCATTGAACCAGATGATAGGATCCTGGGGTAGCAGGGTGCAGACACTATTCCTGAGCTGCCCAACTTCTAGAGCCTATCGCTAGCCTCAGAATAGTTAGGAAAAGTCAAGGTCAGAAAAGGAGCCATGTTTTCCTGCCTCCCCCGTCTGACCCACTTCTCCACCATCCACCTGCTTCAGTCACCTCTGGCCCAGTCCCAGCTGCCTGCTTCCAACCAAGACACTCCCTCAAACTGCCAGGAGATGGCTATCCAAACTGTCACCTCGTGATCAGAAGAGGAATCATGTAACTGACAGCACCTGAGAGAGCTCTCATTTGGATCAAATCAAAGTCTTTAAATATTTATAAAGTTCTGGTATCTAAAATAGCTAGTGTCTGCCCTCTGCATGGGCTGCTGATATAGAGGTCTAGTGCATTGTAAATGGAGCACACACCCGAGCAGTCATGTATTTTGTTTGTAAGAGTGTGCCACAGCACGAGGGAGTGTGTGTATGTGTGAGTGTGTGAGTCTGTTGGAAAAATTCACTGCATTGTGCTAAATATCCCAAGGGCTCAGTATAGAACATGACTGGAATGGATACAGACCGTGAATAACTTTTTTCTATCTCATTAGATGGTCTCAGTTTTGAAATCTGCTCTGAGTGTGGTAAAGTGTGCGGCAGAGCTGTAGATTAACGCACTGAATACATTCTGCAGTTCTTGATGTGTTTCATAAAAGGTCCATTTCAAAAGTGTGCTGTATTATAGGTGAACACTCTCAGTAAATAATCTTGTTACAGAAACCTAAGCAATTTTTACAAGGCGTATTTCTGGCTGACTGAACAATTTATTCTCCAGATGTCACATTGTATTTTTCCAATATAAAATGAAACAGCTTTTTTTTTTTCTTTTAAGGCCGACTGTGTTGCTTTGTCTGAGTCTAGAACAAAGGATCTCCCCTTAAGGAGGCTGAGGCCATGTTAAAACCCATCCCTTTAAAATAAAAACATAAACATCTGGGAGGGGCCGGCAGCACCATTCTGGGACAGTACTTGCCAATCAAGTAGGATGATCTCTGGGTCACATGGTCTAAGAAAACTAGTTTCTTTAAAAAACCAAAAGAGGAAAAGAGGAGGAGCCCAGAGACTGAGCCAAGGAAAGAGAGGAGAAATGGTGGGTGAAGAGGGGAGGTAGAGAAGGGGAGGACAGAAAAGGAAGGCAGGGTAGGGTTGGGAGGGAGAGGAGAGGAGGACGGAGGTAGAAGGTCAAGCAGAAAACAGAGGAAAGAAAGGCAGACACGTGCTGGACTGGAGATGGCCGGGAGAGGTAGAAATACAGAAGAAACAAGAAAATTATGGTAACCTGGGCTGGGAAAGGTGGAAATACAGAAGAAACAATAATGGCAACCCAGAGGCAATCTTTTCTGTTTCTCCCTCAAACACAGAGCCCACAGACCACCCTTAAACTCTGCTTTGCTTTGTTTGGAGGCTCAAGATGTAGCTCCGTGATAAGCACTTGCCTGGCATGCAAAGTGGAGCCCCCAGGAGAGCAAAAGGAGTCCTTAGGAAAGAACAGTCTTCAGGAAAGCTTGCTGCACTTTAGGGTCTAGGAGCTCTGGTGGTAGGAAACCTGTTCACCTTATCTAACCAACCATCCTTCAGCTTATTCGAACTCTAAACGTCTCTGGTTTTATTTATGTTTTTTTTTTTTTTTTTTTTTTTTTTTTTTATTTTCACAAAGCATCTATAGTTTGGGCACATTCTCCTGACGGTCATGTTATTATGTTCTTTCTAGAAAGTAGGACCTGTCACCACATAATTTCAACCAAAATGCCCTCCATGCGGTGTTCCCACGATGTAACCTTCACCCAGGAAAGCATCTGAGAAAGTTATTTCCCAACATGATCTCTCATGCTGACAAAGACAGAGCAGTCAGCTTTGGCTAGATAAAAGCCACAGTAACAAAAAAATTCCAAACGCTTGTGTTTCTGAAAGTTTAATTCTCATCTGTGCTGTGTGTCTGTCTCGGTAGCAAAGCCAAGGTGTTATACTTCAGCTCCTCACATCGCAGATCTAGGTCTCATAGGAAACACAGCCCTATTAGTGGACAGTGACATATTAATGGCACATATATAATACATTTTAATGACATATACCCCACTTTCCCACTCCAACCTCCTTCAGAGTACAACAAGATAACCCCCTCTCAGATTCATACCTTGTTTTTCTTTAATAATCCACTGAATACAATTAGTGATACCCATACACATCCATAGAGCCATCCACTGGGGTATGGGCAACCTGTGGACGGCTTCACCCCACCCTCAGAAATGTTACTCTCCTTTCCTTGGCCATAACTGCCAATAGTTCTCAGCTAGAGGCAGGCCTCCTGAACCCCTTCCCCCACCCATGGTGAACTTTTGAGTGACTCCATGAGTGTGCAGGTAACCACAGCAACATGTCACATGCAAAAGACTGTGGGTCTCAGCATTATTTTCCACTTGCCAGTCTGTATGTTCTTTCTGATACTTTGTTGCTGTTGCTGTTGTTCTCTGAGTTTTGGGGAAGGAAGGAACTCTATGAGGAAGTCCCATTTAGAGATGAACATTCATGGTCACATGGTCACATTTCTCAGCACTGTGACCAGTTCTGAGTCTTTTTATTAATCACCCCACTATATAAAGAAGATTCTCTGACAAAGGTTAGGTGTACATAAGTCTATGGCTTTAAACGTATGTATTTAGAGTAGAGATTAACACTGTGAGCATCTAGCAAAACAACAATTGGTATGGTAGATTCTCACCTTGGTTCTATGGTCTCCCTAGTTATAGGATTTGATCACATTTACAGCCCCAGGTCTGAAGTCTCTCCTGTGGCACAGGCCTTGTATCCAATTAGAAACCAATTGGTTACGCTATAGGCATCATGGTACTCATAGTTTTCTGATTACTAATGCTGTAACACTTGCTTCTCCCTTAAAGCAATGGTTCTCTTACAAAACAATGGTCTCTCTCTTCACCAATGGTTCTTTTCTAAATTCTTGGCTTCAACAGGCATTCTGTGTTAAACACACACAACTAAAGACTCAAGGTGAGGATCCACACACAAGAAAGAATGTTGGGGGCTTTTCAAGCATCTGCCCATGAGTTTCAAAGATCACATTGCACTGGGTTAAATTAAGCATGTCACATGAACAAATCTGACATCAGGGGTTGGGTATATATATATATATGCATCACCCATTTGGAACCAAGCTATGAATCAGAAACAGTTTGGGGTAAGGATGAGCCTTCTGGGAAGGAGAGAGAATGTGAACAGAGCAGGTTTCATGCAGAGGAGAGGGGATGGTGTGCATTTCTGGTATGTCTAGTGGGATCCGTCTGGCTACATTCAGCTGCCTCACGGTGCCTGCAGCTGGAAGCGCATTAGACAAGAGCTGGAGAAAACAGTACCCAATGATGATCGAGAGTGGATGTCACTTTAAGAAATCTAGTACACAAAAGTGGAGGGTGTGCTCGGGTTTATATGTTCATAGACAACCAAAACCAGAAAAACAACAACAATAACAACAACGACACAACATTTCCTCGAAAAAGACTTCCCTACAGAGGTGCACTGTGCAGGGTTTTATTTAATTCAAAGTACTGCTCCGAATATGTGTCCAAGGACCATTTTTAGGTGAAAAGCTTGCCTACAGGGGCTCTCAAGTAGTTCAGTCTGATATAAAATATCGACTTATATGCACATTCTAAGGAATTACCACCGAGATTGTCAGGTTCCACTGTCTGCAAGCACAGAGGACACTGGGGTGCTGCCTAGGCTGCTCAGGACAGAACGCCATGAAGGCAGAGCACTGAAAGCCACAGACTAGACCAGATGCTTTGTGTTCTCCATGCATGGTCTCCTGAGCCCAGTGACAGTTAGACTGCTTAAATATGCCGAGGTCATACGACCGCATCCCGAAACCACACCAGGGCCTCCACACGCCGAAATTCACAGGATGTCTGTTACAGTGCAAACGGGAGCCTATCCCGGGTCACCTGAATGCTCCTCCCAGCCCCCTCCCTCTCCCTCATACACAGGAAATCACTCTTTTTCCTTCTAGGAATTAGATCAAATTCTAACAAAATCAGGTTCTGGGGATGAAAGATCGTCCCAGATGACAGCCGTCTCCCTTGGGTTCCACAGTCAAGCTGTGTTCCACGGTAGACAGGTTTGCTGTTGTGGATAGAGCAGGATTCTTGCACTGGCTGATTGATCTCTGCGGCGAAGACACCCCTGCCTATCCCGCCCCTACCCTGTCTCCCACCCCTGACTTACTTCAGGCACCTGCTCAAACATTCCCTTGGCAAAGAGTCAATGTGACCACTTGTTGAAAATTCTATGACCTCTGTCACTAACCTGTTTCCCTTTAACCCTCTCCTGACCATCTGGAATCATCAGTGGTGGCAACAGACACTTAGTAAATGCTGAAGCACGGTGACTGGCTGCTTGCTGACCGACAGAGTGACCAAGCAGATTCAGACCAGTGACCCCAGCACCCAGAAGACAGGGGCACACTGGAAAACCAGCCTTTCTCATGCTGAAAAATGGAAAGAAGGTACCAGTTCAAAACAAATTCTGTGTGGCAATTTCAAAAATAAAAACACAGAAGCTGTGAAATCAGGCTGGTCATAAAAAAGAAAAAAGAACTAAAATTAGACAGCTTTTCAAGGGAGTGAGCAATAGAACGTACAGTGAAGGGAAATACCAAGTAAACGAGGAAGATAAAATGAAGGTGGGGTACTCAGGAGAGCTGCTGTCAGGTAAGAATTGAGGGGGGGGGATTGAGAATGAGCAGAGCAGTAAAAGGAAAGAAAGAAATTCCTCACACAGCCCAAGTGTGCAAAAAACCAAAGCGAGTGTTTTGAAAACTTAGTTTGGGCTTGGGGAGCAGGTGAGTAGTGGAGCTCTTGGCTTGCACGTACAGGCCCTGGATCTCATGCCCAGCGCTGGAATGGGGAGGCAGAGGGCAAACCAAACCAATCTCCATTGGAGGACTCAATGTTTACTGTAGACTGTTTACTCCATCTCACCAACCTCAGGCAAGGGGGCTCAGGTGCCATACCCACTTTACAGATAAAGAAATGGGATCTAGAGAGCTTAAGTGATCAGCCTAAGGTCATATCAAAGCCACTGAGCCTCAAGTCAGGTCTTCCTAGCTCCCAGGCTCGACTCCTAACAGTCCCTCCTCCCTGCCTCCAGGTACAAAGAAAGAGATAGCAGACACTGCCAGGTTTGTACCCCTCCTGGCAGAGAGCAGAGACCTTCCAGATGTTTTTCACCGCTCTCTCCTCTCTCCTATCTGCAGCACCTCCAGCATTGCTGCCTTGTTAGGCAAGGTTAGAAGGCCAGGGCTTGTTCACCAAGCAATGGTGTCTTAGCTAGAGTTACTATCGATGGACCAAACGCCATGATCAAAGCAAGTTAAGAAGGGAAGGATTCATTTGGTTTTTGGAATTTATCTCCACTGATATAACTTGATACAGGGACAAGTGCCTGAATTGTTGCCATAGCAATAAATATGTCAGACTAATCACGGAAGGAAGTCAGGATAGGAACTAAAGCAGGGCAGGAACCTGGAGGCAGGAACTGATGCAGACACCAAGGAGGAGTGCTACTTTTTGGCTTGCTCATCACAGCTTGCTCAGCTTGTTTTATTATACAACCCAGGACCAGCATCCTAGGGATAGCAGCAACATAGTGGGTTGCCTCCACCCCTATCAATCACTAATTAAGAAAATGCTCTACAGCCATATTTTATGAAGGCATTTTCTCAGTTGAGGTTCCCTCCAACCTGATGACTCTAGCTTACATAAACTAGACAGTTAATTAACATAAACTAGCCAGCACAAGCAGCTAAATAGAGGGTATTGAACCAAACAGCCTGGCTTTGAGCACTCTTTCCATCACCCATTAGAATATTCTGCCAATTAATTACTTTCTTTGTGCCTCAGTCCCCTTATCAGAAGAGTAGTAATAGCCAAAGCATAGGGTCTGTGTAAGCATTAGATAAATTCAGGCACATAAAGTCCTTAGATCAGTATTTGTGCTTTGAAAGAACTGGATAATGTGAGCTTTCTCTGGGCATGGCCCCAGGATCTTACACCCTAAACTACCTCAAGGCACCAAAGGCCCAGCTGCCACCATGCAGATGCTCCTACCTCATGAAAGAGATTCTAGCTGGGCTTAACTGGTTTCTAGCTGAGCCCACTTGCCACCCTCCATCGTGGGCCACAGCAAGCCCTGGGCAGCCAGCTCTCTCTCCTCCAGCCTTCTGCTCGCCTCTCCCCTTCACACCATTTAGTCAATGCCATTAATCAAAATCCTATAGCAGAAAACGCATGCATAAGTCCGACACATTTATTGCTATGGCAACAATTCAGGCACTTGTCCCTGTGTCAAGTTATATCAGTGGAGATAAATTCCATTGTTTCCACACTGGCAGTGGGCTCTGTGTTGGACTTAATCCATGGAAAAATATAGCCTTTCTTTTTCTGTAAGTGAGAGAGTGCTCCAAAGAAAGAGAAAGTGACCTCTGGGTTTCTTACCCAGTGTATTCAGGACTGAAACCAAATTTTCTTCTTTCTTTTAAAAATGAAGACAGTGATCGGCTTGAACATGGAGATACATCAACTAGCAGTCCTCTTAGAATCTGCAGTCCAGGGAAAGTTCGAGTACCTTGAGAGATCTTCAAGAACAGGGCAGAGCTGCCGGCTGGATGGCCTGCATCAGGACCCAGCCCTGAAGAAATTCAGCTTGTTACTCAGCAATAGAATGGGCCTGCTGATAATGAACCATCCTGGTGAATAGAATCTCTCACCCAGAGAAACCAAGGAGAAAAGATCTTCCACCTACCTTCCTTGAAGACACAGCTGTTCAACAGCCTGGCTTCTGTATTTTGCACATGATGGGTTGGTAACCACACCCACACTCCAGGGGGGTTGATCTGCTTTTTCTATGCCCTTTCTATACTGAATATTTTATATCCTTCTTCAGGGAATCAAAACCCAAATGCAGGGGTCAAGCCTTTTTCTAGTACTGACATGTATCCAGCATCCCAATGGGAAATACTGGAGACACACTGTACTGTGGAGGTCTATGGGCTGTAGGAAAACACAAGTATTCCCTCTTTGCTGTCAACTCAACTGAGGTTCCCTCTACCAAAATAACTCTTACCCAGTGTTAGACTGATGTGAAACTAGTCAATGCACTTTTTATCTTCTCCTGCCTGTGGTCCTCTGCATTCTGCCTTCCTCCCCCAATAGTCCTCATTAATAAGAAACAGTCATTGTTGAGCACATTGTGAGTGATGTGCATCTCTGAAAGACATGGCCAGTTTGGAGGCAATGCTAACAGAAGATGCAATATTTCTGCCAGGAGAGCTGGTTATGTGTGCAGAGGTTTGGGCTTGATCTCTTTCTCAGAAGAAGTGATGAGAACTAAACATCCCAACATGGTTTCTTCCTCCAGGAGTGTGGGGAGGAGGGGGAGCATGGCTTCACCAAAAGGAGATACAGGGGGGAAAAAGGCCATTCTTTTCAGTCTCTAGGCAGGGAGGGCCATCACTTCAAGGGCAAGAAAGCCTGAGTCTTTCACATCCTAAAGCTCCAAGTTTTTATCCTAATTTCCACAGAGGCCTCAGTAAATGCAACCATGGCCATTTCATCTTGGATGGAGAGTTGTCTTTGGTGTGGGGTCTGTTCCTTGGAGGATTAGAAGTAATGGAAGAATTCTATAAGGTCACAAGGTAGGGCTAGACCCACCCTCATAGATGGAGCAAAGACTGAAGTCATTACTGAGTTCTCTGTCTCCTTCCTGTCTCTCCTTCTTTCCCTCCTCTCCCCTCATCTTCCTTTCCTTCACTCCTCTTTGCTTCTGCATTTCTTTATTTCTTTTTAAAAGAAGGAGTCTGTGACCATGTGCTGGGTGTTCTGTATCCAGAGGCTCTCATGAAGGCATCTACTCCTGCAAAGCATCAACCATCAGTGCTCTTAGAACCTGGAGTCTAGGGGAAGGGAAAATGTTACAGATCCACCAACTCTCTGCTAGGCCACTGGGCCTAGAGTCTGAGGAAGGCCACCCTGAATCCTGAGACTCCCCAGGCCCTTGCTCTATAAACAGTCCTGGGGCTGCTGTGGGCTGTTGCCTTTGAAAGACGGGGGGGGGGGGGGGGGGGACACACACACACACACGACTGTCCTTTATTTCTAGTCTCTTTGTCCCATAAACAAAGTGAAAATCACAAAGAGGAAGTCTGCCTATGGCTGAAGGTGTGTCAGGAAAAGAGATTTAGGAAGAGTTCTCTGTGACGCTATTCCCTAGGCCTGGAGAATCCTCTCCCCAAGAATTACAGAAGGCAGCTTCTAAACACGGAGTTTTAAGGACAGTGGGTAATTAAGGCTTCCCCTTGGGATGAACTCTGGACATAAGGCGCTGGAATGAAGGTTTGGGATGGACTTTGGACTGATACGTGACAAGACTGAAGCCACACTAGTGACCAGAGAAGCCTCAGAGAAACCTTCAAGGAGGAAGCACGTGGAGATGGCAGGTTGACCGGCTCGTTGCTCTTGGGCATTCATATTTGTTTCTTGCAGGACCCACGGGTTTGAACAGCGGCAAATCTCTTTCTTTACTATGTAAAACACGTTGACAAAGATCTGCAAGACTAGTCCTGGAGGAGGAAGGTGGATACATGGGGAAGTCGGGGACAGGTTGGCAAAAAGTCAAGAGGGTTTTAAAGCTGAGATGGAGGCACTCTTTTATCTTCTAGCACCAGGAACAACAGCCTTTGCTCTAAGGCAGATTCTCGGATTTCAGTAGATCCCAGTCCAGCATTCTGGGATGGGCACTGTCTCTGTACTACATGGCGTATGATGTGCACATTTCTGCAGTGTTCGGCTCACGTCCCTGTGTTACCTGCTTGTTATTGTTGTTACTGTTTAACTTCTGAAAAGGGATCTCAACACCCAGGCTGGCCCCAGGGTTACAGTCTTGCTCCAACATCTGGAGTGCTGGGATTGTGAGTATGTGCCACTATGCCTGGATCTTCACTAATTACAACATTTAAAATAGGTCTGGAGAAATGGCTCAGTGGTTAGGAGCACTGGCAGTTCTTACAGAGGTCCTCAGTTCAAATCCCAGCAACCAAATGGTGGCTCACAATCATCTGTAATGGGATCTGATGCTTTCTTCTGGTCTGTCTGAAAACAGCTACAGTGTATTCATAAAATAAATAAACAAGTCTAAAAATTTAAATAACTTTCATGGAGATACTAGGTCCAATTTGGCTTGCTGAGATCTTGTTAAATGTATCTGTCTAAGAGGAGAACTTGAGGGAACTGGTTTTTTCCTACTATGTCGACTCCATGGTAGTCTTTAGGTTGTCAGGCTTTTTGGCTGATTGATAGCTGGTCTGCTGGGCCAGCTCACCAGCCCAGTCACTATGCTTTCATTTTTGCTTATGTATTTATTTTTTATTTGTTGTTGCTGCTATTACTGTAGTTGAAGAGGGGTCTCACCAAATTCTTCTGGCTGGTTTAGAGCTGACTACACAGTGGAGGCTGGCTTTCCCTCTGCCTCCAAGGGATGGGAATAAAGGCAGGCCCCACCATACTCTACCATAGCCCCCCCTCGTCATTGTGTCTTCATTTGAGATAATCTCAAATTTTCAGAAGAGTTTCCAAGATAGAACAGAGACTTTGCACTTATTCTTTATCTACCCTGTGTTAGAATCTCACAAAAATCCACTCTAAACTCCCGCTAACAGTATCACGCCAAGGTTAATTAAGTGTTCTGTAGTTATGTAAGGTCCTCATTAAATTTTAATTGACTTATTTTTATAGTAAAATTTGTTTAAAGGAAAGATGCGTATTGCTCTTGTTACTGGGAAATGAGTGTCACCACAAAAGGGAGCGGAATACAAAATAAACACAGTGGACATGGAACACAATGATTGCTCAGGGCTCGTGAATTCCGGTGCTGGCTTTTTGAAAGAACTAGCATCCATTCGACGGGGGCAGGGGTTTATTAAAAGCAGTGGGGATTGAGTTAAGACAGAGATTCGTCAAACAGGAACTTTCTACACAAGCCATTGAAGAGCTGGAGAATGGGGTCAACATAGAAGCAGCTACCTCAAGCCCCACTCGGATTTAATGGTTTACTTTAGGTGGCAACCACAGAGAGCTGGTATGGCACAAAATGTAATACCAGCATGTGGGGTGGGGGGAACTAATACAGGAGAGTTGTGAGTTCTAAGCCAGTGTGAGCATACAGAAAGACCCTGTCTCAAAAAGCTGCATTCACAAAAATCCAGGAACGGTATTCAGTATCAAAGGAACCACATTGAGTGGTGTTGGCATATCACTGTCCTGTAGGAAATAGCACAGCTCAAGTGTTGGAGTTTGCCTGGGATATGCAACTCTGGGTATCAGGAATGAGGACAAAAAAAGAGGAAACAGAGAAAAGGAACCCTCCACTGGGCTGACCATGACCTTGAAAGAAACAACTGTCTGTGAAGAAGGAAGGATGCTGTGTCTTCCTGATTTTTTAGCCAACTGAGTTCAAATTTACTCCTCCACATCCAGTTTGTGATGTCCAGGGATCCAGTATGGTTAGGAATGGGGATGGGATCTAGCAAGGCAAGCATCATGAAGTTCATGCTGACATGACATTTCCCAGAAGGCTGAATGGTGCCCTCATTAGGAGATGTGGTGGTAGTGCTCGTGTTGGTGGAAGAGACACTTTGATTTCCTCGTTAACATGAAGATGGAAGAGCCTCCTTCATGTTGAAACTCCATGGGCTCAGCCATCCTCCTGTATGCTCTATGGGCTCAGTCATTCTCCACCGCTCTCAGTGAGACGCTAGGGCAGGTCACAAGAGGACCAAGCAAACCTAACAGGAATTGGTGTCAGCGAAGGCCTCCGACCTACTGAGCTGAGATGGGGACCAGAAATGAGGACAGAGAATAAGACTTATGTGGAAGATTGTAACTCAAATCAAAAGGAGGAAAGTGTGCTCATTTACCCAGTTCACTGGGAAATCAGAACCAGAGAACAATTCCAAGGCTGGAAAGAACTGCCGACACCATGTCACCTCACCTCCTCGTTTTGACAGTAGGGGAAACTGAGTTCTAAACAAGCAAAACGCCTGCTGTCTGCAGCACAGGCAAAGCTAAAACCTGAAGCCAGCTCTACCCAAAGTCAGGGGCATCCGCTGTTCTGCTTCCCAGCAAGCTCGGGACCTTCCCCATCCTTGCCTAGAATGCAGAGGCAGTCATCAGGGTTATAGCTCGAGTTTGTCTTCTTTACTGTGCTTAATGTGGGTGTAATGCTAAAGGTCCATGGCACCAAGGCAAGAAACTGAAGCACAACACTTATATTGGCGCTGTTTCTAGTATCACATCTGGCCAGAATATCCTTAAACCATATGCACTGGCTCAAATTATATATTTGAATAATGTGTGTGTGTGTGTGTGTGTGTGTGTGTGTGTGTGTGTGTGTGTGTGATATGTAACCCTGTGTAAGAAAACACACACACACACACACACACACACACACCATCCAGCTTTTAAAATGTCACAGTGTTCTTGGTCAGGGGTCATTCTGTTTCACTTACCTTGATGGCATTGGGGAAAATAAAATCTCTTTAGGCAACTTGGCATTATCCCGGCAGGTGCACATGGCTTTTATTGTTTTGTTTTGTTCCTCATTCCTTAAGTGACATTTTGAAATATGCATTTATTTGGCTTTTTGTGAAATGCTCTTTTGTGAAAATGAAACTATGTTTGCATACCAACTAAGATCTTTGCTTTTAAATGCTTGGGGTGTTGTTGGGAACTTTCATCTCTGAGGGGGGGAGGGTTGAGATAAAGTTGAGAGACAAGTCTGACAGCTGAATTGGGGAGCTGAGTCAAAAGGGGGTACTGCACAGAGAGGGGAATCAGAGAAGGTTTTAAGTATTTCAAATGCAGGCAGGCTTTGCAACTGAGTCAGGGGCGGTCTGCTTGGCACCACTGTGAACGGCTCGCTTTGTTGTGTCATGTGAAATGCATTTTTTTTGGGCATCCGATGAGCTAAATAGCAGCCCCTGTCCTCTACTAATCTACAAATTTCCCGGGTGCACATTTGGGCTAACTGTGCCTTTTCAGCCTTGCTGGTAACTTCAGGTCAGAAATCAACGGTTGAGGGGTCATATGTTAGAATATTGTTTTGCTGAAAATGTCTGTGTCACCATAGAGAGACACATCCCTTTAAAACTCCATGACAGAGTTTTACCTGTTGGAGCGGTCAGTTGCCAGTTTCTCCTCTGTTGTGGTGAAGGCTAGACGAATCTCCAAAGGTTCATGCTTCCTTCTCTGGCTTGGTGTTGGTGAGAAAATTACCATCATGGCTGAGGTTCTAGTTCCCAGTCTCCTTTGCAATTTTCTGGGACCAAATGACTGGGGGCCAACCAATGGAATGTAGCAGAAATAACATCCATCTTAAAAGGCCAGGAGAAATGTTACATGCCTCCTTGGGATGTGAAAGACTCACAGAATGGGTTTGGGGAATTCTGCATCAACACATATAGCTATAATGGAAAGAGTTTGAATTCCAGCGTCCTTAAAATGAGCCTCCTAATTAGGATCAACCAAAGAAAACTATTATGTAAGCGAAAGGCAAATGTTCCCCATGTTAAGCCAATAAGGAGAACTGGGCATATTATCTATTACAGCAGCTGACAGTCCCTTAATTAAGATCACTTTTGAACAGCTCAGTGACTTCCTTTTGGGAAATTACCTCTCCCATTATGTGCCATCTATATTGGATAGCAAATTGCATACCCCTTTCCCAACAGGAGAAGCAGAGATCCCGTCTCCCCTCTCTCCTCCCCTCCTCACACCATGTGGCAAACACATGACTTGGACTGGAGCAAGCAGGACCAGAGAGGTGACAGCAGCAGTGCCCTGTTCGTTGCCATGCCCTGCTATAGGACTCTTGCTACATTCTCATGTTCTAGCTCCCACAGCCTTCCTGGTTCCTGACTGTTCCTGGCAAAATTAAAGCATTCCTTAATCCTGTGGGTTTCTGAGATCCTGCAGGTAAATTTTCCTTTCTTCCCTTGGTAGAGTTAGGCTTTCTTGCCTGTGACCAGAAAATCCTAATGGGAGTGTCTTGAAAGAACAAACTAGAAATAAAATAGAGTTCATGTTCCATAGATACTTTGAAGACTGAGTTTGGTAAATAACACGGGAAGCAGATATGTGTCTCTTAAAATATGAATTCGCTGTACCACGATGTCTCCTTGAACTCTGCAGGGATGTGGGGGTGGGGTGGGAGAGGATTAGCTGTGGTTTTCTATAAGCTGCAATAAATATGAAGATGATGCAGTCAAAGCAGGGGAGTGTGATTGATTTATTACATTATAGTTCATTAAAAGTGTTCCATTGCCTTTTTAAAAACCATCCAGTCATTAAAAAATCTTTGCGGACACAGTTTCCAACATCATTATAAGGAATTCTTGACAGCTCTTCATTTTTAATGGCACCGTTATAAACAGGCTCCGTAATGGTCCTGCTTGGTAGGAGGCTAGTTTAGAAGCCAGTGACTAAAGTAGCCCAGGCTGCCGTGATGGCCCTGTGCAGAGACAGAGTCTCAAGTTAATTTGTGTGGAGTAATTGAAAAACCTGGGTTTGGCAGTATGACGTGAAAGGAACTTTCTAGAAGGGTCTCAAATTCCAACCCAGGCCTCTTAGATGTGTTTCCTCTTGTAAACCCAAAGGATGAGAAATAGCTGAAAAGTCAGATTATCCTCAAACATCTAACAGAAGAACCGCTGCTGATGTGCAATTCAAATTGGTAAGACTGTGCCTCGGGCCAACTGAAGGGAAATACCAGCTTTCTCATTTGTAGCAAATGGATATGAGCTCTCAGCTGGTTTTGGCTGGGGTCCCCAAGAGATCAGGCAGAAGGGGAAGATATGGGAGTGTAAGCAAGCTGCATAACGGCCTCCTCTGCCCACAACCCTCCATAGGGAAAGAGAGTTCTCAAGTATGGGAAATGCCAGGTGGACCCTTGAAATAAATATCTAGTGTGACTGTTCACATCTAATTACACTCCACAAACATTTCCCGGCTGCTCATTCGGCTGACATCGAAAAGCTGCACTTTGCTGGATGTACGGATGACGACAGCGATGTGTGGACCCTGGGTACCAGTGTAGTGGTTATGACCATGGGGAAATGGGAAGAAGGTGCAGAATAACAGTGTCCTTCGACAGACAGGTTAGGAAGCTCACCCAGTGTTCCACCTGCCTACCAGCTCCTATTTGAGAAGAGAGCTTTATTTTTCTCTAGACAAACTGCCTTTCTATTCAAATTAGACCCACTCTTGTACCTGAGTTCTTGACCCGGCTCCATCGTAGTGGATATGCAAACAGCTCTGAGCAAGGAGAACCCCCCACTTTACTCCATTGGTCCTCAGCAATCGGTAGTTAAAACCAAGAGAGGACAATCACACTCAACTTTGAACTTCCTTTGGAGCTCCTGAGAAAGTGATGCTGGGTTTTGCTGGGATTACTCAGTCAAGAAATATGAGCCTTGAGCCATCAGCAGGTCCAATGCCTTCCCCTGTCTATCTCCTTGAGAATGATAAAAGAGAACAGAGGTGAGAGAGAGAGACAGCCACCTGATGACAGAGTCAACCTTCTTCATCCATCTCTGCCCGGAGCTTTTTCACCCTGGATATTTCAGGAGAGTGAGTCATGTGCGACTAAAACAGTTCCTGTTTGCTACCAGGAGAGAAGCTTGCTGTGCAAAGAAGGAAGACATCCCACCATCCAAAGATATCAGGTACCTTTGAGAAACGCCACAGGCTGTTCTTGTGCTTTATTGTGAGCCAAGAGGGCAGAGTGGTTCTGTGGCTAGCCTTGGCATTCCTGTATCCCCAGACCATGGACTGGCCACTTTCCCCAACTTGCTCTTAGACTCACTGCCTTCCCTTGCCCTGACCCCTGTGATTAAGGGGACTGGCCTCTCTGCAAAGTATGTTTCCCATGCTCCTTAGCAGCTGACTCTGGAAAGGCATGTCGGGGATGCCTAGTGAGGGCCAAGAAAATGAGAGAAGGGGAGAAAATGAAGCACGCGTGAACACATCTCTCCCTTGGCTCGTGTTTTCTGGGGTATGGTCTTTGGGTTCTGGCTCCTCCACCACATCTTCATCTCCTGCCAGGTGGCTCTGGGTCTTGGACATTAATTTGTATTCTTGTTCTTTCTCTGTCTCTGCCTCCCGTTCTCCCTCTGTCATCTGCTCAGCTTCCTCTTCCTCCTTTCTCTTTTGCCCCATCTTAGCAGCAGATAAGCTCCCCTCGGTACTGGTTCTAAGTCGCCCTGCTCCCCTCTGTTCATTCTTAGCACCCTCCCAGCATCTTTATAAATGGATCTCTACATTGCTGCCCCTCTACTGAATTAGTTGCCATGGGTTCTGTTCCCGTTACCCACTGCCATGAGTCAAATTCACCTGGTGGCTATAAACAACATTTTAATAACTTGCATGGTTTCTCTGGGCGACAAGTCCAATTCACTTACCATTAGAAAGTATGCTAAAATTAAATGTAAAATTAATATTATTAAATTCTAGCCCATCAATC
Organism: Micromys minutus; assembly: GCF_963924665.1. Taxonomy (NCBI): domain Eukaryota; kingdom Metazoa; phylum Chordata; class Mammalia; order Rodentia; family Muridae; genus Micromys; species Micromys minutus. Next base: position 15,027,603 of record NC_137959.1, read on the forward strand.
AATGTTGATTGCTAAGTCCTAAGTTCTAACTTCCCTTTGTTGGAAAAGGAATTGCCAGCTCTAAGGCGCTAAGGAAACCAAGATAATCAAGAGAACAGAAAGAAAATTGCTCAGGGAGGCACTCAATGGAGATGTTTTAAAAGGCTGGGCCCCTGAACTATGTAACACTATCATTCAAACTGTCTAAGTCTGAGGCTTGTGTACGTCAGAGGTGCCAATTGCACATAAGAGCCAAAATAGGCTGAAACTAAAGGGGGTTTATTTTCAGAAGGTATAGCCTGTGCCCCCTCCCCACCCACTCCCACACCTTTTCTCCTAAAGAATATTCTGCCCAACCTCAGCCTTGAGCTCTTATCCCTCCCATATAAGGGGATGACAAGGCCCAAAGACAACTACCAGAACTGCAGCTGTTTCATATTAAATGTGGGACAAAAAGCTGATTGGCCTATCTTAGATGAAGCATCCAGCTGACTCAGGAATCCACAACCAAGCAGGAGTATGACTCCTCCGTGGCAGACACCAGGAAGGATAAAAGGGGTGGAGTCTTGGAAAGACCAGCTCTCTCTGGGCTTTACAACCACTGGCAGGAGCATGAGTATTCAAGACCCCTGCCAGTTCTGGGGGTTTTGAAGCAGCTTTGCTGGAGCTGCAGGACTCGGGCTAGCAGCCCTGCCTCATGTGTCCTCATGTGGATGGACTCATAGTTGCACAAAAGGTTGCCCATTTCTGCACAAGCATCCTACCAGGAGCGCCAATGCTCTCTTCTGCAGTCTTTCAGCATTTAGTCTTAAGTGTCTGATGTTTATTGGTTGGTTGGTTTTGTTTCTTTGTTTGTTTGGGTTTTGTTTGGTTTTATTTAATGCTGGTTCCCTGGACGCCATATTGTTATATTTCCAATATCCTAAGTTCTATGGATCAAACAGTAGCAAAGGCTGACTTACTCTGCGTCCTGAATTGGCTACTCAGACTTTTTGTTTTAGCCTCAAATCCTGAGACACTTGGAAAGAATTAATTAGCATGATCATTGATAACGCTCCTTGTCGCTGCTTCTAATGATAACAAAGACACAGAAACAGTCCAGCCCAATGCTTTCTCCTAAGTCATAAGTTCTTGTTTTTGTTGTGTTGCTTGTCCCTCCATAGCAACACATCATTACATCATTCTCCTTTCCCTGTGATTACTTAGGACTTTGATCCCCATCCTATGAATCAAATATAGTCTATTCAAGGACCAAGATCAGGGGCCGACAGCAGGTCTCATCTTATCTGGCAATGCTGATCTAAGCTGGAGGCTGCATACAGACTTGTGCTTAACAAAATTGTAAGATTGAGCCAAGAAGATGTCATCCAGACTAAGACAAGAAAAGAGATGGCAGCATGTGCCACACCCTCACTCCCAGCAGAATTACCTTGTGCCAAGAAGACCCATTAGTTGACTTGAATATTCAGATTTAAACATGACAGGGTCAGAGCTGACCCAAGGAGCATTCATAGTTATGATGTGCTACGAACTGTCTCTTACAATGTCTTGCTCACTGCTGCTTTTTTGTCTGGATGGTGACATTAGTCTTTCCTGATGCAGATGGCTTATGGGACATGGCAGGGACATAACTGAACCTTCACACCATCCAGCAGAGAAGGACGTGAGTAGGAACATGGCCTCCCCTTCCAATAAATCTAGGAAGTTCCTGGAGAAGAAGCCTCACTGGTCCAGCTTGGGTCAGGTGCTCATTGTGACAGGAAGGCGATGGATGGGGCAAGCATCTGAACAGTTCCTCTTTGGTAGGTTCTGGCACCAAATGGGACAGAGACTTCTATAAAAGTAGTTATAAATCAGATTCCTGCCCTCCAACTCTTCCTGACAAATATCTACTCCAAAAAAGGGAAAGAAAATCACATCCACAGATGTGTGTAGTTCTTCACATGGAATCTTAGGAAACTGCTTAACCTCAAATATCTTCTTGGTCCTAGTATTAGCCTGTCATGTCTGTGCACTGGGTAACTGTCTTGTGCCCAGAGAGGCAGAAGAGGGGAATGGGAAACCATAGAACTAGTGTTAAAAAAAAATTGTTAGATGTAATGTGGGTACTGGGAACTGAACCCAGGTCTTTTATAAACCCTTCTTATCCACTGAGCCACTTCTTCAGACTCCCACAGGATTTGAACGTTAGTGGGAGAATTCCTAACGGATGATCATTTTCAGAGGCACAGTACCTACTTGTAGAACTGTAGAACCTCAAGTATCACCCAGTTCTGTTCTCCCTAGGCCTACCTCAAATGTGCATGTCACACTCTCTCTTCCTTTGCTCATCACACTCAGCTCCAATCACTTCTAGGAAGGATTTTATATCCCCAACAGAGGAAGAGAGATAGGAAACTGCATATCAACCAACGCTGAGCTTCGAGAGGAAAATAAAAACAATGGCACTGAATTGCAGATTTCAAGATGCAGAGATGCAGTTCTGTTCTGAAAAGAGGAGGACATCTTTTCTTCAAAAACAGGGTAGAGGAATGTTTCAAATGAAAAGCTTCTCTAGGGCAATTGGAAGTCAGCACAATGCCCCGGCATTCACTTGTTTAAGCCTAGGAGAATACATGCCCAAGTTTGCACACACACACACACACACACACACACACACACACACACACACACACACACCATTCTTTATGCATACATATTTACACACAATATACATAAAGAATGACCTTCTCTCACTCCACCCTCCTGCTGCCTGCAATGGTAACATTTACTGAAGGTTTTATTACAAAAGCCACAAAATGAAATTCTAATCAATAATAGTCTCCAGGATGGTGAGGGGGAAAAGAGGAATTGAATACATTCATAGGTAAAGATGCTATTATCTCAGTTCAGTAACTATGAAAGAGAAATAGATGAAAAAATCCGCATTTTATATTAAAACCCAGCACAGCTGTAGAGTTACATAATAAAGCATTGCCTGTATCCATGGCAATGAAAGTAATTGATGCAGCACAAGTTATTTTTATAAACCCAAACAAAAAAATTCAATCAGAAATGTCTCTCCCCATTTTGGGGGCATTGTATATTTTGTATCTGTACATAATGCCCACATTTAGAGTTCTGAATACACCCTCTATTGATCAGCCTTGCTGAATAGGACGTGCTGCCTTCCCTGAATATTCAGGATTAGAATCCTGCAGCCCAGTTCCTACTTCTTCTCGCCAGACTTCCTCTGAATGCATTACACCATGCTTTAAAACCCAGGCAGTGCTGACTTGAGACGGAGTAAAGGAGCCGGGCTCCTGGTTTTGAAGGTGTCAGAGGGACCAAATTTGAAGATCTCTTCAGAATGCATGGATTTAAATGGTATCACTACTCCCAAAGCCAGAAACCCTCGTTTACACACACACACACACACACACACACACACACACACACACAACACATCCTCAGTGCCTAGAACAGAGCTAAGCACACAGTGAGCCTTCCTAAACAATCAGGGCACATGGCTCATTAATCACTCCAGTTTGTTTGGCAAAGTGTAACTGAAGACACCCGTTACATTCCTATTCTAGGGCCACACTCCAACCCTGTATTGGGTCTGCAGAGAAGGCACATAGGACTCTAGAATGAACTCATCTTTCCTATAGAGTCCTTGCCATTAAGAGCCATAGCAGCACTGGGAGATCTGGGCAGGGGAGCTGGTCCCTTTCTCTTTGTTTGATAACAGCTGTCTCTCCATTGAAATTTTTAATAATATTTTTTAACAAAGGGCCTTTTTTTCTTTTTTCCTTTTGCAGTGGGTACAAACTTGGTATTGATAGGTGATCCTGCAGAGATAGGAAAGTCAAGAGCAAACACTTAGCAAATAGGCTTTGGTGAAAATTACAGCTTCATCGCTTAGCTGGTTAGAAGATATTAGCAAGGAAAAGCTCTGGGCCTCTGTGTACTCGACTATGGAAGGAAGATAATGGCAATATCTACATGGCGGGTCGCTATGAAAACTTCAGGGCAGGATAGTTGAAAGCACACATGTGGAAGAAGAGTGAAGCTTTGCTCGGTGAACCCCATGAATGCCCAGGTTACCCGGGTAAACAGACTGAAGAAGAGAGGGAGTCATAGCTGAAGGCCAGAGAGGACCGCCTAGGCTCTTGCCACACAGACTCTACAGAGTGACTCTACAAATTGCTTTTAACAACAAAACACCCACATTGTAGAATGGTCTTAGAAGCCACTCAACTAGCTCTTCACAAAATTGTATCAGCCTCATTCTAGAAGCTTCTCAGTGGAAGGCTGTGTGAGGTGAGTAGAGAAGCTCCTCTCCACACCCACACCACTGTTACTGTCAAATCCACTGGCCATGGTGGGAACTTGAGTTATGGTGGGACAGGTGACAAGAGAGAGAACAGAGAGTCCTGTGAGCAGCTTTCTATCAACTGTTTCATCCATAGGGACACATACAGACATTCATCTCTCTTGAACAGTTACCTACAGTGTCACAAAATCACATAGTAATTCTGCCAGTAACTTTCTGAGTAACTGCTAAGCCGATTCTTTGCTGCAGTAGTACCATTTTTACAATCCCACCTCCAGATACCTGTTTTCTCTACATCCCTATTAACATTCATTATTTTTTATACTTTTGGATTTTGGTCATTGTAATAGACAATGATAGCTAATCAATAGATAATGATATCTCATTAGAGTACTAATTTCTGCTTTCTCAGTAACTAATGAAAATTTTTCAGGCAGTTATTGGTCACTTCTAAAAATATTTATTCATCTCTATCATTGATTTTTAAAAGTTCAATATCATTTACTGAAAAACTGTTCTTTACCTGTTGGATGGCTTTAGCATCCAAATCAACAATTAATTCATTGCAATGCATGAGTGTCTGAACTCCAAATTTCATCTCCTTCCCCATGTGTGTCCTTGTGTTAGTGACACAGTGTCTTGATTACTGTCACTTTAGAGTAAGTTTTGAAATGTGGGAACATACATCCACAAATTTCTCTTTCCTCAGAATTATTTTGACTCTTCTGATCTCTTGAGTTTCCAAATAAATTTCAGGATCATGAGTGCATTTTTCATGAGTGGTAGCCTGAATATTGATAAGGTTTCACTGCAATTTTAAATTGTTTTAGATAGTATTGCCTGGTAACAATAAATCTTCTAATCCACGAACATGGTATGGATTTCTGTTGATTCAGATGTTAATTTTGTTAGTGATGTTTGTAGTTTCCTTGATACAGTGGTGATTATTTTGTTTGTCTTAGTCTTAAGTAGTTCATGACTTCAAGCTGTGCTGATTTGAATTGTTATTTTATTGCTATTTTGAAATTGTTCGTTTCTCATATATAAAAATACAGCTGATTTTAAATTCTTATATTTAGTCTGTGTGGGGGGCTGTGTGGGATGTGTGGGGGGGTGTTGTGGGGGGGTGCGAATATAAGTACAGTTGCCCACAGAGGCCAGAGGAATTGGATAGGCTGGAGTAGGAATTACAGGTGGTTGCCAGAAGCCTGATAAAGTCCCTAGGGATGGAACCCAGGTTCTCTGAAGTACATGCTCTTAACTACTGAGCCATTTCTCCAGCCCTTGTTTAAAATCTTCATTTAAGAAAAAGTGCATTGTGTGCATGTATGTGTGAAGGATGTGTGTTAAGGATTGTGCTTATGCCATGAAAAGAATGTGGAGATGGGAAAGCAACTTTACAGAGAAGTTCTGTCCCTTCCATCGGTCATCTTGGGTCTCTGGCTTTTGATGGCAGGCCTTCGCTCTTGGAACCATCTCATTTGTTAGGCCTTGTTTTTTATTCTTCACACTACAACCTGTAAACTTTGGGAGCACAGTGATTCCTTCTAATGGCTTCTTTGTGATCCCTTAGGACCTCTATTTTGAGACAGCTTCGCTAGGGATCAGATCGCTTTGCTCCTTTCCAGTACAGACGCCTTTGATTGCCTTTCCTTGTCTGCTTCTGGCCAGAACAAGGATAGTGTGGAATAAAAGTGGAAAAGCATCTCTGTCTTGTAGGAACAAAATTTTGGTAAAAAAAACGAATGAAGATACAATTTTTACATCAAGCACTGTGTTAAGCGTGGATCGTTATTAGATGCCCTCTTTCTTTTAACCAAATAAAGTCCTGTTTATTTTTACATCCAGACCCAGCTAATACCTACATTCCCAGAGCTGTTTGCTTTTTGGTGGTTTGTTACTGCAGGTGCTTGTGATTATCTGACCTATATCTCCTACTCACTAAGCATACACTGTATGAGGGCTGAGGTGCTGTCCATGACCGTTTCATCCCCAACTCCTAGCACAGGGTCCAGGAAATAATTAATGAGTGATGACTCAAGCCAGTCAACATATACGAAACTAGAATAGGAGGCTGTGAAAGCATTTAGCACTCTATTCTTCCTCGTTTGTTTGTTGGTTTGTTTAGATTTTATTTTATCTTTTTTAGATTTTATGTACATGATTACACTGTCGCTGTCTTCAGACACACCAGAAGAGGGCATTGGATCCCATTACAGACGGTTGTGAGCCACCATGTGGTTACTGGAAACTGAACCCAGGACCTCTGGAAGTGGTCTTAACCACTGAGCCATCTTTCCAGCTCTGTTTTTATACCATGATAGAAAAAAAATCTTTGCTATGCTTTGGAAGAAAGTGTCTCCTTTTGCTCCTGAAGTGACAGGGAAGCTCCCATTTGGCAATGACTCTCAAGTAGAAAGGACATGATACATCCTCACCAATGCCCATGAAATCTGCCTCCTTCTCCTATTGTGTGTGTTGCTCCCTGTCCACACCCATCCTAAAAACATGTGTGATTTTCACTGTGATCATGTCACATACATGTTAGTCTTCTCTCCCATGTTTCCTTGTTTGAAAGAAAAGCCATGCTCCATCTGTGCTGGTCATCAGAAATTTGTCGAATAGAGAAAAGAGGACTGGTCACCACTGACTAAACAATATATGGACTCAATGCAAAGTAAAGTTTTGTTTAATGCATATTCATTCTCAAAGATTCAGAGGCTCCTTTTGTTCTTGTCCTTTCAACACAAGAATTATTATTGCATTGTAATTCGTAGCAAAAGAATCCATCTTTTAATGACACTGTAGCCAAAATCCCTGTACAAGCACAACAGTAGATCTTGTAGTCCAGTCAATGGGGAACAACCATCCTCTTGGGACAAAATCATATTAAGCATTTTCTTCATGTTTTTTCCCCCGAGCTATTTTCATCTGCCCATATGACTGTATCTTTCTCCCTATATTTTTTAAGTGCTGTTAAAATTTCACCTGGTTCCTGAAGACATTTTGTCTCCACTCTTCCAGCCAGAGACTGGGTGAGCCTCCATTCCTGTTACCAGCACAGCCTTGACCCCCTGCACACCTGACAGCTGCTCCAGCTAACGTCAAGGTCCTGCATCTTGCTAAACTTGCTGGATTAATTACTGCTCTGCTATTGCTGCTACTTTCATCTCTGTAACAAAATGCCAGACACAAACAGGAAGACCCTTACTCAATTCTAAGATGATATTCTTGATTGTCACAATTCTCTAGCCATACATCCATTTTTGTCTCGAGTGTGCCACTTGCAGATGCAAATTTATTTGCATAGATTGTTATTAAAGTTACAAGTGTATCTAATCTTTCTTATACTCTAGAATATACATTTCCTGGTACTGTGGAACTTGCCATCCTCACCTTTGCCCCTTCATATTAATTTCTTCTTGCTATATAATATGTTCTTGTGCTCAAGTTGGCTTGACACAAAGCTACCTCATGGTTTTCTGGTCCTCACAAGCTTTCACTTGGGATCATCTTCTAAGATGGCTGGCTAGTGGCTGAATTCATTTTTTTCCATTTGAAGGTCCAATGTCACATTATCCTGCTAGTTGTTGGCCAGGAACTGCAGCTGCTTGGTGCTGCCTGTGGTAATTTAATTGATCCCAGATTGATTAGGGATCACAGTTTCAGAGATGTCAGTGGCTCTATTGATTCTGGGCCATGGTGAGGCAGATCTTCATGGGAGTGAAAACATGTAGAGGAGAAGGATACTCTCTTCATAATGAGCAGCAAAACAGAAAGTGAAGCAGGGATCAGGGAACACATGCTGCCTTTAAAGTCAAGTTCCAGCAAGGCTGTAGCCCCAGTCATTTCAGAAGCCTGTTAGAACAGTGCCATCAGCTTGGGACATGAGCCTGTGTGGGATGTTTCATATAGAAAACCTAACAATTCTTTTTTCAACCACTCTCAGCATATTCATGCTCACAATTGCCAAGAGTGGAAAATTTATCTTCATGTGCACACACACACACACACACACACACACACACACACACACACACACACACACTATCCACTCTTCATGGCCTTGATTACCCAAGCTGGACTCCTTACAATACACATATACCTAGGTCTACACCTTACTTGATTTTACCTAGGTCCACCCTTCTCATTCTCTTGTTACTAAATAAATGCACTGGTTGGATTTATGTAACCTTGACACAAACTATAGTCATCTGAAAAGAGAGAGTCTCAATTTAAAAGAAAATGCATCCATTACATGGGCTAGAAGGCAAATCTATTGGGCATCTTTTTGATTAATGATTGATGTGGTAGGGATGAGCATCCTGGAGTTGATGCCATCCCTGGGAACGTATAGAAAAGCAAAATAAAAGGCCCATGTAGTACAAGCCAGTGAGAAGCAATCCCTCATAACTTCTACCTAGGTTCTTGTCTTCAGGTACCTGCCTTGAGGTCCTTCCCCATCTTTCCTTCAGGATGGACAGTAAGCTATAAGATGAAATAAACCCTTTTCTCCCCAAGTTGCTTTTGGTCATGGGTGTTTATTATGAGAGAAAAGCAAACTAATACAATGAATAATCTTGGTTCTAACCTATCAATTCCTATAGATACAGACTTTACATATTACAGTAACAAGAGAGCATAGACACACCCACATTCTTCTGTTATCCCCCCCCCCCCCCGTCTCATAAGAGGAATGTTAGACAGCTTGGGCTAGCTCATAGTCATGTTGGCTATCCTCTAGTCCTTTCGAAAGTACATTGAACATCAAAGAATGGATAGCAATGAGGAAGTATTAGAGTGCTGACAATAAAGACAGAGGGTGGATGAAAAGAGTTTTTTGGTTTTTTTTTTTTTTTTGTTTTTAATGTGGATATGACCTACAATATAAGCACATTGTGGACATGGGAAATTGGAGACATTTCTACCTTAGTCTGTTCAAGACATTACAAAATTACATTGAGTACAGCATTTCAGATTTAAAAAAAAAAAAAATCTAACCCAACTGGTCCTAAAATATTTGCTTAAGATTTGTTGTTGTTTCCCAAAAGTGGAAGCTTCTAAAGTCCAGATGAGGAACATTGTTTCAGACCCAGATCACGGGCTGTCATGTGTTGGGTAGCCAGCTCTCAAAACAAACACACCACGATACACAAACCCTGACACATAAAACCCCTACTCTGCAGTACCTGTCCTTTTCTGTCCAATTAATACCCCTACGAGGACCATTTTTATGCTACCGAAGGCCTTATAGCCAGCTTGCAGAATCCTTATGTGTTGTATAAACTGCCACATAACAGCACCACACTGGCACCCACTTCTGTATCTCACCACACGAGGTGGATTGAGAGATACATCTTCCTCTCCCTAACCTCAGTAAGCCTCTGGGCTAACATTGACATGGACAGTCATGCTTTGACTAATAGCTCTATTTTTTTTTCCAATAGAAATCTTGTAGTTATGTTGATTTGGAGCCCATAAAGATAAAAACCTTGTTTCCCAAAGGTTTAATTCTCAAGGATTGATAGGTAATAATGCCCCAACCATAGCATCTATTCTAAAGTTCCATCTTAGTACACTTTCAAGACCCACACACTAATAGGGTTCTTGGGTAATTTTTTTGAACATTAAGGCATTTGTGGTTAGACACAACTAGTCTATCAAGATAGTTAAAGACCATTAGCAAAAAAGAAAAAAAAAGAAAAAGAAAAAAAAAAACCCACTCCCACAAAAATTCTTTCGATGGAACAAGATGAAATTGCTCTCAAATTCTGTATTATTCATGAGCAAATCACAAATCATAGGGGGGAGAGGTCAGTGAAGGGAGATGAAAGCAGGGTATGGGAACACGGTCTCAGGTTATGGACAGTATGTACTGAGAACGCTTGCCTCTTCCTGGCCCAGCGTGTAAAGAGCTCTGTGATGTACCTCATTTGGTCATGAGACCTGCCATGCTCTGCAGAGATTTCTGCCTCTGGGAATCAGTGAAGTCCTTAAGACTCGGTTATGTTTCAAAAGCAAATTGTAGGAGAAAACCTTGACTGAAGGCAAAAGGAGTAAGAGGTAGCTTCAATTATTGCTGTTTGTTTGTTTGTTAAGAGGCCATTTTCTGATATTAGGTCCTCCAAGGACTCATGAGTTCTAATGGTTACAATCAGAGGACATCACCCTCTCTTCAGCTCACTTGGATTTGACCACTGACATTTTCTTTCAAATTGGGTTCAACTATCTTGCTATGGTTTCATATTCATATTCATTCTCTTTCTTTCTCTATCTGTCTCCCTCCCTCCTCCATTCTCCAGTGTGGTACTTCTTTTCCACTTTGCCTGGATCCTTCAGAGTCTAAAATCCTGAAACCATAGAGAGAGAGAGAGCTAAAAGCTGGCTTTCTGATGCATACCTGAAGATGGCCGCCTTGGTCATCCTCACATATTTCTCTAACTTCTGTCTGATTTGAGGACCCTCCGGACACCTTTTAGAATCGAGTTGGGGAAGTACACAAGTCTGTGGTGTGGCTGTGTCCAAGAAGGTGTACCTGGGCTCAAGACCTCTCCTGCCACTTCTCTCTCTATTGCATTCTACAACCTAGAGAACCTCAAGTGACTTCTCTAACCATCTGAAGTCTTCCCATCTCTAAACCTGGCACAAAGTAACATTAAGCATTTTCTGTATCTACTTCAAATGCACTTGTGTGAGTGTTCCCCAACCAGAAGGCATCTCCCTCTTGTCTTCTATCACACGTGATTAGATATGTCCCCCATCTCGTCATCCTTAATAAACCACAGCCTATTTGAAGGATCCAATTCATCATATTCACGATCATTCATCACAGCCACCGAGTGCCTGACAGCACCTAGCAGGATAGCCTGCAAGCTGGGACCTCTTAGGAGCAGGTCACACAGCTGCTTCTTTCTGGAACCTCTGCTTTACTGCACAGTCCTTGATAAAATCTCGATGAGCTGTAAATATTGGTTGAATACGAAGTTGGAACCTCAGGAACAGGTTAATAGGTTTCATGAGAAGCAATGTGTAAATCAACTCTGAACAATAACTTTCCAGATTTCTGTTGCCCATTTGAAAGCCTGGCTTTTAGTCTGCTTATGCTCAGAAAATGACCAGTAAGTCAATTACTGAATCAATCAATCAGTCTGGTGGCCTACCGTAGCTCCCTTTGCTTTATGGAGAGCACCTAGGGGTCTAATAGTGCTGTTCGGTGGGCCTTAAGGAGCATCGTGTTCATAGAAACAATGGCACAGATGCCATGCAGAGCATCCCTGGATTACTTACTGACTTGCAGACAGGACAAGTTTGCTCACTTGGGGGACATTTGGATTTATTGGTCTTCCTCATAGGATGCAGGTAAGTGGTTACTAACAGGAGTGTGAGTGAAACCCTTTACCCAGCAGCGATGAGAGGTTTCCCATAGCTGCACAGATGGAGTCTGCTTTTCTAGTCCTTTCCCATCGATATTTTTAAACATTTAACCCTGAAAGCTCAAAACACTTGTAATTAAGGCAGAAATGCATGCAGTTATTCGGGAGAGGTGGCTAGATACTCAGGTTAGAGTCCCATGTCCTTCTGTATCCCTTATATAAGAAGGATACCAAACAGTCACCGAGCAGGCCAGTCATGATGATCCTTTATAAGCAGAACTCCTGAAGATGGTGGAATTTGGGTTCAGAGGATAGTCCTATATGACACTCACTAGCACAAAGCAAACCAAAATGCTGCCCAATGCTACTTTGATGACGCTGCCCCTTTAAGCCTCTGGGTCTGGCCATGTCCTTGTTTTTGTTTTGAAACAGAGATGCACATGTCTAAGAGGTGTGTGAGATACATTATTATTTGATAGAAGCTTTCTGGTTTTAACCAATATAGTATTTCCAACAGAGTGATACTAGGAGAAGGAATTTAAACATATCTTTTTTCTAGCCCAGTGTTTCCATTTTATTTATTGCTCAGCCTATGCACTACTTCAAATCACTGGGCATCCCCCCAGTAGCACATGTATTGGTTAATATGAGCAAGAGTGAGCGGAACAACTTCTGGTTGCATAGACACATGCCTTGCTTTAGTCCTTCAAGCTAAAAGGCTGCAGGCACGATGACTCTTTCTTCCCATGATCCATGCAATTAAGTGGGAAAATTAAACTAGAAATCACTCGCTGAGGTACAATTTTTCATGAGATACATCTCAGGTAATAGAAGGGCAAAGCAGAAGAATTCTATAGCTCAGGAGACCCTCCTTTTGTTTAAAAAAGTATTTTCCCCTTTAAGGGTAGAAATAATTATTTCACCTGTGACTATTATATATATTTTGGCTAAAGAGAGATTATCCTTTGAGCCTGAGGTACTCATAGGAGCATTTTAAAATCAGGTTTTATTTTGCTGACTGTTGGAAAGGAAGTCAGACTGATGCTTAGCCACCAACTAGCTCCAGATTGGAGTAAATAACAACATTGTAAACTACCCTGGGAACTGCATAGCAACAATTACAGGCAGCCCTAGCAGCTTTAGTTCCTGGCTAGTAGCTAGCAGGTTAATGTGACATCAGACCTTCAAATGCAAGGAAATGAACTCAGCCAATAGCCAGTAAGTTTGGAAGAGGATTTGAGTGAAGGTTTGTGTGCCCCAGAAACCATGATGTAGCTTCATGTTAAGCTCAAATAATATAAGAATATTCTATACAAAAAGAGGAAAATTAATACAAAGAAATAGAGGTGAATATGGCAAATTCCCTGGTATCAGAAAACTTCCATTCCAACCCTGAAGAAGTATAAGATGCACCTGTGGGAACTTTAGTCTTCATCAGAGCATATAAGCTGGCATCTGCAAAAGTTATAAGAAAAACAGAAAAATATATAGCTAAAGAGAGGGGTTTTTTAATCAGTAAATTTGTTTAGAATTTCAAGCATCTTCACCTGGGTGTGTCAGGTTCTTGCCTGGTCTTGTGCACAAGTCCTGGGTTGTGCAGGGTTTGGGTTTAGCCCACTAAACAGACTCGGAAAAAGAAGGAATTATTAGTAGAGCCCACTTCAGATGGGTGCAGACGCCAGCAGAGCAAGGATGTCACACCCACCCTTGGTACTGTATTCAGTGTTAGGGAAGGGTAGGGTGGAACCAAACAAAATCCCACTTAGCACATATCTGTAGATGTATAATTCTTAAATCAAGCCCAAAGCTAGTAAATAAAATCTTCTAGCCTCCTACATTGGTGAATGGACTTCATAATAATTTAATGTGAGATTATTTTTATTCTTGAAAAGACAAACTCATGTTGCTTAGCTCCTGTTGAGGCACCTCTGAAGGGATGCCATTGTATAAAGCTCTTATAAGACCGATTAAGGCCTTAGTCAAGACCCCACAAGTGTCAGCTTTTCCCTGTGCTCTGTTTTCCTTCCCCCAAGAACACTTCCAGGAGAGCCAGTCTAGGAGAGCCACCCTGTCATCTCTGATTCACCTGTGAAATGTCCTGCAGGTGGATCTTCTATTCTACACCTTTATTTCCCCACCCTTCCTCCTCAGCCTGCCACCTGCTCTTGCATCTCTACTGGCTTCCAAGCTAAGAGTCACCTATGTTTTAGGAGAAAACTGTCACCATCACCTCCTGTTGTCTACGATCCTTAGGACCAAACTCAGGCCTGGAGCATTCTAGGCAAACATTCCATCCTGAGATACATCCCAAGGCCTGCCATCATCTATATATTAAACCACACTAGTTGCATCTCTCTCTGGCAATTGTCCACATGAAAAAAAAAAACAGTCCTATTGAGAATACCAGCTCTGGTTGCAGGATTACATAGAGCATACATACATATATGCATGCATGCATACATGCATACATATATACATACATACATGCACATGTACATATGCGTTTAATTATGGGCAATGAGGGCATCCATGTCATTTGCCAGCCAGGCTCAATTGGGACTTTCTTATCATGCATGTTACTGTAGCCTATTATTCCTCAGCAGATTGGACAAGTTTCAAGCTAATAAAAATGTTCTGGCAAATTGCTACTTTGAAAGTGATTGAAGGCAATGTCCCACTCCCAGCATATGTTTGACCTTTCCGGGGAGGAAATGTAGAAGAAGCTCGTGGTTATCGCGTGCTGTGCTGGTCCTGACAGCTCCGAATTATTTAGCCTGTGTTGAGTTGCTTTAAGCACCACTGAGACCAGCCTTGCTTCCCAAAGCCTTTCTCTTTCCACTTAAACTCGTTACTTTAAATAATAATGAAAATAACCATAACTCAGTAAAAAGCTGAGTTTTTGCTGTCATACATGGCGCACTGCCCTTACGTGGTGGCAATATATTCAACAGTGCACAACAGTCCTGCAAGTCAATATTTCTGATTTGTAGGAAATAAAAATAGTTGTAGAGAAACTAAGTAACTTACCTCAAATCAAAGTGTTTCAGGGATGGAACCTAGGTGAAAGTGTAGGCCTGTCTTGCAAACGACCCCAAGACAATTTGTCATCAGCCATGGCTATAGGAGACCATGGCAGCTTCCAACAGCCTCCTCTCCTGAGCTCCAAAAAGCTATCTGTCCCTGCCAAGCAGCAAGTTTGGAGGAACGTAGAAGCTCACAAGGAGTCCTTTATGGATGATTCAGGAGAGCTTCTACACAAAGATCCCAGTTCTCTGGCCAGTACAATGGAAGGGACCACCCTAAAGAAGCCTGTGCTTGCCCACATTGTTTTCTGGTGCTAAGCTCCAGCCACCCACTGTCCACAATGGGCTAGTGATGCTTTTTTTTTTTTTTTTTTTGCCGCCTTCTTTTCCTTGAGTCACACCTCTACTTCCTAAGTAGTGTTCTGTGCCCTTCTCCCCAATGAACTACTTGCACTTGAATCTCTGGCTCAAAGCCAGTCCTGGAATGATTAAATAAACCTTCCTGGGAGCACTGGAGACTGGGGACTTGGGTATGTGTGTGACAGTATTGAGCTGACTCGGGCTTTTCCTTTGGTGACATCAATGACTTTGGATAATTCTATCTGTTACTTTATTGGTCCTAAATCTTGGGCTAACGCTCAACTAAACTTTTGCAAATAAAATCCTCCCTAAGGAAAACCAATAGTTTTTATACCCTTTAGTCCTAAATTTTAGATATCCAGAGATTTAAAGGAAACCCAAACCAGTGTATTAGGTCTGATTACTACTCCCACCCGACACACACCTTGACAACACTAGTTGGTTCATGGTCATAGATCATAGAGTCAGTCTGTCCCCAACTTCCCTACTCCTACTTAAAAGCTTTGTTTCATATGACAAAATCCATAATCTCTCAGTGACCTTTTAACCTCAAGTTAAAAAAAATCACAATGAGAACTTCTGTTTTGTGAGGTGATGGTGAGTGAAGTTTTCTATGCAGTGTTTCTACACTGGCAGGTATATAGTGAGTGTGTGGCTCCGATTATTTTTATGGCACCAATTACTGTGTTACTGCTGTTGTCAGTGTAAACTCTTGAGGATGAGACGGTGGGACAGGAGCTCAAAAACTACAAGGTATCACTGGACTTGCGCCTTGCCCTCTTCTTGCTTGAGCCTATTTCTGCCACTTACCGGACCACTGTGGTCTGATGGATACTTGATGGTAGAATTCAGATCTTCTGAAAAACACGGTGGAGGAATGTGTGCTCCTGGAATAACACTGTCTCTTCAGAGGAAGATGCAAGAATGTCGCCCCAGCAAGGCCCACCCTGCTGGGCTCCATCTCTCCTATCCAACTCTACAGAGTCTTTTTCAGCTTTGGACAGACTACCCTCCCAGCACCCTGTTCACTCCACCTCTGATGCAGTACCTTCTAGCACCTCCCACCGAAGTCCTGTCTTCCCTGACAATTCTACCCAAGGAGGAGATGAGAGTCTTTATTCTGCTCCATGCCATGCATGTACTGAGCTTGACTCATGTTCTATGTGATTCCTTGAGCCTTTGTTATCTTGTTCTTTCCTGGATCACCACCCCTACTCAGAAATCTTTAGTTTCGTATCAAAAGATCTGTGCAGAGATGCCTCCATTACCTACCAGAGATATATAACCCCTTTGTGCCTCAGTTCTCACGTATGCAACCAATAACTCATGCTAACGTGCCTAGAAACAAAGCCTGCGAGAGAAGAGTCACCCCATGTCTTTGCTTCTTGGTATTAAACTCTGAGATACATGTTAGAGCAGGGTTCAGTGACCTTTTGAAAATAGACAGATAATAAATACTTGAAGTTAGTTGCAACTGTTCTGCTCCAGACAATACATAAACAAATGAGCTTGGCTGTATTCCAGTGTAATTTATGTACAAGCAAAGTGGGTGGTCCCTGTCTGCTATTCTAGAGTATCTCACAGGGTTCCCCATGATGGTCCCAGTAGTCAAGATTCTCTCATTAACATACATACTCTTGCTTTCCCTCTTCCTCAGCCTCCCTGAAGCACTTTGTGACCACACTGTATTCTGGTCTCGGCTTTGCTGTAAGAGAATCAAGACCAATAGGTCATAAAGATCGAGTGTAAATCATCATGGGGTCATGTGATAGAAAAACTATCTAGTCTGATGAAATCCCAGGGAGTGTTCCAGGCAGTGGAAATAACACTTGTGTAACTCTGAGCAGAAATCATGTGTGCTTTGAAAAACTCAGAATTATATCTAAGCAGCTGGAACATGAATGGAGGTAGCCATAGCAGAACAGAGTTATTCACCCACAGAGCTCAGATCCCATGAGTCCATATCAGCATGCTAAAATCTTAGCTCTAGATCTTGAAGCAGCAGGGAGCTGCTGATGCAAAGCAGCCGTATGGAATGGCATGTGCATGCACAAAGTCCCAATGTGAGGGGCCACTTGGAGCTCTGTCTTCTGCCCCCTAGGCAACACTAGTGACCTGTTTCCCTTGCTCTGTTCACCCCACTTGACCAGAACCCTTAGCAGAAAATCAGTAGCATCCCCCTAAAAAGCAGATTCATCAGCAGTTAAATACCTTCTCCCACCAGGATACCAAGAGGAAATAACCAATAAAAACATACAATAACCCAATAACAGAACAAACTAAGCAACAGCACTCAGGGTTCACCGGATTACTCATCAGATTTGAGGAAGGATTTGGGAGAAATATCATTGCCTTCTACCAGGTCCTTGACAATTATTATTACATGTCCCTTCTGCCTTCCTTCCTTGTACCCTTGTCTTGAAAAACTAATGTTATAAAGTCCCCAAATGGCATGCTGAAAAAGTTGCTTCTTTTGTTACTCCTTAGCCTGACCAGGAAAAGTGAACCATAGGCCAGAGCAGATACTGTGTCCCCCGTGCTTTCCAGAATGTTCTTCAGTCAATGTGTGGGTACACTGGAACCCAATATGCTCTGCACCCTGTGGGCCGAGGAAACTGAACCTCAAGCTCACTGTCCTCCTCCCTCGGCCTTTGTCATACAGGGATCACAGGTGGGCAGCACAATGTCAGCTTTCAAGCTGTCCTTAGGATAATGGTGAAGTGCATTTCCAGGTCAAGCAGTTAGAGTACCACAAATCTCAGAAGGCCAGGAGGCACCTCTTTGCCTAGTGTGTCTCTTAGACTTTTTTGTTACAACCAGTAGATGATTCATCTCAAATCTGCTTAAGCAAAAAGGAAATAATTGGTCAAGCTCAACTGAGACAACCCAGGCCAGGCTGCTAACCTGTGGATCTTCTTCATTTTTTTTAAGTAGAAAATGTGCTGTTTACAATTTTAAGCCACTAAGTTTTGAAAACGGCCATTGTTCTATAAGGAAAGGAATTTGCTAAAATGCATCCTGTCCTAGCAATGCTGTGGAAATATTTTCCAGTCCCCCCAGTAGCAACTAAATTTCAATCCAATATAGTTCTTCTCTCCTGTTCATTTGGTCTGTTGATGTTAGCAGTGAGTTCATTTTTAAGTTCATGAATAGTCATAACTCAAATGCTGTTCAAACTTTCCAACTGAACTATCTGAGCATTTGGGGAAGAGGGAATTGTTTCCCAGGGACTTGGTTTCTCTCCCTTTCTCTGTGTCACCCTTTGGCTCTTCATAGGAACAGACGGTAACATTTGTTTTGGACCCTAGGTCCCCTCTGCTTTAATGTTAGGGACCTAGTGTTCTCATTAAAATCCCCATCTTGTCTCCCTGGCTTAGATTACATCAGCATTATCACCAGGCCAACTACAGTGACCAAAAAGAACCTGGCCTGGCTTGGATGACAAGTGGCATCTGTGATGGGATACAGTACTCTAAGCAAACACATGGGCTTTGCTGCTGGAAAAGATAAGGGCATGTTCATTTTAAAAAGGATGAAGGGACAAGAAGGTATCTTCTACACAATGAATGGAACAGACAATTTTGCAAGTGGAATCGTTGCCCTAAATGTGTCCCCAACTCACTAATGCCTGTCTTTTCTTTTAAACATAAAACTTACAAGTTGAATGTCTCCATGAGAAAAGAATCATTTATAGTACACTGTAAATGTCTGAGACAAAAATTTTCTGCCTTTCTCAATTTGAATTTCAAAATACCTCAAGTTGGCGATCCAGAAACTATGTAAGTTTATTTTTGAGGTTCTAGAGGCTCAAAAGTCAAGGAGGGGTGCAAATTTAGTTTGGTGGAGTCTTGCTTTTCTATCTAGGGCCTCATTATAACTTTATATACCAGAAGAGGAAAGAGTTCTCTCTAGGTTCCTTTATAATTGATCCCATTACAAAACAAAACCAAAATAAATAAATAAAACAAACAAACAAACAAACAAACAAAAAAACCCTTTGATAACTTGAGAGATTTGCACATATAGTTTTGGAGAGACTCAAACACTCAGATCAAAGCAGTTCCATTGCAGTGTTTGTTCAGTAGAGTGGATAAGAGGCAGTGTAAAGAGAAATGCAAAGAAGAAAAAGGAAAATATTCTTCTATCCATATTTTTCCTAACGCTAGATATCCCTGCTCCTGTGCACAGAAAAAGCTACCACATTTTAAGATAAGACCAAAAGGGGCTTCTACAGAAAGTCCTGTGTGCCACTAGAGTGGAAGGAAGACATTGAAATTTTATTCTTTTCCTCAATGGATTACAGTTTAATTGAAACCCAAGTATATTGTTCACAACCTGTGATGTATACAGAATATCTGTGTACTATTGCATTATAATAATATCATCAAGCAAGTCACCAGCTGCTCTAAATAAACTCAGGGTAGGGTTCCCTAAGCTTCATTTATGGCACTTTAACTTTTCAGGATTTTAGTCAGTGTTGTGTTTGGGGCTTGAAAGAAGCCGAGTGTAAAGGTCCTCCACTCCAGGACGTCTTGCAGCCTTTAGCATGTCCAGATCTGCCACGGAACACAAAATGAAGCTCTTCCTGGATATGTTTATGGACAGAGTAGTGTGAGAAAAGCCACCTCAGCACCAGACATCTCTCCTTTTTCCAGGCTTGCATACACTCAGCAAGTCATTGCTGAGCACCAACTGTGTGCCTGTTAGAGATACACAAGTTATCACCAAGATTAAGTCAAGTCTTAGGCCTCCACTACGCATAAAAACCCACTGAGAGAATAGCCAAAGTTCTATCAATAGAATAGCAAAGATTCTAGTCCAACCCAACACATGCTCACAAATCAGAGAACCATGAGCCAACATCAATTTGCACATAACCTTAGGTAGTGCCACCAAGGAAACGTGTAAAATCAAACAGCACATGGGAAGAAGGCCATGGTTGGGAAACAGGGAGGCTTTCTAGAGAAAACAAATACAGCTTGAGTCTGAAAAGATAAAAGAACAAAGCACCAAAGAAGCACAAGCAAACACACACACACACACACACACACACACACACACACACACACCTACTGGCAATTGACTCAAGTAACAATACCACCTAAATCTAACTTTGTGAACCAATGAATTAATTGAAGTTACTTACAATAGCATTGAAGCATTCATTGATCACTGAAAGGTAGTGGATCAATAAAAGTTCACCCCAGCCCTAAAGGCAAGTGACTTGGTGTCAGACATAAGGAAACTAGAAGTAACAAACTTCTAGGTGCAAGAGAGAGCCACTCCAGGCAACTCTTCTGGGGCTCTTAAGGGGTACCATGGACCTTGCAAAGTCAAGCACGCGAGAAGCAGATGCCTGCAAGTTCTTCTTTACACATCCATGTCTGAGCATCTGGTGAGCCCTGTGTGGGCTGGAGTGCTTCAGATGCTCACAGGTCTTAGCCAAGGAATAATCGAGTCTCCGAGGTGTGTTTGCCGGCAACACTGATTATTACACCTCCCACTTGAAGAGAGGCGTTGGGACAGATGCCAAGTCACTGCAAGCCCCTCTGCTCCTTAGCATGGCACTTACAGGGGCTGTGAAAAAAATATATAAACTGGATCATTCTCTCAAGACACAAGAGCAATCACAACCGTAAAAATTCTCATTCTGCTCAATTCAATCAGTTGCATCAAAGGGACTGATCTTTGTCAGCTCTGTCACAAGGCAATTTAAAAAAAAAAATTAAGCAAGTTAGATGGATAGACAGAGATATGGCACAGGTATAGGCATGCATCACCAAATAATGTTCACCACTCAATCAGCCATGCTGAAAGAACTGTACCAAAATCAAAAAGGGCCACCATAGACAGCACCACAAAAGCACCTATGTTACTGGGGTGTCTGCCCAGTCACCTTCCCAAGGGGAAACACTGCCATCACTTCCAACAGTACAGATTAGTTCGTGTGCTTTACAAGCAAGAACAGATAAAATGTGTGGACTTTTGGGAGCCTTCTTTTAATCACTGGGTTTCTGAGAGTCCTTCATGTTGCTTTGTGACAGTTTCAGAATCTCATTCTTGGTGCATAGCATCCTTTTGTGGGACTGGACCATTCTCACCTATACTACTGTGGGTAGGCATTTGAATACATTTTTGCCTGGTAGCTATTACAAATTTGTTGCATGTGATTTAAAAAAAATCATGCTTCTGCCTTCCTGGGAGCTCTGTATGCACTCCTGTCTCTCATCAGCCTTTGCTGGTCTCACTCAGCTCTGCCAATGGCCAAGAGGCCATTTTTTCCCCTGGAGCTGCTATCACTCCTTTAGCCCCTCCTCGTTAGCTTTGCCAAGCCACCAACAACCACCCCAGCCCCTCTTTCTCCTCCTGCCCACATTAGCTCCACAGACAGAAAAAGTAGGCAATTTTATTATTTTAAAACTAGCCAGATAACTCAATGGCTGTGTAAAGAATTTCCTGCCCTAATCCTATCAGCTAGTTCCCTCCAATCTTCTCGGGCCCCCAATTGCAGCGGGAGGATGGGATGGGAGGCTACAAACTCTAGGTGCCCCAAGACCTACATGACTGCAGCTTTTTCCTCATTCCAAAACCTGGTTCGAATCTTTTCTTTTCTTTTTCTTTTTTTTTTTTTTTTTTTTTTTTTTTTTTTTCTTTCCTGCACCTCTTCTCTTCCTCCTGGGAACCAGAAGTCCTACCTTTTTCCTTTCGACCAGCAATTTGGCTTCTGTCTTTTTTTTTATTGACACAAGAACCAGTTAGTGCAACAATACCTCCCTCTATACAAATTGCTATCTTATAAATATTTTAATAACAACTCTGTTGATTATGTGGTGGATTTCTTTTGAGCATTCCAGGAGTATGTTATGCATCAGTTTCTCCAAAACTAAAAAACTCCATCTTAGAGAGAAGCTCTTTAAGTCTCAGGAAATCCTAACAAGAGGTTCATTAGAACTTGAGAAATCAACAACTGGTAAGTCCTAGGAAGTCCCTGAAACTTGCCATATTCATAAGGCCCCTCTTTCCCCAGTGTTATATAAGCAATGAAGACTTTTGCAGAGAACAGACTGTCTATTAGTAATTCAGAGAGCTCCAGGGTTGCAGCTTTCATGAATATTATCTGTGCTGGGGTGGGCTTTTATTAATTCACTGCCTTTTAGTGATCAATGCTTCAATGCTACTGTAAGTAACTCCAATAAATTCATTGGTTCACCAAATTGTGGTGTTATTACTTGAGTCAATTGCAAGTAGAGGTGTGTGTGTGTGTGTGTGTGTGTGTGTGTGTGTTGGGTCTCTAGGAAATGTGTATCACATACCAATTAAAGCTTGAACAGGGACCAATAGAACCAAACACAAGCTGGGATGAAGTTGTCCCATGCCCCCTGCAACAGTTGCTGAGACATTCGACTGAGGTTAATTGCATGAGGATGGGATGAACAGGGGAAATCCCAATACTGTTTCCTCAGTGTGCTATATGAAGGATAGAAACTTCTTGCTGTAGTGTGGCTGCATGTTCCCTGCCACCAAGTCTAAACTGTCTGAGAATGAACCATCTTTGGGAAGAATCACAGGTGGCCACCTTCCTCTACTGGTATGGGATACTTGGCCTTCTTGATTAGCAGAGTCTACCTAATGGGTATGGGAACACCCCCAAACAGGTTATCAATTAAAGAATGGATTCTACAATCCCAGGGAGTAACATACACAAGATGGCTTTGTAAGTAGACCTGGGTATCAGTTTCATGGCCCCTGTCATGAGAAGAAAATATGAAAATGAGGCTCAGCCGCATTTCCAGAAAGAATTTGCTGGTTTAATGGAGGACTTGCAATGGAAACAGGGCATGCAATTTCTAATCTTTCTATCAGACTCCAGTTTGAAAAGAAGAGTAGATAAAAGGGAGGAGGAGATAAAGGTACTGATTTGATACTTCATATGGCTGAAGAACCAAAGGTAAAGAGAACACAACAGAAACCGTGTTAAAGAGCCTATGATGGCTTAAATAAGAATGGTCCTCAGAGGCTCATACATTTGAATGTTTGGTCTCCAATTAGTGAAACTGTTTGGGTGGGTTAGGAGGTGTGGTCTTATTGGAGGAGATGTGACACTATGTTCATTCTTAAAGGTTTCAAAAACCCATGTTATTCCCAGTTAGTACTCTTTCTCTGTTGGTGTCTCTACACCTGTCTCCCTCTGTCTCTGTCTCCATCCCCCACCCCCACCCTCACCCCTGTCAGATATAAGCTCTCAGCTACTGTTCTAACACTATGTCCACCTGCTGGATACCATGGTCCCTACTATAATGATCATTTTCTAACCATCTGAAGCTGTGAGACCCAGATTGAATACTTTCTTTTCTAAGTTGCCTTGGTCATAGTGTTTCGTCAAGGCAACAGAACAGTAACTCATTTTCTTCTTGAGGTTCAAAAAGTTGGAATATATGAGAAGAGTCAATACATGAAAGAGAGTGTGGTAATAGTGATGAAAATATATTCCTCATGTCTGAATAAAGAGGAAAAGGAAAATCTATGATTCTGCACATAGATGGGATCCACAAAATGTCCTGAATCAAGAGACCATGATAGTGAGAATTCTGTTCCTCAATTATTGGAATTGAGAAAGATTTTTATAATCAATTAAAAAAATCTTGCTATAGTTTGGCTCATGAGGCTGTGGGAAGTGAGGCAGATCGAGTCAATATCAGTTCCATGAACCTCACATGCAAAACAAGATCTTACTGAAGGTACAGTAGTGGCACAGACTGTTTTAAGTGCAACCAACAACTTTTTTATTGAATTTGGGGATCATTCTGACTTTGTGAGTATACACGTTTTGGGAGTTGTTTTGTTTTTGTTTCTTTATCTGCTGACTTTATTCTTGGTAGATAGACAGTCTTGATATACAAACTAACTGTTTTCTTTTATAGATAAAAATTTTTACTTCCTGTTTTAAGGACCTATTCTGATTTCAAGGACTTGGAAACTTCCTCCTGTTTTCTTCTAAAAACATTACTATAATCATTTTACATTTAAATATGCAAATTCTCTGGAATTACTATTGTCTGTATAGAGCAAGGTAAAGGTGAAAATTAAGTTAGTCTTCTGCAGAGATTGCCAAATTACAACTGGTAAGTTTTAGTACTAAGACCAAGACAGTATTTGTTTAAAAAGATCGCATGGGATGGACAAGAAACTATGGATAATAACATCATTATAGCAGGAAGAAGAGTGTTCATACTCATGGGACTGTACAGAGGGTTTTATGTAAAGGTCCTTTAAGATGGGGCTGACATGGTCCAACACTACATTCAGATGTGTATTCAATGGAAATGACATCATTATTTTGAAAAATATTAGTATTATCATATTCATTGTAGCATTATTCATAATAGAGAGTAAAGACAAAGAAATATCTATGAATCTGTGACTAGAAGAATGGATAAAAATATGAAAGATGTGAATATACATAAATATGTTTGTATTTACATGCAATGAAATATTCAATTGACTTTTTACAAAGAAAGTTCTGCCATTTCTGACAACATGGATGAATGTTGAGGACGCCATGATACATATGATAAGCTACATTCAAGAAAACACATAGCACATTAATATATAGATGTCAAATATGAACAAGTATAACTCATAGGACCAGATGGTACCATGGTGGCTGCCAGGATATAAAGTGTGGGGAAAATGGAGAGAGGTTAGTTATGACATGTTATGAGTGTGCTCTGGGAGCCTAGTCTAAATATAGTTACTAACTACTGTTAGTAACCCTGTCTTGTACACTTGAAATTTTCTTAGACAAGAGATCTTACTTTCTCTCACAACACACATGGCCACTTATGGAGGCAAATGTACCTCCAGCATTCAGGAGTGTAAGGCAAGAGGACCTCACCACAATCAACGACAGCCTTGACCACTAGTGAATACCAGACCAACTCCAGTTACATAGTAAGACTCCAAATCAAACAATATGCACACGAACTTTCAGATGTGGGAAGTGATAGATGTAATTAGCTTGATTGTGGCCAATGGTTCACAGATTCAGATACAATAATTCATCATATTGTACACAATGTTTCGGTTTTATTTGTTCTTTATATCTCAATAAAGCCAGAAAAATAAATTTAAAAAAAAAAGCAAAACTAAATCTGTTTTCCACTTTGCTGATCTACCAGTTAGGCATAATAAGACCCAGTGAGCACCTGTAGCTGCTCCATGCCCACATGCTTTGGTGCTGTCCCCACACATTTGCATATGTTCTTCCCTAACAGGGATGGAATGCCTTCTCTCTCTTTCTCTCTCATCAAGACTGTTGTCTAACACTCCTTTGTCCATAAAGAGGTCCCTTTTTATCACTACCACACTTAGTTTCTCCCATAACAAAGTTTATCTGCATTGTTATAGCAACTATATAGCTTTTTATTTCAGTACCCTATTCTTGCAGACTAATGCTTTTGAAGGTTTGAAGGCCCTGTGGTGTGTCTTGGTGTTTTCACTATGCCTGGCTTGTGTAAGAACTTTTTGTGTTTTTTTTGTTAATTGATTACTATTGAGGTAGGATAATTGGAATGCCAACAGGTACATCTGAAGCTGCAAATGGGACACTCCTTGGGAAGCAGAAAAGATGACTGATAAAAGCATTAAGGAACACCACCCCTCTTAGACAGAAGGAAATGCAGTGGAGAGCATGGGGAAAAGTGGTGGGGGGGGGAGTTTTTATTTTTACTAAGGATGAAGTAACAAGTATGAACTTGTTCTAATTACTTTGAAAATGCAAACAATACTAAAGATAACTATTTTCACACAAACACAATATAGCCTTCTCTGTGGAATGCAGAAAGGGAAGAAGGCAAGGACATAAGGGAGTTGAGTGCCTGTGTGTGAGTTTGTTTCAGAAAGGTGAAACACAAGCAAAATGTGACGATCCTGTCGATCTGAAGATTAGTAGTCCAGAGTTCGAGGCTGGAAGAGATACTGGAACTTTCATGTCAGGGTTGTAAAGGGGGAGCCCTTTCATTGAGAGATGGGTGCCATAAGTTTCTAGGAAGAGGTATGGTGCCCTCTTGGTTCAAGGTTAGGCTACAGCAAACACTTCTCAGAAGTAGAGTCTTCCCAGTGTGGAGCAGAGAGCCATTCTTAGAGCCAGTAAGTTATCACCAAGACACAACCCAGCAATCTTAGCAGTGAAGCAACACAATCCAGAAGAGGAAGCAGAAGGGATGCAAAGGCAGATGATAGGGAAGTGTGAAATGCTGCCCCTGGACACGACATGGCCATTTCACTCATCAGTCAACATTCCATCATGTGTGATGCAGGGGCCCATACGGTCTCAACTTTTCCTAAGGCACTACGGACAGTTAAGGGTTGCAAGGAGTACTCTTTCTTTGGCGTTGTAGCTTCTCCTAAGTTCCCTGTGCTTTAGTCAATAACACCTCCTCTCTCTGCACATACACGAGCTTATACAAGCAATCTTAATTGAACTTAGTGAGTCAAAAACAAGTTATATTGGACATAGGGAAGGTTTCAGTGAGATAGGAGAGAATGGGTGAGGGTGATGGGGGATGGAAATGACAAAATGTATTTCAAAGATGTATGAAATTATCAAAGAATAAAAACAACAACAAAACTCAGTGCCTGGGCAGCTTAATAAACAGGATACCAGTGTCTGGGTACCAGAGAGAGAAAAAACAGAGATTAAGAATGGGGTAAATGTGAAAACAAACAAATATTACTATTACTACTGATGATGATGATGATGATGATGATGATGATGATGATGATGATGATGTCTTTCATGAAAGAGAGACATAAGAAATTCAACTAACCTATTCAGGGCCCAAAGAAAGCACAATGAGACAATTCATATTCAGACTCCTGAACATTTAAAACATAAACAATCCTGACACATCTAGAGTAAAATGACACATTTCATAGTGATATTTCTTAACCAAACTCATACACAAAGTGGTGGGCGAAAGACAACAGTATCTGCAGAGTTCTGAATAAAACCATGGTCAATCCAGAACTCTATATCCAGCAAAGGGCATCCCTCAAACACTGGCACAAAATAAATATGCTGTTATATAAATGACCAAGAGTGTGCTGGGAACCAATGTGCACTGTGGGGAAAAAAAAATAAAGGGAATTCTTCACACTGAAGGAACATGATCTGCACAGTAGCTCAGACCTCCGAGAATCACTGAACAGTGGATGTGGGGTCAGTAGCAAAAGGCCGAATCCCATCTCTTAATTTCATAGAGGCAGATAATGAAGAGGGATGGGGGGTGAAGTCAACGTATAGTCAAAGACCAGATTCTAGCCTGTCACATAGAGCCGTGTGACAGTGAACAGGTGAGCCAGTCCCTCATTCTCTGTTGAGTTTATGATACACATGCGCACATGCTTTCAAATTTTAGGAGAATGCACTTTTGGAACTTTAACGTGGCTTCCAGACAGGGAGAGCTGCAGGTGAGAAGTCCCTGTGGTAGACATCGGGCACCACGTAAGAGGCAAGACGTCAAATTCAGAACTATCTTGATGGCCTCAAGACTGTCAAGTTTTAATAAATATTTGTCCTTTTTTGCTTATCTTTTACTCATCTAAAGTAAAGGTCACAGAAGTCCATAACATTCGTGGTGTTCGATTGTCTCTGGTTCAGATATTTAGAGACAAGCGGGAGGTAATGACACAGACCTGTAATGTCACCACGCAGGAGGCATACGTTTGAGACCAGGCTGGCCTACATAGTGAGTTCCAGGATAGCCAGGGCTACACAGAGAAACCATGACTTGGACAAACCTAAACAAACAAGCAAATATTCCGAGACATCCAATTTTCAGGACATTGATGTCAAGCACTGTAAAGCCTGCTGCTGGGTCCATCCGTTTAGAGTCTCCAGAAAGCATGTGCTTCCAGTGAACACAGATGTTGATGTGTGCATCAAGTTTTCCAGACTTGTAGAGTAGTAGAACATGCCCTGTTAGCTCTCGGGCTCTCCTCTGCTTACTTCCCTGCTCCCCCTGAACACTGCTACTAGTTCCTAAGTCTCTTACTTTGTTCCCAGAAGCAACCTCGAGTGTCCCTATAATATGTATGGATTGCCATGGTTTTACTTTATCACTGGTCAGACATAGAAATAAACATTTGAAAGCAGAATAAGAGCAGGGCAATATTAATGTGATTTAGCTGGAAGGTACTGATTTCCAGGGGTTCTGAACCTGTGCTAAGGAAGAAAGGTGTGGGGGCAGGGTTTTCTCAAAGTTCAATTTAGTCCCATTAATTCTTCTACTTAATTGTTCTCCACTGGGCTCAAAACCCACATCCTCTTGTTCCTAGAATAAATACGGATGGGCTTCCTTTCCCAATGACCATTTCTTCTGAAGAAGTTACAAAGAGTCATGTGTCGACAGATTTTCTTGGCCCCGCCAGCTGCCGAATAAAGGCACAGAGACTTTATTGCGTATAAAAGCTTAGACAACTTAGCAAGGCTACCTCCTAGCTATCTCACACAAATGAATAAACCTGTTTATTCAGGTCCACGTCTGTCATTTGGCCGTCACCCCTCTCTCACTCAGGCTTGGAACCTGTTCCTTCCAGCGTCATGTGGGTGAATTCTCTCATATCTCACTTCTCCAAAAGCCCTTCTTTCTGCCCGGAAGTCTTGCCTTTCCTCTCCTGCTTAGCTCTTCGCCCATAGATCTTTATTAAACCAATTAGAGGTGAGGAAAGTGTGTATTTACAAAATTCTGAGGCAGGTGATGCTCCAAAAGAGTAATAATACCAAAGTCCAGACAGTACTCAGCTCTCTGCCTGTAGAAATTACTAGAATAATGCAGACAACCTTCACACAGTCCACAGAAAGATTACCCCAACAGCCATGATTATAATTTATTAGTAGGCTTTTTTTATTTTTACAATTTCTGGACTAAATACACAAATAAGTTATTAAATGACTTATAAACTAATGTCTGTTGTCATGCAAGTTCCTGCCTCTGTTCCAGTCTCCTTGAAAGGCGAGATGTGACACCTCTTACCCCCACAGTGAACATTCATACTCGGTTGCTATGGAGTTCTTGTAAAAGATGACAACCTCCATGAAAAGAAAGGGGACATTCTTGGGTACAACCTCAGATCCAATGCTCCTCTGAGCCAGAAATAAATATGAGAGGTGTGTCCAGAAGTCCAAGAGCTCTCCAGGACTTGGAGTTGAGGACCTGGCCCTTCTGAGGCAGGGAAGAGAACATGACACTCAGTGTGCTGAGGACATCACCATGTTAAAATGATATTCCTTTTATAAATATTTACATTTTGTTTCAGGATTTTTGTTTGAGTGTTTGTTTGTTTGTTTGGGGGGGGGGGTGTGGGTACAAGATCTTAACACGTATCCCAGGCCAGCCGTAAATTTACTATAAAGCCCAGACTGGCCTCATTCTCAGAACCCTTTTGGCTTGGACTTCCAAATGGTGAGATGACTAGCATGTGCTTAGCACTGCTTCAGAATTTTTATTGAAAAAATTCACACACACACACACACACACACACACACACACACACACACACACACACACACCAGAGGGAGACAGAGAAACAGAGAGACAGAAAGACATAGAGACAGAGACAAAAAGACACAGAGACAGCACGCAGATTTACCATATTTTTCAATAGGACTGACTCTGTGCCACTGGTCTCTTGAATTTTATAGTACAATGTTTGATTCTATTAAAAATCATTTGCATCAGCGAAGCAAAGAAAATGTTTCAGTAAGTTAGAATTCAGGAAAACTTCAAAAATAGAGTCATAAAGTTATCAAAATAGTGATGTATTTCCTTCTAGTGAAAGAATACAGAGCTCGATCCATTAACATTGGATGTTTTTCTTTCACTGACATGAGTAGCTAATTGATTGCACTTTTGCTGTCAGAAATAATAAAAAAAACAAACAACATAAAAAGGGCTTTGTCAAAGCAGCTCGGTCCGTCAGGCAGCACGCTTCCTCCTTTCCCAGGGTCTCAGCCGTCCATCAGATGTGTTAATATTTATGGAGTGTTTATGGAAGAAATCTGTTAGGATTAATAAATAATAAAGCTAATATCTTCCTTAAAAATAAATCAAGAATCTCATCACAAAGTTGCTTATAATTTACCACAGCAGCAATAAGAAGAAGAAGGAAACTCCAAACAGGAAAACACTAAGCATCCCTGATTACGTTATATTAATCAGAATATTTAACTACTACAAAGTACCTTGTTTTGTTGTTGTTGTTGTTGATGCTGCTGCTGCTGTGTTTTCTGCTGTTGTGTTTGTTTGTTTCTGAACAGTGACATAAAAATGCCTTGGCAAAATCAACTTTTAGTAATCTTTGTCTTATCAATCCATGCAAGGCCAGAAAGATCAGATGTCCTTGGTAGCTCACTGATGCTTTATTTTCTCCTGATTTGAACCTGAGGTTCTACATTTTATAAATATAATAATATTAAGATTAAAGTCTCTCTATACTAAACTGACTCCAAATTTATTATTGTGGAATGTTTTACTAAGTTTTTTTGTGTTATGATAATGAAAACCCCTGGAAATTCATTCAAAAATTATTTCTAGTCCTAGGTAAGAAATTGACTATTCATTTATTTTATTTATGTGATGTGATTTTTATACTAATTAGAATATTTTGGAAGAGGGGCTGGAAGTGTAATTTAAGACTTTTTTCAGCATGAAAAAAGAAAAGAAATACAAATATATCAAATTTTCATGGGTTATATTTTCTGTGATAAAATAGTAAAGGAAGAAAGGAAGGAAAGAAGGAGGAAGAAAATGAGCTCTATTGTGAGCTAGCAGACCACAGCTCTTCTGGACTTCAGGGTTTTCCCCCCCTTCTGCGGTTTCAAATTTTAATTTCTTTTTCTTTAGATTACTGGTCTTGTCCCAGTGATGCCCAGGTTCCCGGGAAAAGGGAATCTAGCTTTCTTTTCAAAACCCAATGTTTTCAAAGCTCTGTTTTAAGAGCTGCATTGTACCCTTTTCAGAACTGACGTGATTAAATGTTCTTGAGCTTTGGTGTCACACGGCACATAAAAGATCCTAATCGGAGCCAAAATAGTCACTTTGTGGTCATGCATTAGCTACAGA
Source organism: Micromys minutus (assembly GCF_963924665.1). NCBI lineage: Eukaryota > Metazoa > Chordata > Mammalia > Rodentia > Muridae > Micromys > Micromys minutus. The sequence continues at coordinate 15,058,777 of NC_137959.1, forward strand.
GTGTTAAGAAACAACAGTCAGATCATATTAGCCAACACTAATGTTTTGGCTTTGCATCTTAGACTCTTATAAGCAACTAGTCTAATTATTTTTTCAAAAGCTTTGGAGTAGTTTTATTGCTTTGGGAAAAGTATGCGTTCTGGAGGTTTTTCTTGTAGCCAAAGTTCACTACCAGTCAACACTTGCGTTGTTTTGTTTTTTATATAGGCAGAGTTTATTTTAAATCCATCTGTTAGTCCATGTTTTGATGTATATATTTAGAATGTTTTTATTTGAGGTAACTGCTGATAAAGCTGGGGTTGTGTATCAATCAGTTCCAGACTTATTACTGAGTATCATTTCCAGGTATTCATGTGAGACAAAGAATAAGCAGATCCAGACTTCTGACCAATCAGATAACACCTAACACCTAACACCATTGTCCTGACCAATCAGATAACACCTAACATCTAACACCAATGGCCTGAGTGTTAAATCAATGTCCACCACAGAAGAGCCTTCACTTTGCCATACCTTGTATGTGGGGTGCTTCAAGAAGAGCTTGTTCCGGCTGGGGATGCAACTCACTGAGAGAGCTCGTGTCTAGGATGCTCAAGGCTCTAGACACAGCATGCAACCCAAAGCAACAAAGGACTAAACCCATTCTTTCTACCACTTTGCCTATCACAAGGAACTCTGATAATGCTTTCCCACTCTACTCAGTCAACATGATGAATCACAAATGAAAACTTCATTTAGCCTTCAGATGAACGTTTACCTCTCCTAACTAGTCAGTTTGCATTTTTTATTTTATTTTGTCCTTAACTGTATGTGTTGGCTACATGTGTTTATGTTCACCACATGGCTATGGGTAGCTGCAGATGTCTGAAGGCATTTGGATCCCCTTGAACTGTGACTGAAAGCAGTTATTACTTATCTGATGTGGGTGCTAGGAATCAAACATGGGGCTGCTGGAGGAACATGAATGGGCTCTAACTCATGAGCCATCTCTTTGGTGCCCAGAATGGATTTTTATGAACAAAAACATTTTGAAAATACTAATATTTCAATCTCTGCTTCTATCTTTAGTACATAAAGTGTCACCTTTTGGTCTTAAAATTACAAACTTACCATTGATTTTTCCAATATGTTATTGTAGATTTGTGTTTCCTACATCATAGATGCTATTAATATAAAGTCATTATTGTTGCTTTAAGCAGTCAGTAATTTTTCCCATTTCACACCGTGCTGTCAATTTGACACACATTGTCTATTTGACACAATTGTAAGAAGAAAGGCCCCACTTCTTTTACTGCCTAGCTTAGCTTGCTCTGTGGACTGTCTTGATTATTAACTGATGTTGGAGAAGCCAACCAACTTGGGCTGAATAAAAAGCTATCTAAGTGTGAGGCAATAGGGGCTATAATAAGCAGCATGCATCCATGATTCCTACCTCCACGCTCCTCCCCTGACTTCCCTTGATAAAAGATTGTGATTTGGAAATTTGAGCAAATATACCCTATTCTTCATGGTTGCCTTTGGAAAGGATGACCTATCACAGCAACAGGAAACACACACACACACACACAAACACCTCTTCAAGAGTCTCTTGTCCTTGCAACTGGAGATGTTTTCCCCCAACCTAGGGAGATAGTTCTTTTTAACCCTGATGGTAGACATCTACATTATGTCTGCAATCTATTTATTATGAAAAGGCAGCTACAAATTTTCTGGGATCTACCTTGGGATACTCTTGCTTTTTCCCTTAGGCAAATTACTGAGCAAAGTGTTGGTAGATTTGTACATCTATGTTTAGTTCATAAGAAAACACCAAATTTCACCACCTGTTGTACCTGCATTCCCATCAGCAAAGATGAGAGCTCCAACTCTACTGTTGGCCGTGTCTGTTTAACTTCAGCCACTGCGGTGAGTAAGTAGTAGTTTTGGTTTACGTTAATTTTCCCAATAAGTAACACATTTGAACAGTTTTTCATGTTTCCAACAGCCATTCCTGTGCATTGGATTTGTTTGTTTCATTGTTTGTTTGGGGGTGTAGGTTAAAATATTCTTGGCCATTTTAAGGGACTATCTTCTTACTATTGAATTCTATGAGTTCTTTATATAGTCTGTTTCCAAGGCCGTTGATAGATGTACTGTTCGCTTTCTGTCTGTGGTTTATGCTTCTTTATTCACTCTGTCAGTGTCTGGAGAGAAATCTGTCACTCAACCTTGAAGGATTTTGCTAGGTGTCTAATGCTAAATTGCTTGATCCTTTTTTTCCTCTTGGTAAAGATAATTCTATTTCTTTTTAACTTCCACAGCCTCTGTTGAGAACTGCAACAATTCTTCATGTTGCCCTTGCAAGGAAACAGGCTTTTCACTCTGCTTGCTGGTAAGATTTCTCCTTTGATCTTTCCTTGGTTTCAGGGGATTGACTACAATGTGCCTAGGTGTCGTTTTCCTTACTACAGCTCTCTGGTGGAGGACTGCGGGGCTTCTGTGGGTTGAGTTCAAACAATTCCAGGTCAGCAAGGACATCCTTACCACCATTTCCATTGCATCATCTCTCTCCCTTCCTTCGGGCTTTCAATTTCATTTAAACTAGACCCTTTTTGTTCTGTTCCTCCCCCAGTGTAAGTGACATTCTTAAGCTTTTCTGTGAGTTTATAAATCCCCCTTTCTATCTCTACGCTGCTATTAAGCTCACCTACTTAACTCCTACTTTCACATACTTCCCATTGTTTCATTCTAACAATCCCACAGTCCTCCTCCGGCAGTATCCCAGTGGACAGTCTCTCTCTTTCCATCCATTTTCTTCTATCTTTCCAGTTTTCCCTTGATCCACCTATTACCATCATTTTAATGTACTTGCTTGGGTCATCTACATGTCTGTTTCTATTGACTATTTGCGTTCTTGATTGCGGCTTTCATCAAACTACTCTCTGTGTGTCAAACATGCATCAGATGCAAGATACTCATAGAAAAATAATTTAAGTGACTGTAGTTAAGATTGAAGCACACTCACCCATATCAGAGTTTGGTTGGAAGAATGGCTATCCAATCAAATATGAATTCAAGTTTGTCTGAGCTGGAGCCAAGGTAGCCTTAGTCAGCCTCTAGTTGGGAATGCCATGACCTACACATGTCTTACATTATCAATGGCTTCTTTATTTGCCAGAATTATCATTTCTATGTGCTACAAGAGCATGAATGACTTCATTTTCCATTTCCAGCCAGGTGACCAGGCACTCTCATAGTACAAGTCCCTCGTGAGGAAAGTTGGTAGACAGAGAAAATGGATGCCTGAATCCAGTCCAGTTTTGCTAACTAGCTGTACTACATAATTAGTCACATTAAATTGCCCAGTTCTTATCCACCATTATATCTTTATTTCTAAAGGCTCCAATTTATTTCCTATTCTGTTTGATTTCTTATCCACATTCAATAGCTACAAATGAGTATCAGCTAAAGCAAGGCCTTCTAATACAAAACAAATTCTCTGAAGTTAACACAAAGTTTTGCCTTAACTATATCAGACCAATGCTTGTCCTGGGTTTTCCTCAAGGTCTTCAGACTTTTTTTTTTTTTTTTTTTTTACAAAGTCACAGTTTTAAAATGTTTTCAATCAGGATGAAAAACCAAAATGCTTTGGTTTTTCAAGATTAACATCAGGACCTCTAGTATTGCAAGAACCAAGCATAATTTATTAGTAGACTCAAGAGTAGATGGGCAGTTGTCAGCTACTGAATTGAACTCATTTTTCTGGACCTGTTTCTTTAATGAGAAAATGAAGAAAATAAAATGAGACATTTTTAAAACTAATAGAAATCTTTAATATAATAACTACTGACAAAAGCAATTAAAGAATCCTTTTAAATATTTTAATAGAAATAAATGGGAATGTTCAAATGACAGGCACCCAAAGAAAAGAGGAACATTTGTTAACCTTAACTGGCAAATTAATTTCACAAATTTTTAAAGCCACCATACAAAATCGTGAGTTGATCAATGAATAAAGATGAATTAATAATTGCATTAGTAATTCCTGTGTTTCTCTAAGTCTTTTTTTACCATCATACATGGCCCCAGAATCTACTCTGACGTAAGTGTTTGTGTTTCTCATTTCAGTTCATGAAGAAATAATAAAAGTCAGGAGAGAACTTTTTTTTTGCATAAAGATTTGTAAATAAGGAAATAGACTGGTAAAACTGTCCAGCAGACACTGAGAACATTGCTTTAAAGCTGCAATTTTAGTCAGGAATAATGGTCCAGCACATGCTCAGACCTTGTCTTAAAAACAAAATCAGTGGAGGAGAAGGCGACGATGATGATGATGACGACGAAGAAGAAGACCCTCCAGATCTTTGTGCCCAGAAGTCTTTTGAGCCCTCTATAACCTGACACTACTTACACTGTCTCCAATGATCAGATACTAAGAGGGCAAAAGCTGTTCCTAAACCCAGTGAAATTCTCATCAGGGCAGGGAGCCTTGCTCATTTGCTTTCAGAAACATCCAGGTGTTTCCTACAAGGCCCAAGGAAAATTTCAAAATGGGGGAAATTGAGGTTGGGAGGAAGGGTGTCTTAAAGAGGGGTTTTGTGTTCAGTGAATTGCTAAACGGACCAGAGAGTGCACAAATTTGAAGTTAGATCCTCTCTCAGTTTAAATGCTAAATAACTCGGGGGGGGGGGGGGAGGGATGTTGTTATCTACTGAGTTTGACAAAAGAAACATGGACCACAGATTAACACCTTTAAAAAAAAGCTGTGATTTAATAAATACTGCATTCTTCTGCAAGGTCACTCAGGAAAGTCCCAGCTGGTGAGGGACCCTGTCCACTGGACTCAGGGACACGCTATGCATTAACAGATGATTTTGCAAAGGTTTGGAATTGCTGGCGAATACTTCTGTCATAGTTGGTGTGTCTGCTTCCTGCCATGTGACACGTTCCTGTGTTGATTTAGTAGGTTTAAAGTAAACACTCAGAGCAACCACAAAGGTGAGAAATTTGGGTTATTTCAATTCTGTTCTTTGTGACCACTTGGAGTTTGTACGTGCGTTGAAAACAATGAAGCAGTAGAAACAGCTGGGTTTAGTTTTTTGTGTTTGGTCAGAGAAAAGCTCAGTTAAAGTATGAAATTTAATGCTATCTTTAAAGTTGCAATTTATTCTCTTTAAATTTTTTATTCTTTGCTTTAAAGCTAAAGGGAAAATAAGGGTTGCTTTTGATTAGAAGCGTATTGCTGGCAATAACTTTATTGTACTAAGAAAGTAGGAATTTTTTTTTAAACCTGTTTCATGTTTTAAGGACTCCAAATATAGCACCAACTACAAAATCTATACCTATGATAAGTGTATGTAGCTGCTTGGTGTGAGTGTGGCACTGCATGCTTCTTGTATGTATTAAATCATCACATCCATAACTAAATTAGATGTAATCAAAACTTTCTAAAAGAACCAGCAAGAAGGCTCTGTGGATAAAGACACTTGCCACTGAACCTGGTAATCTGAGTTTGTTTGATTAGCAGGATCTACACAGTGGAAGGAGAGAACCAACTCCTGAAGGGTGTCCTCTCTCCTCCAACTGTGTGCCACAGTGCACATACACTCCCTCTCTACCTCGCTCTTCCTCTTTCTTCCTCTCTCTCTCTCCTATCTTCTCTTGCACAAACACCATACACACATACATACATGTACTAATGACACACATCATCTCACAGGATAACTTTGTGGCTAGAAGCTTTGTATTGTTATTATCCTGGTTTTGCAGATGAAGACGACATGGATGCTTAAAGATGCCATGGAAGATGAGATGAGAACCCCGGTTGTCCAACAACAGAAGCTGTGACATTACCCGTAATGTTATCCTGCCTCTCACCAGCTCATCCAAAATGTAATCGATCCCAGCTGCTCCGTTCTGGGCTTTGCCTCTTGTCTAGGGCTTTACACACAATGTCTCACGGAATCCATCAATCATCACAAGAACCCTAAGGAGTATTGGTCACCACTCCTGCGGCACAGTTAGGAAATAGATTGAGAGACGTTCGGACACTCACCTGAGATCAAACAGCTGTGATGACAGAAGACCTCCTACTACATGTAGCTCCACCCATGACACCCGGCTCCACCTACTATGCGTGACTCCACCCACTACAGTGGCTCCACCCACTACACGTGGCACTAGGAGGTACTTGGGAAGCATGATACTCTGTGGCAGAGGCTCAGTGTTGTTGTACCATTTACACAGGGCTTCCTTCTACACAACCATGGCACAGTAAGGGGAGAGGGCACACCTCCTTGTAGGAACAGAGCTTGAAAATAAGAGGCAATGTCAGAAGCAACCCAATAATAGCCAGGCAGCAGTAAGCAGTGTAACAATACACACACACACACACACACACACACACACACACACACACACATATATGTGTATGTATAACAAAGTTTACAACCAGCAGGGCCACATGATTCAGTCCTCTAACAGGACAGAGTGGCACTGAAGACTAACACAGTGGATTCAGATGTAGCCAGAGCAAGGCAGAGCAGTCCGGACCATCTCTCTTTCCATCTGTGAGACATGGTCCTCCTGCAGTCACAGGACAACCTGTTGCACTCTGGGCTGGCTCCCCACCATCTGCACAAACCAGCAGAAAGAACACATAGGTTGGTTGGTCGATGAACAAAGTCTCCATGGATGACTGGAAATGTTCTACCATGTGCTGTGTACCCACCCTGAAAATTGCGTGAGTTGAGTCAGAGTAGATGTACTGTTTTCAAAAGAAACGGGAAGGGAAGGGAAGAAGGGAAAGGAAGGGAAGGGAAGGGGAGGGAAGGCAGGGAAGGGAAGAATGGAAGGGAAGGGAAGGGAAGGGAAGGGAAGAAAGGAAAGGAAGGAAAGGGGAGGGGAGGGAGGGGAGGGAAGGGAAGGGGAGGGAGGGGAGGGAAGGGAAGGGGAGGGAGGGGAGGGAGGGGAGGGAAGGGAAGGGGAGGGAGGGGAGGGAAGGGAAGGGGAGGGAAGGGAAGGGGAAGGAGGGGAGGGAAGGGAAGGGGAGGGAGGGGAGGGAAGGGAAGGGGAGGGAAGGGAAGGGGAAGGAGGGGAGGGAAGGGAAGGGGAGGGGAGGGAAAGGAAGGGAAGGAAAGGAAAGAAAAGGAAAGGGAAGGGAAGAAGGGAAGGGAAGGGGAGGGAGGGCAGGGAAGAGAAGGGAAGGGAAGAAGGGAAAGGGAGGGAAGGGGAGGGGAGGAGAGGGAGGGGAGGGAAGAAGGGAAGGGAAGGAAAGGGGGAGGGGAGGGGAGGAAAGGTGGAGGAGAAGGGAAGGGAAGCTTCGGAAGTTAAAAAATAATACAAAAACAGATGTTTGTCTCCACTGTCATCTTCACTATGAACTGAAGCAAGCATTTCTTAGCCCCTGTAACTCATCCTGCTGCGCACGTCTGTGTGACTTCTCACCCATCACTCGATCTTTGGGTCATACCAACCATCAGTGAGCAATGCATGTGACATGAGTTTGTTAACCCAGACTTGGGAAGTACTCACAGGCAGATCTCCAGGGCTCACTGAGCCCAGCCGGGGAGCCCTAGGTTCCAGGGAGAAATCGTGCCTCATGAAAAAGAACTTCATGTGTTAAACACCCATGATTTTACCTCTGGCCTCCACTTACATGTGCCCATAGATACATACCCATGAACACATTGAAGAAAGGAAAACAACGCGGGCACATGTCCCCACAGTGGTACCTCATGGATCATTGTCCAGGCCAGACAGGTACCTGGTAACTCCAAAGCCTCACTTTCTATACTGAGTAGTCCATGTCAATCATACGATGACACATTTCCCACAGGCTGTACCCCAGAGTTAGGCATAGCTGTGATGTCCCACCCCTTCTCACTTAGGGAAGCCCACGGGAGGACCACAATAAACAGCATCATTAGAGAGATGGCATTGATTCTTTTCTTCTCTGTTTCAAATTATTTGAAAGTTTCAATTCCTTGTCTTTTGGGTTTCAGGTTTCCATAAGTTTTAATATTATTTTTTATTGTTTGAAAATCCCACATATGTATGCAGTCTATATTAATCGCATCCTTCCCTCCAACTCCCCCTCATGCCCCTCACTGTATCTTCTCCCTAGCCTCATGGCTTTTTCTAAAATTTGTTTTTAATTTTGTAATTAATAACCCTGTGAGTCTAATTGGTGCTAGGCACAGGCACGTGGCTACGTGTTCATCCACTGGGGCAGAAGCACCCTGCCACTGGCCAGATGCTCGAAGGAGAATGACTCTCCCTCCACCAACAGTAATCCACTGCCAACAGCTCCTCTAATTACTGGGGTCGGGGCCCCAGGAGCCTCTCCTCTATTCACGATCAAATTTTGACTGGCTTGATCGTGTTCAGAGATGGTGTGCAGAGCCTGGGAAGATAACCGCCGCTGCTGTGCATTGATGCCTGCCGACACCCGCGCCATGTCCAGAAGTCAGCACTTCATAGCTCTCCTTCCCGTCTCTCAAACTCTCTCCACCTCCCCTTCAGTGGAGTTCCCTGAGCCTTGGGTGTTGATACAAATGATATATCCATACCCAGCACTCGGGGTTATTTATAGTGAGCACTTTGGCTAATACTGAGTCTCTGCATTCATCAGCCCCTCCAAGAAAAGAAGCTTCTCTAACTGAACCTGGGGGCGACACAAACCTACGGGTATAAGCCTCAGTGTTTAGGGCACAGTGTGACAATGTGGCCATTTAGCAAAACAACAGTCAGTGTCTCATATACACTTTTCCCCAGAGCCTATGAGTTCCACAGTCATGAACTTTTGAGCACCAGGCTTGAAATTCCCCTGTGGAACAGCCCTCATAACTGATAAAAGGGGGAGGCAGGTTACCCCCTAACCATCATGCCGTTATTGTGAGCAGGTCAGTGTTGAAGCGTGCAAGGTTCAGAACTGAGTACAACTCACAGCACCCTTCAGAGCACCCACTGGTGTGATGTAAGCCATCAAGCAGGGAGACAGTTTCCTGGTCATTGTGGTATTGTTGTTGTTGTTGTTGTTGTTGTTGTTATATATCCAAAGTGAGTGTTGTCTTTAGCCGTAAAGGCTCGGCCATCTAATTGTGGTGGGTAACCAAGAGAAATGGTAATAGCCTGTGTTGTTTCAAAGGCTCCAGGGTCTCCCTGGCCAATATTAGCTCTTAATTATTAATCATTTCACACTTCAGCTTCTAAGCCTGTCATGACTTACAGAGATTTCCATGTAAATAAAGTCTCAAAATTACTTAGCCTTATCAATCCATCCATTGGATCATGAATTTGTGCTTCATTCTTAAGTAACTGCTTCCGGGGCTGTACACTGAGGTTTGCATTTTATACAACGAGGAAGTTATGAAGACTGGGGGAACAGGGTAATACATGAAGAATTAACCATCATTCAGGGAACAAGGGTGATACATGAAGAATTAACCATCACTCAAAGCCTGTGAATGGGTGTAAGATCTATTGTCCCAAATTGTCTGATATCTTAAATGTTATATACCAGTCTTGTATATTTAGTTATTGGGGGTAAGACACTATGCACACCGAACAATATACATTTTCAGACCATATTCGCCGTTTTCAAACCTTGCTCTCTATACCTGGCTGCTCACCAAGGCTAGTTACTCCAGGGAGTAGACAATGCTGAAACTTTTCTGCAGAGCATAAAGTTTCCCAGAAGCTAGAGGTCATGGCAGCCAATGAGCAGGAGAGAAAACCATAGCCAGGCTTGCTGACAGAGGCTGGGAGGTCAGCATCCCTGACACAGGGCACCACAGCAGTTGCTCTTAGGGATATCAACTGATCTCAGAAAGACTAAAGATTTAACCAATGTTTGTGATTCCGGAGAAGTTGGCTTTCCAAGCCCAATGAGTTAAATAGAAGCCACTTGAACAATCCTTGTAAGACAAGGCCCTCCTGGAGAGTGTTAGCAGCCTGGAATCTTTGATTAAAGACCAACCCTTTTCCCATTTGTATGACCCAACTGTCTCTCAACATCCTTTCCTTTCCCCACAAGGTCTCTAATCTACACCACAGAAAGTAGGGCCAGTCTAGGAAGGACAAGTTCCAAGACCTCGTACCGGGTACGTAAAACCAGGCAGCCCAGTGTGCACCCTTTTACATGTTTCCCCTGTGTGTACATACTATGATGACCTGCCATAGACTCAGCACTCAGGAGGTTGAGGAAAGAGAGGGTGTGCAGCCTTGGCTATCACACTGACATTTTATCTCTTAAAATGAAAAAAGAGGGGAGATTAACAATAACAACTAATAATAAAGCAAATCAATTATGATGACATAATGCAATAAAAGCTATTTAAACAAATGTGGTTTTTTTTTTTCTGGAATTTTCTATAGTATATTCAGAATACTGGCAACCTCATAAACCAAAGGAAGGAAAAAAAACAGTAAAAATTAAAGGGACAGCTGTAGGCACCAGTGAGACTTACATAGTTTGTGCAAAACTCTTACAAGATCCTGTAACTGAGTTTCCCAGTTGCAGGACAGAAAACTGGCAGTGTAATTCAAACACACATTTAAGAAGGTAAGTGTATTATTCATCCAACTGCCTACAAAGCTGAGAGGCTAAGCACTGGGCAGGTCTGCCTCTGGAAGGGCCTAGATGCTGATTTCTTTCAGTGGCAAAGGTTTTATATGTACATTGACCAAGTATTATTTGAGAACCGCTTAAGTGAAAATGCCACATGAAATCGATATTCAATTGATTAGCTTGAGTCAACAACTGACACAGAGAGAGAAAGAGACTGATAGCAACTCAAGCCTAAAGCCAAACACATGGGAGGCTGCTCCATGGCCACCTGCAGCACTGGGGCAGTGGCATGGGCTCAACTCTTCAGGTTGGTGGAGATGACAAAGATAGTGTCACTGAGACCTGTGGCCCCTTGGATTTCAGGCAGCATCCTGACTCTGCTTCTGCTTCCAGAAGGAACAAAGAGAGCAGTGGAGAGAAGCTGGTAGCAAGGGAGAGGTAGTGAGAGCTCCGGTTCTGTACTGAGTGAGGAAGGGCACAAAGAAGGCTGTGGGTGAAAATGGTGGGCTGGGGTTTGAGTGAATATGTCTCAAGACAAACAGGAAGAAGCTACTTTGCACACTGTGACAACAGATGTCTCTCCATTCTCTCCAAACCCTCACTTGTCCTCCCTTCGCTCCCTTTCCTTCTCTCCCTTTCCCTCTCTCCTTTCTCCCCCCTCCTTCCTCCCAGCCCTCTCTCTCCCTCTCTCTCTCCCTGTCTCTCTCCCTCCCCCTCCCTCCTTCCTTCCCTCTCCCCCTCCCTCTCTCTCCCTCTCTCTCTGTCCTCCCTCTCTCCTCTCCCTCCCCCTCCCTCCTTCTTCCCACCCCTCTCTCTCCCTCTCTCTCCCTCTCTCTCCCTCCCCCCTCCCTCCTTCCTTGCCTCCCCCTCCCTCTCTCCCCCCTGACCTCCCTCTCTGCACTTCATTTGTTCTGTCTGACTGTCGAGACAACATAAGCATTACTCGCTGTACTCTTACTGGTGAGTCGTCTCTGAGAAAATAAACGGCAACAATGGAACAGTTAAACTGGAAGGCTTTCTATGCTATTGATCTGATTCCCTTTTATAAATGTAGAAAGTGGTGCCCAGAGAGAAGATGCAGCCTGGCCAAGTCCAAGGGTAATTATTTGCAGAGTCTCTAAATTTAGACTTGCTAATGGGTGGCACCAGTTCTTGCTAAGTAGCCATGAACCTACCCAGAGAGGCGGTCCATGCTTGCCTTTGTACTTAGCTCACCCAGGATTGTCTTCTCCATGTTGGTCTTTCTATGTCCTCAATAGACAGACGGCACAAGTGGGGTCTAAGAAAGGTAGTCTAGACACCTTTGAAGTCATAGGGTCGAAGGAAATTACGAAGAGACGGGTAACAAAATCAACTCTGTGTCTTAAGTATAAACTGTCAAGAAGGTCCGCTATTGCACATTTTCTTCCACGAATGCTGGTAAAACGGAACCAAGTATGGACACACAGCAGACTGGGATTAATGAGGAAGCCAAGATTACTTATAATTGACCTATTCATTGTCCCTATGCAGATGGTTCTGCTAAATATGTGAAAACAGTTTGTTCTCTTAAATAGGCTATATATTCCCTGCCCTCCGTCCTGTTTACACTATTAATTTGCTTAGCAAACCTTTTTACCATATCTAGTACGAAGGTAAACTACAGCCCAGCCAGAGGGTCTGAATTATTCATATACTCTAAATTAGCACGGTCCAGATTAATGAGGTTTTAGTCGACTTTTTATCTTCAACCACCTTCCCCCCCGAGACACAGGGTCGTTGTTTCCCTCTGTCTCTGTCCCTATTATCATAAGCTATGTCCCCCAGGTGATACCCGGTTAAAGGGCACCTGGCTACAGGCTCTCCAGGACTATTCTGAGGGCACAAGGAGAAGAAAGAGAAGCAACTCTGAAGCCTAGATTTCTTGACACCCATCTCCATTCCTCTGTTCAAATTCCATTCATCAAGGAGTTCTGGAAAGTTGACGGCTCAATTCCTTCCTTCACATATGTGGTACTTGGTTTTCTCGGTTTTGTTTTGTTTTGTTTTTCCTTAACCCTGGACACCATGATGACCATTACCAAGAGATACAGAAAGGGATAATGGTTGGGGCGTGGGGTGGTTCCAAAAAAGGTTCTCTTCTGCCTTCTCCCCCCCCCCCCGCCCTTCTTCCTGTATTTGTGTACATGTTCACTTCCCCTCCCCTCTTCCTTCCCCCAGTCTCGTTCACTCTGTAAATGTCATCATTGTGATGTGAAAATAACCATTTTGAGAGTGTTGCAATGTGTGAAAACAGAAAGCAAAGAGATACTGTGTGTTTATCCAAGGTAAGTGCGTTAGCAGCAACTCCACGAGATCATGGACACTGCGGAGGGCTCGCAGAAAGCCCGCTGCCATATGCGTGTTCATTTCCTCTTTTACTGCTTAATTCCCCCACCATGCCATCTGATCAGCTCTCACATGTCCCCTGTGTCTTCGCCTTAACAATCAAGCCTGGTAGGCCTTTCTACACATTTGTGATTCTCCCCATGTTAAAAAAAAAAAAATGCTTCCTGACATCTGCTCTGAATTTGTTTCTCTTTAATTTCCATTTATGCTCCCTTATCCTAACATCTGTGTCATTCTGAAAACAGTAACTCAGGCTGACGTTATCTGTGCCATTTAAAATTTTATATTCCCCAGCTAGAAGTCCCTCTTAACCATGTCGTGGCTGTGGGATGCTGGTGGTGCTCAGCCCAGTGAAGGGAAGGTTCAGCTGTGACTTCAGAGTTCTCGGCAGATGTGTCAGAGCCTGAAATTTTCCCAATACATTTTTTAAAAGAGAGGCAGAGATCAAACCTGAACCAGCAGTCTTTCGGTTGGAAGACTCTCTGCTCACACTCCTCGCTTGGCCCTGTGGACAAAGGAAGAGACAGGTAGTGGCTTGAGACTTACACACTCTTCTGAGTCATTTTCCAGCAAGACCTAGCACCCCAGATGCTCAGGACCATCATCGGGAAGCTTCTGACTAAAGGGACTGGGCAAAAGATGGTGGTTTATAAGAAAGAATAGAAGGAAAGCTGCTTAATCTCTTCAGAGTCAAATGAAGACTGGATCTAACATTCAACACTGTGATTATCCCCTCTGAGATTCACATGCATGATCATTTCTTTTTATTTGAATGCTGAAAACATCTCTGCTATCTACACCCTGAAGCCTTCAGGTAAATCTCTCTACAGTGAACTTGGCTGTCGTTTACCTAAACTCTAATCATTACTATAAAAGCCCTTCTGCAGTGCCCCCATTGCTGTCTTGTGATTCCTTGCCATCTCTGCAACCCTAATTTTCATCTCGTCCTTTATGCCTAAAAACACCCACATTTAATATATTCAGTAAAAAAAATAGTACAGTTGCTCAACCAAGATGGTGTGCTTATGTGTGTGTGTGTGTATGTGTGTGTGTTGCACACCCACTGCTTTCAAGGCAAGCCATGCAGGGCACATGCTCACATTATGAAGAGGGAAACTAGCATAGCTTGCCATCATAAGGCTTAAAGTGAACGTGACAAAGAGAAATTCAAGTTATTCTCTAATTACACACTGTGGTCATTTCTATAAAGGGAGATACCACGTGCTGAGCCAGTGGCTGTGGGGAAGGGCTCTTTAGATTGAGGAATCCAAAAGCAACACGAAATATGATCTCTAATAGAGATGCAGTAAAGGAAATCCTGAACACCATGAGTGCTGTACTGGTAAAGTCCACATGTCAGTGGAGGAGAGATGGGGATGCTGGGAAGTCATTACATCAGACACACACACGCACACACGCACACATACACACACGAACATAGTGGATTAACAGGACTTTTGTGGTCCTCATTGTTGTTTGTCTTTCGCTGTGAAATCATTTCTAAAACGCTGCTATTAAAGCTCCAAAAGGAGAGCATTTATAAAGTCTGCTGAGACTAGGAGAGACTCCGAAAACAGAGAAAGATGTCACCCAGAGTTGCCAGGAACCAGGTCATTTTTCTTCCAGTGGAGGACACCACCCTCTCTACCTTAACAACAGCTTCAGCTGAATGCAGGATAAGATTTCTAAGATGAAGGTTTAGCATCCTCCCTTCATTACCTAAGCTCACCAGACATGCCCAGTTTAACAATATCCTCCCAATGCTGATGAGCATCAGGACAAAGGGTGTGTGCCACAGGGTCCAAGGCGGTTCTCAGCTCTCCTAGTGCTGCAACCGTTGAACGTGCTTCCTCACGTTTTGGTCTCCCCCTCCCCCAACCATAAGATTATTTTTCTTCATAACGGTAATTTTACTACTGCTATGAATCATAATGTAAGTATTTGTGTCTTCCAATGATCTTTAGGCAACTCCTGTGATGGGAATCTTTGATCCCCAAAGGAGTCCCATAGGATGAGAGCACCTGGTGGAACAGTCTCAGAAGCCAGCCATGCACACAGACCTAACCATGGTGCCCATGTCTCCTTTACCACCTTTTCTCACTAACAGTGTGTGTGCCCCATTTGGACCAACTTCCTTCAGTCCCGTGAATATGTGCCAGGCTCTTTGAAGACATGCTAGCTTCAGGGGCAGGATATAAACTTAATTCTCTGGGATGCTGCTTGGAGTCTCCTGGTCTAGGTTGGGAACATTTACTCTGTGCCGTACCTAGTCTAGATCATGGCCCTGACCAGGCTATAACTACTGAATTGCACCCCTGGATACTAAGTTCTAAGAAAGCAGAGCCCACAAGGATCTTGTCCCCAACTGGTTCCCAAGAACTACTAGTGGCTCTCCTGAAAAGTGTTGAGTAAGTGACTGTGACCTTGTCAGGAAGATGCCACTGTATCTCAAGCTTTGCCAGGAGATGCTCTTCACTTTGAGGTGAACCTGCCCCTCCACCAGAAAACACCCTGCAACAGAGGCCCTAGAAGATGGAGGCAAACGTGCTTGTTGTCCTCAGGAAGAAGGGGGTGCTTCGGCATGTCTCCCCATGATGCTTGCCTTAATGTCAGAATGTTCAAGAACCACACAGCTGCTTCTCTTCCCCTCCCCCAAGTTATGAGCATGCGGCTTCAGGATTCCATTTTCCCCTCCTGGAATTATTTATGGGGCCCTGGGCTTGAATAAAGAATCCATTCTTTTGGAGGAAACCATGATGTGTGCAAAAGAAAAAAATATATATTTTATTTTTATTTATTTTTTTTTTTTTACGTTTGGTGTTCAGACCCTGTTTGGTAACTGTGCCCCAGTGTGTGAGTAATAGGTACGTTGCTTTGGTGTTTGTATCATGTTAAAGCTTATTCAGATGTTATAACATTTTTTCTCCTGTATCTTGGCAACATGATTTATTCTGCAAACGCTCAGTGTTACCATCTCACAAAGCTGTACCATCTGGGTTGAATTAATAGGCTACCCAGAGAAATAAATGAGAATGGTCTCCCATAATTAACATGTAGGTAAAGTATATTTAACAGATTATTATAATTAATATGTCAGTTACTGATTTCATGCTAAATAGAATTGTGAACACAAGATATTAAGATTAGTTACCCTCTCTGTGTGTGCCTCAAAAAGAATAAAAAAAAAAAAAAAAGCCGGAACAGAGAAAGAAATGAGGGCAGAAAGTTCAGTATCAATAAAATTGACCTTAACATTAAGAACATCAGATACCAAAACCGCTAAGCAAACAGTGACATTGTCGGCCGTCATAAGCTGGGAGCAGCAAATTACTGGTTTCATAAATTCAGAGCAGATACCAGAGATGTCCAGAATATCCCAGATGCGACCGGCAAAAGCACCAGAACGTGCTTAATTTATACGCAGCTGAAAGCGCCTAGCTAAAGCAAGGAGTGGGGGAGGGGAAGAGTAAGACAAAGGAAAAAACAGATTTTTGCCTAACGCCAGCCTGAGTTCCCTGCTGCTCAGCACCCTGCACAAAAATGCCAGTGCTCTCCAGAAAGGCTGTGAAGGGCTTAGAGGCCCAGGAATTCAGGGGTGTGGGCATTGAAGCTGGACCTTCAAGGGGGTGGAGAGGGTTTTGTCTGGTCATTCATTGCAGATAGCGATGGATAAGTGGCTGAGAACCAAGCAACGAGGGCTGGGAGACAACTGCCGGCTCCCGTCCTTTGACTCCTACTTCCCTTGCCCTTGTCAAGTTTCTGGGAGAGGAAGCTTTCTGTGGAAGCATGTGGATGCTGAACAGTACGGTGGAGGTGCCCAACCTTGGCAGCTTCAACAGGAGCCATTACCGGCCACAGAACAGTGAATGCACAATCAAGTTTTAAATGTTTGGCCGTATGATTCAAGAAGGATACTTTTCTTTTTGTTTCTCTGGATTTTCTTAGTCACCAGCAGACAGCACTTTCCTGGACCATTCTCCTACCCTGCCATGTCTACGACCCTGAAAAGAGAAGCCTTTGCAAATTTCCTCTTTGACTTCGGCCTACTAAAAAAGGATAAAAATTACAATCCAGGGCTTACAGGGCATGGCCCCATGAATTGGGGAAACCATATAGCCTCTACAAGGTGAGATCACCTTCCAGGGAAGGTTCTACAGGGTCCCTGGTGTGGGTTCTGTCTCCGCCCAGTGGAGAGCACTCAGGAGCGACTTGCCCAGTGTCTGCTTCTAAAGCCCCCTAATCTAATTGCTGAACTAATAGATCCAGGAATCCTCCAAGCTGAGCCTTCCCCAGAGGGTCCCCAGGCCAGAGCTCAGCCCATTTCCAAAACAATCAGGCCATCTGAGAAGTGACAGAGAGTCAAACAGAATATGTCTCCCAAGAATGGATTGTGTTTAGCCTTTGGGGACAGGATGACAAGAAGTGTCTCTATTGTTTATTCCTTTTTCTCAACAGTACAGGGGGGGATATTGCCTTAGCCAGAGAGATGGGGTGAGTTATTGGAAAGATGAAGAGGAGGGTGGGGGAGATAAAGAGAACATGGGGGTGGAGAAAAGTGAGCTCAAGGAAGCCATACTTACAAGCAGTTCTTCATCTTGGAATCCCCACATGAAGGGCGCTGTCTAGTTCTAGTTCCTTTGAGAGATTCGGGCTTCTCTTTTCTACTCACATCTACTGCCTTTCCTCTGTCTCTCTGCAATCTAAACTTGCCTGCTCCAGGTAACTATTCAGAGAGGGCTGAACACATTTGATCCTCTCCCAATTCTTCCTCAATTAAGCTGCCTTAAGGAGCCTGACCAGGAGCCAGAGGTTCATTCTGAGCCAATCACCTGTGCCTAGAGAAATGGGCTGAGCAGGGGGAGGAAATGACAGTTCTCTAGGGAAACCAGAAAGAAAAAAATAATTAGCATAGTTTGATAGAAATTCCTACCATGATAATACTGTTGGTGTTACCATGGCTGTATGGAATGTTATTTGCTTTTTTAGAGGAAGGTAGTTTTGCCCAAGCTAGGATGATTGATCTGGTCCCTAACCCTCACCACCACCACCACCACCACCACCACCACCCCACACACATAACATAGCTCTCAATAAAGTATTCCCAAGACATAAAACCAAAAGCAACGTGGGCTTGTCGACTAACTATGATGGCGTTGGTAGTGAACAGGGGTGTATTGACTGAACCTCTAACCCCCAGTCACAGGGTTTGGCTCTTTTCAGCTGTTCTGAAAATGGCTGTTAAAGGAACGAACCTGTCAAGAAGGTTTCATGACAAGCTTTAAGCCTTCTGCCTCATCCCAGCCACCATTATGATGGGTTCCCTGGAAGTCTTACCAGACAATGATTTCTGCCTTTGGCCTCGAGCACCACCGAGAGTGTACCAGTCACTGCCTGCTTGGGCAGCAGCTTCCTGGCCCCAGCTGAAGTCACACTGCAGGTGCACAGCAAGTGCTCAGAGGAGAAAGGCACACAGCCCATGTGGCTAGCTCCAAATCTGCCAACATAAGCCCCTGGGTGCTCAAGGGAAGATGGGCTCAGATGAGCTCCCGAATGTAAAGGGGATTCCAGTGGGAGTATGATAACAAGAGCAACTAAGAAGGCACAGAGTGTCCCTGCGCACAGAGAAAAGAGCCAAGAACAGCAGGATTGAGTACAATTCACTGGAGTCCCTCCAAGAATACCACAAGCATCTCCTATGCATTTACCATAATCTAGAGATGCAAGCCTGCTTCTACAATTCTGTTATGCAAATAACTGCTTCCCCCCCCTCTGTGTGTGTGTATGTATGTGTGTGTGTGTGTGTGTGTGTGTGCGCGCGCGCGCACGCGCGCGCGTGTGTATGTGTGTATGTATATGTGTATATGTGTGTATGTTTGTGGATGTGTTCTTTGCAAGAGGATTTTAAATAATTTTAAAATGTAGAAAACATGGAAGTGAATGACAAAGAAATACACAACCTAGATTTGTGGATTTGGCTACTGAAAACACCACAGTAGATCTCATTAAGTACCACAGACATTAGCACCAACATACATGATTCTGAGTCTGTCTGTTTGCTTTTAAACCGGCTGTCTCAGTCACTCTTCTATTGGCATGAGGAGACATCATAGCCAAGGCAATGTTTTAGAAGAAATAATTTAAATAGGAGGTTGCTTACAGGTTCAGGGGTTAGTTCAGGGGAGCATGGCAGCATGCAGGAAAGTGCTAGAGAAATACCTAGGGCTACATCTCCATCAGTAGTGGGATGGGAGAGTCTGGGCTTGGCATGCACTTTTGGAACCTTAAAGCCTATCTCTAGCGATACACTTCTTCCCACAAGGCCACACTTCCTAATCCTTCCTATCCTTTCAAACAGTTCCATGCCCTGGTAACTAAGCACTAAAATATATGAGCCCATGGGGGCCATTCTCATTCAAACACTCACAACAGGACTGGCAGCAAACATTTCTAATGCTATCACCGCACTAGGGAGATAGAGATAGGTGTGTGTCTCTTTAAGTTCCAGGCAGGACAGGGTTATACAGTGGGATTCTGTCTCCAATAAACATACAAATTATTAAAAATATAAAAGCATTTACTGTAGTTATAAGCACTGTGCTGTATGGTTATGTTTTACTAAGTAGCTCGGTCCTAAAGAAATGAGGGGGAAGAGGAAGGAAAGAACCTGGGATGCTACCTGTGTCGACAAGCTTGACTGTGGTAATTGTTTCATGATGTATACCTTCAGCATGCCCAATTTTTATTTGTCAGTTGTACTTCAATAAAGCTGAGAAACAGTAAAAAGTATATTTGCTCCATAATGACTGTTAAATATATGGGAAAGAATGTCTACCCATTTTTTTAAAAAACAATTCCCTTTAGACTGTACTGGGATTCATTGGGGGAGAACTTTTATTGTTTGCTTTATGTGAGTACACTGCTGCTGTGTTCAGACACACCAGAAGAGGGCATCAGATCCCATCACAGATGGTTGTGAGCCACCATGTGGTTGCTGGGAATTGAACTCAGGACCTCTGGAAGAGCAGTCAGTGCTCTTAACCGCTGAGCCATCTCTCCAGCCCCCACTGGGGGAGTTCTTAAGTTTTACCCACTCACCACTTTTTATTGGTACTTAAGTCCTTACAGGCATTATTTTTTCATCTTTTAATTCTCCAAAATTTGGGGGAAAAGGAAAACGGAGAAATGAATATATTAACCATGTTCCACAGAGAAAAAGAATCCAGGATACTGAATTTGGAATTGCATCCAATCTAGTATCATATTCTCTCCAGAAGAAACAGGATAGAGTGAGTCACAGTGTACTGAAGCAAGTTATGAGGATGCCAAGCATGGGCTGCTGACTGTTGTGACCCATTAATTGAGTCACTTTTGCAGAGTGACAAGATTCAGAACATGGCCTCTTCTGTCTCCTAGGCTTAAGTGTAAATACCAAAAGACTTTGACCAAGCTAGATAACTTTTCAATTTTTTGAACTATTTATTTGCAGTTAAGATTGTAAAAACGATAATGTAATATCTATTAAGTACAGGCTGTGGTATACGCAAAGTCTTTAGGAACTCTAACCAGCAAATATATGTCATTCACAAGGGGCCTTCTGAAACATGAATGAGAAATCACCTGTTGACACCTTTAGTGTTTGATCTGGAACATTCAGGGGGTTGTGGCTGAGTGTCTGTGATACTGTAGCCCTCTCAGACTAACAAACATGGACAACTCTGTGTAAAAGAGAATGTAGACTCTTTCTAGGAAAGAAGAGATCCTGGCTGGTACCCCTCCAAGGGTAAGGGCACCCAGTTGGAGACTTTGTCTTCTGAGAGACAGAGTTCTAAATCTTTTTCCACCATGACAGCATGGGTCCCAGCTGCCTGAAGCACCTGGTGCTTGCTTGTAGCATCCACACGGAACTTTTCTGGGGTATGCCCTGTCTCTAATAACTAGGCTTTTCTCTAGGTCCTACTCGGTTCTGGGCTCCCTTATTGGTCAGTCTCAGTAATTAGAGCAAGTCTAGCCTAAGCACTGGTTCATAAACTCATCAACACATTTTGTCACCAAACTGAGCAGTTTGCCTGAATGAAGCACCTGGATGGTATGAGAGAGGCAAGTCAACTTTCAATTTTAAATGACAGACTGAGAACTCGCTCTAGATGAGGGAGACGGAAACGTGTCCATGGAAACAAGCCCAGGCATGTTCTACCAGGTGCTCCCACAATATCTGCTTATCTCGTCTCTGCTTTGTTGTGATTGGCCTCCATCTCAGTCGGGTGGCCAACCATGAAGTGCAGCAGCTTAGAGCAAAAAAATAGTAAGAATTCCTCTTTCCTAATAGATGCAGCAATGTCCAAAATAGAGTTGTTATCCATCCTGGCCTGGCTCACCTGAAACAGACTGATTGGCTGGACCTGCCGTCACCTCGTGTTGGGGGATACAGTTACTCGCATAGAGCTATGAAGACGGGAGCTCTCGAACTGGGTGAAAAGCTTGGGTGCTCTTACTGAAAAGAGGAAGAATGGATGTCAGATTACACGACTCTATGCTAACCTGTGACCACTCATCTTAAAGACATATACTCGAAACTACAAGAGTGAGGATCCAATACAGACAGGCAGGCCTGGTCATATCTCAGAAAGACATGGTACCACAAGTTCAGGTGAAAACCTTCCAGATAAAATCAGGGATGTTTGAAGCCTCTCCAGCAAAGCAGACACACTGGGAGCTTCTTCTGCTTGACGTCTTCTCAATATCTAAGCAGTGTGGGTCTCAATGTTAGCCTGTCAGAGGGAAAGGATTAGCATGTACTTTGATTTCTGCTGCAAACACGTTGTTTCAGAAATAAAGTTAGCATGGCAGGCATGTTGGTTGATTTAATCTCTGACATGGGAGGCTCATTTATAGCATCACAGCCTTCTGAATGTTTAAAAACTCAAGTGTTATAAGCCTGCTGTGCTTTTCCTGCGAAACGCAGAACAGCACTAAGTGAATGATACCACCTGGCCCAGCAGCACCAGCAGGATCTGGCATCAAACACAGCTTCAGTCTGTTCCCCGTGTGTGAACGTCCCTCTGCTGGGGCTGCAGCCATCTTGCAGGAATAGTCTGTCTCTCTGCCTTTCTGTCTGCCTTCCTGTCTGTCTGTCTCTATACCTATCTCCCTTTTTCTCCCCCTCTCCCTCTTCCCTTCCTTCCCTCCCTCCCTCGCCCTCTCCTGGATGCAGAAATTCCAGATCAGCTGATTCATGCAGCCTCTTTTCCCAAAATAATCTTTCCCAAAGCAGCTCTCCTCCAGATGCACGTCTAGAATGTGTTTGATCTTAAAACAACCTAAGATACTCTGTTTTCCCAGAAAAAATGTTGGTTTTACAGTGTGCCCCTCCACCCCACCTCCCTACCCACAGAACCCCACTCACTCTCGATAAAATTACATGTTGATATGGAGTACTCTTGGTATGTAAGTCTATTTTCCCAATACAAGAGAAGTTTATTACTTTCAAGTTCAGACTGACATTGCTTAGGTGTACATAAAATAATCAGGCATTGGCATCTTAGGGAGCAAGATAGCACATGACACCTTCAAGATGAAGTTTTATATGAATGTATAGGAAAGTGTCAGCAACACACAATCTATACTCTTTAAAAGCAGTGCACTTTTTCTGGGTAAAGAAAAATGTTTGTCTTTCTTTTTTAATCTCACTGTCAGAGGTTACAGTCTTGACATTTAGACAGAAAACAGATTGCTTACAGTTTAGAAGCTGACACCAACTCTTTCTAGAATCTAGCTACGAAGAAATCCACATCCGGGATTTTCAATAAGGAATGAGACAACTGAGACCTCTCTCTTCTCATCACCAGTGGAATTTCAAAGTTCCCACCCAAAAGAGGGTCTTAAATATGAGCCAGAGACCTCCAGGAATGGCATGGGTGTCTGAGGGCCCTCCTAGTGGGAGGAGAGTCAGTTCTCTTTGGATGTGGCCTCTATAGTCATGCATATGCTTCTAGCATTAAATGGGCCCCGTTGGAAGGGAGTGTGGTATGGATTTGATCAAAAGACATATTTATATGTGGAATTTTCAAACAATACATTTTTAAAAGAAGAAGGAAGAGGACAAGGAAGAGGAGCACTCTCGTGTGCCGTCAAAGAACTCAAGCCTCAGTCCTCCCATGTCTTCTCCATCTTCAGCCTCGTGGCATGATCCCCTGTGCCAAGGCTCCTGCTGTATCCATGGAGACAGTTTGTCTTCAGCACACATCAGCTTCTTCCTTAAACATTGTTTTCAAAGTAACAAAGATTCCCTTCTTGGTCAACCCTTGGCCAGTACACTGACAGTAAGACTTTAGCAAGTTTATCTAAGTGAACTCAGACACAACCCACAGCCCTTTCATATATGGAGCACCTTCCATATCTGCTGAGATTCTGCAGTACCTACAACTCCTAAGAGCTATTGGTCTATTAACCCACACAGCTAGATTCCCCCCATTGTAATGTTTTACACAACAATCATTGTACAACCCACAGTTGACTGTACACTTTCCTTTTGTTTTGCAGGTAAGCCTGACCTCTGTTCCACATTACAAAACCCCCACTGGAGTTGCACACTCCCCTTAAATAAGTTCTCTCGTTTCCTTTAACATGGATAATATTTGCATTGGCTATTATACAGGTTGCCTTGGTCCTGGTGTCTGTCATAGCAATACAGACCCTGACTACTACAGCCACCTTCCTGACCTTCTGCATAAGCACTTGGTGACCTCAAGAAATGTGCTGCTCTGTTCTGTGCCTCAGTTTCTCTATCTGTAAGATGGAGAGAAAAGTAACACTCTATCATGCAGATGTGAAGATTAATTTAGCTAACATTTTTATTCCAGATTGCATTTAGGAGTTTTTTTTTTTTAAAAAAAATAGAATTTGCCTACCTACCTACATACATACATATATAATCTATTTATATATTTATATATTTATTTTTGTAGTGAAAGAAAGAGGCATGTGTGTGCCATGGTGTACCTGTGAAAGTCAGAGAAGAACGTGAGAAAGTCAGTTCTCCCCTTCTATCATATGAGTCTAAAGTGTCATGTCGGTTTGGCAGCAGGTCAAGTCTGAGCCATCTCATCAGCTCCAAGACAATCAGCACAATCGGACTTTGCTCGGAGATCTTAGTCTGCAATGCCTATTTGCTGCCTTTTTTGCAGGGGAGGGAGGCACTGATGTGCAGACTTTTCTCTTTTCAATCTGTACATTCTGGGGACCAAACTCAGAGGTGTCAGCAAGTGCCTATGCCCACTGAGTCACCAGCCCTGCCCATTGAGAATTGTACAGGTAAATATGCTCTTTCAAATGAGAAAATGTTGTCAACACGTGCCTAGGTGACTTGCTAGTGTCATGAGGCTAGTGTACAGCTCTTGACCATCTGGGCCACACCTCCACTTGTCCTGCCTCTTAAGACATCTGCAAGTTCCTTACACACCAGTCACTTACCTGACAGTGTTTTCATTAATGGAATGACACCTCTACAGTGCGAAAGGCATACCATGAGGTGTGTAGGTGACTCCAGATGGCACAAACAGAAGACAGCAATACAAACGTATTGATGCTTTCAGGACACCCAGAAGTTCAGTTTTCCAGCCCGGTTTCCTCAGCCTGAGCCTGGAAAGCCAAAGCCTGTTGGCATCAGCCTTTGTGAGTCAAGTTGCACTGAAGCACAGGCACATGGGTGTGTTAGCCTGCTGGCTGCAGAGCCAGAGAACCGTCCAGAGTCATCTGGCTTACAAACACTAGTGTATTTAACACACTAGCCCTTCACAGAGCAGGTTTGTAAAATGTGGTCCTCAACAATGTGCTTTAAAACAAGTCTCTTAAATAATAGGGTGGTTGACAGGACACCATGGAAGAAATGTTGACCTAGTGAACGCAGCAAACACCCCCAATAGTTATCCCTCTGAATCTGATAGTAACGATGCTTTACCATTGGTTCACAACCTTCGTAATGCTGCAGCCTTTTAATACAGTTTCCTCATATCATGGTGACCCCCACCCTCAAATTATTTTTCAGCCACTTCATAACTGTAACTTTGCTACTGTTATGACTCACAATGTAAATATTAATAGGTGGGGTTGAGACCCACAGGTTGAGAACCACTGCTCCAGATGACCAACACTCCCTGCATCCTCATAGCTGAGTTCTGCGGTAAGATCATCCTCATTGTACAAATGAAAATTCTGAGCTTCAGAGAAGTTAAGGCCAGAAGGTCACACAGCTGGAAGCCGAAATGAAAGGCAAGACCCCAAGCTCCTGCTCTCAAAACCTTCATCCTGCTCCCTGAACCCAGCTTTACCCCATTTCTCAACAAGCGAGGGGAAAGAATTCAAGTCCTAATTCCATTCAGAGTGACTTTGGAGAAGCTAATTGTTAATGGTGTCTCTGTCAACTTCAAAGAGTTCCCACTGTCATCCAAAAAATGAACCTGAGCCTGTGCGTATGCATGTGTGCTTGTGTGCTTGTGTGTGCTCATGTGTGTGCATGTGAGCGTGTGTCTGCCAAGTAGAGGACTGAAGCTATGGGACAGATAGGAATATATATATAATATACATATATACATAATATACATATATTTATTATTTATTTTTATACATTTAATTTTATTTTAAGATATTTATATTGTACATATTTATTTATACTCTACATATCTACTTTTATTTACATATAAATATATTTATTTTATACATTATATAGAAATAGATTTGTGCATGTTTATGTCGTATCATTATTTATATCACTTACATATATAAATGTGTTTGTGTATAGAAATACACTCCCCCCAAGAGAGCACTTCAAAGCCACTCTGGCCACTTGTCAAAATATAAAAGGTAGACTTCCTCTTCCAGCCCTGTCTCCACTCCCAAATGCACCAGTGTAAGCATACTTTTTGCCTTGGCCCTGCTACTGACAAGAGAGAAATCTATCGGTTTCATTAGCTCTTTGAAAAATGAGGTGCGTCTGTGTCAGTGAGGTGAGGGGGTCACGAAGAGTCATTTATCATTTTCGATGAGGCATAATGAACCCCTCGAAGCTGGACTCTAATTTAATTGTCGTCGACTTAATTGAGAAGGAGGAAGCCAGTTCCAAGACACTGACTGAAGGTGTTTTCATTGAACAGAGACAGATCTTATTTGCACTCTGCAGGTGACGGAAAAACTGCTTCTGGTCAAACCAGCTCCTCACTCTGGCTCAATGTCATCTTTATTCTGTGCCCAGTGGAGTCTGGAGCTTCCAAGTGGACCTCTCCCTTTAGTCAGTGACACCGCCCCCTTTCCCTCCGACTACCCAGACAGCAGACAGAAAAGAGAATCTGTTCCCCAACTGTGAATCCATCATTGGCTGCCAATTCCTAGCTCCTGAGTTCAAGCCACTGTTCCCAGGAACCAACTGACCATGGCCAGTGCTCTCCTGGCTTCCACTGTTTGCCTCTCTACAATTCCTTATCTATCCAGAAGCCCAGTGAGGAAAATCAAAATCATATGACATTATTAGAATTTCTTATACACAATTCGTGAATCAGCAGTTTAAGGTTAAAGTCAAAATTAGCAGTTTAAGGTTAAAATAAATAAGTAGGTAGATAAAGATAGATAGATAGAGAGGTAGGTAGGTAGACAGACAGACAGACAGACAGACAGACAGACGACTATCTCTTGCAGCTTTTAAGAACTCAGAACTCGGGAGCTGCTGAGGAGGGAGGTTCTGACAGCTTTTCTCCAGAGGGTGGGGTCAGGGGCCCACTGAGCAGCAGTCTCCAATGCACGAGGCTCAAGCAGCATGATGGTGGAAGAAAAAGGCCTTAGTTTCTGCCAAACTTGAAGGTCCTAGTGCTACTTGAAGGTCCTCATGGTGTGGCAGCCAGCTACCTTAGAGGCAGCAAGCCATGGGCCCCCAAATCTTCTTCAACCTTAGAGTCACACTGTCAGTTTCTTGATAGCATCTTATTTCTGACTTTATTCTACGTGCAGGGTGTGGCTCCAAAGAAGCCAGTTTCACTCGGAGGCCACTGGGGCCACTGGCTATCAGATGGTAGCTTTTCTTAAAAGCCCCATTGGTTTCTCACTCAAGAGGGAATGAAATCGTATCATGTTACTAAGGTTTTCCAAGCCCCAAAGGATCTCACTTTCACTTACAACCTGCTGCCATTAAGTCCCAGCTTCTGTGGCCTCTCTTTCCTGCACCTTCAACATATCCCTGCCTCTTCCGCTTTTCATAATCACATCCCTCTGACTGGAATGTTTTTCCTCCCGATTTCTACATGACTGATTCTCTGTCACTTAGATCAAGAGGCAAATATGGTCTCCAGAGAAGCTTATTAAACAGCCCTTGGCTGCCTCTCTAAAGAGTTCCAGAAGGGAAGTAAAGAGATGTTAGAATGTGGTGAAGAATGATGTCTGGCAAATTTGGCCTAGAGCTTACTCTGCCCTGATCATGGAACACAGAGCCCAGATGTTTGGCATTCCTTCTACACACCAACCTACAGTCACACATTAACCTACAGCGGACTCAGTGAGGGTGCAGACTGCCCACTGCACAAAGATGAAGCAGGTGCCAGAGAAACCATCACAGCTGCAGGTCATGGTAATTCTCACAGCAGACTTCTCTGTGAAGCTGAAGGTGGTACAGCTCAGTTACTCCAGTGTCTTAGCTATTCCAGAGACTGGGGCACAGGATAACAAGTTCAAAGATCCTGTGAGCCACAAGTAAGTTCAAAGCCAGCCTGAGCAAGAACCTTGCCTCAACAAATGAACCAAGAAAAGAATGGGAGGGGCTTGGGTTCACAGCTCAAGGTGACTGCTTGCCTACCTTGAACCAGGCCTGGGCATGATATCCAGTACCACTGGAGGGGAAGTGAAAGTTAAAGGGATTATCACCACCTGAAAAATCAGGGAACTAAGTTTGAGCTGGGACTGTATACTTACTCTATTGGATGATATGAGCCAGAGTTCAAATCCTACTCAAGTGCCATAGCTGTGCCTTAATTCTACATTATGTGGCCTGTTAGTCATCTATATCTATTTCTTGCATTTCTCTAAATAATTTTATATTAATTTAAGAGTTCATTTTAGCTTGACAAATGGCACACACTGAATGTGTGCCATGTGCACCGTGGTCATATAGGAACTATAAAAACATAACACTGGCTTAGCTGTAGACATATACACATACACATATACATATATTCACATGTATATACGCAATTATAGGTTGACTTGAGAGGCTAAACTAAACAGAATTGTTCCTCTAACATTTGGATGAATGAGAACATTGCTGAGGCAAGAAGACACTTAAAGTTAGAAGGGAAACTAAGGTTTGAGTGGAGCACTGGGGAATAGGCAGGTTTACAATGGTAGCATGGGATGGGGGAGATACCATAAGCAAAGAAGCTGTTGTCATGCAAAAGTGAGGCAGAAGACCTAGTCTTGAACCTGGGCCATGCAGCTCATGGTTGGAATGAAACTGGATATGTAGGTGGCTGTGGAGGAGAGCATTCCTGGTGTAGTATGGAGGGTGGAGGCTGGAGGCAGGGGCTGAACTGATTCAATTCTTCCTGAACTAAAGTCACCCAGAATCAAAGACTTCACCAAAGGTTCCCTACACCTTTGGAATTCCACTTGACAACGGCCTCGTTGGAGAAAAGCTCTATCAACAGTCACATTAATAACTAGATGTGTAATTAACTCTGTTTCCTGCCCCCACCAGGGGATGGCAGTGCGGAAGGGTGAGAATATAAACACTCAGTCTCATAGTGGAAGCTTTCAGAGATGTGTCTTCCTCCAGTGGGTGCCACGCTGACAGTGAGGCTAAATGAGGCTTAATTTGACAATCCCAACAATCCATTGTTAATGACATGCCATGGTTATAATTTGAATTTGATAGATCCAATTTTTTGTTGTTGTTGTTTCTGCTGTTGGCTTTCTCCCTAACCCTCTCCTCTGGGTTCCTGCACCCCTGTGTTCTCCAAAAAGCAAGTTTTCTTTTCAACACCACAAATACCATCTCTGCTATTGGGACACAACAGTTAAATAATGTGAAACTGCGCTTGTGCCAGTGAAATAAAAGTGAGTTTTACAGAAGCGAGTTCCTTCCCTGAACATAATAACAGTAAATTTCCAGGGTCCTGTAGTGTAATATCCATTAGATTTATTATGTTGCAAGTCCTGGCCCCACTGGCTCAGCCTGAGGGTAAGTATATTACATTTCATCACAGTTTCATTTTCTCCCACAGATGAGAAATGGGAATGCGATTGCAGTTATGTAGCGTGCATGTGTTAAATCTGATCTCTAATAAAATCAAACACATCACAACCCGGAGCACTTGAGCACAGTGCCGGCAAAATGAAATGCCATCTGTCTTCACGTAGAGAGCGCCTTATTAGAACAGAAAATCAAGCCGCTCAGTGTGAACATTGTTACTTAATAAATGGGTAAATGAAAACTGATAATTATGATCTTATTTATTTTAAATGATTACTTAAAGCCACCAAAAGCACAACATAATTTGTCAATTAGACACCCTGGACCCCGTAACGGTACATAGAGCAAATACCTCCGAGTAAAAAGATTAGACAGACTTAGAAACAAAGGGGGAGAGATGAAGAGGAACTTTCCAGAACTACCTACCAGAAGTACACACGGAGAAGAGGAAGGGCTTGAGAGGCCATGATCCTGGGTAGATGGGCAGCTTCAACACTAGTCACCGGAGCTTTCGGTTGGAAAAACACCAACACTTTCCAGCGTGCAGCAAACACAGGTGACATAGTGATGGCTTCAACAAGAGCTAGTGGCATTGCCACGGTCCCCAAGAGGCAAATCTGAAACTCTGAGCTTGTTTCCAGCTGCTGGGGCAGGAGATATCTGTTTGATTTGATCTTTTATTTGACTAGAACACAGCTAACTTAGAGTAAATTAAATCACTTCTGAAGATAGAAATTAAGTAGGTAGAAAGCACACAGTCTGGGAGAGGATGGTGCAAGAGTCAAAGAGAAGCTACAGGCGGTAACCATTGGCAACCAACCATCCTAAGGAGGGGAAGCTCTGCTCTCTGATCCCGGGACAGAGCATACCTGTAATCATGGCATACCTGTAATCATAGAGACTGAGGCAGGAGGATTTTAAGTTCAAGGCCAACCTTGGCTACATAGAAGGACCCTATAAAATAAAGACAAATATGGAGGGGAATATGAAAAAGAGGAGTGGAGAAGGAGATAAAAGAAAGGAGGAGGAGAGAAGGGAAGTAACCAAACACATCAAAAGTTAATCCCCCTGTGGAATGTTAAGAGTGTGAGAATCTTATCTTGGGCCATATGCACATCAAAACTCAATTGTGACTGGTGGTACATTAATCCCTCATTTAGCTATTTATCCAGCTCTTCTGGAGCAAAATATGGGTTTATTCTCACTCCATGAACCAAGATGGGAGAGATGGTTACATCCCAAGAAAATCAAAGTCATCAACAGACATAGAATAGGGGTCAGTGTTAGGAAAATAATAGATGTCTACTACCATGGTCTTACCTGGTTCAGGCCTCCATAGTAACTTCCCCTAGAGCAGGGGCCTTAAAGGACCCCTGTGACATCACCCAGTCACAGCTCAGTCTTTAGGCACAGGGCTATTAAGGAGCTATTATTTATTACTTTGGCATTTTGATTCTTGACGGTTATCCAGATCTAATCCCAGCATCCTGTTTCTTGACCCCTGGGCATTCTGACCAAGGCTAGCTGCTTTCTGTATCTCCATTTGCCCATAACTTACTTGCCTTACCTTTGAGAATCTTGTCCCAGATATTGTTTTATATTCCTTGTCCCACATCCAGTCATGTACAGACAAACCTCAGTGGTACCAGTTGGATGTAAATGTTCCTGAACTTTTTGCACCCTGCTCGTCTTTTCTATAGAACTTGTATATCTCTTATTTTTTTTTTTTTCTGTCCCTCTCTTTTTCTTTATTTTATTTTGTTTTCCAAGAAAGTTGATTTCACTGTAATTCCCAGGTCCCTGTGTCTAACATTTTTCTAGGTGGATTAAACCAAGTGAGTGTCAAGGGTCAGGAAGTACACCCATGAAGATGATGTCATTATGCAGGAAGGCAGGATAAGGCAAAGCCTATCATTGGATGAGAAGGAATGGTAGGCGTAGAAAAGTGTAGGAAGGAGGGAGAAAATAGAGAAGCAGGAGAATCCAGAAGGAGACGGAGCAGATGATCCAGATCCAGGTGGTCTAGGTCAGTTTTATCTTGTTTAGGTGGGCGGTTTATATCTCTATTAATTGACTGTGAGTTTATTGTGTGGATGTATTGTAGACTGAGAATTTATCATATAAATCTGATTGACAAATTACAAGTTTCTAGAACTTTGATTCTCCCGGGTTGTGGGGAATGTGAGCAGAGTTCTGCTGGCAGAGAGACAGCGGGAGAGGGTAGCTGTAGAATATCTGGGGCTAGTGTGGTGTGGTGGCACATTGGAGCAGCCCGCAGAACTCGGTGTGTGTGTCAGGTGTGGTAACAGCTCGCCAAGGAGACTGTGTGAAAGCAGCTGGCAAAGAGACAGCCGGAGCACGCGGCTCCTGGTTCTGTGGCCCACTGAGTGAGAACTTGCAGGAACCAGTAGCAGAACCATTTAATATTTACAACAATGCTCCCACACATAATCTAGTTTGACTTCTGCTTCCTTCTTTGGCTCCTTCCTCCCTGTGACCCTTCAGTGACAGTTGCCACATCTTGCTGCTGTTTAGTTTAGGATGACCTCAATGCTCCACCTGTGTGACTAATTCTTCGGTTTAAACTACTTCTGCTTAAAGATTCAGAGTGAGTTCAGTGTTCCTGGGCAACACCAACTTTAACTACAATGCTGATCAAGAGTTGTGACTTAGGAAGTCACAATGTCTTCTCTCCGTGATCACCGCGATTGGTGCAGAGACACAAACTGATTACAACCATCAAAAAACACTGCTGTGGAATACACTAAGGTATCTGGGGATGGGGGTAGGGGGTATCTGTGAGATTCAAGACTGCTTCTACCGCTATTGTTGCCATCTGACATCCATTCTGCCACCTTAGCAACAGGGCGACACAGGATATTATACATGCATACATATGTTTGTGTATCTGTATATGTATAATCACTTACCCATTTAATATGCATGTGTACACACGCGCGCGCGCGCGCGCGCACACACACACACACTCACACACTCACCTGTTTACCTCTACCCAGCCTTTTACATGATAACATGATGCTATGATATACAGAGCTTATAGCCTATTCTAAAAATATATGCAGTGAGGTCATAAAAAGAAATCTAAAAGAAACTAATGATTTATGTTTACAGCACTGTACAAGGGAGCATTACACTATACTTGACTGTGTGTGGCCCCGGGCTGTGGGTTATGCATGCTTACATCCTTTTAAGTATGTAAAGCCCCATTTAGTCTGAACCAGAGTATGCAAATAATATGATCTAGGCAGAAACCTCCCCTCCTCCTCCACTCCCTCTATCCTTGGCTGTCTTAGACTTGGTTTGAGTCTATGCCTGATTGAACCTCTGGGACTCGGGACATAGAATATTTCGTTGTTCTGCCCTGACTATGAACCTGCCCTCTAGAAGATGGAAGAAGAGGGTCAGTCCTACACAACCCAGAAAGAAAAAGGGGATAAGTGGTTCCCAAATGACCAAGATCACCAAAAAGAAAATGGCATTGACACTAATCACTCTCATACTCTCACGTTTGAGACAGAAAAATTTGAAGGCTAGAGAAGAGAAATGGCTTGCCTTGGGCCCCACAGCTCATACCACTTTTCTAAAAGTCTAGCACCTTGGTAGCCAGAGACCTTTAGAGACCCCCTTCCTGGATAGTTCACCTGAACTTCAAACATCTCAAAGAATGTTCTGGAACCTTCTAGGCACAAAGTCCCTGTCTTAGTTAGGGTTTTATTGCTGTGAACAGACACCATGACCAAGGCAAGTCTTATAAAGGACAACATTTAATTGGTGCTGGCTCACAGGTTCAGAGGTTCAGTCCAGTACCATCAAGGTGGGAGCATGGCAGCATCCAGGCAATCATGGTGCAGGAGGAGCTGAGAGTTCTACATCTTCATCCAAAGGAAGCCAGGAACAGACTAAGCATCCTCAGGCAGCTAGAAGGAGTGTCTCCAAGCCCACCCCCAGAGTGACACACTTCTTCCAACAAGGCCGCATCTTCTAATAGTGCCACTTCCTGGGGCAAATATATGCAAACCATCACAGTCCCCTTGGAGCCTCTTTATCACTGAGGTCCCTAGACTGAAGAGAGCATACCTGTTCCATTCATTTAGATGCTATTTGACAGACAGAGGGGTCTCCCTGGAAACCCTTGTTCACAGGGAACCAGCGCTGGCCTCTTCTAAGATGTCAGCAGTTCATAAGGAACAGTTATGACTATTTCTTTTTGTTTAGATGTTTGCCTCTTCCCCATTGAGTTTCTATTTTATTTTGACTTCTGGCCTATAACCTCATGCACACCTCGTAAATTCCTTCCAAAACTGAAGCAAAAGCCTGTTTAAGATTGTATTTTTCGATAGGAGAGATGGCTCAGTGGTTAAGCACAATGGCTGCTCTTCCAGATGAGTTCAGTTCCCAGCAGTCCTATGGCAGCTCACAAGTGTCTGTAACTCCGGTTCCAGGGGATCTCAACACCCTCACAAAGATACAAGAACAATCCAAAAAAGAAAAAGATTATATTTTTCCTCTAAAATACAATTGGATGATGCTTGTATTCTCTTCCTACCTACTGACCTGTAAGCCACAGACCTGTGTTCTTAACTGGCTGTGGCTGCTTCTTTCTGTACTATGCTGAATGAATGTGCCTTGCCTTTTCCCCTGCTTGTTAAAAAAAAAAAAAAAAAAGATGGGAAGACACTGAATCTTCTACAGACCACTAAATTCTCTAAATTTAACCTAGATTATTAACGTTTACTTACAGTAAAGCTGTGCAGAGAGAGCAGCTACAGCCAGCGTCATGGTGACAAAGGTCATTTTACTATAAAAAGAAAACGCTATAAAGAAAGTATCTCCAAAGTATCTTTGCTTTAAAAGTTTATTTCTTGCTTATTAGAAAAACTCAGTGACTTGGCCTTTTCTGCCTTTTGTTGTTGTTGCTGCAATAAGGATGAAGTCCAGAGCCTAGCAAACACTGAAAAAATACTCTGCTGTTCAATGTCCTTCCCAACTTGACTGGCCCGGTTGACATGTTGACCATTGCCTGAGTGATGTTAGAAACCTTATTAGGGATTAGCACAAGACAAAAAGGAAGTTTTTCAGGACACCCCACCCAACTCAAATGAGTTCCACAGCAGCAACTTCTCATCCTGAACCTCAGTATGTCCATCTGACAAAGGGGCATAGGGAAAAATTCTTTCTGCTGACTCCTCAGGAATGTCATGAATGTGACATGACTGGCAGATACAGGTATCTATCTGCCCAGAACCAGTTTCCAGAACTCCCTTCACTCCCTTCAGTGTCAAGGCAGCAATTAGGGATCTCTGAATGTTTCCTCTAACTCTCTGGCCTTCACTGGCTTAATTTAGACCCCGAACATTAGTTTAACAAAGTGCTTTCATGTTTATTATATTGGATTAGCAAATTATAAGCTATCATGTGAGGTTATCGAGAACACCCGAGCAAATGGTTTTCACACGGGGAACCGGCATGTTCTCACCATATGGGCCTCATTTATTACAGCTTTGGACCTGGAGCTTAGGGAGAGCCAACCTCTTTACAGAGAGACTCCTGAGGCTTGGTTGCTAGGAAGCTACAAAAGCTAGTGTTTTTAATGAGATTTAAAGTATCATAAATTATATATTATTTTCTGTACTTAGGACATTCATAGCTCTTTGGTTTGTTTCATGCTTCATTTCACATAGGTGACATATATAATCCCTTTGTATACACAATTTCTGGTGTAGAAATGCCCTCAAAAGTCAGAGCAGAATTACATTTCTAAATTTTGTTTTTCCTCTGTAAAAATAAAAGCTGGTCTTTTGTCTTGCTTTGTCTCCTCCCATATGTCCAAACAGACAATGAATACATATTTATTTTCTTTAAAAAAAAAAAAAAAAAAGGTGCCCTTTCCTAACAACAGTGACTCCAGCGAGTACTATGTGTTGTTGAGTCTGGTGCTGCCGTTAATAAAAATTCTCATAATTCCATTTCCAATGAGTCAATGTGCTTCTGCAGCTTAGCTTACTTTAGGTATTTACAGAGGCAGTACTTAAAGAGATGGCTTAGTCACTACCTTCACCCCCTCCCCTCCCCTCAATTTTCAGCAGTAAGTACAGAGGCAGCCATTCCACAAAAGAAATTCAAAAACTATTTGGTTTAACTGCCCATCTTTAAGGAGGCCAGCCATTATGCAAATGAGATGCCCGCAATTGGCTGGTGGAAGCGCTGGCTATTTGCATAAGAAAACACAGCTCTACTTCATTCCAAGGGCCAGGGCAAGCTTCTGCTGCAAGTGACTACCAATAAGACAAAAGAAGGTTTTCCACTAAGAAATTATGTTTTTAAAAGGAACTT
This sequence comes from Micromys minutus, assembly GCF_963924665.1. NCBI lineage: Eukaryota > Metazoa > Chordata > Mammalia > Rodentia > Muridae > Micromys > Micromys minutus. Next base: position 15,094,272 of record NC_137959.1, read on the forward strand.
TAAAAATCTTTAGAAAACAATGGGCTTTGGACATAGCCACCTCTTTGGCACCCCTGCATGACACTTCTTGAAATTCTTGAAGGGCACTTTTCACTTGGCACATTAATTAGGTTTTAGGGGCACTGGGCATCTTCTGGAACTTCTGGACATTTAATATGTTCCACATTTTGCTTCTAAACAAATTCAGGGTTCTGTTGAGCTGTGATTGATCAGCTCTAAAACATTTTTATGAACATTTAAATAAAAGTGGAGGTGTGGGGCATCAGAAGGCGACATTTTGTGCAAGCTTCTGGACAGCTGCACGCAGTCCTAAGGGCACCCAACTTCCAAGATAGCTTTCCTAACAGACCTCCTATCCAAAGGCTTCCAGTTGCTTTGCTCTTGCCATTCTTAGAGCTGTTGGTTGCAGGTTTCCAGTCTGGCCTACTGGATGTTTAGATGTATGTACTCCCCCCAATCCTACTCCTTTCTGACCAGTCAGAAATCTGGGCCTTAGTATCTGTGTCCCTCATTCCTTCTGTTCACCTTGAAAGTAAATGTCTTTCTGACTGCATACTGTTTCAGTGGTACACAAGGTACCACCAGATGTGTCAACTTAGGAATCATCATCATCTTCTTGTTCTTGTTCTTCTTGTTCTTGTTCTTCTTGTTCTTCTTGTTCTTGTTCTTCTTGTTGTTCTTGTTATTCTTCCTCTTCTTCTTTTCTTCTCCTTCTCCTCCTCCTCCTCCTCCTCCTCCTCTTCCTCCTCCTTCTTCTTCTTCTTTTCTTCTCCTTCTCCTTCTCCTCCTTCTGCTTCTCCACCTCCTCCTTCTCCTTCTCCTTCTCCTTCTTCTTCTGCAAACATTATTTTAATAGCACTATTCTGTTTCAGTACCAGGAGAAGTGGGGCTAGAACAAGTGGCGAAGTGGAAGATAAAGGATTTTGGTGGCAGATTCAAAGGAACACTTGAGCTAGTAGGAAGAAGCAAGCACAGATTTGTACATATGTATATATATATATATATATATATATATATATATATATATATATATATATATATATATATATATATATAAATGTATTAACTACCTGAATCATTATACTAGTTATATATGCATAATAGAGGACGTCTACCATAGAGAGATCCCTTGTTTGGTTTTACTACATTTTCTATAATTATCATGCATTGCAAATTTTTGGGCACTTTATTTTTGTTGTTATTGGTTTTTGGTTTTGTTTGTTTGTTTGTTTGTTTGTTTTAATTTACTGCTTTAGGATTCCTGCAGGAGTGGCTGGCTATGTGAGCCTGGATACCCTGGTTATCACATCTTTAGACTTTGGTGTTCTGATGGTAAGGAGAAGGCTGATTGTGAATCTTTCCCACAGCTCCTGTGTTGAGTCATCTATGAATATCTGATTCATCCTGAGGATAAAATAAGAACAAGGAGTCATAAGGACACGAAAGCTGAAAAATACTTTGATCCTGATGCCCGCCAGCGCTCAAACAGCTGGAGTGCCTGGAGATCTTCCAAAATGCCCTCATGTGAGAATTATTTGAAAGAAGCATCCTGTGGGGGGAAATGGTGGGGTGAGAGGGAGAATGGAGTGGAGAGACCTCTTATTTATTTCAACCCCTTAGATAAAGGTTGATAAGCTCCAATGGAAAGGAGACAGAGCTAGGATTAAAACGTTAACATCTCAGGTCTCTCTAGAGAGCCTAGAGCATAGACCACCAAAGTGCTATCTTTAACTTTAAATTATTTCCCCATTTGACCCTTAAATGGGACAACCATTTCCTACAAATTGCCTGCAATCATCCACGTTTACTCCACTGCCTAATTATCATAACACCTCTTTTGTGCTTGGACATGTCACAAACTCAACCATAACCTATTGCTGTCAACTATTGACCCTTGAGCCCAACTACCTTCCCTCTCTCAGCCTCCAACCATTCTACCTTATGATGCAGCTCAGCCTCTGTTTCCGCAAAAGAGAGAACTGGCCCAAGTGTTCATTCTTAGGTTGCTTTTATCTCTGATTCTTACATAGAGCCATGAGCTGGACTATTCACTTCCAGCTCAGGAGATGTACTCTTCAAAAAAATCACCATGCAGAGAAAGACTAGGTCTGCAGAACAGGAGCCTGCTGTGGCTACAAGGCATAGCAGCCTCTTTCTTGCTGAAGGCAGACCACCACATGCAAAGCAACGTGCTCCCCACCAGGCAGCCTTCATTCATTCATTTATCTGACAGCTACTATGTACCAGCTTGCATGCTACTAGCCAGGCATTGTCTTTGTCTCTAAGTGGTTCTCAGACTAGTTGTGGGGAGGTAGGGCTTGGGGAGTGGGTGTGTATGTGTGAGAGCTTTACATATAACCAGATCATTCTGTCATGTTAATCTCCTCCTGACGGTGTATTATATAGTAAGCATTCCAAAAGGTCTTTGACTACATGCCTATGTGAAGGAGAAGAAGAAGAACAAGAACAACAAGAAGAACAAGAACAAGAAGAACAAGAACAAGAAGATGATGATGATTCCTAAGTTGACACATCTGGTGGTACCTTGTGTACCACTGAAACAGTATGCAGTCAGAAAGACATTTACTTTCAAGGTGAACAGAAGGAATGAGGGACACAGATACTAAGGCCCAGATTTCTGACTGGTCAGAAAAGAGTAGGATTGGGGGGAGTACATACATCTAAACATCCAGTAGGCCAGACTGGAAACCTGCAACCAACAGCTCTAAGAATGGACTCTGTTCCTTTGAAAAAGGGAGATAATAAGAGAAGCCACCACACGGGGTCAAGATACACCAAGCAACCTGTCTCGCTTTCCTCCCTGTTTCTGCAATAGAAAATTCTGATAAAGGCACCCTAAGGTATGCTGTGATGGTGAGTTTCAATTGTCAACTCCACACAACCCGGAGTCATCTGAGAACAGGCTTTCAATAAGGGATGGTCTGCATTGTGTTGACCTGTGGGCATGTCTGAGGAAATTGTCTTAAGTTCATTAGTGAGAAAAACAAGCAAACACCCCACTGTGGGCATCATTCCCTAGACAGGGAGTCCTGAACTACATAAGGGTAGAAAAATGGGAGGTGTCTGAAAGCACTTGTTACTCTCACAGAGGACCTAGGTTCCATTCCCAGCACTCACACAGGAGCTCACAACTGTCTGTAACTCCAGTTCTAGGAGATCCTACTCCATCTCTTGGCTCCCTTGGACTCTGCATGTTAGTGTACACATGTATATGCAGGTAAGACAATCAGACAACAAAAATAATAACACATAAATAAAGGGAGCTCCACACTCATGGTCATGGACGTGCACATATTGTCCTATTGCACTTGTCTGTGGGTGTGATATGAGTACCTGAGTCAAGTTCCTGGACTCCTGCTCTTGCAACTTCCTTGCAGTGATTGGCGACAACCTGGACCTGTAAATTCAAATAGCCCTTTGTCCCTTATGTTGCCTTTTGTCAGGATATTTTATCATAGCAACAGAAACCAAACTAGGACAAGAAAGGATTTATTTCAGACCCTAGTTTAAGATTACAGTCCACATTTCAGTAGAAATCACAGTGACGGGAGCTTGAGGCACTACAGTCACTTTGCATGCACAGGAAAGAAGGAGGGAGTAAAAGATGAATGTGTGGTAGTGGTCAGCTCACATTCTTCATCATATACACTACAGAATCTTCTGCCTAGAGAATGCTGCCCCCCACAGTGGGCAGGTCTTCCCTCCTCAATTAATGGCAAAAAAAAAAAATAATAATTCCCCACAGCTATGCTTAAAGGGCCACCTCCCATGGTGATTCTAGATTCTGCCATATTGACAATTAACTCTAGCTAACATATTGCCTGCCCACTAGACACTAACAATCTTGTGCTACTTGGTGGATGGCAACTATCTAGGGAAGTTAAAAAAAAAAAAAGTCCTGATTTATAGCCTATGCTGATTTTCAATAGTGTAAATACTTCTATCATCAAAGTAAGGCCAGCAAGGGTAGACATAAAAAGATTTAGTCTATGATTGGTTCTTCTGGTGACTACCATTGACTTACCCCATGGGGCAGGTGCCGTGTGTGAAAGCATTTCTTTAACCTTGCACATGTGAGTTTACACTGTTAAGCGGATCCTTTGCTGTCTGAGTCCCTGCTGGGTTAAAACAAACGGACGAATAGTGAAGGTCGGTGCTGTGAATCATTCTGCCGACAAGCCAACTGCACTCATCCAGTTAAGCCAAGAAATGAGGCAGGTGCCTGGCACCGTCTGCCGAGTGCCGTGTCATTGGCTTTCTGTAGAATGACACTACAGTTGTAGCAACCATTGCTCTAAAGGATTTATTGCACTGTAGAAACCAGCCAGGTGCTTTTGATGGAGACTCCACTGTATCCTCCAAACAACTTTGTAAGACTGGTGGTGTGATCCCCAGTTCACACTGAGTGCAACTGGGACTTCCGGAAGTCAATAACACGTTCTTATTCTACCATAACTAATGAAAAGCCAGAATGCAACCATGGTCATATTCCGAAGGAGCTCACTGCACTATCTGGTGGTCTTGGAGCTCCACTGTACTTCTCCTAGTGACTATGGTGCCTTCTAGAACACTCCTCAGGCAGACAGGCTCAGGTACTCTGTGACTTATCAACCTTCCTCAAGCAAGTTACCCAACCTCTCCGGGCCTCGGTTTCTTTCTTTGTAAAATGGAGATAAACGTGGAAACTGCTCTAAAGTGATGTCATAATGAGCCATTATGGATAAAATTTACAAAAGGATCTCGTGAAAGCAAGTTTTATATAAGCATTGTCAAATAAATAAGGTTCGTTCAGATGAGTCAATGACTTCCTGGTGTTTTTTGTTTGTTTATTTTTTGGGGTTTTTTTGTTTGTTCATTTGTTTGTTTGATTGATCAATAGAAGTAGCGTATATATGTAGTAGCCAAGTTATCAATTTTCTCCCTGGAAAGACTATGAAGATGAAACCGAAGAACATGGGAACTGGATACAGGCAATCGCAGTAGCAGATGCACGCTGTGTGTTGACACCAATTATATAGTCTCAGAAGGAGCAGAGTCCTAAAAGTCACACTGTTTGTGCTGGTTCTTCGGAGGTGGCTATTAATGCCTCTTAGAGGCAGCATGACAGATGTAAAAGTGGGTTTTTACATGGCTACAAATTCATCACCCAAGCTGTCTTCCCTCCACTGCATATAACTGATGCTATTACAACTCTCCATAAGGTCCCCATGTTATTTTCTGCTACCCGAACAGACTGGGCAATTTATGAACAATAGACTAATACTATTTAACTCTAAGTTCTGGAAGCCAGGAAGTCCATAATAGAGGTGTTTTGTGTACATAGGACCTTTTGAATGTGTCATGTGATGGAAAGCAAGGAGGGCTGAAGTCACCAAGCTTTAGAGCTGCTCTTGTGATAACAAGTCTATTCCAGTGATCACACCAATCCGTTCATAAAGAACAAGCCACAAGAGATAATCATCTCTGATTGCACTGGGGACTATGTTCCCAACACCTGATTGGCAAGGGTATGCTCAATCTGTAGTGTCCCTAAGGCACAGATTTCTTTCATAGCCCTACATATAACAAGCAAGTGCTCCAGTCGAAAGGCAAGAAGTCTTCCACAAATCCACTAAAAGATAGAGACCCTGGTGGCTTTTCAAAAGTACTTGAATGTTCTTTATTCTATTTTTCCCAGAAGCGTTTACCTAAAGATGGTAACAGCAGTGTACCGCACGGGATCTAAACACACCCCTGAAGAACCATTTTGTACAAAATTAACAGCATTTTCCAAGCCCTTACCCACACCAGTGTCATTTATTGTCACCTACTGGACTGGTCTCGTGCTCTCTGGTAATCGCTAACTCATTAGAGATTTCCTCTTCTAGGGAGAAGGCTACAACAGGATCTAACTACCAATTTGCCAGTAGATCATGATAGATGATACCACTGAGATACAATCACTGAAGCTCCGAACGTACTAACCCGTGTAGTGTGTGAAATTTGCTTCTAGCCTAATCTGAACAAATCAACCTCTGAAAGCTGTCTTGAGACAACAAAACATTGAATTACCATTTGGTGGTGCTAAGGAATTAAAGTTGACTTTTCGGTATCTTAAGGATGTTGCCAGTCTGCTTCTTAAACATTTATTTTCTCTTACAAACACTTCAGGATCGTTTAAGAACTAATGGGATATCTACTATCAGCATTGAAGCATTCCAGGGTGGAGCCAAGGACTGGTGAAATCAAATTGTGTGTTTGTGTGTGTGTGTGTGTGTGTGTGTGTGTGTTATATACATATGATAATTGAGGAATAGCTGCAGAAGGGAATGTTATAACAGTCTCTCTGCTTTGTATAGGATTGAAGAATTCTGTAATGAAAGCCTTTTCTACTTTCTGAATCAGAAATATAGGTGTCCTTCTAAGTTGTTCTCTTCTTCCCCACTACTGCCCTCCTGTGCTGTAAGTCATCACTAGAATTCATCCCTCCTCCATCATCCTCTTCCATCCAGCCAGCGGCCTCTCAGCCAGCTCCTCACATCCTCTCCAACAGCCTCCTGAGCATCCCTGACCATCATCTTTTTGAAATCCAAGTGATCATCTTGAACTTCACATCTGGCCACGCCAATTCCCTGCACACTTCTCTGCAATGGTTTGTCACGACCCACCAGTGTTCTGTCACTAACCAGAGGTCCTTCATGAGCCATCCGTCCACATGCCATTCCATCAGGCCTCAAGCACAGTAGACTGTGGGGACATCGGGCTGTTTGTCCTTCATTTGGCAACAGCAGATGGGATTTCTATGACGAGAGCTCTTTGCTAATGTGGGAGACAAATGGCAAGATTGCATACTCACAACAGAAACAATCCATGGTGACAAATGGCAGTTGAGCTCACCTGTCAACCCCTGAGTTTGTTATCTTCTTCCTCTTCTACCGTTCCACATGAGCAATTGCTTTTGTTAGAACCCCCTTCCACAACTATTTCCACCCCATCTGCTGAAAGTCTGCACACTGCACACTCTTTGGAATACAGACCACCCATTGCTTCTTCAGAGATTTACCCTAAGGCCTCCTGACTTTATTTTCTGCCACTACTTCACCAGTGTCTGTACCTGGCCTAGGCTAAAGTTGAGATGTAATAAATGGCTGTTGGAAGGACAAATCAATGAATGGGTTAATAAATGGATTTCTGCCTTCTTTAAATTGGCTTTCTTGGGCTTTGAGTTATGAGAGGTAAGAGATTATATCTGAGCATTATTATGTATCCTGAATCACTTAAGATGATGAAGTACATTTTGTTAGCCAGAGCCATTGAGAATGGATATTCACTTACAGCCAAATGTCTCTTGTTCCCTGATCCCAGTGCATGTATGTTATATGCAAGAAGGTATAATCTGTTGAGTTAAACAAAGTCATACTGAGTTCATTTTTAAAAAATTTTAAGATTACTCATTACCTCTAGAATGCTGATTTGTATTATGATCACTAAGGCCTCACTTTTCATAACTTTCTGGAAAAACAAAAACAAAACAAAACAAACAAACAAACAAACAAAAAACCAGATCCTTTGGTCCCTAGCATATCTCAACAAATGTCCTGCAGAGTATCTTTTCAGAAAACTTGCTTTACCTCACACCTGCCAAACTGTGTCCCCTACCTTAAAACTAGGAACTAAATATCACTTGTCACAAAGGCCATGCATCAGCATGAGAGTGAAGATGCTTCTTCTTCCTTGTCTGCTAAACCATGAACATAGCACATAGAGGGTCTGAATCAGCAGAAAGACAAATGCTGTAAAGAGCCAGGCACGGGGGTTCAGTTTCCAGCTCCATCACCGGCTGTCTTTATCTCTCCATCTCTCCAGTAAAGAAAGCAATGCCTTAGTAATTGAGAAAACAGCATATCAATCAATGCTTGTTAAAACAAACGTACAAAAATGGAAGCCTCTAAGGACCCAAATCAGTAGCAGCTAAGGCAGCTCTGGATATGTGAGAAATGAAATAAGAGCCGACAAGACGCCATTGGGGAGAAGGGAGCCTCCTTTTAGCACAATGCTTTACATTGTTTGCTAAAACACAAAGCATGCAATGAAATACAGGTGAGTGTGCGACTTTACACATCTGCATGAATAGACAACTCTGCGCTATCGCGTGAGAACATAAACTCGACAAGGGTTTTCCTTTCAGCCAGCATCTCTGCAGCTTAGTTGATGGCTAATCTTACAGATTAAATCCGATCACTGGATTATTGATATTAATTCTTTCTTTGGGCTGACAGCTGTAGGATAGAAACATCACAGCAAACACTGAAATTGACTGAGCCCAATTAAGGAGACAGGACCAAAGCCAAAGCATAGACGATGGAGTGATCATGTCTCTCAGCTTTTATTCTAAGTCAGAATATTCTTAAAACCGGAGGAAGTGAGTTTAAAACACTATATTAGGAGCAAGACTGTTTTGTATGACGATATAAGATCTGTGCCGTTGTTTTAAACCTAACCTGTCACCAAAAAGGAGACACTTTTCTAAGCTCTTAAGCAACAAGAAAGGTTCAAGGAAGGAGGGGGCTTTGCTGTCTTCAGTATTTTTAAGCCCTACCTTTAGGTAAAGCTTTTAGGTAAACAAGGGCAAGTCTTAGCTGGCAATTTGCAAATATGCTCATTTCTGCACCCGTTCATTAGCACGCTGATTAGAATCCTAATGTAGCGATGGGGGGGGGGGCATCTCAAAGTTGGCTCATTTATGAAAATGCTCGTAAGTTTAGCAAGTCATTGTTCAAATAGAAACATTTCAGGATTGCAGAACACACAGAAGGGGATTTTAGGGGTTGACAAGCACATACCTCTGATGACAAAGATACTCACACCGAAGAGATAAAAGCCAAAGTCAGAAGTAAACGAATGATGTTAGCAAGCAGGCAGTCAGCATTCAGGAACAGAAGACAGTGTTGAGGGAAAGTGGGGGGGCACAGCGAGAAAACAGAGCCAGATGCATCTGGGAGAAGTAAAAATGATCATAGGGTTGGTTGTTGTCAAACTTGATAACAGATACATAGGGATTACATTACCTTTATATTTGTTTAAAATTGCCCATGATAAAAAAAAGATGAGGTTAAAAGAAATGCACTAATCTTAAATGAAAAAAAAAAAGTTAATAACTCTGAAATGAATGCTTTGACTGTTGTTTTTATAGAATGTCAAGAAACAGATGATGTCCAGGTTTCGGCACCGTTGTTAGTTAAAAGAAGAAGGGGGGGCACTGGGGAGGTGCGGTGAGGCATGGGGACAAGGGGAATGCCTGTGAGGGACCCAAGTTGGGAATGCCTTCTCTCTGAGGGACCAGCCACAGGATGGTATAGTACAGAATAGAGTTCAAAGGTCATAGGGGAGTTAAGAGGGTAGTAGAGGCAGAGAGAGAGAAGAGTAGAGAAGTAGAGGCCGGCCATGAGCACATGGAGAGGGGGGGGGAAGAAAACAGGAGAGAAGGTGTAAGGGGAGAAAGTAAAAGCAGGAGAGCAAAGAACAGGAACACAAAAGAGAGAGAAGGGAGCAAGCCACCCTTTTATAGTGTCAGGTAACTGGGGTATACCTGGGTATTGCCAGGTAACTTCGGGGTGGGGTTTAAAAAATCCCAACATTGACTGTAGAGATGAAAGCTAGAAAACTATCCAGGGGACAAAATGGTACACAAAAAGAAAATTTTAAGAGAAAAATCAGGACTGACAATAACTGCAAGAGAATTTTTTTTTTTTTTTTTTTCAGTTGCAAGAATACTATTGAAGAACATCATAAGGAGAGTGGTGTGGTGGGACACACTTACAACCCCAGCACTGGAGAGACCATAGGACACAAAATCATGAGTTTGAAGCAAGCTCCCAAATACAGTAAGTTCGAAGCCATTCTGGAAGACATGGTGAGACTCTCTCAAAAACTCCAGTGGTGGGCATGTTGCTCAGAGACAGAGTGCTTACGTAGCATACACAGGCCCCAAGTCCTACGATTAATTAGTGCTGAAACTGTATGTCAGCAGGGGTAATGAAAAAAGATATGTGGGTGTAAGAGATATACATTCAGAACACATTCCCAAGCTTAAAAATCATAGGAAGTACTTAGTTAAATTTAAACAAACAAACAAGAAACTTTTATGGGCAGGTGTGTAATAGACAAGAGAGGGAGTACAAAAGCCTGTGGGTAGAGGGGCTTCTGATGTGTAAAGGTCATCTCAGAAAAAAGAATTCCTTCCTTCTTAGGACAGTGTGCAACTAACCCATGCCAGCCTTGTATTTTATTCTCTGCGATCTGTGCTTGGAATATGTCCCTTGCTGAGATTCCTAGAGTTGCTGCTCCTTCAGGGTAAGGGGGTAAACAGCACGCAATAGAAGTTTCTACCTCTGGGGCCATAATTACAACGTTTTAAGTCTTAATGTTTTGGTTTGGGTTTTGCTTCCTTGTGACAGGGCTTCAGAGTCAATAGGCAGCCCAGACTGGCCTCAGGCTCCTAATCTCCTGCCTCAGCTTCCTAGGCTCTAAGACTACAGGCGTGGGCTGGCATGTATTATGTTAGGGCTTTGGGATGTTTTTATTATTTTGTTTTGTTTTGTTTTTCTGGTGCTAGGACCCAACCCAGGACTTCTACATAAACATTTCTATCACTGAGCTACATCTTTAGCCCAGATCCTTTCACCCTCGATGTGGTTTTATTTTCTGAAAACTTAACAATTGTGTTCTTGGTGATTAGCATCTAGTAGATTCGTAATAAATATTTAATCAGTTGGATGATGGGGCAAATGCATGCATACATGAATGGACCGGGGTGTTTCCCCTTGTACAATACCACCTCCATTGGCTATCGGGACTTCAGAAGCTGTTAGGCTGAGGTCATTGTCATGTCAGCCGGGGAGGAACACATTAGGAGAACTGGAGACTCATAATCACCCTCCAGAGCTCTCTGTCCCACTCTGTCTCTGTAAATGTAATGACCTCGGCACATCAGTTACTCCGTTGTCTACTAAGTTGTGGATGCGCGGGGTATTTCAGAGCCTGCATGGCATCAGCCGGAGACAGACAACAAACGGCAGTGAAGTAATCTATCCTTCTCTTTCCTTTTGCTAAAATGCCCCTGACCCCTCCCCCTTAATTGCATATTAACATATCTAACACAGAGAATATCTTCTAAATTACCCACTGGCTCGAGGGATAACGTAGTGTGTGCAATGAATGAAACACTCAGCTTCTCAAAGCTCCCCAAATACTTCTTTCAGAAATGATACAACTATTTTCTTAGTTTGAATAGTCTTTTCATACAAACCTCAGTGACTACCAAAACAGTTTAATGTTATTAGAATATCATCAACTTTCATTATGTTTAAAAAGAGATCATGACAAGAGATAATTTTAAATACATTTTTTTTGCCAGAATTAAAATCACAAGCTGTAAAATGAATCCTAGAAGTGCCAGTTATGATGGGATGTAATTCCAGCCTCCTTTGCCTGACTTTCATTCACTGCTCTAGGATGGAGCTCCAGCAGTAAACTTACAGGCAGAGGAAGGCAGCTAAAATCTCAAATACCAGTCTTCATTCTCAACAGTAAAAACCTGTAGCTTATCTGATCACCTTACTTGACACTTTTAATGGTTTATTTTTCTAATGGCCAAATACCCCATTGTCTATCCATCCTTTGTTCGATCTCTGAGTAGTTAATTACCCCTAGATGTATGTGTAGGCATGGCATGGACCAAGACAAAGGGAAGGCCACATGCTCACTCCTTCCCATTCTGTTCTCATAACTATCTAGAAGACACCCTAGGAAAATATCAAGTTAAATATAATTGGTGTTCATTCATTTATATCTTGTCAAAATGAAGGAGGAAGAGGTGGAAAAGAGGATGCGAGGTTTCCATTAAAAACACTTGTTATTCAATGGGATATAAACAGAATGAACTCGAGGAAAGAAAGCAATAGGTATGCATGAGCTGAAAGAGGTCCACCTACTGTAAAGGAAGCAAAGATCACCCTAAGATGCAATGCAAACACCATGCATGTGCCCATGTACACGAACATACATGTACATGCACACATAGGTTGTCCAGAAGAAGCCAAAGTTTTCTGAAAAGTTAAGTTCCATGGAAGGGACTGCTGTAACGTTTCCCTGACAACACCATCCTCACATTTCCTGAGTGATGGGTTCCATGTACTTCTGCTGAGCCCAGAGTCCAAACTTCATGAGCTAAGCAGACTCTTTCTAATTCTTATACACCAGGAGTTAATTATCTGGTTGGGGTCTCTGAGGAGTCCAATCTGAATTACAGCTCACATGAGGATAGTCACATGATTTTCAAGGTATAGGGAATGCACAAAGAAAAAAGTGTCTTTTGAGAAAAATTCTAATAGAAGAAGAGGAGAAGGTTTGACTAAGGAAGCAAAAACACCAGAGTACAGGTCATATCTGGTCCTCCACTCCAGCTCATATATGTTTTCAAAATGTAAAATTGGTGCTAATGTTTGCCATTTAAAAAAAAGGAAGAAGAAGTAAAACATAACATAAAACAACAACAAAATCCCACTGTGGGTTTGCCAATCCAGAGACTCCTCTCCTCTTTGAGAGGGAAACTGAGTAACACTGAACTGCAGCTTCTTAGGGAATGGGCAGTCTCTTGCTTGCCCCAAATACCAGTGTTCATTTCACCCATTAGCTTAACTTCCTTTTCCTACGAACAGCCAAAGGATAATAAAGAAAATATAGCATGGTTAAAAACCATTTAATCTCCAGGGACCTTGAAAGGAATCAGAACTTTACAAGAAGACCAACAGAATCAACAACCCGGACCCTTGTCTCAGAGTCTGAGCCATCAATCAAAAAGCATGCATGGGCTGGACCTAAGGTCCCCATACATATGTAGGTTGGGGGGGGGTGCTCTATACTCTCAGAAGAGAAAGGGAGGAGATATGGAGGGAGGGACTGTGTAAGGGAGGAACCAGGAGGCAGGGTGATTGGTATGTAATGTGAATTAATAAATAAATGAAAAATTAGTTCATCTCAGCCCCATAGAGACAGAGGATGAATGAGAGAAAGTTCAAGGTCCACACAGGCTGCCCAAAAAGAAGGAATAGGGAAACAGCTTACAGAAAGTATGAAAGAGCATCATGTTTTCCAGAGACTGGAATGTGGTAAGTCAGAATGTCCAGCCATAGACAAACCTTGTTCAAGACAGACTCACAGAGAGGCTTGTCAAGCCTGTTCACTGACTCCACTTGCTGGATGATCCTCTTAAGGATCCGATTGTTACTTAGGTTGTGGATCTTTGATAGAGAAAGTGGATCAAGCATTTAACAAGCCCACCCATTATCTGCTTCCTACAGACTTAAGCATTCAGAGGCTCACATCTCTGGCAACAGGAATAGATCCACTCTTCAATAAAGACATCATGTAGATCCTCAGACATTACTGGCTCTTGCACAGGCCTTCAGCACCTAGAGCCCTGTATTGTGGCAAATTCTCCTCTATCCTCTCTGCAGATCCAGCACTCAGAGCAGATTTTATATTATGTGAAGATGCCACCAAGGGTACTCATGGCCTCAAGCTCCTTGTGGCTCCCAGAAAGTGGTATCTGTGGCGTGATTGCTTGTGTTTGAATGCCTTTGCTTTCTTACATCATGGTTCTGATTTAGGAGGGTAATAACAAGATGGCTTCCAAAATGCCAGGGCATGTCTTCTGTTTGGCACTCTTCTGCATCCTACTCCCTCTTACCTGAAGACAAATATTTATTTATAAACAAATACAAGGACATGATTTTTCTTTACTGCCCACTCTTGTGGAGGCCAGTATGAAGACCCCCATAAAAAGGCAGCATGCTTTTATTTGGGGCCCAAACAAATTATGAGAAGGAAACCAACCATGGGAACATCTGGGGATGGTCAAAAGTGATGTGAAAAAAAAAAAGGAACAGAGAGATACAGGACCCAAGGCAGGAACAGGGCCAGAATGTGCACTGAGCAGAAGAGATGCATGAGACTACAGTGAATGGGAGCGAGAACAGTGAGCAAAGCCAGAGAGGTGAGATCCTGGGGGGTCTCAGGCCAAATCTAGCCTCCATGTCTGAAGGGTCTGGGAAGTAAAGATATGTTTTATGTTTTTAATTGGCTGGGGAGAAAATGAAAAAATAATATTTCATGACCTGTGATGCTCATATAAAGCTCCAAGTTCAGTGTCCTTGAATAAAGATTTATTTATGATTAGGTTTGACTGGGCTTACATTTAACATCAGAACTTGAATAATTCTACCAGAGGCCAACTGGCCACAAAGCCTTGGATACTACCCAGCCCTGTAGAGAGCAAGTTTGTCAACACTGTGCAACTAGACTCATGCTTCTTGAGTCTACTTCTATAAGTGAATAAATGCTGTACCAGGCATTACACTGTCCTCAGAGGAAATGGTAGATTGAGTCGCAGAATGAAAGATTCTCGATGCCCGTTAAGGTGCCTCAGCACAGTCTGAGAAAGAAGGCAGCTTCAGCTTCATGGAGTCCTTACTAGTATTTTTTTGCCACCTCAATACAAGCCAGAGTCATCTGGGAAGAGGGAGCCTCAACAGAGAAAATACCTTTTGTCATATTGGCCTGTAGACAAGTAAGTCTAGGGAGCATTTTCTTGGTTCATGAATAATGTGGGGGGATCCAGCCCAGCGTAGGCAGCCACTTCTGGGCAGGTATAAGAAATCAGGCTGAGCAAGCCATGGAGAGCAAGTCCATTCTGCCTCTGCCTCTGGTTCAATTCCTGCCTCTGGGTTCCTGCTTTAGAATCTACCCTGACTTCCTTCCCACTGGAATGAACTGTGATCTGGACAGACAAACTGAAATAAGCCCTTCCCTCTTGAGTTGCATGTGGTCATAGTCTTTATCACATCAACACCAACACAAAGTATTTTTCTCCAAACTGCAACCTACCTCTTGCCCCCACTTAACCAATGCATCTGGTCCCATTTTTCTCAATTCTAAAAGAAATCAGAAGATAGGTCCTAAAAAGTGGCCAGCTCCTTACAGAAATAGAGACAATCAGCAAAATCCAAAGTCTCCTGAATATGTTGAGTCAAGCTATTTTTTTCCGAACGAAGAGGAAAAAAAAGAAAGAAAGAAAGAAAAGAAAAGGAAGATGAAGTCCTTAGAAACGAGATATTATTTAGGAAGCGATGGAAAGTGTTCTCACTGCACTAATGAGTCATTAAGTGAGGCGTTTGGGAACAGGGAGGTGCTATAATTAGGTTATCTGTATTTTTAACACAAGAAAAATAACCCAGAGCAGCACTCACCAGTGCAGCTGTATGGAAGGGGAGCAGATCTCTGCAAGTCTCCAAACATCTTTTGTAAGAACGAGAGCTCAGCTGAGCAGCTAATTGAACAAAATGCTTAAGAATAAACCCACCGCCGCTGGTTACCACCCCGAACTGTCTCCTCCATTTACCATAGCTAGAAGGCAATACCCCATTCCGAAACACCAGATAGTCGATAGTCGTGTGGATGGAGTGGGAAGAGCAAAATCCAGTCACAACAAAAGGGGGAGCAGGAATCAGGAGAGTGACAGGTTAGGAATTTCACATAATTAAACTGTCAAAGGCCACAAAAAGAATGTG